>NC_132976.1:10842000-12115000 GCF_047496725.1 Anoplolepis gracilipes | reverse complement strand
TGCATAATTGTAAGAAACGCAAAATGTTTACCATCGATATTTTCTATCAATATTCTGATACACATTTCATATAGGGTTGGCACACTTGTGTAACCAACTTTATTACCAGAGTATACTTTTGTCCTGGAATGAGAATAAATGATGTGATAATAGACATGTCAAAAATATTATTTTGCCATTTGTATCAGAATAAATGAATAACCTTTGATTCTTGAAGTAAATCATATTATCGATAGATTTAGCTTCTTCTTTGCGTTGAACTGGATTAATGTATGGCAGTGGCTTGTAATTGGGACTGATTTCAGGTAAGGTAGATGACAAATCTACACTCAGTGGTTCTAGCTTCACATTTGGTGCTAAAAGGGATAGTGGCTGAAAATTAAAATTTTCAATTGTTAGAATTCTTTTTTCTTTCAATGTTGAAAATATTAAACAAATGACAAGATGCAAATTACGTTTGAACTTTCACCATATTCTGACTCAACTTTCACAGTTGGCGTTTTTTTGTTACTAATAGGAGGCGACAACCGTTCCGTTTTAATTGTCTTACTAGAAATTAGATTAGGCGAATTATTATGACGTTTTTTCGATAGCTGAGGCATGGTGCACATGCCGAGTGCTTCTGCAAAGCTTGCACCTAAAAAAAAGAAGAAAAAATCAAAGATATAATTTCACGCTTATATCTATCTAATACGATTATTTACGATTAAATATGATTAATTATTTTCAAATTTTAATTATTATAAAAGATTTATAATATACTTCTTACATCTTAAGAAGCAATTTCATTTATCTTTATAATTAATATAAAACACACATCATGTAAAATTATATACCATAAATTTCTAAAAAATTTTCTTTTGTTAAATATACAAAATTGTCACATATATGCACACACACACACACACACACACACATATATATATATATATATATATATAATGCTTCAAACTAAATTATTTTTTATTATAGGAATTTGAATTAGGAAATGTAATTCAGTTCTCAACATTTATACATATTTTTAGATAATTCATTAAATAATTAAAATTTTATATTAAAGTTGTCGCAAACCATATTTAAAAATTGAACACTTACTTATTAAGTTTTATATTATTTATTTATTATCAACTTTGAAGGCAAATTTTTGAATGCATATAAAAATATACAACTTTTGTGGAGAGCAACAATCCTAAATAATATGAAGCATAATTTTACATATTTATAAAAATTATAATTAATCATAATATATATATATCTGTGTATGTATGTATGTCTGTCTGACTCTGTGTGTATTTATATAAATTAATATATTAATTATATTTATATAAATATAAATTAATATAAACATTAAAAAGAGCTCTCTTATAAAAAATAAAAATTGAAATATTAATATTATTAAATATTATTATCTTAATTCTTCTATCCACCAAATTAATCACATTTTAGCTTTTACATATGTATATGCATAAAATAAAACATTGTATTAAATAATATAATTTTTTATTTTTATTTCTCATCACTTGCAAATATACAATTTAATAAAATAAATATAAAAAAAAGTCATTTTATTAAATTTATCATTACATTTCAGACTCTCCATACAAGTAACTATATAACCGAAAAAGGTTTTAAAAAATCGTAATTTTTTTTCGGTTTCGGTTTTGGTTATTGGTCAAGAAACCGAAACTGAAACTGAAACACTTATTTAATATTTTATTAAACCGTAACCAAACTAAAAAAAGGCCCGGGTCCCTTATGTGTACGTATAGTGTTTGCACACAGGGGTGTGTATGTGTGTGTGTGTGTGTGTGTGTGTGTATGTGTGTGTACATCATGTATTATCATTAATGAGATTTGAGATATCGTAATATAATTTTTAAATTTATATAGTCTATAATTTTATATTTCAAATAAAAATATAAAAGTTTAATTGATTAAAATTCGTCACTTTTGTTGAGTTGTCAAGAGCATCAATAATGAAAAAAAAAAAAAAAAAAAAAATGCACAAATTTCACATTTCTTAACATAATAAAATTAATATAAATGAATTAATATAAATGAATAACGAGGGGTTGGTCACTGAGGTAATTTTTGTACAAGGGCTAGGTAATTCAGCGGCAATCCCAGCAAAATTTTGGCTAATCCAAGGTTATTTTTGGTAAATCTAAATAATCTTTAGCGTTAAAATAATTTAAAGTAAAATTTCTTTTTCAAAATTTATTTTTAATTTAAGATACTATTAGGTAATCTTAAGTAATCTGAGGTATAATTTAAGGGTAATCCGTATCAAAGGGTAATTTTTGTACATTATAACTGTTAGTGACCAATCCCTCGATGAATAATTAATAGAAATCATTTGTTCAACACACCAGAATTGCAATCTATTCCTTCGTCGCCTTTTATTTCCTGCATTAACCTAATCTTTGTTTCTTTTTTCTTCTCATGTTTGTTCTTATCATCTTTATGCTCCTTTTTCTTGTCCCTGTCTTTATTCTTATCATGATCCTTATTACTAGAGGAACTAACTCTTGACTTGGAAGTTTCTTTGCTAGAATGATGACTGGAATCCTTTTTTTTATCATGTTTATTATGACTTGTATGTTCTTTTGTTTTATGTTTTTGTTTTTCACTATTGTCTTTTACTTTACTGCCTGATTCCTCAGATTTAAGCTTATTAGGACTAGCCCTGGACTTCTCCTGCAAATACTTTTTCTGTTTATCATCTTGTTTGCTTTTATCACTCGTTAAAGGTTCTTCATCTTTTACTTTAATTTTTACCTCCATCTCATTTCCAGAAGACTTTGAATGGGAATAATTCTTGTCTGAAATGGATAATTGAGATTTCTCATCATCAATTTTGCTAGTTGACAGTTTTCTCTTCTTGCTTTCTTTTGTCGAGGAATTTGAGTTATCTATTTTTCTTTTCTTATTATTGTCTTCATTAACCTCAATCATTTTTTCATTCATTTTTTTCGAATTATCATTACCAGTATGATAATGATTTATTGAACTGTGTGCTTCTTCTTTGTTCGAGCTGCTTTTGCTGCTTTTTGATTCCTTAGACTTTTTTTCACTCTGTGAACGATGTTTGGAAGAGTGTCCACTTTTTTCATGCTTTTCTGATTTTGACTTAGACGAATGTATTGTATTGTGTTTTGTAGATGATTCACCTTTATTTTCTTTATGTGCATGTTTTGAATTTGATGCTTGATCAGACAAAGAGCTGTTATCTCTTATATTCTCTAACTTTGGTGATTCTTGGTTATCAGTGTGACTTTCGTGAACATCAGGTACACAAGTTTCATCTTCATCTTCTCCCTCACTGCTATCTTCAGCTGCTACCATTCTTTTCCATTTGTAAACTAAAGCCTTAGAAGCATCACCTACACTACCATCATATTTTCTGAAGCTATTCACAGTCCTTCCTACTCCTGTCTCTTGAAGATGTTGTACTGTCACTGGCAGCTTAAATAACTTTGAAATACAATGTAATATCTGAAAATAATTGTATAAAAAAAAAATTATAGTATTGAAACATGCATGCTATATACATGCACAAAATATAGAGTAAAATTTCAAATTAACTTTTTCTTTAACAAAAATTGAAGGCAATGTCTAATTACAAGGCTGTCAAGTATCTTATTAAAATTAACAATAATAATAATTAAACGGCACTTTTTATATAGTGCATTAAAATTTTATAAGCGTAAGTCATACTTGAAGTTATTTCTTATGATATGATTATATATCGAAGTTTCTAGAATAAATGTAACAACGTAATAACCGATTTTTAGCGATCCTAAAGATAAGTTTTGTAAAAGTAATATCAACACGTTTTTTTTTTTTTTTTATGACCCAGAGCTATGAGATGCTGAGGTTATAACATCGTGTATATCTAGTAGCTATTTACATAAATTATCAAATGGCGAAAGTCTCAATAACGTTATTCTATCATACGTACTCGATCTTCGTTATCACCACATTTCTCTAAATTTCGTTGATAATGACAAATTTTATCGACAACAGACATATTGTCACTGATTGCAATTACCAGCTGCTCGATGCTAATATCACTGACAAAAAACCTTGATGCATGAACACGAACATGAGTGTAGAAGGTTATGCTGATGAAAGATACACGAGATACGTTGGTTTCGTAAGGACCAATCAAATGTTTAATTTACAGGATGCATGTCCTTTAAATCAGAAACACGATTGGTTGATTTCTCTGTACAGTCATAATGTACATAAAAATATCTAGATGTGATATATTCAAATCAAAGATTTATAAAAGCTAGAGGATCAATTTTAATTATAATGTGAATTGATAATTTCATCATTAATATGGAAAAAAAAGTATATCTAATATCAATACAAAAGTTGAAATTTTCGAATCATCTTCGAATCCAGGATATTATCGCTAACAATATATAATAAAAAAAAAATGTTTATCATTGGCGAATAAATAAATTTCCTGCAACAAATTGTAGGTATGTTGCGTAATCGCAATCGTGATTAATTATCGATTGATGATCAACAGAGAAATTTGTGGAAAGCTTCGTTACCACCTTTTGATTAGAGCGCCACTGGAATAGCGCCAAAATGCTTATGCAGTTACGAATACAAGATTTACAAATATTATAGTTACAATTACAAGATTTACTTTTACTTTTTAATTTTAAAAGATAGATTCTTCGAGAAAGAATTGAAGTAAAAGAAGATTTGTGTGAGTTATATATTTGTTACATATTATTATTATTATTTTATTATTATTTATATTTTATTATTATTATTTTACATTCTCACAATCAGCATTATAAATATCTCATTAATTTAAGAGAAAAAATGGCAAAAAAATTATATATTAATGTAATAGGTTAATGAGGCTTATTCTTCTCTTTCTTCTTCTTGATAATTAATTAAGAAATAGATATATAAAAAGATATGTTTGCAAAATATAAAATAAAAATTGGTAATTTTTTTATGAATTAACAAAATTCTATTTTTATTATTATTATTTTTTAATATAAATCTTGTTAACAAATCTATATTGATGAAAATAGTATGTACGGTATATTATATTATTAGACTTTTTTTTAATAATATATGTTTATAAGCATATAATTTGGAAAAATGAGTAATTCTGATTTGGTTTGGCTAATATAATTGATTGCATTTAATATTTCTGGTATCTTAGATTGGATAATTTTATAAAGTGTTAAAAGAGGATGAAATATGAAATAAAAATGCTGGAGGAATCTGAAGAAAAAAATTGTATAAATAGAGAATTATATAAATATATATCATGTATTTATAATATAATATGTATATAATATACATATAAATAAATTATAATTGTATGCGTATTACACATAAATGATTCGGTAATATCCAATAATATACTGTAACTAATTATTAGTATACATAGTCAACATATAATCAGTTTCTATATATTTATAAAGCATTTAATATATTCTTATATTTCTAAAAAAATATTGAATATATTTGTACTCTAAAAAATAAAAGTAATGCAATCAAATCTAATTTAAATATATATCAAATATAATTACATAATTACAACGTTCTAATAATTGTACATTTTAGCTAATTTCATTCTTTCTTATTCGAATACAGGAACTCTTTAAATATTCTTGATATTAGACTTTATTAAATTAAATGTATGAATTAGCACATTTATTATATATGATTAAAGTATATATAAATCTTCTAAAATTTTTTAACTAATATATACAAATTATACAATTATGTATACAGTTATCAATGAATAAGATATATTTAATGTTAGTGCGCGCGCGCGAGAGGGAGAAAAAGAAAGAGAGTGAAGGCTGATATGGTAGCATAAAATTGTTATTTAAGGAGGTACTGCACGGATCAGCTATGATAATAGTTAATAAATAATTAATTGGTGAGTTAAGGTATTTGCTCTGTAGAATTAAAATTTTATTTTTGTATTTAAATTTTTATAAGAAAATTTTTCATAAATTTTATTACGTATAGTCATTATAAAATTTTCGCGTAGTCACTATAAAAAAAATTTGTTTGATATAATATTTACCTACGGTTTTTGAAATTAAATTATATTTTACAGGGCAAATTTTTTTTACTTTAATTCATAAAATTATCAATTTTATATTTTAAAAGGCCAAGGGTGCTTTGCGCAATATTAAATTCATGAATCTTGAAATATATTACATTTATTTTTATTTTTTAACTTTTGATGTAGATAAGCTACCTAGTTTCTCTTTCAATTGATTTTTCATTTAATTGGTACAATAATTTTTTTGTCAGTTTATGTAAGATTATGCAAATATCGACAAAATAACTTTTTTACAGCTTTTGAAATGCTATAGGTCAATGCTTTTTATTAATGTGACACAATAAGTGTCACTTTTACATCATAAAATCAAATGGTTTATGTATCGAACATTTGACATAAAGTATTTATGTAGAACAGATTTATGAACTAATTATTATTTCGTACGTAATGCCATTCTTATTAGCTTGAATTTCAACGGAAATCAATTTATGACTTCTACATTGAAGAACAAAATTATGACGTAAAGTCGTTTTAGAAAAACATCACTTCAAAGAAGTAGTTTTGTGATTGTGTATAACTAATAATTGTCAAAATAGAAAAAAATAATAATTATCAAAACATCATTAAAATAATTATTTTATATTATGCCATTATTATAACTAAACATAATCACATAATTATTATATGCTAAGTGTTGCTTCGTTATAGCTAATCCATGCATTTCTTGTGAATTATAGGATGAATTTGATTTTGTCATTTCTAATTATTGCTGATAATATGAATCCGTATGTGTTATAATCGCATCTACAAAAAATTAATTATTCATAACTAAGATTATCACGTTGAACATCTCTTAAAAGGAATGTTTTCAGTCGATAATAATTTTTTATATAGAGATTCATATTGATTAGATACAACTGATTGTAAGAGAGCACAATTATTATCGATCAATACACACTAATAAAGTGTTTAATAAATTCAACATGATGAGATAAACGTAGCATGGCATTATTATTATAAAAATTACTAATTTATTATTGCGTGCGCATGTTTGTTTGTTGCGCATAATGTGATATACGTACACGTCCTTCATCGTGTTTACGGAAGTACAATACACATTTATTTAAAGTTTTATTTCGTACACCCCCCGGTTGTGACTATTGACGTTGCAGCTTCACTCGAACAAGACTTTGATCCATATCCTCAGCTCGTTTGACGCTGAACATAACACGTATAATTCTCAATCTGTAACGTAATATTTAATGTGATTACCAGCGTCCGATTTCTACGAACGACTTGCCTACTTTCAGTTCGCATTCTTGCGGTTTCCGCTCAGCGACCCTTTAATCCTAGGGGAATCGGATGAGTCCTAGGACTCGTGCGCGGCGATAGTAGTCGGTTTAATCCCTTTCTAGAACTCCATAATAATGGTGCTTCCATGGAGGTTTGTAGTATGCGAAGCATGTTTTACTTCCGTTTTGTTTTTGTAAGCTTTTGCAACTAGCAGCGGGTATCATTACGTAGGAATCCCTGCGCCGGAGAAACTTGATTGATTTCATTACACGAGGATATATAGTGTAACGAAAGGAAGAGTTAAAATACAAATTATTACTGTGATTCGTTTACATTGTATTGCATGCGGCAAAATACTCACGCACATAGCGAACAGCATCGGATCCATCACTGAAGACGAAATAGCAAAAGTAGCAACTGCAACGACCAATGAAGCATGCATGGCAGCACGCACGGTAGTCTGCAAAGAAATCGGAAATAAAATATCTGTTCCATGTAACATAAGTTAACTTAACATCACGCATAGTAGAATTCATTTTTACATGCAATATACACGTGCAAAAAAAAAAAAATATATATATATATATATATATATATATATATATATATATATGTATATACATATATTGCGCATTTATGTATTATCATTAGAATACAATTTTTTGCAGTCAATATTATATATAAATATAAATATAAAAAATATATATAAATATAAAAAATAAATATATATATATGTATGTGTGTTTTGCCGTATATGTTACCATCCCATTTTTAATAATTAAAGTATTTTTATCCATAACTTATTTATTTATTTTTTTTCATTAACTTAAGATTCGCGCTTTTTCACAAACCTATCTACCTGGTATAAAAGACAATTACATTTAATTAATATATTAATATAAATTAACATATATAATACATAATACATGTAAATAAATCCTCATGAAAGAGAGAGCGTTCATTCTAATTTAATCAAGACAATATACATTATGAATAGAAACGATTTAATTAAAACGAAATAGTTATCCTTGTTCAATAGTTTACACCAATTTTGATCGAGGCGTAAATTAATGTGCGAGTGACATGGTTGGTAATTTTAGAAATTCAACGTTCCTTTTAAAATGTGCGATAAAAATGTTGCGAAATTCCTTGGGGATAGCCGTCATAAAAAAATCGCATCGACTCATCCCGGCACAAACATGCAACGTGTTAAAAATGCATCGTTATATTCGACGAAGTCATATCTTCGTGAAATCGGCGAAGTCAATATCGGCAATTCGCACACGCTCTCCGTCCGAGCTTTGCGCTCGGCGCTCTTTCCCTACCACCAACACTCGATGGGCACTCGGTGGGTACCTGGTGGGCACCTGGTGGTCTTTACTAGAGACGGCCACCACATCGCGCTATCTCCTCGCTCGCTATTCGACAGATCGTGGACCGCGCGCGTGCATCCGAACGTTGTTACGTCGGGCCGTCTCCTCTCTCGATCTCTTCTTCGTTCATCTCTGTCCCATCTCTGTCCTCCCTCCCTTTTCCTTTTCTTCCTTAAACAGATAATCCGCTATTCTCTTTTTTTCTCTCTATTTCTCTCTCTCTCTCTCTCTCTCTCTCTCTTTCTCTCGTTCTCTCTCTTCTCTATATGTATTGACACGCGAATTAAAAAGGAGGCTCGGAACCGTTCATCAGGAATTCTTCGCGGAGACGCAACAAGTGATCTTTGCACCCCGAGTGTGACTGCGACTTTTTACTGTGATCGATATTGGCTATTGATGAACACTTTCGTCGAAGATCAAAAGGATGAAATTTATGAGCATCGACGGAAAGTGACTACTTAACCGTGAGTTCTTGTCCATTTTCGAATTGTGCTCCGAAAAATTGACAGCAAATATATATCAATCGATCGGTCTTTCGAGATCCCGTGGTCTGACAAGGTGGTCACCGTGTTGAGGAAGGTGGGTGGACAAATCATGGTAGTGCTTCGATATTCGGCGGCATCCAATAATTGACCATGAGGTGTCGCGAAGATTGAAAATATCAGAGATCCGGACGAGGTCAAAACGCATAAGTCACACCCGACAGCAGGATAGAGAGAAACTTGTCCGGTGTCTCTTTCGCCGCTCTTCCCACTCTCTTTCTCAGAGAGCTTGTTGTGAGTTACATAAAGAGGGATT
Source organism: Anoplolepis gracilipes (assembly GCF_047496725.1). Classification (NCBI taxonomy): domain Eukaryota; kingdom Metazoa; phylum Arthropoda; class Insecta; order Hymenoptera; family Formicidae; genus Anoplolepis; species Anoplolepis gracilipes. The sequence continues at coordinate 12,105,478 of NC_132976.1, read as the reverse complement.
TTACTGGTCAGTTAATGAACCCGGCTGTGCGCTCACGCAAGGAACGTCCAACGACGCCGTCGACGACGACGACGACGACGACGACGACGACGACGACGACGACGACGACGACGACGACGAAATCGACGACGAGGACGACAGCTGAGTCGGCATTACGTAAGTAAATATGAATAATTTGTCATCTGAAAGCGGCAAAGAATGTAGCCCAAGAACACGGTCGCGTAATGCACATGTCGGAAAATGCATCGGGAGAGAAAAGTGATCTGAAACAAGTGCGTGAAAAGAGAAGCTATTACGGGATATTTATTTTATATATCGTCTTCAGATTCCAATTTTCTTTTATTTTGAAAATGTTAATATAAAAAATAGTGAAAATAGAGAGACAGAGAGAGAGAGAGAGAGAGAGAGAGAGAGAGAGAGAGAGAGGTTCAAATTATTAAAATTACACAACATGAATTAGATAAGAATAAGCAAACTTTTACTTTTAAATCAGTTTTATTGAATAATATTTTAAAGATTGACAAGATTACGCACGGTGACATTTATCGAGCTTATTTTTCTTAAGAGATACTTGTATCACTTGTGCGTGCAAATCCCGCTATTATACACTGTATGCGATCGCACATTTACAATTAAATTAGCCGATTTCTATACTGCATTTTAGTGAGTCTCATATAATGAGTATATTGCATTCTAGTCTCATATAAATTTCAATAATTTGTTTTCCTTATCTATTTTTAGTTAGTCTAGTCTAAATCATAAAATTTGTTTACATGCGTTTTAAGAGTATTAAAATTAAAATGAAAAATTAAAGATATTTTAATTTTAAATATAGGAAATTTATGATAAAAGAAAGCTTAAATTTTCAGAATATAATCTACAAAAAGGTATAACAATAAAGAATTTGTTGAAATGTGTAAAAGAATTTATTAAAAAAAAAATTACTAATGCTATGTATATAATATACATGCAAATTTTTGTTATATATTTATTGCACCTTTTAAATGGGATTCTCACAAATCTTTGGATTATAACATGTGAAATAGCGGCCAATATATCTGACCTGGATATATGCATCTCGACACACTTAAGCTCATAGAGGAAAAATTAGCCACAACAATTACGCGTAATACATCGGCAGATATTCCTTGCAAAAAGGCACCACGTGATTTATCGTCCGTAGAAGATTGATTATATTAACATGCGTATTAAAAGTAAACGTATTACTTTACGTCTTTACGTTAACGGATGCAGTCGCGGAGCTTACACACTGACCGATTTCTCCACCGGAGTGCACCACTTAGGAGCGATCGGATATGAGTCCTTGAATAATATTTCGTCAACAATTTCAAGTGTTCAGGTTAGCAGGATCAATGATCCGCGACATTATCGATACATATATATATATATATATATCATTTATATTATACATTGTATTCGTGTATTCTTTTTTATTGTATACTAAAATTTCTTGTTTCTTTGCTTTATGATAATAATAAAATTATTATATACTGTTTCGATTCGTAGAAAATCAAGCTTCCTTAATTTCTCGAATTTATATCGGGCGTTTTTATGGATATAATATAGAAATTTACAGTTTTTTTGTTATTTAATAGAAATTTAAAATTGACCCCACTAGAGATTTTGGATTTGAAATTTTTCGTGATAATAAATTGTCTACGCGGGATAGTTTGACTAAAATATATGGATTCTAATTGATATCCATATTTTGGCGTAAGTGAAATGAAATGATTTATCTTTTTTTTTGTATTCATCAATTTGACGCCTGCCTTGCGATGACTTTTCGATGACACATTAATCATGCGAGACGACTTTTCACCGAGTTTATCTTTTTAATGGTATTTTGTCGCTTGCATGATACTTTATTTTGACGATATTTTATTTATTTCTTTGCTGAAAAAATATTATTATTATCTGCAACTCAGTACCGTCAAAAACATATTATCAAAGCGATATTGTCGAAATTATGGATGCCGATAAACTTATTATCGCGTCTTTTATTGCCGTTGCGGAAACATTAATGGACGTGATATACGTATGTTAACCTAGTTGCAAAACTTTTACAATAGCTCAAAATTTTAGGTCACATAATGATTAAAAAAATCTTTTTTCATTAGAATTATACGATATATAATTGAAAAAGATAAATCTATTTTTAGAATTTCCTTTGATATTTCTAATTCGGATATAATCTAGCAAATAATTTCAAATGATTACGAACACATAGAATGAATGCATATTATTTGAGAATTTTTGAATTATATATGAAATGTTTTGAAAAAAATATTAAATCGCTGCATCTCTCGTGTCCGGCTTTGCGGTAACGTAAAGCGGTTGAAGCACTCTTCTCTTCTCGGACTGTTCGGCAATGCGGAAGGAGTAATCATTATTTTCCTCTTTACCTTGTATTGCTCATACGTGCCGTACTGCTATATCATTATCCGCGCTGCAAACGAGTTATTGTCGCAGTATAATTTTAGGAATCCCGAAAAGGGATTATTCAGCAGCGAATTATATTCGTTAATGTAATCGTTACCGTACAATTGAATAATACCAGCAACAAAAATTCACCTATTATCGCATATAGCAGAATTGCGTCTGACAATATGGTGCGGCAATCGTTACGATCTATACTGCCCGTAAGTTTTCAATACGTAGGCTTGGTACATTCACACTTACGTACATTGAAATAACGGTTTTCACAAGGGTCAAAGTTTCGGTCCGCGAGCAGATTACTTTAACATTTAATTACCGGAATTGCGCGATATTTTTCACGCTAAGGAAGAAATGGAAAGTTCCTCCTTAACGATCACCACTCTTTTCATGTGAGTTATTCAAGTTAATACGGCTAGCACGGATCATTTCGAAACTTGAAGAAACCCCGAGAAAGCAGCTTAACGTCAGCACAAGGTAGAGAGACCGGACGAGCAGATTTCAAACACAATTACGTGCTTGTAATAATTTTTGCCTAATTTTTTGAGTCCATTTCAATTCTTATTGCGCGTATATTAAAAAAAAAAAAAAAAAAATATGTCAGACGATTATCGCCGATATTGCTAATAATATTTTAATAGCGGCAAATTTGAAATAAAATGCACCAATGAGATAAACATTCTGCGCTTGTTAATGTTTAAAAATTTCGACGAATATAAAAAGAAATATATATTTTCTGAGAGAAAATAAGATATTATCGTGTTTTTTTGACTTCTTCAAGTATGATGACAAGTATGTTTTAACAAACTACGTAACGCTGATAGATATATATTTAATTGATATTCAAGACGCGAATATGTCGAAAAAAGTCAATGAGATAAGTAAATGTCAATGTCGAAAAAAATCTATTGCGACTTTGATAAAAGTTTTATATCCGATAAAATTTAATTTGATAGATAATATTGTCGTTTTCAATAAATATTGTTAAAAATATGCATAAGCCAAAGGTAAATATTTACTTAAAATAAATATATTAAAAAGAATATTACAAGTTGCAATTAATTAAGTTAATACAATTAATATTTAGAAAAAACATAATAATAAAAAATGTAAATAATAAAATTGTAAAAGAAATAAATTGTATATTAATAAAATCTGTAATTTTAATAGCAATTTTTTAATCAAAATTTGAATAATCTAATTATGCATAAACCACAGATATATGCCTTTAATTGGCATGCTTATTAATTGATAAGTCGAAAGACTTTGAGGTCCTCTGAAGCTGCTGATTATCGATGACAATTAAACGCGCGGTTGCGGTGAAAGATAATCTAATTAAAATAAACCAATTATGATATAATGTATATGATTAAAAAAAAAAAGTAATTATGATTGAAAGAACAGAAATCGCATTATTGTCTGCAAAACTGAAATAATAAGTAATCTGATTTCGAAAGTTATTATTAGAATACATATTAACTTTTTTATAATTTTAATAATTTCCACTCGAAGTTTTTTTTTATTGATTACGAGTATAAAACTAGCTTTTTTTTAAATCTATCTTACTCTCTACGTATAAGCTTCACACGTAAGTACCAATTGATATTCAATAACAACAGATTAAAAAACATTTTTTGCTTTATTAATGCCAGTGAAGTAAAACTTAGGTTGATATTGCAATGGATAACTTACTAATAAACAGGCAATTTATTATTATATACAAGAAATAGTTCAAGAATACAAGAATGCGACGAAGAAACGTGTTTAATTTTTCCACGTATGTTATAGATCTAGGTAGCAAAAAAATATATGTAATTGTGCAAAAAATATTCCATATAACAGATGCATCGCTAATTATTTTTCAAGTCATTATTCTTACGTCTGAAATAATATTATATAATTATTAAACTCAGAACGAGAAATAAATTGCATAAATCTATTAATATAAAAAATTGATTATAAATACAGTAAAGAAAAATGAAGCAAAGTAAAGCATAATAAAAATTTATAGATAGAAAGAAAATAAAATAAAATAAATATTGCAAAATAAAATGGATATCGGGCACATTCTTGTAAGATTATTTGTAACAAAGAATATTGTTGAAATCGCGAAGGAGTGACAGAGATCGTACATACGGATAGCACAAAAGAGCACGTGTTATGTAACTGGAATTAAATCCGGCAAGGACGTTTGTCAGAAAGGAACGATAATATAATAATTTATGCCAGGTTGTGTTTCCTTTCCTGATGATGCGATCGTAGGCGAAAGTTTCGCGATGCGTCTCGTCGAGGAGTCATCATCGATTGTGCGTTTCATTGCGTGCTCGGTCAGGCAAGTTTGGCGTAACGGAGCGGCACCATAGTACCACGCCATAGTATCACCCTGGGGTGGTTTCACTTCTTTCGGTAATGTCGGTAGGTCGTGAAAGCTTGATCTAGTTTTAACATCCGTGCGCGCAATAACCGACGGAAACGGTGCGTCATATGCATGTTTCTACTTCTACTTGTATTCGCGAATGGAAAGGCAGCTATCAGACTTCCTTTTCGCTATCACCAGTTGGAACGACTATCGTGTTTAAGGTCATTATCATTACTTAGCTGAGAAGAAAAGACTGGAAATAGGTCGGGTAAAGAGAAAGAAAAAGAGAGAGGTGAAGGTAAGAAAGGAGTACGACTTTAAACGATGGCGCAGGAGGATGCAAAATGCATAAAGAGCTTTAATCTAGCCAGGAAGATTAATGAGGTAGAAATAGCGATGGTAGGAAGATAATAATAGATCTTTAGTCGCAGATATATCAATCACACCCTCGCGTAATTTATATATAGAATACTTTGTACGAAAAACAAACTTCTTTAATATATCCTATTATTATATAATAATAATAGATCTCTCTGTAATCACCCAGAGATCACATGTTATATCTGCGAAAAACAAACTACCGTATCTATATATATATTTGTTATTATTATATAATAATAGAGATCTTTTAGAGTCACAGATATATATCAATTAGATTCGCTATAAAAGACTTATATACACGAGGAGCAAACTTGTGTAATATATCTGTAAATTGTTTACATACTCGCTAAATCTACGACGAAGGTTGAAACCTTGATTAAGGAAACATTTTTCTCAAAGATTAGAGAGTCCGTACGCCATGGGCGTTGCCGTAAATGTTCGCTGAATCTTTTGCTAATTGTAGAAATTCCGTTTGCTTCACTTTCTAGTAACAGATATTAACATTCTCCTATGTAACACTTAATGAGGGACTACCTTGTTCCTTGATCCTTGATCGGAAAGTTGCATTTAAACACCATCAACGTCATCAGCTGAATATCAGCTATGATTAAGATAATGGGATCAGCAATTAACGCTAACTTATATACCGGCACGTAGCTATCTATTCGTCAATAGACGGAAATACAAGCTTAATCAGCCCGAACTGCATGCTATCATCGCGAAGTATCATATGTTTCGCCGTGCGAGCGTCGATTATATCTGACATTCGTGACGGTATGTTATGCAGGGATAAACACGCATTTTGTACGCATACATTTAATGAAGCAAAATTTATAATTTCGCGCATAGTTCGTGTGGAATCAATCGCGCGCGGCTTTTCTTATATATATATATATATATATATATATATATATATATATTTATTTATTTATGTAAAATAACGAGTTCTTCAAGTGCAAAATACCGTACTATAATATTCTTTACGTTATTGCGCTCGTTACACCTGTGACATAGATAAAGTGCAGATTATAATAGAAATAAAAAATAAAAAGACATCATATAAATGTAAATTCGTGCAGATAATCGAGGCAGATATCGGACTATCTGGCTTACTATCGTCCAGCTGGCTATCGAAAGCGGTAGGACCAGCTGAACAATGCGAATGTGTTGTTGTAACGGGGCATTAAGCAATAAGAGACAGTGGCGAGTAAAAGTACCGAAAGTATCGTTGGCGATCGCCCTTGCAAACACGAGACAGAAAGTCGCGGTAAGATTGTGTTAGCGCATATCATATTTTTCAAGTGGGCACATACACGTGTACGGCTTAAAGAGAAAGAGAAAAGGAAAAAGAATGGCAAATCATTTTATGTGAGGTACATATATCCGAAACGCTCCAATGCAATCGCATTTGTAACAGACACGTATGTGCGGTCATTATCCACTTTTCTAGAGGCCTTGAAGAGCAATTCAACGCGACTCTCTCTTAATTTATCGAATTTTTGCGAACGGCATTACAATTTGGGGACCACTCTATGTATGTACATAAGATTTGCGCCAACATCATTAATCAAATGTTAAATTACTATTGAATTATTGACCGTGACGGGTAGAAATTGAGCCTGACGATGAGCGATCCTTTAATTCTTTTTAACTTTTTTTCCTTTTTTTTTTTAATGTGATCCTAACGTCATTCAAATCCTGTTTCTACGCATTTTGGGGAACCATTCTTGAAAGTTGTTTCGGTCATCGATTTACAACGCCAATTATACCTGTGTCATTATATTTACTGTCCAAGAACCACTTTTCGAAGAAATTCGAGACAGACGCGCTAAAAAATATGTAAATTCGGCGACTCTTTGATCACTTCTTCTTTATTTGTTTGATTAATAATTTCACAGACAAATGTTGAAAGATTATAAAAAAGAGAATGTTTATTATAAAATATTTTTCTGCCAAGATAAAACCGACTTCAAATTCGCAAAACAATTTATAATTGAGAGAAAGTATGCGAATTCCACTACAGGTTGTGTGATATTTAAAAGCTAATAACATTCCATGCCCTCAAGAAATGTGCCTTATTTAATTTCTCAATATGCTCGCGTTTGTTCATTAATATTTTTTTCTACATTCTAATTTGCAGAGAATCGATAGAAAAATTCTAATATTATTTTTAAATTCAAAATATCGTGAGCCTGAAGCTGATCGAGCAAGGAATTTTTAATCAATTTTTATAAAAGGAAAAAAACGATCTGTTTTGCATTTCGTTCGACGTAATTTAAATACGTACTTTAATCTTGGCTACGTAAAATTATGGTTAGGTTATTTAACACTCTTTGATGTAAAGCGAGGAGGTATAACGAGACTTTCTGGATTAATTCTACCTTTCTCTTTTAATGTAGCCGTTATACTAGTTTGTGTCTCTTGAAAAAAAGTACAATAATTAATAAAGTAGTGAAGCGAACGCAAAACTCTTGAAATATTTCATGGAAGAATTCGAAACTGTATAATAAATAATTCTCGTTTCCATATGATATATTGTATTATAATGAACGGCGAGATACAATCGGACTTAATTTTCGTTTATTTTTACTAAAAGTGTAATTATTATTAAGCCTTTATGATTAACATGTGTAGCACATGTTGTCGAAAGACAAATTAGTTGTACGTACATTTATTTTTAATCCATCTGTTCTCATTGATATTTCCCGAAGTTATAGTCGGACCTCTTATCCTACGACAAAAAATCCTGTCATGCTACGACCGCGAAAAGGGAAATTATACCCCCAGTCTCAAATTTTTGTCGTAGGATCAGAGGTTTAAGGGGAAGATTCCGGACCGAAAATGTCGTAGGATAAGAGGTCCGACTGTATGCGAAAAAGATGGATACACGCGAAGGAATAAACTTTGCATTCTTAAGTGTAACTGTTTTTGTGCCGGTTATGAACAACTTACCCGTTTAAATTACGTGTCAGCAATCTTTGATCACGTCAAAATATAAAAAGATATCTTTATATATTACGTCGAAAAATAAACCAAGTTACGCAACGTGTCGGGCGTGAAAATATGTAGAGATAAATTTTTTTCTAAATGAAATCATATTTAAACATCTGAGATCAATTACGTGCATTTAAGGATTAAAGTACAGTTTATTTGAGGTGTAAGGTTTTTATAATTGACGTAAATTTTTTTAGTTTCATCTTGTTATTATAATTGCAGCATTTGAGCGCGAGAGTGTGTTTGTGATTGTAAAATCATAATAAATATAGAACGATGTTATTTGTGACGATTGTATACGTCAGCAAAATAATTGCTTAATTGGCTGTTTCAACAGGTATTATTTAATGTAACGTAGTATGTCACAAGACAATTAGCGCCATTATACGATATAAAAGATCTTAGTTTATATGTATCAGATGATTATCATTCTGCAATAACTATTTATGCACATCATTAAGATTAATATTGTTCGTGTATTTTTAATCGCATTCAAAAAAACTTTTTGTCAACATCTTTTTTAAACGTTATATAGTCTATCTCGTAATTATATTTTCATATAATTGATGTAATTTTTGATTATTTAGAAATAATAATCGGAAAATAAAACTTTATTACTCAATTATATTTTTGCAGAAATTATTATATGATAATTTTATTGAAGTTTGATCTGAAAAAATGTTCAACTTTTTATATATATGTCCAAGTTGAATAATTAATTATATAATATTATATAACTATATAATATGTCATTGATTTGCACTTGAAGTAAAAAAATGAAATCTTGTTTTGTTTATGTAGTAAGAAATGTCTGGGCTGTTAAACATTTGCATATATATGTAAATGTATTAAGTATGTTTGCATTTAAACATGTATTGTACGAACTAACATGTAACAATAATTATATTGTTCTATTGTACGTGATGTCTTATTTTTGCATTACTCCTGCAGTGCTGCACTTCGTTCCGTGATCATTAGTATTATCGTTCGATTTTTTTTTTTTGCGATACGTGGACATCCAAGACAATTAAAGTTCTTTTCCTTTGTTGATTATTATTTATTTATGTTATATGTAAATATCTTCTACCTCTCATGCTGACCTAATTGTATCTTCATGTCATGTAGTAAAAACTTGAAATAACAACGCTATTAAATCTCGACATTATTTAATCGTCATACAAAATCAGAAATAAATATCAAATAAAATATAAACTAAAATAAAATATATTTTAATAATTTATAATTTAATCAGATTATTGTACTTATGCAAAAATATAAATTCGACAATTTTTTTTGTAATTTTGATTAAATAATTTTAATGACACAATGACACGCAACAAAAAATGTTTACATAAATGCATATTTTATTTACGTAATACGTGTTCGATGGCAAAGAGTCAGTTACGTCGCGCAACGTATGTAACGGTTTGCTCTTCGTTATATTTTTTCGGTCGCGATTGACCTGGCCGATTTCTTTTTCGTTTTTACCTTCTCTTTTTAATCTCGATTTGGTTTCGCATTTCAGGCAAAAGCCAAGAATGAAGGACCAACGACGAGATCACGAGGAGTGAAAGTGAAGCCGGGGCAACGCGCGTCCCACCTGGACCAGGCGTGAAAGTCCAGTGCGTAATACGAACGTGAGACACGTGGTGTGGTGGTACCTGTCGAAACCACGTTATCGACACGACGACGACAAGGCGATATTGATGATAACGACGATGATAATGACGACGCAGGTACGCACTAATAGCGAGAACAATGCTCGGCGCAGTGACGCCAGATGATGATGATGATGATGATGATGATGATGATGATGCTGATGATGATGATCCCCTGTAGACGCAATCAACGCATTCTCAATCGTCAATCAGAGCGCAAAGCGGTTAATTAACCGCCTAACTCTGGATTATCTAATCCACTTTTATTCGATTGAGCCTGAGGGTTTTATTCATCAATCGAAGATCGACCATTTAAGAATTATTAAGAGCCGATCTGAATAAAAGTGTGATTAATAAACATTATTAAATATTATTTCTAAGAAACATTATTGTATAATGTAATAAATTGCAGAGAGTTGCTGAAAATTAAGTTAAATCAAAGTGACGTGATTGGTTCGGACCATTTGCTATAGAAGCATCTTATCAGTGTCTTTTTGGGTGAGATCGATTTTTTGCACCAATCAACAAGCTCAAGATAAAATTATTCTTCTGCACGACTCGTGAATTAATCTAAGATCGAAGATGAAGTTTATCGCATCCCTGTTCGGGACGGGGTCCCCGAAGGCGATGGGCAGGCAGTACATGAAAGTCGGCAGGAACGCCCTTTTCGGTATCAGGACTGACAACAGTGACAATATCTGTACCGAAAAAGTGCCAAGGCCGTTATCCTTCTTAATTTCCAAGAAGGGAAAACTCAGGCACGGTGAGTTACTACATCATTTATATAATATGATAGACAGTTTAGATAAGTTTGACATTGAGAGTTAGAAACCTATCGCGCGAAAATTTCGACATAATTTTTTAAACATATTTATACCTTGATTTTTTTTTTTTTTTTTTTGTTACGCCATCGCTAGCTCTTTGTTACATCAGTTATTTAAACTTTAGAGTGCTAATTATTAATCTTGAACGTAAATGTTAGGCAGCGGCGAGGTTCTTACATAATTCTCTGGTAGTAATTAGATTAATTTATTGTAAACCGTGATTTTTAACCGCAACTAATGATAACTTATTTGACACACGCGAAATTCATATCGATAATCAGACCGAAACAAGGTTGCAGCACGAATTATCAATTGCTATTGTTCATTCGTCAGCTTTCTTAATTACTCATTATTCTGTGAAGATAGACAATTTAGCGTCAATTGATTGCCACGAAATATTTAGCTAATTCAAGCATCGCTTAAATACACAAGTCATGTTTGAGTCGGTGAAAAAATAGTAGATGATATAAGATAAACAGTTTCTCCATGGAGAGAGTTCGAGCGCTAAGAAAATATACTTGAATTTATATCAATTATAAATGATATACGATAATTCATTGAATGTTTGAAACGTATTTTTAATTGTACGTTATATATTACTGAATAGCATTTACAATTAGTTTCACCAACAACATATGACTTATTGGTGAGATAAATTCTTATGTCTTGTTTCACAATTGCAAAAAGAGAATTATTAAATTTATTCTGTGAATAAGTTATATATTGTTAGCGAAATTGATATATGTAATTATTAGCGCTTAGAATATAAATTCGATGTCAAAAATGTTTCGCACGAGATGAGATCATATATAAATTGTTTTAGAAATACTTTATTCAACTATAAATTCTATAATATATATAATATGTACATATAATAAGATAGAATATGCGAAGAAAAACACTTAACATCTTGGTTAATATTAATAATACATTTTCTCTTAACTATTAATTATCTAAAAAATCTGAAACAAAGATCTTTTTAATAAAAATGTGAACAATTTTGAACATAAATTACATTTCTACTGATGCAAAATTCAGTTAAAATTTATTGCAACATACTATAATATTAATTGCAAAATACTATATTGTTAATTATTTTATTGAAAAGATTACATAGCCAAAAATTTTTAATGTTGAAAATTTAACGTAAGGTACAACTGTCTCAGTTGTAACTCATGTTTTCTAATAGTAAGTCACTTTTAATTTATTTCATTGAATAATTAATTATTTAACATATTTATTGTAATTAATTATTAAACATATTTAGAAAAGAAACATTATCACGCATTATAAGTAAAATATCACATTTTTAACTTAACTATAATATTGCAAAAATTTAAAAAAAGAATTTTTAACTGGCGATATTTTTGTTTAATCTACAGCGTAAACGTCGACAATAAGAAAGACTCCATATTTTGTAAATAAAGTAAGTTTATATTTCTTTGTTTGCAAAGAGGTATGTTGTTTTGTATTGCAATTGGGACAAAAAGATTATAAGTGACTTACAACTGGGTTATCTATAGACGGTTATTAAAATTTAAATAATTATTTTATATACAAATAAAAATCTTTTTATTTTTAATTAAATACGATAGCTAAAGGTTCAGAGAATTATCGTGTAAAATATATATTTGACTTATTATATACTCTCTTTTTTAAACACAAAAGAAATCGTAGTCAACAACTTTAAATGACTTATAACTAGGACGGCTACCTTACATCTGCGTTAAAACAATATCTTTGTCTTCTCGGTGGTTTCTAGCATTGTTGTTGAAGCAATACCTATATCTTATATCAAGGATCATTGTTTATGATTAAATCGAATCAAAGTGAGAGCTACCGTATCGTACTATAATTCTTGCCACGTTCAAGAAGCGTACGTAATTAAAGTTACGCGCAAGGTCGAATAGTTTAATTCTCGTTATAAAGTTGTAGCTTCTCGTTATCTTGATGAGCAACGAGCAAACCGCAGAGTTATCGCTGATCGTTACATTCGCGTAGTCGATTAGGTTCGCAATACCGTACTTCATAAAGTAAAGATAAATCTTTGCAAAGTAGCGCCGACAAGAAGTAAATTCAATTTTTTATTATTATAATTTTAATGAAAATTTTTTAATCGTCCCTTGGATGTTAATTAACATTTTCTTCTCCATATTTTCATGAACTATGAAAACTTTTATAACGAGCGTTTATTTTATACTAATAAAAACTCTATCGCATTTCTCCTGATAAGTCCAGTTCGCTGATATTGTTACTTAATTAAAATGCCATCACTTTAAATTACGTATGTTTAAAGTAAAAACGTCGATATTTTTGTTGAGAAACGCGCTTCAGATTTTCCAGATTTCCTCTTAATTGGAGAAAGTTTGGAACATTTCGTGCAGCTATCTAACTAAACTATCTCTACTCCGACTATCGCATTTTAAGCTGTATGTGGTTAATGAAAATTTCGAAACCGTATTGCAACGGTACAGAATACGTTACTTGATTTATCATCATTTGTTTGATATAGATCTACACATGTAAATCTTTTAATTAATTACAAATTTTGTGTTTACTTTTTCTTCTCATGAAAATTCAATGAGCACCTTCTCTTTACGTGATTTTAACATTTATAATTAAAGAAACATGTGTATGTACATGTATATATGTTACATATATATATATTGCGTGAAAACACTTTTTGAAATACATACTTTATACATCTTCATTTTCAACATTATACTTTCTTTCGTTATAACTTTTGCTTTCGTGAAAGAAAATGATAATAGTATCTATCACGTTTTATATTTTCCGGAAGCTCTTTCTAACGGTGAAAAATGTTAAACAGTCAGTTACTGCAAATCTAAATGTATAATGATAGAAACACTACACCACACTGTGTAGAAGCATGTTTTGATATAATTTGCAGTTTCAACTTGCGATTAATAATTGAAACATATTCAGGATGTTGTTGATTAAATTCTAATATTCCAAGTGCAATAATTGCAACATAGTTACAGATTAATGAGTTATCTTAATTGGACCACTCATCATGAACATCGGAATGCATGAAATGCGATACGTTGCGTTTCAAGCAGTACGTTGCCCCTTTCCGTTTATGCTTCGTGAATATTCGACATTACTTTAAGAATTGGAGAACGTTGATATCTATGTACGTATATCATCAACGTTCAAGATTATCGAATGCCTTTACATCCCATAACGGTAATATTACATTATGATCAATGCAAATCGCAAGAACAATTTAACATAAACAGTAGCAATTTTTTTAAAAGAATAATTATCTTTAACGGATTGGGCAAAACAGGTAATGATTGAGATTAACGATTAAATATATTGGCAATGAACTCTCAGATTGTTTGTCATTATCTTTTTGTTGCAATAAATGGCGTAATGAAAGTTTTTTTTAATCTTTTTCTACGGAAAAGTCGTCACGGAAGAATCTGTCGTTAACAAGAGACTGATTGCGGCTAAATAGCTTGTACATACATACACACGAGTAATATTAAACACTCTGTGCAACATACTTGAGGCCGAAGTGCAGTGGGTCAGTGGAACGCCAGTGATAGAGGACAGGTTGCACAGCACGGTTAAATGTTTCGCATCACTTAGATTATGCTTTACTATCGCCGACACGTTTCACGCTGACATTTTGTCGTAAAAATTTGTTATTCCAAGAAATGGTCGATTGGCAGGAATCTCTTGGCAGGAAAGTACAGTACATAATGATATACATCATGGACCAATAAAATACGATATATTATATATAATCAGGGTTGGTCAAAAATATGTTTTTTTTTCTTTTTTAACTAAACATTCTGTTTTTTTTGTTTAAAACATGTTTATAATGTTCTAAACATGTTTTAAACAATGTTAAAAGAAATCATGTTTAAAACAAGAAAAACGTATTTTAAAACATATACATATAATGATGAACTTTTTCAAGAAATAAAATTAAATTTAAAGATACATCTTAAAATTTAAGATAAAAATAAATATGTTTCACACATGATTTTCTTCAGATTATATCTACAGACTTTTGAAATTTAATTTTGAAACTTAATAGATACTATCTATTATGCGAACTTTAAATTTAAACAGTTCAATTAAAGATGATTAGAAATAATATTTCTTTTTACGTTTATTATAAAATTGATTTCTCTATTTTTGTCAGGTTACATAAATTATAGTTTAATTAATTTATATTATATTAATTTTAGTTTACATTTATTTATGCATTTAATATATACTTAGATGTTGTGTGTACGTCATATATAAAATAAATTCACATATGCAAATTAAAATGATTAATTTAATAGTTTAAGTTTCAAAATTAAATTTCAAAAATTTGTAAATGTAGTTTTAAAAAATTATGTTTTAAACATTTGTTTTATACATGTTTAAAACAAAACTGTGTTTAATTTGACATGTTTAAAACATGTTTTTTGTAAACTTAAATGTTTAAAATATAACAACCCTGTATATAATAGACCGTATGTAGAAACGCTAGGAGGAGAAAAAGTTTTCAATTTTATTTTATTCAAAGCATTGGAAAAAAAGAAGAGAGATTTATCTATACATATGAAGCAAGTATAAAATGCAGCATTATCCAGCGTTAAAGTTCCCGCTGATATCTCGACGTTGAAATCTTTTGAGGAGAGTAATAGACGGAGAGAAGGCTTCTTCCTTGCAGCATTAAAATCTTTATACATTATTCATGTGTTAGATTTCATATTCTCTCAATTGTTAAATATCATCCCGTTACTCGTATAAAAATATAGTAAAATATTAAGACTGCGCACGTATATCGAAAAAACCTTAAAGGGACAAAAAAGGAAAAGGAAGGAAAAGCTATCTCTGCGATTTTTATGCCGTTCCGCCTTCCAGGCAAACGTCTTCATCCTGCGTCCGTATCCTTCATTCCGCGATACCGTTAGGTTCTGCGAGAAAATACGAGTTTCTGTCCGCCTTGTTTTTGCCGAACACGGTGTTAACGGCAAGCGCGGCACGAATTTCACTCACGCTTTGCATCACGCGAGATAGACACGTTTACGTAATTCGAAATCTTGTCGTCGTTCTCAAAATCTTTCTTTTAACTTTTCCCCACGCAAACGCTTTTATTTCCGGAAATCGGCGTATTTTTTTGCGAATAGTTCCTTCCTCGCCCGCGCGCTCTCTCTCTCTCTTTCTCTTGCTTTCTCTCGCGCGCAAAAAAAAAAAAAAAAAAAAAAAGAGAGAGAGAGAGATTAATATCTTTATACTATAAGATACTGAAGGTCATTACACGTGAAAAAGTTTTATTGCAAGGCCGTAAATAAATCGACGATTATAAAAAAGACATTCATATTACGTTGTACGCTTGACTCTTACTACGTCAAATACTTGACTGTGATTAGTCGATTTGTTTACGGCCTTACGATTACGACTAAAAACTTTTTTACATGCCATGGCCTTAAGACATATTAATATATAATGTTTTAATACTTTTGTGTTAATGATGAGGTCACCCGCAGTCTGCATGATAGAATCTCACATTGAGCGATCTGTGAACAAGGATTCTGCGATATTACAAATCTTTATTCGAATCTTACAAATTATGTAACCATTTTATTCAAGCATACACAGTATTGACGCTGATAAAAAAAATTGCGACGAATAGAAGAATAGAAAGAGCAGATTATAATCAATTGCGTGTCATTACGCGTGATTAAATCGACAGTAGGTCTTGCGAAAACTTGCCAATCAGTTATGAATTAATAATAATACTGAATTATTACGACAGTGTGCTCGAAAAGCATAACAGCCGCCGCGCCGCCGCCAAAACACTCGAGTAAAATATCGGATAGGATTTAATGATCGAGAATGAAGGGTGAATAAGTCGCTTTGAAAGAAGAAGCATGATAAATCGTTCAATGCACCGAGCAAATCATTTATCTATTATACGTCGTAGCGAAACGCATTACTATGACATTACTATGCCACATTCATAGATCCGCGCTATCAACTTTCTAATACGCTCGTCCTGCAATGCGACGGGGCCACGTCCTGTCATTACATATAGCGTTATGATATACAGGTTGGCGATTGTAGGCAGGCGAGATATATGTATACGCATCATTATCGTATCACGTGAGCTCGCGTCTGACCGCGTTGTATCCGCGTCACGTGAAGAAGCGTGCTGTCATTACACACATTTTCCATTTCTTCTTATAGGTCACATAAATACATACCATACATATAGAGGAAATCCGATATGGCATTCTGCCTAATTCGTTTCGCCTGCTTATGCTGCGATATGACAAAACTAGAATTACCAGTATACATTCTGTATATATGACAAATAAAAAGCATTTTGTATGAGGAATATCTACCAAGTCGTATACTTTCTTTGAGTCATTGCAAGTTGATTTAGACGGAATGAGTTATAAATGATTGAAAATTGAAAGTTTTACGACGCAAATTCTTAGACGAAAACGCAAACAATTAGTGAATCTCATATTTGATATCGGCAATTAACAAATTATGACGAAAAAAGTGGTATTTTATTAATAATAATCTAATATTTTCTTTCCGGAAAAATTAAAATTATCTCCTGATTTGAAAATTTCAATATATTTAAGTACTTAACGTAAAAAAAAAACAAATAAACTCATCGTTTTCAAGTTTATTTCAAGTTTATACTTAAATTATTGATGGGTCACGGCTCCATTATTGTAGAAAATCGAGCTATTTTCTTATATTACGGAAGTTATTAACACACTTACATCAATCAAATTACATCAATCTTCTCGTAACGAAAGTTTTAACGTAACTACGCAAGAAGGTCACAAGTCGTATTAAGCTATTGCATATGCAAGATTATCTAAAACTATAGAAGAAAACTGTATGCAAAAACACCACATGCTTTAGTTTTTTTGACGTTTTGCAAAAAAGAAAAACAGAGTTGCATCCAGATTAAAGTAACGTTGTAAAATTATTGATTATTGTTATATTTGTTTTTGTAGTGTGATAAATTTTATACTAATGACGAAATTACTTGGCGGTCGCGTGGATTAAAATAAGATCAAGGAGACAAACTTTTAGTTTTGCGTAGAAGAACTGGTTTGTATCTTATGTATCAGAAACGTGTAATTTTATTTGGAATAGAATGCAATTGAGATCAAGTCTATTTGCAACCACATTTTATATTCTATCTTATGATCTGATTAAATATTTGCGACTTACTTATCCTTTTAAGAAGTGCCTTCTGATTATTATCTTATTATATTATCTTAAGTTTATTAAAATTATAGCGAATTATAGCCCCAGCTTAATTGATACTTGTCATAAACATAATCGGATGTTTGTACATCAATTGTAAGTAACCATTTTTTTATATAATCTTGACATTCAAAAAAATCATTATTTTGATTGAAATCAGCGGTGACGAGTTTTTTCGCACAAATATATCAAATTTATTGTCTTTTACATGTGAAACACTTGTAAACTTCTCTTCCTGTACGACGATTTTGCATTACTACACTGAACGAGATAAAATGACTGACAATTTAACTGCATTAGCAGAACTTCCAGCAATCTTTTGTAGAAAACTACAATTAACGAGTTAAATTAAAGATAGTAAAGGTGCGGTACCAAGGCGTAAATGAGCCGGATGTATGTATAATATAAATTAAATCGAGTTGTTTATTAAAAAAGTCAGTCGAGCATACAACTTAGTTAAGTTGTCAAGAGTTAAATTAACTTTGCAACGCCAATATAATATGATCAACATTGACCTTAAAACACTAAAAGAGCGCTTTCAAATGCGTGCCAATTTTCTAAAAGAAAAAAAAAAAGAACGTAGATTCCTCTATTGCTCAACAAAATAATGTAGCAATTAAAAACTTTAAATGCCAATGAAATTTAATTATAGTGTAGGGTTTCTAATTGTTTTCTAATGGCATTTCACAATATCGTGCCTCTTCGTATTGGTAGAACTTTCTATATGAAACATAGTATCCCTGGAGTCAATTGCACAGCAACCCAAGGTCGGTAATTTCGTTAGGCCATTGTACTCTCTGGAGAAGTCGAGATGGTGGTTCGAATAGCATGAATCCAGTGACGAAAGATCGAAGGTCGTAGAACAAGAGATGTCTGCATTCTTACATGGTCAAGATCGTGTGCTTTTTTATTCCCTATTAATGTTTGGAACAATTACAACGATAAATTTCGATGACCATGTGATCTACGATTATATAAAATACAAATTAAGTTTATGAGACATTTAATTTTCAAATATGATTGATGTTTCAAGGTAATGAAATACAGAAATCCACGTGTCGGCAATTTGACGAATAATTATTTAGTCTTGGAAGATTAAGTATCGACATTGAAATCTTTAGCAGAGACAAGTAAGCCAAATTCATGAAGCAAATATATAAAATTCAAATAATGTGGAATAGCAGAAAATTTGAAAATTTAAACGTGGTCATTTTTACTATGCTAATTTGCATAGTTTGCTATGAGTCATTACAAATCAATCTCGTATGATTGTTTCGCATAACGATATGCGGGAAATTCCCGCATATACAAATAACATTTCAATTTGCGTTCTTTCTGTTCGACAAGCCTGACGAAACTTTTAACGACAACACCTCGGCAAACAGAGTTCATTCATTGCTCTACGAGATCCATTTAGCGTTAATTTTCTATTTCAACAACAAATTAGCTAAAAGGAAGTTTGCACAAGTTCCTTGAATCACTGTCATAGAGCAAAACACTCTCGATAAAGTCTATCAGAAGACAGCAAGTCATTGTCGTGCCAGTTGATAGCGCATAGTGAATAGTCATGAAATAAATTCCAACAAAAGGTCAACATTAAAAGAATTTAACTATAATTTAGTGTTAAAAATAGAGAGACATTGTAGAAAAAAATAATAGGTCAAAGAGTTGTTTGTTAAACAAATTGCTGCGAATGTAAGGCAAAGATGATTTGAAACGTTTTTACGTATCGAAGGTTCTTATAATATACCGGACGATGATAGTTGACCGTGACGTTGAATGACTGGTATCTTGTAAAAAAAAAAAAAAAAAACGCATTGCCTAAGATTAAGAAATATCCACTTGCACTGTAATAAGAAACCAGCCGGAAACAGCCAGTAGACCCAACTGTTTTGCGCAATTTTGCGGTTGCGCGACCTGTCGCATAACTTGTATTAAAATCCTGTAAAGAACAATTCCGGCTCTTGTCGAGTCCGTGACAGTCAAATTGACGAGTTAATGCGTTACACCAACAAAGATATCGTACTTACTTACTATTCTCATATTTTGCGTTCTTTAACACCTAGATTGTAGATTACTTTGACCTTAAGAGGCTTTAAGGTCTAAATCTTACCATCTCTCTATGATCTTCGCTACTAGAATAATTGCAAAGTCATGAAATAAGACCGTTGGACCTTCACACTTAGAATGGAACACGTGTGTATTCTCAGCTCGTCGCGAAAAGGCTCGCCTCGCTGTGCTTTTACGCTTAATTCGATTCAGACAATTCCTTTCTTCGGAATGCAGTCAGAGTTACAAAATCTTGGCTGCTCAAACATAAATGTGCAGCGTTATCGCGTTATATGTTTTTTTACGCCACTGCCGTAAAACGCCAGAATACATTATTATTCATAAAACATAACTGGTGCGAACGCAGGACAGGGCTGGTTACTTCGATCATTTTGAGATCACTTTCACCCATGGCCAGGGCTGGCTGCAGGCAATAATCGAAGGGGCAGTCTTCTTGTCAATTAAAAAATCAAGGAAGAAACGCCTACAAGTCATTCTGTCCTAATGTTGATCAAAATTGATGGATCAATTAAAACTTTCGCGATTTCTCTTGACATTTAAAAATCATGAGAGGGAGAGGTCTCATACAAAAAAGAACAAAATGAAAAATTAAAAAAGAAACTTGTTAAATATAATGATGTGCAAAAAGAGTTACATTGTAAAGAGTAATATAATAAAGAGTTCCAACATTGATAGAAATTCGGTAGTTATTTTACAAACTGATCTTATAGGTTTCTCCTTTTCTCTCACTTTTATTCAGTTGTCAAGAAATCGTTTAATTCTGTCATACCAATAGCGTGTTTAGATTCACGTAAGACTGTAACTTATATAAAGGAAGAATGGAGAAATTCAAGTATCTTATAAAATAGTATTGCCCATGATATATGCATATAGTGATTGATGATAAGATTTGCGTTAGGGTTCAATGATTGCATAAATATAGTGAAACCGGCCCTGTTCACGGCCCATTACTGGCAGATGCCCGACCGACTCTCTCGGTATGTAAACGCATACTTTCCGAATCGACACCATGAATGTCCTCGCATCTTCGCGATGTGTTACGTGCAATCGTTAAGCAACCGAAACCATGAGATAATAAGTGGAAGAGCTGCCCAAAATAAGTGTATTACGTCATATCTTTGAGGTGTAATCAATATTAACGGAGACATCGTAAAGACGAGCTCATGTAAAATTTTCATATATATAATAATAATATATGTATAAGAATAATATAATATGTTAAATATATTAAATGTTATATGTTTATATATATATATATATATATATATATATATATATATATGTATATGTATATATATATATTAAATGTCATATGTTAAAAATTAATAATATATTTAAAAGAAATAATAAAAATAATAGAAAGTATAATTTATCGGAAAGCTGAGACTAAGTACTCTCAAGTTTATAGTTTGTATGTTTAGAAAATCTATAATGATTCGAAAGATAAGATACAGATTTTGATCTAAGAACCAAGTAATCTAGGAATTGAACTTTTTCTAAAGAAAGAGTAAAATAATTATTCTATAAAAAGGAATAATTTCTGGTTTGTAATACAGCACAATGGTGATACTCATTAATAATTTTAAACACCGTTACAATACACATTAATTAATAAAGTTTTTAAAGCGACGAATATGGCTATGTAAAATTAAAGTGTCTATTATTTTAATTTTTCCAATAAAAGAAAGAAAAATTGTAAAGAGATATATACTTGTATATTACACTCGTTGCATTACGACGAATCAAAATGTCATAAGAGGAAAATTAATGAAAGTAAAGATTATATACTCCTATATCAAATCAATTTAAATGAGATTAGCTTAGATTAGCACTTGAAAAAAAAAAATAATAAGTTGCATACTCGAACTTTGCCACTTTAATCACTTCCTTATTTCTGCAAGAAGTTCGTTAGCATAAAATCAGTCAGGTGAATAACAACGAATAAAAACGGGAGCGATTCTGAGAAGACAATGAAGTTGATAGTTTTTATGATAAATAAAGCGCAAGTAATTCTTGTTTGACGTGTTATAATGTTTGTCAATTTTTTTATCGGCGACAATCAAGTGTTTTCTTGAAATGCAAAATGACATCGTTAAAAAGAATTGTTTTCTTTTAGCGTACTATTATCGAGACATTATCATTCAATAAAATATATAATAGGAGAAATATATAATAGATGTATCAAGTCAGCTTAAGAATTTTACAATATATTAGGTTGTTCAAAAGAATTTCCTAATTGTTTATATTTCTATATTTTATATAGGTATTTCACGTATATATATATTTTACTTAAAAATAAAGAAAATACAAATGCAGAAAAATTTCTTTCCAAAGTTAACACAAATGTATCTTTCTCATCAAACAGTAATAACTCAGAATAAATACATTTGTTGCGCTAAACTAATTATATGTATCCATTTTAAAAATCCTTTAAATAAATTAAATTATGAAACAAATGTGAAAAGAGAGTGTATTTATCTTTCAAGATATATTCTCTCATGCTCTGTCTATTTCAATTGGGACATTGCAATCATCTTGTAGACATATGGCTTGCGTGACTGCGAATCGATGTATAATAAGTATTGCTGGACCGGATGTCGTAAGTTCGATGCATTAGACATTCTAATGATTAGGGAGATTTCAAAAAAGTTGCATGACCGTTTTGTGGCATTCTCGAGCGGGATCAAAGCGAAGGTCTGGGACTGTAGTTCAGATTAAAGTGTCATTAAAGAAAAATGTGAAAGGTTTTATGAGCTGAAACTGTGTTTCCCGCAGAATATGTATGATTGCGTTTTTATCATCCTCTTGAGCGAAACGATAGTAGAAATTCATTTTTCGCGTTTAGTTTTTTTCTTCTTTTTCTTTTTCTTTTTATCTCGAGAAATGATTCGAACGGAGATCTTTTTTGCACTAAAATACCAGGAGAATCATAAAGCTGGAGCGCAGTTAAAACTGCAAGATATGAAAAAACTATTTATATATCGTGTGTAATTTGTTTTTTTTTATGCGACTTATCTCAAGTTGTCTGCGCGTTAACAAGTCTTGTATTGTTATAAACTATTTTACATAAAATCGCGATAGTATCAAAGTTCTTAAAGTACTCAATAAAATTTACATTTCAAGGTTTTTTGACGTTAGATGACTTGCATTCCAGATATCTTCAATCATACAGGTGCCTTGATCTTTGGCATTTATAATTGGAAGGGCATTCAGTATGACACCTATATTACGATGTAATTTGCAATCATAAATATTTGTTTGTTAGACTTTGTCACTCTATTAGCCCTATTTCTTATCAATAATCTCACGATATTTTATTACAGACGTCTATGTTGTACAATGACAGACAAAGTTTATTTATATTTCTGATTAATATTATCGTATAAAATAACACGTTAATTATAAAATCAGGCAAATCCGCCTTTCATGGTCAAAGTATGTAGATTTGGTTAATTTGTTAAATATGCGCCACGATGAATTCATAAATTGCGACTGATCAACAAATTGGCGGAATATATGACCTTTGAAATGGGTGTTTTCATATATTTCGGTCTATCGTGCGCTCAGACAGCCATTAATTTATTTATTTTACTGAGCTGAACGATCTCTCACTGTCACCAAAAGTCATTTAAGTAACGATTCGGTCGAAAATATTATTTTTATTGCACTCTGCAGCTAATGAACTCTTATATTAAGACTTGCAATATTAACTTCGCAATGTAACTTATGAAGTTGTTTGTCTTAAAAGAAAGATGTGTAGTTTATCAATTATCAATTAATTACACATGGATAAACGTTTTATTTGTATTACTTATGTATTTATTTTAGAATATCGTGATTTTTAAAAATTGTTTATTTAAGGGAAATTAATTAACTTTAAAATATAATAATATTTATGACAAACATTCTTTCAAGTCTTATATCAGACGAAGTTATTGGGATTCCTGTTACACAACTTTTTATAGATAAATTTATGGGAAGCCGGATAAATTTTAAATCGCTAATGTAAATTTATAAAAAAACTCATTAAGAAAAAAATAATGATCGTTAAAGATTTATTTATTTATTAATATATTTTAATAGTATTTCTTACTAATAACATTCTTTTTAGACTAAAAAAAATTTATTTTTATGCAAGGACATTCTCTGTCTCTTCTAAGTAGGTATTTCTAGTTTTCTCTAAATTATTTTGAATAGTTTTATCTTTTCTTGTTTATCACATTAAGTATTATTCAGTAATGACATTACATACATTTATTATTTTCAAGTTTAAATTTTTACACTTTAAGTTATTTTTTGTTGATATTAAAAAACTATGATAAAAATAGTATGAGCATTTTTTTCGTAAATAAAAATTTACGTCTGAAAATTATAGAAAAAATCTCCGCTATTAATAAATAAATCATAAAAATGTATTGAGAAATAATCTATATTGATTTAGTGTTATGATTTACAATCGTACTTTCATTCGTAAAATATTAAGGCGCGAATGCTATGATTTTCGCGTCATGCATGACAGGCAAGCAAAGAAATCATTTTCAAGCGCGCTTAGGAATTACGGGGAGAGTTCGATGTCAAGTGTGCACGTGAACGCGTGCACGTAAATGACTCCATTTCTTTTCTTATTGCGGCAGTAAGATTGCGCAAAATTATGCACTGAGGAAAGCCTCTCGCGCTCTTGAGCATTAGATGAGTAGATTTGCTTCAAATGAGAAAACTTTGATAATGAAATAAAGGAAAGTGACAGTAGCGAGTGTTATAAGTAAGAAACGTGCAATAGTTAGTCATGCGACAAATTTAATCTTTTTGTATTATTGTGTTATTATTGTTTTATAAACTATTTCTTCAACTGACTTGTTAGTTTTTACATAGCATATTTAGGCATCCAGTTTTCTAAATAATTTTATATGCAAACAAAAATGTAAATTTATATAAGCATTACATATCGAAGGATTCATAAACGTAAGGATGTATCCTCAATTTTTTGTAAAATAATAATATGAAAACTTTACACGCCTTGTATCTTATAACAGAGCTACGTCCTTACAATTATGGAAACGCAACAATATTTATACATATTCTTACATCAAATTTTACATCGAATTTTAATTTTTCTGGAACAGAATTTTATTTTCCGTTTATGTCTTATTTCAGAAACAAATATTATCACTATTTATATATAAATATATATATATATATATATATATATATATAAATATATATATACACTGAAAAAAAATTATAACCAACTAAACGCATTTAGTTAAAATAAAAATTTTTGCGCTCCAAGAACAGCGATTTGCTCTTACTAGCCATCAATATTGATCATTTTTTATTTTTTTAATTTAAGAGCTTATCTTCGTACCGTATTTAGTTAAGTTTACGACTTTTTTTTCTCAGTGCAT
Organism: Anoplolepis gracilipes; assembly: GCF_047496725.1. Lineage (NCBI taxonomy): Eukaryota > Metazoa > Arthropoda > Insecta > Hymenoptera > Formicidae > Anoplolepis > Anoplolepis gracilipes. The sequence continues at coordinate 12,080,070 of NC_132976.1, read as the reverse complement.
GTTTCACAAAAAAGAATGTCAACAAGAATTTGTCGGTTCAGAGCGTAACAAAACGTAATGTTCCGTTTCACTTCACATTTCTCCGCTATTTAGTAACGCGAGAAGTAACGTATTACTGTCAAGTTGCTTTATTGCTGTCTGAAAAAGCTATTTCAACTATATAAAATTCTTTACGCGGCAATAGAAAAAAATTCATACAATTTGTGTGTGTGTTGAAAAATGTAACGTACTAGAAATATGTAACAAAAGCTTTTATCGCGCGGATTTTCTCATTGAGATAATTATGCATCTCCTATTTCAAGAAGATCTGTAATACTTTCGGTTAGAAAATTGAAACTCATACATAAACGATAGACTGGTATGTAGGCTACGTTGCGGCTAATGATTGACGTTTACGACGCGATCATCAGTGTTATGCTCTAATAGTATCAAGTGACGTTTATATATGAGAAAGCTGCCAAGGGGAATCTTATAATCCTGACCTATATAAATAAAAAGTATATTTCAAATTATATGTAAGAAAGTTTATAATACATGTAATGCGCGAGAAATCTTTATGGTATATCTCGCACATGGGGAGAGTCAATAGAAATTCATGGTTCTATGGCGTACAAGGGATCAAAGAGAAATTAATCAGGGACATCCTGTACGCGTTACAGGAAGCTTTCCCGTATCGGGGCACCGCGGGTATCCGCTTCTTCCGCAAACTGTAAACTTTCTAGCCGCGACGCACGGTTTCTCGCACAAGCACGCAGCTGCGTATCTTATATACCGCGTGTTGGCGCGACGACGAGTTTAGCGCGCGAGAGACGTTGCAAAACATCGTGATTGCACTTGGTCGGGAGGAGAATTTTCGCTCTTACGCTTTTACGGGAGCGGGAGGGGGATGGCGAGGGAGACGCTGCTACCTGGGTAGGTGCGTGCAATATATCGAGAGAAACTGCACGCGCGCGCGCGCGCGCGCGCGGATGCAGCAGGCTCCGAAATCACGGCGGTGACATTACCGCATGTAACGAACGGCTGCTTGCCTGTAACACATAGGAACGCGGACGTGCATCTGCGGCCAATTAAAATACGTTGATGTCTGGGTATCGTTAGACACGCTATTCGTACCTTCCGGGCGTTTCGGATATCTCTGTAAGGATGATTTCTCCTATTCGTGTATACCAAGTATCACGTGGGAACGAATCTGATTTTAATTATGCCCCAATTACGCGTATTTATTAGAATTTTTAATAAGAATTAAGAATTCAATAATTAATAATTAAATGATAAATTCATTATAATCGCACCCACTCTCTGTTGGTTTCAACAACAAGATCAATTTTTTTTCTTCCCCATGCCCGTGTATGCTTTGGCTAACGTCTTTTGCAAATATAACGTGTACAGTGAGATATAGGGAAAACTTTCCTTCAGCTTCCAAGCCGTAAGAAGCAATCACGTAATCTCTATTATGGTGGTTATATCCCGCGCGAGATGAACGGTCGGTACAAGTGATGAACAGATGATTCTCGCGAACGTGTTCTGCATCCGTTCCTCGGAATTTCTTAAACTGCCTCTCGCAGGCCGGAACCAGCATCAGCGTATTATGTACCCAACGATAGATCGCTGATGTTACCGTCTAATGCATGTAATAGGACTATGGAATGCAATTCAGCGAAAAGGTCGAAGGGACATTTCTCAAGATTCCTCGTAGAGAGAGAGAGAGAGAAAGAGATGTTTCGCTGTTCGGAGTTACAAAGTACTGTTATAAAGTAGAACTGTTTTATTTAAAAGTTTCTCTTTAAATTCTTGATGATTTTTTTTTTTTTATGTTCATTCTTCCATTTCTCCGATCCTCAAATCTTCAAGAGGCTCTTAAGTCTTGAAAGATTCTTAAAATTTCTTTTACTATTTGCCTAAAGGAGAACCGTTATATTTCAAAATTTCTCTTTTAATTCTTGATGATTCTTGATGGTTGTCATTTTATTTTCAGAGATTCTTAATTCTTAAAAAATTCTTTAAATCACTTTTATTATTTATTATTACTATTTCTCTTTCGCGATAAAAATCACCCATTTATCACCCAATTGTATTTCCGGCACGTGGAACTGCTGTGCAAAATAATGGTATGCAAGAGTAATGCCAAGAGTCCGCAGAGATTACGATGTAAGTTAACCGCGGGTTATGTAATGAGCAACTTGTAACTGAGCAGCTCTTTAAACTCAATAAGAGGGAAACAATGAGCCATTAAGCATCGCTTGTACAATTACCGATAGTTAGACCGCGATAAGTGATACATTCAGCGGCTTTTATCACGCTGTGATTAAAGGATTGTCAACCATATATTCGCATTTCTTCATTTTATGTTCTGACGAATCTGCAAATTAATCTCACTTAACGAGCTGCTCAAACGTCGCTCGCTATTTCATCGCAACCGCAACCGATAATCGATGATTTATTTCTCTCGTATTTTGTGTGAAAAAATTTAGACAATTTATAAGCAACGTAATATAACATTGTTTTTAAAGTAACAATTAATCTTTGACAGCACAAAAGAATTATCGGCCTTTTTTTTTTATCGAAAAGTTCTCCGAATTCGTGTAAAAATTCAAATTGTTTTTACTTCCTAAAAATTTTAATAATTATCTGTAAGCCTGTTAACTTTATAAGAGACTTCGTCTACGAATACGCCGATCAATATTGTCAATAAGCGAAACTAGAACGGAACGAGTTAATGACCGCGATGATTGTAGATTACACGAATTATCGGTCATTCGCAGGATATTGGAAACTGGACCGATCGATCCGTTCAAGATCGGTTTTTTTTTTTTTTAATGCACGCATCTTCTCGAGGTCAGATTAAGAAATCGAACTTCGGGCACGTCTGACCGATGGCCGGCATCTGAGAAAGGAGAGATCGCAAGGTGCGTTACGCAACGGTCCCCCGGATAATTTATACCACTCACGGTTAACAAATACCACGCACCGTAGTTTTGTGTGAGCAACGCGCGAGTTATTTTGCACTCTCTCTGTGGTATGCGAACTATAAATTGCCGAACAAACGTTGCATTCGCGATGTTGATCCTTTCAATCGCGCGGCGCTTACTGCTTTCATTATGTATTATACTAAGACTTATTTACGCTCGGGCGTAGACAATAATCACGGACAATCAATTCCCATTATATCTGGTAATTGACGGTGTGATAAAACTCATAATTTACTTGTTCACTTTAAGAAAATTGTTTTAAAACGGTATCTTATATCTTTATCTTATATCTTTGAAGATTAAATTATTTGCACAAGTATATGATTTATTTACGGTACATACAGTAAATTAATTACTATTTATTTATTGTTATTTTATATGCTATATATTTTTTTAATGAAACTTATATCGAGTTACATTAATGTTATATTATAAATTTTCACTTATATATACCGAAAATCTTTTGTAAACAGATCTATTGTAAAGATAATTGGAGCCGTCTTTTATAAAGAGAAACGATTGTAAAGCTACATAAAATAGAAACTACGATCATAAAGAGATAATGCTTGCTAAGCAATATTCATTGAAATTGAATCAAACTATCTGGGAGAAAATCATGCAAATATATATAGTATGTAGAATGCGGATATAGTTTAAGCAACGTATGCTTTCTACTAACGGAAATATGTATAACAAGAAAAAGGAAAGAGAGTGCTACTTATTTTGTTACACTTCAATATATGAATGTTAATTATAAGAAAGTATAACTCTATAAATTTATACAGCTATGTTAGACCAAATAAAATTAATAATTATAGTAATACGTGTATTTTTATATATAATTATATTAGTAGGTCAAGTTACAAGTAACTAAGATATAGGAAAAACATGTTTTTCTGTCGAATTAAATAAAACATTTTAAATAAATGAGAATGATGACGCGCGAGTTATAATATTTAAAAATAAAAAAGGAATTTAATGGAGTAATCACATGGGGAGTTTGACCACATAAATTATTACTAATGGAAATTACCAGCAACATAGAAGATATTGAGAAGATCAACCTTGATCTAAAATCAATTTTTCTAATAAAATATCTTTAACATATAGTCTGTCCATATATTGAAAAATGTCCGTAACTATGTCAGTATTTGCTCGGATATTGTGTAACTCAAGGTCGTTGAGTGGCCCCAGGTGAATTCCTTGACCAATGAAATTCTCTTGGAAGTTTCATTGAGAAGATTAAAAGGCCAGATCGCCGAGTACTTCTTTCTTTTTTTTTTTTTTTTTTTAGCAACATGTTTTTATCTTTTGTTCACAGTCCGCTATTCACGTTTCTCTATAAAGATTGCATTTACTGTTATCGAGCTGATAATTACAGCAGCAATTAGCGTCAATTCTGCAATGTTAATGTGGATGCTTACAAACATAATTTAATAAAGAAAAATGAATCAAACAACGTACAGACATTTCTCTTATTTTTCTCTATCGTAACTAATTGATATTAAAATATTTTCTAATTGTAAGTGCATTTTAATGTGGATTTGCTTACGGACATAGTTTGATGAAAGAAAAATGAATCATACAACGTTATTAAGATATATCTGATTTTCTCTACCGTAAATAATTGATACTAGACTGTGTTCCATAATTGCGAGCGCAACTTTAATGTGCAACATGATGCATTGCGTCGATGCATCGGGGCTTCGGATGGCAATTTCAAAATTGCATCATTAGCGTCCTACATTTAATTCGGGAGTGAAAGCATGCTGACCGACTTATACGCAATGAAAAATTCCCAATGATGCTGGGATCTCGTAACAATTATATAACGAAACGCTCGAATTATCGCGCAAATTATATGATACATCTGGCCCGTGACAAAAGCGTCACCGGCCAGACCTTTATCTCATTAACATTATCAACGTTTCCGAAGCAAAAAAGATCTACAAATGTCAATCCCTCAATGCCAATCAGATAGTCGCGCATAATAATTTTCAAGTACATAATAACATACGCAATAATTGCAAACACATTCAGCCTAAGGTTACTAATACTCATCGACAGCACGCACCGCGCGCAAACGAAGCATTACAAGCATATAATGCTTATTGAAATACATTTGAATTGTAACATATAATAAATTATTGTACATTAAAAAGCATGAGATGTAAGTAATTTATCGGAAGAAATAGTGACGTCGTTTTATCAATACTACGTTCTTCAGTATCGATATTAATCGCTTAATTACTACGCAAATTTCTGAGAAGCGTTTAAGATTAAAATAATAAAGTTTTTCTTTATTGTTGCAACACATATACACATACATATGTATATATACATACACACATATAAATGCAAGTGAATCGAAGATTAATCGCTGTCAAAAAATAACAGTTTTTCCATACAAATTAATTTATTAATTCATGCAAATTTGTTTCAAGTGGCAATTAAAGTATAAGTTTCTTTATCTACACGAACTTCTTGTATTTAAAGTCTTTTAAGGATTTACAAATTCTCAACAAATAACAGAGACTACCAGTTTGGTAGCAAAGAGTCTTGCTTAATCTTGATTCTAAGATCCTAGATTATCGCCATGGAAAGTGTGTTTCGTAATATATTTTCCAGGTTATTTACGCACTATTCTGCAAACTAAGCATTTCTATTTTGTATTAATAATTTATTCACCATAAACGAGAAATGTTATTATATATATATATAATTCTTGTTATTATATATATATATATATATGTATAGGTATGCGTGTATACAACAAATATATACACATATACACAATGTTTCAATTAAGTTGTATTTTTTGATACCTAGCTGTATAATAGTAATTTTATATAGAGTGCACTATAAAGTAAAACTAATAATTTTATCACTTTAATTTAATAATTTTTATGTTCAAAATTTGCGACAATATATATTTTTGAGAAGTATTGTTAATAACTATAGAATATGATTTGCACTTATACTAAACTATTACTCAATACATGCAATTCTCGATACTCGGCACTAATTTTCAAATGTAGGTCAATGCTTGCTTTATGAGAAATAGCGAATAGCGATAATGTCGACAATTGCCCATAAAAAAAAATTCTTTACGCAAACGTGCATTAAGTGTGCATATATTTAATACTGTAGGTTTTGACACCTGCATTATTAACGTTACTGTTATTTTTTTTACAGGTAGGATAGCAGCTATCTGTCTAGGTCTTCTTGCACTTGTGATTGGCATAGTGCTCAGTAGCATACCGTGGGTTGATTACCTCATTTTAAGAGTAAGTATTAAATATTTTAAATATACACATTTTGCACAAAACATTCGATATATCTAATAAATACAATATAGTTATCGCAAGAGCTTCAAAAATTTATATGCTCTTTTATTTTTATATATTATTGAAACAATACAAATAAAATTATCTCTCTGAACATGTAATAATATGTAATTTACACTCTTAATGTATTTACAAATTAAATATATGATGATTATTAATTTGATAATTAAGAATTAAATAAATAATGATATGACATACATACATACACACACATATATATATATATATATATATATATATATATATATATATATATATTAATATAATAATATCAATATATAAATAATATATAAATATATTTATAAAAATATATAAATTATATAGATAAAAATATATAAATTATATATATATTAATATATATAAATTAAAAATAAATATATAAATATGTAATTTATATAATAGAAGCAAATCATAGAATCATGTATAATGTAGTAATTTGTAATTGAATTGTAATTAACACGATTGATAATATCTAAGTTGATATGTTTGTTTAGGATAAGATTGTCGTGCGATATATCATCAATGAGTCATGTGTCATGTGCAATCATTGCTTTGACGGGTCTTCCCTGTCGATTTTGTTTTACTTTTAAATCTGCAAAGACGTGAATTATATGCGCGTATTTGGACAAAGTATGTCTCATGCAATGAATATTCAATATTTTTTATGGCTCATACTTGCCGTCGAGTAATTTGCATTCGCAGTAAATAACTTCGCGAGTCTGTTTTATCGTCTAAGGTCAGGCGCAGAGTAGACTATTTGCAAATAATTTATGATTGCCAGTCGTGAATTGAATATATTATTACATGTGCAATTTTTTATTAATAACGTTACTTGCACAACTTAAATTGCAAATCTGATGATTATATGTAAATTATTTTTGAGAAATGTCACTTTATTAATTTTATTGTATTGTTGCAATCTCTATTACATATTAATCAAATATTTTAAAAGCAATATTATTACTGTAATTTATAATTGTTGGTTTCTACGCCTCCTTTTCCTAGGAGAAATTGATGCTATTACACAAATTTACACAATTTTTTATAATAGTATCTTGTAACTCTTTAATTATTTGCAATTAGATTATTTCTCATAGAAATAATCCGTGCGTTTTAAAGTTGTAATTATTACACGTTTTTGCAACATGAATAGAAATTTATTTCCGTCCTTGAACTTTTTCTTTCGCACGTTTCCTTTCTATAGAGAAGAAAAACGAAAACAGCACTTTTTCACAAAAAGAGTATAAGAGAGAATCTTGATACTTTTCAATGTTTAAGAATCCACTTTCATTTATATAGAACGAGCTGCTATTAACTCTCGTTTCACTTCTTCTATTTTAATTTCCCCGGAAATTTAATATAAGACAGATATTCAAAGTATGTGCAACAATCTAATCACGTAATAATGCTTTCCGAAAGTATACGTCACTTTTTCTCTTACAATAAACTCAACACAATAAATAGCATTGTGTGTTTAATTGATCAATTAAAAAAATTATGAAAATCGATGTTATTGGTTTTTTCTCAGGCTTAATTAACGACTGTTTTATATAAAAACCTTGCAATAAATTATCGAAATAAAACACGAACGTGCACGTGCACAGATCACAGTTTTAACTTGGGAGAAACCGCATACAGCACAGCCAATAATAATATCGGCAATTTATCGTGCTTTTCCAGCAACTGCGACTATGGAATGGCTCACTCTCCTTTCAATATTGGCAAAAGCCAGGCGTAGTTCGATTAACCAAAGTCTACATATTTAATGTAACCAACACAGAGAACTTCCTGCAGTTTAACGAGAAGCCGAAACTCCAGGAAATCGGTCCGTTCGTTTATCGGTAAGTACGCTTACTCACATATAGCAAATTTGCATGATTCTGATATTAGCTAAAAAAATTAATTTTTCCATGAACAATTATCGGCGGATATTTTTGTATTTACTATAATTTCTTAATATTTTCCATCCCGAAGCACTTGTAAATATGCAAACCGGCTGAACGATGCTTCATTCGGGTTGTGTATTTGTATGAGCTAACAATAAATTTTCTTAGCCAGCACAACAATCGATATAATAAATATGCATCTTTTTGCAGAGAGGACATGGAAAAAGTGAACATTGTATTTCACAATAATGGAACTGTCAGTTATCAGCATAAGAAAATTCTGAACTTTGTACCTGAAATCTCTAAAGACGGAAACATGAAAGTGATAGTACCGAATATACCTTTGCTTGTGAGTTTATAGCATACAAACTTAATTTTGTATTAATATTCTACAAACCAAGATACATATACACCTATATACTTATGAAGCGAAAATTGCGATTAATTTTTTCTATTTTCGATAAGAATTCAACAATATTTTTCCCTTCTCTGCAGACACTTTCGACACAAAGCAAGAGCCTTCCACATTTCATCACAATGGGATTATCAATTTTCTTGAGTGGAATGCACATGAAACCCTTCATCCCTATAACAGCGCAGGAACTCGTTTTTGGCTATGACGACCCCCTAGTTAGTCTGGGATATCGATTTCTTCCGAAAACAAGAAGGCCCATGAGCAGAATGGGCCTTCTTCTCGGAGTAAGTACTAGACAGTAATTATTATGCGTATTTTATTATAGTCTCTACTATATACTTTTGCAATTTATAATTAAACTCCAATTATAGAGAAACGGCACACTGAGCGAAATATCCACAATATTCACCGGTCATACGGATATGAAAGAGTTCGGTCTGATAAATCGATTGAACGGTCTTGATCATTTGCCATATTGGTCGACGGCGCCCTGTAACTCCATTACAGCTTCGGAAGGTAAGTTTCTTTGCGAATCTAAAAAATATAATATAATAGCTTGTTAAAATCGCTTTAACCACCCGAGTTTTCGTCTCAATGAACGTCAACTTGACATATTTCGTTACGAATAAATTTGAAAATGGCACAGGATCCTTATTTCCGCCGCGGGATCAGACCGGCGCGGATATTGTTCACGTGTGGGACAAGGATCTCTGCAGAACATTGCCGTTGAAATATCGCGGACCGGTAGAAAAAACAGGCATCAGGGCGGACTTATATACCCCGCCGGATATTGTTTTCGGTCAACCTAATGAGACATTTACGGACAATGAGTGCTTTTGCTCCGACGGCATCACCAGCTGTCCCCCGCAAGGCCTGCAAAACATTAGTCCGTGCCAGTATAGTGAGTGTTATGAATAGTATTTTGACAAGTTAATGAGCTTCTTCTTGGACGCGCGATAAAATGCAAGTGATGAAGGATGAAATTTATTTATGCAACTTGCATTTCTTATTTCAGGTGCACCGGTTTACATCTCGTTTCCACATTTTTACAAAGCGGATCCTAAATTGTTAGATGCTGTTGACGGACTCAAGCCGATACAAAAACTACACGAATCATATTTCAAAATTCAACCGGTAAGCAAAGAAAAATTCTTCTTAAAAACTTCTTCGCTCAACAAATTCATGTCAATTTACATATCAGGCTTAAACTAATCGTGAGAATAAATAACAACATTAAACATAGAACGCCTATATATGTTTGATCATCCGAATCATTTGAAAATTCATGCTTCTTAGAATATAAAGTAATTTGAATTTGAAACACTCTCTCATTTTCTGCTCTTAGAAACTCGGGGTGCCCATCGAAGCGAAGGTTCGCGTCCAGTTGAATTTAAAGATAGAGCAACAGCGTAATATTGCGGTGGTCGCAAATTTCTCCGACATAGTTTTCCCCATCATGTGGCTTGAGGAGGGCATAGAAGAGCTCACGCCTCATCTCAGACGATGGATCTATCTTGCGACCACGTTCGCCGACATTGCTGTACCTTGCGTCACATACGGCCTGATTCTAGTCGGATTGACGATCATCATTACGGTGTTCGTGAAGGCATACAACAGTCCAGTGTTGGCGCACGAGGCGATCGAGCTCGGCAAGAGGACTATCAGAAGAGGTTCGTCCTTTTTGGTAACCGGCCAGCATCGTTTATTAGCCGGTCGAGATTCTTATGTCCTGCTGAGCAATATCGATCTTGACGAGAAGCAGATAGAGACCTGATGGACATGCAGTTCTATTTATACATTTTAATGTTAGCTGGAAATGCTGATACTGTATAAGTAAGTGTGCGCATTAATTATAGCGATCGTAACGTGAATGATAATTAATGACGCTTAGTCTCGATTTCTCGTAAAGTAATTTAATTATTACATTAAGAAAAGAGTGATAGGGGAGAGGGGTTATTGTTGAAAAAAATTAAAATTGCGATTCTAAAATCTCGCGATCTCTGTTATCTAAATAACAGAATTTAAGACTCTCACTGAAATTAAGATAACTAGAATTTAAGGCGTTTAAGGATTTAAGGCTCACTTATGTATGTCTCAAGAGAGGATTTAGAAAATCTAAATAATCTATAAATCAACTTGGATTTTGATTAACCTATCATTTAAGGTGTTTAGAGTTTGAAAGATATAGAAATCACGAAGACCTTCTTCTTTTCTCGTATAAAGGATACAAACAAATTCTCTTCATTGAGATTTTAATTGACAATAAAATGTATATATTAAAAGCTCTTATACTTTTTTATGAAACTTGTCGAAAGGCTACGAGTCTTTTAATTAATCTAGGATATATTTTGATTTTTTTATTATTTCACCAAATATAAGTATAAACTACACACATTAGTGTGTATAACTAGACTGTAAATTAAGGTTTAAGAAATGCCGGCATTAATTCTTAGGCTTAAGATTCTCGGAGCCACATATCATCTGTATGTATATAAATTGGACTTAATTAATTCAAGTATTAAAAATTCTAAAGATTTTCTTCCAAGGATTGATTGTATAAGAATTATAGTGTGTATCTGTATTTCATTAATAAATAATAATTGATTTATTTCTCGTTGAACGAAGAATCGAGCTAAAAATTAAATCTAGGCGTCATTAATAATATCATAAAATCGTGCGCGATTCTGGCACGGCGAGTTGTGCGTCTGCTCTCTGTGCCTAAGCCTAAGATCCCGGGTTCAAATCCGATCAGAAACATCGAATTTATTCGATTATTCGATTTTATTTGATCACCACCTCTCGGAAGGCAATGGCAACCCACCGAGAGTATCTTGCCGCACAAAACTTTCCTCTATCCAGGCCGTTCGGAACCGGCATTAAAACGTAGGTGCCCATATGGCTGCAAATAAGACGGCACCCCTGCAGTTATATGCCAGAGGGGATCGCCAACCTCCGACAGGGGAGAGGGCGTTTTAAGAAGAAGAATAATATCATCGTTAAAAAAATATTGGTTTAGTACCTGCAATACGATATGTGGTGCAATATAAAGTGCATCTTTTTTGCGACTGCGTACACCAAAGTCTCGCTGTTGATAAATGACTAACTACAGAATATGCGGAGCCAAATTGGTATATGTATATTTCACAGGGAGAAGGGCTTCCTTTTATTTTAACTGCGAATTTTTGTTCGGACAAAATTCGCGAAAGTGTTCTTATTTGTTTAAATGGAATCGAAATTCGCCAAAGAATCCTTCACGATCTTTCACGATGCGTGAAAGTAAACCGATACAACCATTATAATATTTGTATAGCTATAATAAAACGTAATATATATTAGGGTTTTCCTTATTAGTTAGTGGAAGAAAACTTTTGGGATCCAATGGACGTGCTTATGAACGTAATTAATCGGGGATTACCTGATAATCTTCGCGAAAGATCCCAAGATTACATTATATTGAATATATATTGTGTCTGTGATTCCGTTCTTATTTATATGTAATATGCAATTTGCGTTTGAATGGCGATCAACGAGAAGAAGCTTTATTGGCATTTACGTGAATGGATGAAACTTTCACTTGTGTCGATCGTGGCAAGATTCCACGTGACGATGCTTCTTCTCAACGTGTCCCACTCGTACTCGGCCATAATCTAGTGCAATATTAGTGATCGTATGTATATTAGGTATATCATTGCCAGCAAATGTGTGGCGAAACAACGTCGAACTAGAAGTAAGGTCAGTTGCGTCGACAATTTTTTTTAACGCTACATATTGCTACGCAAAGCTAAATATCAGGTTAACGATCTGGAGCCTGGCTTCAGCTACAGAAGAATATTGAAAAGGCATAAATTTAGATTAATCATGATTACTGTTAATCGATATCGGTGCATTTTATAAGTTAAATACGGCTTGACGGTTAATCAAACGAGTGATACATCGAGAATGTAATGCGATTATGTGTATATCGGTTTTAAGTACTTTTAATATATCCCGAGAGTGAAAAAACATTGTAGAGGGTAAGCTTGTTCTAGCGCGAACGAAATTTTCTAACCGAAATTTAATAAAATACTTTTATCCAAATATCACTGTACATTTTTCACATTCAATTGTCATTCACTTACTCTTCATTCGCTATAGCTATATAGATTTATGCTTTCTTCTTGAAATTTATATTAAAAACCGATCCAATTTCTATGTAACTTATATTCAGAGTGCCTAGATACAGTCAGTGAATTATTGCTCTTATTTAAATTCTTCGTCGCTTAAGGAGAAATAGAAATCTATGCGATATATATATATATATATATATATATAATGCAGGAGAAATCTAAACAAATACTATTCTATATTAATATGATTGAAGGCGAGCTCTTATTAATGTTAAATCGAGCTGTCGATTATTGGAGGAGATTTCTGGTTCCACACGTATTGGTCCCAGCGACGAAATTTTATCTAAATATTTTATAAAAAATATAATGGATTATATGTAATGTTTTTTTTTTTTTTTCTTCGAAGTCTTCTCGATCACAGAATGGCGCATGTTTTTGACTGAAAAGTAAAAAGAAATTTATCATATTCGATTTAACACTCTTATATACAATTAAAATTATATGGAAGAAGGTTTATCTCCTTTGTAAAGTATATATTATCTAATATATTTATCGGTGTACCTTAGCTTTTGGATTCGCTGCGCTGCTCGTTTTAGTTCCGTTCTCTATCTCTTGTCTCTTTCCTTTAAACAACTTCGGTATCTTAGCTAGAGGGCAATAATCGATTGTGTAATATATTCGCGAGTTTATATAAATAGTCGAAATTATAATGTTCTTGAATTAATTTTCTCTTTGAATGAATGATTTCTCTCGAGTATTAGAAATTCTATTTCGCAGAATACATTCTAGTGGATGCTTCTTATTCCAGACCTACTCTTACTTTTCATTGGAAATTAAAAAGAGATGGAAAGAAGCTTGTTTCACCAACCTGTTCGCGGAGCTGGAGATTGCACCACATCAGCATCGTCCTGCACGCCATCCGTCTCTACTTTCTCTGATTCTTCACCATGTATTTCCTCTTTGACCTTTTCTATCGAACTCTCGACAGCCTCCACAATTTTCCCAGTGATATTTTCTGAAATTGCCGATTTTGATTTTCCAAGCGATTTCGGGCTTACATCTTCGGGCTTATCGCTCTTCGTTTCTTCCTCGTTTCTTTTTTCCTTTTCGTGCTCAACCTTTTCATGCTCGTCTTTTTCGTGCTCATCTTTTTCGTCCTCATCCTCTTTCTTCTCATTTTCTTCGCTCTCTGGTGACGAATCGTTCTCGATGCTCGTATTTTCCACACTTCCGGATTTTAATCTCGGTGGTTTTGGCGGTGGTATGGGGTTTGTTGACGTTGGGTCCTGTTGCGTTTCTTTCGTCGAAGCTGCTGCTGCTGCTTCTGCGCATGGCTCCTCTTGAACTATTGTCGCTGTCATTTCCGTGTTTTTATTATTTTTCTGGCTTTCATTATTTTCCTGAACACTTTCACTTTTATTATCTATTTTGTCTTCAGTATTTTCGTCATTATGTGCGCTTTCTTTGCTCTTTGATTCATCTTCCTCGTCAGTCGGTTGTGGTTCTTCGACTTTGGCATTCGTATTTGGAGTTTGAACTTTTTCTTTTGGACTTTCCGGTGGACTAGTTTCTGGAGATTTCTTAGGGCTCGCGACCTTTTTGTCACTTGCCGGAGATGAAATTTTTTCATCATTAACAATATCCGAATTTTCTTTTGACGAATCTTTTGAAGAATTCGTTTGGGTATCATTATGTTTTGGTGTTTCATTGATTGTGTCATGATGTGAATTATCTTTTTCATGTGTCGGTTTTTCTGTAGTATCCACTCGATGTTCATTTTGCATATTTACAGGAAGCTTTAAAGGAGGTAGAGAACTTTTGTTCTGCAAGGCTGACTCCTGACAAATTAACAAAGAGCTCATAAAGAAATTGTATATATTAATTTAATTTAACAATTAATTAATAATAAATTTAATTTCAAAGATTAATAGTAATTTGTTACGAATTTATATGCATTTACAGTGGAATCCGAGTGCGATGGAGAACCCATTTCGTGTCTTCGACCAACCAATATCGTATGACATCCTCCGCATGCGACCTATAAAATAAGGAAACAATTAAAATTGAATAAAAACACATTAAATATTTATTTAACCAAAATAAGTAAAGTTACATCTGTGATAAAGAGTTCTTGATATTTGGCAGCAAATGTTACTTCGTGAACATTATTCTCGTTTTCCTCCAGACCTAATTTACCATGTCGCCCGTCACCACAAGTGAAGAGTTTACCAAGTTCTATTAATAATAATGAACACGATTGTTAATAAAATTATTTGAGGATCCAAAAGAATGCGATGGTAAAATTTTAATTACCAGTAAGTATAGCACTGTGACTTTCACCGCAAGCGATCTTGACGATTTTTTCATTTCGAAGAGACCCACGTGCAAGATGTTTTGGCATATGTATCTCGTTGACATTTGTGCCCATTCCAAGCTGTCCACTGGCGTTACTGCCGGAGCAGTAAATGTTGCCATTTTCTGACAATTTAAATAATTAATCAGCGATTTGCAGATTTTTAAATGTCATATTTTAGAGGATTAAAAAAATTAAAATATACGAAATGTGCAAATTCTTCTATCCATTCGGAAATCTGTGAATTTATGTCAAGGTATCGGAAAAAAGTTAGTGTCAAAATCTGTCAATCTCAACCTGCTAACACGAGTGTGTGATGGCCACCGCAGGCGATATGAAGTGCCGGAGCCGGCAATTGCATCTGCTTCGGTGCGACTTGCGTAGAGAAATTGACATCGATCCCGAGTTTGCCGCTTTCCGATTCGCCGCAGACGTAAACAAGACCGCTTTCTGGAAATAAACTATGTGATGACTGAATTGCACACACGCTAATATATTTTACAACTTCTCGTGTTCGTGCAAATCGTTCTAAGCGCGCAGCGAGATATTATCTCGCGAAAAGTATGTTACGATGTCTCGGGATTCTTAAATCAGATTTCTTGGGACGGGATTTTAGGATTACTAGATCAACTTGAAATGTTTAATTCTTTTTTTTTTCCATGCTAAAAGCGAGAAAATATATAAAAAATATATGCATGTTGTTTCGTAAAAACGATAAACATATTTTCGCCTACTTTTACAATATTCAAAGTTATTATATAATTTATTACGTAGAAATAAAATCACGGATTACCGGTCAAAAAGGCTGAATGATAATATCCTGCGCTGATTTCTTTTACTGATTCAGGAATAGGGACCTTTGTGGGTTTGTTAACAAGGCCCGAAACCCCCGGCAATCCTAACTGTCCTTCCAGATTACTTCCCCAAGCGACAACTCCCCCGTCGCTGGTCAGAATCATCGAATGATGGGATCCTGCTGCAATTTGGATGATCCTAGGTCCAGCGAGTCCGCAATCGTAGATCAAGATTGGAGAACTAGAGCTATCGCCTATCGCGGAATTTTCCCGGCCCAGTTGACCTTCTTGATTACTACCGCACGCAAAGATTTTTTGAGCTCCTGAAAAAAATACATTTCATCATATAATTATGCATTAAAATTATTTTGGCAAACTAATAAAAAAAAAAAAAAAAAAAAAAAAACTTTTGAATTAATAAGAAATTAATTAAGGCAAATTAATAAAATCAACTGTGAATACATTTTCACAAACTATTTGCCCGACGCGGTTTCAATCTGTTGACAAATTAACATCTCGAATTCATATCTGGAAAGTTAGCAAAGTGACGTGCCATTTAGGAGTCCTTATCACATTGATCCCTTCAAACGTGAACAAGTTTGAAGTTGAATGACTCGACGATATTCGTCGGAGTTCGTGACACGCAAAGCCACATATAGAAACGGCATGCTCACTTAATATCTCGCATCTACTAATGACAACTGTACTTACATATAAGGGATATTTCAGACATTGCGCATTACATTTACAGTATTTCGAAGCTGATTATTTCGTCGAGTTAATATTTTTTATTTTTCACAATTTACAACTCGCTATCGCGATATTGAAACGAATGACTTTGTCAATTTTGCTATATGTAATCGAGAGAAAGCACGCTTAAGATATTTGTATATGCATTATTCGTCATTGCTCACCTGTACATATTAAGGTGTGAGCTCTTCCGCATGCGACGTGTGTCACTTTTTCTGGTTTCAGGACTATAACAAATGGGATTCTCATTAAAATCATATTAAGCAGCATTTAATTAAACAAATGGCTTTGAAGAAATTATTTATAATGTACATATCTGATGAGGGTATGAACTTTCGATATTTCTTATAAATGAAGAGAGTTTGTGCAAGAAAATAATATATTTTTACAAATTATAGTTAATGATTTGTTGACGCAAAAATGATATGGTGACATTTGAAAACGTAGTAGCTCTATTTATATCAACTTTTTTGCTAGATTACGATAAGGCAATTACAAACTTTTTACACACGAAGGCTTGCTGATATGATTCTTGTGACCCAGACCCAGTTGACCCCAATCGTTACTGCCAAAGACGAAGAGTCTGCCAGTCTCTGAAATAAAAAGCAAGCAAAGGCGTTCCAAGCAAGCATGAAAGATACGTTCGGTAAATCATAATTTCGCAGAAACTATTCCTAATGTTGTGATGATATCTTTTCTTATATAATATAGGAAATTCAAGAAATTTAGGATCTAAAAGCATCTTAAAATATAAATCCACTAGCAATAAATTTAGTTACGTAAATTTGCTTATGGTACTAAAAATAAAGATAGCTATTAATCTTACGCAAGAACAAAATACATTCTGAGATCATCGGAAAAAATCTCGAGGAAAATTGTATAAACATTTTTATGGGTACTTCTAGCATTAATAATATTTAAATTAATAAATAAAAGGAATGAAACAAGCATCGCGAGTGGATGAAATCGATTGAAATTATATTCATGTTAGCGAGCAGCTACGATGATAATGATAATATCTATTTATTAATTATTAGTATATAATTGCTTTTTTCATTTTACTAATGTAATATTTTTGTATGAAAAGTAATAACGCAATAAATTTTTTCGAGACGCGTTGAGTTAATAACGCCAACAATGTCGGCTAGACTGACCATTGCGTGTTCAATATCGATTTACTGGACAGTGGATATTCCTATGTAAGCATAGTTCTGACTATATACATCATTTACGTTGCATGTTACAGAAGCTGTAAATCATATAAACTCGGATCATATACTTTCATTTTATAGAAACTACAAATTTTATAGCACATCAAAATTTAAGACTTTAAAGGCGCTTTATCGATGAAGATCGAACTGTAAATATCCGAGCAAAAATAAAATAATATTTTGCAAATAAATTTACAAAAAATAAAAAGAGAAATAGCTTTTTTGGACAGAAACAATTTTGTTGATTAGAGTTTTTGTTTGTAATCCATTGTTTATCATTAATGTATGAGTTTACTGTCAACACAACTTTACATTCCACGACGATTGATTAACGATATTCGATGAACGTAACATGAAGTGTATCATTGCTTTCTTTCTTTCTTTTTTATATATCCATGATTCATGCTCATGTATTTCAAAATTAGTCCAAATTAACTCTAGGAAAAAAACACGATTACAATCCACTTTGGAGCTCACTTTATTAGTAATTAAATTATTTGGATTACTCGCAATTAAATTTTGCAATTAGCTATTCTATTTATTTCAAAGATTTTTAAGTTGTACTAGTCAATTCTCTCAATTAGTTCCGTCGATATCCAATTACCCAAAGATAATTTTTATTTAAAAAGCACTAATCAAAATATTTAAGTTGCTAACTACAAAGGTCAAAATTTCTCCCAAAATAATTGCAATTTTTTTTAATTACGCGGAATTAAGGGTAGATTATTTACGTAAAATTAGGGTTACGAGCCAAATAATTTGGCTACTAATCATAGGCCCTAAAGTGGGTTGTAACCGTGTTTTTTTTCCCCAGAGAATCTGAATCAATATTTTCACTGTTATTTTTATGATTCAAGCTATGCAAATTCAATCTGAGTCTAGCATGGAATAATAATATATGTAATAATATCATTTTTGATTTAATCGTGCCTGATCTAAGCTAAATCTAGATTTAATTTATTTATTAAAATTATTTCAGCAAATGATTTTAAGATCAATGAATTTTATTGTTTTTCAGTTTTTCACACACTTTGCACTCCTCCATCTAATGTTTTACTCATATACATATAAGAATGAGAGTGATATATTATAGCAATACGATTTTATGTAATTAATATGCATACTTTTTTATTCTTAACATGTGATAACAAAAAAATAAATAAGACTCTTACAATTAGCCAAACTCATATATTTCTTTAATTAAATATATTGCTACGAATTTATCTCACAATATTATGAGACGCGTTTTAAAATATCACTGATTAAAACAGCCATTACCAATACCTAATTAATTCTTTCAGTGCAATTTCACTGTTTGCAATGCTATATTGCATATTATAACTAACAAGCACTGTCTATCAGTGATATAATATACTATTAATTCTATTTAAGAGAATACCTTCAGGTTCGACCTAGGTTTGTGATCTGGCTTTCATCCTGGATTTAGAAGGACAATAACTACTCTTTTAACTAGATTCTAAATTCCTACAAAAAGAAACATGCGTAAAACTTACGGCAAATAACGGCAGAGTGCTCATCCCCGCATTCAATGGCGACGACCGGATCCTTACGTATGAAGAAATGTGACGCAACATTGTCTGCAAACCTGCTACGGCCGATCGTGAAGACTGCCCCAGTCTCTACAATGTACAAAGGTCGATACAATCGTTAAATATTGAAGGCAGGATGAATCGAGGTTTTCTATCTTTGAACGAATTTCTTCGATCGACAGATCTTGCGTTCAAAGATCTTCGCTCTGAGAAATCGCGAGATTTTACGAATTTTTTTTCCTTTATTTTTGGACTGGTTTCTCTTATTCAAAAGTTTATACCTTTGAGTAAAAGAGAGATTTCAAATAAAATTAAAAAAAAAAAAAAAAAAAAAAAAAAATTCGAAAGAAATTATGCAACATCTTCGTGGATTATACTCTACTTTGTGTAACAGCGAATGCATTATTACGACGTTATATTTACGGCATGCAAGATTGCAATCATTCTGATATAAAGCTATAAATATTACAGGGATACATCATCTATATATTGCACATGGAACCACTTGTGGCAATCTTTAATCTTCGACTTGAGCAAAAGTATACATAATGACTTTAGACGCAACGTGTACAGTAATAGGAAGTATAATTACATAGATAGCGGCTTTCTAATATCTTCCACACATGTAGCTGTATATATTTTAATATTTTTTTTAGAAAAAAAAATGAATTGTTACAGAAGATGACATTGTTGTTCAATTATATTACTTGTGATAATAAAATGTAGATATAATTCTAAAAGAAATTAACTTTCTTTTTTAATTGTCGACATCTCAAATGTTTCTATTTCCATGCACTGTGGGCGATGCATGGATATAGCTTGCAGGCAATTTTATCGTTGCATAACTTTAGCATAAATTAAGTTTAAAGCCAGCGCAAAGTAAAAAGGACCGGAAAGGTGTTAAGACACCGAATGCCGCCTCAACGTGAGATTAACAGCGGCATTTCGGTCTCCCTTCGTGCAAAGGTCAATAACGCAAAACTGGCGATAAATCCTTCGAGATTTACGCTTGCGTCTTTCTTATCAAAAGTTCAAATAGCGGCCTTATGCATAATTCATTATTCTTCGTCGGAAAGCAACGCAAGTTATCTCAGTGCGATTTATCCCGTTAGAAGACTCCTCGTGCAAAATATTGTACGAAAAAGATTATAATATTCAGACCATCAGATCTCTAAATCTTCGAAATTTTGCCTTAGATTTTTAAAAGTTTTCTTAATTTTTTAAATCTTAATTCCCAAATTTTACGATTCTTCAAATTTGAGAATTTTTAGTTTAGTTAATTATTTTTATGTTTTTGAATTTTAAGATTTTTAGATTTTTAATTTATCTTATATTACTTCTAGATTTCTTTAAATTTATAAATCTCTTGAATTATTAATTTTATTATTAGTATCATAACTTTGGAGTTTGTACGAGAAATTATAAAATACTGAGAAAATGAAAGCAAACATATTCGACTTTGTGGAAGATTAATAGCTAAAGTTTGCATATTTCTACGGTTATTGACCCGTAGGTTAATAGCCACCGAATTGCTCCACAAAAGATATATGTATTATATAATGTGATAGTCGATAGCGATTGAGCGCGAGTGAGTAATAATCTAATCATATAAATGTAAAACATAAATGTAAAAAAGCAACGAATCATAAGAGATGTCAATTATAAGCTTAAGATGCTATTAAAAATTAAAAAAAATGACGTAAGCATAAAAAGATTTAACTGTGCGAACAAAAAATATACAAAAAGACAAGAAAGATGAGATACGGGAACACAATTAAAAAAAAAAAAAATAATAAAAAAATGGATTAATTTATAAGCAATATATGTGTATAAATATAGTTATAACAAATATCATTGAAGACAAAGGAAATAATGATTCTCGCATTTAACATAAAATCGACGTGCTTTAATTGATTCTTGTTGATTTGCGTCGATTTGTGTATTTACGATAAATTATTACTATAAATATACAAGTTTATTAAACGACGCTCGCCGAAGCATTTTGCAGAACTTGCAACAACAACTGGTGTGATAACACCAGTAAGTTAATGATACGAATGCACATACATGACTCGCATGATCACGGTGGCATTAGCCGATTAATGGTCGGATTGTGCTGGTAGCAACATGCTACTAAACAATTCGCTACTATTCGCTATTCAGTATATATTGAACGTCATGCAGATTAAAGCGCATATATAATCTATCTTACAAGCTTATATTTTACGAACAAAAGATTGCAAACTGTTGATTATGTGCACTGCCGCGAGAATATATTTCCGCCTTACAAAGTGTGTATATTATAAGAACAAATGTAATATAAAATATTATAGTTCTTCAAGGTATAGTTTAAAACTTTTGCGAGCCTCTCTTGCGGCTTAATTGCGATGAATCTATTTGTCATCGAGTGACTATATAAATTACTGTAATTTCCACCTATATATATATATATATATATATTTTATGCGCCGTGCGTATACGTGATCGTTTGATAACGGCGACAGGTAATATCGATTCTCGTTACTTCACACGGACAACCGGCACGGAGCGAAGCAGGGGTACGTGGTGCGGGGGCTTTAATAATGTCGGGGGAGCGGTGCCCGGGCGTCGGTTTCAAGGATCGATCGCGGCCGGCGATTCTACGCGATCCAGAATAAATTCGTGTCGATCAGATTGCGGTGCGTGACGAATTTATGCGTGCAATACTGTCTCTCAGGTGCGTGTGCGTCATCACACAAATCTCTCTCGTCTTTTCCTTTCGTTTTACCGGGTATAGTCTCTATGTCCGGCAGGCCCATGCTTGCGTGTATACCTTGCGCCGCGCAACTTGTAGCCGACTGACCGCCAGGTAAGCGGACACGCTCGCCGGTGCTGGCACTTTCAAAGGCGACCACCATGTATCCTAGCAACTGGAAATCAATTTCTAATGGCACAACCGCGTCGCTGTTTTCCTCATAATAAAAAGAATGGGAGCGATCGGCGCGCGGTTCTCCAACATTGTCGAAAATCATCCGCTCTGCCCACTCTCTTCTTCTCTTTGCATTTTTATTAGAATAAAAATATACAATTTTAGTTTATATATATATATATATATATATATATATATATATATATAAATTCAAAGAATTATACAAATTTAATATATACTATTGTGAAATATGTATTAATCAATATGTACAAAAATATTTTATTATAAATATTTTACTTTGCTGTTTTTTCTCTCCTGGCACTGACACACACACACACACACACACACACACACACACACACACACACATCTCTCTCTCTCTCTCTTTCCCTCTCTTTCTCTACATGGAAAAAAAGAGAGAGAGAGAAAGAGTAAAAAAAAGAAAAAGAGACAGAAAAGAGATGGAAAAAAAGAAGAGAAAAGGGATGAGAGAAATAAGACTGAGGTAAGGTAAGAGATTAAGAAAAAGGAAGAGAAGAAAAAGAGAGGGAATAAGAGGTTTAAAGGGATAAAAAAAAGATAGAAAAAATACATTATTGTTATTTGTGCGTATATGCATGTATGTATGCATATATGTAAATTTATATTAATGAAAATATGCTTTTTTTCACATATTAATGAATTATTGTTTTGGCTTAAAATGTTTTTATTTTTAATTGTTTTGTTTTTACTGATTTAAATGTATGTATGTGGAATTTTATCACGCGTATAGATTAAAAACTATATAATTATATATATATATATATAATAAAGGTATAGATTAGAAATTGTAAAAATATTTATTTATATTTTATATAATAATATAAATTTAAAATAATAAAGAGTGTCTAAGAATGAATGAATAACACAAACTAAATATCAATATGATTTTTTTTTTAATAATAATAATCAGCAACTCAAAAATTTTTTTATATATTCAATAAATTTTGATAAGTGCCTTATTAACGGCACGCTATTACGAGAGATGTAATAGATTAATTTCCGATTAGCATTGCCGGAAGTGTAACAAACGGTGCGGACTTTACGGAGGGTGATGCGATAGATCACCGATACAGGCTTTATCGGAGGTGATGTGACAAACCCTCGGTGCCGTCTTTATCGAGGGTGCAACAGACCCTTGACGCGGACTTTACCGGGGGTGTGATAAGTCTTCGGTGCAAGCTTTTTTCGGAGATGTAACAAATCCTCGGTAAACTTTACTAAAAGTGTGACAGAAGAATTTTTCTCGAAGTTTCTTACCGACGATCTGTTAAACTCAAAAATCATTTTTAGGATCTAACACGCTTTCAGTGAAAATCGGATACTCGTAATAATTAATTTAATTATTTGTTTACGTAATTGAGAACGATTTGAACATATTAATGTGTTTTGCTATTTAAAAATGTATCCTTTCATCATAGGAATCGTGGTGATCACGGACATATCAAGGACCAAACTCTCAAAATAATTAGACAAGTAGTGAATATTAATATTAAATAGGGAATTCAAGAGTCATCGACATGTTCATATAGCATGAATTTTATATTATTCGGACTTATATATATATATATATATATATATATATATATATATATAACTATCTAAGTAAAACAAAAAATTATGATATCAAAGTAACGTCAAATGACATCAAAATGACGAAAATATGATTACAAAAACTCACTTTTCGATCATTTTTTTGTCATTTTGACGTATTTTGACATTATTGTGACTTTTTGTTCTACCTGAGTATATATATTATTCGTAAATCTTTTTCTTTATTTAAAGTACGAGTGTATTTTATTCATGAGAAATCCCATAATTTTTTCAAGTCGCTTTTGTACATCGAATGGAAGTGTTCAATTTCTTTTATAAATATGGTTATATCACCTTTAAGGTATTATTTATTCATCAAGTGTTTGTATGCATATGTATATAACGTGATTGTATAATTAACAATTTACAATTAACAAAATGTAATATGTATTGCACATTATTGTACATGCTTTTATATATATAGATTATGATTATGTATGAATTTTGAGATGTTTTCATATGTTATTATTCTTTGAATAAATGAAAGGTGTATTAACATTATGAAATGTGTAAATTATTTTTATATTTATATACATATATTATATACATACACAAAATTTAATAATTTCTTTTCTTCTATATCAATATACAGGCAAAATTTTCTACATTATGATTTTATAATAAAATATTTTTATTGTAGTATAATTTAAATAATTTAAAAATAGTATGGAAAAATATTCACTTGGTATAATTGTATAACTTGTAGTAATAACTACTCGTTAAATAAAACTACATATTATGTGATCAATTATATTTTAAAAACAAATTTTTAACATAATCAATGTATTAATATGTTATCAGTCTATTTATAAGTACATATTAGTATTCATATTCAATTTATATATTATTAATTATATTCTTTCGTAATTAATAATACAAGTTAAAGACACTGTATAGACATTTCAATATCTTTGGCAAACTAAATAAAGAATTGCTCTAAAGTTACAGACAAAATAATCTTTAACGCAGCTATATCTTCACTTAAAGCTTTTCCTTATCATATATTTTTTCCTCTGTTGTGTTACAATCAGTTATATAGTAAGCAAACAGACCTGTAAGATAAGCAAAAATTAATTGTAATAGAAAAAAGAAAATTAGAAACTATCAATAAAATTATTATAAATATGCTTTTAAATGAAGCATAATAATTACTAAGTTTGTCTTCAATGTTGTACGTTAGAGTAGATTCAATGATTATTTTAATATTTTCAACATCCTCGTTCGATCTCGGTCTGAATTTAATTTTGTATGAATATAGTCCGTTCCAAATCATTGCTTTAATTCCCCTGACTTGCGTTAAAGAAATCTAATTCACTCTTCACCATAATACTAGACTGCAAAGTACTTTACATTCTTCCATGCTGTTGAACAATATATATTTTTAATTATTATATTTTTAATGTTTATTATTTTTAATATATTTATATTTTTAACATGTTAAGTTCAATAAAAGTAATTTTTATTCAAATCTACATAGCAAATATATATCTTAGATACTTGAATAATTCTAATAGATACCTGTAAAATGTAAATGTAAATGGTTTGTTCTGTTTGGCAAAGTATTTCGTAGCAATTTTCTAGCTGCAATATCAACATCAGTTATAGATCATCTAGAAGAATGAAAATAGTATTATCAATTAAAGCTATTGCAATGTTTAAATGTCTCTTCCTATTTATAAATAGGACTTGGCTGCGCTACGCAAGTAGTTAAATTTGAAAAGATGTACGTATAATTGTCATGTACACTATTTTATTTAGAATGACTTTTAACATTTTACATTTTGTTTGATTCGCTTACTCAATCTATTAATCCATTTGTTAACTTTTAGTCTCACATTCGACTTTGGTACATAGACAATATCCTTCATTTCAGAAACGTACTACAAGAAAAGTTTTTTTTAATATTATAATAAACAATATGCTAGTGCTAAAGAAATTAAAATTGCTACCTTCTTCTGTTTGATTGAATTTCTAGTTAACGTAAGTATATTATATAAGACATATCAGATATTTCTTTTCTGGTTAACATCTGGAAAGTTGGACTCTTCTTAGCACCATTTACATCAAGCAAATATTCCCATTAAAAAAAATATACATAAAGAGTGCTGCATAATATTCCTGAATTAATTCGCTTAATAAATTATAGGCCAATTTGACTCCATTCATTGCCATTAAAACCTGTATAAAACAATACGGCAAATTATATTTCACTATAATTATACAAGAACACAGAAAAAATATAGAAACAAAAAAAATACTATGTACTTGCAAATGTAGAAATCATTTCATATAATATTACATCAGTAGTATCTATTTTGACATATGGTGAATAAGGTATTCTTTGTATAGACATCTGAAAAATATAATACATGTATATCGAAAGCTGATAAGAAATATGTATAATATTGTTATGTACAGTCGTATAGTATTTAAT
The DNA here is from genome assembly GCF_047496725.1 of Anoplolepis gracilipes. Classification (NCBI taxonomy): domain Eukaryota; kingdom Metazoa; phylum Arthropoda; class Insecta; order Hymenoptera; family Formicidae; genus Anoplolepis; species Anoplolepis gracilipes. Next base: position 12,053,715 of record NC_132976.1, on the reverse strand, counting down.
ATCTCCATACGACATAAATATATTTGTTGTTTCTCAAAATATATTAATAATAAATTATTCATTATTAAAATATATTCTATTTTAAGTATATATATTTATATATTTATTACTCTTCCAAGTTTAATAATAGACATACACACCTTTATGTTTGACATAAAATTTGCTGCTGCTTGAGTTATAAGTGCTTTATGTATGCATATATCTGATATTTCATTCAGTCTCATTAGAGAACCTTTCATATCTATATGAAAATAAAAAGATTATATTAATATTTTTATTAATTATTAAAAAATTCTATTTAAAAAAATAATAATCATATTTTTTTCTAAAGGACATAATCCTTTTGAGCAAACTTACTTATGAAAATCTATATCACTGACAAGGTACTGGTGCTGGGTACTTTGAACGAGCAAATTTTCGTTGCAGTCATATGGTTCAAGACTCGAGGTCGATAATTGAAGATTGATGACTTTACCGACTGTTTTGAATGTATTGGAGATAATCTCATTATTTATACATAAATATTATTTTAATCGTGCAAATATTTTAGCTCATCCAGCTATTGCTTTATTATTAGAAATATATAAATTTTTTACGTTTCAACAATAACAAAATAAAGGTTTTATTGTATCGAATCACTAATGTTTTTTATTATTACTGGATAACAATAATGCAAAGATTTACCTACAGTAGCGGGCAGTTAGTTTTTTTCCACAATAAGCATTGACAGTACCTCGTCGGTGCTTTCGAAAACGTGTCCAAGGCAATTTTTGTGTGGTAGTCTGACAGACCCCGTAATCTTATCTGTGTTCTGTATTATGACATATATCGCGCGTCGGTCACGTAGCCTGGTTCTCTATCAGTTGCACAATTAGAATGTAATTATTGTTAGTGTAATTATTATTGTAAATTCAAGAATTATTCATTAATTAGCGTAATAATTCCTGCGGAATTTGCCGATGGCATAAGTATACTGGTAAGTATTGTTGAAATTCTTTTAGTGTCGGTTCTCGTCATATTTCTAACCTTATTTTATCAAATTGCTATATAAACTGGTTTAAATCACCTGTTCCTGTGCTTTATTTAGAAACTGTAAGAATAAAAGTTAATGGACTACGTAAAACTATGAGCGAAAATTAAATATATTATATTATTATTCGGATATGTCATAAAAATATTTGCACAATATTCTGCAATTTATATTTTTTCCTTGCCTTTCGTTGCCTTGTATTTTTCTATCGTGACAGGTCAATAATAGCTAAGTAATGCTGCTGATTGATTAATATTAGTCATGTTACTATAAGTGTTAATGAGCTAATAATTAGTCATTAGATATCCATGCTATGTACATATTATTTAAATTTCTGCATAATAATCAAAATGTATATATTTATTATATATAAATGTATTTATTTTTTATCAATAATGATTTCTATCTTTCTGTATTGCAGATTTGTTGTTCAGAAACTGACTTATGAACTATTGAAGATGGCTGATTCACAGTCAGTCACAGAAAACACAGAGGAGTCGGAGAAACAAGAGGATCTTATGAAAAACTATGAGTTTGACGGTCAAACTTACATCTATACCGATAAAGCAACAAACATTACCTACAGATTTGATCAAGAAAATAATAAATGGGTGGTAAAGGAAGATGACAAAGTGAGTTCTGATAACAAGGAAAGCTCCGATGGAAAGAAAAAGGAAGAAAATTCTGGCCCTGAAGTTAGTGCAGCCGGTACTTTTGGCTTTGAGAACGATACACATACTTATACAGATCCAAATGACGGTAGCGTATATTTCTGGGATAAAGAGAAGAATGCCTGGTTTCCAAAGGTTGATCAGGATTTCATGGCCAGGTATCAAATGAGTTATGGTTTTGTCGATACTAGCGAGCAACAGCCAAACCCACCAGAGCCAAAACAGCCTCTATCCCCTCAAACAACCAAAGAAGAAAAGGAACAGAGGAGAACGGAAGCGAAGCGGAAAGCTCAGGAACCGCCGACTTGGTTCGAAGTCGACGAGGCACATAACACCGCTATTTACGTATCCGGCCTACCTCTGGACATTACCATGGATGAGCTCACAGCACTTTTTACCAAATGCGGCCTCATAGCTAGGGACGAAAAAGGGAAGGACAAAATCAAGCTGTACAAAGATGGCAATGGTGAACCAAAGGGAGATGCTCTCTGTACTTATATCAAGGTAGGAATGTATGTTTTATGAATTTTTTATATGTACATTATTTAATATAGTTCATCTTCGATTTTTTTTTTCTTAACAATATCGATTAAACTACAAGAATTCGTGTATCAATATTTTATTATACATCGTTAAATACACAAGATATATATCAATGATTTTATGTTGACATATTTACAAAAAATAACGAACACGATGGTGGATCAAAATATGAAGATATGAGTGTTATCTTGCTTTTTGATTCACTATCTGATTGTATAATCCATTTACAAAAAACTGTGATTAGCGTAAACAGATATCGTGAAATAATTATCAAATAATTATTGTAGTAAGTTATTTAGTTTGTGCAACGTAATTCATCAGGGATAGTGATATCGACAGATTTAGATTTTTAATCCATATTTACGCGTTATAATTAATTAATTGCTCTATTTAGTAAAATAATCGCAAAATAGTGAAAGATTTAGAGAGACAATGAATAATTTTAATTTTTTATAATAGTACGATAAATAAGTAGAGAGAACATCTAGACGAGTGTGTTTTTAATAATATCGAATGCAATTGATAATGAGCTACATAAATATCATTACTTATCATTATTTATCATATTTATATGATTGATCTAATTACTATTTTTAAAATTTTCATGAATATTCAGGAACATTAAGAATCTGTTCCGAGATTAATCTTAATCGCAATAGTTTTTCGCAGTTCTGCAATATTAATTTTTATAATTAGTTATATATATATATCTATTGCAATAGTTGTATCGGCATATCGGCAGTTCGATAGTATGCGACTATAGCACAAATTTCATATTGTAAGTATTTTTTTTAGTTGCATAGTTTATGTAATAGAGAGTAATAAAGTCAAGGTTGCAACCACACATAATTAAATTATCAATGATTTACGACTTTTTTCTTCACGGTTTTAACAAAATCTCCTCCCGCGCGAAATCGTTTATTTTATTGTGGAACTGCGAAAGAACATCATTCATATCCAAATTTTGTGATGGATGGCTATTGAGTCTGCCACCCAGAAAAGCACCGTACTCTCGCCCTTGAGGCAATATTTGGGCAACTCTTGGCCCAGCTGGTTGCAAACGAGTTCTATTCGAATGATGTCGCGTGCGCTCTCTGGGCTGCGTCAACTTGGTACTGGCAAAAGAAATTTTAAAAATTATTAATTGTATTATAGACAATCTTGATTACTATTTTCGAGTTTGAAAATTTTTTTTTTTTTTTAATTTTCACGTTTCTTAAAATTTATTTAGCACAATCGAATTATCATACTTAGAAGGTGGCCGCGATCCCAGTTTAACACCATGAGCCCATTGTTCATTCTCTCCTCGGTCGGTCCAATTTCTTCTCCGATTTTCCCGACTCTTTATTTTTCCCTCTAAGTTTCTCTGTTCGTCTAAATACTTTTTGCTCTTTTTTCTGGGTTTTAATCTTTGGTTTTGCGGCGCAAAAGGATCCGACTTCTTGCGTCTTCTTGCTGAACAAAGAAAAAGAATCATACAGTTAAAATAAGTTCTAAACTGTACCGAGGGATTGAAGTGTGACAGCTTTTCTGTTGAATGTGTTTTTCGTGTTTTGAATGCATTTCTCACATAAACGACCGGCAGGCACTTCGCATATATAATGCTTCCGTTCGACGCAGCTTCTCGCGCTCCACTTGTATTTCAATGCGGGATCCATTATGATACAATGCCACGCGTACTTCTCAGATTTCCCGGGCTCCATTTTCCCGAAACTTTGGAAAACCATCTTCTCGCCCGTCACGCCCCATTCCCAGGCCATCTGTTGCCAATTGAAAATTCCACCGATCCACCGCTCCAATTTCGCTGTTGAGTTTCGTCGGATTTAGGCGGAGATTCGCGCGACGTTATAGTCAAAGACGAGACGAGAATAGCTTATACTCACTGAACTGATCCCCCATCAAGTACTTTCGCAACATCCTGTCCTTTCCATTTCTGTCCAATATAGCCAGGGTGGCATTTCTGTCCTTGCAATGGAAGTACGCGTCCCTCCAAGGTGCCGTGCCGGCGCTCAAGTAATAACAGAATCGTTTCAGTCGAAAGAACCCTACGGGACACGCGAATCGTCTCACCGGTTCGTGTTGACGCACTGTTCTGGATTGATTAGTCGTCAAGGAATTAACGTCGAAGTTTGACAGAGCCGAGGACAAACCTGGAAAGGGAAATCAGTTAGTCTTATCAATATATTTTTGCCATCGAGATTTTGATAAATTTCCCAATATTTTATAACACATATGAAATCTTGGAGAAATGACAAATTCATAATATTATTCCGATATTTTTCGCTCATTAAACTCGTTCTTTCAGCATCAATAAATTCTAGCAGTTGGGCATTTCTTGTTCTGATAATCTCGATATTTTAAAATCCATAATTTCCTCTTTTACTAGTATAATTTATGCGCATATCTGATGCGCGTTTCGTTCCGAGTGAATACATTTTTATTCCGCGGCCTTGAACGGAATTTAAGCATTATGTAATGCCGTCTGCAGTTCATGCGTAACTAGGCGCCACATCATTGCATAGATATAATATTGAATTATCGAATATAGTCTTATAAAATAGATGCTTTCCCGTCTCTCTCTCTCTCTCTCTCGCATGATAGCAAATTTGCAACGTTTCAGGCTTATCATTGGGACGGAAATATCTTATTTTGATGGCCTGTTTGTGATTGTGGTCTAATCTCTTAAGTGAACATTTATTAAATTATAGTTTTAGCTCTGTACTCAAATATTTCTCGTAAATTGTATGTTTATATAGTTCTAGAGATCTTATTTAGCTAGAAAGAGAAGGAAAAAAAAAATACAATAGAAAGAAACGCATGGTAATCTCGTTTTCGAAAGGGAGGAAGAAATTTTCGTTCATTATAATTTTACATAATCTATGTGCGGGGAATTAGGTAATTCTATTGATTGAAAATTTTTAGGGCGTGACAAGTCTTTCGGGTGGAACCGGTAAAGATAAAGCAATTTTTACGACAGAGCGATACTGTATACGCATACAATAGGTATTCACAATTTAACTGCCGGTTTAAGACGCCAGTTATGAGAATCTCAAAATATAAATAATTCAACAGATTTTAAAGATTATGTAATGTTCGAAAATGTTGAGAAAACACTTATGTGTATTAAAAATTCTGAAAGATTATAAGAGGATTTACCTGACATGTGTGTGTTGGCATTTATTGCAAATTAATATACATTGTATATATTACAGAAATATATAGACACAGCAGATACACATTGACAATGATTGTCAATATATCCAATTAATTACTTAAAAAGTCATCTCTCTGAGTCATTGTCGCGTAGAAAAGTCTCGTGTCCCACCATACACGTACACCGCCATAAATTTCATTTATGATACACAAGTAGTATCGTATGACTATTAATAAATACCAGAGATTTAACCTTTATACGGGAGGCCCGCAGGCTTCTAGTATAGAAAATACATTCTTGTTCGCACGATAATTACGTGCGCGATAGAACTAATTATTATATTTATTATATATTTTATCGTAGCATGTATTTAATTCATAGCAGACAACTTTAATGAGATAAACAAATTGAAATAAATTTGAAAAAGATCTTACTATAAAATTAGGTAACTCTGATTGAAATAAAGTAATTGCCTTAATATTATATCAGTTTTGATAACGACATGAGGTTAATGAATTGGGCAAAATTAGTCGTATTTTTTTTATATTATCTTTGCAATGAACGTAAAAAGACATAATCACATATACGAAATATATAAAAACAAGTAAAATATATTGCGTTTTAATCAAGCTTGAATGTGTCATGTTACGTTTCTTTTTTCATTATCTTGCTATTTTATGCATTTTACTTTGACAGAATCATTATTCAAATTGCTAGTAGGAGGCATAAAGAACGGCGCTTTATGCTAAATATAGTTGGTGTTTGTATTACGTAGCACTCTTTAAATGGACATTTAATTACTATTCGCGGAATCTTCACTTTAAACTGCGGTACTTATGTAGCATATGTAAATTGTAGATTTAAACGGGTCAAACTTAAATGGCTCAATTTAATCGATTAGTTAATAGTCAGAGCACATGTTAAAGAATAGTGATTGCATTCAGAATCTGTTTGAGCATTCAAATGGACATTTACATGACAGAATTATACGACAACTGGTTTCTACGAATAATAATAACTGCCGACTACAATTTTGCGCCTCTTAATTAGAATACCATCGATTTTCTCGAGTCATCAATTCAAAATAGTACTGTGCATACATCAAGCTGAAATAATAATTATAACTGCGCGCACAAAGCGCACTTTAATCACAGAAATAAAATTAATTTAAAAATTTAAAAATTGCCTTGCTTGAACAAAACATTGTTCGCGAAACTTATCAAATGTTTTTGTTGGATTTTTTTTTTTTTTTTTTTTTTGCGTTGCTTTCAACCGCATGCGAATTTGCGAACTATGTTAAAGTTTGTTGTAGCTTTGGATACCGCGATATACGACTTGCTTTAAAATGCGAGACATAACAAACGAGATAGCCAGCGCGTATGTTGCATATTTCATTTTGACTTGAAATGCTCAGGTTCTGAGAGGCCATGTCTAAATCTTTGATGTGAAAATTCACCTAGTTTTCTAGTTTTCAAATATACAAAGTACTACTTTATGCGATAATAACAAAAGGAATTGGGTTTTCTATTATAGTACAACGTTTCACATGTATTTAAAAATTTTAAACGTCGAGTGGTACAGCTTTATTTCTTACAATGAGAATGGGAACAATAAATTTTTCTGTGTCAAGTTCGTACGTATACGTATCTTTTTTGTGTAATCATTTAATCGTATGCGTTTTCTTATCACAGGTGTGCAAACTGTTGTCTGATACTAAAATATCTTTTACACTCTAGCGGTGGAAAATATCGTGTATATTAGCGACTACTTATTCACGTAAATATTCAGTTACGCAGCAAGTCACGCAAAACTTAATTTTTTTTCTACTTCTAGAAGTATAAATGGGCAATTAAAGATAATTATTAACACTAGGTTAATTATTAATATTAAATTCTTAAGCAGTTATTATTTGTATTAAGGAAGATTGTAAAAAATATGAAAAGATATAAATACATATAATATAAGATACATATAAATATATTTTTTGCTCGGTGCAATATTTCCATGGATATGCAAATATGGTCGCATACTTACCTAGGAATTGTGCAAATGCTGCAAAATATCAGTTAATGAATTCATGTAAATATTTAATATCCACTGAAGTTAATTAAGGTCGCTGGCAATTAAAATGGCAATTAAAATTATATAAAGTTAATAAGTTTGTATTACCTATTATCGATAGTGTTGTTTAATCGTGGTATGTGCTTCAAGGAAAAAGCCATTTGATATTTTCAAGCTCGTCTAATCGACTGATATCGATAGACATCAGATGACAGGGAGTTATATCTATGGTATAGGTCTACCCACAACTTGTACTTTCATTCATGTAATATTTATGGGACAAGGCTAACCTCGGTGACTCTTGGATGGAAATTCTTCTCATATTTCCAGAATTTATCTCCACTTTCGCGAACAAACTGGTATTATTAATAATTGGTCAATTAACCTTTAATTTATATATGTACCACATTATCGAAGAAAATTAATTAGGTCAAAATTTTGTTCGGTGTAATGACCTGCAATCGCACGATTGTAATTGGCAGTCATTAGCAGGCATTTTTAATCAGTGAAAGAAAATTTGATCAAATAACGCTGAGATATTTTTTACAACACGACGGCCACATTGTTGACTTTAATTATAAGTTTCTTTTCGATAGCTGCAAGCAACTTTACGATTGTTGATTACGATCGAAGCTATTTTCGATGCAGATCCGATTTGGTGGTATCGTTTCGTCGGTATCATTCCTGCCTAGATTCGATCTTGCGAAAATAGATTGTTACGTCTGTGCTCAGAAACTATCTGTCTGTCTGTATGTCTGTCTGTATCTACATGAGGATAGATATACGTTTCGATCGTTAATTTATTTGTGGTTTCCATTAGAAAATGCTTGGTAAAATATGCGCGTCCCGAAACTGTCTGTGCAACGTAGTCGTTCCACTTGCAGACTGGTTAATCTTATATGCAGAAATTTCACGTGTGTCTGATATAAAGTATGCATCTCGCAACATGCATCCCTTTTAAGGTTTGCTTCGGAATTTTTATTAAATTTTATTAAAGCATATTAAAAATCATCCGCCTCGATAAAAACAAATGTATTTAATTAAAGAAAGATAAAATATAAACGGACAGACTTAATAAATAAGACAGATATTCCAGAGGAAAAAAAAAAAACGTTACACAATTTTTCTTGAAAAAATATAGATTATCGATATAATTGTATACAACAGATTCCATATATGAACTAATTATCTGTATTGATACCTGCTATTATTTACACATCAAAACTTGATAGATACTTATCAATTACGGTCATTATAGTATTATTATATAATTTAAACAATCATTTAGATAATTATACGTTGCGTTATCGTAACTTTCAGAGTTGCTATTAGGCTGCCAATTAGCAAAGTGCGTAACTACTAATACAGCAACCAACTTAGCAGTGTTTTATCGAAAGATATTTTTCACGATTATATCCTTTACATCATGTAAATTATCTTAAATATCATTAAAAAAAATTTCAGTGGCATTTACTTCTAATTTCGCAAAAACTGGCGTTACAGTTTTTTTTTATTAATATATTAATAAATAAGTAAATAAATAAATAATTTGCACGCGTCAACAACTTGCAGAAATTGAATTTTATGAAATTATAACAGGTATAAAATTAATTTAAATACTTTACTTGTTTTCATAAAGTGATTTTAATTAATGTTGCATATATTTTTGTGGTCAGAATTGCATTTGATATTTCCATATATATTACATACAATACATGAATATAATTATTAACTGCGAGGTTAAATATTGATAAATTAAGTTTAATTAAATTAAATGATAATATACTGAATTATTTTATTAAAGCAAATATAATTGTAAGAGAAGACATCAAATCCCCTTTTCATTATATATAAATACGTTTGTTATCGTAATTTCGTTATTTCAATGCAATTGATCCTTATTATTATTGACATTCATTAATCATTGTATGAAAACAATTTTGACTGCATTATTTTATACAATACTTTATTCCGCAAATTCTTTTTTTAACTATACTTATTTCTTTGAATTAATTACTTCCTAGAATCTCGTGTTTACCCACTCATTCGTGCTTCCGTGCATTAATACCTCAGACTCATTCGATTTGTTTAAAAATCCACATCGCGCACTTTAAATTAATTAATTACCTGCGAAGCACAGAAACAGGATCCAACACTTCCACATGTCTACGCCACAGGTCGCTTACTAGTCGAAGTACTCGATGCAAAGGTCGCGATTTACGCGCAGGGTCCTCATTCTCATTCTTTGAATTTCGCTTCGCTTGCGATTTCGCGCGTCGTCATAATCACATATCGCTTCGCGAATTCGCGCGATGAAAAAAAAAAAAAAAAGACGGAGAAAAGAAAATCGGCCGCCTCGCTTTTGCGTCCCGTCGACTGATTTTCCTGGAGATCACAGAGAGATGTATACCTACTCTCTATCGCGATCGATAGGGTGCCCGGGGACTGTACCGATCGTGGAGACCGTTCTTCGACGGAGGTTCGCGCCCGACTGAAGCCGCCGCTTCCATTCCGCTCGGCGCGTACCTTCGCGCGCTCCGCGAGCTTACGAGAGGAATTCTCTCGCACTTCCCCTAACGCCAGATGTTACCGCGATCATTTTCTGAATCCGAGGGGCCGTAGATCCGCCGTGGAGAGAATCAGAGTTTAGCTCACTCCGATTTCTATTCGAATCAACACTTATGCGCTCGCCACGAACGCAGTTACATTCGTGGAAATACATCGCGCGCAGATTATTATACGACAAATATGCTTTCGCGAATTCTCCTTATTTTACGAAGGATCTGTAAATGACGTTTCCGCGAAGCAATTTTTTCACAAGCAACGCCGTAGGACGAGCCACATGTGTAACATTTATCGTCGTCTCTTGATACTGTTGCCGAACCTTGTGTCGGTTTTTACGTCTTATGTAAAAATGTTACAATTAGAATGGTATGAATTTTAAATCTGCATTCGTTTAATATCTGGCGTTTACCTTGATCTTTAAGGCGATTTTGAAATAGTAAAGTTTATCCGCGCGTGTGACATGTGCAAAGGCGTAAACAATTTAATAATTTCTGTTCACGTTTTGCATAACACCACCCAATAGTCTTCTTCCAACCATCTTCAGTCGGACTCAAGGATGTACGAACTTAGCAGGCATAAAACGTGCGATAATTGTACGCAAACGATGTAGGAATTGTTGAACAAACTCTATATAATTGCGTCGACAACTCGTAAAATCTTGGAGAAACTACGCTTCAACTAAAGTCTACATTCCACACTTATTGTTTACTATTATAAAACAGGATTAAAATGTATCAGCATCATTAATTGTAGACCAGAATGTATGAGAGAAGGGATCACCTAGTATCAGTAAGAAAATTTGCGAATATCGAAACTAGAAGAGCGAAGGATTATATTTTTTTGCTCGTACAAAATAACGCAAAATTATATAAAAATAAAAGCAAGTAAGAAATAATATATCTAAAAGTGTTTGCTTATTATTTACGATGGTAATAACTTGGAATTAATGGAGAGTTAATCAAGCTGTACAGAAAAATAATTCGGCGATAACTTTTTCTTTTTTTTTTTTTGAATGAATGTTCATTTATTACTGATTATTATCAATTGATAATATGAGAATGTAATTATCCCGTTATTAAGAAATTTGACATCTATATAATAGAATTAACAATATATATTTACAAGACAGTATCAAAGCGCGATGACCTCAAATTGAGCCTACTTTTAAAATATCGTATTAGAACAGATCAGCGTTTCCGTTTAATGGCAGGCTGCCAATTGGATACATTAACGTCTATCTGTCCGATAGTATCTTATAGGGAGTTAACGTCTAAATTGAATTGATTAAAATGTAGTAGCAGAGATAACAGGGAATGTTAGTATACAAACAGGTCTGAGATATCGCAGAACTTAGCGGAGCGTAATTTGCTATCGTCGAATTGGATTTCGCAAATGTTAATTTAATAATTTCCACTTATCACTCGCAGAGACGTGGCGATAATAATATACGGAAAAAGTGTGTTAACGACAACTACAAAGAGAGACAGATTGAAGACTAAACGGAAAGGAAATACAATGCGCGCGCGTACGTAAAAAAATATCAAATGTATTTTGAACATTCCATTGTATTATATTACACGTGTATTAGAAGTGTCATCTCTGTGACATATTTTACTTAACGTGAAAAATACGCTGACACGCTCATTTGTGATTAATTATTATGCATTCTGTACGATGTTTGCACTTGCTATCATAGTTGCATAATTTAAATATATCTACGCTTTTCTCCTTTTCTTGTATCATAGCTTAGCTATTTTTGCACACACGTATACTTATATAGATTTATCGTGAACGCGAATGTATAAACAAGCGACATTGCATTCTTGTGATTTACACGATGATGAAAATATCACGTTCAAAATAATCTATAGCATTTAAATATTGCCCGTTCCAACAATCTGTACATCTAAATACCTACTGCACGTTTGATGTTGAAATGTTTCGTATGGTTGAAACATCAAAGAGAGAGAAAGAGAGAAGCGTGAATTTTATTTTATTTTTTATTACCTAAATACGAGCTTTACGTTTGAGTGACGGCGTGGCCGAGATTACGTTCAAACTACTATGACGGCGATTCATTTGCGCATTCCTGATGCTTTGAAAGGTACACTGGGAATGTTGCAATTCGCGGAATTGCAATTTGGGATGGGTTGACGACTGCGTGCCTGAAATCACAACGGAGTGATTGACAGATTCAAATAATTCTAGATATTGCGTCAGGCATTATGGAGATGTAGATGCAGTTGTCATGTTTATGGTTTGAGGATCATCATCGCGTACGGTTACGTCAGTATAATGTGACATCAAGTTAATCATTTACGAGTGTTAGCTTACGCTTTCAAGTTTGTATAGTCTTATTGGTACATGGAAGAAATTTCTTGAGAACCTCCGTGCTCTCCAATTAATTTCACTTCATTACAATAATAAAATAGATACCTAGAATAAATATATATTTTATTTTCTTTACTCGTAAATTGGACTTTGATATTCCAGATTTTTAAATAACATTTTAAATGAAATTTAGTGGTACAAATGAAAAGGCATCAATTCTGTTCGAGACACCTAATCTCCATATTTGGTAAGACTACGTGGGCTTTTAACGCACGTTACGTTAATGTTGCCAAATTTCTCTCAAGGATGTAAGAAATATACAGGAAATTGAAACTTTTCAAAAAAGATAGATCAACGTTAGAGCTGAAAAATTTGGCGTCCTTCCAAAATTAAGTTTAACTATGATGCAGTCATATCGCGCAGACATTAATGCAATTGACATTTGTCACTGCAAACGAAACGTCGGGAGAACTCGATCTTCCTGAGAGACTGTCTGACCATAAATTTACAAGCGGGCGCGTTCTTCTTCCACGTGTAATCGCCGCGAAAGGAAGCGATCGCCTCTTACGAAGCAACAGGAAGGTCAGGTACACCTAGGTATATTATTATTAAAATTGCGAATGCAGGTGACAGATTTGATATGTTAACCGGATATTTGTAAACATATTGATTTCTTTATTTGCTTTGAAGAGAGTTAAATAACCTTTTAATCGCCGAAAGGCCAAGGAAAAAAAATCGCCGTAACAGATGTCTCGCCGTCGGCGAGATCTCATATTCATTCATAACCCGTTTCTTTTTTCTCGCCGGCGCGAATTTGCAATTTGCGAAGCCGTAATTTCCGGCGACGTCGTTAGTTAGATAGCGTTAACAGTTTCCTAATTGTGCCGTTGGCAAGGAACGGCTCGTCTCGTCTCGTCTCGTCTCTTTTCTTTTCTTTTGCCAACGTAAAAACGGCGATTTTTACGAGCGCTCCCATGCGCGCTCGCGCACTTCGGACTTTATGGAATTCCGGAAACCGGTTTTGCAAAATGTGCCGCGCATATATCCGCTCTTTTAGGAAAGACACTGTGTGCCTAATATGGGGAGGGTTTTATCGCGGAGTCCCTCTACGGTTTGAGAACAATCCAACAAAATGGCGAAAGGATACATCACTCATCGTAAATCATAATAAATTTGACCTCTAGAACTTGCAAGGACAGTTTATACGATATTTTAAAGCGACCAAGATTAAATGAATGCTAGACTGATGAAAATTTAGTATAGTTACGCAAATATATATATATATATATATATATATATATATATATATATATAAAAATAATCATTTTTAATAAAACGCGGCAATATATTCTAAGCATTATTTTAGGAAATATTATTTTATTCTAATTTAAGTACACTTTGATGAATAAAATTTTACTCATAGTTTTGAGAGATATCCTGCAGGTTCCCTCAGCGTTTATCTGCAAAGTGAAATGCATCCCGAAATATGCATCTCAAGAGAAACCGGAGCTGCCTGGTAGTACTTGAGATATCACGCTGCAAGATACAGCGATGTATTATCTAATGTAAAATAAAATCATTTCTTAATGAGTGCTGCATCTTTATAGGGAAAGAAATTTTATCGATCTTACATTGCATTTTATTGCATTTATCTGTCAATTTTATATCGGTTTAAATTTCCTCCAATAATATAAAAATCATGGACTTTTATGTAATAACAATTTTTTCTCATATCTTTTTAAGTCGAGAGGACTTTTTGATTGGCGTCGTAATCTCGTGAAGCAAATTGGGCTATAAAAATTCGGCGCGCGTTTCTCGTGATGATACGTTCGGTTAGGCCGCGACTGTAAATCGGCCACGATGTAATGAAACTTGCATACGCGATCATCGAGTGCAATTGTCTGACTCATCTCTATTTCACACAATGCAAATTAGTAGAACAAGCGCGATCTTAAATGTCAATAGCGTAGGCGTAGCGCCAATCATTCTGATGATAATTTAGTTTGACTTCTCAGCTGAGTCAACGTGACGCGCGCGATATATATATATATATATATATATATATATATATATGTGTGTGTGTGTGTGTATATATATTCAGGCGGTCTCGTCATTTACGTCGTTTTTAAATTAACGTGATGTCAATAACATTGTTCAACACGTCTTATCAATTATTCCCTCATTTCTTCTTTTGCCCAAAAATGACAAAATGTAGTATTGAAATGTATTAAGAAGATAACGAGACGTCGCTCTGGAATTTTTACAATGTTACTCGAGGGATTTCTACGGCCTAGTCGAGACAAGATTTAAAATGATCTTCAATCGTCGTTGGAAAATTTTTTCCGTCAACAGCCTCTTCTGTGAGTGCAAGTGTTCTTTGAGTCTTCTGCGTTCTTCTTAGCTTTACACTTCAACTTGTCTCTTCAATTACAGAACTTGCAGTGGCTGGAATGCAAAATATGCAAGATATAATAGTATCGTGAACGGTGTAAAACTTAGAGGAAGCACGTTTGTTTATAAATTGTCATACAAATTCTCAGAAATTTATTGAAATGAGATTATTTCAGATTTGATATTTTCTTATGATCGATTGGATAAACAAGTCCTTCGAGGAAAGACTTTCCTGCTCTTGACAATTCCAGCGAATTTTCTTGTCGCGTGTGCAACCACGGTATTTAATGCATCTCCACGAGAAATTTGGCCTGGCGCCAGTATAGTAATGATAACAGACGTCGGCTAACTATAGTTACTTAGGGAGAAACGTCAGTATTCATTTCGAGGCGTGTTAGAAACACGACATCTCGTAATAACGGTGATCCATAGTGCCTCGAAATCTCATCGTATGTCATTAATCAACGTTACACGCAGATAAATGCATACTTCCGACGCTGTCTGTCTTACACACGTATACTGCTTCGTGTATCTATTCAGCATCTTGTATACTATACGTTAAACGCAGCTTGACTTTCTATTAAATGAGATTTTAAACTGCTATACGTACGCAGTTACATCGTTATTAGCTATTAGTCATTAAGGAAATCGCACCGCGATGTGTATGTTCGGGGAAGCTTATCTTATCAGGGAACCACCTTGGCAAGCAGTCACGTAATTGTCTAATTTATGTATTCTTAGTACGTAGCCATGACTACATGGGGAAAACGAGAGAGCTAATTACGCACGTAGGAAGTCATGAAATGCGAAAATGCCGAATCTACTTATATATGTTCTGTAAATGTCTTAATTACAGGAAGCTCTATTTAAATATGTAATCTTGATTTAAAAAAAAAAGAGAAAAAATATTTTCTCTCTCTCTCTCTTTTTGTCTCTTTAAAAGAGAGCCATTGACGATTGTGACGCCTTACGTGTACATCGACTGGAGAACCGCGTGTAATTTAACGTGAACTAAATGCGAGGGTATACCGTAATTGCAGTGATCTAACATTATGTGTGCGGCGAAATGACCGCGGGAACTTGCGTCTGGGTGGTCGAAGATCCTGACAATAAGTCGAGTCCCATTTCTCATTGGTGGAGAACGCTGGATCTGGAAAGGCTGGAATCACATTCCTGGTGAAACCAGCATTTTAATCACTGCTGGGCGTTTACGCGCGAACAACGATAATCTATATCTGCTATATCCGACTATGTAGATGATCGTTTCACGCATTATCTAGTGCACGTAACTCTGTGCCTACTCCACCTCAATCCTGTTTAGCGGAATAGAGTTTTAAATCATCGTGCTTCCGAGAACCTAAGCTTAATAGAAGAAAATAATTATACACGTGAATATTGCGTGATTAACTTCTCCGACATCACCATATCGTCAAGATATTTAATAGCGTTAACAACCGCGGAAAATAGTGCTGCCTCACGAGAGAGACAGATCATGCGATAGGAATTGAGAAAGGAGATCCTATTTAAATCACTTCGCAAGTCCTGTGGAAATGATGACGTCAGCGGTCACGTCACTTTCCTCCGCTCGCGTCCCGCTGGTTAAGGGTTAAACGAAAGCGAGACGTGTTAAGACAAAAAAAAAAAAAAAAAAAAAAAAGAAAAGAACGGAACCTTGAAGCTGTCTGGCGCGTGGGTGTTGCAGGATGATGCGTCAAAGGAATAGCCAGGCCCTTTATGTCCGCAGGTTCTTAAGGTGTATTTACGCAAACTCTTTATTTCTCGTGTGTGGATATCCTTGAGTCTAGAATTCTTACCAGTCCCCAGACGAACACGCAAACGTCGATAGCTGTAGCATTTTGCGTTGCGTCTTTCTCTTCAAAATTATATTGCTATAAAATCTCGATTTGCGTGGCATGAATTTTGTGAATTATCCTATCGAAAATTATTCTTACTTTTAGCTTTTTTAATGGAGTAAACGACGAATCATTTTGACGCTAGGAATTTCGCTTAAGTGGGTCGAGACGGTAAATCATTGCGACCGCCTCTGAATACTTCCCGGAATATTCTCTACACTTGGTTTCTCGATCTTCTCGAGATATCGAGCATAGTAGTAAGGAAGCTATTTTTTAGGTCATCGTTACAAGGGAGAGTTGTCTTGGGATCGTTACGTCATCCATCGCCGACATCATGTCGTGCGCATATTTAGACACTCTCATTCTTGTCACGTGTTACTGCATCCTGTATTTGTCATGCCAAATGCATAACAAAAGCTAACGTTCTATTATATACGAAATATCTGGAAGAATGCAAAATGCTATTCGCGCTTCCACTATTTCTTTCTTGACAATTTTTTCGTGGCTATAAAAATTCTTATTCTCCATCTACCTTTTTTATTTATCCATTTGTTGACACACACTATTTGTCGCATATTTCTTCGACAATGGAGGGAGTCAGCAGATATAGTTATTTCTCTTGTCATTTATTTCCTGTTCTATTTCTAGTGTGCGTCCATGAGTAGCATGAAGTCACGGTTAAAATGGCCCTAAGCGGTTTATATTTTACGGGTTTTGTAGCAATAAGCTGACGTCATTTATCGCGGAACGGTTTCGCTTATTTTTGATACGTATTTTATATACATTTTTTGATATATCGGATGTTACGGTGGTGCAACAGCTGAAAATAATTCTCGAAATACAGAATTGACCGCCTATATGTATGCATATAACTGTCTGTGTTTTTGAAGCGATAAGTTATTTAAGTTTTTATGACTTCCCTATACTACGAGCTCTATGAGACTTCTTTGAAACCATTAAAGAATGCTCAGAAATATAACTTAGTTTTGACGATGTAAGCCCTCACGTTAGCTTAAGCTCGGCATTCATATTTAATTTCAGTCTTCTTTTAATCTTCACAGTCTTACAATTAGTCACAGTCGTTTTTTTTCCGCATGTGCCGCTAAAATTCCACGAAATATATCTCTTCACTGCAAGATGAAAAAATCTGGAAATAAAATTTTTACAAGTATCTTTGCATAATTAATGAAAATAATTTCGTTCACCGCTTACTTAGCTAACGCGATCACGAAAATTATGCATATGACGGTCGAAAGACCGGATTGCGTAATAAGAGGACCGATCCGCATAATTAAATGGTCATTATATATAAATGGAGAATACGCCCATTTCATAAATCTAGGGCCAAACCTTTCGCGTGTAAGCCGGAATTTGTTTTTTCGGCATTCGTGTCGTGGGCGTAGTCGATTAATGAAACGTGATTAAATCGATCACGAATTTTTATTACATGGGCCTATCGCCCTTACACATTGCCAGGCAACAATGGCAACTCCATTACTTTGACACAATAAATAGGAAGTGCAGCCTATTAACGCCGCCTCTTTTACGTCCTGGCTTAATTATTATCGGTGAGAGATGCGCAAAAATTTGTTAAATAACACAACGTCCGTGTTTTTTTTTTTTAATCTCTTTGTTTAATCTTGAATGAACTTTCATGAACCCGTGATCAATCGGTTATTAAATATTTATTTCAGGTCGAGTCGGTGGATCTGGCGTTGAAAATTTTGGACGGCTCGCAAATCCGAGGAAAAACATTGTCGGTTCAGAGAGCAAAGTTCCAAATGAAGGGCGCATATGATCCCGCGCTGAAACCGAAGCGGAAAAAAAAGGATAAGGAGCGGCAGAAGAAGATGCAAGAAAAGTAAGTCTGCAAATTTCACGAATCTTAAAAACGATTAACGTTAAGTAATCGCGCACGTGTTTTGTAAAATAAATATAAATTTAATTTAATTTAATTTAATTTAATTTATATTTTTATTATTTATTCATAAATTCCTTTTGTACTTAATTAATTTATAAAATATAAATTAAATATAAAAGCAAATAATAAAATAAAATGTGGTTAAAATTAAATTTTATAATATTAAGATGTGTATTTTTATTATTTATATTTTATAAATATAAATATTAAATAAATGTCAAAAATATAGATAAAATTAAATTTCCAGCAATAAATTTATTACTGGAAATGTTTGCCGCGCCTTATTTACTGACTTAAAGCGTAGTGTCACTTCCTGCCGAGTCGCTCCGTATAATTCGGGTTCGGTGAATCGCGTTGCAAAATCGGGATGGTCGCGTTTCTCCTCGGTTTCTCCTCGGTCCATTCATCTCTCTTTTCGCTCGCGTTCGTGCGAGACGACGTATCCCCGGACGGGGGGAAAGGGAGGGGGCGATCAAGATACGTTTCATCCACGGTGCGTCCGCCGCGACGCGTGTGCGTATCTTATTAAGGCCTCTGTGCCTCGCGCTACACACGTGTCGTAAGCGGCTCATTTAAAATGGCATCGCGATGATTTCGAATCACGATGCTCGGTTGTAGGCGATATCGTATAAAAGAAACGTTTTCACATACGTGCCTTTCGCGCGTGTAAGACGTGTTGTGGTGTGCGTAAAGGCTTTTATAATTGCACTGCCATCGGCTTCGCAGCCGCCAGACTGCTTGGCGTTGGCGGTTCCGGCAAAGGCAGCTGCGCGAGTCGATTACCCGCATTTAGTCTGTCGGTCCGTGCATACAGACGGACCCAAAATTATACGGGCACGGTGCAGCCTTTCAGGAAGATTGCCACGAAGACTTAAATCATTAATCGAAACGTATGATTGCGTCGAATGACATTGATTTTTTTCGAGCGTATATCAATGCATTAATGATTGTATAAGTAATGAGAGCGAAATGGAGCATTTTTTCTTTGATTTAGGAAAAAAATATATGCTTGCCCTCAGAGACGCATGCATTTGCACACAATGATTTTATACTGATTTAACGATTCAATTATAATTGAATTAAAATACAATAAATGATAAAATGAAGTGACTTTTGCCTTCGTAGACGCATCGGCTGACGGCATTTATAACGCTCCGTGTGTCTTTAATATCGATTTAAAAAATTCTCCTCGCGCCACATCATATTTCATTGTATTGTTTGGCCACGAGACGCATCTCTGTCATTTTTATCGTCTGCATCGCCTCGTTATCCGGCGTAGGTCGCGAGCGCAGGGTCAACGTCCTGAACCTTTGCGAAAACCAGTTATCGGCGAACGTGTGCGGGCCCACGTTTGCCGGCCGGAAGTAGTCTTCGCAGCAACACGTTCTTTCGACACCCGCCGTGAATCTACCCCGCGTTGGCGCACTAGAACATTTCCTATATCGACCTTATTTCCCCCGAGGTATTCCGAGAAGCGGAGTCGTGAGCCACGATCTATCGATCATCGCGACTATTCTCACGGCTGACGAGTGTTCTCGATTATACGGCTCGATACTGACAATTTGTCCTGTACCAGCAATATTTGTCGGCGTCTTTTAATCAATGAGAAACGTCACTTCCAATAATGACAGCAGTGAGTCGACGTGATATATTGCATAACGTGTAGACTCGTCAGATTCGGATCTCAATAGCTCGCTATCCTTGTCAATGCTTTTGAAGATTGCGCCTACTAATAAGAAAGCATTTGAAAATTTAAAATAAATCTTCCTTCATTTAAATACAATTGTTATTGCCACTAATCTTCTTCATTAGATTATGTGCCATTATTTGTTTGTATGTAGATTGTTTGACTGGCGACCAGAGCGCATGCGGGGCGAACCGTTAAAATGTGAAAGGGTTGTTATTCTAAAGAACCTTTTCGCACCTGAAGATTTCGACAAGGAAGTCCAGCTGCTCCTAGAGTACCAGCAGGATATCCGATCCGAGTGCCTCAAGTGCGGCGACGTCAGAAAAGTCGTCATTTATGACGTGAGTGTTTTTTTTTTTTTTTACTTTTCTGCGTTACTTTTTTTTTTTTTTTTTTTTATACTGTTACTCTTGTACTAAGCGTTATTAAGTTTAATCTCTGAATAATTATTAAGCGCAATTCAAATAATTAAAATTTTCTTGTTTATATTCTCTCTAATAGTGTTAATAGTTAAAAACTGAGAATATTGTAAATTTAAAAATCCCTTAACATATCTAAAACCTTTGTTGAAATTGTTGTTTCTCCTTCAAATTAAATCAAGTGATCGACCCTTCTCAGGGTATTTTTAGCCACTGAATGTCATGGAATAGAGGGGGGGGGGGAGGCAAGAATAAGAAAACACCTTCAAAAGGGGATGCCCCTAACCCCCATAAATCGAGAGGCAAGATACTCCCAGTCTTTACGCCTTAGCCGTGAAACTATTCAATGTCAAAGTACATTCCATCCGCACGACGTGTGACACTTCTCTCCGTGTGTATATATCTCTACTTTTCTATTTTTGTTTAGAGATGTTCGTTATTATTGTCACACACACACACACACGTGCGTATTGTATTTGTCTATTTGGATTACGTTCCAAAACGTTCTCTTCGAGGAAAATTTTACTCGAAATATATAGTACACGTAACGTTATACTATATTATATTGAGCAAAATTTTCCGCGGAGAAGACGTTTTGGAAGGTAACCTTCATGCTATTCTAAGGGAATGAAATATTTATATGTATTATTATTATTATTTTAACACGTTTACTTTGTTGATGATGAATTTTTTCCCGATCATAAATTTTTGCAGAGCAAAACCCATAACATTGTACAATCTTGTTTTATCATAATTTTATTCTTTTGGCGATGCGAGAAATAGCATCGACTTTAAAAACTATTCGGCGAATTTTCATGTTCTGTTACCTAATTTACCATAGGCATCTCGTTGCCATTTTTTTCTCATTCTGAGAGCACGTGTTACCGCCAATTCCAGAATGAATCATGACCCTTTACTGTCGTGTGTTTGTCGTACGGTTTGTTAAAGCAGCGGATCAAAGGAGATCCGCTGATAGTTTTATGGAATGTCTATAATTCTTTCTAAATGAAAAAGAAGATACGAAATTTGGAAGACACGCGAAAAATTTGTAAATTGTAAATACAAATTAAAACTAACAATAGAAAATTAATTTGAAACTTATGTGTAGATTTTATCAAACAAAAAGTCAGTTTTATATGTTGAAACTATAATATTATTTTATTTATCTAAATATATAGTATATTACTATATATATATATATATATATATATATATATATGTCAAAAACATTATCACTACGAATTTTACATGTATTCTTATATATTCAGTTAAATAGAAAGGATCTATCAATTATTCGGCGAAGCAAAATTCTAAAGCAGTAAGTTTTAATTAAATTTTAATTGAAATTATTTTTTTTTATATTCTGTTTAATTTTCAGTAATATTGACTCCAACCAGCTATTAAAATGTGATTCATTAAAATGAAACAGTCTATGTTTGATCCATTTTTTGTGGACCGCCTTATATTTGTTTTCTCTTCTTAGAGACATCCTGAGGGAGTAGCGCAAGTCACATTCCGAGAACCGGCAGAGGCGCAAGCTTGCATACAACTTTTGAACGGCCGTTGGTTCAGCCAGAGGAAGATCACAGCAGAGATCTGGGATGGCAAGACAAAATACAAGTGAGTGTTATTCCATGACTGGTTCCTACTATACCGGCTTTAGAGTCAACACCGATAGTTGCTGTAACAGGCATTTGGATCGATCAGGAACTTAAATATATTCCTGTATTTTCTTGTACATTTATGTGCTGGTTTGTATAAAAAATATAAATTATCATACGCTATAATATATGTCGCTATTTTTGAGAAATATTTTAATTCACATTTACTAAATATACTAAATACACTTATCTGAATCGAGAGAAAAGTCGAGTGTCTCTTGTGATATCTACATCATTTATCTATTGCTGGTACAATGCGTTCATTCAATTAGCACTAAACGCTGTAGTTTTATTGATTGCAAACATTTTTCAAAGTTGTCGCACAATTGATTCATATTACACGTCCTGAAATTAAAGATATAGTTGTTAATGCATTGAAATATGTTTTACAGAATTACAGAAACTGATGCAGAGATTGAAGCGCGACTGACAAAATGGGATGAATACCTGGAGCAAGAAGACGAGAAGAAAGAGCAAGAAACAAAAAGTAGTAACCTAGAGCAAAAAGCATTGCAATGAAAATGCATTCCATAATCGATAAAATTGTAATTGTATTCCAACGGATTCTATTTTCCTTATTTCCAAAAATCCTCATCGCCGTTTCGCGCTGAATATTAAGCTCAAAGCTTTTTCTTTGGACGTTTTAATGAGAACACGATGATTAATCGATTCTGTCGACGACGGCGTGGTTGAAATTATAAGCTGGTCGCAATCTTTATCGTTGAATCAGCGCTACTGTTGTATTAGTAATATATTGTTAGTCGTTGCAACAATAAAGATATCTCTTCGGGTTATCTTCTCATATCGCATCCATTTCCCGAGATGTCATTGCCGCAATCAATGTTCTTGATTTTCTTTTCTCAATTTCAAACTTGTACAGATAAGACACGTGTGTCGCACACACGTGATATGATGAGATCATGCATGCATTAAAAAAATATAATGTGTGATAGAAATAATTAAAAGTACATTAAAAAAGTACATTTTAGACATATATTATTAAAATTAAAATTAAAAACTTTATAATCAAAATGATCAAAAATCGCCAATATGTCGTTAATATGGTTTATTATGATTTCTTAATACGTGGGCCTGAAAAAAAAACATAAAAATACGATAAAGAAAGAATAAGAACAAAACAAGAAAGAGAGATAGAGAGACCGGAATTCCTTGGAATTCTCTAATTTGCTATTTCGGCGTTTCTGACAATCTCCTTTCGTGGGACCGCACCAGCGGGAGATTGTCGCTGCCGATCTGTCAAAAAACGTGGTTTGCAGCATCCTTGGATTGCGGTGTCCTTTCTCGTGGAGATCCATTCGAACGAATTGTCGAAGTCTGATAAACGCTATTTACCCCGAGATACTTTGAAACGAGTCAGCTGAAAGACCAAAGTTAATGATCGCTTTTGTCCCTCGAAGTTATTTTCTTGAGACTTAAGACTCGTTAGTTTTTCTCTGTAGAGATTCCTTTTGTGAGATATTGTAAAATTATTCTGAAATAAATACAAGATTTTTCAAATCCTTAATTTTTCTTATATTTATATGTCTTAATATTCTGAAGTGGTTAAATTTATTTTTTAGAGATTCTTAAATGCGACATAATGAAAATAAATTTTAAGGTACTTTTAAATATTTCTTTTTTTAAATTCTCGTATTTTTTTTTCATCAGTCATCAAGTAGCTAGATCGACCGATTTTTCGATCAGCACACGTGGCGAAAAAGAACAACAGTTCAAAGCACGGTGGTTTATTCGAGCGGTGTCTTTGCTTCCTATTGTCCGGCATATATTCGAGCCATCCCCCTCGCGATGGGGATGAAAGCACGAGCGGCGGTATATTTCAGTCGTCCCGCGTCATTCATGATCCAGAGAGGGCAAGGCGATCCCATCCGGCAATATCACTGACAAATTTAATGCCCAGCTATTAGGCAGCGGGGGGGGGGGGGATGGGTTCACCTCGCCCTTTCTATCTGCCTATTGTCAAAGTGGCCACGTGCAGGATGACTACTGTTCCTCTCGCCCGGACGAAAACGTTTAATCGTCATGTTGTCCGGAGACCTCCTGCGAAAAAACCCCGCGCCCTTGTCACGCTTGTCGAGGGTTATTGGATTTGCCCGTCGCTCGGAAGTGCTAAGTCGTTTCGGGAACCTGCTAAGTTACACGCGAGATTACACCGATATAACGTTGGGTACGATTTGATACGGTCAAGTGTTTGTCGAGGCGCTATACTTGTTTTCGGGCTCTTCAAACATATGTATTGTAAGAGTTAAATAAAGTTTGATTCATTTAGTGGAATTATATTTTTTCTTCATTTTTGAAATTAAGAAATAGTTTTGAAATATTTAAAGAATATATATATATAATTGTTATAAAATCGTTATAAATTTTCACGACAGCCTCTAAGCGATCCAATGTATCAACCTAACAAGATCTCAAATATAAGCGAGTAACTGCAACTATTTTATTTATAATATAAAGTAGTTATTAAATATACATATACACGTGCATAGAGAGAGAGAGAGAGAAAGAGAGAGAGAGAAATATTTTTGAAATTTTATTTATAAATAAATGATATTAATTACATATATGTATATATGTATTATATAATATTTTGTAAATTAGCCTCTCAAAATATCGTAACTTATAAATAATATATAAAATAATGCAAATTTTATGCAGATAGATAAATATAAATTTGACGAAAATCCAAAAATAACAGCTCTTACAAAGTTTTCTTATAAACTTGTATAGATAATATTAAATAAAGTATTGATCTAAAATTTAATACTCTTCGGCGGATACTGCCTCATCGTCATCTTCGGCTGCTCTTCTGAAGCGAAAGCCGCCGCTTACGCCAACCGAGGGAGAGAGCCCATGGCCTCCCGGGCGTGGTTGAAACTGAGTGTGACCTCTGATGAAACCGTTATTGCCAAAGTTTCTCTCAGCCTGGACGCCAAAGTGCGGTTGTACTCGTTGTCCAGGTACTTTATTCAATCCTCCGTAGACATCCGCCGTTGTGTGACCATTGTTCAAAATATTACGATTGACGTTAAGATCCCAACTAGGTTGGCGCATCGGACCACTCAAAGGTTGCGTCCCCTGAAAGTTTAGTGAAGTTCCTTGTGGTTCTGCCTCTCGTCTGAAGCGGAAGCCACCGGTTACGCCAACCGAGGGAGAGAGTCCATGGCCTCCCGGGCGTGGTTGAAACTGAGTGTGACCTCTGAGGAAACCATTATTGCCGAAGTTCCTCTCAGCCTGGACGCCGAAGTGCGGTTGCACTGGTTGTCCAGGTACTTTGTTCAATCCTCCGTAGACATCCGCTGTTGTACGACCATTGTTATAAATATTGCGATTGACGTTAAGATCCCAGCTAGGTTGGCGCATCGGTCCGCTCAGAGGCTGGGAGCCCTGGAAGTTTAGTGAAGTCCCTTGTGGTTCTGCCTCCCGTCTGAAGCGATAGCCACCGCTTATGCCAACCGAGGGAGAGAGTCCATGGCCTCCCGGGCGTGGTTGAAATTGAGTGTGACCTCTGATAAAACCGTTATTGCCGATGTTTCTCTCAGCCTGGACGCCGAAGTGTGGTTGTACTCGTTGTCCAGGTACTTTGCTCAATCCTCCATAAACATCTGCCCTTGTATTACCATTGTTATAGATATTGCGATTGGCGTTAAGATCCCAAGTAGGTTGGCGCATTGGTCCGCTGAGAGGTTGCGTGCCCTGGAAACTTATCGAACCCTTTTCGGCTTGGCGACGGAAACGCGGATTCTATAAAGAAAGAAAAAGATCTTAACAACCTTAAAAATATAATTCTTTTGTACACATAAATAATGTTTATTTCTTGACACATTTATTTTTAATGCGAATTTATAGCTAAATTGAGTTTTAAATAAATTTTTTTTTAAATTTGCACTGGGCTATTTAATTATCTAAATTGAATATTATAATGTTTTTTTTTAATATTTAAGATGAAAAACTTTAAATAGTTATACACATTAAAAATTTTTTTTAAACAATAAATGTTGCCTTGTCAATTTGTGTAATATTCGAATTGATGACACATTGATGGTTATAGTATACAAGAACAATAGAAATTATTCGAGAATGCCTTTAAAAAAGACCTTTTTTTTATTACCGTATTTATACATAAATATCCAGGAAGAACATAAGTCATTCACAAGAGTACAAAGGTATTTTTCAAAATCTAAAAAATTCTGATTCATTGACAATTTCCAGATTTGACAAAGTGTCTTTATGAATCACGTGAAAAATACAAGATAATTACAGTGCAATACATTATTATAATGCATAGTCACTAATTTTTCGCGCTCAAATGAGGCAATATTTAGTATGCATTTATTAAAATAATATTATTTATTTAAAATATATGTGTGATTAATTACAATAGATTCAGTTTAGCTATGAATTTGAATTTAAAGTAAACTTATAAATTTCAAGCTTTAATTTATTTTGATAGTATATTATTTAAGTAACAATTACTTACTTGTGGGAGAACCGGACCGGTGGTCACTTGATGCGGGACGGGTTTCCATGACGACTCGGCACTCGCATAAATGATAGCGCACGATAAGGCCAACACGACACTTAACAGCTTCATGATTGATATTAATTGTGTTCCTCTGAGAAAGTAAGGAATGTTTTCGTTTCTACTGCCAAACGATTTCTGATGCCTGTCTGCCACACTTCGGCCGCTTTTATACAAATTTTATCGACTCTCGGGGATGTACTCTCAAGATTTTCCTCAATATTCCCGTGACATTTATCTATCGTTCTTGGGTAATACCCAATAGTGGATTTTATGCGCCTGTGAGTTGAGTTCACGTAAGCATCGCGCCGGGAAACCCTCGCGCAGTACAGAACAGCTGTAAAGCTGTCACTACGCGAACGTGTTTTTTTCAACACGTGCAGAATTGTCAGAACAATTGTTCACACATCACACCTGCGTTTCCAATGATATGAGTAATAGTTTAGTAATTTATCTCCTCTGCAGATATTCGAACGACAAATTTCGAATTAAATGATAAATAATACACTCGAAAAAATGATCTTGCAACTTGAACAAAAATTTTCTAAGGTGTAAAAAATTAACTGAAACAGATAAATTATTAGCAAATTTATTTCTTTGATACTGCATATATTTTGCACTTAATCAATTTAAATGACAGAGACAGAATTTATATCTGTACTATTAGTGTAATGTAGAGAGAAAATTTGTCTGTGATCTTTAAGGCCTATTGTCAAGGATAATTATATTTGTGATTAATATTTGGCAATGGGATCTAAATTTTCTAGAGGTATTGCTAGAATATTGCTGCTATAAATTCCATACGTAACAAACAATATTCTAACAGATACAAAAAGTAGCGATAAATTTTAATAGATGTACAAGTTTTATCATTTCTCTTATTTTTTTATTTAAGGTATAGATGTTATTCTAAATAATTATGCAATTGTTAATAAAAATATTAAGAAACGAAATAAATTTATATCTGGTTTTTATACTTGAAGATCTCATTATCAAGAAAAACTTTTAGACTATTGAATCTGAAAACTTCAAAATATCTCAGTTCTATTTTTCTTTTAATTCATAAAATATTATTAATATATTTTTACATAATGTTCTTATAATGTTGTTATAATGTCTCCCCCCCCCCCTCTCTCTCTCTCTCTCTCTCTCTCTCTTTCTCTCTTTCTGTCACACACATATACATATATCTTCAAAATAAAATATAAAAGTCTAATCGAAAATCATAAGTTTTAAAGCTTGTCTCAATCTTTATATTATTTAAAAAAAATATAAAGTATGTAATATTATATTTTTGTACAATAGCATATGCAAAATAAACGGTATCATAAATGCAAACATTTAGATATATACTTAATCATTAAGTGTAGATTTTCCAAATGGTGAGATAATTATATTAAAAATAATGGAGCGATTGACGTAATCGAGGCGAGAGTTCACGGAGATGTCAGTAATCGGGGAATGTCCCTCATTCTGTATCGCGAAGACATCGACCTCGACAGCTGCTTGTTGCTACAAGATAAAAAAAACTTTCTCTGTCAGAAAATAAAAAGTCGGTGATATCCCGAATAAATGACAGGTTACCTAAAAATCCTCATTCTTTATAGTAAGTGTCAAGCCTTCTCGTATTTAACATACAGTTATCTGCGATCAATGGATTCACTTATCGTTATTTTCTGTTAATATTTTCTCTTGTTTGCTTCTTCAATTAATAATTAAAATGCAATTGTTTACTTTTATTTTGATCTTATCGTACCTATCATTGTTTTTGTAGCTGGGAGAAATTAGTAGACACAAAATGAAATCTGTCAGCACTTATTAAATACTAAATAATTTATACATATAGGGTAATTTGATTTAATTATTGTTATAACTGTATTATATGTGTTAAATTATAATATCATTAGTTACGTACATTCTTTTTTGCAATATACATAAATATAATATTGAACAAGTTTTATTATCATTCTAAATTTAAAAAATAAACTGATACAATTATCTGATGACAATATTAACATGCGAAAAAATACATTCAATTTTAATGACTCAAATATCATTTTTTAGTTTACATTTGCACATCATTCGCAATCGATTTTCAGAGTTCCATATTAGCGAACAGCCGTAGACATTCCAACACCTGTAGACACCAACTAAAATGTTTACCTATTTGACAATAAACCGTTAGTCTTATTGAAAATGCTAGTGTGAATTTGAATTATAATCTAATGTTTAATTGAACATTTAGTAAGCGAAAGTGATTATTTCAAGGTCTATAGTAGTTTCGAATTGGTGAAATTATTCGAAATTTTAATCTCATCGACAGGTTAAATTGACATGAGAAACCAATCGACATGCTATTGTTGTTTCAATGCCAAGAAGCAATTGTGCAAGAACACTTTCATCGAATGATTTCGTAGAGTTTTAACAAGGAGCGATCTAGAATACAATTTTTCTTCAGTGCTGTCGCTAGTATCTATTTCAAAAAGTTGAACAAATTGAAAAGATTGAGGATACGAAAAGACGAGCATAATAAGCAAAGAAATAAAATTTAATAAATTATTATAAACATGATCAAAATGGCTGAATGTTCATCAATCGTTCTTAATGTATTTAATATATAATATATATATATTTAATTACTTTCTTTTGTATTTATTCTAGTAATATTTTTTAGAAATGTTATTCTAATAAGTATGTGCAATATCATTATTGAATATGATGATACTAAATAATAAAAGAGATTAAAAAAATATTTTAATGTATGTTATTTTCGTAGAAAATACATACATTAAAATATTTTTTAAATCTCTTTTATTATTTCTACGAAAATAACATACATTAAAATATTTTTTTAATCTCTTTTATTATTTAGTATCATCATATTCAATAATGATATTGCACATACTTATTAGAATAAGATTTCTAGAAAATATTTCTAAATGATGATACTAAATAATAAAAGAGATTAAAAAAATATTTTAATGTATGTATTTTCTACGAAAATAACATACTAAATAATATAAAATATAATGAAAATATAAAGAAAATAACTACTAAATAATAAAAGAAATTAAAAAAATATTTTAATGTATGTTATTTTCGTAGAAAATACATACATTAAAATATTTTTTTAATCTCTTTTATTATTTAGTGTCATCATAGTTTTGCATATTATCTTTGTATGAGACTCATGCTCCAATTTTCTTTGAATTTAATATCTGAAGAAAGTATCCCTCTCTAATATTTTCACATTTATTTACAAATTTAATTTAATTATTCACTTGTAACATTAAGGATCGACACTTAAAAAAACATTTTTTCCTTCTTCTAACTCATCCCTGTGTAAATTCAAGTTCATTTTGAAGATTGTGCCAAATGTATGTGAAACCAGATCGTAAGCCGGTCAATCGGTACCGCGCGAAAATGCGATTTCCACAACAGCAACATTTCCGTAGGAATTCCATCCTGAAGACGCCATCTTCTCCCCTCCCCCCTCCTCTCTCCCTTTTGCTACGGCAAATTAAGCTTCCCAAAACACCACGAAACTGTTAATTAAGACTCATTATGCGCGCTGCGGGGGATGGTTGCTTGGGATGGAAGGAAGGTGGCCGTAGCGGAGGATGAAGACCACGAAGAAGCTGGAGGAAGGGGTAGAAAGTGGCAGGGAGCGGAGATGGTAGGCGGGGGTGGTTTAACCCGAGTACGAACTTCTTAATACCACAGCTGCAGTCGGGTTCATTGTGGGATCAATACGGGGAGAAGCCCGTGGTAGTGGCAGGCCAAGTGCGATTGGCTCCAACAATCGGGCACGGCGATTGGCCAACACCGGCACTACCAGGAGGCGGGTTCTGTCGCCACGAACCCGACGTGTTGGGGTGGCGGAAAAGAGGAAGAGGACATGCGGCGTCGCCGCTCGCTCGAAAAGGACGGCGACGGGAACGGCTCAGAAAAAGACAGCGACAAGCTCCAGGGAGAGAGAGAGGGTGACACACGGTGTCGTGTCTGGGGGGTTTCAGTCTGTGTTCACCCATGAGAGACACACCACTAGCGGCGATACGCTCCGCTCACGTTGCGAGGGTGAGGGCTTTCGTTTTTCGCTCGCCAACTGGTTGTCCTTTGCCACTTATCTTCCGTGTTGAATTCAAACACATCGCGATCGGAGTCTTATCGCCGTAGAGGATCTAGCCGAGAGAGTAAATCGATTTGTCAAGATCGGAAAACTCCGTGGAATTATAAATTGTGAGACGAGGTGTCATCTTGGACCACTTGGCAGGTGGTTCTACGTATGACGTATGAAATGAAGTGTCGCAAGCGGTGACAATAGTTCTTAACTAAGTGAGGTGTCAATCAAGTGTTAAGAAACAAAATTCAGACAGCTTGACAGTTAGACAGTACGCTTCATCGACAAACTGCAATTGAGAACATTAAAATTTCAAACTGGGAGTCATGAAGAATTGTGCGGGTCATTACAAGTGATTTTGTACGACAAGTTATTGACGTCGATAATAATTAATCCGTATCGGAAAGTTTTGGAAAAAAGATACTTGAAAGAAAAAAAAAAAAAAAAAAACTTTAGATAGAAAAGAAAACTTGACAAGTATTAATTGTTGATAAAAAATTCAGAGAAGTTTCTGAAAGCAAGATCATAGAAGAAAAAGTTTTTATGAGGACTGTTACCAGGCATATGCTTAGCATATGCCTTCGTTTACCTTGTCCATCTTCGTAGAATTCTTCGTAAGTAACAGATATGTTGCAATTCGACATATCTAACTGATGACAATTACCCGAGTCCTTTCGCATTTGCACGACACTTATCAAGGAAAAAGAAAGGAGAGCAATCGACTTGTGCAATCTTTTGCATTGCTTCAGGTTTTTTGAAGAATTAACTGCGTGTATTTATTGTAGTTCAGTGGTTCTCGAGAAATAAGAAATAACGCGTGAAACTGTATATCATCTGCTAAAAAATATTCTACTACATTTTAATAAAAGTGAGAAGAATTATATCTGAACGAAATTGATAAGCATATTGTATACTGTGATCAATTCTCGCTAACCTTTTGCAATTATTTCTTCTGCTTTCTTCTGCGATATATGCATGAAGACATTTTGTGATTGTGATATAACACAGAAAAATTAAACGTTTCTCTGTAATAATATAATTAAACAAAACTAAATTGTGATTGGAATTGGGTAAAAAAGCGCGCGAGACACAATTTTAAAATTATAAATGTCAAAATTAAGTATTATATAACTGAAATACGTTCGTTATCATCTCTGTGTTAACTTGGTGATTTAATAAATTTTTAAATAAACGCAGCTTGGACAATTGAAATAATTGGTGTAAAAAAAAAAATAAAATAACAGGCTCTTAACAACAATATTTAATAGCATACTATTCAGCTTTCTTATGAATGGCACAATATACTACTAATTATAACAAATTGATTTAATGTGAATGATTTTAAATATTTAAATCATTGTGTCGAGCCATCGAAGAAACTAAAATTAACCCAGATATATACATATATCATCAGAACAGTTGACAACAATATATTAAAGTACCTCACTGTCGCTATGTGTTACAGCACGGACTATTATCCTTAGTGTCGAATCTAGTGATTCCGAATGATCCTTCACGCTTGAGCCGATCGCGGTGCGCCATCGACGGAGTTGGAGGACGAATTAAGGAGTGGTGTTATTCAAAAGGGTGGTGCGACGTTCGGGTACGCAAGTCTGCAGGCCAGCTCTGGGGTGCCGGGCCCGGGCGGGGTGATGAGCTGCTCCGATGTGATGTATCAATATTACCCTTATCTTTACCAGACCCACCGGCCACCGCCGCCGCATCCGACCCACCCCCATGCGGCCCCGCACAGCCACCCCCACACTAATCCACACGCGGCCCACCACAGCCCGGCCAGGCCGGCGCCCTTTCAACCCTTCCCGGCGGCTACGGCGACGCATCAGTATGACAGGGTGAGTCTATGGCTTTTTTTATTTTAATCATTGATTTAACACTCTTACCGGAAGTTTTGTTGGTCTTGACAGATGAGAAACGTAAATTCCTCTTGTTAGGTTCAATAATCTCTATTAACAATCATTATCAATAAAATTAGAAATAATAATTTTAAGTTATTTAAATGACGAAGCTATTCAGTCTATATATATAATGGAACGAAATAAAATAGGTAGTTACTTGATTCATTGCTAATTGAACAATTTACTTAATGACGCTACGATATGAGATAAAATCTGTTGTTAATAGGCGAGATAGAAAACTGTGTGAAGGTGCTAATAGAATACGTTAGGACGCCCACATTTTTAAAGTGGTCTATCAGCACATTTTTATAACCCCCTCCCCCCTCCCCTCCTCTGGAACGTTTGTATCCAGTATGCTTAAATTGCCCAATTAAAAACAGACTCGCGTTTGTTAGTCATTAACTTTGGCGCGTTTGGTAAAAAAAAAAAAAAAAAAAAAAAAACAACTACGTCTCCATTTATGGCGAACAAACACTCTTTACTGCCGTATAAATCAAGGAGATAACTTTACACCGTGCGAACTATATAACTTTTTCATTTATGTTATAGTATATGGAAAATAGCACAATGATGGAAGTGAGAGATAAAATATATATCGCTAAAGAAAGCAAATACTTCGATTCGAAATCTCGTATCTTTTACATACATACATACGTTGATTTGATTTTTGCCAAAAATTATTGCATCTCCCTGAATGCTTTTGCATACATTAAATTCTCCCGAGTCCCGATTCTTTTTCCTCGGTTTTTATTTAACCTACCGACTCTGGATTCTCAGATCGCTAGTTCTCCGAGTTGTCGAATAAGCAAGTAGTCCTTCGAATTACTCAATTTTCGAATTCTCGGTCCTTCGTATCCACGAATATCTGCCGTCGAGTGACGTTTCTTAGAAATCGAGGAACACTGTCACGAGAATAATATTGCCTCACTATATGCTCATCCTGAAATAGTTTTGAGACCAAGGCAAAAGAAGGAAGTTTTCTCGAGTAACGCGTGGAATCATTTGTGCATCATTTTAATTTGTCTGCTGGGAGATCAGGCGTGCTCTCTCATTTTGCATCCATGCACCCGTGCGTGCATCCTAGGGTGTTGAGCGCCGTTACGTTATCTTTTCCGGCTCGGTAGGAAAGTAACGTTTCTTTTTTTCCGTATTAAATCTCCCGCTTAGGTAAATTAAACTTGTAACTAATGATGCGAACTAAGAAATTCTTGAGAGAATAGCTTTTTGGAAAATTTTACAAATATTATTTAGGAGAAAAAGAGAGAGAACTAGTATATATAATATTATATACACACTTTGAAAATGTTATCAAAAAGTAAAAAAAATGATATGCTGAGAAAAATTCGATCATAGAATAAAATTTGCAATTCGTGCAAGTTTTTAAATTATATAAAAAGTGAAAATTTGTAGAAAATTACAAAAGTATCACAGTTTAAAGATCTCTAAATCTTTATAATTTGTACAATATTTTATTATATCAGCTACTGATTATTTAGAAAACTCAGAGAAACGAATAATTAAAAACTTAAATTTAAGGATAATTAAATCTTGATATCATATTTATAATAAAATATAAGCTATTAAAATTTAGTTAGTTAGAGTGGAAAGAGAAAAGGAAAAAGAAGGGAAAAAATGAGTTTTACATCTTTTAGAGAAAAGTATATTAAAAAAATTAAAGTACATTAAAAACTGTGCAAAATTAAAAACTTTTGTATCACGAAAAATTAGAAATTCAATCCCTTTTATCTTTAGACCTTTAAATTGTAATTTTTTTAATTATATAAATTTTATTTTTGTAATTTCGAAATTTTCAAGATTTCCTGTTTCTTCGACTATTTGGAATCTTTAATTGTTCTATTCTACACATCTACAAAAAACTTCTTCTTCAGAAATTTATTTAAAATGTAATTTTAGATTGACCAGAGTTTAATTAATCAAAGAAAGCCGGCTATATCTCTTTCTATTTTTTCAAGACACATAGTTATGAGCATCGTTGGTCCATTTATCTATCAATCTCCCAGCGACATTGTAGAAACACGAACATCCCGACGTTCTCATCACTTTTCTCTTTCTCTCTCGTGGTTTCGCGATCGCGAGATAACATCCGGCGAGAGCGTTAAGCGCGCGCGATGCAAGCGAAGAGGAGGCGAAGGAGGGAAAGCCGATCCCGGACAGTCAGACAGGACAGGTTCTCCACGAAGGAGGCTCCCCTAAGGGAAGAAGAGGGAACGTCGGGGTTCACACCGGCTCATATCCTCGGGGTCCGGGTAGCTCACGCGATCGCGACGCGACACGAGTTTACTTTTATTTAAATCTCCCTCCTGCTCTTTTTATTTAGAGTCCTGAGAAGCCGCGAGAAACTCCGTTCATTTTGCTCCTTTGCCGGCCTTCGCTCTCTCTGCCCCCTCTGGTCTCTGAATTAATAGCCGCGCTAGTGTTTTTCGCAGTGTGTCGGCCGCAACGTGCACGCGTACGAAGGCGCGTACCGACGTGACGCACGTTAAAAATGCGCGTCGTTTTCTCATGGGACGCACCGAAACCGCCATGCTTTATCGTTCCCGCTCGCTTGGCCGAGTAAACGAGCGAGTGTTCAACTCGCGACGAGACCTCCACTCGCGAAGAATGATATACGGAGTGTCGCAGAAGCTGCGCGAATTCTTTCGAGAACCGCAGACATTACTTAATTTTTTGAAAAAAATATTTTTAAAAAGCCTCGAGTATTATATTAGTGGTCTTTATCATTATTTATATATAAATATGAAATAGAGATGAAGAAAACTCGAATATATAATTATATTTCCTGAAATGAAATAGAGCCTTATTAAGAATAACCGTAGAATCTATTAACTGATATCATCAGCTGATATTATCTTTGCATAATGCGAGGGCTCGCAAGAAATTAGGCAAAATAGAGAAAGAAATTCAGAGATCGAAGCGCGCACGATCGTTTCGTCGGAGAAACGCGTGCGTCGAGGAAGAGGCAGGTGCTGATCGCAGGAGAAGTCCGCAAGAACCCGGCTATCCTTCATTAGCACTCTCGTTACTCGACTGCCGTTTCTTCTACATGCAGCGCATGCACACATTCGGAGACTGCATCGCAGTACGCGCAGTCTTGCAACATCAAGTTGCAAGTTATGTCACGCAGTTTACACTCGAGAGTCAGTTAACGAATATAAGGCCAGTAGATGTAAGGACGGTTTAAATGTACTCGATGACAAATACATCTATCTATCTAAAACGAAAAACATGTACGAGATTTAAGAAATTTAGAATATTTTATTAGTACTTATGACTTTAATATCGCGACCTGCCGTCTTCGCGATATGTAAAAATTAAACAATTCGAATCTCAAAGCGTAACAATTTATTTAATTTATTTTATTTTGTTTTATTCACTTTGTTCTGCGTTCCCGCTCTCTACAGCGCTTATTGTTTCAATATTATATATAAGATATATAAGAGAGCTATTCTGAATTGTTATCTTAAAGCGTAAATCTCGAAGACTTTAGAATTGAAAAGGAACCCAGCATTTAGACAACTCAGTTCAAGGAAACTACCCTGGTAGCAAGCACACGACATTTTGACGTGTCAAAATATGGTCAGTTCGAACCAAATATGACGTGATGTGATGACGTAAAAATGACTGAAAAATGACGGACTAATGTCACAGACCGATGACGACATTTCAAGACATTAGTGACGTTTTAATGACATATTTGATCATGAATCTTTTCCTCTAGCGTAAATATTGAATTTGTAATGAAACTTTTCACTTTTCACGAGTTCACGCTAGAGGAAAAGATTCATGATCAAATGTCACGCTCAAGTCCCAGATTATAGAGGAAATTCATGTTAGGGCCCTGAGGCATAGAGAATTGTGAATATCAAAATTATACAGAAAATTGTTTGAATAATTTAAGATATTATAAAAAATTAAATGAGTTTTTAGTTAAAAAATAGTAATACTTAGGCGATTTATAATAATGACTTAAGAATCACGATATTATGACGTTCTTTTACAACATTATTAAGACGTCACAAAAAAGACGTTTTAAATTAGACATTATTGGTCACGTGACGTCATTGAACCAGAAATGACCAGTTTTCAACGTCAAAATGACATGTGCTTGCTACCTGAGACTTAGGAATCGATCCAGGACTCGAGGAATCTAAACTCCAAACTAATAGAATTCAAAATATCTAGAATCTAGGGCATTTAAGGGTAGAGAATTTTATGAACTCGTGTAATTCGGAGCTCGAGCCGACGCGACGCGACGCGACGCGACGTATCGACCGCCGATCGGGAATAAAACCGAAACAACGTTGTCAAGTATCGCGTTAATCGAGTTCTACCCAGTAATTACCTGGTTCCTTTCCCGCGATCTTCTCGGCGAACGATAATAAGCCACCGGGCGCCTCCTTCACGAAACTGGTAGAGACACCGTGGCAACGATCGCGAGAAGGAGAAGGAGAAGGAGATATCGGGAGCGAGAGAGCGAGCGAAGAGCAAAGGCGAGATAGAGTGAGGAAGAAAGAGTAGTCGTAAAAGCGCATTTTTCTCGGGTATCTGGCCGATTAATGAACCGATGTCGTCGCCAAGACCACCCCGAAGGACGCGCGTACGGGACGCGCATCCCTCGCGAGAGATAGACCGAGAGCGCGCTCCAAGACTATAATACCTATCCTATAACCAGCTCCTGTCCGTCCTCCTAGCAGCAGGTCTCAAACGGGCCGCGCCTTTACCTGACCAAGTTTTACGATCGTCGCGTCGAGGTGGCGATGTGTCCTCGTGTTATCGTCCCGGCGGGATCTGGCCTGGCTAAAACAGCCTCCTGCCACGATTTCTTTTATTATATTTCTCATTCCTCCCTTTCCTCCCTCCCTTCCTCACGTGTACCACCTCTTCGTTGCTCTCGCGATTAAAAAACGGAGGAGGACACTGCTTTGCCATCTGCATGTTCATCAATTTGACTTAGTCGCGGTGGAGTTTCGGAGAGGAAAAATAATAGTAATAAGCGATAAGCGCGATCGCTTTAGCAGGGTTTCAAGGGACGAGAGGTAAATTATTTAATTCAAAATAATATATTGATTTCATTAATAATTCTCTTCGATCGTTCGAAGAATGGCATGTTTAATTTTTTATGCGGCAATTTCGATGTCTTCATTTTCTCCAGCTTTCTTCCCACAGAGATTCTGTCCACATTTTTTCACACATTATACGTGCGTGTAATTTGATTCACTCTCGCCACTATTTCTCTCATAATTAATAATAAATAACGAGATATCGTTGAAACGATTGATTTGCTTTTCAGCGAACTGTCAATCTTTCACGCAGTGTCGACACCGCGCCGAGTTTCAAGCCCCGGCATTTCCGTCGCGTCGTATTAGGAGAGATCGACTATCGTCCGGTAATTTGTTGTTCTCGCTTCGGCGGAATAAATTTCCACCGGGACTAGTTTCTCGGCCAGAGAGCCCTGCGTGAACGCGCGGCCCTTTCCCCTCCCGTCTTTGCATTCCATCTACGAGATCGCTGTCGCAAGCGCTTATACAACCTGTCGCAGGAAAATCGCCGCAGAATGCGATGCCGATTTCTAAAACCGCGAAACGATCCCGGCAACCGAATGGAACTCGACCTGTCGATCGCGAAGTCGCAAGGCGGCAAGCCGATATAGTGCGATTAAAATTCCATAAAAAAAAAAATTATAAGTATACAATCTCAAATCAGCCGTGAATAAAGATTAACGATTGCGCTTTACTAATGAGAAAAGAAAGTACGATAGGCATTGGCATCGCTGTAAACATTTTTGATATGGCAATAATTGATTTACTTGTTTACATTGTATTCTTTATAGAATATTTTTGTCAAATTATTAGTGAATGTATGGATCGAAGATTGTATCGAGACCTCGAGATGGATACCTGGAACAATACTTGTATTATCGTAAGACTAATGCGATATCCAGATAATTTTAACAATATAATATTCCGTTAATACATATTTTTGCATATTATTTATTACTGTCACATGTTTTCATCCGTTTTATTCGAAATAAATTTGAATTTCATTCGCCCTCCTCCATCGATCTCTCGAAAGCGAATTTCGCAGATCTACGCCACTGTGCGAGTCACGCAGAAAATTCGCCCATAAAGCGCGCGGAACGACCGCGCGCTCGCCCGTAAAAGAAAGAAGAAGCGAGGCGAGCGGTACATTTAAACGCTTCCCGGGTGCACGGGAGTTCCCAGAGAGAAGCACGCAAGACTTTACGCTTACGTCTTTACTTAACCCCTTGACCATACGATGAACAGCAACATTTTTTCAACGCGAGAGATGAACGGGAGGGAGTCCTCCTGCTCCCCCATCGCATGAATCGCTTTCAATATTTGCCGGCGCGATCGCGCGAGTATCTGGTACCGGCGCGGCGCGGCGTGGCATTTCGATATCTCGCCAGGTACACACCATGCCATGCCCGAAGCATGTAGGAAAAACGAATTAATTACGATCAATCTACGCGTCGTAAAAGCCAGCCAGAACCGCCGCCCGTTCGACCGGCTGACCCTGTCGAAGTCGAGAAGGCGTTACTATACCGAGTATGAGCTACGATCGCCGTTTTCGTTGTGCTCGACCGAGCAGGGAGCATCGACATCGGCAAAACCTTCCCTGCGAAAATCAACGCGATACACTGTAGGCCATTTGCGAAGAGAAATACCCAACACATTTACATTTTTTCAATGAAATTATCCAATTTTTAAACATTCAGATTGCAAGTTGATCAGTGCTATGGATCTTAGGTTCCTGGGAGAATCTAAAATACTGTTCCTGAATGTATTTTGTTTTTTAAAAATGTATATTAGAATATATTTCAAATCTTAAATTGATTAAGGAATTGATAGTGTTTTTTATTTCACCTTCGATTTTAAATTTTAACTTTAACGTTCTCAGAAATGTTTGAATTATTTCCAAATAATAATTTATTTATTGAAAGAATTTGGTAGCTGATGGCATCTGTGCACCGACTTTTCCTTGTTGCACGCCAATGCATATAAAAGATAAAAAGAAAGAAAAATTGAAAATAAAAGACACACGACAGGGTAATATCGAGAGACGTTCGCCATGACGACGATGATACTTCAGACCGGTACAGCAACGGCATCCTCGACCGCGGTACGATCAAACGGTGCGGTACGGATAGAAAGAAAGCCGTAAGTAGGGGTGTTGCGAGGTCTCGATAAATTCAGGATCTGGAAGTTCGAGCCGTTGACTTTTTTATCGCCAGTTAAACGGGAAAATGGTGTTTCTGCCAGCCTCCCGGCATTCGACCCCGTGTGCATATATTATGCAATAAAATGTTATCCATTGTTTATTTATTTTCAGAAAATACTCTCGCACTTTTTTTCCATCAACATTGTATGAATAAACAAAGAATAAAAAAATTTAAAAAAAAAAATGAAACAAGTTTCACGCATAAATTATTAATTATTAATTCTCTTGCATATAAAAAGGAAATCATAATATTTTCAGTTTTGAGGAAAAAGTATGCAAAAAGGTATTGAATGATTTACTCGACTCGTGAGTTAACGACGTTATCTTTTGCCGGACGCACACGGAAAAAAAAAAAAAACGGCGGTCAGCTGTACGGTGACACTAGCGCGCTAAGAAGGGACGCGCAAAACTTTCACCGAATCGTCGCGAAATCGAGGTGAACTCGCTTTACCGGTTTAAACGAAAAAATTAATACGTGACCCAGCGCGGCAACGGAGATCGGCGACCGCGTGGCTGAGATAAAACGGCGTCCAGGTATCGGGAATCGGGTACCACGAGCGCGCGCCAGGTAAAAGACAACACGCCGCGCGCGGTGGACAATCCGTTGCTCATCGGCCAAAAAAAAAAAAAAAAAAAAAACGACCGCTCCTGCTATAAGACCTGATCTGGCTACCCAAAGACCGGAATGATGATGATTCTGTCGTAACCGCTCGCGAATACTATTCGTTTCTCAGGATACAGACATTTTTTAAATCTAACGTACCACGTGGCGTATTCGCGGCACAGAATGATTTTGAAATCATGTCATGTAGAACAATACTTAACAATCTATTTACAGCTTTTGCATGCAATATTTTTTCTAGCATTTTCATTAGGAGCCCTGTAAATGTAATGTAACGTAATCGCAACGAATGACAATTATATTAGATTTTTGCAACGTGAGATTTTTATCTGATTGTAAGGAAGAGATAATTAAAACTATTAATAAATATATAAATTGTTGACGAATGGGAATAATGTCCAAGGGCGAACACGAAGCGGAAGACGAGCAAGGAGAAGGAAGTATCGCGGAAGCGGCAGCCACTTCTTTTGTGCCGTCCGTCGGATTGGTGTCCTCCTCGTCAGAGCGCACGGATGCGTTTCTGCTCGAGGCGGTTGCATTGAATTGCAGATCGCGCACGGACAGATGGACATGTCCATGGACGAACTCGCGGTCGCTTGTTGCGACAGCGGAGGAAAAAAAAAAAAAAAAAAAACGTCCAGAGACCCTGGAAATCTTCCGATCTTGCCGATCCCGTATCGTATCCTCGTAACCTCGATTCCACACGCGGCCGTTCGTATTCTAGGATATCTCCAGATATCCTGAATAAAGAAAAGGACAATGAAAAAAAATTATACATATCTTCTATAAGGAAAGATTATATCGTACTTTGACACTTTTTCTAATCATATTCCCCTCTTAATTCGTTCGAATTTTCGATGGTCTCACCTGCTACTCAAGAAACACGAAAGGCTTAAAATTATCTCTATCCTTTCGAGATATCGATTCATCAGGATGAGGAATCGATGGCGACCGAATCTTTTGGAGAACAAAAAATCCCGCGTCAGCTATCAGTCCGCTCGTCGTTAGTCACGTGCGCCGCGCCGCGCCGCGCGGCTCGGCCATTTGTCTTTGTTCACTTTGCGCACCCGGTGTCCGAGAAAATGCCCGCGTGTCTATTTGTTACGAAGCCGAAGCCACAAATCACACGCCGCTTTCTGCTGCTGCGTGTCCTCGTTGCCGAACTCTTCGTCCGCGCGCGACGACCACACGCTCGAGTATATTTAAACGCAATTACGCACAAGAGGGCGGCCGCGGACCGGTAATCCCGCCGAAACGCGCACCACCGTGAGATTAACTGCTGCAAACATCGGGCAAAGTCAGAAGTCTGGAATCCAGACGTCGAGTATCTCCCGTACGTTATTATAACTTTGTGCGATTCTTGATGAACACGCGTTGCGGTGAGAGATGAAACCATGAGACATCGTCGTCTACATGCCTGTTAACTCTTTGAAGGGTTCATAAACGAGATCTGAAATTTATCATCCTTGTAGGTAATACTTTTTGGTAGGAGAAAAAAAAAATAATAATAAAAATATATGAAAATATTATATTTTCCAAAATCCATGTAATAGTAATTAAATGTTTTAAGTGCAATTGATAGAAATTTAAAAAATTGCTTAGGACCTGCAGTTAAATCATGTAGCGAAAATATATTTATGACATGACAATTTTGACAGCGACCTCGAGCATTACTGCGGCCACGTAATTTAAGAGGATATATATATGTGTGTGTATAATGGCGGTTTATTTTCTCATCTCTATCGGAAGAAAGGAGCCGCATGTATGAGCGGTAAGTGGCGAAAATTAATAAACACCGTCGGTGACTCGTGACTCGAGAGACTGAGGCTCGATTGCACCAGCTGCCGGCTTCGTCGCCGCCGAGGACTCGGACTTCTGCGGTAGCCGGCGATAAGACTCCATTATTGAAATACCGGCTGTTTAACCCCGCGGAATTCTCGCCCCTCTCTTCAGGATTTCTCCCTTTTACTTCTCTCGATGCCGCCTTCCTGCGCGGCGAGTTGTCTATTTTCTCTCGCCGAAGCGTTTCGCGACACTCTCTCTGTCCCTCTGTCCTTCTTCCCTTCTCTTTCTTCCTCTCGCCTCTTCCTCTCTAGTTAGGCGATTCCGTTAACAGAATACTAATGGAATGTGATAGTATTAATTCGTCGCCGTTTGGGAGACTAATATACGGCGTGTTCCCGAGGAAGATTAGAATCTGTAGAGGAATTTTCTTCTCTTTCGACAGCTCGGAATCGATACTTGCTCAGCGAAAGTTGAACGTCTCTGAGAAGATGGAAGTACTGACATAACTTCGAAGATGACTGTGTTTTGTATACTTGTATGCAATTTTTGCCTCCTCGATCTTAAATATTTTGGTCACCTGTCGTTAACGAGAATGAAAATAATAATAATAATAATGTTAATAAATCTGCGTTGTTAAGCCAGTTTGCCGTCAAAATATCCTATATACGAATACAAGGGATTGATCGAACTGGATCCTCGATCGCTCAATACATCGATGGGTAATTTTGCCGGCTCTTTCTGGCTGCCGACTACCACGTGACACGTGTGTTGGGCCAGATATTATTTCGGCCGGACGGCAAGCAGAGAACTGGTCCGGTTGGGCAGTTGACGTATCAAAGAGATACCGACGAATGTCGCTCGTCCGCGATTTGATCTCTCGCTTAGATATCGCCGGACAATTTCTAATTAATCGCTCTTCGTGATCCAAAATGCAACCAATCGGGATACAGGGTCCGTCTATCCTCGAAAGATTCGCGATTCTACTCCAACATTAAGTTGAGAAAACATTTTATAAAAATATGTTTCTAATTTGTTTAAAGGTCTTTTGTTACCATAGCTGTTCACCTGAATAGCTTTAGACACTCTACATAGACTAGCTATATGTTTTTTACCCGTTTGAGAACTCGTCGAGAATACCGAGACACTGTGGCTGTTTAAGTAGATGAGCGTAAGACCAGAACGGCGCCTCATAAATTTAAGGGCGATCCGTCAAAGGACTCGCGAGACGGGAAGAAAGAGAGAGAGAGAGAGGGTTCAGAGATCCGCCACCGGTTACACCGCTATGTTCGTCTTGCACGTGCTCGCTCGGTTTTGCGCGGGACGCTCGAGCGCCAGTCGACGTGTAGGCTGTCCAGTAGGCTATGATTTGTCGCATCGCCAACCAGCTGCCGTTCTCGTGTTGCCGCAGATTTTTCGTCAACGATGAACCCGGCAAAAATATTTTTGTCCAATCGCTTCTCATTTCTTTCCATTTTTGCTTCCTTGCTTGG
This sequence comes from Anoplolepis gracilipes, assembly GCF_047496725.1. Classification (NCBI taxonomy): domain Eukaryota; kingdom Metazoa; phylum Arthropoda; class Insecta; order Hymenoptera; family Formicidae; genus Anoplolepis; species Anoplolepis gracilipes. The sequence continues at coordinate 12,009,695 of NC_132976.1, read as the reverse complement.
CGAAGATTATTAATCTTTCGATCGTCGAGGAACGGTTTTAACTTGATGTGTAAAAGGAAAGTCGATTTAAATTTTAAGAAAAAAAAAAAAATGTAAGAGAGAAAAAGAAGGAACTGAATTCAAGATATCATTCCTAGAAATCTAGAATGCAAAGGATTCAGAATCCCAAAGAACTTAACTTCCTCGAGTTTCTACGCGACTCCAGGATCCGTCTAAAAATTTAACATTGGAATGGTCTAGGATCCCAGCATCTGTTTCCGTGATGAATCACTCGAGCGGGCCACTGACTTTGGGGCATGTAAATATAGAGGCGACGCGTTGTTCCATGTCCCAGCGTCGTCGTGCTGAAGGAAGAATACTCAGACATTGTCTTAGCTACAAAAACGCCGCATGCTTACCGACATTTTGTTCGTTTTTCATGACGTTCTCCAAAGCTCTCCGACAGCTTAAACTAATAAACAATGTTTTGTTTCAAGCAAGAAAACTAGGAAGTAAGGAACAATAGAGTATCCGTAACTATGATGATAAGTTGATACTGCAACATATAATATTAAAACATGAATATTAATATTTACATTAATAGAAAATATATATATGTTTATAATATATTCTTTAATATATTATTATTTTGTTGTATAAAAAAGAAACTACTTGACGCAAGGATTCATCAAGACAGTGCAAATCTCTTAATTAATAGCTTAATAATTTTATTTTCCTTACGATGATCAAGCATTCATGTTACGCAACTGTTTCCCCATTTCATAATTTTTATTTCGAGATGCGGCTATTTTCCACGCAATATTTTGCGATCCGCGATTACGATAAAAATAGTTGGACGATTTAATTTATAATACGATGTCGAGGACAATGTAACGGGCAAACATTCCGGTGCATTTTATGCGACCACTAAAGGCTGGCGGTACGCCAACCGACCAAAGGTCTATTATAGTTTTGTTATGACAGCGGGTCGTTTTCGTAAATTAATGTCGAAACAAATGTATCTCGTTTTAAGGGACCGCCGGTTGTATCCCTAATTGAATCGGTAAACATCATAAGTTAGCCGGTAACTAGTCATGTCGACATAAATCACTTTTTGGAAGGTGAGCTGTCACCTCGTGTCTCATAGACTTTTTTAATCTCCTAAACGAACAAGATCGGCGAAGCAAAAAGATACAAATGTCGCTGAACCTTAAACTAAACAATCGTATCAACTTGCGATCGGCAACCATGTATTTTCAGGTTTTCATAAATAATTTAACGATCCGTAAAATTTATATTTATATTGGAATACAATTTTTTAATTAAATTTAATTAATTTCTTTTTTATCAAATAGTTGATATTACCTATCTTAGTGTAATATCTTGTACATATTTCGGATAAGTCTTTGCAATAGACATTCTCTCTAGACATTCTGTGATTACAAGTTCCTTGGATCCTTCTCGCGTGTGCCCTTAATTGCACGCATCGTAGCGTGCGGTGTCTGTATTATCCTGAGAAACTAGAGAGAAGCGTTCGCACCTCATAGAAGGAGGACCTCTATATTAACTCACTTTACGCCAACATCGTGCTTTCCATTAAATTAAGTCTAAGCCTCGCTGCAAGCTTTACTCTCGATTTCAACACATTGAATCTTCGCAGCTTTCCTTTTTTACTCATCGATATTTACTCGTGAATTTAAGCTGCATATCTTGACATGTTTAAAGCGAAACAAATTGCAATTAATTATTTCATTCTAGAAATTTGTGCTGTCAGAATTTTATATGAATGGTTGTTTACCTACGTAATAAAGTTTATTCAAAACGTATTAATTATGAAAGCGCCAAGGTAACGTGACGTCTGAAAAATATATTATATAACATATTTGAAAATTCATACAGTGTCGAAGAATCAATTTGAATGGCGACTTTGAAACTTGTATAGTAAAGTGAATATTTTTTTTTTCTCATACAGTCTGACTATCGTGTTTTATCTACCGATTACAGCTTTTCATCTTGGTCATTATTACATATTTAAAAAGCTAAGTTATATGTGAAAATTGCCTCGAGTATGTCACCTTTAGCTAGAAAGTTATTTATCTGATTGCTTAAGAAATGTGTACTAGCTTTCTGTTGCTTTTTACCAGGATCAGATCTCCCTTTCTCTTTGTTGACGATCATTTCGACGCTTTCTTGGAGAACTGTCGTCTCCATCATATATAATTCATTTCCGCGCGATGGCAGGCGGTTTGGATGGATACAAGACATTAACTCTACGTGCGGAGAACGTAATATGTTAATGTCACCGATGACAACTGGTCGTTTAATCACTTAACGCCTCCTTTGAATGCCAGAAATCGCGTGCCCGGAATGATTCATTGGCCGCAACGGCATCTCCTCTAATCTCGAAATTCCTTTCAAATAGTCGCAGCAGCTGCCTACTTCACGCGCGAAGCATTTTCATTTTTTACGTTCTCTTAATAAATCCGTTACCGACCGGACGTGCATTTTAGCATACATCACTTAAACATCTATGTAGAAAGGGAATGTTTTTATAATAATTCTTACGCAGAAAAAGACACTTTGCAATTTGTCAATATTTCCGTAAAATATATGAACCTCCGCAAAATTACATATATATATATGTATATGTGTACATACATAAATTCTTTGGCTGCTGCGTTTCTTGGATCATTAATATCTTTTGTGCAGATATTTCCAGTTTTTCGACTTCTGCTTTCACATATTTTTTAGACTTTCGCTCTCGCAAATCCGATATTTAGACTCTTCACTCCAGTAGCTTACATCCATCATCGTGTTCGTGGAGTTTGACACTCTCATATTCTAATCTTCAAACTTAAAATATATATTATCAAAATTACAGCGATTCGAGAAAGAGCATCAATTGTTATTAATGAGCGGCGGATAAAGCTGCTGGACAAAATTCAATTCTGTAAGATAATGCATATCGACGACCTCATATTATATCGCAAAGTAGTCGCCAGGCGGCATACAAATGGGGCCATTAATGTCGGTTCTTAGCTGTATCTGCTTTACAAGGAGAGTTCGCTCCTTTTGCCATAAGTTATACTTTGCGGACCGTGTACTGAGGAGACACGTGAGAAAAAGGACGATTGTCGTGTATTCGTTTTCCGTTCTTAGTTACCACTCGTAGCCGTCACTCGCGTTTCCATTCCACGCCAAGTGAATCCATCACGTCGGATCTGATCGGTAGACGAGATGCGCCGGGCCTGCAACAATGAATGAGCACGCGTGAAGATCTGGATGCAAGAATCGAACGAACTCACACTTTTTCACGTGTTGCAACTCTGAAATATTTTGAAATTCCATGCAATTATTTTATATAATTTAAGGATAAATTTAAAGCAAAGATAAATAGATTAAAAAAATTAAACGGTTAGTTTTTTTAATGACGATCGTTATAATACTTTTATTGGCTCACAATCAGTTCCTTATCATTTCTTATCATTCCCTATATTTTCCGGGAAAAGTGGATTTAAAAAATAAATATCTATTAGTATCTGAAATTTATCTCTAATTTCATAGATTATTGCAGTTTTTATTATAGTTTATTCATTTCGGATTTTTATATAATTGGAATTTAAATTTATGTAACGAAGAATATATTAAGCATACTGGAAACTTTACATCTCGCGTCAAAGAAATAAGATATATTCACACTACAGATGTAACTGCAAGAAATTACGCGATTTTGCTGAAAACGATGCGGCTGATTTTCTCGTTTCTCGAAGGTGGTCTCTTCGTATTCGTTAAATCGTTGTCCGGCCAGAGACTGATATGAAGATAAACAGAAGTTACACCTTGGCTAACACGCGCGGGAATTAACATAGCTGCGCGCGGTTCGACGTTTAAAGGCCGATCGCATTTCCATACCGGTGCTATTCGATCCCGTTCGGCTCATCGGGAATCCTTTCCCCTTGATGTCCTATGCTGGTCTATATTTGCCCTCGGACTGCGGCGAGGACCCATTTATATCCCCTTATCCGTACATCTTTGCGCAGCGGGTCTCCGCTGGGCCCGAAGGCCGAAACTGTCCTCTCTCTCTCTCTCTCTCTCTCTCTTTGGTTCCTGTCTCTTTCCTTCTAGTTTGTCCCAGGAAGATGAAGTGTCGACTCTTTCGCCATGAAATTTTGACCCTTCACCTTTGAAGTTAAGTGAGAGAAGTGAATGCATCAACCTCCACTTAAACAAAGAAAATGTCGGGTTTTAGATAATAAATTACCTAGCTCTTAATCTCTTCTAACTAAATTCCACGTACGTTAATTGTCAAATTTTGCCTTCTTGATTATTTCTCATCGAAATGAAAAATTCGATCAAGATTTTTGGATCGTAGGATGTTTGTCTGAATTTATTCGTACAATAATACACGAGGAAATTAACGCGGATACTCGCGACGCGCTCATCAGGCTCTTGACAAAATACTTGGTCGACATTTGACTTTTGTTAGCGGCTTGCGGGACATGATCGATGCAGATTCTGGCTGACGCGAATAACTCCTGGGACCGCTTCGTAATTGGATGTATCCGAAGCCGTCGACATTAAAAAATATGTACGGCGCCTGGTCTCGCCTCCGTTCAGGATCAAAAGACGAGAGCGGGAGATAGATTTTGGGTTCTCGCGTGCCCATCTGTTTTTCATTCATTCGCGCGAACGAGTTGATTTCCGCGCGCGAGATTCCCCGCCTCTTCGTGGCGATTCGCGCATCCACGAAGAGGGATGCGAATCTCGCCGGGAATGTTCCTTCATTAATAAAGAACAGAGAGACGAGAGAAAGAGAACACAAGGGAATCGTGGTCGTAGGTGCTTGCGCGAGTCCGCTTCGCTCCGCTCCACGGCAAACCCGAGCGGAATGCGTGCAACGCGCATACTTTCATCAATTTCACGTGTCTCGCAGCACCACTCGCAGCTATTTCATTGACGACCTGTCGGCGAGGAGGAAAAGGGCGAGAAAGAGAGAAAGAGATTGAGAGGAGGGAGGGAGGGGACAGGAGCGTGTATTTTGGGAACGAAATCATGCAAAGGAACATCGACATTATGAAGAGAGCAAGAGTCCAATGGAAAGGCACAATCTGAAAACCGTATGCTCTGAAATATTTACCACCAAGGATCACGAAAGGGATAATCAGCTAGTAGAGGGGCAGGCTCAGCCGAGGGTGGACGGGGGAAGGACTCTGAGCACTTCCGCCTGCCAACCTCTCCCCAGGACGAGAAAGTGCTCTTCATCGTCCGAATATCGAAGAGTTTGTCGCTCGACTTGCCTCCATCCAAGCGAGAATACATCAAAGCGTTCTACCCATCTTCGTTTCACCACCGCATCCCCATTTTGGCCTTTCTTCGCAACGGCGTAATAATCATTTATTATCCCGGCAAGTAATAACGACCGCGACTATGCTATGAAGTTGCGGAAATTAGGCTTTGTTTAAAAATTAGCCGCCCATCCGGACGGGCTCATAAACTTTCCTCCGCTCGCTTCATCAGCCAGCAAGTTTCCCCATTTTCACCGAAAAACTTGCCACAAAGCACCCTTTCCTCTCCGTCTTCTTTATCCTTCGTTAAGCGTAGCCGCTCGTTTGATAGGAAGTATAAAAAAATAGGCAATTCTGTCAGACTTATCGGTTGTCAACGATGCAAAAAAAATACTTTGCTGACAAAAAAAAGTAAATTATTTATCAAAATCTTTTAATTTCCATATTTTCTTATTCCCTTTAGTGTAATAAAAACAAATAAAAAGTAAAAGGATTCTTATTGCATTGGAAAATATTCAAATCTAATTATGTGATAGGAAAATCTTTCGAATTAATACAAAAAAAAAAAAAAAAAAAAAAAAAAAAACGAGATACTTACCTCTCGCCTATGAAAGTGTATCAGCAACGAAAGCAGTTAAAAAAGCCGACGATGGCTCAATTATGCGTTAATATGGCCGCTCGATCGAGGAAAAGAAAATTAGCGTGCAAAAAAAATCACGAATTCGATTAATCCACAGTTGATTCGTTAAAACCCGGAAGCGCGACTCTGTTCAGCGAACTCTCTGTTAATTGTCTTAGTCTTCGATCGTGTCTCCCTTCCTCTTCATCTCCCTCGTCCACTAATTGAAATTCTTACCTAAGTACCTGCGCAAACACAGAATTCACTGTTAATTGATCGGAGATTAACTCATTGAGTTACTGCGCACGTTAGGATACGATGATCCGAGAATTCAAGGACTCAACAAGTCGTGGACCGAAAGAGCCAACATTCCAAGAATCCGATGAATCGAGCTTCAAACGCAAAGCTGCAAAATTATTAACAAATGTCGAAGTGGTATAGTTGAAATAGCAATCAAATTCTATTTATTTTATTGTTAGATAAAAATTATCATTTATTGTGGATATTATGAATTCTTTTTAAAGTATTTTAATTTTATATGAATTCTTTTTAAAACATTTTAATAGATATTTGGCGTTTCACAAGATAATTAATCAATAATGATATATAATAAGATCTCGAAAGTGAAATTATCATAACTTTGGGATTCGAGCAGTTAAAAGAATCGGTCTTGAAACTTATACGCTTTACTTCGCTAGATAATATTCTCTCTATTTCTGTAATATTTTTTCACGCAGATTTTGCATACGAAAAAAGGAAAAAAAAATAGAAAGATAATTTTATAACAATTTTTAGCCGTAATAAATTTTTAGCGATCGCGCATCTCGCTTTTTCTTCTTCACGACGAGGCATTTAATTTTCTTTTTTTTCCCTTGAGCCTCATACGCGCCAACCGCCGGTCTAGACGTGTAATTGAAGAAACAAAGGGGCAATTATATTGTGCAATTATATTGTGTCTCACAATTACCACGTCGCGTCTGCGCGTTCCAACAAATATGGCAGCCGCAACTTACATTTTTGATGAAATCATTCATCTCGAAAAGATGACGGAGATCATCTTATAATATGAATAGCAATTGAAACGACCTACTGTATTTTAACGTTATTTTATAAGTTTTTGTCTAAGAGGTACAATAATTAAAATAATTAAAAATTTAAAACATTGACAAGAAAATGGACAAATAATAAGAGCCAAGTTCTGTAATCGGTGCGCAAATTATTTTATTTAAAATAAACAATCTTAAGAACTTAACATATTAAGATTTATAATATCAAACAAACGTTGCGGTTAATTTTTTCACCAAAAAAAAGTAAAACATGCTTCGTAAAAATCCGATTATTATAATATCAAATATCTCAGCGTATGATGATTGTGCAATTACGAGTACAGCGCTATTATACAATATATGCTTATTTTTTTGTTAATGTATAGTAAATTCTAAGAGCCTTCATTTTTATTTCTTTCTTTAAAAATATCGATACATTTATTATATTTTATTGTTAATTAAATAAGTTTTTGTTATCATTATTGGATAAGAAATTTAAATTTAAAAAGATGGAGATAACTTTGTACATTACTTTGTCTTTTACTCAGTTTAAACCACGGCAAGAAAATCTGATCTCAATGTATCACTAATCGTTAATCGCTATGCAAAATCGCGCGAAAGACAATATGGGAATGATCCCTCTTATTTCTCATTTCCCATCTAGCAGGACATTTTCATTAGTCACAAGACGCGACGCATAGAAAGACACTGGCGCTGCTCGATGACTCAAGGATTGACTCGAGGACTGTCGATTCGTCACTGTCAGCTAGTGCAATGTCACGAGTGCCGAGATGAGACGAGCGATTACGAGAGTGAAAAATGATCCGCGAAAAGTCTCGGCATTTTGTCCATAATTCCTGCATCGTGGTCGCCTACGTACTGTTGAAAACCAGACGACAGAGCGTCTTCTGCTTAGCTTCAATATATCTGCATCTCGAATTTTACGGAGGCAAATATTCGGGAATTTATACCTCTCTACTAGGATGGAAAAATGGAAAATCAAAAATTTTCTCGCGCATTAAAGATTCAATGAGTTGAAAGAAAATTTATAAACAATTTAAACTTATATAATTCTTCGTACAAAAAAATATCATTTTTCGCGATTGCAACTATATGTGTGTGTCTATGGATAGTCGCTCTCTTTTTCCCCATGAATTCGATATAGATTTTTTTCCGGATCCGTGGATTTTTCAACGATCGCCGCCTCTGTCTGGAATGCACTTGCCGCCCCGGGCTCGAAGGGGTTCAAAGGTTAAACAGAAAATGTCGTACGGAGGCATGCCGAGGAGATGGTCGCGACGAGAGAGAAGAAAGCCGGAGGCATCGCAAGCCCGAGCTACCGGCGGAAGCTAAAACGCATATTAAAGAGGCTCGTAAAATCATAAGCATTCCGCAAGATTCGCTAATACGTCGACGAGCCTCAATGTTGCCCGACGGCGTGCGGTGGGTGTAATGAATGTACGTTAATGTTAATAAAGGCGATGAGACGCGCCGCGCCGGCTCGAGGGGAGATCGCGCGACCGTGCATTTCCCGAATGCCAGATTCGACGCGAGCTATCTAGAACGGTTATGATACTACGATAAACGTCATAAATGCCTTAACATTTATTACAAGATATTTTCTGGAAGCTGTTTCACCCCAAAATTCAACATTCCTTTGATCCTTAGATTCTTTGAATTTTGCATTCGCTTCGCATATTTTATATATATTCCACGAATTCTTATCTACGAAGGTGAAACCTTTCGTAGCTTCTGCAGGAATCTAGTTTTCCGGATTCCTTTTAAAAATCACAATTCGCCGTCAATCTTGACTTGCGTAGTGAGAATACTCTCATCATTTGAAACGTCGGTCGTAAATGCCGAACGGAATAGCTTCTAGATCGCGATCTCGAGATCGAGTACTCGATTCTGCTGTGGCTGTGGCATTAGAATTGAATTGAATGAGGTTTTCCTCGAGAGCCAGTTTCCACGGAGCGGGCTCGTGTCGCCATTGAGACGCCTTTTGCCTTTTTTCCTTCCCTTCAAGAGCATAGGCGTCGACTTTGAAATACTTTTGCGAGAATTTCTTCAGATAAAATTTTCAAAGTTGAGATTAATATTAATTAATTTAATAGTGACTAATTTATTATAAAAAAATAAAATTATACTAATAAAGTTAAATTATAAATATAGAAACATATAAGATAATATACTACATTGATTTCTATATAACAAAATTCAGTCGTAATCCACATTATTTCAATATAATTTTTATATTAGCATAATTTTTTGGTAAATATAAATATCATAATGATGATAAATGAATAATAGAATCGCAAACATCGCCCAACGCTCGTGCAAACAGCTCGGAATTCTGATATTGAACTGTCGACATCTATGGCCGCATACTTTCGTTTTACCGCACTGACGATCGATCGATCGATCGATCGATCAGATGAGCAGTCCTTGAGAGCGTGATTTGTGTCCGCGAAAATTAATCGCCGCGCGTCGCGCGCTTTTATGCAGCGAAATCGGCGCCGACGCTTCGCAGAATCGCGGAAGCCACGCGACCTGTTGTTATTTATGATCGGCAACCGGACGCTATTACCCGGCACAGATTTCTCAACCTAGTTGCCTCCACATTGTCGAACACTGACGTATCACACACGGAACGTAACTGAAATGGTAAATGGAAAAGAGCACGTGATTCGCACATGACGTACGGGCATAATCGCATGGCAAAAAATTTTAAAATAATTATTTTTATATAAAAAGAATGTAAAACATTGTATTATATTATAGTATAATTAAACAAAAATGCATTATTCCATTACTTTAAATATTTTATAAAGAAAGAGAAATTAAATCAAGTGACAATTTTATTAATTATTAATCGAATTTTTATATGAGATGACCTTATCGGTCCCCGAATCGATCTCGAGTCCCTCAAGCGTTTGTCGCTGGAATCTTTCGGAAAGTAACATGTTACGCTGGTCGACAAGATAGTCGTCGGAATTGTCGGAATATGCGACAATTATTGGCGCGACTTTGCCATATCTCACGCACGTCACGTGATGATCGAGTCGTAAGTCCGTCGCCGCGCGAGTGTTGGACTCGCTGTCAACTGCCGGCAGCAAGGTGTGCCGCAATGCGTTGCATTCCTTGGAGCTGTTCTGTTTTTAGTCTAGGATCGCCATTCTTTGCGACACGCGCATCGCTACGCTTCGCGTCCGCTATTCCGCACGCACGACGCACGCACGCACGCACGCGCCCGCTCTCAGCGAGCACGCATTCCGCACGGTGAGACGCGAGGATCTACAGGTATTCGCGATGACTCAAGCTATCGATATTTCGTTCTCATGAATATTTTTGACACTCGGTTCTTATTCTCAATGTTATGTAAGAAATAAAAAAAAAAAAAAATGATAAACATCTTACATTGCGTATCTTTATCAAAATTTTCTTCAAATACTTTGTTTCGTTTTTCCAATTGCATTTTAACCCTTTGAGTCACGAATTTTTCTAATTGTCAGTATTTTATAAAATTTGATGTATAAGGGTTTTGGGGATCGCTGATTACGAATCCGTTGTCAGATTTTCAAAATTCAAGATGACGGATCCAATATGGCAGACGAAATTTTACTTCCGTCATATTGGATCCCTATATTTTATTTTGGAAATTAAATTTTTTTTTCCTTTAAATTCAGATTCTGCGATCTAAAAAAACCTTCAGAGAAAAAAATTTAAAAAACAATACGACTGTTACTTTCAATTTAGAACAGAAAATATTGTTTTTTATATATTTTTGATCAAAGAAAGGAGGATTTAACGAAAACAACACGGTGGAAAATTCTAAAAAAATTCTGAAAAATACTATAGAGTGTATTAAGATTATAAAAAAATTGCCGTATTTATTGTCATAATAGATTAGTGAAAAATGCATTTTTTCGTAAAAAAGTACTAATTTTGACTGTTTGTTTACATATGGTATTTTTGCAATTAACAATTAATGACTGTTTATATTTTTTTTACACTTATTGATGTTCTAGAGACTCTGTAGAAACAAAAAATCCGGTATTTGTTGATAAAAAAGTAATTAAAACAATAAAAAAACTAGGAAAAAAAAGGTGGGTCTCTGGATGACCCGCAGTGACTCAAAGGGTTAAGAGAAAGACACTAATTATTAACACGGGGAGACAGACAAGTTTTCTTTTTTTCGACGTAATAAGAGTCCTCGCTGCATCAGCGAGGACGGAGTCGAGCGAGTGTCCTCGATATCCTTGCATCGGGGGTAATGAGATGCGCGGAAAAAAATGATTGATCCGTAGCATGCGATGAAGAAGTTTCCGAGTTATGCGAGAAAAGTTAGGTCCGATCGATTGGCAGTCGTCGTCGTCGTCCTCGTCGATCGTTCAATATTAATCGAGTCGCGCCGCCGTGGATCGCGTTCCACGATCTCCGGGTCGGCTTACTCGCCGCTGTAATGAATCAGAAAAACGCGAGTGCCGACACGATCGACGAGAATTATTCGTGAAATCTGATCGGTTACGTCTTAGTATCCGGTAGTTTATTACTCGCGCGTACTCGTAACTTCTTGACATTATTCGGAATCCATTGTTGTCTTCTCGGGTGACGTGTAATGTCTTGGAAAACACAAGTAAAAAGAGATATAATATCACACACCATTTCTCTCGTGTTGAGTCAAGATTAATATATCTTTTTCTAATTTAATCAAACTCTTGAACATTATTTATTAATTTATAATTTTTCCGATAATTAAGATCGACAGATTTATTTTTTTTTTTCGGACGTTTAAAAGCTTCCATTTAAGAGCTGCTTTCAGTTTCGAAATTCTCGCCACGCAGAATAGATAAAAATATAACGAAGAACTTTGGGTTGAAGGTCGATCTCTGATAAAAAAAAAAAAAAAAAAAAAAAGAGAAAAAAAAAGAAAACAGGAACGGTGAGAAGGTCCCGAGATGCGAGGCGCTTTTAACGCTCTCTTATCAGACCTGATCCGATACGGTGACCAGTAACGACGGCTACCTACCGCAGCGTCCGTGGGTTATACTCTCGCCGACCAGGATCATTACCAGCTTATTACTATGTACCTCGGCAGCTTATTGAAAGTTCGCGGTTGAGCATGTTGTCTAATAAAAACGCGATGTTTACGTCCCAACTGTGCTTACCGTTGCCGCGAAATTTGCCGCGCTCTTCAGCGTTCCTAGATTTTGAGATATCTGGATTCTGAAATTGGCAGCCGATTCTAAGATTTTAATTATCCTCTTACTGAAAATTTGAAATATTTATGGCTAAAGTCCAACATTTCAGTATTTACATTTCTCTTTTATATATATTTATATTTTTAGATTCTCAGACTTTTATTCTTATTTATTTTATTTATTACATCTACTTATTATAATAATTTATTTATCTATTATTTATTATAACTTATATATCTATTATTTCATCTAATTTTATCTTGAATTTATAAATCATTTGATCTTTTTAAAATCCAATAATGAGATGCTAAGTACAAATAAAAGCGACTATATTAACGGCAATTGATGTCATAAAATTGAAATATTTTTTCAATAAGATCGTCCATTTTATCTTTTGAAATATAATATGTAATATAAAAATATTTTCTCTTCTTTTTAATCTCTTGTACTTTACATTGTTGATTCCTTGTGTCTTTCTTTATCGGGAAATAATCCAAAATGGCTGAGAAAGATTACTCTATGCGAAGAAGATGAAGGAGTGGTGCGGAGTAGGGAGTCGGTAACAACCTGCCATGGCGTATCTTGCAATTTGTTTGCCAGACACGGCCATTCATCGACGCGATTCTCCTATCTTCCATGAGAGGAGTGTGGGGATCGCTGCTATCGATAAGCCACGCCACCGAGCAAACGGGCTGCCTTCGCTTTTAAATTTAGTTCATTAGCGGCTTTGCCAGGTGGACGATGCCGCGATTTCGCCGACAAATTACACCAGACATTACTATGTCGATCCGACGTAATTCTACCAGCTCGAAGAATTTTTTAATATTAAAATATATCTATGAGAGGAGATGAGAAATTAATATCAATTATTGTGCTCGTACCTATAATAATTAAATCTATATTTTAAATCAAAAACTCTACTTGTTTTTTTCCTAAATTTTCTTTAGCTGTATTATCTTATAGTCTGCTTGAAAATTATATGCAATTGAAAAAATTAGCAAACTACAATGAGTGACAATAATTCAGACTAAGAGCGACAAGCGTTACCATTCACGCGGGAAGTATCATACAGAAATTCCGATGTTCGAATAAACTGACCCTATGAATTTCGCCCGGTAGCATAATCGTAAAGCCGATAAATAGAGCCGGATTCCAGCCGGGATTTAACGACGCATCATTTCAATCATACTTGCGCCTCGCGCTAATTAATTGAACGATTTACAGACTCTCGCGGACAGTTATCGGCTAACGTTGTGTTAGAAAAGACGGTAAACGCGTCAACCGAGGGATTCCTTTAGTGGAGGGTGGGGGGATTGAGGGGGGGGGGGGTACCTAGCTATCGCTCGTCTCAATTAGCGAATGTAAATACATTGGCCGATCATTCAACAAGATAAGGTAGAAACGCCTATAACGCTTTCCTGCCACCATGCTTTCGACAGTCTTCCTTCGCGGCAACGCGGTGTCTTCGCGATTGCGAATGCGTCTTGAGATAAACAACGTCATGTCTCTATAGATGCCTGAAATTCTTGATTTGATTCGTGATTTGATCGATCGCCGGGTGATGGATCCTATAAACGCGTTTCGATCATCAGTCTCTTCTGTTTTCATCCTGTCGCTAATTATAACTTAATTTGCGATACTTTACACATTATTATTATATATATATATATATATGTATACATTTTTTCTATTGTCATATTTATTTTATATACTTTATATTAAATTCATTATGTTCTGTATATTATTTTCGATTTTTCCTATTTCAAGTTTCTTGAATACTCCTTCAAGTTGCCGGATAATTCGCAATTAGAATCATGATCGTTGAACACTCGGTATTTCATGCTTTCAATATCCTTGACCCTGGTTTTCTCAGATCCCTGGAGAAAAGTCCTTTACACCCTTTACATCCTATTTCTTCTTTACTTCCCACATTCGCTATTCCAGCTAATCGTCTGACTTTAGCGTGTACTATTCGCTTTATCTCCCGCGGGACCTCGCTTCATAATAACAGCTAAGTGCTACCAGACGTCCACAAATGAGTAAACGCTGTGCCACCCGCTGATAAGGGTATTCCGCCGCAGAGAAAGAAGCGCGCCGGTATCCGCTTAATGCGACTCTGCCGCAAAGATACACACCGTGAATAATATCGCCGACTCGCGATATAAATGCAAACGCACGGCCCAGGTTTGACTAAAGGGTTTACCTGCTCGTTACCACCTTCGGCTGCCCGTCGTACCCGTGCGAGACGATAAATAGCATCAACTCCTGCCCCTTCTCCGCCCTCCCTCTGCCTCTATACGATGATGTGGACCTTAAACCCCTGAACCCCTGATGAAGAGAGAATCGTGCAACATTTGTGAAACGTAGAAATTAATAAATCGAAAATCCGGGGGAGTCAAGTGACAGTTGGGTTCAGTGAACCTCAAATATAAGGTCTCTCGAAACCAATGAGTCTACAGGATCAGGCGCTACGATCTGTGAGAGCTAAGAGATCCTACGATATATATCGTAGGTCTCAGAGATCTATAAGACAAAAGGGAAAGAAATAAAGATGCGGTCTCTCGGGCCTTTCGTGAAATGACTCGACACCGGCAGGAAGGGCGGGTGGGAACGAGGGAGCGAAGGAGGGGGCAAGAAGAAGAAGAAGCGAGCGGAGGCCGTGGAGAGGAACGGGCGGACTCGCGCTTTGGAATGCTTTGAAAGGCCGCGAGCAACTCTCTCTTTCTCTCTCTCTTGGCTAGAGCTGCCTGTTGGCTGCGAGGCGAAGAAGGGAGAAAAAGCAAAAGAGGAAGAGGGGCTGTCGGGGACGGTCTTGCTTCAATTAATTACCACATTGTCGTCCGGCCGACCGGCGCTGGATGTTCCACCGTGCACGGTAATCTATGGAAGACCCCTTGATTTAATCTCCTACGCGCACTCTCGTCCTCGCGAGCGGTGAGTTTCGCGCGGCGCGATTGAACGGGGATCGATTGAACGGAGAGCCTAAATAAAAAAAATGTTCCGATAAATTAACACAAGATAATAATCTTTCGATTTGAGATTTTTTTTTTTTTTTTTACGTATATAGGTACCTCCGCTATGACTTTGCTTAGCGAAATTCAGATTAATTCGGTGAAATGACACCATGTCGGGAATCTCCGTTGCGCGATTAGATAGATCAAATAATCAATCGGATAAATTGCCAATCCAAGTTGTCGAGCACTTTAATAGTTGCGCGAATGCACTATGTAATGCTCGTTATTTCTGACGCAATCTTCCGGAATACACGTCGACGAATCGCGCGAAGTGTCCGACAATATTTGTAGTTATGTGCGCCGAGCTTATAAAGCTACTCCGCCTTTCATCGCGAGAGCCGCCTACCAATCAGCAGTCGCAAAGACCACAGATGACAAGCGAATATAGTTTCATTCGACGACGCCTACTCCGGGTCATCGCTCGTCATCACTTTGTGCGTCAGGACGGTGATGTACTGCATCATGAAGCGCGTCGAGTCCGAGTTTATTGGAGTAGATAACGATAGCATCTCTCTCTCTCTTTCTCTCTCTCTCTCGGAGGCATAGTCGTTAGTCTTTTTTCCTCTTCTTCATCGCTTCCTCCACCCTTCCGCCGACCGGCGCGGCGTCCGCATACATCAGCGTCAGCTTATTTCCGTGCATCGCTGATGCATGCACGTAATTGGCGGGGTGGCGAACGAAACGCTCGGCTCGTCGTCCTCGCCGCCGACGAGAGGGCAGGAAAAGCACGATTCGCAGTGATTTGTTGGACATCGATACGCATTCTTGCTCCAGCAACATCGGACGTCTAATTTAAAAAAATATATTTACGCGATAAAATCCGTATTAAAACAGTTAATGTAAATTTATATAGCCATCGGTCGAAATTAATTCCTGGCAGACGAGAAATGTTGTAATTTATTTGATTCTTCAAGTCTCCGTCAGCCTAGCTCTCTGATGTTTTAAAAGTCGGGCATCCCTTGTACATGTCACCATCTTATTATCTTTAGGAATTATGTTCATTCTAAGAATGAGCGAAAGAGTTGAATCAAGTAGGTAGTTGCGGTGTCGAATTGTGAGCGTGCCGACAGCGTGGAAGTCAATGGGCCACCGTTCGTCGCCGTTCCCCGTCGTCGACATTCTCTTTATAGCGCACGAGAAAACGCATGGCCTCGATGTCACGCGGAAAATCTCGGCTATCGCCGTTAAAACGCACCGGTATTTGCACGCTCGTATTTCTCTTGTCGTCCCATCATCGCGATCACTGCGTCACGCGAGCAATGCGATCGTCGACCACGTTTCACCTTGGCTCGCACGATTTGCCGTTCGAGAATTTTCTCGATCGATTATGATAAGATGTTGACGTTCTACAGGATACATGAGAACGATCGAGGAAGTCGTGCGATGAAAATTTAGGACATTCATCGTGCACACATATGAATTATCGTATCATTGCCATCGTGGAGAATTTCCGTCCGTGTCGTAGACGTGAAAATTCAAAATTATAAAAGTGTTTGAAATTAAAGTTGAAAGTTAAATTTAGGTAATTAAAGAAGCGTTTGAAAGCAATTTAAAGTCCCGGTTTATTTTAAAGTACTCTTTAATTTCTCACACATTCCAGAATTGTAGCAGACGGATTTTTCAACGTTTTTAACTCTTTAAGCTTTTATCGATACAGTCAATTTGTCATCACGTGCAAATTGTATCAATCTACTAATTAAATCGATTGAGTAGTCATTATTAACGATTGATCAAGTGCTAAATGGCTAACCGGTTAAATGATATTGTTAATAATCGACAAACAGTACGATTGCATGCGTTACATGATTACACTGTTTATCATGAGCAATTACGATTTTTTCTTACAATTACAAATTTCTTTTATTTTATTTCATTATTTATCGTATTTTATTTAAAAAATAACCAGCAATTTGTGCTATTTTTACGAGACTCAGGAAATTTAGTATATCAGGTAGAATTTTATAACTCCACAAAAATTTTGGAATTTGTAAGACGAAGCAAGAACAAGTGTAAAAATTTAACAATGAGATATAAAAAATATATATATTTAATAATATTTTTAATCCGAAAATCAAAATTTAGCGTGATTCCTTTCCGCATTATTTCCTGCTGCAAAATATAATTAAAAATTATGAATTTATTGACAAATTAGAATCTTACTGAAATCTTACTTACGTAATCTTTGCATATAAATTTACGTGATGTAAAAATATCTGAGTAAAGAATAAGCTTTTTTTAAGAACTGATAACGTAGCACGTGATTAATGTCATACGAATCACGTTGCGTTGCAGCTGAATGTTCATCAAAGGTCATTGGAAGCAGCCGGTATCGAGCTCTGTGGCACCGGCGGAAGTGTCCCTCAAGGGCAGCCGAGCAGCGCGGGTTCCGTAGGGTCCGCGCCGAGTCCCGCATCCCCAAGGCCAACGCCGCAACCGCGACCACCCCTCGCAACCACCACCTCGCAGCCCTCACGAACACTAGACGATGACAGATCGACGGACGGTAAGACGGACGGTTAATTATCTCAATTTGAAACGACCTGCGTTTCGTCACTTTAATATCTACGTATTTTAATACATCGATTAATACAGGGGTAGGTGCTGGTACCGCCACCGAGGACTCCGACGACGGCGAGAGCAGGGCGCAATACGTTAACGCGAACTGCGTGGTGTTCACGCATTATCGAGGTGACGCGGCGTCGGAAGTCGAGGAACACTTTCAGAGAGCCCTCGCTCACGACAAAT
This sequence comes from Anoplolepis gracilipes, assembly GCF_047496725.1. Lineage (NCBI taxonomy): Eukaryota > Metazoa > Arthropoda > Insecta > Hymenoptera > Formicidae > Anoplolepis > Anoplolepis gracilipes. The sequence continues at coordinate 11,991,806 of NC_132976.1, read as the reverse complement.
TAAAGGGTGAGTAAATAAATGTATATATCTCGATATAATAAAATTATAAAATTATCTATCTCTGTATTTTGAAGAAAAGAGATAATTTAAGAAATACGTATTATTTTTTACACTTGTAATATAAACGGATATGGCTAGACTTTGGGCTTCTAAAAGGGTTAAAGTTCGCATCGGAGTCGATGAAGTCGAGCAACAGCGAGAAATCTTTCTGAGGCGCGTAATAAAGTACGCCATTAGTCGGCGACAAGGCTAACAAGCCTCGTGACAATTGTAACTCGCCTGTCGTACTCGCGCCGAGCTTAAAACGCGGGCAGCAGTGTCGGGAGAAAAGAGCATAGAAGGAACATCTCGACCGCAGAAAAGAGAGGGATGGGAGGGATAGGAGGGAATTGTCAGCACGCGAGCGGGTTTGGCAAGCGATCGGCAAGCTCGTCTATATCGGTGTCGTTTAAGGCCACATTTATCCCAACTACGAGGTGCCGAGGATCAGTTCAGTAGCCTGCTTAGAATTCAAGACAACACGACCTAATTGTTACGCCTCACCACTTCCCTGCCCCCCTCCCCCACCCTTTCGTCTTTCCCTCGCCCTTCGTCCTCTCTTCCTCTCTTCTGCTGCGCGCTAACTTCCCGCGACCATGCTCGTACGAAAGGTAAATTAAGAGCTTCTGCGTTGGGAAAAGAGGGATGGTGGAGGGCTGAGGAAAGACATTGTGAGAGAAAACGAGGAGGGATAGAGGGGTGACATCGCGGGAGACAGTTTTAGCCGCGGAATGCCGGGTAACGTACGTACAAGGACTGAAGCAGCTTTAAGCTTAAACGCGCGTACTGCCAAAACAAAGAGGGAAAGAGAAGGAGGATAGGATGGCTCGATGGAGAAAGGAACTTTACTCTTGGAATTAAAAAGGAATTCGAGCGGGGGGTTCCGGTTTCAAGTAAACAAAAATTGTTCTATTGAAAGACAGTTATTTTTGGGGTTGTGTATCGACGAGAGAAAAAGAAAGCGCTAGTAGTTTATAATTAAATAAATTCAAAACATGTTTGTGTCTTTTTTTTTTTAGTATTAACGTTGTGTGTGGGAATATTTTACTATTAATTTCGCTATTTATATAATGCGATTACAAGAGCGATATCGAAATTTGCAAGTCGTCGATTAAAATGTCGGCGTTTTCTAAAGTTCCAAAGAACACATGGGTACTTATTGGCGAACCAAGAATCGACAACCCTTTCTGTCCGGTCCTCCCCCTCCCCCTCCTTCTCGTTCCCCTTTACGTAGAACGATACCCTTTCTCTCTTCGGCCGCGGCATCGGCAAAGAATAAAGCTGGCCGCAGACGGTCGACACTCTGTTTCTTTAATTGCGTTAATAAATAAAGGACAGTCAGCGAACCGAGACCGAGGTAGATACTAGACGGGAAAGGAGAGAGAGGGGTCGCAATCGGTCCCACGAGATTGCTGGCTATATTCCCGTCTCTCGAGAATTGAAGTATCATACTTGTAGTGACAACATGGAATTTTTTAATTGTCATTTCATTAGTCTTTAAAAGTGAATTAAAATGTATGTTGAAATCTAATTGCTATTATAATTCCTGAAATATCTGTCCTCTCAATTTTATTAAAAAATATTTTTCTGTCACTTTATCTTTAATATATCATATTTCATACCGCGCATTAATCAAATATTATGCTCTTTATGCGATTAATTAATAAATCAATGACGACAAATAGAGTTTAATCGATTGTTGAAGCTTTATTAAAATATTTCGCGTCGTTCCCACGGATTTTAGAGGACCTCGGCTAAACGGGCAAGCGAAATCCCACGGGATCGAATCGGCGGAAAGCAGAAGGGTACCGCTCGGTTGTTTTACAAGCGGCCACTCTGAAGCCAGAAGCTTGTCGTGTATCCTCCCGCAATCCTCTCGCGCGGTCCTCGCTCACGTTGGATTCCTCTTCTTTTTTTTTTTTTTTTTTTTTTTTTTAAACCCCCCCTGGCCAATCGAAACGCGCGCCCGAAGGTTGTGGACCAACGCGAGGTCGACCGCACGGTCCACGATTTATACTCTCCAATTCCCTCCCCGCGCGCGCGATTTCATCTCCTCGGCTAAGTCACTTCGATTATCTGCTACGAGAGGCATACCAGCTGCTAATTTACTCCGTCGTTACAAACTACGATGATTTAGCCGGCCGGCGACGTTATTTATTTCCGCTGGTTAGGACGAGTGGTTTCTGGTGGAAGCGCGACTGCTTGTGAGAACCCGTTTTCCGGCAGAAGATCGTCCTCTCCTATGGGGAAAAGAAACACAACGAGTTATCGGTAGAATTCATCACTCAAGGATCATCGGTTTGTTACCGGTATTTACGACGCTGCCTGGCTTCGGACATCGTATCCCTTAACAATATACCATCGACTTGTAAACGAAAAAAATACATAGTAATGGCGCGATATTTTTATAGCTGCGAGTAATACATTTTCTCAATCAGATTCCGGTGGAGAAGTGTCAAAGCGTTCGGGAAGGGTTAAAATTACAGAAACAATCGATAAGCCTTTTTTTTTTTTAAATTATTTCAGATCTTTTCCGAAGACGAAGAATCTCCATCTCAGAAGAATAAAAAGAGACGAGAGATTTCTTTCTTTCTCTTTTTTTTTTTTTTCTCTTTTCCCTCTCTCTTTCTTTCTTGAAGATTTTTCGTAGGCACGCGTTTTCTCGCACAGCCCATTAAAAGCGCACGCCACTGAAACTGTCTTCTTTTTTTTATTGCAGAAAATATCTCTCCCATGTCCATGAGGAATTTCCCCCCTTCCTTTTGGAATAGTCAGCATCCCGGTGATGTCTACGAGTACCCGACGGATCCGTGGCATTACCCGCAGTACCACCACAGGTCAGTGTTACCGATCATTGTCGCTTTTCTTGTCTATTTTCTTTCTCCCTTTCTCTTTTCTCCGTTTTACATAATAAACGGGGTATAACGGTATTTTTTTTTCTGTCCCTTTAATAAGCACTCTTTACAATGTTGCGTGAGTATCGGCGCCGTATTCCGTGACGTCTCATTGATTCTTGAACGCACGCATCGAGTAATCGCTTGTGTGTGACTCGAGCATCTAATCACACCGTAAAGACGTAAAACCGGGATCACATTCTGGAGATTTTTCTAGTGAACTCGCCATTAAATGCTACGCAACTTGGACATTAATTAATGACAGAGTCATATATATATATGTCGGATTAATTGTTTGTGATAGCGGATTATTTCCTTTTCCCTTTTTATAATTGCAAATTTTTATATTTCCATCCTACATCCTCGAAACGTGATAACGTTGAATTGCAATCTTTCTATTGTAAAATCAGGTTCAACATCCGACACTTACATTTAGTACATGTATACTACATGTGATTAAGAAGCGAATACTTGTCGAGGTAAAAATATTTTTAAAATCCCGAAAAGAAAGTTACACGCGAGAAAGAGGAACGAAGAAGGAAAAAAATTGAATGAAAGGGAGAAAAGAAGTCGCCAATATCTTCCGTCCTCCTCCTCACGACGACGGTGACAGAGACTCGTAATTTATACGAGTGACCGTGGTCGGATCAGTGTTAAAGATCTCGGCGTTACCTGCTCCCGACGGTTTTCAGTATTTTTCACATGCTCGTGCTCTTTCTTTTCTTTTTTTTTTTTTTTTTTTTTTTCGCTTTTAAACCGCGTCGCTATCCCTCTTCTTCGCCGCATCTCTTTTTCTCATTTTTTTCCTTACCTTTTATCTCACCTCTTTAGAACGTCTCTCACTCAAAAAATGTTACTTTAATCTTTTTTATTTCGCACATTTTTATATATATATATATATATATATATACAACTTTACAATCATCTTGGAGTGAGATTTGCATCCGATGACGTATATTAAATTGTGCCTTATTATTTTCCAAATACTAATCCCGCTGTAATGCAATCATATTGGCATGCTGGTACGCGATACTATTTTTATATCGCTTTGATGCAACGCAATCTCTATCTCCATACGTCAAAACATGCAACGTGTCATCAGTGGTTAATTTTAATTATCTCTGACCCCAAGATTTGTATGCGCAGCATTTTTTCTTCGCATTATCATACATCACGATTGTCATTTCGCAACTCAAATTGCCAATTTTTGTTCTTTCCTTTTTTTTTAGAGCTGTGCACGAGTACCACCACCACAATATGGCGGCGGCGGCGAGTTACAGTGGCCTTTTGCTTGGTGGTGCACGCGGCCTCGGCCACCACACATCTCACCACGCGGCGCATCACGCGCACGCTGCGGCAACCTACAAGGAGTGGACGTCGACGACGCCGTCGCAGTCCCTCGTCGACGCTTCCTCGGCGCCGCCCTATCCTCACGGTCACTATGCACCCCTCTCCGGTAAGTAAGTAGACTTTTGGTTTCACCAAAACGGGGCGAATGGATTCCGAGAGTAACGCTCGGTTTCAAGAGCATATCTATTTACGATTCGCCTAAGAGTAATTGCCTATTGAAATAAGTGGCAGTCTTTCGTCGTTGAAAAAACTGACCGCGAAATTGTCGCGTTTTGCTTTTAGCGTGGTAAAAAATAAAATATTCGAAAAGCGCTATTTTCATTAAAATGCAAATTCTCAATATTATATTAATTTTGCCGAAACGTAAGCAATTAGTTCTTTATCGAGCTAGCGATCAAACTTGATGAACGAAATCTTGACGCAAATCTGTGATCTTAATTGAACCAAACAAAAATAAACATTGTTATTGCAATTTTTAATTTAGTACCACGATTATTTAAGACCCCTAAAGACACGAAATCATTAATTAAATTATTGTTAATAATTTAATTAATTATTAGAAATCTTTCAAATTAAGTTTTCTCTTGGAAAAAAATTACGCGATTTATTTTTGATTTATCATAAATTCTCATTACTTTATCTGATATATACTCACGAATCGACGGTACATCAAAGCATCCTGCCATGTCCTAACTGTGTCGAACGACAACAGGACGAGCTTTACTCGGCCAACGGAATGGTACGCAGGTAGCGCAAGAAAGATCGGTCGGTCCTTTAGATGCTCGCAATTAATAAGGGCTTAATGGGAGCCGCGATCCATACGGCGTCCTTCGGCTCGGTGTTCACCCACCGAAATCGTCCGCAGGACAAAAAGCCGCGGACGCGTCTGCAAAACATGTCGTTCCTGTCGCCGCCAGGATCCCGCCGCTCGCATCCTCGTTCCTTGAACGCGCCGCTCCTCTGTCGGTGAATTATGCGAGGCAAAAAAATAGCGTTAAATTATGCGGCATAGAAAAATGGCATTTCTCTTCATCGCCGATCTAATTTTTTGCGAGGAAAAGTCGCCGACATATTCGTAACCGAGAGAAACGAATCTAATATATTATTAAAATCTTTTGTCTCTTTGTATAATTATATATTATATGCGAAATATTCTGAAAAAAAAAAAAAAAAAAAAACATCCATAATATTGCGATTCCTGCATAAACTCTCGGGGAGAAATATTTATTTGATTTTTTTGGTTTTTTTTTTTTTTATCGAATCGGATCGATTAATTTTTCGGTAAAAATTCAGATTCGAGTTATTCGCACATGATATGCAGATGCAACAAACCGTGAAAAACCACGCCCATCGTGATTACGGAGACCACTTTTCTCAACTTATATACTTTTCTCTCACCTTAGTATAGTCGTACAATTTCGCGTACGGTCTTTGGAATTTTCTGCGATATGTCGACATGTTGGAATTTTTATTATTTTGTATTTTCATGACTTTATTTCTACATTTAGAGCTCTCTCTCTCTCTCTCTCTCTCCCTCTCTCTCTCTCTCTCTCTCTTCGACCTTGTGCTTTTAATCAGGATTATGATTCTCGTATTTTTTATTTATTGCTTTGATTATTTTTTTAAATTCTCTTTCTAACTTCTGCATATTCCTTGATATATAATTTCCTGAAATGGTGAGCTTCTCGAATTATTGGTTCAATTTTATATTGCTTGCATTTTTACTGTACGACGAAATCCGGAAGCAATTTTTGCTTTTGCAAAAATTCTTAAATCCTGCTCTGACTCCCATATAACGCGATTGCCAAGATCTAAGATTATCCGAATTTCTCCTTAGAGGAAAGGTATGGCTGCCAAGCACAGAAACAGTGACATCCATCTCGAGTAGGGAGAGGAGGTCTAGTATCGATTTTGTACCCTCACTTTGCTATACGCCAAGACCAAGCATCGCGCCGCAAAATGAATCCCAACCCTCTACCATCCCTCTTACTATACTCTCTCATTTAAGCGATGGAAAATGTAAAATGAATAAAACTAAAAACTATAAAAATATAAGGTTTTGTATGTTTAAAAAAGAAATGTATAAACGAGAAAGAAATTTAGAAGGAAAGCAGTAGAAGTACTTTATATAAAGGAGAGTAGCCTTATGATTTAATAAAAATTTAAGTTTTCCAAGAATAAAATTTTTTTGTGTAACGTAATTAAACACACATTAGGTACAAGTTAAACTCTTTAATTGTCGATTTTTTAAAATAAATGTACACATGAATTAAAAAAAAAAAAAAAAAGAAATATGTATTTACAATATAAAATTTTGACAAGAAAAGTGTTTAATCATTATTAATTTGCAAAAACAAACTTTGATTAACAACTGCAAAGAATTTTTTAACAAAAACTCGTGTGTCGTCCTCGAAGGATCAAGGGTCTCACGAAAGATAATAGAGGGTGAAACTAGCGCCGAGATGAAACCACGAGGGTGAGTTGCAAGGTGTCTTTAAATTTAAGTACTGCCATTACGGCGCTTCGCTCGATGCGGACCGATTAGGTTCGTTGTCCGCACGATGGCCGCCGGGCTCGGTAATTATATAATTGCGCGAAATTAACTCGAATCGCATAAATCGGCTGCCGTTTACGCGACGATTAAGAGAAATAAATCGCAATTACCGGATGACGCGTCTGCGTCTTAACATGGCGAGACGTCGGTCGTGCTGCTTTTATTTCACGGCCTGCTGCTGTTCGTCTCACGAGACGTCACGTTAACTTCAATATTGAAGAACGGTTCGACATTGTCGAATGGTAGATTGAATTTCTCGAATTGTTTGCTTTGAGAAGAACTCAAGGTCAGTTTTGAAAATTTTGTTAAAATAAAACAATATGGATTTATTGGAGATTTGAAAATTAATTTTTTTATTGTTAATATTTTTCTTCCTCCGATAAAATTAATTATTTAAACTATCGTTTAATATATATCGCTCTAGTTTAAATGATTAATTTGGACGATGAATATCTTTTACATCAAATCTAAATAAATTTGAAGGAATCTGAGCATTGTATATTTTTTTATGGAATTTAGAATGCAGTTGGAGAACATGAATAAATAACAAAAACAACGATGTGCTAAAACACTTCGTATGAAGTTACCATTAATTTACTTTCAGAGAGTAGATCGACTTTGATATGGCGTGGAGAATTATTTGTTCTGTCATGTGTATACAATTTTGATTTACAGTTTGATTGTAAATAAATTAGTGCAACTGTTCTAAAAGATAAATTACATAAAGAAATAATAAAAAGAATGTTCAATATGCTTTAAAATTGATTGATTTCAAAATATACGATAAAATGAATTATTTGTTTGCAATACAGACACAAGTACGATTCTAATCTGTGTAGTCTGGTTTTAGATAAACACGCTCAACATTCTTACTGTTCTGATAAATGAACTGTGTTCGGAATGCAGCGAACCCGAGGCAGGATCTAAAGATGCTGTGCTTTAAACCATTTAACAACTAAGGTTCCAAGGTATGCATGCAAGTTCAAAGCATGTTATGGATTTAGCATTTATCGAATCAACAATCGTATAATCTGGATTTCAAACGGTCATCTAAGCTAGGAAAATCGATTAAATAATTGATAATAAAAAAAATATAAATAACAAAATATAAAATAAGAAATGAGAATTTTCAAATGCAAGATATAAGAAACCTAGGGTCGGGAAGGAACTAAAAAAATCTAGGATCTCTAGATAAAAATCTAGAATCCAGAAAATTTAAGATCCAATTTAGGATTGAAGAGTAATAAATTTCTTTTCGCGTCTAAGATGTGACATTCTTCATAGAAGATTCTCGCGCTACGTAATCCGTCGAGGTGCTCCTATCATTCGTACGCTTTCTGGCACGCGCCTCGAAAATGGCGTCGTACAATGACGTCACGTAATTCACCGTTGCAAGAGAAGAAGGGAAAAGAGAGACCAGACTCAGGCCAGAGCCGGGGATGACCATCCTCGATTGGTCAGCCTGCGAACGGAGGGAGTGGTCGAGCAGTTGCTGGTTCTATCGATCTCTCAAACTCGGCTCTGCTTTGCTACGAACGAAGCGAACCAGACAGATCGCCGCATTGGCGAACGCGAGGGATTCATGGTGTGCCTTTCGCCGTAGATCACTTTTAATTCCCCGATCTAGGATTTTGAAAGTGGATCGACACTGCATTTTTTTCTTCATCTAGGCTCCTCATATTTTTATAGAGATGATTATTCCATGAATTCTCTAGTTTTCAGACAGCAGCTTTCGCGCTTTGCAATAAAAAATGTTAAATCTTTATAATTAAAAATCTTTAAAAATCCAGGAATCTTGATTTATCGATTTCTTGAATCTTTTTGTTCTTTGAATTCTTTGCGTCTCTCGTTACATTGAATGTAAAACGAAAGATCACCTTTTTTTTTTTTTACCGTGTAAAGAATGCGCTCGACGTACGGAAACAAGGGCATCGAAATTAAATTAAATCGAACACCCTCGCTCTGCAAAAAGTGAGGAGTCGACCCTTGCTATCCCTTCACCGGCGGGAGATGCGCGTACACGAGGCGAGTATTGTGATGACCCTTATCAATGGGGGCGGAAGGGTCAGACCCCTCGCCGTCTCTGGAATCCAATATACTTGAACTCGTTGTAAGCCTGGTCGGCCGGCGCCCCTCGCGAACTCGTATGCATCGATGAGCGACTATTAATTACAAATTAAATCTCCCAAGTCTCTTCGAGATCACCGACGTGCGTCGGACGCAATATTGCACATGTCGGAATAATCATCTTCTTTCAGATCGTTCTTACAAGACCTATCTGTGCTTATAAAAGCGCAAACCCTCTACTTAACAATCTTTGATTTTAAAACAGCTGTTACATTTTTCTTATTTTGACAGATAGAAACAATTATTATGTGAAAATTTTAAAACCGACCTATTTGATTAAGATCTTTATAATTTATGTATCTTCATTCTTAAATATGTTCATTATCTAAAGAGCGGGTGAATCAAACAGAGCTTTACATGGATCTTTTTGCACGTAGAATAAATTTTCTACTTGCTAAGCGTGACTAAAATCAATGTAATAGATTTGTTTATCTCAAAATTAGACGGCTCTCATGTGGCTCTTTAGCCGCAAACACTAGGGATAATTTCAGGGTAATATGGCAAACATCGGGCAATATTGTTCGGGTTATTCGACACACCATTTACCAAGCCACCCCTTGCGTCACCATTTTCCCTGTGTCGGCTTCGCATGTGCGTCGGCGAAAACGCTATATACTCGGTTCGCATAAATCGTCCCAGCCGCTGACACTTATGGCGCATTATGCTTGGCATTCGCGATATCGCAGAATGTATTGAATTAGGACATTCTCCCATGAAGATTATACGATGGTCTTTCCATTCAGGACTTTCATGAAAGATTAATAGCAGGTCGTAAGGATCATCGCACCGATGACCACACGGATTATCACGTTTCTCGAGGAGTTCCTATTATTAGTAGAATGATCGAGGAAGATTTATGACTTTGAGTGGAATTTGATTTTTCTCTCTCTTCTCAGAAAATTTTATTTTAATATTTTAATATTAATTTAATTATTCGATTATTGTTTCTCTCACTTCTATTCTACTTCGTTTTATCGCGTATTTTATTAATTTATGTAAATTATATATTTTAATATTGTGTATAAAATATAAGACGGGGTAAATACTAATAATAAAAGTTATTTAATTTTGTACATTAACTGAATTTTTGCATAAACTTTAGGGTAACACTTGGCGAAAAAATTGCATACGGCGTTTTATCATATTCTTAAGAAATACAGAACGCGCGCGAGATGTTTCCATTTGAAACCTCAAACGCGCACACAAATCAGCAGAATACAAAGTTACGGACGGACGCACCTGTTATGAATGTTCCAACATTCAATATCGTGATATCAAAGAGCAATGCGAGATCCCGCGCGATGGAATTCCCTTTAGTCGTACCGACAAAGAAGTGAGGCGTACAAACTCCAAGGAAACCGGCGAAACGAAACGTTTTGTCGGAAATTGCCAAGAATTTCTTCGCTCTATCTTACTAAAAATTTAATCTTGGAAGTTTTAGATAAATTAACAGTCCAACAATGTCACATTAATTTATAAATTACTTTTAGAGAAATCATGTACATATACACACAAATTTAAAAAAATGATATTAAAAAAGTCATACAATATGTATATATATACAAACACAAATATATATCGTGTTTAAATTGTGCAATATAATTACATCCGCGTAAAAGAGAGACCTCATCATTATGATTTTATTGCATTCTTGAGACAAAAACTATACTTTTTACAGTCGCTAGATTAAAGATTCAAAATTATAAGTCCTCGATTTAATTTCAAGTAATAACTAATTATTTATACTTTATCCTATTTATATAATTTATTATTATATATTTTATATTTATTATTATATTTTATTATTATATTTTATATTTATTATTATATATTTTTACGCAATAGAGTCGATTTATCGCGATAATTTTCGAAAACTGTGTTCCTTGCTGTCCACCAATACTTTTTTCTTGATCATTTTCCAGATCAGTGACTCTCGATCAAATAATACTTCGCGTTAGATGCGACGATTACTCATACAATCGTGTCTTTTGTGCTTGCATCCGTGCATATATGTTCGCGCGCCAATACGGTGACATACCGTGGGTCGCACGCTGACTTTGAAGCAGGTAGATACGTCCACGTGCCGACACGTGCGTTTCGATATGGATACAAACGCAATCTCCCGTATCACGTGCGGGCAATTCACGATGTCGAAACGTCGATGTGTTACGCGATAATCGAAGGTGAAGCTCGCTCGAATCAAGAAATATTAAGAAATTAAAAAAATATCTGTAGCTTTAATACCTTTGATCGTTGTAATGACTTAATTTAATATATATATATTGAATTAAGTATATATATCTTTTATATATTATATATAATCAAGTATATATATATATATATATTAAGTAACATTTACTATTATACGTATTCAAATGAAATGTTTACATGTATATATTTAGCATATCCATTTATTAAAGAAAAACATTTATTAGAAATGTTTTTCTGAATATGAATACGTCTTCACGTTTATTATATATTTATTAATCAATTAAAAAATATTAAAAAGTATAAACGTTTAATAATTTAACATTTATACGTATATTCGAAAAATGGAATAAAATCAGAGCTCTAATATTAAATATAAATATATATATATATATATTTTTTTTTTGACGATGACTTTATATCACATTTATCCGCAAAAAAAAAAATATTTAAAATATTTAAAATATTGTAATATTTTTTAAAAATAATGAATTCAATTTCTTTCTTTTAAAATAATTATAAAGAATTATAAGTCTGCTTTCTCAATTCTAAATGAAAATGAAAACAGTATTTTCCAAAGTCACATTCATAGCATGAAACCTGAATGATTATACAGCATCTTCTATTCGGATTAAGAATAGTATATCGGAGACGCTGATCTGTCATTTCAATCTTCGGCATATGGAGATAAGAGATAAATTCGGTCGCAAGAGACATGAGATCTTAACTGACCGGTCTCGTGACATTGGGGCCCATCTGTCTATCCGTTCGTTCGTCCATCCGTTTGTTCGTCCGTGTTGCCCAGCGGGTGCCATCACCAGTTCTGCACCTTCGCATCCGTCATAACGTTGTCTCCCCTTTTATTACTGCCGATAAATAATTTCAAGCAACGACAAGAGACGCCTTTCAAATCAGAAAGCAGTTTCAAACAGCTGATCGCTTGTATAACGTTTAGGAATCTCTCACTGGAATGCCGGAAGCCTCTTTTATATGAGATCAATCTTTTATTTAGTAATGTTGCTCTCGAACAATTTGCCGAATATTTTAGCAGCTGATTTAAAATCTGAAGAAAAATGTAGACAAATGTTTTATTTTTTTGTAAGTACATAATAAAATTTTAATTTCAATTATTATATATATACACGAACAGAATAAAAATCTAGAATAAAAATATGAATAAAAAATCATATATTTAATGATTAAACGACTTTTTTTCTTGTTCCCTGTTGCAGGACTCGAGTCTCAAGTTCAAGATTCCAAGGATCTCTACTGGTTCTAGGATCGAGCGTTAAGAATCGGCAGGAGGCATGCGGTTTCCTTAAATTCAGAGGACGACTGTGTGAACTACTGAGAACGATTGTGTTTTGCTTAATGAGAAAATTTAATGACGTGATTAGAGATCGTATAAAGATACAAATGTAAGAAGAACAAGGACATTGTTGAACAAACAGGACAACCGGACATTCGTCATTGTCGTTTGTTCATCGTTGTACATAATGTTACCTATGTCTTTTAAGGATCTACTACTAGCATAAAGAGGATAATATTAGACAAATTATTTGCGCGCACTATTACCTTTATAGTGACTGCTGTCTGACATTAAAGAGAAATTGGAAGTGAGAATGCGACCGAGAATTGTCTTCAGCTGATATAATAGCGTAGCGCGATCTAGACCGTCATGGCACATCTAAATTTTCCAAATAATTATATTAATAAAATATCTTTGAGTTTTTTATTACAAGACATTATCTTTGGATTTCTTAATTCATTAAGATTGCGATAGCTAAATAAAAACAACCTATGAGCATTCGATAAATTATTTATTTAAAAATAAGAATTTAAGAACTATAAAAGAGAGAGAGAGAGAGAGAGAGAGAGAGAGAGAGAGAGAGAGAGAGAGAGAGAGAGAGAGAGAGAGAGAGAGAGAGAGAGAGAGAGAGAGAGAGAGAAACAAAGTTCTTCTTTGAGAGATTCAAATTGAGACTTAAGATTAGCAAATGATTATTTGGTAAATTTAGCTGCCGATTTAAGTGAAGTATTTATTGACCAATGATCTTGCCATATATATAAATATATTATTATTAATTATTAATTATTATTATTATTATTATTATTATTATTAATGTATCATAAACAATGGGCGCTGCAGATATGAAATCTTCTCGAGAGAGTTAGTGAATTAAAATAGTTATTATCCGACGAGTCAACTATTATTCTTTGCACCCTAAACTTACACCCCATATGCATCTTATCTCTTCACCTTTCAAATCTTTCTCACCCGCTACTTCACCGTTTAGTATCTGTCCGCCGGTATAATCACTATCGTATTACTTACATTAAGCACATCGTATCCATTTCATGTTATCGCCTCCTGCCTAATTGTTAAATAAATAATTCACATATCACATCATTTGCTTCTTTTTCACTTACCGATATCATTTTTTTCTCAAAGTAACAAAAACTAATTTTTCGTACTTTTTTCGACCTTCAGATTTTGACGTCCTTAATTTTCTTGTGTTCTTCAATTACTTTGGTAAATTAATATCGCGTCAATAAAAGTTAGAAATATACATACATGTTTTAAAATTTGTGATTTATTTCTTAATTTATACATTTCTTATTTTTATTTTCATTGAATCTAATTATCTAGTTCCTAAAAGCAATTTTCCGCGGAAAATAGAATTTTATGTTTTTCGCGGTTCGTTACGTTCATCCTGGTTAATTACACATCGTTGGATTTAGTGGTGCTCCAAACAGGGAAAGTTAATCGAGCACGTAATAAGAACGGGAAGTTTAATTTGTTCTCCGTCCAACGGCTTTCTATCTCGCTTTGAAAAAATGCAGGTAAGCGAATTATTGCAAATTGTAACATTATAATAAATATACTATAAAAAGCTTCGGTATTAGAACTGAAATTTTTCTAATTTATACTGCGTACTCCTTGGAAGAAATTATTTTCGGTTAAGAAAGAGGATATTAAGAGGCATTTTGTCTGCTCGAGGTTCTAGGAGAAAATTCGATGTTCTACATGCAGCTTAATAACTCGAGGGTATTAATTTAAGTCCGTAACACGTGGGCTTACGCATTTGTTTTCCCGACGCAAGCGGAAGTAACGCTAACGAGATGAGAAAACGAGCAATTAACTTCGTCACTTCGGCCGAGGAGGAAACGCGCAGATGATCGACGCGCGCGTTATCACGTGTAAAGCATATGCCGTTCATAATCCACGTCTGCTTTAAGACAAATAGTGTGTGTATGTTCGTGTATAGCCTTTAATAAATTATCACTACTACTTCGGGTTTTTATCCAGCATTATTTCACTCAGCGATATATTATGTCAAAACAAAAATCTTTAAGACGGTTTTACTATAAAAAAGTACTCAATTTTATTATAAATTTTGACTGTAGAAAAAAATTAATCTCTCATTTTTTAACATGTAAAATACAAGAATTAAATCGGCTTTTGAGATATACGCGCAATTTTTTTTTTTTTGTTTAATTTTCTTTCATAATCGAAAGGGACAAATCGATAATTTGAAACTTTATAATTTCAACATCATTTTACGACACATTGAATAATATATCTTGCGGGATGATTAAATGCATAAATACAGTTACTAGTATTTTATAAGGAATAATTCGAATATTACTGTGTCACAGCAGTGATGTCATATGCGCCATAAATGTTTTATAAAGGATCGCGTTTTGTCCGGCAATTTAACATCGTCGACTTAAGTCGGGACATCGCCCCGGCAGCATACATAAATCAGTCTGTTCCGTTTCTTCTACCATTTCGTATATGATTCCCGTGTTTTCTTACGCAATCGTGCATATGCCGTGGCTAGACGCGGAAAAACTACCGACAGGAAGCCACGTGAGACCCACATGAAGAACGGCGGAATACCGAGCTTCCTGGTTTTCATTGTCGTTTATATATTATACATATTAGCATAATTTCCTTTTCTCTCTTTCTATTGCAATACAATTATAATTAGTACATATAAATTATGTACATTAAAATTAATTACAACACAAAAGTCCGTTTATATATAAAATATAATTATTAATCATTAATATTTATATAAAAAAAGAAAAGATAGATATTACTATATATAAAGTAATTTAATTTTTCATTGATATATAATAATATTATCTTATTTTCAATTTCCTTATTTTACCTCCCCCCATCAGATTAGTGAAACGAAATTAAAATTGAGCTAATAAAAATTTATATCGTTAAACAGAATGTTTGATCGTTATCAATAATAGTCCCATTATCTTTTCGTATGCAGGATTTATGTGACGATTAAATTTCGAGACATGATTTTCAAAATACATTTAAACTTGCTGAGCCTAACGCGCGAGATAACTTTGCATTTATTAAACAAATATCCTTTGTGACGTGTCGGTTTTCTCGAGTTTGTTTCGCTTTAGTGATAATTAAGCGTCTCTTAATGACGGCGGACGTTGTCCTGTTGTTGTCTCGTAATCTCAGATTAGGATCTGATTTTTATAAACGGTAGCCGCAATTAAATCTAGCATATAATAAAATAAATCCTCGCACGGCAACAACTAAGAAAGGTCCTAGTCTCGATTCCCGGATAAGAAGAAAACGACTGATATACAGGGTGTCAACTTTCTCCACATAATTGGATTTGATCTTTATTAACAAACATTCAATGAAAGACTTCATTATAAATAATTAAATTACATATTTTATGTTATTTGCAATATAACTTGCACTAGAGTATAAATAAGTTCCAATGCCAAATTCTTTAAAGAGTTTAGTATGAAGAAGAAAGGTAATAGTATAGAAACACCGTATATATACGGAAGACGAGCTCGGCTGAAGGAAGATCGAGAGAGGAAGGGAGAGTAGAAGCGAGATTTATTGCCAGACTCTAGAATATACTATGCTGTTGTAATTACCGAACTGGCTTTTGTTTGGTCGATAGTTTATTCACTGTTACTATTACGCTCGCGAGAGGATCGCATGTGCAAATTTATTAGCGCAATTGAACTTTCTTCGACGACGTCAAAAGTTAACGTTAAAAATCAGAATATTGATATATAAATACCGACTTCCTATATCAATCGATTCTTTTATCTTTAAAAAGTGAACTATTCTGTCAAAAAATTTACAACTGGCAGAACATGTTACAAATAAAATAAATGTTAGATTAAATGTGTAAAATAAATTAGTTAAATTTTTGTATAGTTCAAACAAACTGAAAGCACCAAAATATTTGCGCGATAAATAAATCAAACATTTTTGCACGGATCACCCCTCAAACCTCGTGGTAATTAAATACCAAATACATGTGAGCTCCCCTCTTTATTGTAACTCACTGGGATAATATAAGGGGATCGAATCGTCGATATTGCACCAGCACAATAAATGGCTCGACCGTGAATATGAATATTAATTTTTCTTTGTACTTGTCGACCATTTGTCAAAGTCCAAATTTATCGTCTATATAAATGCAGCAATTTTTATAATAATGAAATGAAAAAAGGCACGTCCGCTCCGATCTTTCGATCAATTTTAGTTATGGAAAGTCTTCTGTAACTATTTTTCTTGTAACTGTTTTTTTGTCTATTTTGCTTGATGTTAGCAAATTTTTTTACCTAATAACTCTAAGCGTTTGCACGTGGCTAAAACAAAGATGAGAAGAAATAAAAAACATCGGAAGCTTCTCTTCTAGATTTACTTAAATTCCTATTTTACCCAAAATTACCATCAGTCCCGATGTACCTTCGTCTTCACCCTGGACCCCACATGATATCAGCGTCTTCTCCCACGAGGTAGATTTATGATCGGGGAAATATAGGATCTCTCTCTCTCTCTCTCTCTCTCTCTCTCCCGTCTCTTTCCTAGCCTCCTACTACCAGCACGCTGTCCACGGTAGGAATCCCCTATTACATAAACGAGCCGCATGTTCTCTCGTACATAGAACAGAGGGACATTCGACTATCTCTCGTGGCTGACATAGGCGTAGATAAACGTATAGATATAATCGGCCACGCTGACAGAAGTCTCTCTCCCCCCCTCTCGCGCAAGAAGCTACCTGCCGCGCGGGACATCTCTTCAAGCATAGATCGTAGACGATCGCGGTAGATCTTCGTACAACCGGCCTGGATCATCGAGGAATTAGGGAGCATGATTCGAGCATTCCACGGCGTCGCGATCCTCGAATCGAGGAATGCAGCCGGTCAACTGCGACCGGCAGGACATCTTTTCCAAGGACGGAAGTCCGGAAGCCACTGGTATATCCGTTACACATTGCGATAGAATTAGCCTACGGATTTTACGAAAGTGTACACATCTTATATAATATAATGACAATAATAATAAAATGTAGACTAGAAATATTATTTTTCTTATTAATGAGAAATTTATGATAATAAAATATTTATAATAAATTATTTATAAAACACAGTTCAGTGAAATTTGCAGTCAAAAAGATTTAACTCTTATTTAATTTATTTTTAGTTTTATTATTTAATTTTTTTTTTTCGTAGTTTGCTCGATACTTGTATTTGTAGTTTTCAGAAGATTAAATTCAATCAGTATTAATAAAAGTCGCTCTTATAATTTGTTATTGTTTATTGCGTCATTGAGGTGTCGATGAGATGAGAAGTAAGAGGTGTATATCTGAGTCAAGGGGGTTGTCCTTCCTCTTTCTCTTGTCGTGCGCCAAGGAGCCGGCAAGCAGCTGCGGAATGTCTTCATTAAAATACTCGGGCTCATCATTTATGCAGAGCAAAAACGCAACGAGGTGAGTGTCTCGCGAACGGATCAACGAGATTCGCACTTTATCCGCGAATGATTCGCCTTCGATTTCACCATTACATCGTTTTAACGATACAGAGGCTTTCTAAGTTACATTTTCTAAGTTTCGTTTAAATTCATAAGATTTTTTGTCACTTCATTTTCTCTTTATTAAAAATTAAAATAAATTAATTAATTTCTATTCTTTCTGCAAATTTATAATTATTATACAATTAAATTGGAAGTTTGATGATTAATTATTATTATTACTTTTACACTGATATTTTAAATGTTAAAAGTAAAGGAAGCAAATTAATTATTTAGACATTCATTTTCCATATATCATAATAGAAAGAGCAAACAAAGGATAAACAAATGAGTGTTGGCTTTATTTATTTGATTAAAAAAGAGAATCCTTAAGCAGCAGAATGATTTATTTCATCGCGATTGTTCCCGAAGCGCATCGGCATAACAATAGTTACGCGGGTGCTTGTCAGGCGCACGTGGTTCCCTTTAAAAGTTCTACTATGGACAAGCAGCTCGATCCCTATTCGTTTTTCCAGTCACGTCTCATTTGGCGTATTCAGCGTGTCGTTAGGGTTCGCCGTCTATTAAAACGCTCTCGCGAGAAGACAGGTGCACAATGATTCGTGAAAAGTCATCAAAATCAACTGCATTATTATTAAATCGAGAATTCGATTAAAGTTCTCTTGTCATACGCTTCAGTTTCTTTTGAGGAAATTTCTTCCTTTTAATATTTGGTATAAAATTAATATATAATTATGTGTTTTATGTTCAAATTATCATACTTTAAAAAAGTCACTTGCGAATTAATCAGAAAATACGCTCTCTCAGTTCGATGCAAAATTCAACATTGAGTTATGATTGAATCTCGATTCGATCGTGATGCAACGTCGTACAATCGCGCGATCGACAAAGGCCGAAAAAAATCTCTAGGAATGCTGGCGGACATTTTTCGGCGGTGTCACTTTAGAGAAGGGAAGGGGGAACGGGAAGGGGGCTCGCTATTCCTCCTCCTACCCTTCTGTCTTCCCCTCACGTGCCCCTATGCGTACTCGTTTCGTCTCCCTCTGTAGCTCTATGCTCTCTTCGTCGTTCGACTCGTCTAGGCAGACCCTTGTTATCTACCTGGGGCCCAGGGGGGCCTCGGGCAGGATCCCCGTTGTCGGACCTGTAGGCATCTCGTGTTCCCACGAGTTTAGGCCCCTCTGACGTACGATGTCCCGAATGTGCGGCTACAAGACGTTCTCCTCTATACTCGTCGATTTTTTTCTCCTCTCACGCATTTCACTGGTTCCGTTCTCTTCCGTTCTTGTCTTCTCTCCCTTCTCTTTTCTATCCCTTCTAGATTTTTTGATTTTGTAACACACGAGGAAACCGGTAGCCCGAAGTAGTGGTCGGCGGCGACCTTTGAGCGACTTCCGGATCTTTCGAGAGGCTTCGTCTTTATGATTATGCGAAGAAGATTAAGGTAAAAATATAAACATGATATGATCAGTTTGCAAGCCAATCAGTATAAACTTCATATAATAATATTGCAGTTTGTTGAATTCCATTACTTGAAATTCTTAATTATCATCTTTAATAAAATCAAGCAATGCATTTTTTTTTCTCAAAAATATTGAAATATAATAACGATATGCAAAAAATGTAAAACTTATTTAATCATATCTAATAATGCACCGAGCAAGTTGACACGCACAGTCAGGTATTTGTAACAAATGCATCGGAAGTGTGCATAAGTCATTGTGTGAATACAAATGCAAGTTTCTGCTGCCCAACTGTCTGATATGCATACAATGTCACGATTGCCGTATGTCCGTCCCTCGAAATTTCAGTATAATGGATATAAGAGTTTGCGTCGACGTTGATTTGCGTGCTCCGATAGACCGATAATTGGCTCGATCAAATTTGTAAAGAACTCTAAACTATTAATATAAATTAAAAAATGTATTTTTGAAAACATTTCAAAAACGTTGATAATATGGATTGATAAAAACATATTTACGTAAAATATACATGAGAATAACGTGTTTTATTGAATACAGAAAATAAGATATAAGATTTCATACAACATAATTAGTTAAATTCGTTTCAAATTATATTAATTTTTGAAATACAATTTTATTGACTTATTATATTTTAGGATTTCAGGATATATTTAGATTACGTCCATGACTTTCATTTCCCGAGTCACCTAACTCGAAACTTTTTATTTTCCGACATGGCTTAATTGGACAGAATGCATTTGCCGCCTCATACCCTCAAGGGCGGAAGCTACACCACCTCTGGCTGGTGTAGCTTCCGCCATCAATAGTATAACAGCAACAATCATTACAACAAATGCCCAAGTTTTTTATAATATTAATAAAAAATTCAATATAAATATTCTTTAAATTATTATTTTACTCATATTTAACATCTCATTGTAATTTTAAAGAGAAAGCTTGCTTATAGCTTCAAATATATCGATATACTTTCCAAAATTAGGGTAAACTAGGGTATGATGGCTACACCGAAAAAATGGCTATAAGCTGTACATTTTCTAATAATCGCTACATAGTGCGTTTTTTTTAGTCATTATCAAAGATAATCGATATTGTAAATATCGATTAACGGCTAAAAAAGCGTATTATGCAGCCGTTATTAGAAAAATTACAGCCTAAGGCCATCTTTTCCGGTATGACCATCATACCCTAGTTTACCCTAACAATTCATACATCTAAATACTTTTATTATAGAATGTCAGATTTTGAAACTTTTATAAATTTTTCTACCGCATAATTCATCTAAATAATATTAATTTTCTCGAAAATTTTAAGATTTTTAGATATATGTATTTCTCAAGATTTTATGTTTCACATTATTTAAATATCGTGACATTTAGAAATTTAACACAGAAATTTGCACAGGATTTTTCTCCCTTCGGGAATAATCATTCGACATAATGACAATCAATTTATTTTATAGTTATCGGATGAATGATTAATCGGATTAATAATAAGTACTTACTTTAAACATGATTGCACGATTTTCTCTTAAAGAGTCTTGTTCAGTTCACAACTAACAATATTAATGCTTGTACATTGCTTCGGATTTCGGCGAACGTATTTATACGATTCGTACTGTATACGGCGACAACTGTGTAAGCAAATACGTAATTGGTCAATAATTAACAAACAATTACGTCTTTTTAAAAATTTGTTTCCACAATTGGCAATCAAAACCAAGCACACTTCTATTCAAATAAAGTTTAACAATTTTTTTAATAAGACGTAGAATGCGGAGTGACTAGAAAGGTAAGAAAAAAAAAGTAATGTCAATTCGAGCCGCGATCGACGGCGGTTCTATCGGTGTTAATCGGTAAATGGTCTCATGCAAATCTGCAGTAGCACCTTCAAAGAAAGAAAGCAAGAGGAAAAAGAGAGCCTGAGAGAGTCCCTTTTCTCAGCCCTCGAGCGCTCTGCTCGAGATAAAATCATCGCTTGTACCGCGCTGTCTTCGCGCTGGACCACGATCTCAATACACGATCGGGTTTATCTCTCGACACAGCACGACGAATCGCCGGTCACAATTAGTTACGTCTTTCTCTTCTGCGTTAATCAATGTGCATCGATATTAATATGTACATTCTTTTAGATTTAATAAAAAATGCATATTCAATATTTATAAACATCTCTCCTTCTTTTTATGCATTTATTGCAAGACAAGGAATATTTATAATAATTCGAATAAATAAGGCTGTCAATATTTACAAACGTGTAACTATCGATTTGGCAGTAAGAGCCATGCGCGGATGTTAATGTGTAAATTTAGAATATAATTCTCGAAAATTGAACTGTGCACGCAGGGCGCATATTTTACTTGGCGTATTTACCAAGAAATAGATAATTGTCATTTTTGAGAATTTCTATAACCCCTCTTTATCCTCGTAAAGAGATGTAGACGAGAAAAAATACAAGGAATATTTGTCATCGGACCATAGCCGGAATATGGATCGAGTATAGTCGTATCTGCGATGTATGAAACGAGCAATTGGAATCAACCCCATATGGGATCAACCACTAAGAAGGGAGGCGGAGGAGGTGAAAGCCTCGTTTCAACTCTCGCGAATGCCGGGGCGCGCGTTGGTCCAGGAGGCAGCCGTGTTGTACGCCGCCTGGTACGTACGTATCTGAAATACTCTTCGTCCTCGGTGCGGACAGCGGACAGGAAATCGTCGTTAGACCCGGTGGAATTCAACGAGTGACACCACAAGTCACCGGAATTTGAGCGTCGCATAGCGTAGGTACCGCGCGAGTCGCGGGCCTCTTTCCGTGTCGGATTCTGATGAATCCGTACTTCTCATGGGCTCTTAGATACGCGAATTTGGAAATTCATGCGACAGACTCGAAATGAGGGCACTGATTTGTTTTTCCGACTGACTTCTTTCTTAATCATTTATAATCTGAAGCTGTGTTATAATGTGAATCTGACGAGACTTTTTCGAAGATTAAAAAATCCTGACGCCGCTTTACTTTCTCGTTTCAATACACGTAGATATATAACTATTTGAAATGTTTATTAAATTATAAAATAAAGATATGTATATTAAATTATTTTACGTATTTATTAAATAAGAAAGAGAAGGATCTCGCTATTTTTTTGTACATAGATATTTCGAATCGTCAGAATATTAGCATACATCTGAAAAAGTTTTAAAACATTATAAAAAGTTTTTAATAAGTATTTTGTAATTCTGAGAGATTTTTCAGACTTGTGGATTTTTAAATATTTAAGTTTCTAATTTTTGTTTGTTTTTTTTTTTTTTTTTTTCCTTTGCTCCTTGTAAATTGTTTAAGTACTTCGGCCTTCTTTCGCATTCCTGCGTTCCCGAGTTCGCGACCTCGTCTTGCTCGAAAGCGAGGGTATTCCCGACGAATCCTTCCTCTTATTTTTATCCCGCAATGAACTTCCGAGTGGCGGCGAGCAAAGCGTGGCGCTTTTCGATTGTCGATTTAACCCCCCGCTCCATCACGAAACCGCCAACCCGTCCGCCAGTCCCCGCGTAACCCCCGATGTGGCACCCTACCTTCCCCATCAATTATTATCGTCCTTCTCGTCCTCGCAGGGCCGACGTCGACTCGACGTAGGCGCCCTACGATTGGGCGCCGGGACGCCCGGCATCGCCATGGCAACCGACCCTCTTCGACGAGGGCTGCGCAGGGGGATGGGAGAGCGAATAACTCGCGAAAACACGTAAATTAAACGCACTATGGGGGTTGATGGGGCGGAATGGGGCCGAGTGGGTGTCTCAGACTGTGAAACATAGCCGTCATAAGCGGATATTAAAGCGTCCTTCCTTGGGGCAGAGTCCTTCCGTAGCTCTGAATCGGCTCGTAAACGCCAAATAAAAATTTTCATCCCCTTCCAAGAATCTTTCTATTCCGCCCTCCCCTCTATCTCTCTTCCTATCGTGATAATGAGATGAATCTCCATAAGGTAAATATCTCTCAGGATTCTTGTCGTTTAAACATTTTATATCATTTCTCATAAAAGCTAAAGGAGGAATTATAAATTTTTTAGCTCATAAGATAGCTAAGGATACTTTTACATAAATTAGATTTCAAATTCGACATCAAGTGTTTCCGAGAATAGGTAAAGTTTTTTTTTCTACAAAATAAATATACATATTGAAATTACTAAACCATGATAAAGAGAACTGACTTTGTTTTTCTTATCCTGATTTATCGTTTCCTGTAGGATAAGGGTATACAAACCTCTCGCTTAATTACTAGCAAAAAAGTATTATTTTTAAAAAATAATCAGTTTTATTGATATAAATTACACTTTACATTACACTTTGCACAAAAAAGAATCAAAAGGCACGTGTATATATATATATATGCATATATAATCAGTTGATCGAGTATGATGTATTCGGTACTCATCGCTGAATGTACAGGTGTTCCTAGCCATTTGTGCGCATAGATTACCGTCACTCGTCGTCGACTCTCGGCGACGACGGTATACTCGCTGACAGTTCTCCAGTTGCACAGTCACCGAATGCGTGCAACGGTTCGCCTGTTCGATCGAACAGGTGACCACCGGTCGTCGAACAAGTCGACTAATATCGGCACGGTTTCTGCGCGACGGACGACACGTGGACACAGTGCGATCCGTCTCCTTCTTCGGATTCCTCGCGCAGAATGTGTTCTCCATAAATTAACTTCTTAACTACGCCATATTACTCGCCGCGCAAGAAACGCCGACACACGTCGTCAGTATTTTCGGTACCGTAATATAATGTCTCGTATATCTCTCTTCGCGCATAATCCTTTTGAATGTACTTGAAATTGCAATTTCGAATGAATTTTGCAAGCCCTAGACTTTTATCCCGACATCTGTTACTTTGAAACACATGGATTTCGATTGGAAAGAAATAATCGAATCTCTTGTTAATAGTGCATAATAATAAAAAGGATTAATTAATATTCTGAGATAATATTTCAAGATTCAAGATCGTAGAAAGTTTCTAAGAGATGGGAGAAAAGCGAGAAGAGAGACGATGCGAACACGCCAAGTCGAACATGGCGTGATTTACGTTGACATGAAAAAACGGCCGGCGAAACGTATTCGAAATAATGTAGCGGAATGTGCATATATTTCAGCGGAACGTTAAACGTTTACGCAGCAGACGTTTAACGCGTATTGACCGCACGGTTCGTCGTCGTGTTGTCAACGCTGGCTCGCGCCGGTAGGTCGTTATCGCTTCTCTCTTCCCGCCACGAAAAACACGCGCGATATCTTTACAACGATGTTTCTGGCCGTTCGTGGTAGCAGGAGTTGCATCGTAAATGCAACGTCTGAAAATTACGTACCTCGTGTGTGACATTTAATTTAATTTTGAATTCTATATCATACAGAATCTCAATACAACATTATTTAGACATTTTATGATCTTCTTACTAAAGATTTTTTATTTTCATCTCTTTACAGAATTCTTTCTCTTTCTATTTTGATTGAGAAAATCATTACTGTTACATGTAAGTAAGCATGCCGTCGTTTACATTCGCCATCCAACTGAGAAAAACGGCAAAGATTGATCGCAAGTAGAGAAAGCGGCGGAGAAGAGCGTTCAAGAGCAGATTAGTGGTTAATCGAAGGGCGATCTACCGATGAGGAGTAGCCGAGGGGAGAGAGAAGGTAAAAGATGGAAAGGCTGATGGACCAGATCGAAGGACGCGAATTGCATTTCAATGGGACCAGCGCGTACGTAAAAGCGTTTCGTGGATTCCACGAGGGTAAAAACCCTCGACGGTCGTCGGCGAAAAGGGCCTCAAAGGCTGTCGGTGTTTTCGCGACAGTAAGCGAGCTCCGTGGAATGTCGGGATCATCGCGCCGACTTTTCGGTTCCCAAATGCGAAGGAAAGTAGTAGCACGAGAATCTACGATGCCTCGGATTAATAACATTCTGAATTTACCAAATGCTGAATTTGCTACGATTTTATGTTGCTAATCCACAGTAATTCAAGTGCGAAATTGAGAAATTATTGATTTTTTTGAAATTTATCGGTACAAAAATCGACTTATTAATGTGGAATATGAATAATATTACAAATTCAACTTTTTATATAATCGTCAGAAAAAAGATTTTAATTCTTCTGATATACTTTTTCCTACACATGAATATCTTTTATAGGGTCTCCGGTAATTGGTGAAAAATCTGTTAATGGCAGATTCTTCAGATCATTTGAAGACGATGTTTCCTCAACGAAAATGTCTAGGCATCAATAATTTCTGAGTTATAAGCGATTGAAAAAAAGGCGCTTTTCGCAAACTAAACTTTTTGGAGTTAAAAAAATTACCAAAACCACTTCTTCAGTTAATTTCAGATAGAGTTTACTTTAATAGAATTTTAATTTAAGGCTTGATTACAAAGATATATAATGGTAAAAATTGGAAATTGCAAAAAATGATGACGTCTCTCTACATTTATCTCGATATAAATCCTATTAAATTCTCTCTTATTCTCTTTTATTTAAATAATCTAATTATACATTTTAAATGCTCGCAAAAATACTTCTATATACAAATATTAATTACTACATTTTAAATATCTTAAAAAATAAAATTTAGAATATTCCGTTATATGCAGTTATACATATAATAATAATATAAATGATGGATTATTGCGGAGATAATACTAATAGCCATCAATTTACTTTATAAGAGTAATCAATAATTAATTAAATAAATTATAAGTTATTCACTTGCTCCGTTGTCAATCCAAGATTTCTCTTTCTCTCTCATTCTCTTCATCCTTTGTTGTTTTTAACACTCACGTGCGAAAAAACACGCGCGTACGCAGTAATCAAGACTATAGAATTTGATGATTGCGCAATCTTTACATGGTATTCTCGACGTTAATCGCACGCGAGTTTATATCGTACTCTATTAAATTTCGATGAACAACATAAAAATACATCACGAAGATTTTCGATCCACTCAACCATCATTATTTGGTAATCGTGCGTCAAATTCACATATCACTCAGCGCAGTATTGTCTCTATTATATAACAAATACGCTCATCATTGCCATATCAGTGCAATTTTCACGCGATGTCACACTCGTACGTGTTTCAGTATATTTTAAAAAATATATGGTAGTCTTTCTTGCGTTTTATACAAAATTTATGGTTAAAAAATTTTATTTTGTTTTCATCAAAGAAGCAAAAATTTATTTAGGTGAGTATATTTTCTATTATGTCTTTTACTTTTAATTTTGTATGAACAGATATGTGCAAAATGAAATAGTTAGAACATTTGCATTTAAAAAATGCAAAATGGTTTTTAGATATTCATTTAAAATAGGAAATGGAAAATTAGGGATTTTTAAAATGGTTTTTAAAATAAAAGTGATTTTTTTAAAATATTTATATTCCATTTATTTATATTTAAATTCTTATTTTCCTTATCATCTATATTTCTTATTATTTATCTATTAAATTAGATCTTACTATTTATTTTTATTTTATCATGAAATTGTATTCTGGCATCACTGTATGACATACGTTACACAAATGGTGGTGAAATAAATATTTAATCTAGGATTTATTATACAATAAATAAGTGCAATACAGTGTTGCAAAAAAGTGCCTTGATTTATTAATATGTAGAATTATTGATATATCGAATTTTTGAGTTGCAAGAAAAATATAATAAAAATCATTAAATGGAAATGTAAAATGGTTTTTGAAAACATATATTTTAAATGCAAATTACAAAATAGACATTTTACATTTTGTATTTCCATTTTAAATGCATCTATTTCAAATAATGCATATCTCTGCGTGTGAAGAATTTAATTTGGTATAAAGGAATTAAATTGTAAAAGTGTATCACAAAACAATGAATATTTTTACGAAAATATACTGTGTATATGTATACCCATAATTTTTTTCGAATTAACGTAATAAATTCATTATTTTTATCTAATCTGTCAGTGTTTTAATTTTTCAAATCAATCTAACGAGCTTCTAATTCATTTGAAGAATGCTCTTGCCTAGCTTGAGCTTATATTTATCCTGAAATTTATATACTCTTTTAAGAATGGTGAGGCACGTGGGCCGACGACGGACCTTAGGATTTGACACTCGAAGAGCGCGTAGATAAGGCACTTAGATTTAGGTGACACGCGTTACGAAAATACACGGTGAAAGACTGGCCGGGACGACAAGACAGAATTAGAAGCGGAGAGAGAGAGAGAGAGGCGCGACGTCCGACCGTTTGTTTTACGGCTTCACTCGTTTCCACGACATCGAGCGCAATTTTTCTCTCTTGGCGCATCCTCCTCCTTTTTCTCGTTCCATTTTGCCTTCTCCTTCTCCAGCCTCACCCGATCGAGACTCTTTTATTCCGAAGGGAGTTCGCCTCCTACAGACCCCGGTAGCGGAAAATTAATGCCCGCCTTGACGTAATTGCTGTGATAATACTCTCGAATCTTAAGATTTATTCGTAAAACACAGATATAAAGCACAGAACACCCGGTAAACCGTAAAATTTTTCTTATTCCTTATTCTTAAAAGTAAATCATTAAGTAATAATATTAATTACAATGTACTTTTGGAAACTTTACATTTTAATTTAATTTTTTAACTATTATGAAGAC
The DNA here is from genome assembly GCF_047496725.1 of Anoplolepis gracilipes. Classification (NCBI taxonomy): domain Eukaryota; kingdom Metazoa; phylum Arthropoda; class Insecta; order Hymenoptera; family Formicidae; genus Anoplolepis; species Anoplolepis gracilipes. Next base: position 11,963,690 of record NC_132976.1, on the reverse strand, counting down.
TACAGTAGACTTTGTTGTTTTCCATGTTAAATTAATTTGATCAAAATAATTTTTTTTTTTTTTTAACAAAGTAACATTATCAATATCGGTGGCATCCTATTATATTTAAACACTCACATAGAAAGGACAGACAAAGATATTGTTAGGGTTCCATTTACGCGTCCGCAAATTCGTCAACAGACACTCCGTTTAAAAATAAGACGTAAGAACTCACCATCCCTCTGTGCCGAGGACCGAAGACGCACAGGCTTATTGGCGTTTCTGCTCATTAGGATAACCCAGGAGGTTCTCCGACGCGATAACTCATTCAGCTCTGAGAAAAAGTAAATAGAGCGAGAAACGGAGAAGCGCGCACGCCAGCCGGGAATTCTGCGAGCAACCGAGATTATCGAGGAAACGTTTTATTTTTGCTTGTTAATTTCACGTCTCGCTTCCGTCGCTCGTTTATCTCTCGCCCTTTTCATAATCTACATGTCCCTTTTGGTTTTCAACTCTTTCGAATTCAAGCAGTTCTTGAACACTTTTCAAAATAATTTTTTTCTAAAGAATTAGTGCGCGCAAAATCTATCCAAGTTCATTTATAACGTTTCTTATAAAAATTTCTTAAATAATAAGTGATAATAATTGTTGCGATAATAAATATCAAATTTGCAGATTTTATAAGAAACAAGCGAATAAAATAACGACACTTTTGTAATTTCTTTCATTATAAATTGATTATGTTACATATTATTCTGTCAATTTAATATTGTTAATGTTGACTTTATTGTCATGCTCATTTTTTGTATTATGCAATTACTTATTTTATCTTTAATTTAATAATAAAAATTGTATTACAATTAAACTAAAAGTGATATCTTTAGCTATATTTTTAGCGGACAACATTGCAGCTAAGGAAATTTTTTTTAGATAAAATGTTTGATAAGTAAGAACGCATATGACGTGCATAGAGCAATTAGAAAGAACATTATTAATGCTGAATAATTAATTAAAAAATAAGTTTGTAATAAAAAATTTTTTATGTATTCAAGAAAATTATTATTATGGGATCAAGGACTGATAAATTGCGATGTAAAAATATATATATATATTGTATATATATATAGTAAAGTTATCGATTTTATTTTTACATTATATAGAAAGATAAAATTTTCACAATTAATAGAAAGGTCTCTCTATCTTTTGAAATATCCTTGCAACATTTAAAGAGTATTACTGACAATCGATTACATTTACAACTAGGTTTACTTCCATGCCATAAATCGATATAGAGAATTAGTACCAACATAGGATTGCTTATTATCTTGCATTGTATATAAATAATGAGTTTTAATGAATTTTTCTTACAACAAGAAATTAATATCTGTTAGATTATAAAAATTAAATATTTTTCAGAATCAGGAAAAAAATAAATAAATGGTAACATTTGATCATTTGTCCTAAAGATCGCACTATCATTTACGTAGAATATCTGTCTATAACGTAGATATCTGTAAACTTTATTATATAGTATTCTCTTAAACGTAGCCAATTATTAAATTTTTTTTCTTTGTAGAATTAAGTAGTGATTAATTTTATTTAATTACATGAAACTTATAAGAAACATTTCAAAAAAGGTTGAAGAGATTTACTAATCTTTTATTTACTAATTAACAGAATTATCAATAGCTTTATACAAAAGAAAATGTTCTTGTAAAAATAGAATTTATTGATAGAATAGAAAAATCAATACTGCAAAATTTTCACAATTAATTGTTCTCTTCAAGTTTAAGTCCCAAGAACATTAAAAATAGATAATATTACAGAGTTGGAAACGGAAATTAAAAAGGTAACTATTTTATTTTTATTAATAAAATAATTTACTTCTTATATTTCTCATTTCTTCATCTTGACATGAGGCCATCCCTGAGGAAACTGTCGGTAGAGCAGAAAAATCAATAAGCTGCAACGTTGCCGCGTTGAACATGTCAAAGGTCGAGTGTCGGAGTTTTCACGAGAAAGCGATTTTCGTCGTGAAGGGTGAAAAAAAAGTAAAGGGGAAATTCAAGCAAGTCTGATCACACGTGGGTCATGACTACATCGTACATCGCGAGTACGTAACTCGAGTGTTGTAGGTTTTCTGCGGTTCGTTCTGTGTGTTTAATGTTGCGTGACGACGAGTGTTGTCCAGAAGATGTATTGTTGATATCATACATGTTTCTCAGGAAACGTGTTTTTTGCATAAATTTTCTTACATTTATATGAATCACGACGAATAAATTAGATGACGGATAAGTGAAAATTGTTACATATCTTATCAAGATGTTTGAAAAAATTTTTAAATCTAACAAGCAAAATCTAAAAATGCAATAATAAAAAAAATATTAAAATTTAAGTTAAATCAAAATTCTTATTAAGCAAAGATTTCAAAACGATCAAAGATGTATAACGGTCTAAAAATATATAATGTTATAAAAATATACAATATATAATATATTCAAAGAATATTATAAAAATATAGAATATATAATATATTCAAAAATCTTAGAAACGCTCAAAGAATTTAAAAAGAACTTCAAAATAAATAAGCTCTCTCTCAAGAACCTGCAGGTCTATTTAAAAGCACTTTCTTATCGATTTTTTTGATAACTCTGTCTGAGCAGCTTTCAAATCCATATAGTTACAATCTATTTATAGATTGTAAGATAATATTTATAGACTGGAAGATATGCGATAATGTACTTTTGACTGAAATTATTAGATATTTTCTAATTTTCAGGATATCAGCATGAGTCTCTGTCCACGGAGACGCTTTCGCATCACTCCTATGCGAGCTCTAGCAGCGTTCTTTTTGATGATCGTGCTCTTCTGGTATAGCCTCAGTCGGCAAGAGATTCCACAGCAACCGTGTAGCGTGCCCGAAGAATTTACCGAGAAATTACATGATCTCGCTTACAGGTCCGTATTGCATATTTATGATACTTGGAGAGAAGATCTGAAAAAGTTAAACCATAAAAATATCTGGGAAACTCATACTCTTCGTTTCAATCATAAACATTAAATTAAACTGTAACAGTACAATATATTTACAGAAATTTTACTCTGTGTATTTTTACATTAAAAGAGATTTCTAATCGTAATATGTAAAACACAATTAATATAACATCAAACCTTAAAATATAAATATAAATATTTAAATTAATTTGCATATATTTTATTATTATATATATTATAATTAAGATTAAAAAACTTTTCTTTTAAGATTAAAAATCTTAAAAGAAAAGTTTTTTAATTTTGAAACATTAAAATTAAAAATTTTGTTTAACACACGCAAATATGATTTCTTATAATTTTACTAGGGCTCATTTGGTCCTCTCTAAATTGGGCATCGTTCACTTTCTCTGTCTGGGCGGCCTTTGGGGTCAAGTTCGTATAGGCCGTGCACTGCCCTGGGCTCGAAAAGTGGAACTATGCTTAGTGGACACTCTTCGCGACGATGTCTTGATTACGAAAGCCTTTCGAGAGGACGGTTTGAGTGCAACTTATCTTCACGCGGCGGGAATTTACAGGATACAGGAGCACGCAGTCGGCGAAGATGCACCCAAAGTGGAAGTGGTTGTTTTCGAAGAGGACGCAGTGGTAAGAAACTTTTTTTTGCGAAAAAATTTTTATATTTAAAATAAATTTAAAATTATATATGTATACATATAAATTTTATATTAATAAAAAATGTTCAATTGTGATTTAAATATCAATTAACTCAATTTTTCAAACATATATTCTTAGATAAAAATTAAAATCGAAGATACGTACTTTTTGCTTCACTAATATTCACTTCATATTTAGATCCATTTCATTGTCATTTTATTGTTTTGTTATTGTCACTTTATTGTTTGCTTCATATCCGCTTCCCTTATATTTAGATTCATTTTTATTGTCACTTTAATCGCCGGCTATAACTTTAACCACTTTTCCTTGGTTTTATGTCGAGAATAGTATTTGTATTCAGTAAGGTTGCACTTTATGTATCTGGCACGCGAATGCCAATTCGACACTTTGTGTGCTATTGCTTTTATATTCCTGTGGAAGGTCTAAGAAAACTGAAATATCCGTGATTTTTATGTACTTTATATATTTCATATATAAAGCAAACAAAGGGAGTTTCTTTGGCGGCGCATTTGTCTATAAACCAGCAATAAATATTTCATTGCTCTTTCTTTATTTGTAAGAATTACAACCTAGATCTTCTTACAAGCCATTTTGACTTGCCAAATCCATTTTAATTTTAGAGTTACGAAGCTTATAATGTTTAGTCTCACTAAACTAAATCTCTTTTAGGGTTTTCTATTTAGGAGAGGATTTAAGATGAAAAATTTTTTTTTAATTATTCAAAAGAAGAGAGAAAAAGATATATCTATTATAGAATTGTTGTTACAATACTTGGGAAAGATTTAGTCTTATATGACACTTGCAGACACAGATGGTGAGGAGGGTCGGCTGGACCAGAAGAGTCCTACCTCCAGATTGCGAGTTCTCGCCGAGTCTACAGTGTTTTCCACCGCAATTAGTAATACCGCCCTTACCGGCGAAACAATTTGGCGGCCGACTGATGCCCGTGCCACGAGAAGGCATAGAATTACAAAAGTATCATTATCCCAACGACTGGTGGCTAGAAATCAAGCCCACTGATTGTACTGAGCCCCAAGAAATGAATGTGTAATATACAATCCTTGTGAGAAATTAATCCTAGGACAATTAGAACACTGTCTTCGTTAAATCATAACACTTCCTATGATTTAATCAGCCTGGATAGAATCTAAGTATTATGTTTCAGTTGGTTTGGACGAAAACAAAATAGCTGAAACTGTCGAGAGAAAAGAGATTGACAAATTTCATTATAGTATTTAGGTATATATTAGGCATAATAGTATCTAGATATTTTCTAGAAATAGACGCGACGATTAGAAGAGGTTGCATGTGATAAGAATGGTAAGAGTATTTTCTAATTGTTTAGAAATTTAATTTAAATTAAAAGAGTAAAAGAGAGAGAGAGAGAGAGAGAGAGAGAGAGAGTTGATCTGCGACTTTAATGTGGCGAAACAATTACTACTTATAGAAAGTATTCAAATGTCGTTAAATAAAATTTACTAGTAGTATTATTGATAATGACTGACTGCTATAATCATCGTAGCGATTATATTATTAGAAGGAGTGTCAATTAGAATTAAGCCATATTTTCGAACCGTATTTCGGGCGTTTTTCTATCATTGCCATTTCCATTTTTATATCTTGTATTTTTTCATCTTTTTTTTTTTAGATATACATATTTTTATTCATAATTAAATAAGGATTTTTATAAGATGAAAAAATCTCTATATTTACAGCAGACAATTAATTAATATTTTTTTACATATCTTTGTAATTGTTTTGAAAAATCTTTTAATTCATTAAGCTAGGAATTTTTAAATACGTATTTCCTACCAGAAGTGCTGAAAATATTCAAATACATGTGAATTATAATATTCATATTTCATTCTTTGAAGCGTAAATATACTTAATCGTAAAAGTTATAGCGAAAATAGATGCTGTACGATAAGAAGTTAATTTTACTTAAAATATACTGTTAACTTTAATGTACTTAATTACATACTTATTTATGTTTCTCCATCACACTTTTTATGCGACGACGCATCGTTTAAAAATCACGTACTTTATTTAAGCAACTAATTATAGATAACTGTTATTTAAATAAGCAATTTTGTTTGTAAGTAATAAGTTTAAATTGCAATCGTAATTGTTATTCGGCGCAAAATAGCGAGAACAATAATATGCAGTAATAAAATATATGAGTTATAGATACGAACTAAGCTCACGAATCTGTGCTAATTACGAGTGTAATTGTAACAATACGTTTGGTAATGTTATAATTACATCCCGAAATCTTCCAAGAATTGAATAAAAATCTATACAAGATATTAACGTGTTTTTGAATTTAATCTATAGTGATTATATATGGCGCAAAATATTCTCTTCTATAATTAAAAAAAGAAAGTACTCAAGACCTCGAACACCGAATCTCGACTATATTGATGAAATGAACAGCAGAGCAATAGCTTCATTCACAACAATGAGCACTCTTTCTAAAGAAATCTTCGAAAGTAAACACGTGTACACATGTATCACGCGTGTTTGAAAGTATCTCGAAAGTGCTTTTATAAACGTCCTCATTCACTTTTCTCTCTGCTCGCTTCACGGCTCATCAGTTGCAACTATTTCTCGATGTAAACATTTCCTTTACTTTGTCACTTTCTCTAAGATGTTTACTGTGACGTTTTAATAAAATAATACAGTATATAAAAATGTATTCTAACTTTGATCTATACACATATTGATGAAAAATATACGTAATTTTTCAATTTTAAAAAGCATTTTATAATATATATATATATATATATATATATATATATATATATATATATATATATATATATATATTAAATTTATAAAAACTTTTTAAAAAATTTGTATATAAAAACTTTTAATTTTAGTAGCTGTTTTACTATTTTTTTGCTATTTGGTAAAATAGCTAAAAGACGTTTTTCCAGCATTTTTACCGTTTGATTATTTACACAGATGCTCGTATCTACAAACAATATTGATATAATTGATATTCTACAAATCAATATTGATATTCTGTAAATCAAGAAAATAAATAATTAATGTATCATATATACGCAATTTCCATGTACTTGTTTGCTTGAATATGATTTTTCATATCTTGAATTATATCGACAATATTATTGATTTTTTTCACATTAAATTAAATGTTGTTTAGGGAGGCGTATAGATATACATAATTTAATATATCTAATAATTTCTTATTTTATCTATTTATATGAGAAAGGAACACATTTTTAATATATATATATATATATATTTTTTTTTATTGAAAATATTGTAATAAATTTGATCTCATGTCAGTGTTACGATGACATGTGTACTATTGTATGTATATGTATAGCCTTAGGCAACACAGAAGTAATGGAAGGGAATATATAAAAGAAAGTCGCACGTTCGAAGTCGCACTTTCAAGTTATCGGTTTCATTTCGGTCCATTCGAGTTTAATCCAGCCACGCGAATATTTCTCTTCCAAAATCTCAGTGATTAATACGTTCTGCATTTCGTTTCGAGAAAGAACGCAAATTGACATAGTCATCAATCTAAAATCGACGAATTTCATGATTAGTGATATGTAATGAGTTTATATTGCGCATTTTTCAAATATATGTGGTATGAAATTACTTATAAAATTATTATAAAGTGATTAAATTAGGAATTAAAAAATAATTATTTTAGAGAAAGTGACAAATTAACAAATATCAATCGGTAAAAAAAAAGATATAATGAAAAGGATCTCTAAAAAAGTCATTCTGTTCCGGTACATACATAAATCAACTATGTATTAATTTAATTACTAAGTACATTAGAAGCAAATTCGTGTATGAATTAAAGGAATATTCTACGAAATGCAGGTAAGTTAATTAATTAATACTAAAAAAATTATAATTAATATTAAAAAGAATAAACATTTCCGATTGCGAGAATCGATATTAATTAAATTTAATACGCTAATAACAAGTTTCAGATCTCTGTGATTATTGTGCTTTTTGCCTTAATATTGGAATTCGTGGAATTTAGTGAAACCTACAAATATATAAGACCATACAAATTTTACAATCCTCATTCATGGCGACCACCTCGATGGCATCCGCTTCCGAAACCCCGGAAATACTATCATTCTAAAAAAGGACCGTCTAAATATCACTCTTACGAATCTGATCATCACAGGTAAAACGGTTATATATTTATAAGTTAAAAAGAATTTTTTTTACTTAATAATTTGGTAACATATTTTGTTTGATTAATTTTCTTTTGGTCGCTTATCTTAATTATTATATAGATATGCACCGCATTATGGGGATTCAGGAGATACATATGATGATGTCAAACCTTATGTCATAATCATACAGTTTCCGCCAAAAAAAGATAAGAAGAAATATCACTCCTCCCATGAACGTCAACATATTATACATTCTCCGCGAGATATTGATTATATTGATGATGATAAGGATGAGGATGAATTAAAAGTATATGAGTTGGATGAAAAAGGAGTGCAGATAAAAATAAACCACTAATCGTTGTTACTTGCCTCGTAACACAAGTATTGCGATTTGATGAGCTAATTAACAAATTCTACGAAACAATGAATAAGTTTTTAGTTTTTTAATATTTATGTTTTTCTATTTGTTTGCTATATGTATTTTATATATTTTATATATTTTATATTATTTTATATATTATTTTATTATATTTTGTATGTGTTATATATTGTTGTAATCTTTTTCATATTTAAAGGACACTGTTTAAAGATATATGCTTATTTAAATATATAATTTATATTGCTCCGAACACATTCTTTATGTTTTTAAATATGCATATTTTATTTATTAAAATTACACATGATTTTCTATTTCTTAGAATATTAATTTTCGAAATTATACCATTTTTATTTGCAATTTCTGAATTATACTAATATAAATGATAATAATAGCGAGAAAACCCAAAAGTCAGAATCAGGATAAGTTGGCTCATTCTTAATACATATTACACCTCATTTTTCAATGCATTTTTTATTTCTAACATAATAGTCAACGAACATATTGTAATCGTAAATAATAATAATATACAATGTGTCATGATGTTGATGTGTCGCTGCTGCAGTCTCCATCTCGCGCAATTTATTTTGCTTTCGTTTATTCTCTTTTGACGCAACGTCGACAAAAATCACTCAAACAGATCCATTCGTACTTTAGGCTCGTGTCTACGTCGGAAAATAGATCAGTCTTGCAAACACAAGTTTTCTTAAAATTCAAAAATTAATCCTAAAAAATACAATCCTACAAATATACCGCCGCAACACATTAATCAAATTTAGAGAGGTTACTGCAAATATTATTCAAAACTAACAAACTTACAATACCAGTCAGCAACTCAGTCTTTTCAAAATTTTGATTATTATAAATATATAAAGTTATTATATTTCGATTTGCTATATATCGAGTTGTTTACAAAAGCAACTACGCAATATGATAGAATATTACAATGATGTCTCGCCTGATTCGATGAAAGTAATTTCTATGTCAACGGCGATCCTTTCCGACGTGCGCCTCTTGGAACACATTCTTCACACACACACACACACACACACACACACACACACTCCTTCCGTAACGTTACGATACTCTACAGCCATTTTTTGCAATTTTTTTAACATTTACACTCGACTCTACACAGCCGTTTTAAGTAATTTTATTTCCTTCACGTGTTTTGTTTAATCGTTTGTGCGTCTTTGTTGATCTTCTACAGCCTCGCTCTCACACGCGGCGATTATATAAACATAGAAACATACAAACACACATGTTTTTTTTTTTCTTCTACGTTATGCACGACGCATTTTTTTTCCGTTTAATTTGCGTGAATAATTAAACTTTGTTTTATAATTTGTATCTCGCCATCAACTACATTTTTCGAAGCACTTTATTGCAGGATTTTTTTTTTTTTTTTTTAACGAAGCACTTATTGTTTTACTCCTGGGTTATTCGGCATGTTTTTCCATTTCACTTTTCCAGTACTTTTTCTGTTTATTTATTTAACGCGTTTTATATTTAATTAAGGGAGTGCAAATGGAATCTTTTTTTCGTTCACCGAATAGAATCTGCGTGTTTTTTCTCAACATATCACATTTATCGTGAATGCGCATTTTATGCACTAATTTTATACAACGATCCCAATTTGTGCTATTCAGATGTCTTTCGCTGTACAATATATAATATAATTTTACTTCTATATAGAAGATTTATGTAATAATGTAAAGATACATAAAAATTCAATAATTCACGGCGCAAGTGGTTGTATAAAAAAAAATAAAAAGCTTCACGGAAGCATCGAAAACAGACATCCGCCGAAAATGTAGAAAACAAATAAAAATCTGTGCAAAAATTATTAATCTAGTTTTAATCTAGAATTATCCGAAAATCATTAACGCTTTAACGGAGGACACCTGAATTCACGCAAGCGTTAGGATTGATTATGCGTGTGTGATTACCGCGGCAGCTAATTAACGCACGTGTCTCTTTTTTTTTTTTCTTTTGTATGTGTATATAATCAGCGTTTCTCTGAAAGACTTAATCATTATATCCGTTGTAATCACAGTCGATGTAAAAGTGTGTGTACATAGAGACGATGCTCATCGATACAATATATTCTATATTTAGAGTCTTTCGTTTACGATTTTCTTCATCGCTTACTCCACCTCTCCACGTTAATTAACGTAACGAATGATTTATGACGTCCCTTTTTCCACCCCAAAACTCCGACGGATGTCCCGAGCCTGTAAAGGACATCGGAATTCTTTCCACGGCCGTCATCGCGGTTTCGATTTCACACGTGCGTGCGTGTCTGTGTAAGGCGTGGCACTTGCAGGATATGAAAATCATTGGCACACCCCAAAACTGCACCCTTGACAACTTCGCTTTCCCATCCGTATTCTTGCGATTACGCGGATTACCAAGGAGACTTCCATGACATATCCCAAAACATACTCGTACCGTGATCGTCGCATTCTCCCTTCCCGTTCGAGGAGGTAGGCCATTCGTTGATATCGCACGTCGACCTTAAGTTTAAAGAGTGAGTTTTGCGGTGTGCTTAAGGATGACAACCAGACCACGACGGGGCTAGGCAGAGCGTTGCGGCGACAGTGAAAGCAGAGGCACGCTGGCAGGACCTTCCCCGTCGAGTGAGCGTCATACTGGTGTCTCGAAGGTCACCTGCAAAACACATTATTGTTTTATATATTATTATTATATTTTATTTATTTCATATATCATTATGTTTTATATATTTTATATAAATTTATAAATGAAAGAGATCATTTTTGCAGAAGACGTGTTGACAGTAAGCAAAATAAGAGACTAATACATAATATTCAATCGATCTTAATGCTTTTATATCTAGATACCTATTTATCAAAAGCTGTTAGAGTGGATCAATGATTTGTTATCTCTAAATCGGTCTCTAAACCTTTAATAGACGTAAATATATGGAGAAATGTCCATAACTAAACGCATAAGACAACATAATTACAGTGTTAAAATTACAAACTATAATTACGGTGCATTTAAACACACTAGAGAATTCATGCTCATTTGCTGGGCATATTTGCTTGAAGGGTGAGACCACAAATATCTCTTGATGTATCTAGGTATACGTAATGTAAAGTACACTCGGAATGACAATCAGGCTGCAACTCTCTCGTAATAGTGCAGTGTACGTATAGTTTGATTGTTTGGGGGAAGCGTTAATGATAATGGGGCGCGATAAGTATATTGTTCTCTTCCGAACAATATCATATGTTATTATACGTGACGTTCCATTTATATGTCAAGAGAGAGAGAGAAAGAGAGGGATTTAAATAAAAATTAAATAAAAATTTTAAAAAATATTTATTAAGATACTTTATACTTAGAGTTTAGAGAGAAAACATATAAAATGGCATATAATTAAAAATCTTTAGTAAAGATAATATTTGAATTAATATGAATATGAATTTATGTAAATATGAAAATAAATATGAATATATGATGAATATGATAGAGTGAATATAATTATGAATATGATAAATATAATAAAATATTGTGTATGCGTTTTTGTTAATTTATTTTAAAAATTTGTGTGTACTTTTGATTTATTGTATATCTAAAATTAGTTACCGCACATCTTTTGTGTCATGTAGAAGGCACTTAAGCTACACTATCCTCATAATAAGGTCAGTAATAAAATCAAAGAATAACATCGACCTACCTCTCTAGTCCCTTTTTTCGATCGTTTCCTCTCGAGCTTCGGTGTTTGAGGTAGCAGAGTGTAATCGCCGCCAGCACCCCCGCTTCGCTGCCGCGTCACAGGGGGGTGAGTTAGCGCGGGTGCTCGCGGAGGCGGGGAGAATTGGACACCCTGCGGCAGTAACGAGTAGCCGAGGTTTTGGCTCTGAATAAACGGCGAAGTCGGCGGAAAGTGGTTGGCAACCACCGGCGCCCAATATTGATGCGAATACCGGGCCGGGGAATTCCCTGAAGAGAGAGGGCAGAAAAATTGTAACCCATCTTTGATATAGACCCTTTGTCTTAACTTTGAAAAATCCAACATCTCTGTTCTTATCAAAATGTACCGGTTACGTAAATCGAGTTATTGATGATTATGACGAGGGTGATATGTAAATGTGAAAATTCAAGGTCTATAATAAGACAAGAGATATGTGAGTAAAGAAAGTATCATTTAGTACGGGGGAAAAGTTTACCATACTCACTGTCATTACGTGGATTGCTGTACTGCCTCTGCGTCTTCCAGGTCGTCGATCGAACCTTTCCGGCGGTTTCCGTGTTAACGGCGTCGACGCTGACGCTTCTCGAGACTCCTCTGTAAGGATTCGATGTGGCGTTCTCACTGGCGGTCGCGACACCAGCGAGCTGCTCGTTAAGGGCGTACAACTTGGACGTAATGTCCTTACCGATGAGGGTGTTGAGTACGACCTTGAGCAGCGGCCTGTGTCGGAGCACCCTGAGTAACTTCATTCTTGTCCAACAGATGTAAGTGCTAGGCTCCTCGGCGCGTATTGTCACCTGGAAGACGTCAGCGTCGCTTTCGTGCACGGCCTCCCATTCGGGTGAGTCGACGAATTGGTAAGCTCTAATATAATGCAAGTGTGTTCCGTCGCAAGTTACCTTCAGTCTGGAACCGAGAGCGAGATTTAATATTGAAACCGTACTTCAAGCGACAAGCGACTTGTGCGATAAATAATAAATTAAGTAGGACCTCTTCTCTTCAATCGACAATAATGAATTGATGCAGTTAATAAAAAATCAATTAAAATCTTATAGACTCTTAGTCCTTTCGATATTAATTTCATTTCATAAAAAAAATCATAGATATAATATAGAAAAGTATTAGCGTCTCTATATTAATTCAGTTTCAATTAGTCTTCTATTAGGAAAAAAGAGGAATCACTCACTTTCCACGTAAAAGAATGGACAGTCTTCTATCTGCCGGCGTGACTCCTTCCGTTGCGTACGTCTGATCGGAATCCAGCTTAAGTATTCTCGCTTCTTTCGCCAGCTCCTGGAAATGTTTCTTGCTGACCTTGTAGGGCTTGAAGAGCTTCAGATAGAGCTCGGCTAATTCAGGACTGAGAGCCGGGGGCAGGAATCGACAGGCGAGTATCAATGAGTGAATACCATTCAGCAGACCGAGGGCCAAGCACCACAACATAGCGTCCAGGGCGCATATGGTGATTCCGGCCCAGAGAGCCGCCAACATAAAGCCCGCCGTGAGAAACGTGCGAAGAGCTAAGACGGAAGCTTTGAACGAGCGCGGCACCAGAAACGCAGCCGCAAAAAATAAATTCGCTGCCTGAAATCAATATGTAATTATAATAATACATTTTTAAGTGAATCTCTAAAAAGGCAGAAAAAAGTTTAAAAGTTAAAAAGAAAGATGAAAGACATTGATAATCCAATATTACTAAAGAAATTTAGGGGAAATGAAATTTAATCCCGACTGCATTTAAAGTTAAATTTTATTATCAAATTAATTATGAATATTAAATGTAACTTTAATGTATTCATCAGAAGCTAATTTTCACCTGGAAGAGCTTGTGCTGAGCAGCCTCCCATTCGTCGCAGTAGCCACCCGGTATAAACACTGTCGCATTCAACCTCTCAGTGACGTTGTTGACCTCGGTGCCGTTCCAGACGTCCAGCCACAGTTCCGTGTAGTTGAGATCGTCCAGCGAGTAGCCGCCCAGACTGGGCAGACCGCTATAGTTGAGGGTGTAACCCTCACTCGAGTAGGTCGCCGCCGATGTCGACGAGCTGGTGAACGGCGTCGTCGTCGAGGACGAAAGGAGGCTGCCGCCGGCCGTCGCGGGTGAATCAGTCGTGTTCGCCATTTTTTGTCGAGGGCGCGTGACACGTGCCATCACCATCGACCTCTGCAATATCATATGCAATAGGCATTGTTTCCTTTTAAATATCAATCTTTAAAAATTTGCATTTGTTAATTCCTATTATATTATACATAAATGACGCTTATAATAAATTCTGTCATAAATGAAATGGTTATCTGACATTATTCACCAGCAAATGAAATAATATTCAAGTCAACAATATACTATAGAAAATACTGCATTCAAATATTACACAAATATAAAGAAAATATAAAGAAATTTATTTTCTTTGGTATATTATTTTATTTATAAAATTTCTAGATACTTCAATATATTTTTCAAGATTTAAAAAATCCTCAAGATTATTTTCTTTAAGTTACTATATTTAAATTTTATTTTATTTTATCTATTTCTGTTATCTACTGACGCCTCTTTCCTTTAATTTAATTTTGTATTGCTAAAGGGATTGTTTAATCTTGTTTATTCAAATAATTAAATAAAATGTTATTTTGCAAAAATATTATAAAAAAAAATATAGTTATAAAACCATTGTTGAAAAAGAAAATGATTCTTAATGATGAGAAAATTAAATATTGTAGATTTTTCAAGAAAATAATTTTTTAATATTGCAAAGTGTGCGTCTCTTTCGATTTTAACTAAAATTTTCAAACAAACATTAGGGACCAATTAAGCTGTTGTATTTTAAGATAGATTTTCTTCGTACAAACAATTTTTCGATATCTACTATCGTTTCCGACGCGCTTGAGCTGACCTTTCATATCTGAGAGCTGGTATATATTCTTGCCCTTAATTTATCGAAATTACAGTTAAGCACTGACTGTCAGATTTACAATGGAAGCCACAAGCAACTGTACGATTAACGTGGAATATTGATTCGGCTCTTCGTGATTCGGGATGCAATATCTGAGCTTTATTATCTTCGAGGTCGCGCCGAAAGGCTGCGTGACTTCAGCATTTCGTTTCGCCGCCGGCTCAAAGATTTCGCGGGATATTTTCTGACCAAACGGCGAAAATCTCAAAATAGCATGCAGTTAAGGATCGATTACGTCATCGCCCAGAAAAGGCGATCTTATCTGTTTTCAAGCTGAGTTATGTCCCGAAATTGCGCGAATGACTTCCAAACCGCGAAACCGAACAAAACCTCTTGGCACGTATCGGCTTTTAAAGAGAGAGAGAGAGAGAGAGAGAGAGAGAGAGAGAGAGAGAGAGAGAGAGAGAGAAAAACCTCTCCATCTTACAAAATATATCTGCATTACTTTTTTAGACTATAAACAAGAGATATTAGATTTTCTGCAAAATCTCTTTTCATATAAAGTCTATTTCTTACTGCTGTTTTGATCCAATAATTTCACATAATTTCTTACTATATCAGTTAAAACTAGCAAATCGCGTTCAAATAAGTTTTTTTGGACTGAAAAGAATAAAAGCATGTTTCTGGTTCAGAAACTAAGTATTTAACCAAAATATTAATCCAGTTATTCGAAAAAAAAGAAAAATATATACAGATATCTTACATAAAATATATTTTATAAAATGATACATAGATTAAAAAATAAATTTACATATATCCTTTATTTTTCTGTAAAAAAAAGCAATCTATGATCTATCGTGGATTCAAAATCGATTGTGCTTCAACAAAAACATCGTCGATTTGTTTCGTAAAAATTAATAAGAAAATAAAAATTCCGTAAAAAAATTTCGATTATCTATTATTGCGAGGCACTCTGTTATCGATGGGAGAGCTACGCAACCAGCTAGAAATGCCGTTTAAAGTCCTTTCCGCTGATACAGCATGCGCCAATAAGCGTGAATCCGCTCTCGAAATGATTTAATATTATTATTCGATTTTCGATATTTCCGTCCGAGGTAGGCCGGTGTCACGCTTTCATCTAACGGAACTACGTTCCATTGAACGGAAATTCGTTAGGACACTCTTTCCTGTCTGCTTCAACTATCGTACAATAGATATAAACTGGAACCCAAGAGCAATGGATCGTAGGAGGTGTGAATTTTCGTAAATAACTAGTCAGAAAATTCCGACTGTATTTTTTCTAGATTTTTAAATATATTATTTCTTATATTTATATATTTAATTGCAAAAGACAGAGAGTGATTATATATATAATCAGTCTGGATATATATTATCCAGAATCTATAGAAATATCTCCAAAAGAGAAGGCTATATTTAATTAAATATTTTGGTTTATAAAAAAAGAATCATTTATTTTTGCAACATTTGTGCTATATCGTAAAAAGATGCATACAAATATAAGTACCCTCCTTTTGTGAGATATTTTTCTCATCTGAAAAAAGTTATAAATTGGTGACCGAGATTCTCTAAATAGTCAATATGGAATTTATATTTAAAATAGCGGTAATATAGGTCGTATTACATTGCGAATTCTGTAGATGATTACATCTAGGGCAAACCATTATACTGTTAAAGCTTGATTTATCTGTGTGATACAGTCTAGTTTTCCCTAAACGTATTAACTTAATTTCGCGTTCGTGCGATCCCTAAAGAGTTAACGTCTGCCTGGTGCAAGGGCAGCTCGTCCGTTTCGTTATGCAAATCCTCATTCGCGGCTACCGCGATACAAACTTGATCGTATCTTGATATTCTTTCGCTTAAATCTCACGTTGTGACGTGAGCCGTTTCTCGCAAACGGAAACACGAAGTAGCCGGAGATAGTCGGCTTTACAGGCGAGATTTCAACTACAGATTTCATCAGTTGCTGCATCTGGTTGCTATGCCATGTAAAGCCTAATTATCTTAATGTATTCCGCAAACACATTAAATAAAACATTCTAATCATTATATAATCTCTTTTTCTATTTGAAATTTTAATTGATATTATAAATAATTCTGAAGATAAAAATTTACATTTACTTTAGAATACTTTATGCTCTATTAATTTTGTTTAGTTGCGCTTTCAGTGGCATAAAAAAATATTACACGAGTATAAATATGATATATAAATTTATATAAAAGTCGAATTTTATCTTTATTCGTATATGTAGTTTTTATAAAAAAAATTCTAAAATTTCTCTTCTATCATTATGTGCGATGTTAGATGTACTCCCCACCCCCATCCATTGTATTCTAGTTCGTGTTGATCGATTGATCCACTCGATGACGTTACAGAGGCAATTCGCACGGAACGAACGAATTGGCCGAAGATGCCTCTTACAGACAGACGAAAAGTTTCAAGGTCATCGTGCCGCTGTATCGACTTAGCTCGTATGCTAATTAAGGGCGAAGGCGGAGGAGAGGCTTTCGTGACTGGCCGTGCTCACTATCGCCCCAGAAGACTTATTCGCTGGCTCTATGTGGGCTCGGCTGGGGTCAGGGTAAATCACGTGACATTATAACAGGGTGTGGTGATTTACGCCAGGCTCTAAATACCATCCTGCAACGTGTGCCCAACTTGCATATTTACCGAAGTGCCGAATTTTTATTCGACCGATGTCTCGGATTTGAAAAGATTGATTTTTTTCTGCAATGAATTTTTCGAAAAAAAAAAAAAAAAAAAAATTTCGCAAAGGATCGATGATAAAGAGAAATACACAGTAATCTTGGAGAGTCACGCGATTCAAACATGTTTATATACATATGTATATATTATGCACGATATATGTATGCTCTAAGTGTCTCATTTATCTCGATTACTTTGAATCATTGTATGTTGCATATTTTTCTTTGTTTTCGCTTTAGATTTAATTTCTGTGTCAAAAATTAATAATTTTATTTGAAAAAGGATGAATTAAAATTGGCGAAAGATCAATGGTTAAGCAAAAGAGCAGTATTTTAGAAGATCAAATGGTGTATGAGTTATACGCATGATTTAAAACGCCGAGCGATATTTTCTTTTTAATCGCGTTTTATTCAAATTATGTTAATTGGCTTCGATTCGAGCCAACAAATTAGCATCGATGAGATATTGAGGGAAAACGAAGAGACCGATATGCTCTCTTTTATTGCTTATGTCGTGAGTCCGTATGTAAATTAGGTCTCCTGAAAATATGAAAATAATCTTGTCGACGGGCAAGATATGGCTTGCGTGACGACAAGCTTCCTTGAGATTTTACTTCCGTTTGCCACTTTGTTCCGACCTCGAAGATGTCGGCTTGCAGTATAGGAAACGTAGATATCGCTTCCACTAGTTGCAAGGATATTTTTAGCAGATGGAAAATATATTCAAATCCGGAAAAAATATAATCATAGATATTTAAATTGCACACTGTAGATATAAACACGCAGAGAATACATTTCTTTATATATGGAATGTACATTATAGGAGGAAATCTTAATGTGCAAACGGTAGGTTAAAAACTGATTCTCTCATTCTATTATCTGATATAAAGTCAATCGAAAAGATTAAAGTAGGCAATAAAAATGCAAATGAGGAAAATGACTAAAATTCAACAGTGATAACGTTACGTGACCATTTTGAAATCACCCTAGAATTGCGAGCGAACACATTCTGTCACTCCCGATTCGTTTTACTGCGGTGGCTCGGACAGCTTTCGAATTAGATTAAAGCCGCATATTGAGGGTCCGAAGCCAACCCTTTACTCTCCTATCCCTCGAATTCCACTAAAATGGTAACCGACAAGTCATAGAAGACAGAAACTGCGGCGCTTGATCGGTCAATCCAATTTATGTTGATGAAATTACTTATTTCTTATGCACTTCATGGCTCACTCATTTCCGACCATCACTGGGAATTTCTCTGAGCAATTGAATTCATGCTTTCTCTCTCCTTACATTGAATATTATCGTATTTATTTTATCAATGATTTTATCGGCACATAATAGTGTTCGGATATTTATAAGTATGACCTGACAGAGATAATCTTTGATTTTAAGTTTTAAAAAACCGGTTAAGTGTAATTAGGAATTATTGTTAAAATTAATTAAAATTAGAAGAGTGATTATGGATTAATTATATATAGAAGTGGTTATAAATTATTTTTTACCGTTTTATTTTTTTAATTAAAATTAAAAATATGTAAAACATTTTAAATTATTATTTAAAGTATTTTGAACTATTTTAAAAAAAATTCTTTAAAGTAATATAAAATTATTATTAAAGTATTTAAAATTCCTGCAACAAAGTTTATTGGAAATTAATGATTGATTTGGATCTATCAAATTGATAGATTTTAGATTTAACAATGAAAATGGTGATACAAACTTTAAAAATAGCCAAAAAAATGTCAAAAAATGTAAGTCTTAATTTTTGCAAACATGCCGATTGCCAAGTCACGAACATCCTCGCTGGAATATTGTATATTGGACTTGCGTTTGGACTTGCGCCGGAAACACTTGTTGCCCCGTCAAGTTTATCGCGCGCGAGTCCATCGCACATAAATTGTTTCATGCGATTTTCTCGCGTCCGAAATTCACAAAATTACTTGATAAGCATAGCGAAATCGTGTGGCAGTGTTATTATTTTCTCGTCTTTTATACATCACTATTAATTGTCATCTATAAATTATTTTCCTCAAGTGCATTTTATCTGTATTACAGATTAATTTCGTTAATAATAATGCTTGACGTGGAGCAAATCGTTATCTTTTATTACATACACAAATCCTTTTGTACTTAAGTGAAGGGTTTACTACTCAGACAGGTAGTAAAACTCAATTGCCACAGCTACACGTTAAATTCTACCCAACTCAGAAGCACGATCTACTTATCATATAAAGTGGCAATTTTAACCCCAAGGTAGAGAAAAAAGAATGAATACAGGGTGATGCAAAGAAATCTCCGAATTTTACGAGACGATATCGAAGCGATTTCAAGTAATACGTCATTGATAAGATATCAATGATGGCATCAAAGAGAAGACGATTAATTTTCCAAACTACGAGGACTAGGGTGTAAAACGCTCCGATGAGGTCTCTTTCCGTAGTAAACTGCCAACAGCTGAAAGCAGCTGTCTATAATGTGCGCGTGGGGTTGGCGCGAGCGCCCTGCGAAGAGAGAGAGGGCTATCGACCCTTTCGACGGCGACGGAGGAACCACGCGGTCTGCTACGTGCAACCCTCTTTCTTAAAGGCCGCTACACACTGTGACACACGTGTCGGCAGATCGAGTGTATGGCCTCCAATTTAATCGAAACGTGATCCGAATTTAAATTCTGGCTCGCAACGAAACGTATCTTGGATTTTTTCTCTTTTGTCGAAAATGAAAAATATTGATGCCCGACTTATATGCAGTTGCTGGCTTCAACATGTGAGTGTTGCGTCATATCGTGAGATTCAAAAGCGTATCGCACACGTATATTAATTCACCAGTCTTATAAACGTAACTAAATTATTCAAAACACGTCATTATACTAATAATAACTTATAATTCAATCTGATTACGATTGAAAAACAAATTGAATTATAACTTACCGTTATTTTATTCTATTAGATTAGATTATAATTTTATGTATATTTATATTATCATGAAAATAATTACATACATTTAATATATTCACAATTAGTCGGAGTGAGTTTGCACAATTCAGAATGAAAAGCATTCTCTTTTGATAAAAATATTATTTGATTTTTCTCGAATAATACCTGGAAGACGACGTTCGGCTTCAAAATTGTTACAAATCACAAAGTTAGCAACCCATTACTTGCAAGTCTCGTCGCCTCTTTGCACGAACGTAAAGCAACAGGTAAATGCTCTAACGTCGCATGTCACAATTAATTCTTTTTTTTTTTTTTTTTTTTTTTTTTTTTTGCGTCGAGACAACGCGAGCACGACCACGATTAGAGAGATTATCACGTAAGAATTAGAGATCTTAATGGCTTAAAAGTGTTTAATTTCTCTTGTAACGCGACTTTTCATTTTTAACAAAAAGACATATATTCTTTCATTATTTACAGCTTTCAATTGCATGTCGTACGATCTCTTGGGTCGAATGACTCGATTGTTACCCTGCCGTATATGATTCATTTCATTTACATACTAATATCCTTTATGTGTTCTTACCTTATGGTGGATAAGCGATATGTCTTTTGAAGTGCAGGATGATACACCTCAGTCTACTGTGAGTATGCGACGACAGCAGCGAGCACGAAGACGCTGAGCTTCCTCTGTCCTCGTCGAAATTCGCGACGCGAACGAACATTATTGCGCGCGACACCATCGCAACCGATTACTTTTTGACCTCGGTAAGCTTGCCACGCAAGGAAAGGATCTCACGTAGATCTCACCACAAATAGAGTCACAATAATTATCGTGAGTCTGCCGTAATTAGTTTTAACGAAACGTTTCTTCGCTTTCTCTTCGCGGCCTTGTCGCAGATGCCTGAAACATTACACGATATGCGAGAGAATCAACGATCATTCTTCAATGAACTTTTAAAAAGATAAACAAGCGTCACAATCTTGTCTCTCTTGGTATTACAAAGTTCAAATGAGTTAACAGTCAGTTAATAAAGTTTTCATGATTAACTCGCGCGAATTAATTATAAGCGCCAACCTTTTTGTCATTAAGTTGAATTACAATTTAATTGCTAAATCTCGAAAAAGTGTCTTTTTCAATTAATTGTAAAAATTTTTAGTCTTTCACGCAACATATTAATAAATAAACAAGCATAAGAATATATTTTCTTTTTCAGATTAATTTAAAGTTTTTAATTTCTCAAACCCTCGAATCGTTTGAAATAATTCAGTTTCAAAATCTTATTTCTTGACTAATTTAAACTAAAGTTTTTGAGGTGACTAAAATTTTTGTTAAATATTAATTGAAAACTTTGAGAAAAATTTTACAATTAATTTGTGTATTAATTTAAAATCATTTCAGAATGTTTTTATAACTTGGCTAAATGGGAGAAAATGTCATTATTATGTCATAAAGCCATCACTTTTATATAATTGTCACATTACTCTCGTCGTTATTACAAAGCAACTCATTACATACAGACAGCAAGACGAACAGATATTTCATTCTCATCCATCATTAACAATAATTGCTTATCAAATGTTTTATTCGTAACTCAATTAAGCTTTACTGTTTGCGACATGATATCAGTTCAAACGACCATTATCATTCTTCGTAATTCTCGTGAAACCTTTTAAATGCGGATCATCCCTTTAAATGTTTTGTAAATTAAAATATGATGTAGTATTTTGTAACAGTTACAAACCATTTGGAATCAATTTTCATAAACTAGTCCATGCGGATAATTAAAGTGATCAAATTAAAAGATATTTGTTTCCTTTTGCATAATATTCTTCGTAATATTTAAACGCCACACATACACACACACACACACACACACACACACACACTCACGCACACGCACACACACACACACACATGCCTCAAATACACCACGCTTTGGATCAATAGCAATCAGATATTATTCATTTTTCACTCTCTTTAGAATTCTGCTGAAGCTTTTTGCAAAGATATTCTAGCCACTACATCAAGATCAGTGCAACTTACACGAATAGGGAGTACAATCGTCGATCCACGCCACAGTCTCTCGCGAGTCAACAACCGTGCGTCCAAGATGCGTGTTCTCTCATCATATTGATCAATAACATTCACACATCACGCTTATCAATTCTCCCCTTCGCGATTCTTCATCAACGCGATCCTACGCCATCAGAAATTAGATCATCGTCAACACTCTCTCCTCTGGTAACTTCGTTGGAAGCTGTTCGACATTCTCTCTCTCTCTCTCTCTCTCTCTTCTTCCTCTCCCCCTCTCTCTCTCTCTCTCTCTCTCTCTCTCTCTCTCTCTCTCTCTCTCCCTTTTTCTCACACACATACACAATCTCTCCAGCATCCCTTGTTTTCAACGCACCGTATTCCGTCCGCTCGTCAGCAAGGGTAGAGCGGCAGCATCATTAATCTGGAAAACGGATCGTGTCCTTCGCTGGAGCACTGTTTACACGGCAGGACTGGTGCCATGGTCACTGCTGCGAGGAGCGATGGAAAACGATCCTCGGTGGCGATGTGTCCTTCGTCCTGCCGATGGTGGCGGTGGCGATGACGTTCTCCTGCTCTCCGTACGAAATGCTTCTTATCCAGCAAGTAGACGACGTCATCGAAGGGAGGACGAGGTATACAGGACGGCGACCACTCGTACGCTCATCTCCGCGCGGAATCTCCGCTCCCCGATGTATGCGCGGAGTACGCCAACTTTGCTCTCTCGTTGATCACCCCCCCCCCAAGCAGAGCTTTTTCTCGCCCCTGTCTTCGCCGCCCCTTTTTCACATTTGCCCACCTGCCCACCCTCAACCCCCTCGCGCTCGCTCGATCGCTCAAGCGCGCGTCCCCGTCGCTCTTAGCCACCCTGATCCGAGGGCGCGAAACTGTGCACCCCAGGGGTTGCGCTCCGTGCGGTGATGCGCCTCTGGCAGCTCTCGCGACACTAAACCACCCTTGGAGCTAGCGCCACGCCCTCCGCGTAGGTGGCACCACCGCTTGTTAACCCTCTTTCCGAAGCCGAAGCGACTGCCGTGGACCTCATCGAGAGTCCTTCGAATGATTGTCCTCTGCTGCCGGCAAGGACTTTCTTTCTTTCCATCTCTCTTCTTCTTTCTTTTCCCTTCTTGTTTATAGATTTCTTTGATTCTTCTATCTTCGTGGTTTCTTCTTTCTTCGAACTTGACTCTTTTTATGGTGAACACGTAAGAAATTGTAAATTTATTGAAAAGATAAAAAAAAAATATTTTCCGAACCATTTGATAATTGGATTACAATTACAATTAGGACAATGCAAAAAATAAATGCTATACAATTAATAATAACAAACAGATATCATTTTTTTTAAATATATAAATATTTATAAGAATTTATTTTTAATTTTTACACTCTTTTTCAGATTTTTTAAGAACCTCTAAAAAGAACTCGTAAAGAATAAAAGTGTAAAATAAAAGTCATTGATAGAATGTTGAGATTAATGAGACGCTTTTTGTTGAGAGAGTACTGTATATTTTTATTTATTTAATTATAAACATGTGGTTTTGAAATTTGATTAAATATGTGTAAGTATTTTATTTATATTTTTCGTAAAAATTTTTTTAGTAAGAAATTCTAGATTCTCTCTTGCTTAACTCAATTCTTCGATCGAGCTTAATATTTACAAAAATTGTATAGGCGCATTTGTGTGCATTTATAAATGTTAAATTTACTTAACGCATTAGCTTTTTTCGAAAATTCATTAAAATATTTTCATAAGTATCGTTTCTTTTTTCCTCGGACTAGAGTTTCCATCCTCCGAGTTTGTCGTCAAACATTTGATATTTACAAATATGTACAAAGCATTACATTTACATTACATGAATACTTTTCGAAAGGTGCATTCGTTGCGAATTTCGTTGCCGAGCAACAACTCTATAGAATATATCGTATGTACAATATTGTAAGGATATATTGTTTGATGAGTTCTGTTGCTATTGATGAATTTTACTAGATCTAATTATGAGAGATTTGTAAAATATTACAAATACTTTAAAATTAAAACCGTCAAGACGGTTTTATTAAAGTCCAACAGTGTAAACGCGGTGAGCGGAAGTAAAAGCGTACGCTTTCATTTGCCGCCACTTTTTTTATCGTTAGTCGTTATATGATCTCCAACAATCCGCGTTCTTGTAGTCGAAGAGCTGTATATCGTGCTCGGCGTCCTCGGCGTCGCCGAGCAAACTCTCGTAATTCGAGTAGGAGGCGTAATGCTATTCCTCGTCAACAATTTCGCAGCTGTGATACTTGCTGGAGGAATCCAGCCAGCTCTCCACGCCGCTGGAGGCCAGATCGTCGCAAGACGGCAGCTCCGGAAGAGGTTCCATATTCGGTGCACCCTTCTTCGTTAGATTATTCACCGCGCGTTCTTTGGACTTTACGCTGCCAACTAAAATGCAATCAATTAATATTAATACAAAAAATCGGTAATAAAATATTTTGAAGGACAATTTTTCTCTCAATTAGTACACAGAATTTTTAAATGAATAATTGGGATTATTTGATGTTTCGAACATAAGGCTCTTAATATTTACAAACAACTATCAAGCTGGCATATTAATGCGTAATTCTTAAAAATGGGAATCTCTTTCTTGGTAAATATACCAAGTAAAATATGTACCCTGTGCACGTTTCAATTTTCGCGGAAAAAATTAATTTCTAAGACACATTAACATCTGTTAACATGTGGCTCTTATTCGCCAGATTGATAGTTGTTTGTTTGGGATTATTTGATTTGATCTATTATCTTAAATAAACAAATACCATTGTTAGATGTCGGTTTAGTTTCTTTCCTACGAATCAGTGCTTGTCTGTAAGCACGAGGACTTTTATATTCGCTGCTGATGCCTAAACCAGCGCTAATCGTAGGAAGGCGAATGTCCAAGTGCGATCCTTTATCTGTAACTATCTAAGATATCGATCAAAACTATTATAAAGAATTTAATAAGAGATAAGATATATGATATATTTTATTACATATTAATTAAAAGAATATATGTGTATGATTTCATTAACATTTATAATAATATATAT
Source organism: Anoplolepis gracilipes (assembly GCF_047496725.1). Taxonomy (NCBI): domain Eukaryota; kingdom Metazoa; phylum Arthropoda; class Insecta; order Hymenoptera; family Formicidae; genus Anoplolepis; species Anoplolepis gracilipes. The sequence goes on along the minus strand of NC_132976.1, from coordinate 11,938,121 downwards.
AAAGAGAAATGAAAAAGAAACTAGATTTTTACGATAGAAATTCGAAAATAAAATATATTACCATAATTTAATTTTTGAAAAGTATAAAAGGAGAATTTACAATTTTATTCTTTTATCAAAAAAGAATACCTTGTTATTCATTGCATACAGCTTCGTTGCGATATCTCTTGCGACCAGCGTGGTCAAGACAGTGGCAAGATAAGTTTCCTTCACCAGCAGATACTCCAAGGCTGTTCTTTGCCAATACAGATATCTACAGGAACTCGCCGCTATGATAGATACCTAAAAGGATTTAATTTTTATTTCGGATTTTTAATAATTAGATAAAAAACAAAATTAATACCTTAAATTTATCATCGACAGAAGCCCGAGAACTTTCGAATTCCGGTGAATCCAGGAATTCGCAGGGCAATATGGGATGCAAAAAATTGTTATCGCTCAAAACATTGACTTTTCCTGTGAGGAGCAAACCTAATCTATCTGTTCTCGTTAAGTTTTGCATCGCGTACGCCTCGCCGGCATGAAGAGACATTATCGTCGCAAATTCTGTCGATACCAATCGTTTGAATTGCAGTCGTGAAACCTGTGATAAAAAGAAAAGGAATTAATTCCAAAACTCTTTCGAAGATATAAAGAAAGATTCACCAATTTTTCCAATAACATTAGTGACGAAAATTTACTTTGAAAGGATAAAAGAGCGTGTGATAAGCTTCTTCCAATTCGGGATCAAATCTGATGGGTCTCATCTGATAAATAATATAGACTAATTGACCGATATTGAGCAATAGAAAGCTAAAGTTCCAGGAAAAGATATCTGGTGCGCATATCACGTGCCAAGCCCATCCTGACAGCAACATAAAACCTGAAAGAAATATTTTAGAAATATTTTCAAGAAAGAATTTAACAATTGCAAGTTAAGATTGAAATGGTACAATTGCATGCAATTAGTAATAAGTAAAAATAAAATATGCAATATATTTCGCTATTTTTTAATATGATGTTTTATTTTGAGATAATACACAGATTTTGTATTGTTAATTACTTACCTAAGATTAGCAATGAATGCATGAACAAAATCCCCTTTTTAGAGGACGGCGCCGAATATGATAGTGCGAAACAGAAGTTTGCCAACTGGAATAAAATGTGTTGCGGCTGTTGCCACAAGCATAGAGCAGTATTTCCTTGAAAAGAATAAAAAAGTACCGATAAATTGATTTATTGCTTTTCATAAACTTCCTATTCACATAAACGCGGCAATATTTCTGTGGACCACAACTTTTTATTCATACGACGGACGTCTCTTATTATTGCGCCTTCGTGTCTTTAATAAGAAAAAAAAATGAGAAAAACCAGTTCGTTTTCTTTTTCTCGTAATTTTATGAATAAAAAGTTGTGGTTCTGATATCTCGTACATATATGAGAAATAATAAATTTTGCTCCAAAAAATATAAGGGTCATTCGTTTCGCAAACTCACCGAGAGTAGTGATGTTGTACGATGGCAAAGGATCATGCCCTAAACCGGGACTCATCTTTCTCAGAACGAAAATACACTATTACGTATTAATAAAAATATCAGAATCAGGTGTTCATGTTCACTGATATTTCTCGAATAAGAACTCGGTATGTTTTCACCCCTCGCACACGCGCACACCAAAGGATATTCTTCAAGGCGCATGTGCTAGCTTTACAGGATCGATATTATTTCCTGTCGGTCCGAAGGGATTAAAGATGACAATTTTGCAATACCGATATGCGATAAAGGAAAATTACGAGGTAATTTCTAAGAAGAATGAATTATTGTAATGGAAAAATAATAAAGATTGTAACGCTTTTCAGAAGAAATAGATTGTTAAAATAAATTTAAAAGAGATACTCTTAAATTTTATTATCAAACTTTGGAATTTTTTCAATTTCGATTATTTCTAATATTTTAACATCAGTATCGTGTTTCTCGGCAACTTTTTAACTGAATTTCTAATTCAATTTATAGAAAACTGTGTGGCAAGATAATTAAATGTACAGTTTGAATTTTTTAAGATAAAAATAAAGAAACAGAGAGAGAGAGAGAGAGAGAGAGAGAGAGAGAGAGAGAGAGAGAAATGAGATAAAAATATTCTTTTATTCTTCGTAAATAGTTCAAATTTTTTATTCCGATTATTTCAGCAGGAATATTAGAGGAGGATTTTGATACATGATAGTTTAATTAATATATTATATATAATTATATATATAATTTATTATATGTAAATTTATAATATAATACAATACATTCGGCCGTTAAAGTGGTGAAATACCCTCTTGAGAAAAATTGTTTTTATTTCTGAGCAAATATACTTTCAAAACGGTAAGAGATATAAAAAAAAGTTTTGAATAAAAATTTTATGGTTTTTAATATAGTTTAAAATTGCATCAAAGTTTTCAAAAATTTAGAGGGGAGGGAGGATTTCGAGAAATATGACATTTTCGAAAAATCTGATTATGCAATTACATTAAAAACCATAAAACCACTTATTCGAAACTTTTTTTTTATATCTCTTACAATTTCGACGGTATTTGCTCAGAAATATTAAATCCGATTTTTCTCAAGAGGGTGTTTCACCCTCTTAGCGCCCAAAAAAGCACGTATAAAAAATACATGTCTTTTATTTTGACCTAGACTACAACATATTCAAAGCGCATTAAAATCAGGGACACTTCCATATCTTTCCTTGTTAGGTAAATATTATTGTAAACATTTACTTCAAGTTCAACTTTTTCGTATTTTACATGTTTCCCATACGTTTTACCACAAGAAAATATAATTATAGATTTTTTATTTTAAAATATTTATTTCCAAAATATTTATGTTATGTTGCAACAACTATGCTGGAATTTTGTGGATTTATATCTCTGCAATGTTTTTGTAATGTTTCATTGCAATATTTACTGCATTATTGTTGCAATGTAATTGCAATTATCTATGCTGCATGGGTATATTATCTTTTTTAGTACACAATTATCTTTTTTTAAATTACATCTTCAATCTTTAATTAATCTTTTAATCAATTACAATCTTTAAATTTTATTATAAATTTTAAAATATATAATATATGTAATAGAGACATACATGCATAAAGACAGAGCTAAGAAAAAGCTAGTCTATTATTATATAAAAATAAATTAAGAAGACGATAATTATTTAAAACTAATCATTTAATTCTTCATGATAGAATTAAATTGCATGTACGTAAAATATTCCAATTTTTCTCTATATATTAATAACATTTCTCAGACTATATATATATCATGTACATATCATATATTGTTCAAATTTTCAAACGATTAGGATCAGTGGCGTAGCTATAACATTTGGGGCCCCCGGGAAAATCAATGAATGGGGCCCTTCAGAAATTTTCTAAAGCGTCACATTTATTGATAAATAAATATAACTAAAATACCACAGTTATGAAATTTTAATATCGACTGCTACATTGCAAAAAAATATCTGTGGGGGCCCCCGGGACGCTCCCGGGTAGCCCGGGTGGTAGCTACGCCACTGACTAGGATATTTCACCGTGGAACAATATTTTTATATTTCGAGGTTTGCAACACTGACGCGATACTACGCGCACTTCCGTTCGACCGGCAAAGCGCTGAAGTTACTACGGAATCGATAAAGAGTTCAGAATGGAAGCCAGTCATAAACAGCTTATTTATCTTCGCAATAATCGGCCGCCGCGAGCGCTTGCGACGTGCGACAAATCATTTTGGGGTTTCAAGTGAGTGCAAAGGAAAATGCGCCGTTAATATCAGAGCTAATTAAAGCCTGACGTTTGTTTCTTCGCACGATTAAACAGCTGACGGATAAGTTTACGCGTTTCTTGCGCGACTTAACCTCCCAGAAGAAACTCAAAGTGCGTCTTTGATGATCTTTTTGTTCATCTTATCACATTTAATTCCGTTACTTTGATGAAATATTTCTTTATTCATGGATAACTATTTTTTATAGTTTAACTTTATCGATAATTTGCAATACAAGTTTTGTATTGCAATGTTGAGTAAAAATAGTTTTGATCAAAGAATAAAGTACAAAGAAAACTTTTGACAAATACTGTTATCTTTAAGAAGGATTTTTTTCTTACAGTTGCAGATGATCAATGTTGGAAGGATGGTATTGCAGATCCATTGCCAACAACAATGCAGATGCAGAAGAAGAAGACGATGAAGATAGTCCTGAGGAAGAAGTGCCTAACTATAAGGATCAGTATCGCAATCTCAAAAGGAAGCTGAAATTCCTGATTTATGTATGCAAAGAAACATTTTTGTATTTTAAGTGTCTTCTTTCTTACCCATACTATTCATTTTGACAAAATATATATCACATTGCAGGAAAATGAATGTTTTCAAGAAGCTCTGCGTTCTACACAAAGAAAATTGCTCAAAGTGAATAGAGACAAGAGTTTCCTACTGGATCGCTTGCTGCAATATGAAAAAGTAGATGCATCATTCAGTGAAAGCGATGAAACAGAATCATCAGATGAGGAAGTTGTTCGTCTTGACAATTCTAAGAGGTAAACAAGTTCTACACACACATATACATATATTTAACTAATAACTTATTTAATTGTAATTATACATCGTGTTATAACAATACAATAGAAACTTATATTTTTCTATTATATCAAATATGACATAATAGAAAAATATATTGCAGAAAAAAACAATTTTTATCTAATTATAATTATATATGCAATTTTTAGGAAAAAAGTTGAGATGAATATCAACAATCATACTTCTCATCATTCGTCAATAGTCACAAAACCACTCAGTACCAGCAAGAAAAAAAAGAGTACACCAAAAGTTGCTAAAACAAACAATACACCTATAGTAAGGACACTTATATTCTGTATAATAATCTTAAAGAGGAAATATAAGTATAAGAAAATATTGAAACTGAAATATATTTTCATTTCAGGTACAATCCTCAAATAATGTAGTTCCAATGTCTTTAATGTCTGATGGACACATGACACCAGAGGAAGTGGAGAGACATTTGGAATCTCGTCAAACATATCTGGAACTTGTACCAGAAAAAGCACCACCCACAGTTCCAACGGAAATGTTCAGTAATGATCCTTCTTTGGACAGGTAAGCCTTTTGTTACTCATAAATATATCTTACCTTTTTTATCCTTTTTATGTATAAAACAGAATTATTAAAATGAAAAAAATTCTAGCGAGTCAAACGAAATTGGAGAACTTGAAACATCCCCTAGTAACATGGGAGAAGATTGTCTCAGTGTGGACATGATGGCAGAGTGACAAACATTCGTTTATAGTTTACTTATTAATTATTACAAAGTGCACATAGAGTTATATGGCTCTTCAAGATATTCACGCGACTAACTCAATTGTATCCACTATAACATAATACAAATTTTTATACACAATAATAAAGGACGCTCCTCGCTTTAAGTCCCTTTTCTAAGAATATTTGTGAGGTAGGATGTTAGGATGCATCTGTCTTATGTTTTATGCAGTTGTTTGTTTATGGATCTATTGTTTATGAATATATTCATAGAAATTCCACGTTCTCGTTATGACTGCAAAAAGTAATTCAGTAACTAGCATTTTAGATAGCATAATTTCAAAAATAGAAATAGAAATCGAATTAGAACAAGAGACGGCATCATTATATACAAATCAATCAGAAGTGGAAAATTCTGTAACATCAAATAAAAGGAGCAAATTATCATTGTCCGATTCAATGGAAGATGTAAACTGTCGTATTTGTTACGATCCTAATCAAGAATTGCCTATTATATATCCGTGCAAGTGCAAGGTTTGAAAGAGTCAAATTTTATAACTGACAATTCAAATATTCCAAAATTTTGAGATCTAAAAATCCAGACTTAGAATGTTGAAATAATTCAATATATATTTCTTTTATTACATCTTTAATAAATCACATATATTAATCTGTGGAATGACTTATTTTATTTTATTGATTAAAAAACATATATATGGAAAAAAAAAAGATTTCCCCCAATAATTAATTAATTACAATTGTTTTTCGATAACTGAAATTAGGGAACAATGGGTGCAATTCATCTGAAATGTTTGGAACGATGGTTAGAAGAGAGCAATAGGAATAGTTGTGAATTGTGCGGCTACGAGTTTCAAGTAGAACGAACACCTCGTTACAAGGTTCTTCGTTCCATCGTAGTTTGGTTGTGCTTGAACCAAGATGAGCATCAGATGTACGCTCGCAATGTGAAGGCCGATTTACTTAGATGTCTCGTAGTCATTCCTGTGACCATCGCGTGCTCGTACATCTGCGTAGTCGCTGCGGATTTTTACGCTATGAACAATTATGACAATTTTCCACCCGCACGATGGACCACCTATTCTCTGCTGTCAATGATGGCGTTACTGATCCTATCTTTCTTCATCTGGATTTACATGGCATTACAATATCATCAAAAAGCATGGTTTTACTGGTGGCAGAAGTCTAGTATTGTGAAAATAGTCAATTTGACGCGGGAAAATACTGCTTTAAGAAATTAGAAATGAAAAACGCAACATATCAGAGATCTGACAATATCTGACAGTTAATCGAAGAATTGATTAAGAAGCTCGTCGTTTGATAGATATTTTCCCACGACTCAGCTGCGATATGTAAATGCGTACTTTGCTACTGTCTGAAACCTTTTTTACCCAGATCTGAAAAAAGTATACATCTTGCAATGACGATACAATGCAATTTATCTAATGTCTCAAACACTTACCGCTTCAGTACCAATTGCCGAAATATGTGCCGCGAACCTGTTAAGATCTTTGCCTTCGACATAAACAGGTTGACCACGGTGAAACCTGTTAAAAAAATTTGACTAAATTGTTTTATACTTGTGAAAAATCAAGCTTTGAATATAAAATGGTGTAAAAATAAATATACCATCTTCGCTCGTATGATAATTTGCCGTCCTCTATCCGAGTTTCCACCAATGGAGGCTCAGGCGGTTGTGGTATATGTTGAGATGATATATTTACTGCGTTGTAATGTGGTAAAACTACTGTAAAAACAAACAGTTATAATTATTTATTAAAAAATTTATTTTTTATTTTTAGTCTTTATATACATTATATATTTGTTCTTTTATACATAGAATGTCTCAAAATTTGTGAAATAAGATACTACAGTAGAAAAAAACTAAGTAAGATAAATGCTTTGAGTGATTTTTTTCAAGCAGTAATTTTTAAAGTATGAAAACTTAAAAGTAAATAATTTTAAGCTATGGTTAAATGCCAATTAAAAATTGCTTGAGATAAAAAACCGTCAATTTTTATTACTTAGTTTTTCAAGAACTTTTATACTAAAGAATATTTATTAATTTTGAAACAGCCTGTAGATGTGCACCTGGTTTACGAACAGCAGTGGACGTTTTCGCGCGATTAATTGCTTTCAAATCAAGCTCAATTTCTTTATCCTCCAATAAATAATTTACTGATGCAGGAGGTGGTTTTCGCCGCTTTTCTACTTTTTCAGGTACTGGATCATTGGGACGTCTACGTAATTTTCTCGTCATTACTGGTTTCACCTAATTGTAACAAACGAAATAAATAATGTTAAAAAATATATATTATTACAGCAAAGATAATATTCTATACCTCCATCGAATCACCAGTAAGTTCCATTGTATGACGGTCTGACTCAATTATTTTCCTCTTTTCTTCCATATCGGTAAGCAGATTTTCTTTCAAATCAATTTTTTTTTCTTCAAATTCTTTCACTGCTGCTTTCTTCTCTAATATATAATCTCGTTCAACCCATTCTGTCAAATAATCTCGATAAATTGTATTCAATCTTAATCTGGAAAATAAAAGTTTAATTAATGTGATTATTATTATGTATAAAGTTTGTCACAAATAATTATTATATATTATTAAGTAATTATAACGATAGAACAAATTAATTACCGTTCTTTATATTGTGTTTCTAATCGTTTTAATTTGCGATTATATTCAGGATGCGTTCCATCTTTCAGTTGTTGTAGCTGCTTTTTCAAACTTGCCAATTTATCCTGATACATTCTGAAAGATTAAATATACAAATAAAATTTAAGTACTAAATTCATTATTGATATTTTGTTTTATCTTGTAAGCTTACTGTTCTTTAATTTCTGTGTATTCTTCAGATTTTCTTTCTCCCATATCAGTTTCACTCGCTTCCTCGGTATCTAAAAAATTCATTAGCTTTATTGGTTTTATACAAATATTTCGATATTCTTTAAAATGTTATAAAAAAAACTAAACAATTCAAAAAATAAAAGCTTAAAAACATAAAAGATAATAGAATTTATTATATATCATTTTATTATAGATACCTTCATCGCTATCATCTTGTTCCTCGGCATCCCTGTCTTCTTCCAAGTATTCCTCGTTGTCTTCATCGAGATCATAATCGTCTTGACGATCGTAAATTGTACAAAATTGTGCATCTTGATAAGACATAATTATTCATACCCATATATATCCTTCACTTCGTTGACAAGTCGCTTTATGGTTATGTTAGGGTTAAATCTGGGTTAGGTACAATCTATTTAAAGCTCATTCCACATCAGTCGCATCGCAGTGTCGCAAACGTCACAAACGCCGTGCTATCCAATCAGCGTGGATCACATGACTTGCGATGCAACTAATGTGAAAGGAACTTTATGATCAAACCTCGCGCGACGAAAACTGAACACATGATGATCACGTGTGTTTGGATCATTCAAAATGTCTACGACGCGCGCAAAACTGTCAAACGTGTGTATCGCGTTCCTTTATAAACGAAAAAGTGTTAATTGAAAGTACTAATTAAGTGGACAAGTGTGTTAACGATGATGCATCTCGTGTTTGTATTCTTGAATATCGAACCACGGTATTACGTAAATCGATTGTTAGCTTATAAAGTGAACTTTCACTTCGCGCCGATGGACACGTGTATTCGAGAAGCTGGTAAACAAGTATGTACAAAATGCTTTTAAATTTCTGCTTTTCCATCGCATTTATATGTATATGTATAAATTATATAACGTAGAACAAAGCATATATTTATATCGATAATACAATAGATGCATTTCCCGAGTTGATTCACTCGTTTAAATAATATGTTTATATACATATATTGATAATGCAAGAGAGGTGCATTTCTCGAGCTGATTCACTCGATTAAATAAATTCGTGAAATTAATTTATTCATTAACCACGATTATTAAACTACTGTGTGCATGCAAGAATTGAATAAATAAATACACCATCAGATTTGAGTAAATCGTTTTACTAATGTTTATTAATAAACATTTCATATAGATTATTTGAATTTAATATAATTTAATACGTGTGTTGTTGTTGTTGTTGTTGTTGTAATCGTCGCAATTACAGTTTATCGTTATTTACACTATTCAGTATAAAATGCGAGTTCGAGATTAAATCATCGTCATCATCGTCATCATTGTCACACCACTATACTGTTTTATTATTATTATTATTATTTTTATTATTATTATTATTATTATTATTATATTATTATTATTATTATTACGACTTTTTTCCCTTTTCTTTCTTTTTTCCTCGGACACTATCTGTCATCGATTAATTAATTATCAATGCTTGTACTCAGGAAAATGCGTGGGGGGCAGTAGGGCAGTATTTTCGTTATCACTAGAGTTGTTGGTAATTAATTCTTTAGGGGAACCATTATTCATTATGTTACAATCTAGACTAAAGTTATCGTCTAGTGGGCGTTTGTTAATATTAGGCAAATGATTAACATCGATTCCACGAACGTCGCTTAGCGTTTGCTGTTGGGATTGAGCAGATTCGACCTCGGCGTTGTTGCCAGCGTCGGGGCTGTTTTCGGTTTGTGGGGGGGATGGATAATAGCCGCGCTGCTTTATTGGCAGTTGTTCCACCGGCAGTTGGTGTTGCTGTTGCTGTTGCTGCTGTTTTTGTTGCTGCACCGGCAACGGCATCGCAGGTGGCGGGGGTGGCTGCTGCGGCGGCCGGTGCTGCACTCCTCCTCCTCCTCCTCCGTCCTCACTAGTCCACCGGGCTACTTGTTGTTGAGCTTGAATAAATGCATCACTAGAAAATAATAAGATTACACGAGCCCATTGGATCTATCCACCGCCACTAATGCTGCATTCGAACGCGGGACAACATTCAGTAAACGGAACCAATCGAGAGACCAAGTCGACCTAAGAAGCGGAAGCTTCGGTGTATACGTGATTATTCTTCAAACTATTATTTGTATTGGCCAAATCAATTATATATAAAAAATTTACGATAAGATTAACGACACATAAAAAGAATAAAAAGTTTATGGTATAGAGGAAAAATAGAAAGTGTCTTAAATATAGAAAGTCTTATATAGCTAAACTGATACGTTGGTCAATTTTTAATAACATAAAAATTAATTGACAACTTCTTAAAAAAAAATAGTGATGAATATATTATATCAAATAATACTTAGAATTTGATATAATATAATTTAAGCGTGCAGACAATTGAACTTATTATCATTTATTACCTATGACGTTTTATGCACATTTGATTAATTTCATAAAAGTTTTTTCATATAATTTATTCTATATAATTTTATTTTAATAAATTCTAAATTGAGCTCTTATTCTGTAAGTAAACCGTCACGTATACACAAAAAGTAAAAGTTAATTGAAACATTTAAAGCGCGCGTGCGAAGCCTTACAATTCACATTACTACAATTGTTCTATTTAATTTAACATTCCTTATATACATTATCTTCGAACATACCAACGAAGAAAAACTTCAGATAAGGATAAGTGCGCACATCGGTTACAGCGTAAATCATTTGATTGAAAAATGAATTGGAAATGTCTCTTACAATCGCTTAAAAAATTAAAAGGTTTGTTTTGCATTTCAGTTTTGCAATACAAAATACTAGAAGCAGAGCATGCACGAGATTTGACCATAATTGTGGACTTTATCAAGCGTCCCAGATCTGTTTAGATGTTAACTTTAATTAAACAAAATTTAAAAAAACACACACGAAATTTATTTGAAAAACATAAATTAACATTTCAATCAATGCTATTTAAAAAAAAAAATATCTGGAGTAGATTTGGGACGTACTCGATCGAGCTCACTGGTCTCACATGTGTGTTGTCATTGTTCGATTGTTTAGAGTTTAGAGTAACATTCAGACAATGCAAAAGCGAATTAAAAAGCGTGCAGACTTTTATGTACATTTTGCTTTCCTCAATATTTTTTACACTATATTATTATTGATGAACACATTTTCACATCAATGTGAATTTTTTTTATTAATTTGATAAGATATGCAATTGCGGAATTGCAAAATAAATCGTATGCCGAGTCCATTTATACTTTACTTAAGTTTTAAATTCTCTCCAGCTAGTAATAATTCTTATAATACAATTTTTTGTCGTTCTTGAACATTCGTGATGCGTACATAACAATTATACATAATAATTATATATCTAAGATTAAAAATATAGTTTTGTTTAGATATCTAAAATCCTGCTTTTTTTTCGATATGCGCCACAATTTTTATATTTTTTACAATTATTTCGGTATCGGCTTGTCAATATTTCTTATTTGATTTTTTTTGCAAACAACAATACATGCACCATCCTTATCTGAGGTATGCGCGAATTATCGTGGGATTCGTGATAGTCAGAGTGATATAGACGTGAACCGAGGAATAATATCAGTGAATAATCGTTACTACTGAAGCCGTAGGATTTTTCGTGATGCAAGAATCTTGCGATACCTTTCACAATCGGGTGTTTCACCCCTAGTATTTGAGCCTCTGTCAGGATCGGCAGTTTCATAGATACCCTCGTCCTCGGGGTGCATTTGATGGGAGTGTTGATGGGTGTGTTGATGGTTGCCGTAAGGACTTCGGGACGTCGGCTGACGGTATCTACCGTAGACGAATCTACTAGCATCCTCGTCGCGGCCGCGGCTACATCTTCTGCTTCTACGTAGGAAATCTAATCAATTCCTACATAGGCCTACGCGACTTGTATTCGCATTCTATTCAAGACTTTTATCTAAAAGTATCATTTCTGTCCCTCTTTTCATATTTGATAAATTAATTTAGAAACAGAGAAAGATATTATTATTTGTATATTAATATTTATGTAAAAAATACTCGAGGCGCTATCTATTTATTTGTTTGCTCTATTTCTTCTATTATTAATTTATCTCATCTCTTGTTTGCTTATGTAATTTATAATATAAACAATTATTTTGTTTATGTTTTCTAGGGTGCAGCAACAGCGACATTCACACCTGTGGTATCGGTAAGTCAATTTTATTTGACGCTGAGGAATTCATATAGTTTCACTGCTACTCGGCGCCTAATGTTTTTAATTGTATCGCAATCAATTTAATATAATCAAGCTCGTTGCGATTATTTAGTATAAACAGACTCTGCATTTTACCTTCAGTAAAAATTTTTTCTATGTAAATATTTATTATATATTATATTCTAAATGCGTGTATCCTTTTTCCGTTATCTTTGGGCGTGTTTTATTGTAATCTACGGTTTCGCAATACACCGAATATAGTGTCTGATATACATAAATAAATGCGTCGAGTTTGACAGCCTTTTGATGCGTAAGATAGAAAAAGCAGAATAAGATAATAAGTTAACCCTCTCATTCTATTATAATTATTCAAATATTTCCATATTCTAATAAAAATTCTAATAAAAATGCATTAATTTGCATATTTCTTTAGCTCTATTTTTTATTTTTTTTTTTTTATCTTTGCATTTACTTTGAAATATGTTGTTAAAATTATAAATATATATATAACGCCAAATTTTCTAAAAAAAAGTATAATTTAACTTTTGTAAACCGATAAAAATATATTAAAAATAAAGAGCCAAGGTTTATACAATATATGTATATATAGAATATATTATTGAATATAAAAATTATATTTCAAGTTACACATATTAATTGAAAGAGAGAGAGAGAGAGAGAGAGAGAGAGAGAGAGAGAGAGAGAGAGAGAAATAAAAAAGATATAAATTTAGAAAAATGTAATTTAGAGATAATTACAAAACATTTATAAAAATATATTTATAAAATATTTTTTTAACAATTTGTAATTAATTAACATATGAGAGGGTTAAGATGATATAAATTGGCGAAAGAGAAGATAGTAAGCAATTCACAGTGAGAGTTATAGCAGCGTGTGAAATGTCTGCTGACAATAATCATGATTAACAAAGTATGAAAAAGCTCAGATGTATTTAGTCGATTGTTTCAGTAAGTACGTATTGTTGAAAATTGAATTGAAAGGAATATATCTATTTTACAAATCATTACTAAAACATCTAAGAATGTTTCTTGTGTATTGTAATAAATATCTTCGAATAATTCGAGCTGCACTTTTTTCGAATTCAGGCTCTTTGAGTAGTTTAAAAGCTTGTCTGCGCGTGTTTTTCTCTCGCAAGTTCTTACCCTTGAGATGACTCGCTACAGACAGAAGAATCGATTCTGTAGTGTCGATCCGGATCACCCTCGGATATTCGAATCTCCTCTGATCCACTCGGACTCATCTGGCCAGTCAAGTAGGGTCTGATGACAGATTTATATTCATTTACAAAAAATTTCGAGAAAATCTTAAATAATTATCACTTTTTATAAAAATCGAAATTCAATTAAATTCAAATTAAATTTTTAAATTATTTAAGCTCTATAAAGCTTTATAAAATCGATATTCAAGAACATCATATATTTAACAAGCTGTGAGTCAAATCTGACAATCTAAAGTGACATTAAGAAATTACTGCTATACGTAAGAATTATATTACCTCGTTGCTCGATGCTCGAGTTGACGAATGAGATCCTCGAGAGTGCGTATACGAATAGTGCCACATGGCGGTTGCAACTCCACGTCGTCGTCCTCCTCTTCCTGTCCATTGTCGATACCGTTGTCTTGGCCGTTGTCCTTGCGGTAAACTTCGGGATAACCGCACTCGGCCAACGATTTGCGTAGCGTGTCCTCATCCAAAAGATTGCTGCTGCGCGACGGGGTACCCGCGAGATCGCGACGGCTCGCCGCGTTCTTCAACACCTCGAGTATGTCCTCGTGATAGCCATTCAGCTGGTTCAAGGTCCTCTCTACATGCTCGAGCGTGCCTTCACCTGGCGAACACGTGACTCAGAGTTACCGCTCCGCATAAAAGAGGATTGTCGGTGATGCCGTTTACTTTAACTCTTTCGTGCGCAATTTCGTTTCTTCTTTGGAGATTTATAAATTTTTCTCATGTATATTTGCAGATTAATATCTTATGAATTTTCATAGTAAATTTCATGTAAAAATTATTCTGACTACATCTTACATAATAAAATGTAAATTTATTATCTAGAATTAATCAGCGTATGAGAGAATTAAGATTATAAGGTTCTTTGGAAGATCTTTTTAAAATAGTTCTGTATTAACCCCTTATATCTTGGGTTGATATTAAATCCTAAAGAAAATTATTAAGAATTATATATAATATTAAAAATTATATATGCGCTGAAATAATTTGTTTCTTATAATGCGAATTAGGCGATGAAAATGAAATACATAATTATTGATTTATAAAGGGTTAGCGTGAAAGATCGAGGCAAGAAATACGATTTCGCAAGGAATCGAAAGATATAACCGAGCATGTAGCGTGCGCAAGATAGTAGGATTTTTAGATACTTGATTGCATCAATTCTGACGTTACAAATGTCAAATTTAGCACATCTGCATAATAATATCAAATAGGAAATGTATGCACTTGTTGTTAGTTTCATGATCATTTTCCTGATCAGAAAAAATGCAGAAAGAATTAAGTATTTTCACTTGATTTTTTAAATCTATACGTATAAAAAAAGTAGATAAATATAATTCCACAATTTATATAATAATTTTTTAAACGAACAATTTGTTAAAACTGTTACTGATACCTTCCAAAATAAAACCAGAGTATTTAAAATTGATATTTAAAATTAATAATTAAAATGCTCACAACAATGAAGAAGAATGTTTCATTAAAGAGTCCTCTGCCACGACTACTATGTAATTATTTGCATACTTAAACTACTTAAGCTACAAGTTCGGCTGCTTAATCTTTCGGCTCGCCAAAGTTCGAACTCCTTCCCAGCCACCCTTCACGGAATATCATGAGTCATTACGCCCACTCGTTGTGTTACAACTATCAGGTATTACAATACCGTAATCGTGTTTCTTTAAAATTCCCTTCTCAGGCTTTGCGAGATTGTTCGGTCCAAGATCAATGAAAGAGACAACCTCCTCTGCTCCCGTACCGTGCTCTCCATCTTCTTCCTCCATACCGTGTCTCTTCGGCTGCGGTTTATGCTCCCTGAAAGATCGATCAGACGTATATCGAGACATTTACTTTTATCATTATTTTCTTGATACTTCGTACTATTTTCTGTTCTCGAAAAAGATGTGCAGTAACTCAATCGAATCAATTTTTTGACAGTGTTTCAGTTATCACAAAAACAAAATTTTTAAATCTTATATTTTCTTGTGTCTCCATCTCATAATATTATATTTATAACAATGTAATCTAATATGTTATATTACATAGCTTTAGTATTAATATTTATCAAGTGCAAAACCAGAATAAAAATATGTATTTTTCGAAAACAAATCGAAAGATTTTTTTGAAACTGATGTTATTAGCAGGGTGGTTTTATTATGAGTTTTTTTAAATATAATTATTGTCTCTCTGGTTTTTCTTCTTTTCTTCATTAGACAAGAAGAATTGAAATCTTTCTGACAATGATTTGTAAAAAAATCATTGACAATAAATCTCTTAATATCAGATAATAATAATCTTCAACTCTTTCAACAATAAGAAGCAGAATTTTTCTATATTTACACTATTGACAATCATAATGTTTTTTTTATTTAAGTAATTGTTTTAAAATAAAGATTTAAAAAAATTGCAATAAATTATAGAGTGATATAACTGAGAATATTTACAATGTGTGCTGATATTTATTGATTTTAAAATAAATTGTTAATAAATCGCAGTTACTATTGCAATTATCATTGCCTACTTGCATCTGTCTGATTGTGAAAATGAGCAGTGAAAATATTTAATGATATTTAATGCTTTTGCGATGAAATGCCAAGTGAGAAATTAATTTTTGGTGAATATTTTGTGTACAGGATTGTTTACGATTAATGTATAATTAAAAATTAATTATATGCTAGTTAACATTTGTACATGAGATACATTGATTCTATCTTACGGAGAAAAAAATATATATCTTGGTGACAACGGGAGATCCCGTATATAAGTGCATTTATCAACATGCAATAAAGAAAGAATTCTAGCGGTATAAAATAATATATCGGTGCAATAAGCGTGCGAGGATCGAATCGTTCGTATTTGGTTCGACCACAGCGTGTGTGTTGCAAAGTCAGCTGAATTATTGAGATGCGATTGTGCAAAAAATGATTGGTGCGAAATACGAAAAGAGAAATGAAAGAGGACTCTAAGTCGGATTATTTAACAAACATAATTAGATGCAGAGAAAAATCGACTCTGTACATCGCCAGAAATTTGCGAAACTGTAATTACAGTGACAGCAACGCGACAAATGCTATTTCCGGTATTATTAAAACGTAGATAGACTGCCGATCGATAATCGATCAAATCACAGCAATGCTATGGTCCAAGTAAGGAATAAAGGTCAGATTATATACAAATGTACTATGAGTGAATAGATGTACAATTTTAGTTGAATATTATTTAATTGATCTCTTTTATTAAATTTTAATTAACGATTGTTATATCGGCGATTAATTGATTTTTAATAGCTGATAAAAAAATAGAAATATAATATTGTCGATGATTATTATAATAACAATTATATATATTATATCAATCAGGAAATGTCTGTCAAATGAAATTTTTTTTTCAACGGATTGTTAAAAAAAAATCTTTGAAAAAATATGGGAAGAATCCCTTGAAAAAAAGTCAAAATCGATTTAAAAAATGATTCCTTGATTGGACCAACTGATTGATAGTGAGAGACGACGAGACACATGAGACTTACTTGACTCTTGGCCCGTCGGCGGCGGCGACGTTATTCGGGGGTCGAAACAGCACGCGCTGGGTCTCGCCGCGGCTAGAAATATACTAATATAGGCATGCCGCGGCTATTCTTATTAACCCTCAACTACCACGTGCACCGTTCATTTAATCTACTTATCTTGTTCTAATTCCGACGAGAAATGTGCCTTTTTTTCTGTCCTCAATAATAAAAATATTCTTCACATTAACTTAAATTGCTTTATCATTTGTTGAATAGAAATATCTTCTCCATGTGCGCGAAATTATAATGTAAAACACAACTTTAATACATTCTGTTTGAATTCTTTTTTACGAGACTACATAAGCTTGTCCGTCATAATTATTTTCATCTATAACATTAATCTATAGACTTACATTCAAAAATATCATACATTATTCTTTAATAATCAAAAGATTTAATAATAAAAAAAATATATTGATTGAATATTTTTTAATTATTTCAAAAGATATTTGAAAACAATTGTATAGATATCTTAGAAAATAAATAAAATTGTGCTAGAGATTAATATTTTTTATCCTGTCTTGAATTATCTACACTAAGATTAGCGCTGCACTCTTTATAATAATTGAGGGTTAATAAAATTTTGTATGTGTGTAATGCCATCTTCCACTTCCTTACTTGCGGAATAAAAAAATTTACCGAACTATAGACTCGGAATTTTCTGTCGTTCGCGCGCTTCGATCTTATTATATCGCCAATAGATAAGATTGATAATAAATAATTTTTAGCTTAATTTTAGAGTGAAACAATTTAGTGTCATAATTAAAATTATTACCAGGACATTTATGAATCACAATAAATTTTTGTGAGAAAAAGAGACATATCTTATTAAAATATAATAAATTTTACATTTCTACATAATAATTTATTTCTATATAATAATTCATATATCTGCATATTATTTCGTAATTCTTCAAAAATTCAGTTTTTAGTTTTAAATTCAAAAATCTAACGCATTTAACAATATCAGGAAGATCATTACGAAGCGCATACTAAAAGCTTACGTAAAGTTGAGGAGTCAAGATTTACCTGAAATAAAAAGGTATTGAACTCCTCGCAAAGTCACATTGATTCAAGCAAACTTCAACTTATTTCTTATAAAGCTGCTTATGCATTTTTATTAAGCTAGTTATACAGAATGAGCCAAAAGTACAATCACAAAAATTGATTTATATATAAAAAAAAAAAAGATTAAAAGAGAGGAAAGAAAGAGAAAGAGAGAGAGAGAAAGAATAAAATATTATAAAAATTTTCTCAAATATAGTAATAAATCGATCATCTTTGGCTCTTTCTGTAGTTATCTATTAGAAAAATGCGAACTACATTCATCGTTACATAATGACGATGTTCTTCGAAAACGATCGAACGACAGAAGCATTTCGAGCTGCAATCAATCCTACATTATACATCGATAAACGCATGTTTTTTATTAACATCTAGGATGTATTCTGGGACATCGCGATGGTTTAATAAAAGAATATCTTTATCATGCATGTTAAGATTTGCCGATTGCGAGAAATGATGAGAAATATGATGAAAAATGAAACGGGATGTAAGATGTAATGAGATGTTCTTATTGTTAATGTGTACATCATATTTATATATTAATGTGTGCATTCTGTTAACGTAGTAATTCGTAATCCCCCCATTATTATGAAAATCTTTTCTTAATTTGAAATCTTCAATAAAATCGACATCATTGCTAATTAATTAGGATTATATTACAATTA
The DNA here is from genome assembly GCF_047496725.1 of Anoplolepis gracilipes. Lineage (NCBI taxonomy): Eukaryota > Metazoa > Arthropoda > Insecta > Hymenoptera > Formicidae > Anoplolepis > Anoplolepis gracilipes. The sequence continues at coordinate 11,919,244 of NC_132976.1, read as the reverse complement.
TATAAATTATTCCATTAGCAACTTATTTAGATTTCTAATTTCTTGACGACTAGATCAGTATATCTTATCTAAATCAATGTAACGTATTTAATTAACATTAATTTATTTTAATTATATAAAAACAGAAAGAAAGAGAGTTTCGAGTAAAATAATAAAATTAAAAATATGTATGTTTTTTTTAAATAAACAAGCATTAATATATATTCTTTGCTACAAGTACAAAATAAAAAATTAAATTACCTGATATATTCCATAATTAGATTTTAGAAATTTACATGGTATTTTTTAAATTTACAAACATAAATTAATTGTGTGTGTTTCATCATAAATGACATAATTTTTAAAATTGTTTCTTTGCTTTGTGCGCGAGTATGTATTAAAAATCCCACTTGACAAGTTCAGTTTTAACGTTCTGTATACTTCACCCATCTCTTGTAAAATCTGATAATTTTTTAACAAGCTCTTTGGATGTATTAAAACACTCTGTAATCCAAAATAGCCAGTGGCTAGCAAAATAAGCAACGAAATGACCGCCGTACCTGTAATGAGGCATTCTGCCAAAAGTGAGGATCTTATTGACCGTGTCCAACGCCGCAGCTTCCGCATGATGATTGCCGGAAACTCCGCTGTAGCTCTTTTGCTGCGGTTTTTTCGAGTATGGCGGGTCATATTTCTGGACGGTGCTCTTCCTTCTGCGAGAAATTCGCCCATTACGCAGAGCTTGCAATTTGTATTCGGGAGTAAAAAATAGCAAAGCACATGCAGACTAGCGGGAGATCCATTTGAGGTACTGGAGAATTTTTAAATGGTTTTAATAATGTTAAGAGGGATTATCAATTGCGTGAACTGATTAATATTGTTACTGGTTATGAATATAATTTCTAATGTACAATTAATTAATTAGAAAGCTTATCGTTAGTTTTTATTATATAGTTATTTGTCATATTAATTGACATCAAAATGTTACCTGAAATAACTGCATTTGTAGAAACATAGAAGATAAAAACATTATTGTAATATAATGAATTAAAGAATTTATCGATACAATTCAAAATTGATGAATGTAAAAAGAATTTAAATAATAAATTTATGCAATACAAATTATTAATTTATCTAATTATTAATTTTTTCTAAATGTAATTATTTACATATCAAATGCAGAAATAAATAATGATATTCTTAATAATAATCACTCTAATATTGATGGAATTTTAATTGACATTAATTAATTGTAGCTTGCAGCACTTTACAAGCTCATAATTACAGCTAATAATTATATTCAATAATGTTCAATACTCTGTAATGATTGTCCTTGTATTAATTTATTCTGACAAACGAGTCCATTGATGTAAACTTGATGCTGATAATCCCTCTTAAGCTGGCGGACGAGGCTCATCAGAGTCTACGTACATAAATCTGTGATCAAAATTATTACGGATAATACAAAACATTACAAAAATTCACGTTTCAATCAACGTCGCCAATTTACATTCTTGCAAAGTCAACGAATCCTTTTAGCATGCAAAAGTTAATTCTGAAGCAAAACAGATAACCAGTCAATTGGTACATCCGCAGCTGCCCTTACAGGGATCACCTTCCACTGCAGTACCCATTAACCAATCAGCAAAAAATAAATGGCAGTTTAACCCTAAACAGCATAAGTTCAGTAATGTAAGAAAAAATTTGTAAAAGATATTCACCAAGTGATTAATTTATAGCTATCTCATTGTTTTGGATATGGAAGATATAAAGGAGAAAATGTAAAAAAAAGATATAAAGATAAAAAAAAGATACAGATATTAAAGTTTATATAAATTTTGAAATTATTATTTAAATAATTAAAATTATTGTAAACTTTTTTAAGATAAAAATATATATTCTACATATACTGTTTAAGGTTAAATATAGATAAGAGATATATATAAATCAAGCTTAAAAATAAATAACGAATCATAAGAGAGAGAGAGAATAGTATTTTATTTCCGAGAATAAAAAACGTTATTTAAATTTTTTTTTAAATAAAAATAAGTTTAATTTTTGAAATGTGTGTAATATCAATCGAAAAATACTAATGTGTAAATATTATAACATAGATAATTTGGGACAAATTTAATTATTGTGCTCTTAAGGACAAACGTCATAATCATTTTATATGCAACTCCTTCGCTAGGAGGTAAAGGAAATAAAAATTAAGATCATGAGAAAAAAAAAAGTAAAGAAATATAAAAGAGAAATAAGTACTGAAAGTTTTTAATAACATGAATATATGCATGTATGTATGCACATGTGTATACATATGTGCACATGTGAGTACATACAATGTGCACATGCATAAAGAAAAAAGCGTATGTTAGGAGCAAAGCATCATTTTCTTCGAGGAATTTGAAATTGAATTTCTTGATGGGCAGTCTATTTAAAACTACTATTTGTAATAACTTTTTAATTAACAATTAAAAATTAAATATTTTTTAAAGCAAAAACAATATTTTTGTAAAATTCATAAAATATATGAGCACTATTAAAGCCTACAGTTCGAGATTCTAAAGAGGATCTAAGGACTTTGTATTAAGTATATTAAATAATTGTATTAAATTGTAATTAGAAATTATAATTCAATTATATCAAAATTATACTGTTAAATAAGCATTGATCATCAAGTAAGAATAATAAGCTGTGTAATCAAAGTAGATAAAAACGTAATAATAAAATTAGACCTAGATATGCAAATATTAATGTCATTATGCACTATTATGAACATTAAAGCATAAAAGCGTCATGAAGCAACGAAACCGAATGCTGGTTAAAAAAAGGAGCGGTATTGCAAATTTCCCGAAGAGCAGCATGATCCTTAACACACTCTTTCCACCCCCGCGCATCATACGTACAGAGAAAGAGAGAAGAAAAAAGAGGCAGAAAGAGACAAAAATGACAAAAACAGAGAAAGAAAGGACACAAAGAGAAAAGTTCTACTTGTGTATGTTTCTGCACACTAACCTGAGACAGAGGGAGAAGTTTTTATGTACTACGACTGACCTGTAGCAGAGAGCCATCAGAGCAAATACTACGAAAACACCCCCTACCACCGACATGAGCATACCAACTAAAAATACAGTGTTAGAGCCGTGGTAGTTCTCTGTATGCGTATTGTATGTATGTAATTCGTCGTCATCACATCGTCATCATCATTAGCATACATCATCAGCATCATCATCATTATCATCATCATCATCATCATCGTCATTATCATCAGATGTGGCGAGCCATCGTTTACGCCGTCATGTGAACGAATTATTGTTTGTTTATTTTTTTTTTTTTTTTATTTTGCAACACGAGAATTTACACCATTGCAGTTTACGCAGTGCAGGAGGGTGGTTCGATTCGGTATTTTCGTATCCGAGCGTCCCACAGCATGCAGACAGACAGAGATGGCAGACAGAAACAGACAAGAAACAGAGAAGCCAATATCAGCACGTGAAGAGAGACATATATATATGTATATTATTGTATATATGTAGACGATTGCGATCAGACATAGAGTATTCATTATTAAAATAAGGCAATCGAAATATTTATGTCATTATTATTATTATATTTATAAACATTATATATATATATATATATATATATATATATATATATATACAATTACTTTAATGCAATTCATTTTAATATTACATTTGCTGAATTTTTATAGTTAATATATAAAAAGAAAATATCATATATATAAAAATATATGTATATATTTTTTTTAAATTGCGTTTTAAAATGAACACTCTATATATTATTACTCTAATTATCAAACTTTATAACTCAAAAAATGCAGATTCAGCTTGACATTTTTATCATTGAAATTCAATCGTTAGCAATAAAAATAAAAATCTGCAAATTTGAAGTTATCAAGTTTCATAATCAGAACAATATCGTTATGCTTGACGAACTTCTAGAATTTCTTGATTCTCAGATTTGAGAATCCATATATGTATATTAATATTTAAAGACTTAAAATCTTAATAATGTAAAAATCTTATGAATAATCCATAGATTTGTAAGATTTTAAAAATCTCAGAAATCAAGGAATTCAACATTAAGGAACAACAACAAAAATCTGCAAATCTCAGTATCCAAGGATTCAGTAGCATAAATCCGTAGATTTGAGAGAGAGAATCCAAGGATCATATCATAATCTTGCCCTCATATTCTTTCTGGGAAAAGGCAGCTCCTCTCTCTTGTCAACCCTTTCAGTTTTAAATATTTTTATCAGTTATAATAATACCTAACTATAAGTAAATTAAATGATATAGAGGATAAAATATATCTTGAGCGAACAATTGCCGAAAGGGTTAATTTAATTATTTAATTCATTGAAATATCGATTTTTCGCAAAGAGTCTATTTTATTGACTCGAAAAAATCGACTGTTCTAACTTGCAAGCGTCCTCCAAATTGCACACAATTATCAGTAAATGACGATGTCCAATAGGTTGTTCGCTAATCAGCTTCTTTCATGCTTTCATAGGGCATACAAGCAGCTGGCACATTGTATAGTTTTTTCGACGTCGCCTTTTGAGGGACAATCAAAAATTATGTAGAACGTAAACTTTTTTGTTATTTGACAAATTTAATTTATAATTTATAATTATCTGACATCTTTTCTTTTCATACGTGAAATAAAATTATTTAAAAGAAATGTCAACAAATTTAAAAAGACATGACATTTTTTCAAATTTATATTTACATTACATTTATTCTACCCGTTTAAACGATTATACTCTTATTTTTTAATTTACAGAATTTCTTTCAACACTATTATTGTTGTCCCTCGAAACGCGATAATCAACTAAGATCGGAGTTTTCGCTCGAACAACATAGTCACGAATAATCATAAATCACTATGCCATGAGCACATCCATAGCACACCACATAGTGACAATATATTATTAATATATAATATATAATATATAAAAAAAGATGTACATATATCTTGTCATGTATACGAGCGATACAGACACAAAACCAGCTGCATTCTATTTTCATGAAAAATACATTATTAAATACAGCTGAGAAAAAGAGAAAGAGAGGGAAGAAAATCACATTAAACAATAGAATTTAAATCTTTAATATAACTGTTTTTTTTTTTTTTTTTTTTTTTATTAGTGATAAACGCACTCAAATACTGGGAATAATTTAATATATCTATGATTTAAAAGAAAATTAATTATGCGTTATCTAAAATATTTAAGATACAAAATAACTTAAGATTCACGAAGCAGATAGAATAATTATAATGTGGTGCGAACTAAATAATCTCGAGTCTATAACATCTAGGACAACTATGCTCTTCTGAGGAACTTCTTAGCGAGGAATCTAGGATGCGAGATAACTAAAATCTAAGTGAACTGAAGACTGTATCGAGGACGCTAAGGACGCAAGCGAATCTAAATTGCAAAACACATAATAGGGTTGAAGAAAGTTTCGGGAGATTATTTGTGCTGACGGTTCTTGCAACTTATTCAGCAATACCAAACGGAAGAAAGAAAAATGAAAGATAAATAAAAGACATCAACGTATAAATCATTTTGTCGTCATGTGAGCTGAACGCAGCGAACTTTTGTTTCTGCAACTCTCGCGTTTATATGAATATGTGAATAAGAGTGAACACCGAGTAGAATAGGCTAAGAGTGATCGATATCATGATAGAGCATTTATGGCCGCGTGCGATGCCTCCTTATCATCATCATCATCATCATCATCATCCAGCTAGCCACGAATTACGACGACGAAGACGACAGGCCTTGATCGCGGGCGATCTGTTCCCGCTGTTACTGTACCTGTAGCAAACAGCCATTAATGCAAAACAAAGGAAGACGCCCGTCACGACACCCACCAGGATCACTACCATCAATCCTGTAGAGAGATTGTTGTTGGTGCCTCCTGAAATGATCAAGCATTTTGTACCCCGCGCATGCGGTGTGCACGTGTGTGTGTTTCTTATTCGTGTACGTGAGTGTGTGCATTGCGTTGCGTGGTGATTGCATCCTAATATATAAAGATACCGTCCCTTTAATCGTAAAACTTTGTAACTTGGAAGATTCCGAAATCTTCTTCTCGATAATCTTGAAGATACATCTGATTGAAGCAGTTAGAAAGTTTTACCATTCAAACGATTTTTATAATACGTATCATTTTTAATATATCGCTATACTAATATTGTAAGATATAACACTTAATATGAGAAGGGAAGGTATAGCGAATCGGAAGGTATAGCGAATTTAAGAAATATAAAGGGGAAACATGTGATTTTTGGAATTTAGCAAACCTAGGGATTCAAGAGTTCAAAGCGTTAAATCTAATTTATAATCTTTCTTTTTCTATAAAATGGCCTAAAAGTATTGCTTGAGGGATAAAAGCGGGGGATGTCGCGTCCGGAAGGACCGAGAAAATAAAAAGGATATATAATAGGATACAAAAGGATCCTTCTTTTCCACTTTCGCATGATATATGAGATATATAACGCATCTGATTTTATGTGCACAGCTGATAGTATGACCCTAAAAGATCCTAACTCTGTCTTATCGCGAGCCTAAAGTCGATTAGGACGATCGACTGGGCCCACATTGCTAAAATTGAAAGTACAGTAGACTTCCTTTCTTATCAGAAACGACATTACTTCCGGCCCAAATCGTTTCCGGCGATGAGAGACGAGGTTTATCGCTGATCGAATGTGAAATCGGTTTAGAAAAGTCTAACTTCTATCTAGCTATCGATCTTTACTCCCTTCTCCGAGATTATTTTTAAATAGATTTTATTCAGTTTATTCTTCTTGCGATTAATTAAATGCTTCTCTAAAGCTTATTAATGCTTATCTAGAACTCTATATTATAATTTTATTTATGTAACGATTATTATGGTAAATGTAGGTTTTTAAATAAAAATTTAAACAAGATTTTTATAAAAATTAAATTAAATTTGGAAATCATCAAATAATTAAAATTTTATATTTAATAATTACAATTTTCTGAACAAATGCATCACTCATTACCTCGCATAATTATGACTGATAACGATTTAATGGAAGTTTTCTGTACTCTCAATATTAATTAATAATGGTTGAATAATTCCATAATAATGGCAAAGTATGAAAACAAGCATTACGACTGTAATATAATTATAAGTATTACATATTTTTATAACGCTTAAATTCTATGATATAAAATTAATGTAAAATATTGGAGTTGCTAGTCATTTCTATTTATTTTCTCTCGTATCGTAATAATATTATAAATAATTACTAAATAACATATTTTATGTAATGTATTGTATCGAAAACTCAATTCAAACAGCACAATATCCAAGATTTTATGCAAAGCGTATTTAAATTAATCTGCAAAATGCAGGCGCTTAAATTTTTATTCGCATTTTGACACGTAAAGAATTAATAGCGTACTTTTAAATAATATTTAAAAAATTTTAATCTAAAAATTTTTACGTAATCTACACATTGTTTTAATAAATTGCATATTCCTTAATTTGCTGTTTTTTTTTTTTTTTTTAATGAGTCATCGATATAAGAATGATAAATAATCATATAGCAATAATAAGTACGTGGAGACGATTATTCGACTCGTTTCACACAATTAACCCTCTAGAAAACACATATATAATAAAACCAGATTCACGCCACGAATTTGTAATAATATAAAAGTCCTATATCTTGATCTATATGCCTCCTAGAGAGTTAATTATAACACATAAAAAAATTCTGGAAGAATGATGGCGCATCAATTTCCCGCTTTTATCCTCTATATATATATATATATATATATATAAATATAATTATATATAATTAATATATAGGAAAAAAAATTTATTAATTAAGAAACTACGTAGCTTACCGTAGGGGGTCTCTTTCTTCTCTAGTTTAGAATCAGATTTATGGACTACTTCGGGCTCGGGTGTGGTCGGCAATGCCGTCGGGATAGATTGCGCTAAGGAACAGTCTGGCCCGCTCCAACCGGGATAGCAGTAACACTTGATGGCGTTCGTACATACCTGTGATAGAACAATAGTTTCGAGCAACATTACATTTATATTTAAAATTTAATATAAATTAATTGTGTGACGCGTGCTCGATGTGTGCCACTTTAATACTTTATTTTCATAAAAAGATTATAAAATCAAAAGAGAAAGGGGGAGGGGGAGTTAAATTAAGGAGATTCTATATATTTTATTATATAGTTTCAATCGGATATGTAAGGACATTCTTTGAAAATCAAATTCATGTGTAATATAATTCAAATATATTTTCTTGTTTTAAGTTTTTATATCAAAATTATGTTTGCCACTATTGTTTATTAAAAGTAAATTGTGTTCTAAATTATTTGCTACGTGAAATATGCTTACGCCATTTCCCGAACATTCGATGTTTTCGTGATTGCTAGGACACTTCTCTTGATCGATGTGTGGAAAAGCGCTTGTACAAGTTTGATTCACGCAAATCTATAATATATAATTAATATAATTAACAACTTACGTAACAGGAAATTAGAATAACTTGAAAAATTATTTAAAGATACGTGAAACTATGTATAATAGTTTTCACGAAATTTTAAATATAATATTATTTAGCCGATAATTACCAAATTATCGCCACAAGATGTGCCGTCACGGACCAATCCCATTCCTGGTATATCAGATCCTTCCACTTTTCCAGTCGTAGCCCTTGCACACAAATCGGAATAATTGATTTAATAAAATCGTGCCTAATCAAATTGTGCTACGCACAATGATTGGATAATATTAATATTCCATTTGATTAAATATTAATAGCAATTTGATTATTAGATACTCACTTGCACTCGTACTCTTGGCTCTTGATGGAAATTATAGTTCTAGAATAATAATCCTTCATCCCTTCGATTACCGGTTGCTTGCTTCCTTGTTGACATTGAAGAGATCCGCAAAGAACGTTTCTAAAGAAAAACATTTTCTGTGTTGACATTTAAATTGATATTTAAACTTATAATTTACGATTGGAAAAAATGAAATCTTCTCTATACGATAATAATTAAAAATAAGAAATTTATGTTAATATATATTTCTCTAATTTTTTTACTTAATTGTTGTGTGTTTTTTTTTATATTTTTTTATTCTCTTATAATATATATATATATATATATATATATATATATATATATATATATACAATAAAAACGATTACTCACTCTGCTTCGCATTTGATAAGATGACCGCTGGCATCGGTGCCGCAATGGCCGTTGATGGATCCCTTGGAATTGAATTGCTCGAAACACTGCTGATCGGCGACGATCCCGCCGTAACCCCAGACCTGTTCGCACTGCAAATCTAGAGCCGGACACACCCCGTTGAAGCAACTCCCGGCATTGTTCGAACACGGGCTCCCGTTTTTCTTAAAGACATCCGGCGGGCACTGACCAGTATTACCGGAGCACATTTCCGGTAAATCGCACTCATTCATCGATTCGCGGCAGATGACTCCACGGGCACGGAGCTACAGTTTAACATATTTTGTTATATTAAAAAAGCTTAGAATTTGAATTAAAATAACAGATACGAAAAATAACATATACCTACGAGTGCTCTTATCTGCTTTCTGATAAATCTACATTTTTTTTTTTATATTACTTTGTATGGTATTAAAAAATTTAGAATAATTTAATATTTTTTAGATTACTTGTATTTGAAAAATTTCTTTAAGGCCGAGTTGTAACAATACATTTCAATATTAGGCACATGTGTATTAAACACTATGCCGTATTACTTCGAGAGGTTGCGCGCTAAAGGATAAAGGATCTTATCTCTCTTGCCTTGCAATTGCTGCAACAAGGTCCGGTTGCGCATTCAGCTTCCGACGTCAGTTTACAGGTGATAGGATCACAGCAAGGATCATACTCCTTGCACTCCTCGATTGATCCGCAATCACATTGTTCCCCGTCGTCAATTACCCTGTTTCCGCATGATCTCCTAACTTCCAACTATAACCCAAGGCAGATCCGATCGATTAATGTTAATTGACGTCCCGTTCGATGCCCCTCTAATTTGATTGAAACATTAATTAATAGCAAGTAGATTTCCGATTTACCTCGTTTGGTTTGTTAAAAAGGCAGATGCCGTGGCCACTCTTCAAGGCTTCTATATAGTCAGTTTTACTACACTCTGAAAACTTGTACGGCTGAACGTTTTCTAAGCCGACGATGGATTGAGCCATGATGCATCCGTGCCAGTCGCGGCAATTGCAATCGTTTCCTAGAATTTTTGACAAAAACAAATTTATCGCTCCCGCGGAGAAGGAAATGATTTTTCTGCTTGTCATTTATCGTACTGAAAACTAAATACATAGATAAATATATGATATACTGACTTCCATCGTCGTGGCTCATGCCGATATTGTGACCGATCATGTGAGCCATGGTACCAGCTAAAAGATGAGGTTCGTAAGTGTTTAAATCGACGCTGATTCCTACGGATTTTTGGCTGCACACGGTCGAGGGTACAGCCACCCCTGATTCTCCACCTGAGAATGTCTCACCCCTGCCACGAGAATATATCGAAATATTAATTATTTATATATATATATATATATATATATATATATATATATATTTATTAATTTTATTCAATTATTCTCGCACACATATTAGATTATATCCTCAATTTTTATTTAGAAAACTGATAATATTAGACAAAATAAAACTATTCTTGGAACAGAATATTTAATGTTTCGCATTACGAAATTAAATTAGATTGAGGAAGGATAAACAATAAACTCACGTGAGCAATTGGGTGGTATCCTGACCAACTTGAAACATTCTCCGCATCGTATAATCATTAAAATTTAACAAGGCTTGACCGATGTCGATACCGTTATCGATTTGCGCCTGGTTGCTACCTTTCCAAGTTTCGATGTATACGACGGAGACTCTAGTGCTTAACGTACGGAAATACTGCAAAAGAAATCCACAATTTAGCACATAATATTCTACCAAGATAAACAAATTACAAGCTTACCAAATCTGCGATATTAGCGACTTGGATGGCATCGTGAACAACCTCAGCTCTGGTACTACCGTTTCTTTTGTCAAACTGTATGCACATAAATTCAGAAATAATAAAAAAATATACTATTTTATATATATACATTAAAAAAAAAAAATATATATATATATTTAAAATATATATATATATAAAATAAAATAACAAAAATATATAATAATGCGTACCATAGCCTTATCGATAATGATGGCAGTTTCGATGTATTTGGTTGCTTCACGGACGTCTCTTTTGTATCGATCAGAAGTGGTTTTTGATAGCCCGTAAATATGCTTTTGCCGGCGATTTTTTGCACGCCACTCAAGATTTCCCGAATTAGCGCAGCCTTTGTTAACTTTTGTTCGAGCTTCAAATATAATGTGAGGATGTTTCTGCTAAAAGAGAGGCCTGCATATAGTTTATGTTCTCGCCAGCTATCTTGCACCCGTTCCCGACACTCGACATTCCATTTAATTATAGCACGACCTAAACTTCCACGAAGTTATGTCTAATCTAATAAAATCAAGCCAAATTAACCAGCTCGAATTCAAAGTCTTTGATTCGGATTTAGTCGCCTCGGCGAATATTATTTTAACACAATACACTCTTTGTTTGAATTGGCATACATTAGGATTTCGTTCTCTTTGTAATAAATATTCTAATATTTCTTCGCACTAAGAGGCAATTATTCATCTTTTGTTATTAATAATTTATAATATAAAAATATTATTTTAAAAGAATTTTATTAATAAAAATATCTTTAAAAATTTTGACAGTCTCATAAAAGTATCACACATGCACATACAGTTATTCTAATAGTTCCTTGTAGTAATTAATGAGAATAGTTTTACTGACCGATAGATCACCGCCGTAAAATGGATGAATGACGAAAGTCTCGTTGCCTAAATGAATGACACCGCTGACACCATTACACGTATGAAAAGCCGCGCTAGCTCCTGGATAATCTCTCACAGTGCCATGATAATAACAATGTTCTATCTCCTGTAAGGATTAATAACACCACTTTGAATTTTATCGCTAAATTCGAGTGTCTTTCCCTGAATATTCATGTCTCATGTAAATTTTTAATTTTCCCATTTATAGTACTTTGCTTTTATTTCAAAATAAATAATATATATATATATATATATATTTATATATTTCGTAACAATATGACACAGTATATATATGCTTGTATACATGTGACATTTTTTCCCTCCATGGTTTTAAAATAACTCTGTCATTGCTCGATATCTAAAGAGCTTTTTTTATCTTGTCCTTTTTAGCGCTTATGTCTAGAAAGATCTCTGACACCATAATGAGACCGTACATATCAAAACCAATTGATTAAATTAAACTAGTTTTATAATAGATTGCAGAGTAGAATAATCAATTATATGTAAGAATATGCCTTTGTTAGTTTTAATATCTAACTGTAAACATACCGTCACGTGAACACTTAAGTGTTTTTAAATTATTGCATTGTATTTCATTGGGAATATTTTACCTGGTTACTCATTTGTTCCGCACCGGATAAAAAGTCTTTCTGTATAAGATTTGGAGCTAGAAGTTGCCTACAACAAAAAGATTTTTCTATCAAAAACATATATTAATCTTTTAATAATCATGAAAATGATTTAAATAAATTTCTACGATTTGAGTCATTTGCGGTTACAAATTCTATTAAAAATTCTATGAACATGTGCAGTTAAAAATTCTGTTAAAAATTCTATTATATTAACATATTAAAAAATATATTTTAATCAATATAAATGTAAAATCAAAAACTTACGTATTTAATTCTAAATCTAGGCGAAATTTGTGATTAAAGGCCTTGATCAGAAGAGACGTCCGGTGAAAATGTCTCCCTGTCTGAAAATGCCAACATTGCAATTAATTTTTATTGAACATATTTTAAGAACAATTATTTATCTCGAAAATTACATTAATAATTAAGTATCAAATATTTGTACACATATTATAAAACTTACTCTCATTCTGCCTCTAGAATTTTGATATCCTCCGTCTCCGTATCCTCTTTGAGGAAACTAAATTACATAACAATACTATTATATTAATGGGAATATTTAATATTTACAACATAAAATGACATTAATGGGAATATTTATAATATTAAAAAATATATATAAATATACACATATAAAAATTACGATTTTCATAATATAATTTCTTTCATAATATTTTCCATAATTTTTAATATATTTAATAATTAATTGAAATTTTTAAATTATGTGTGTTTATTATTTATTGAATTTAAAAAGTATGTATCTTCATGTGAAAAATGGTGTAGAAAGTGACGTGATTTTACCTTCGACACGCCGACTTCTCTAGTGGATATCCCCATTTTCTCGTGATGCCGTAGCTGTACCGGATAGATGATCTGATAGAAATGACCACCGATATTTCGTACTAGCTCCTGGTTTTGTCGATATTCGCGTAGTAGTCGTTCGACCTCACCTGAAATCAATTTCCACGTTCAATCGAACGCCCTAATTTTACCCCCCACTCTTTTGCTCGTCTCCCTACGATCTCTAATTTTATCTCGAATGGACTTTGGGGAGATTCATCACCCTGTTGCCATTAACCTGCCCTCTCAACCATCACCGTGAAAATTTTAGTTCACATAACTCAATAATAACGGCAGTAATAAAATAGATTTTATTGTGCCATTTCCTCTGTATCCACGTATTAGTCTTCTTAATCTCGATTGATCTGATTTCTTATGTATATAAAAGGGAGATGTTTATCCTCTCAAATCTCATACGTGAAATTGACGATGCGTGCATATTTTTCTTAAAAACATTATGAAATATTATATATTTCATATTTTTAAACTTAATATTAAAATTTTGCATTTTTAAATTAGTAACTTAACATAATTGAAATTTAAAATTATTGCTACATTTTTTCAATATTTCAATTATATATATATATATATATATTTGATGTTTCAAACAATTTATATCTTTCATTGCCATTTCCGTTTATTTCTCACTTGAGAGATTGCAGCACATCTTGTACATATGTGGAAAATTGCCATTATCTAGATAGACATTGATTGTTTGAGAGCTCCTCTTGAGCCAATAATGCTTATTCCACGTGATTCAAGAATTATTTTTAGTAGCGTTCTTATTTCGAAAGAAGTTTGCGCACATGAGATTTACAAAATTAATTTTTAGCTTTAATCTTCAAGCGTCTCAAATATGTCAAAATTATTTGTTAATTAATTTACTCTTTTCATGTTATTCATCACTTTCCTTATTCTACCTCCTGCCGATTATTGTTGTTATCGAAATGTCGCAAATATTTTGCGATTAATTTAATTGACATTATTGTTATTATATTTTATTTTACTTTGCAATAATATCCAGAAATTCATGTGCAACGGTTTGATCTTTCATCGGAAGACTAACATTCACTCTTGTTAGACTTTGTAATTCTTGGAAATGTTTGTAGGTAATTTCTTTTAATTTTTTTAACGATTGTCGAATTTTATATTCTCGTATACAACATAATGCTCGGCATTGCTTTAAACTTGAATTTTTCATTAAATTGTTTAATTTTCTGTATTCTATGAGACTTTGTTATCAAAGTATGCCCTAATGTGTTTTCCAACACTTCCAATCTAGGATTAATTAAATTATAAATTAAATTTCTGTATAAATAATAGATATGCAAGTGGTATGTCAAATTAAATTAAATTTTATATAGCTGCCGCAGCAGCTATTGCTGTTTATTTGTATACGCTCAACATCGTTTTACATCTTAATCTCTAATTAAGCTTCTTAATTCCCACGAATCCTGCATTCAACGTTACATTGTATAGAATTTTCTCAGCTTTTAAAACCAGATTAAAATAGAGAGCTAGAATAACTCAAAATTTTTCTTCTCTTAAGACAGATTTCCGATTATACAATCGTAATATCTAGGCCGGAATTCGTGCCGTTGAGTTCTGTGTCCCGGTGCATTGTCCCCGTCTAAAATGTAATCCAATTTAAGTTTCGCGTTTCCGACCAATCAGTAGTGTTGACTTAACAATAAACCGCTCTCGAGGATTTGTCGTATCCTCGAGGATCAAGTTTCTAACGAAAGTGCTGCATTGCGGTCCTTCCACTTTACGGTGGTTTGTTTACGCAGAGCCTTATCCCGCAGCTGTCGCAATTGCGCAAAAATTGCGGTAGCGGATCTTTGCAAATTTTTTGTAGATAGTGTTTTAATTCGATCCGTTATGCAAAATGACGAAACTAAAGTTCAATTATTTCCGTTAAATCAAAATTAAATATTAACATAGAAGAGAATAAATCAATTAATTTTGTTGCTCATAATGTTTTGCTCGCTAAATTTCAATAATTTTACAAATTAGTTGATTATATATTTTAAACTGTATAATTATTATTTATGATAATGTTAATTAATGATAATTAAGCTTAACGCTGATAAGTTTGGGCTAATTAAAGTGTATATACACATATTATGTAGTACTATATTTATACTTACCAACGGGATTTTCCTCTTCTTTCCAATAGGAATCATCTAAGGTGTAGTCGGCTTCTAAAACAGAGAAGAAAAAGGGAAATTTAATTAATAATCTTTATTCTATGAAGTACAATATATATTTGTATACAGATAGAATAATTTATTTTTATTTTTTTATTTTTAGATCGCATAATCATCGTGTGTTATATGTATATAACACATAAGTATACATATTACAAAGAGATTATTGCATCCAAAAATAAAAGCAATTTTTAACTAGAAACAATTAATATATATCTAAAACAAATATGCATAGCTACACAAAAGCTACTTTTTACTGTACAATATTGGTCTTAAAATCTACAAGTGTACTGGCAGTATAAAGATTAACAAGGTATCATAAACGTGGCACGTGTTTATACATTTTCGTGGCTTATTTGAGAGTTTTAGACGAAACGAACTTTGGCGAACTTCCTCGAGCTAAGTAAACTCTTTGTTGAAGATGTTTCAGAAATCGAAGCTCAAAGGATCTAAGAAGCTTAAGATTTTGAACATCTTATATTCAAAACGTCAGAATCTCCCCAAAAAAAATCTTAAGATAGATTACTTTTTAATTTAGAATAAATTGAATTTTAACTTGTCAGTATAATTGCAAAGGTGTTTTATATTAATTAGTGAAAATGTTTGAAACATACAAGATTTTATTAAAATTTTGCTTATAATTAGTTTTTATTATCGATTTTGGAATTTTCTGAAATTTAATAGCATGAAATATTCTTAATCTAATCAATATATTTATTGATTTTAAAAGCTCAAAGGATCTAAGAAGCTTAAGATTTTGAACATCTTATATTCAAAACGTCAGAATCTCTTCAAAAAAAATCTTAAGATAGATTACTTTTTAATTTAGAATAAATTGAATTTTAACTTGTCAGTATAATTGCAAAGGTGTTTTATATTAATTAGTGAAAATGTTTGAAACATACGAGATTTTATTAAAATTTTGCTTATAATTAGTTTTTATTATCGATTTTGGAATTTTCTGAAATTTAATAGCATGAAATATTCTTAATCTAATCAATATATTTATTGATTTTAAAAGCTTTGTTTAAAATGTCACATATTATAACAGTAAGAGGACTAATGTTGAATATTTCAATATTGAAACATTCATAATAAATGCGTTAATTGCATCAATTGTTCGTCATATTATTGTCGTACATATTTACTTAATTTCTTTGTTCACCTGTTATACGAGTTTAATTCAGAAACTTCAATCCTTCTCTATATTCGTATATACAAATAAAATAATTTATTTATATTAATAAATATCAAATATATTATCTTCTATTTGTGGATGTATGTTGACTCAAGCTTTTTCATTTTTTGTGTGATTATCGTAAGACCACGTTATGTGTTCTTTTCATATAAAAACCGTCAAAATGGTCGTGCAATTCATCATATCCTGAATCTAGATTACGCAGAACGTCCATGTGGTCAGCAAGAAAATGGATATACGATGATATTTGCACTTTTATCCTGCGTAAGGACAAGAATGGATGGCGAAACTTTTTCATTTTCATACGAAATTTCTCGCCTTAAAATTCATAAGACGGACGTAACATCGGATAAAGAGACGGTGGTTTGCACTGGCCTACTTTTAATACTGGATATAAAAAAAAAATCAGCCGTAGGCGAAGTTGCAAGTCCCAAATGGATCGGAGTCAATGACGCGACGGCTCTATAACGGCGTTCCTTAACCCTCTGGAGCCCTTCGGGCCTTTCGTGCGAAACCGGAATACTACTCTCGGCGGAATTTTTTTTTCAATCAATGTAATATTCATCGACGAGCGGATAGTTTTTAAATAATTCACAGCAGGGGCTCAAAATTGTTATAATTTACAATCGTACGCTTTTTTTTTTTTTTTTTTTTGTATAAAATATGTAATATTAGAACTTCTGAAATTTTTTGCATGGATGAGAGCGAAAGAGTGTGAAAGATGATGAAAGTTCGATCACTTGATAAACTTGATAATTGAGTTATCTACAATTTGAAAAGCTCGAAGGACTCTGACGTCGCTTTCACGGTATCATTTGCGGTAAAACACAGAGCTGTACCTATAAATGTGCCCAAGATTCTTATCCACACGCACGAGGAGTTTAATAGTCTTTAATTTTATTATCTAAAATTAAGTAATCAAAAGCTTGAGAAATTTCTGAATAAAAGATCCAAATGGTTCCAACAATATTTGAGAAGAGAAATAAGCATACAAGAGGGATAAAGAGTCCCCAAGGAAACCTTACCTTAGGTTCGAGATAAGCATCATGTTGCCGCGTATAGAATTGAACAATCGGTTTATCTAGAACTCAAAGAAGAGTTAGGCTTCAAAGAAGAAATCCCCTAAAATCCTCTAAGTTTCGGAGCTCGAAAATAGTGTGTAAAAAAAAAAATACGTGAAAATTATGATTGCTATTAAGTTCGAATTAAAATCATAGCATGAAAAATTTCATAATCTTGCTTTAAAATAGATCAATCCGATTATTTATTATTAAAATCCGATTATTTATTATTAAAACTTAGAAAATCTCTGAGAAAGACTGAAGTTTTGAATAACATATGAGAGAAAAAAAGAGAAGCATGCAAGAAAGATAGAAAAGGTCTCTGGGGAATGGTTGGAGGCATCGGACTGTCACGTATGGGACTGAACAGTCGGTTTATCTAGGACTCGAAGAATCGAGCTTCAAAAGGAATCCAAGTTTCGAAGCACGCTGGAGAAGATAGGGCAAAAGGACACGCGTGAAAGAGAAGAAGAGCACGAGCTAAAGAGAGAAAGAAAGAGAGGGAGAGAGAGAGAGAGAGAGAGAGAGAGGGGTGAGAGAGGGTGAGATAGTCCTGAACAAGGTTCGACTAGGTTCAGTTCGGTGGCATTGCATATCCCGGCACATCTCGCAGGTGCAGGGCGTGGTGCCTTGTCGGCAATATCGATTACAAACCCGGGCGGTTGCGCATTCACGTCGACACGTGGACGTGGACCGGCAGCCAGACTAAATTTGTGTTGCCCTATATTTTAGGTTCCCGCACTCATCTGCCTCTCAAAGATTGATTGCTTTTCCCTCTGTCTCCTATCTTCTATCCTTCCTTTTCATTCCCTATGTTCCTTTGTCTCTATCTCTCTCTTCTTCTTTCCCCTCTCTCTCTCTCTCTCTCTCTCTCTCTCTCTCTCTCTCTCATTGTAGCTAACGGCATTGTACCGGAAGTGACGACCCTAGAGTCGCGGATTGAAGTTCTAAGGTTCAAGCGCACGAAACCCCAAGGATGGAGAAATTTGTAAGAAAGAGTTTAAGGATAAAAACTACTTAATATATACTATGAGAAAGTTATAAAAGTAAAAAAAAAAAAAAAAAGATTGAAGAGTCTATTCGTTTAAAAATCTAAACCAAAAAATATGCTTTTTATATACATACATTGTAACTTCCCGGGTTTTTAAACTTTTTTTTTTTTTTTTTTTAACTAAAATAATTTACGAAATTAATTAAAATTTAAAACATTGAATATTTTCGAGTTGGAAAATTGTTGCAGATATTTGCAAGAGCGGTTATATCTATTCTATTCTCGTAAATTCTCGTAAAAAGACTGAAGGTTTTTCGAGAGAAAGTTGGAACTGCAGGTTCTGAGGCAGAGTGGAACCACATTCACGAGGTATATGTTTCCGAGTTCCTAAAATTTCTTCGCGACTCGTTACCGGAAAATAAACTTTCTAGGATGGTGGCTCACTTTGTCCGTTTCGTTGAATTCATTTTGTACAAAGACCACATTACTTGGCAAACGCCTTAAGCTTAAACTGCCTCTTTACTTTAAGGCCTCTTAACTTTATTGCCGCAGAAAGCGGCAGCTGTCGATTCTTTCGTGGCCAAGACCCTTCC
Organism: Anoplolepis gracilipes; assembly: GCF_047496725.1. NCBI lineage: Eukaryota > Metazoa > Arthropoda > Insecta > Hymenoptera > Formicidae > Anoplolepis > Anoplolepis gracilipes. Next base: position 11,899,760 of record NC_132976.1, on the reverse strand, counting down.
CGTCGACTCATATTGATTTCTTTTCACAGTCGCGTAAACCATTTCCGTGAAAGACTCATTTTGTTCATAACAAAGACAAGTCCACGAATTTAGAACACTAGCTACATAATTCTTCGTGTTTCTCGTAATCTAGAGATAAAATAATCTGACCAAAAGAAGAATCGATAAAGTGGAAAAATCATAAATATTACAATCTATTGAATAGAGAAAACTCTTTAAAAGATATAAAAAATTTATTTATGTTATACATAAACCTTTATATTTCGCGATGAATACATAATTAGCGTATTGCCTATATTATTAAACTTTATTTTATTGATTTATTATATTAGAACTGAGTTATATTAAACGGCTTTAAATAATATAACTAAAAGTTTTAGAAAAATTATGTTAAATCAATTTTTATTAAATTGTTATTTTTTTCCCTTCTTTTTGAAGAGGAAACAATAATCACGTGCAGGTAAAATCGTGCTGAAAAATAAAAATAAAAATCATCGAAATTCTCGACACGATCGTAAACTAATTTCTTTCGAAATTATCAGCGGCCTTGCCGTCGTGTTCCGTGCGTCCCGAAATACAAAATCTCACGATTACATCCTTAAATCCACGCGCAATCCCAAATCCGCAACATCCTACTCTCTTTCCAGACTCAAAGAGTTGCGTCTCAGCTTAATGGAGCCGCGTACGCTCGAGATAAATTGCCGGCGTGGAAATCCTTTTCCTGTGCAAACTATTTATCCCGGAGACCGACATGGAAACGTTTTTCGATGGGATGAGAAGCGTCGAGGAGAGCGAGAAATGAGCGAGAAGAAAGAGGAGAAGAGTGAGGAAAGTACTAGTGAATAGCGGATTGGTTGAAACACAACTTCAACCCCTTCGCTCACTTCTATTTATTTGCTTTTTTATCTTAATTCTTCGAGACTCCTCGCAAATCCAAAGACTTCAAGATTTACGGATTAAGATTTGGAAATCTTAAGAGTTAGAGGATTATTCGATCCTTGAAATAGAATTTTTGAAATTATCGAATTTCTGAATTTTTACATTAATTTTTATAATTATGAAATGTCACAAAAAGCGAAATTTCAAAATTGAAAAAGAGGAGTGAAAACAGTCCTTCATGTAATATAACAAAAAAAAAAAAAAAAATCTAGGATTCAAGATTAAAGAGGAGTACCGACATTAAAGTCATTTTAGTAATGCATTTTTAATTTATTTTTGAGGTGATAAAGTGCAGCGCATAATTATCGCGCATTAATTTGAAAAATGAATTAAAATAAAAGAGCATAAATCCGTGTTTGCATCTAAACTTTTTCTAGTTGTACCAGTTCCTTTCGCTCTGGCTTTTGATTTCTGATTTGTCCCGTCAACATCTCGTCGCGTGCGAGAAAGATCTAAAATCGAATAAATATGCAATCAAACACGAACGGAGATTCGCTTTGAACCGTCTTCCATCTCGGAATTTGTCTCTCTTTTTCGTGTTTGTCGCAGCTGTTTATTTCCTGCATTTATGGAAAATTGGCGAATCTCAGGCTGTAGGTTGAATAAATACTTGTGTATACGACATCTCGGTAATACTGACAGTCCTTTCGTCTACGAATTCTTTGACCAATTTAAAATCGCTCGTAACGAAAGTTCCTTCGGATATTAGATTTCTTAGTTTACAACATTAAATATTGTATCTCAATAAGTAGACTGTTAAAGTTTGAGAATAACTAAATCTAAATTTATGCTTTTGTCTTTAGGAAAAAAAAATTGACTTTCAGCTCAACAAAGGAATGCAATTTCGCTAATGTTTCTCATATTTTATGATACTCTTTACAAAGGAAAACATAGAATTATATAAAGAGAAAGAATTTCTTTTTCAAAAATAAATGGGCATTATTATATTTGTATGCGAGGTCGCAATCAAAGTGGAAACTTGTAAAATCCACGCGTAATAAAAGGCCTCTAATGAAGGTCATAGGTCGAAATTCTCCATTTTCGTACACATGTGATGCTCCGACATAATATTCTCCCAGTAGGACATCATGTCGCAGAACAAAAATGATACACCAGCGGTACGTAATTCCAGAGGGTTGGAGATAATGATTAATTACGCCCAAGTGGCTCACTTTTCCCTTCACGCGGTGACCTACATGTAGCATATCATTTCTTCCACAAATTATGGCTCACCTGGCTGAGATGAAGGTTTGCGCGCATTCGTTTCAGATTTCAAACGCTTTGCCACTTCGAACATCGGTAAAGCGTAGGAATTCTAAAACAAATACCACGCTTTGCGCTCGTCCTGGCCTGCGCTCCTCTCTTCGATATCTCGATCCTCTCACGTGTCGTGTCAGAGTACGATTCAACATCCAAATCCCGAACTCGACGATGTTAGAGATCCTTGGATCTTCGCACTTTAGAATCTTTCATTTTCTGGATACCTAATTTTTATATTTTATTTTTTTTTTCCAAATTTTAAGTCTCATACAATTAGATTTGTAGAATTTGTTAAAATTGGAATTTTAATCTCTTTCTCTGGAGAGAATTATATTAAATCCAAGATATATCCAGCTGAAGAATCAACACTCGAGCAAATTCTTTCTCTATTATATCGTCGGATGTTCGCGACTTAAAAGTTTATATATTGTTGCAATTTAACAAAGTAGACATTTCCGCCATGGCAAACCTTCCGCGTCGTCATATTTATCTCTTGTCGTAACGTCCTGTCACTGCCGTTTGCCGGTTCCCACAGTATTCGCCGCGTATCGAGATAGAGAATGATGACGGTCATTCCCGAAAAAGGAAAATGGACGAGAGGTTGTGGGAGAGTCAGCCGGAAAAGCGGCAGCCAGGTTCGAGCCGGAATTTCTCAGGCGTCGAGGACGATTTAAAAGTACATCTGAGAAAAATGATCTGCCATGAGCCTAGGAGTTTCGATCCCGCGCTACGATTCGATTAATTCACAAATTCAGAATTATTATTCTGTGAAATAATAATATACACATTTACATTATTATATAGATTATTACATATATAATATATATACATAATAATTCTGAATAATAATATTTCTGTTGAGTAATAACAATTTTTTTTTAAACTCGATTACTGTATTTGCGATATAGACATTTGTTATTTTTGCTGTTATTATTTGTACTAATATTATTTTTATACAATTAAGATAAATAAAATCAATCTCCAATTTTCATTCTGAAAATTTTTACAAATCTCCCCTGATATTGATACACTATATATATATATATATATATATACGCGTATATTAAATTGCAGATTTGTATATTCAATCTAACTTCAATCTAGATATTAAATTAAAAATTCTATCATTAAAACATTTGGCAGTATATAAACGAATATGTTGTATAAAATACAGTTATTAAATAAATTATTGGATATAAATTCGAATAGAAGTTTCCAGCCATCTTTCAGCACGTCTTTAGGGAATATGTAGAGAAAACGATCCGGAAATTTACTCGTCGTACTTCCGCTTCACCATGGTATAGTACAAGAACAAGCAATACGACGTGACACGTCTCGCCATGAGAAAGGGATAAATGTAACAGCTGCGGGACGAATTGATATCACGTTCTCTTTTTAGCGATAATCTGTTCGGAGTAGCTCTTTGAAATTCTTTTTACATTCTCGCACGTTCAAGTCGTCGAAATTCCTTTTTTCTCAATTTGCATAAATTAACCGAGCAGACAGATATCGCGCCCGTACAAATCTAATAATACGATTTCGAGACGAGATAAAGGGTGTTGTACAGAGGCGCATAAAAGAGCATCGTTCGCGTATACAACGTTCACAGCCCAATTTCGTTGCCGCTTTCGGAGATGATGCAAAAATTGAAGATCTTCTTTTCACATCGCCAGGACGGTGAGGTGAGGTGAGGTGAGGTGAGGTGTCTCGGCCTCTTTCCGCGAGAAATTTAATTTTGCCCCGCGTCCGTTCAACCCCCTGCGCGCCATCCCGCGCTACCAGGGCGCTCTACTACCCTCCCTGAATTTTCATCGCTACGTGACCAAGTTTTCAATTCTGCGAAAAACGTCAAAATTCACGCGGAAGACGAAATTTAAACGGGTGACGCAACAACAAACTTGCGGAAAAGACAGCGAAATTCACGAAGCGTGATCAAATTCGTTCCTAGCATAAGGTAGGTCGTCCGTTCGCTCGTTCATTGATAACCAACGTGACATGACACGATACTCTGGGTGCATCCGACCTGTTTTATTCAAAATGTCTGCGACGTTTCTTCTTCGTATTATCACGCGAAGATGTCCTAGAAGTCGACTGTCCGTGAAGTCGCTCGAGCAAAATAGCCCGATATACAATTTACGTTTAAAAGTAGAGAAAACTGAGATCAGATTGACCCACATCATGCATTCCAGGGTTTAGCGAATCCATCCTTCTTCCTCGTCACTCGATAACCGCGTAAGATCCAACCCTCCCGCCTTCCCTCCTTCCCCTTCCCATCGCGTTTCCACCCTCATTACGTCATCACTACCAACGCATACGTCAATGTAGACTGCAGGCGCTCTGCAGTTGACTGCCTCGTTATTTCGCGATTTCCTGTTGATCGCCGCTCTACGACATCACGAGAGATCGATCGAATAGATATATACGAATGGAAGGACACGTGTGTGTGTGTGTGTGTGTGTGTGTGTGTGTGTAAATTGATCGTCCTTTTACACGCCTGTGTATATAAACTCATATGTATGAACAGGACTTTTATCATACAATTGCTATCGTTAAAATGCAACGTCGATTGATAATCCGGATCGATTTGTAGCTTAGTCGTCACATTAACGCTATTTGTGCGCGTCCATTAATCGTGTCTATAGAAAGAATAGCGATAGAATGAAATTTGAAAAATAAGTTCTCTTATATCTTCCGCGGGAGAGACTTACTTATCCTCATTTCGGTGGAAACCATTTCACAAAAATACGAGATGTCCTAGACTTACCAAGTCGTCTTTTATCTACAAGTTCTTTCATCAATTTGTAGAGCTGATTTTTCTTTAATAAATGGAAAAGCTATAACACACACACACACACCTTTCAAGATGTTCAGTCTTTAAAAAAATATCGATTTCAGATTGGTCAAAGAACTTATAGGTGAAAGATGACTCACTAGATCTAAGACATTCTTTACAAATCGGCAAAATGTCACCTTACAATGAGAATTAAATTTCTCTTTCTCCTTTTCCTTCGTTTTCTAAATTTTGATTTTTAAAAATATTTGAAAAAAACTTGCAGATTAAAAGATGATCTATTAAATTATATATTATATTATAGGAAGAAATATTAAAATGTTACAAGTTACGGGAAGCCAAAGACGAGCGTAAATCATAGATGATGGTGTAGGAAGATATACACACAGTGAGAGAATGAGTTAAACGAGTAGGTACGTAGGCATAGTACTCGAATGAATGGGCTTTAATCGTTCTAGAGACTATATCTTCGCTGCACAATCATCTAGTATGCCGGCTCGCTTAGAACTTGTACGGTTCTTCAGTACTTACTAATATTGCGCTAATCATCATTATATTATGAATATTATGATTTCTATTATTATGCAAAGTACTTCTATCTCTGTCATAAGAGGGAGCAATTTATTTGAAATATTTTGCACGTTCGATTCAAGTTCTTGAATCTAAGGCATTTAATCTTCAACTTTTGAAATCCTCTCATCGATTGGCGATAAATTTCGCATTAAATCCGTGCGCATGATTTCGATTTTTCCAAGAGCTGTCGTTCTATTTCGTCGAACTGCAAAATCGGCCGTGGATTCACGTATTAAAAGCCAATAAGTTAGAACTGGCACGCTGCCATTTCAATCTCGTGGGTCTTGCTCGAGGAAACTCGTCGACAAGTCGTCTTCCCGTTTTACGTCCTTGATTAATTGCAGGATACAAGTTGATTGATTTCGCGTATAACGGGTAAACAAAATATTCGTTGGCTACAACCCTTTCGTTATAACCGATGTCATATACCGTCTCTCTCTCGAGAGAGAGAGTTTGATCGATTCTAGAAAAATATGAATATATTTAACGCTACTATTAATTATTATTGTAAAACTGGTCAATTGTTTTTAAACGCTTAATATATCTAATAGCATTTCAATCGAGAATTATTTCTTTAATTGCATATTATTTTGATAATCTCATTTTTATTCACCTAAGTTGTTTTCATGCCTGCAAAGTACTGACAGCAAGAGACTGCATTAAGGGATATCATTTACAAAATGTATTTTGCAACGACTACAAATAAATATCATGTAACATGCAACTACTTGTGCATATTTCATAGATGCTTATACCGGAGCTTATAGCTACAACTTGAACACATTTTACGATTATGGAAATATCTAGTAAACATAAACGCGTATTTCCTCGGAAGTGTGTCGCGTTTACGGCTCCTCCGAACAATTTGATATCGATCTTTCCTTAACGAAAATATGATTAGGCGCCATCTTGCCACGCAACTTGTGCAGTTTTCGCGCGTTAGCTGACTTTATAACTAAACTCCAAATGAAAATTTTTATCAAAATAAGTTTGGTCAAAATTAACTTAAAAGTAAGATTATATTTTCTCATTATCGTTTTTTAAATTTTAACTAAATTCCAAGATAGTTCAAGAAAGTTAGAAATAGAAAAAAACATTGTTTTTCCAATCGATATTCTACTCCTTTTCCAATCATATGAGAAGAGCGTTAAAGTTATTATTAAAATATTTATTGCTGACTCTCACGACAAGCTGTATATTTTTGAAATCGGTCTTTAAGAAGCTTATAAATATTTTATGGCTGTCACACACTCAAATGTCATGATTCGTAAAGATATTTTACAGGGATAAATATAGCTGACACTACAAATTGCATATAAGAAAATCAAGACCGTTTCACAAATACACATGTGATACCAATAATCTGAATCGCTCAGTTCAAGCAATTTCAAGATTCGCTTCTATCGAAAATTCTATGACTCCGTGGTTGTGAAGGAAAATTTTTTCAGACATTTCGCCACACAACTGCGCCCTTTTAACATCGGGCGACACAAATACCCGGCTATTAAGGAACGCGTCGCCATCGCGATCGTTGTCGTCGTTATCGTTGGGAAAATCGACGACGCGATAAGCCGCTGCGATGCGATGATGCATGTGTAAAGCGCACATTCGCATGCTCCGCGGTTTTATGCGGCGATGAGCAGTGACGGCGACATGCAAAGTGAGCGAGCGCGAGCGAGTGTAATTCCACGCTATAACATTATGAATAATGCAGCGGCGGGATTTGAAGCTCGACGGAAATGTACGTAACGATTACGCGCATTCCGACGCCCGGCCCGGCGCGGCCCGGCGTCGCGTTTTCCCGCGGCCGTTCCGGGAAAATCCGCGGCGTGCCGTATGCACGGTCATAAGCACCGTCGTTCCGCTGATCTATATTCGCATTTTCCGCCACCGGCAAATACCAGAATGGGCGAATCTGCGGAATTTACGGGGGAGAACCACCCGCACGGTCAGCGCTTTTTATGTAATAAAACGCGAGTTAGCGAAATTAATAAGATGTTTCTTGCAACGCGCGTGGCAACAGATATTACGTATCGAGTTTTTTTTGTATTGGATTAACACATGTTGATTTATATATTATATAATTATATTCTGTAATTTTTTATTAAATTAAACATATTAAACGAATTAAAATATATATTTTAACTAGATGTATTAATATAAATGCTTTATTTATCGCGACGTAAAGTATTTTTTTCTTTTTTTACTTACATTATGTTTTATAATTAATATTTGCATTTTCCCATTGTAAAAAAAGAACTACACATGTAAGACAAGAAAGTGTGTAACAAATCATGCACGACAACGATAAAAGATCGTCGACAGATCGTAATGAGCAAACATGTGCCACAAAGATACATATTGATAATTCATAGAAAATTTAGAAGATATAAAAAGTCTAAAAAGGAAAATAAGAGACTAACTCTCTATTAGTTGACGTTTCTAAAAGATTTATGAGATTAAGGTTTAACGTAAAGGCTGGAGGGACCCAAGGACTCAAGAATATTAAGATTCATGGATCCAAGAAATTAAGAATGTCAAAATTTAGGGATCTAAGAAATAAAAAATGTATATTTATGGATGCAGAAAATTAAAAATTTCTTCAAGATTCGAAAGTCTTAGAAATCCAGAATGTAAAGATTCAAGAACTCGACAAGTTGTAAGTGTAAGAATTTAACTCGATAATTTAAGAGGTCGAGAATTGCAACCCGATGGGGTGCTCATCCTTGTTCAAGGATGCAGAGAGCTAGCAAGCTCTCTGCAGTATCCTGGGAACAGCAAAGACTCGATCGAGCGGTTCTCTCGGTTTCTTAGATTTTAATGTGAAATTCTCAAATATTCTGAAACCTTTGAATTTCTAAATTCAAGATTTTTTAATTATTACTTTTTGCAATTTTTTAAATTTGTATTTTTTTGCACGATTGAAACAGTTTTACATTTTTAATTTTGTAACTTTAGCGAATATCAAATTGCGAATACCAAGATTCTGGATCTTTAATTTTGTAAAATACCTTTTTTTTGTATACTTTAATGTTAAATTAAATTTTAAATTGCTTTTTGATCTTTAAATCCTGGCATTTATAAATTCCACACGGATTTTCTTCACTGGAGATTAATCTAATTTCTAGATTAAATTACTTGAATCCTACATTCTCTAGATTTCTCGAATTCTGAGATTTTTAACCAACACGACATTATAGGTTCTTTGACGTTAAAAGCAAACGACGTTCTTCGATTCCGGGGGGGAATCTGTAATTCAATGAATCGAAGATCAAAACAGCTTTGGATTCAAGAAACATAAAACTTATATATCCGGCACTAGAAAAACTTCTTAGACACTTACAGTTTAAGAAACTATCGAGAAAAATTTTAACTAATTAGAAAAGTTCCAAATCTGTAGATTTTATAAGTTTAAAATTTTAAAAAGAAGATATATGTGAAATATGAAAATATTAAAATTATCTAATTACATAATATAAAAAAATGAGTTCTCGCTAAAACTAAACAAACAATACGCACTGTTTGATATGACCGAGCCGAGTCGGCTATCTAGATAAATGTGGAAACTCGATGAATAATTCGCGCTTGCGTCTAATTATAAACCAGACTGTTATCCGTTTATACTAGAAATTATTACAGCAATATTATTCTAGTTTATCAGACAGACGGTTAGTCAATAAATAATCAATATATAATATAGACTAGTGCTCACGTTAAATTAATTAAAATTAAATTATTGTTTTTTTTTTTATGTAGATAATTAAAAAAATTAGATAATTTCAATTATTTGCATAGAAGGACAATCGAGAAAGATTAGAGATTTAGATTTTTCTTGAACTCGTAGACGCCTTATATGTAAGTTTTCCTTTCGTGAGTGCTATCTCCTTACGATTATTAAGTGGATAGGGTGGCTAAGCAAGGTGCGCAGGCAGGTGCAATACCTCCATAACGATCAGCGCTTTACACCCATTCATTCAAGCAGCCATCCAGTAGCAGATATAGAGAATCCTATTTAGCTCGATAAATAATTTCCATCTTATGTCAAACTACGCGATTCAGATGACACTATCTTTCTCGAAATAGGATTATTCTCTCAGCTTCTTAATAAACATGACGGCTTGGTTAAAAATTCGAACCGATTAGAAATCCGAATTTTGTTTATCGAATTATGATATCTCTGGACCGGATATCTCGCGACTGGATTACATGAGACAAGCAAGCGAACAAGAGAGATAAACTAAGGCAGGCAGGTAAGCAGGCAGGCATTACCTCGCTTGGATGTGGTGTCGGCTAAGCTGCTAATAAATCCACGTACGGCAATCACGAGAACAAAGAGTCCACAGTGTAGCCAGAACATGTTTACGTCTTAACAACATTGTTTAATTCCATATTACATGACGCTCGTAAAACACTGCGACGATGGCGGCTGCTGCGATCCCGACGGGCTTTACAGGATTACTCATTACTACGCGCATAATCACCGACATCTACCACCTTCTTGCTCATCAGACGCGGCACGCGGAGCCGAGCGGATCGGAGCGTAACGGAGCGGAGCGGAGCGGTGCGAGGCGGATCACGAAGACGTGGGTCCTCCCGATGATAATTTACTACCGATTTTTTGGGATACGCGCGCCCGCGCGGGCAATTGTGTGTGTACGGCGACGAAAAAAACGACAGAAAAACAGCGAGACGGACACGTCGCGCGAGCGGAGCGTAGCCGAGCGAAGCGGAGCGGAGCGGAGCGGATCTCTCTTACTCTGCCTCTCTCTCTCTCTCTCTCTCTCTTTCTCTCTTCTCTCCCTCTCTCTGACCGTCTTTCTTTCAGTGTTAGTCAATCAGTCTCTCTTTCTCTCTCTCTCTTTCTCGCTCTTTCTCTCTCCCTCGTTCTATTTCTCCTCAAATCATTTTCCGGAGACTTCCTTCCGAGGTTTTCGAGCCACGGGCACCGTTGACCGACAACGAGAAAACCGAGCCACGAAGGGAGAGCACACTATTTTCCGGCAACTTGTTCCTCTCAAACCCGGAGCGGATTGCGGCCCTGCTACTCTCGCGCGCGCGCGGCCAGAAGAGAGGAAACTGCCCGGACCGAATCACGCCTCGGCTGCCATCTTCTACCTACGCCGGGAGTCTGGAGTATGAAAATATTCTCCGCTCCCTCTCTCCCGGTTCTCCTCCTCGCGCTCTCTACCTCTCCCTCCGATTCTCTTCCATGTCTCTCCCTCTACCTGCTCGCTTCCACAACCCCCACGCAGCCCTCCGCGGCTCGTTCGCTCGCTCTAGAGCGCTCGCTGTACCAGCGGTCCTCCTTCTTCTTGCGCGCGCGCACCCCCGCGCAGCGCACCACCGGCAGCTTTGGACCACCACTTCCTCTTATCGATTCCTGCGCCATTCCGCCTGCCGTCATTCCTGTCAAATCAATAACGCGCCGGCCGCGCCGGCGGCTTCCTCGCTACCGCCGCGGGGGCAGAAGCGGCAACGAGATACGAAAACCCCCTCTGGCTGGGGTAGCGCAGGACAGGAGAGAGAGAACGAACCCCTGGACCAGGTGGCGGGAGTTGCCACGGAGCATCAACCGCCTGGAGATGGTGATCCTACCGTTGACTGGTTCCTATGGTACGAAGAGTCGCGGAAAGTGCTGACGTGGATGCGAAGAGAGAGGGTTTCAGATGAATGGCGAATACATGGAGAATAGGAGAAGGGAGGACAAAGGAAGAGAAGGGACGAAGCTGGGATGTATCTCAGAATCAAGTACTCAGTGGAACGCAAAGTTGAAAACGAAGGACTAAGAAGCTTACTTCGTGTCTTGATTCCGCGAATTCTAAATTTTGCATAAAGCCTTAGTTTCTTTTAGACTTTTGTAATTCTTAGCAACGGAGAAAAATAAAGAAAGAGATAAGCAGACAAACAGAAAAATAAAAATAAAGAAAATAGAAGATTGGAGATAGAAATATATTTCTTTTAAATTTAGTCATCTTAAAACATCATATAGACGATTAAAATTGTAATTTATAAAGTAGAAGAAATTAGGTCAAATACAAAATTATTATAGATGCATAAGCACTTTAAAACAAAGGCGAATTAATAATCGAAGTATCAATCATAGAAACTTCATTTTCAGTTCCGCTTGGCAGAAATGAAAATGCATACGTAAGCTACTAATTGATAGTGCGATCATTAGCGTCAATCAAACAAGTGAACTGGAAAGGAAAGGGAAAGATAAAGAGAAAGAGAGAGAGAGAGAGTGTGAGAGAGAAAGAGAAAAAGGGGGATGAAGCCGGATTAGGTGACGATAGCTGGAATGAAGCATGAGATATTGGAGATGGTGGATCAGGTGGAGATTGTGGAACGAAGAGTAGAGGAATTATTGAAGTGTAGTAGCAATGGTATGTGAAGAGCGTTTGAGATTGCTCTGAGTAAGAGGAGATCTGCGGATGCTGTAGGTACGAAGTAGCTGGAATGAAAAGAATTAGGGACTTGTGAAGTAGAGTAGGGTTTCAAAAATTCTTGGAACGTGAGACGCTAGATAGGCAAACACTAAATAATTTAAGATCTGTAGAACCTAGAATTTAAGGAATCCTGATCCCGAGGTAGTTGCTTTGCAACAAATATGAGCGCTAAAGTAACTAAAGGAGTGTGAGGAATATATAAAAGCGCAAACTCCTAGAATTCAAGGAAACTAGAAAAATTTACGAGTTACAATATGTACCCATATTTAAAGAAGATCAAACATTTTAAGAATCTATATTTGAAGAATTCTCTATTATTCAAGGAGATGAGTTAGAACGCAAATTTAGAGAATGCCAAATTTAATATTTAGAAAATCTCTGATTTATCTTGGAAATTGTTTAAGATCTAGAACTTACGAATTTTAATTGTAATATAATTAGACTGCTACCTTCTATCATTTATTATTCTTTTAGCACGCAAGGACAAACTTGCTACTTTCTGCAGAATTTGATTCAATTATTGTTGTTTGCGTGACTTGGATTCCTGGGAGATTTATCAACAACAAAGTCTTTCTTACCTGTTGGTTGAGCTTACAGCAGATTGTCGTATGTCTTTGTCTTGACGTCTCATTTCTAAATTTAAACGTACAACTTGCATAGCCTGCAAAAACAATTGTCATTTATAGCCGACCCAGCTGTTTCATGTTCGCGAATTCCTTCGAAAATTATGATACGAATTCTGTCTGTCCTTACTTCCGATGAGGTAATTAAATAAAAATTTCAACATTCTTCGCATGTACGTAAATTATTGTAAAGTTTAAGAAGTGCAAAATCGGAAGAAATCTTTAGAAATCCAGAAATATATATATATATATATACATATATATACAATATATGTATATACAACATGTGATAAAAGCGTAGTTTACTAAAGCATTTATTATAAAAAATTTCAAAATTCAAAAAGAGTCGGAATAAAGTTAATAATTAAAAATGTTAAATTTTTAGAAAATTAAAGTAATTGTATATGAATTATTATATAATTTCTGATCTTCTCTCTCTCTCTTCCTCCCTCCCTTCCTTCCTTTTCCCTCTCTCTCTCTCTCTCTCTCTCTCTCTCTTTCTCTCTCTCTCTCTGGAGAAAGGAAAGATAAAATTTCTTTCGAATTTATATCAGCAAAACAGATATAATTCGCGTCATAAAAGACGATAGAATAATAGCGACACGTGCCGAAACTATTTTGCAACAAGCGTAATAATCGATTTTGGTTTATACGAGAAATGTGGAGTCAACAGAACGAGGCACGTGAGAGATTCATTCACGTGTTGGTCTAAATATAGGTCGTCGCGTAGGCTGCACTGCAGACGATTCGGCTGACAGTTATTTATTTATAACAGACAGCGTGAGTGCAACAATACTATATTTTACAAATTTGACACAAACTCTGCTAAAATTCTGTTAAAAAAAGAAAATTTTTATCAAAAAATATAGAAATAAACAAATTATTGTTTAAATAATTTATTATAAGAAGAACTATTTAATTCTTTTATTTAATGTATTAATTTATATGCATCTACCGTAAACATAATTATCTAACATATGTTAGATGTTCTAAAAAATAATTTGTTTCTTTATATTTTATATAGAGGTACGTACATGACAAAAACAACTAAAAATTAGCTAAGAAGATACTTGAATAAATACGATAGGTTAATGTAATATAATATATATATGTACATATTAAAAGAAATAATTATAACAACAAAAATAAATCTGCATAAATTAATTTCTAATAAGCACATTTTTTTATGAATATTGAACATAAAATAATAACTATTTTTTAATAATAGAAAAGATTTCAAACGGCCTAATCTCCGCCTCCTCACTTTGTTCCATCTATTCGTTTATTTGTTTATTTATTTATTTACGTATGGTAGGTACATTTCGGCTGTATATTAATCTGTCGAGAGAAACAAATTCGTGTTCGCAGCGGAACTCACTCGCCGCGCGCAGAATTCGCCGTCGCGTTTTCTGCGGCGAGGCGGAAAAAATAATGGAGAAAAACACTTTTGCGCCAGCGGAAAACGGAATCAACGTACAGTGTGAAATTTTATCAATTCGAGAGAACAAAAATACTTTATCTAACTGGCTCTAAATATTGACACAAAAAAACAGTTTTTTTATTCACATATTAATTTCATAATTATATACGTGTATATAATTATGAATCGTATAGTTTCGATTTTTTTAAAAACACAGAAAAAATTTTTTTTTTTAATTTTATTATATACACATATTTCAGTAGATTTACATAAAAGGATTCCAAGGTTTAAAATACGGAAATGATTGGAATTTTATTTTTTTCAATATTTTATCAACGCATCAGTATGAATGTCAAACACGAGATTTTGATTTGTAATACTTCTATTGAAAAATTAACAAGTTATCAAAACTTACAAATAGAACAACTAATTTAATATTAAAACTCCTCCATTATTTTAATTCAAAATATACATACATATGTATAATAAAATTATATATTTTCTCATTGAAGAAAAATTTATATATAACTTATTTTTTATTTTTTATACTCAAGACATTTTTATGTAATTTATATTTTTTCAAATATATATATATATATATATATATATATATATATATATATTTTAGATTAAATTTTATATATGAAATAAAAGAAAATGCAGATAGGTGAAATATCTTTGTCCTCTTCGATAGTTTGGGCAAAAATTTCATACTATGCGGCGGCGATAGACATGCGCGTCAGTCACCGAAACAAACAATTGTAATCTCACGTCATTGTAAAGTGGCAGTCGTGTAAAAACATCCCTCTAACATTAAGTAACTTTATAAGCTCGACGTCAGCGCGGAACATTCCTCTTCAACAATCGAGCAATCTCTCCCGGCATTATCCTGCGACACTTCTCTACTGATCCTTTTAATAAACGCATCGATTATATCGGTTATGATGGAAGGGTTAACCCTTCCTGCGCCTGGCACGAAATAGGGCCTATCGGGCCCCACGAAATTTATATACGTTAAACGTTTACATGATGAAAAATTTCACTTTCATCTTCTTTTGTAGTCTTGATTTACCTATTTTTGAGTGAAAAAAATAGGACTACACATCTTACGCTACAAATGGCGTGAAATCTGATCATAGTTCAAAGTATTCAGGAAAGAACGCCATTATACATATGCCCAGAAAGGGTTAACGAAGAGAGAATATCTAATTATTGATGATATTCACATCAGAAATCATTTTGCACCGCCTTTTTGTTGGTGAATTTTTTTTTACCAACGATTGTTGGCGACAGTTTGAGTATAAGTTAGGAAAAGAAAAAAAAAAAGTAAAATAAAATTTCTAGAGAAAATTCTCAGAGGACTTTCAGAGGATTTAAGGAACGGTGTACAAATCCAAGAAAGGATTTAGGCAACCGTGGACTTATAGGTCTAATAATCCAATTGTCTGCGAGAATCCAAGGAATCTAGAAAGAATAAAAAATTGTGTCGGTAGTTTTATTAATCGCAAATTTGTTTAGACATTATTTTGCAAGAAAATTCACGAACAAAGTGGTGCAAAAATTAGCTCGTCGGAAAATCGCACAGGATAATGCGATTGTCGCTATTGTGCATCAAAATTCATATATATATATATATATATATATATATATATATATATATATATATATATACATATATGACGTATGTATTGTGTGTGTGGCTTATACACTTGGCAATTATAGATCCTTGTGGATAATCATGGTATTATACGGTCTTTATTATTTACATGCTTGCTGCACACTTGTCAGACACGCACACGCACACTTTCACGCACGCGCGATTATATGAATTGTATATATATGTATATACATAGACACATGTGGTCTACGTGTGTTCTTGCTGTGGGTATATGTTATGCAATTTATGTATATATACACATATTATACTCCGTAACGCGATAAAACGTTAAAAAAGTCGTCATCGTCAGTACATTAGTTCTCTCTTTTTCTTTCATCGTTAATGCTTAAAAAACCTTAATTTGCACTACTTGTTTTATGTTTCGTTTTCGACAGTGCACTGTAGGATTGCAAATCATGATTAGTTTATATTATATAGTTTATATTATGTATAAATATGCATGGTATGCGAAGTAAGCACTCGCGCCATACTTCATCTTAACTTAATTAATTAAGCGCTGTAAACTTATTTTATGACAATGTAATAGTGTATTTATATTATGTAAAGTTATATATATATATATATATATATATATATATATATATATATATATATAAGTATAGTAACTTAGGATCTAATTAAATGTATGTAACACTCCTCTTAAATATGTAAGCATTCAAACAATAAATAATCTAGGATTTAAAAGATTAAAAATTACAATTAGAATTTTATTATCCAAGAGATCTATAAAATTTAAAAAACACGAGACTTTATAATTTAATATAAGAACTTATTTTATACGTATATATAATTTACAATAAATCTCTATATTTATGTTGATGAACAATTTTGTTTATCACATAATATAAATACACAGGATAAAAAAAGTATAATATTCGCATAATAAAACCATGATGATGTGCGAGTGCTTTCTTAGCATATTGTATACGTGTATATAGGGCAACGTGCCTCTCGCGAGGGAAGACTCCGCCTAAGTACCTCGTCCTGAATAAATCTCGCAGGAATCCCCGTCTTTTGATTTACTCCCCTGCTTCATTGTTTCGAATCTTAACCTCCATAAGTCAACGCAATTAATTAATTACTTCATTTATCCATTAATACGAGCTAATCGCTACGCGACAAGAGATGCTAAATGTACTTCGCGATCGATACGAATATTTATACAGAATGCTCCGAAAGTTTTGCGCGACAATAATTAATTTCTCGCGACAAAAATTAATGTCTCGCAACATATACGTCTCGCTTGAAAAAAAGGATTTTATCCTATTTGAGTTTAGAATTATTGTATACACGAAGATTTGTGGAATCTGTGAATTTATGTGAATTATTGTTTAACTAGATATAAAATAAAATCTCCCGTATATTCGAAAGGCGCTCGAAAGTAATGCTAAAACATATTCAAAAGAAATAATTTTTATAATAATTCTCACAATAAGAATTATATAAGAGGGCATTTATAGTGGGAAAGATTGTCGTCGCGAAGGTAAATACTAGCACCGAGTACTCTCGATACGCGTTTGGCACACACTTTTGGAACGCTCTGTATAGAGTTTCTTTTCTGCTACATCGAGTAGTGACTATGTTTTTTTTTCTCCTTTTAAAAGTAGTTAAAGGTTATTGTAATGTGGTCATGCAGATACAGAGAGGTAATCATAATGCGAGGTTGCTTACGCTAGATCTCTCCCTTACATTAATCGTTAGTTGCTTGCTGTAGATCGATCGGTAGGTCGTGGAATAGTCGCATTATTATGCGTTATGCGTAAAATGATGCAAAAACAATATTTTAGACAATAAATAGCATAAACAAAAATGTCGCAAATATGCTTGTAAAATGAAGCTCTTCTCCGACATTAATATTTTATATCAGAAACATTTAAGAGAGGGTGATCATAGATAATATGTGTGAATTACTCGATAATATAAAAATCATACATATTATAAATATTATTAGGAGTGTGAAATTAGGAAGATCTGATATGAAATTAGGGTTATAGAAAAATTCAAGAATCTATGAATTTATAGTTCTTGTTCTAAATTCTAAAAAGATACAAGTAACAATTGTAAATAAATCACTCTAATAATTGCTATGTTCGTGTAATATAAGTGAAATATGTGAAACATGGGTTAGTTTCTCTGTCTGTTTGTATGTAATTTCAGGACATTGCATTTTTTGCACAAAAAAATTATAGGACAAAGTTGTGTTTAAATAAACAACAGAGGCCATATCCTTAGTTTAGGGTGTGTGTGTGTGTGTGTGTGTGTGTGTGTGTGTGTGTGTGTGTGTGTGTGTGTGTGTGTGTGTGTGTGTGTGTGTGTGTGTGTGTGTGTGTGTGTGTGTATAGTATCTGCATGTACCAGAAACAACAGTTACAACTTATAACAATTTTTTTATTCTTTTTATCATTATTATTTTATTGTTATTATTAATATATTATTTGTTGTTGTTTTATTTTATTATATTATTATTCATTATTATTTAAAGTGGCACTACGAGACCAGAAACCTGTAAAGGGTTTTTTTTCTTCTTACCGTGAAATAGCTCTCGGGAGCAGAAAACCTGTTCATTTTTTTTATTGCAAAAGCATGCGTTCTTTTACAACGAAAAAAATGTATGATCGATTCGACAAACCGAAATCATTCCGCTCATAGTTTCCTTTTTCTCTTTTTCGCTCTCTCGCGATCATATTTTTCTGTGATTATCTTAAGTTTCTTCTTCACGTGAAAGTGAACCTTAAAAAGTGAAAATATCGAGGTTCAAAAATCCATGAGGAGAGTTTGATGATGCGATGATCTAGGAAAATAATAGTAAAAACGATAAATAGAGTTTGAAAAATTTAGACGTCAAGGAGTGCAAGATCTAAAAAAGGAAAAACCTAGACTCTTATAGCACCTTAGGAGACTCGCCGAATTTTAAATTAGAAAAAGATCTATCTTCGAGAAGATCCTCCTCGGAATTTGGAATTTCAAATCCGAGGGATCTCTAAAAATCGGAGGAAACTAAAATCCTAGATTCCGAGGATTCGAGAGATCCACAGGATCGATGGAACCCAGAATAATCCTAGTTTCCAACAATCTCGGGATTTAATAAAGCGCATCAAAGATAAGACGATCGCGAACGAAGTATGAGATGAGATAAGACACATGGAAAAATCTTAACGCCAACGGAACGACGAACCTAACTCCTTTCTCTATACGCAGGTGCATCTTTTTTCTTTTTTTTCTTTTTTCTTTTCTTTTTTTGAGTCGCCCCAAATTTGCCCTCGAGCGTTCCTCGAGTCGGTCTTAACGAAACGACCCGTATATATGTAAAGTAGTTTCCTCACGACAGTTCGCTGTATTATTATATATGTATATCTATATATATATATGTATATATGTATATATTTATATACGCTATCGAATACCTCCCGCGCGTCGTGTGCCGTCATCTTTTTCTTTCTCTCCCTTTCTCTTTCTTTTTTATCTCACACACATACACACAGACACACACATACAGTTTCTCGAGTATACTTACAATAGAAATATATTAAAATTGCAAAGTTTTACATAGAGCGTATCCCCGACACGTCGATATATCACTTATATAATCATGTAATACATCCGCTAACGTAAATTCCGAATAATTCCGACTATATTTATATCATTACACGTAATCTATACGCGCGCATATGTATGCATGTATGTGTTTTTTTTTAAGCGTCGTCCGAAACTTTCAATTTCCTTTCTGTTTGTAAAATAAACTCAATAAACTTGCCAATATTCTTTTTTGTTAGAAAAAAAAAAAACGCTAAATTAGAGCTTAATAATTTTGATAATATTAAGTATATTAAAAAAGAAATTAATAAATTATTAAATACAAAAAGAAATTTGAAAATATCATCTTATTATATGTATACAGAATAGAATTACAAGAAGAAGGCAATAACGACGTGTTTTTTTTAGCTCGTCAAATATTTTTGCTTTATTGCCATTTGAGAGCTAAAAATATAAAATTAGAGAAAAAAAAGATTTTCTACCGTTGGAAATTAATAATTTAATAAGACGATATCTTTTCTAAATACAATAGTTAACAATATATCAGACAAGAAAAGATAAAATGTAATTAAGCTAATTTGATATTTTAAAGGAAAAATAGAAGGCTTTGAACGATGCTGTCTTTGTGTATGTGCTCCGCTTCGAATAAAATACGATTTTCATATTCGCGGATTTAATCTGAAATATCGCAGCTGCAACGAGCCAAAATGAGTGAAGTGAGTACTAGATTCTATGAAAGTTAATATTAAGAAAAAAATTGCGGATTTAAAGAACAAATTTTAAAAAATAATCAAAAGATTGAATATTAAAAAATGTAGTTTATATGTTAATTTAAGCAATTTATTATAAAATTATAAATTAAAATCCTAAAAAATCTAAAAAAACTGAAATTAATCGAAAAAATTATTTAAATAATTTATATTATAAAAAAGTGGAATTTTTAAAGAACCTAGTACCCAGATGATCGAAGATCAGAGAATCCAAAGGATTCAAGGATCTTAGGCTACGAGAACATGTTTCACAAATCTACGTCGGCGAGAATTTACGTCGGCGAGAAATCAACAGATTCATTGTCGCGTCACTTTCTCATTAACTTTGATGTCGATCTTTGCGCAGTGAATCGTCGCGATGTTCGATGAATAAAAGGCAGCCACGCGATTACATTTATCCATATTTAATATCGATAGTGAGCATTCTGTGGCGATCTGATGGATCGATACATGTGCTCGCCACGTGTTATCCACCGTTCGAGATCATCGATCGTTCCCGACGTCGACGATCAATCTTGCACCTTCGCGAAAATTTCATATTCTTGATCGCGCCTAATAAAAGTAAATTAATCCTTTATTGCAAGATATACCTAGAATTATTGAATTATTTGAAGAAAGATAACACAAACTCAGATTCACTTTACTATTCTAATTATTTGTGAGTTATAAATTCTTAAATGTTCTCCCATTTTTCAATGAGCTAAATTCTAAAATGTATCGCTCAAGGAAATTAAAAACTTGAGAAAAATTATAATTTACAACAAGAATTTCAAGAATTTAATACTTAGCTACTGAAATTCAAAAGGCTATTTGTTTTAAAATTGTTTTGGTTCTAAATTATACATTTTAAAATTGTGAGATTTTTTTTTTTTTAATTTAAATTACCAGGAAATTGCAAAGAAACTTACAAAAATTACATTAAAATCCTGCAATAAGAGATTAATTAACGGCGCATTACGAGCGAAGAAAAAGAATTACGTCATTGAGTTTAGTCGAGTCTCAAATCGTTACTCATTATATATATTCACATCTTTTATAGTTTATTCTCTTTCCTCTCTCCTTCTTTTTCTATTTCTCACTCTTTCCTACTTTGTCTTTCCACTTTAGATAGGGCAGTGTTGTGGACGGTTACGCAATCGGCGTCCGTAATCCCAAAAATGTTTCCTACAAGTATACATGCTAGTTTTAATAAGTACATATTTCTCAACAACCGTCTTTAGAACTAGGTTTTAATAAAGTTGTATCATATTACATGATTCCATTATGATGCGCTCCTCCTCCTTCCCCTCCATTTTGTTTTCTCTTCTTTTCTTTTTTTCTTATTACGAAACATCTTTGGAAGGGAAAAGTGGCGCTTATCATCGATCTACCCTCTGTCATCTTTCGATCTTAGAATTAGGTTTCTCTCCGTAACGCAAATATGATTCGCGCACTTTTCGCTTTTTCATGGACCTTATCTTCGATCCGAGGATTTCATGAACATCAAAAAATACTACAAACTTAGGCTGCTTATAGATTCGTATGCAGAATCATCTGGCAAATGACAGATAAGATTGATAAGATTTGGCACAACGCGCGTTACTCATTTTTGTAAGAACTTTGAAGAAAATTGATCTACATTTAATTTTTTTAATTTAAATATTAATGTTCATCCAAATGAAAAAAACTACTAAAATAACAATTGCACAGAATATTTTAATTATTATTTATCTATTCAGCAAAATATAACATTAAATTAAAATCTATCATCCTCTTTATTCTTCTAATTTCTATCTTATAGCCAGAATATACAGGAAACCTTGTAGGAAATTGTATAATAGTTTGGGCAATGATTTAGCATATATATAGATCTAAAAAATCAAACACATATATCAAGATTTAATAAATTTAAAATTCATATCATAGGATCGCAAATATATGAAGAATTCAAGATTTAAAGAACCTAGAATTTAGAGTATTTACGATCTAAAACATCTAAGATCTAATGTTTGCATCTAAAATCTGTGCAATTTAAAGTACCTAGAATCTAAGAGAATATAAGGTGTTTAGAATCTGCGAAGATGTTTTGTAACATTAAGATCTTCATTAAGATCTACGACATATTTAAGAAATTTCAATATTAAATTTATCTGAATAAACTACTGGAATTCAAAAACCTTAAATATTTTGTAATTGAAAAAACACAGTAATCGAAAATAATAACATTTGAAAAATTTCTTTCAAGAATTTTGAAATAAAAAAAATTCTATATATAGAGAAAATTATATGAAGAAATTTTGAAAGACTTCTGAAAAATTAATGAGATTAATATTATAAATTCTAAACGTATAGAATCTTAGGAAGAATCCTAAAATTCTACAAGATAATATACATATTATATCAGAAATTTCTAAAAAAAAAGAAATTTTTGAGATTTCTGCAAGAAAGAAATTCCAAAATCTTAGAAAAAGAATATCGTAGAAAATCCTAGAAGACTAGATTTTTAAAGAATTTTTAATTCACCAAATCTTGGACGATTTCTACATAGTTATATATTATACAAAAATCGCGAAATTCTGCGTTAACTCTGTAAAACTTTCATAGATGTATTTGGCACGACGCTACCTCGTTTCTTGTTCTTAAAAGAATATTTGGCAATCCTAGGAAGACTCAAGGGAGGAAGCTCTCGGAAAATCCTTAAAGAATTACGAAAATTTTAGGAAGAAATCTTATGATTCTCAAATATCACAAAAAGGTTGGAGAATCCTCGAATCCAAGAATGAGACCACATAAATGTTCCCCGTCCTTATTTCCGTTTACAACATGTCCTAAGTTAATAATAACCAGGAATAGGTGTATAATCTATCTATCTATCTATCTAGTAAAACAGCATCATATTAAAGTCTATCCTCCTCCTCCTCTTCATTATCCTCGTTATTCTCCTCGGACTCCTCCTTGTAGCCGGGATGCTCCGAAATCGCGTAGTAGTTCCCGTTATAAATCACTCCGAGCTCCCGTAGAACATCGCCCCGGATGATCGCCTTGATCGTCCAATTGTAACACTCTTCGCTCTCGCTTTCGCGATCCAATCGCTCAACATCGAGGATCTTGGAGCTGAGTCGTTCTAGTATGATGCCGATGTCCTTGATGCTAAGATGATGCTTCTGGTCAACCGTTAGCTGGTCGATCAAAAGTAGAAATTTCTCCGAAGTCACGATCTCGTCTTCCATTATCGTGTTCTCCGTCTCAGACTCGGAGCTGTCGTGCTCTTGATGGTGATGATGATGATTATGGTGCAAATGGAAACTGGTGGCGCCGATCAGACGCGAGGTCGACTCCTCGTCGGCGGTGTCACGGAAGCGAACGTGACCTTTACTCAGGCCAGGTCGCTTAGTGCCGTCTGACAGCGAGGATGGCGGCTGTGGCGATGGTGTTTGCGTCTGCGTCTGCTGTTGTTGTTGTTGATGCGGGTGATGCGGATGTTGATATTGCGCGTGTGTCGCGTCCTGGATCGGTGACGTCGCCACCGACTTATGCACAGCGATTCTGCGACCTTCCTCGTGCAAGGCGCAGCAGTGGAAGTCGCATTCGCCGACGGCACCGCCGTCAGCACCGTTCACTGGACTGCCATTTCGCGCGACCGGTTGATGGATGTGATTAGAGCACTCTGGCGTGTGAATGTGGATGGTCGTGCTGTCGAACGAATTCGTGCCCTGCTTCACTAGGCGGCCCGGCAAGTGCGGCTGTGTCGGTTGCTGTTATTCAGATGAGAATCAGAATTTTAATAATGATTTTTTAATTTATGTAAAATAAAAATTACGCAAAAGAAAGAGAGAGAGCAAAAAAAAAAAGATAAATAATGTAATTAAAACTTGAAAGATTTGAAGATGCAAATAACAGAGTGAAAAAAAATTAACTTGAAAAATAATGAATCAATTTTTTTTAAATTACTTTTTTGATGTACCGAGGTTTATCGATTAATAAGATTTTTAAAAATCGTAATTTCCAAGAAATTATAATCTAAAGACGAGACGTTCAATTTAGTTGAAATTAAAAAAGTTTAACGCAATAGTTTTATTTTCTTAAAAATATCCGGCGGTTACGTTTCTCTTAAAAAAATGAACGTTACATCACTGTCGCATCATTAATTCCTTTAATTGCAGATGATACAGTAATTTTAGGAAATCGCTAGAAAAATTGTTAAGCTAGACTCTGAAAAGGAAAACGGTTTGAACTGCTAAAACTATAGTTTCAATACCATATCGTCATGATTTATCACAGTGATTCGCGGGCTAGTGTACCGCGTCGGGCCGATCTCGCCGGGCAGATGCGTCGCTTTGCCGTCATAGCCGAGCTTATCCAAGCTAGTCTGAATCACCAAGGACGGCCGTTGAGCACCGCTCAGGTCGACTTTCTTAGTCGGCGAATACTTGGAGGTTTGAGCATCCTGGCCTGCCTTCGATTGCTGCTGCTGTACCTGCGACGACGACGACGAGCGCTGGTCCCAGTGTAGCACCACTGTGACTCGGCCTTTATTGTCCATGATTTTCCACGATGGCGTCTCATCGTGCAACTCCAGCGCGTGGATCGTCTCGCAGACTATTTTCGGAATCGCCGAAATTGCTGGGAATACAGAAAGAGAACGAATTGTAAGTTATTGGAGGGTGCGAAAGCAAGGATACGACGGGTGGTGTTTGGTGCTGCAAGACGTGACAATCAGTGCCGATGATCCATCGCAAGAGTGCGAGATCCACAGATCTTAAGGGAGTTATAGAATTTACAGATTTAAAAGTCTAAATAGAGGTTTCGGGTAGTATGAAGAAGATTGTAAAAGAATTCAAAACATCTAAAGAGAGTTTAAGAATAGAAAAAAACCTACTTGGTTGATCGTTTAAAGGCTTGTGTGTGTGTAAGGATTCAGTTTGATCCACGTGTAATTCAGTTTGATCAATTTTATCAGTTGCCTCGAAGTTAGTTTCCTCAACCAAGTTGCCGATTTCCATCAACCAAAGTTGATCGTTGTAATATCCCCTTTACATAGCAGCGCGTATGATTCTAAAGCAGCTATATATTCGAGGGTTCAAAAATCCAGAAAATCGAGACATTTGATAGTATTGTAGAAGAAGAGCTACCTGGTTGATCGTTTATAGGTCTATATAAGAAACCAATTTTTATTTGTCAAATAATTTAATTCTATAAATAATACAAATGTCAATAAAAAAAAAAACATTGTGACTCCCTAAGACTCTCGCAATCTTTTAGATCCTTTATATGACATGTTATCTCATATTCTTTAGACATCCTTTCGAATTTTCTGTCATCCGTGTCGCTTCAACCTTAAATCCCTCAACCAAGCTGCCGATTTCCCCTAAGATCTATGGATGCAATGGGCTTTTTCACCTACCAGCGCGAATGATGTCGACGCCAGTAGGGCACCAGCGTTCACCATGCCGCAGCAGGAGCAGGATCGTGTTGTTGCCTAGTGTCTTGAAGTACTCGCCGTCCTCGACTTGCGTGCCGTCCGACTCCAAAACTAGCGAGACATTCTCGTTTTGTGGCACGCCCAGTTTTTCCTTACCTGAAACCAAAGATTGGCCAAGGGTTGAGTGACGTTTAGCAATGCGATAACGCTTCAACGTTAACGTGCACAAGGCGTGTGCCTGTGCGTGTACGTTACGTATTCCTGCCTGTTTAGATAAGTGTGCGTATGCCACGTGTCGCTTGTACCGTGTAATCGTGTGAATGGCGTAGTTGCGAATAATAGTGGTGTGTCCTCGAACGAACGAACGGCGCTTTGTCTCTGAGAATTGTTGCGAGAAATGTGTGTTGCGGCAGCGACATTTTCAAAAGAACTTTGCAGATAATGCAATTCCGCGCTGCGATACGCCGCGCGGAAATATTTCCGACCGGAAATATTTCTTCGCCGCACCGGACAGGTAAAAACTGTACCACGAAAAGATGACGCCTGATGCAAAAATTATACTTAACCAGACGTGCATTGATTTTTCATAAAAGTCAATCTGACATCTAATTCATACTCGTGTGATCTTGAAGTCTTTTTTTAAATTTATTTTCTTATAAAAAAAAATACTCTGTGTATAAAAAAAAGTGACAGCTTGCAACAAGTGATCTAATATATCTAACATAAGTATTATGAAAGAGAAAAGAGTTACATATGACACGTTGCTGCTAATTTTAAATATTACAAATCAATAGACGTATAGTAAATTATTATTTTAAAAATTGTTCTCTGATAAATACGATATTTTGAACGTGATTTTAAATAAAGTGCGCTTTGATAATGATAATAATGGAGAGTAGCTTTAATATTTAAGTTGTCATTAACATGATTCGATTTTTAATTGCTTAATATTAAGTTAACGGCTAATCTTTTACATCTTAACATATTCCTCACCTCGGACAATCAATTCTTCAAAATTGCTAACGACCAGCCCTTTTCTTACGTTACGCCAACTGTCCCATATCTTAAAAGGTCTCTTGGTCCGTAACTCCTGCAAAAATTAAATAAGACGCGATTAATTTTCTTCAAAATAATATTAATATCAATATTTGCAACTATTAAAATATAAATAAACAAAATACGTGGTCAAAAAAAAGAAAGAAATTATTAAATTATAATTTGTGTAACCAAAAAGATATACATAGAATAGACATTTATAAAATATTAGGTATAATATTAAGAAAGAGAACTTAAGACGAAGGTTCTATAGATTCTATTCTGGTGGAAAGGGCATGACATCTGACATCGATTAATTTTAATATAATTTTAATATAATATAATAGTGAAAAAATACCAGTGTGTATTGGACTTTAACGCACGGTAAAGTTAAAAATGGTTGACATTTGCAATTTATTATTGACCGTAAACGTTCTCCGGAAGTTCATGCGAGTTAAAACGCTTTGTAAAAATAAAGATATTGAACATATTAGAAAAAGGGTAAATTAGCAGATTTATATCGGCACCGTTTAAGATGAGCAATTTAGTACTTAATCGCGCGCACGTTTTCATAAAATGCAACCTGTGCAATCTTATATGTATTTAAAATTTATACAAGTTTCCATAATTTCGAAATTAAAAATAAATCACAATTTACCAAACTGGATTTGCCATGCACCTCATAAATTAAGAAACCTTACAAATGAGCAATGACTCAGACATAAATTAAAAATAATTCACGGCAAAAAAAGCTGTGTGAAGGCCTGGAGAGGTGACCCCGGGAAACGCTTGTCGCCCAGATGTTAAGTGGGGTAAATAATTTTTTCAGCATGCTTCGTACACATAGTGACCATATAGAACGGCCATATGATAAATAAAATCTTTCATATAAAACTTTCACTCTGTCGTAAACGGAATTAACACGATTATTGAAAAAACGTCGAAGTTGAATAAGTAGAACAGCAGTACTTTAAATCGGTTACATTTATTATTCTTTCAAGAAGGAAGATTGAAAATCAAATCTAAAATCTTTTATTTGACGACTGATGACTTAATTTTTTGTTTAATTTTTAATATAATGCCACAATACAGTAAAGAATATTGTTCAGCTTATTGTTATTATTTATATAATATTTGTATAGATTTAAATAATAATTAATGATATCAACATATGTAGGACATACAGGACTAAAAAAATTATCCTAAGTCCACACATTAACATGCGACTATATATTGATAATTAGCAAAAAGAGAAAGAGGGAAAAAATAAAAGAGAATAAAAATATGAATATATAAAATAAAAATTATAGGTATTAGAGAAAATGAGAATCGTTGAGATGTATGCAAAATGTCTTAGAACTATCGCACTTTAATGTAACTACATATTATGGAAAACTTAAAAATTCTAGTTATTGTTTTATTCTAAACTTTTTGCAACCTAAAATTGTAAAGATAGATCTCCTAGATTTTGAATATTCAAATTTCCACAAATTCTTTCCGTTTTTTTTCTCTCTCTCTCTCTCTCTCTCTCTCTCTCTCTTCCTATAAATATTCAAAATTTTTAACGTTTTTTACATTTATATTGTATTTATCATCGAATAGAATATTGTTTATTATTTATCATAAATAATAACATTTAATAATATCTGTATTAAAAGTGTATGCAAAGTAAAACACTTACTACAATGATTTACACAAACTTTTCACTCGAGAACTTTACGAGATGTTTATCGACAGATAATTATCTCATTAATTTCTTTTAAGAGTGTAATTATTTTACACGATTTATTCGCGAATATTTTCTGAGCTGCTTTCATACATTTTATCATACTTTGCACTGTGGATACACTTGCACTCTTCGATCAGCGAGATTGCATCCCGACGACGTCGCTAGCGATCTCGGAATAATGCGAGCTGAAGGGGTGCATTATGTTTGGGGTTGTCCCTAGTCTTCATCGGGGTGGCGCTAAGGGTGTGCAGGACGCGTGCGCAGTTTATGCTCAAAAGCACTGACCTGGTTCAACCGGTCTTAACTTGTAATATCGCTTATTTATTCTGTGCAGCGGTCGAATATGCCGGTCATTCATCACCTATATCAATATATGATTATTACATTTGTTAAGCATTTATTATTATTAAGTGCATGTGTCATAGCAAAAGAATACTCAATTTAACCGAACGTGTGTAAAGAGCAATTTTATTTATTTATTTATTTATTTATTTTTATTGACAAATTATTGCATTTATATATTCGTTATTACTCTTCAAGTTTTATTATCTTATTGGGCTTTGAAATTAATTTCCAAAATTGACACATGCGGAGATTTAAACCGATACGAGGTTTCGAAGGTTCATTCTTTTGCGCACACAACAATCTGATATAATTAATTACGATGTAATTAATTAAAAATTTCAAAACTTAACGAATTACAATATGTGCAAATTTGTACAACAATATGATAATCTAATTAATATTACATAAAAATGCAGAGAAATTATAACAAGAAAATAAAATATAATTTAGAATTCAGAGTCAGATACCGAAACGCTCAACATTTCTAAGAATCGAGGAAATTCAGAGATTGAAAAATCTAAGAACCTAAAATTGGAATGTTTATTTGAGCAATATAAACCCCTCTCCTCGTATTCGCAAAGTCGCCATGGATGGAACTTAGTAAACAACATCGCAACGTGCTAACGAGCAAATAGGGAACCGCCTGCAACTGCAGCGGGCTGTGCAACGTGGATGTACCCAGGTGCATCCCTTAACGAAGTATCGTCGAGAACCACCGCCGCTGCTGACGATTCCTCTGCGAATTTTTGATTTACTGAAACTCATCACACTCGGAGGGTTCTAAAGTCATGGAATTTCAGATAACCAATAAAAGAATAATGTTACCAATAAAATTAAACAAATATTTAACAAAATTCTTCCTTTTACGATGACAATGTTTTTTCAATATGCCTGTGCACTAAAACGCCTTTAAATATTTATGTTAAATACATTTATCAAAAAAATACTTTAAAATTAAAAAAAAATTTTTCTTTTTTTCTTTTTACATATTTTTCCCTTGATTTATTTATATATGAAAAATTAAATATACAGATAATTTACAGCAAAAGAATAAGGATTTTTTTTACTTTTTTTAAGTAATTCAGGTTACATGAACTCAGGTGCATTCTTTAACAAGAAATCTGCTGGGATTTGCCATCTCAAAAAAACTTCTTTCTTAATTTTCATCAAATTAATTTAATAAAGGATCCAGAGATTTACTCATTGCACATATAATTTATTTAATATTTTATTTCGTCCACTCTATTTGTTTATTTCACAAATTACGTGTAGAATCAAACACTGCAAATCCGAAAAAAATCTTTTTTAAATATTCCAAAAGATCTGACACGAAACCACAAATGTGCGAAGAAGCTTCTACAATAAAACAAAAAGGTATACAGGAATTCCGTGAAACGTGACAAACGATGATAAGGATTTTACATGAAAGAGTCTGCGAACGTGCAAAACGACGAGAAGAATTTTGTGAGCATGCAAAGTAGCGACGAACGAACATACAATGAGGTAAAGAGCGTTCTACGAACGAGAAAAGCATTCCAGCAATGAAAGAGTAACATTCTCGTGACTCTGCTCTGCTGTATAATTTTTAACATAAATAGGCTAAAAGAGAATATTTGAAAAAAAAGCGTATCGAATTTGTGTCCTGATTTTCTTCGAAAGAAAATGCCAACAACCCAACTGATATGAGTTGATATTAAAGTTCGAAAATCCTGCAAATCAGTGAGGCAAAATCTTCGAGCGAGTAGTAAAGTAGATTGTGTAAGAAGGCGAAAAGCAATGAGGACGAGTCTATATGAGCGGGAAAAGCATGAAGAAAATTTCTTACCAGTGAGCAAAACGCACAATAATTCTGTGAACACGTAGAGCAATGAAGGAGCTTCTATCAAGGAATAAAACAACGAAATGGATTTTACAAGTAGAAAAAAATATCACAAACAGTTTTATGCACAAATAGAACAAAAATGTGAAGAATGAGAAAAGCTATAAGAATGTTATTAAAAATATCATTGAGAAAGCTTCGCCAATGGAAGAGAAATATTGACAACAAATATGCAAAATGACAGGGAGTATTCTAGTCATTCGAGAGAGAGGCATAAAATAAAATTATAAAAAATATTACAACCTAGGGGAGGAATAAGAGAATAAAAATTACAAAAGTTTTTCGAAATATGAGAAAATAAATATTAATTAATGCTGGATAATTAAAAATCATCGTTAAATAAATCTTGATTAAATTACTGGTAAGATATTTTACGAGGAAAATATTAATGAGAAGAATTTTTAAAAACTGATACAGAGATGGAAAGCATTCGAATAAAATGTTTTTGTAAAGTAAAATAAGACGAGGAAAATCTTTAATATTAAAGATCCGATTTTCTATTTATCAAGAAACATTACATTCGAATATGTTTTTTCTCTATTTATTATTCCCCTTGGAAGTCGCGGATGGTGATAAACGACTCGAATCATAACTCAGAACATGTTCATAAACTAGGACAACAGCAGCGAGTATCTCTACAACTATGTGCTTCCATATTACAAATGAAGAAAAAGTGTGTCCATCACAATGGATGCTAGATACGAAGGGATTAGGAATCTCAGGAATTATTGGAAAACGTTACAGAAGAATTTTCAACTGATAAAATCTAGCGAGAGGAGAGATTTCTGATTGGATTTTAAACACATACGCGAAATAATCAAAAAACCAATCAATCCTAAAAGAAAAAAATATTATTATGAATTATAACAAGAATCATTTCTGACAGATATTCTGAACGGACAGGATTCTCTGTAAAAAGAAAAAAAAAAATAGAACGAGATTTCTGAAAAAATAATAATATAAAATTGTAAAATAAAAGAATGAAAGGAGATCGAAGAAGCAAAGGAGAAACTAGAGCATTCGCGCGAATATCAATCTTTTCGCGAAGAAACGCGAACTTATCGAGAAAGAAAGAAGGGGCCAAAGGGCTCGTCCCTTCGGCTGTTCGGCCTTGCCAAAGAGGGTGATGCACTCTAGGGGGGTGCAAGCCGAGGACCGACCGTCGGGTGTCACGAGGTCACGTGAAAATAGGTCACCGAGAGGCGTCCTCCTCGCTAAAAGAAGATTTCCACGACGACAGGTTCCTTTGTTCGCAATTTAGATATATATTAGCAGGAGAAATTCCACGAGAGAATTTCCTGCCGACCGCGGGATTAGATCCGCGGGGTGGACGCTGCATGCGCGCGATAAAGGAGACAAGGAACTACCGGAAGGACATACATACCTCTCTTGCCATTACGTCATAGCCCTGCAGGTAAGGAACCGTCCCAGCAGCAAGCGCGCGGCTTTATTCCGAAGGAACGAGCACCAAGGCGAGGAGGAAGAAGGTTGCACGTCGCATTATATATCGGTGGATGCTGCTCTCTGGTCGCGCTGCTGTCCGCCCAGCCTGCTCGCGCGTACACCCTCGCAAGGTGTCTCTCTCTCTCTCTTCCTCGCACCGTCTCTGCCTCTCTCTCCCTTTCCGTCTTTCTCTTCCTCCTCTGTCTCTCGAGCGCGAGGATGAAGCGCGCTGCGACACCGCGTCTGACTGCTTTCACTGACCGGATAGCAGCGGCCTGTATCTACCGATAGGCTGACTGGCGGCTGGCTGGATTCACTGGCTGTCGACGACCGTGATGTCTTCCCTTCCTCACGCGGCTGCTCCTCACCGAGACGCTGTCGCTGTCCTTGTCGCACCCGCGGCGCCGCGCCTCGCTCCGTCCCGCTCGCTCGCACGCACGTACGCGAGGTAGACGAGAGCGAGGAGCGCACAACACTCGCCGTTATATCCCCCGCGATTAAAGCACGGCCGCCCCCGGCCGGCCACCCCTGTGCTGCCGTGCCGCCAGGAGAGACGGAGGAGAAAGAGGAAGGGAGGGAGGGAGGGGGGGGGAGAGAGAGAGAGAGAGAGAGAGAGAGAGAGAGAGAGAGAGAAAGAGAGAGAGGGCGAGTGGAACGGAGGAGCGCGTGACGAGCAGGGGTTGCGGCGACGTACGTACGTACGTACGTCCGTTCGTCGACGTGGACGTGGACGTACCTGGCCCCGACGCGACGACCGTGCGATTAACCGGCGTGCGTTTAAGATTTCACTGGCGCATACGACGGGGGCCCTCGTCGCGAATTGTAACACTGGCTTCCTCCCAGCGGTTACTGCGGCGACTCCTAGTTTTAGATCGATTCTCCTACGGTACGTACCGCCGCGAGGGGTCGGAAGGGCCGCTCTGCACGTATACCCACCCCGTGCGTCCCAGTCACCCCCGCCGTTGGCTTCGCCAACCCCGCCGCCGCCCGAAACCCCTAGGAAACCTCGCCCCGCGAGCGCCACCGACAGCCAGCATCCACGACTACTACGTGGGAAATATCATCCTCGCACCCATCCGCCGAGGGTGCAGCGAGGGTGATCCTGAGAGAAATTGTCTCCGAGGGTAAAGTCAATGCAATTCCGAGAACAACGATGTTGTTATTTTTTTTTTCCTCGGGGGATTACTTACTCGAAGAGCATGATTTTTCTTTTGACCGAGGGTTGAAATGAAAGATATCAGTTGAAAAGTAGATAATCCCATCGTATGGTCAGACAGTCGAGTCCTACACGAGAATCTCTGAAAATATGATAATTGATAGATAATTATTAGAATAAATATATATTATATATTAAAAGAAAAATAAATTCTTTAAAATCGAATTCTTTCAAGAGAATAATGCATAAGATTCTTTTATGTGAATATTATAAATAATATGATACATTTTTTTAGCCGAGTGAAA
This sequence comes from Anoplolepis gracilipes, assembly GCF_047496725.1. Taxonomy (NCBI): domain Eukaryota; kingdom Metazoa; phylum Arthropoda; class Insecta; order Hymenoptera; family Formicidae; genus Anoplolepis; species Anoplolepis gracilipes. Next base: position 11,866,433 of record NC_132976.1, on the reverse strand, counting down.
TAGGATGATTGTAAAAAAGGAGTTAACGTCCCTTTGTTACAATTCACTTGCAATTAAATTATGCATTTGTAAAGTGTTTTTCCGACATATAAGAGTATCGCCACCCCTGTTTGTAGCACGTGCATTGCCATAGCGATCGCCGAGTGACGCATAAATAAAAGCACCCCAATGTAACGAAAGTTTGTCGAAACGAAAGTTTTACCTAGCTTAGTTCATTGTCATTGTTCGCTTCAGCAACGTGTGTGTTTTTTTTCTGTAAGCCGATATGTCAAACGTAGAAGGGAAGAATTGCTGTGAGAAAAAGCATGATTTCAACCAAAATTTGATCGAACCATCTAATTCGTTCGAACAATTGTGCAATATGATAAATCAACTGGAAAAAGATAGCAGTATTGAAATTGCGGAACACAATCGAATGGATTTATTGGCTACTGATATAAAATACGATGTCAATCTAGAGCCATCGTTGCACAAGTATCCGGAACATGTGAGCAAAAAGTTTAACTTGTCAAAAAGATATTTGTTAATTTTTTGAATAAAGACTATATGTTATATCATTGCATTATGTTATTATTAAATGCAACAGTTTTATTAATATTGTAAATCAAATATGATCAAGCGCAGATAGAACCGGAAAAAGATGTCACCGCAAATAAATGTGATTCAGTTGCAACAACTTACGAAGATATAATGTCATTTCTAGAAAGTATTGAAAACGGTATTAAAATTTAATAAATTAAATTTCTTTCTCTATCTCTCATTTTCTTTCTTTCTTATTGTACTTAAATTCACGTTTGAAGATTCTGTTTATCTCATTAGACATTGTTTACGTCAACATTGGTTACGTTACACGTTTACATTAAAATGAATAATGTTTCCATAATGTTATAGATGTGCAAGCGAATAACGTTATTGCAAAAACAGCAACTATAATCTCAGCTTGTCAAAATCCTAGGTGACGATATTAATTAATCTACATAAATATATTTTATTAAATATGGAAAAGGAATCTTGTATGTATAAAAAAATATCATTCCTTTGACAGAAATGACGTACAAAATAGCCGGATTTTCGATTGCCAGCAGGACGATTTAGAGACTGCGAGATTGCAGATCGAGGAGAAGAACGCGACGATAGAATGTTTGAAAAATCAATTGAAATCCGAGCGCAAGGCGGCATGCGACAAAATGATGTCGCAAAAACACTGCAACGCTACCAAGATGAAGGAGCTGGAAAGCAAGTATAGGACGATCGTGAAACGTCACCAGAAGTTTATCGAACAGCTGATCGCCGAGAAGAGAGATCTCGCGCAGAAATGCGACTCTCTGGCGCGACAGATAAAAGATGCAGAACAGAAAATCAAACGAGATTTAAAAGTAATTACTGACAGACATGCCGTCGAGCTGCAACGCGCGAAAGAAAGTATAGCTGCGTCCGAAAAGATCCGGCGCGAGCGATGGCTGGAGATGAAAACCTCGAAAATTAAGGTTGTTGTTAATTTACGTTAATTATTATTAACGAATGTAATTCAAGAATTCGTTTTAATTTTTTTTTTTTTTTTTTTTTTATAAAATAATGACATTAAAAATAATAATTTATTCCAGTAGACTGTCTCAATTCCTTTGTAAAAAATACAAAGATATCCAGTAGCTATAATATCTTCAAATTAAAAATAGAAAATAATATAAAAATGACAAAAATTATTATACAATATAACATAGTAATTATATAGTAATTAAATAGTTTGAATAACGCAGAGATTATTAATATCACAGGAAATGACAGTGAAAGGATTAGAACCAGAGCTGCACAATATGATGGAACAACATCAACGAGAGATACAGGAATTGAGACGCGCGCATATAAAGGAATTACAAGACGCGGAATTACGCGCGATGCGTAGATCGAATCAACAGTTAGAGCAATTACGAATCGAATTAACAGATAACCATGAGAAAATGTTGGCCAAAGAGAAGGATATATTAACGATAAGGTGAGACATTAATTCATGATTCTAATATACATATAATTTTTACTTTATTATATTTATTTTTTTTACTTTTATGTTTAAATTAATTTTAACTAAATATATAGATTATAATAAAATTTTGCACTTGGTTATAGATATAAAGGAAAACTGGAAGAGCAAGAAGCACATTATCAGGTGCAACAAAAAACGTTTGCGGAACATTTCGAAAAAGAGAAATCTACGCTTATTGCAGAGCAAAAGAAACGCGAGGAGGAAACAAGCATGATGATGCAACAAACGCAGTTGCATTTTCAGGTTTGCTTTTAGAACAAAATTATTCTACTATTGATAAGAGATAAACTTTCTTTTTTTTTTTTTTTTTTTTTTTTTGCAGAAAGAAACTGAAAGATTCAAAGAACAACAAGAAATGGCCAAAAGAAATTTCGAGGAATCTTTGAGAAATGAATGGCTCGCATGGGCAGATGATTACGAAAAACAACAAAACGCAAATTTTATAAAGGCGGAGACTGTAATTCGTAACAATTGTCAAAAAGAGAGAGATAAACAGATAGAAATCGCTATAGCCAGATTGGAAAAAGAATCCCGCGAGATGCGAGCTAAGTTGCAACGAAGTTTCGATAATAAATTGGAGTAAGCTTAACGATATAATTTTTGCGTCTGAAAATATAAATAAAATTATAATAATTTTGCTGAAATGACTTGTAGACTAATGAAAGAAGATTACGACGCGAAATTGCAATCTGTAATTAAAAGCGAAAACATTTATAAAAATAAATTATTATTATTGGAAGAAAGATTCAAATGTACAGAAACTCAGTTTGAGAAAACAGAAAATAGATTGAAGGAATGTATGTTCAATCTAAATGATATGAATGAGGTAAATTTTAGAAATAGTATACTTAAATACATTTCATAAACATATTGATTGTAATCATACAGCTACACTTTCTTTAATATCTGTATTTAATTTATAGACAATCGTAAAATTGACTAAAGAGAAAGATAATGCAAAAGAAATAGCGAAGCAGGAAATTGAGACAGAAAAAAGAGAACTGGAAGATAAGATTGCATCGCTTTATCAAGAAATAATTCAGAATAATGCTAATAGAGATCAATTTGTAGCACAATTGCATAGCAGGTTAAAATTTAATAACCAATAATCAAGCAAAATAAATAAACATATCAATTATTTAAAAATTAATATATTAAAACATATATTCATATTTATTAAAATATCTTTTCGTTTCAGGATAAAACTCGTAATCACTCAAAAAGCTATAACTATAAAAAATCTCAATAAAAAGCTCCATGATGCAAGTTCAAGGTGTGAACACTTAGAAAAATTATTGGATCAGCAGAGAAAGGAATATATCTTGAAAACTTTGTAAATTTTATTTATATATAAGAGTGTGTATGTGTATATATGCTATTTATAAAGGCTGAATTAATATTATATTTTTATTACATGTATGTACACACAACAAACATAGCTTTTCCATCTTTGAGATGCAAATTGTGTGTGTGTGTGTGTGGTCTCCTGTGAATTATATGCTATAAAGTACAATATTAGAATAAAAGAGAGAGAAACTATGAAAATAATTGTGTGTGTGTGTGTGTGTGTGAGACAATATATATGTGTACAAAAATATAACCATACAATATAAAACAGATTTATATTTTATATATAGATGTGTTGAAGAAAAAGAATTTAAGTGACAAATGTAATTATTTTATAATTTTACATATAAAATTTATAATGTTATAAAAGTTAAACAGGTTTTCATCAATTGCATCTATGCATTTTCTGTTTATCAAATGTGATTTTAATATATTATGTGTGCATACATAATATACAATTATATATAATTTATTAAAATGCAATCTTTTTACAAATTTGACATCAATCTCATTGGTAATCTTTTTATTTGTTCATTGCCAAAAAACGATTGTACAAGGAAAAAATCACACTTTTTTGACAATCTGCACAACATCTTCGTCACAAAGAACATGATCTTTCCCCACTTTCTGTGGTTGATGTTTCACTGATGAACCCCATACCAATGCACTACAACATGACGAATTAGTTAAAATATCTACAAAAGATAATATTATAATACCTGAAAACTTAAAATACAAAAGACTTACTATTTAAATTCTTTCGCAATTGATCTGTGAAGCTTATTACAAAAATCTTCAACGGTTCGCTTTTCGGTGTTTAATACTACAGGTGCATTATAGTCCGGAAGTTGTCCTTTCGGCTTAGTATAACTGTTGTGAAAGTTCAAATTAATCATTAAGTTATAAAATACACTTAAATCATAAACTTACATCCTAACGAGTTGCAAATAATCCCACATCTTTTCCAACAAGTCATCAAAATTCCACTTATGATGGGCTGAGATTGGTACGCAATGTGGAATTTTATAAATAACATCTAGTTCTTCTATACTTATTTGATCTGTCAAGAAAAAATAATTTCTATTTATAAATATTTTTTATCTTATAGAGACGATATAAATCACAATCATCAAAGTTACCTATTTTATTTAAGAGATAAATGCAAGGAATATAAACACGATTCCCTTCTATAACGTCGATCAGATCGTCAGAGGTGGCGTCGTACCTTAACGTGATATCCGCGTTGCTGATTTTGTATTCTGACAAAATCATCTTCACTGTATCAAAATCAAGCTCGGATTGTGGACACTGAAACAAGGATATTAATTTTTTTTTCTTTTTGTACCATATAAATTATTTAAATGATTATTCTCTCAACAGATTATTTTTTTACCATGGTTTGTAGATTTATACCACCCTTATCTTTCTTTTTGAAAGTTATGTTTGGTGGTTGTTTGTTCAATCGCAGACCGAAACCTTCCAATTCATGCTCGATTAATCGTTTGTGCCCAAGTGGTTTTAACACATCCAGAACGATGAAGATTAAGCTGCACGTTCGTGCTACAGCGATGACTTGTCGTCCACGTCCTTTACCATCTTTTGCACCCTCTATAATACCTGGAAGATCTAACAGCTGCAAGATGCATTTTGTTACAATCTTAACTTGATTTTATTTCTGTATACAAATGACTCCAAATCTCAATTCTAAATAAGAAATATTCAAAACAACAAATATTTATTCTCAAAGTATTCACAAACCATTGTACAGAACATAAAACCAAATATTTCTTAACAATAATCCAGATTAGATGTTGAATGTACCTGTATCTTTGCTCCTTTGTATTTTATGCAGCCAGGAACAGTTGTGAGTGTCGTAAACTCATATTCGGCTACCTCAGAATATACACCAGCAAGTGTACTCAATAGCGTGGATTTTCCAACAGATGGAAAACCTACAAAAATTTAATCCTTATACAAAAATCATATACAAAATAAAACGTAAAATATTATCATGTATAATCTACAAATGCTTGTCATATTAATATGTAATTAAATTAAGGAATATGGATAGAGAGAGACTCGATTAGATTGATAAACATTAAATGGAGTTGTTATATGGATTATAAAATAACATAATTACAAAAAAAAACGCACCGACAAAGCCAATGCGAGCATCACCGGTCTTGGCAACCTCGAAACCCTGTTCGCCACCCCCGCCGCCACCCTTTGGAGTAATTAACTCGCGTCTGAGTTTGGCTAGCTTAGCTTTCAGTAGACCCAAGTGCCCAGAAGTCGCTTTATTTTTCTGGGTACGGGCCATCTGAAAGAGGAAATCATTATGAATAATAACCGTAGATTGCGAAGAGATTCGTTATGATTTGCAAAATATAAACGGGGTTACCTCGGCCTCGATGGAGGCGATCTTTTCCAGAATCGTGCTCATCTTTGCACCTGCAAAGAACCTTAGAAAATAGCTTCAAGCTTAAAAACGAATCGTCCAGTTGAGGGAACCTGTCACATTATTAGAATTACAGAAACATCGAAATAATAAAGCGACCGGGCACGTCACACGTGCACGAAGCCATATGTTAATTCCGCCAGCACTGGCCATAGATCATGTGAAATATCTAGAATCTCTAGATGAGAAACCGAGAAGGTACAATTGGGAGGAAATATTAGAGAAATACTATTACGTATGTAATTGGCTAAAATTACTACATTTTTCTATTTGACAACCAATCATAGACATAATAACCAATCAACGAATTGTTTCTATGGCCTTGTTTACATCGACATACTTTAATACCCGTATTAAGTACTACTGGCCAATCACAGCCCTTCCATTCTTTAGAAAGATGGCTATGATTGGCTGGTATATTACTTGGTACGCGTATCAAGTGCTCGATGGAAACAAGCCCTATGTGTATTTCTTACTGAATAGCTCCCATCGATATACGATAAACTAATGGAATATAAATATGACAATATGATAGGTGTAGGGTGTAGGTCTGTGGGTGTTGAATGACAAATTTCTAAAGTTGTTCTTCAGCAGAATTTTAAAAAACTTGAAAAATTTCCTCTTGAATAATGAATCGATGAATCAATTAGCATTTATGACGTATTTGGATAAGCCTTTATGATTTCTCCGATGAATTTCACTCGCGTAAAACGAGCATAAAGGCAAAGTCTAATCGGTCTCCGACGCCAGCGCGCCACGTGACCGCGCACCAAGTCGATCGTCAACGCCAACCCTTTCGTGTATCCTTGTATCCTATGTAATTCAGTGGACCCAGTGTGGTGTGTGAACGGTAAGTCGCGATAAGTGTGAGGATCGTGGTGAACTTTCCATCGTACGATCTCCTCGGCCGCGAGTCCAGGTAGAGAGTGTTGAAGAGAGAAAGAGAGAGGATGGCATCGAGAGGGCTGTAAGAGCCGTCTATTGTGGGACAATTGAGAAAAACGAGACGGGGAAAAAAACGAGTAGGAAGAATGCGCGTTGCGATGTCAATCTCTCTGGTGCTGGTCGCGTGCTGGTGGTGAGCGCGACTTTCGATTAATATCACATCTCGCGCGATGCAATCCATCTACTGGACTGGACGGCTGCTGTCGCGCGCGCTCTGGAACGGTATCGCGAGCTACAGCACCTCGTGCAGCTCTGAGCAACAGCCGAACGCGGTCGTCGCGAGCAGCAGGCGTCGCGAAGCCTCCTTCATCTCCGCCGTGTGCGGCTTCCCGAAGGAGCTCGCCCGCAGCCGAATACGCAAGGGCCAATTCGGCGACGACGCCTGGTTCACCGCCAAATTCAGGACGGCCGAGGTCATAGGTGAGACAGAGAAACGCGAATTTTGTCTTCTCTGGCTCGTAGTAAAAGTTTTCTTTTCCCTCCTTATATCTTTGTTGTACTTTCCCTTGATATTTGTCTTTTTTCTCTCTTCTTTTGAATCCTGTACATCCTATTTCAAATGCAAGAAAAAATTAAGATAGCGCTGCTGAAAGGATCTTCCAAGGATCGTCCATTCCCTTTAATTAGTTCCTGTACTTTTGTATTAATGTTTCCTTTTTCTTTCTGTCTTCCTTCAAATCCTGATTATATTGCTTCACTTTCATTGCCGATAATTAAACATAAGATATCTGAAAAGAACAGATTTATACGCATATTGGTTTTAAAGTAAAGAAATGTCACTATTGGAGAGACAATGTGGAATTTTTAAAGCATTACTAAATTTTTCACAGGCTATCTAGACTCTAAATATATCCATCATAAATATTAAACAGGTCTATTTCTTTCGACTGTATTTTATATTACATTTGTGGCACTTGAAAAAAAATAAAATAAACATATATTCAATTTTTAAAAAGGAAAGAGGATACAATTTTGGAAAGAAAAAATACAAGAAATGCAGTTAAGAAGTAAAATTCAAGATTCAAATAATAAAAACCTTTAGATATATTTTTTGGACATATTTTGAACATGTTTTTTAGAAAACTTTGAATTGGTCTAAAATTATATATTCATTTTTTTTTTTTATTTATATAATTATTTATAAATAGCTATATTCTCTCTTCTCTTCACAATTATGTTTTATTATAACAGTATTAAATTCATTAGCATTATTTAGATAATGTTACATAAAGTGCTACTTACATTTGGTTCTAATTATTTTCAATTATAATTTTCCAGGTGTAGCTGATGGTGTTGGAGGATGGCGACATTATGGAATTGATCCAGGAGAGTTTTCCAATTTCCTGATGAGGACTTGCGAGAGGCTAGTCTCTATGGGTAGATTCAAACCTACGGAACCAGCCGGCTTATTAGCACGTAGTTATTACGAATTATTAGAAAATAAACAACCAATACTAGGTAAGCAAACAGATAAAATGCAAAATAAAAATATCAAAATTGATTTACAATATATAATTAAAAATATTGAGATCCGATTGAGATTGATATTTATCTTTTTCAATTGATAATATCTCTTTCAGGTAGCAGCACGGCATGTGTAATAGTTCTCAATAAAGAGACAAGCAGCATTTATGCAGCTAATATAGGAGATAGCGGTTTTGTAGTCGTGCGAAAGGGAGAGGTGGTGCATCGTTCTTCAGAGCAACAACATTACTTCAACACTCCCTTCCAATTGTCACTTCCGCCTCCAGGACACTCTGATATGGTACTTCGCGACAGGTACGTAATTTTTTATACGTTATATTTTAGCTGTATATTTAACTAGACATGCAATAACATTTATATATCATGAAGAAGATAGTTATGAATAATCTTTTTTTTTAGTCCAGAATCTGCTGACACTTCGAGTTTCGGCGTCCAGGATGGCGATGTAATCCTTTTAGCAACCGATGGGGTATTCGACAATGTACCTGATCAGTTGCTAGTCACCGAAATGCAGAAAATCGAGGGCGAAAAGGACCCGACAAAGATACAGTGCGTCGCCAACACGATAGCGTGGATGGCCCGTCGTTTGGCTTTTGACGACGCCTTCATGTCGCCGTTTGCTCAAAGTGCCCGAGAAAATGGGATTGATGCAATAGGTATGTATAAAGAAAACTATTAGTTATATATACATTTCACTAGTTCGTTAGTTAATTTATATGCTATTTCAAGCAGCTTTGCATTAATATAAGCAGAGAAATTGCTTTATAAAAACATCCTGGAAAGCTAAATTTTTAATATCCTGTAAAATTTATTCTTTTTTTTATAAGAATTGATTCTTAATTGCATTTTTTTATTATATTAAAACATAATCTACTAATGTGAATAAATTAATAAATGCAAAATTTAAATTAGGAATTGACGAAAGAGTGTGCAAAAAATATATTTCAAAATTTTTAGGTGGTAAACCAGACGACATCACGGTGCTTTTAGCAACGGTGGCGATATGATAAAACAATAAACAAGTGTACAATAGAGCCCCGATGATCATTGTATTATAGTCCATGTCATTGCGTATATATATTTAGTTATACATCATTATATTAATCCTATATATATATATACATATATATATATACATATATATATATATGTATATATAATCCTAATCATTTATTATTTAAATCGAAATAAATGGTTTTATAAAATCATTTCTTATTCTCTATTCATTATTATTCATTTCTTTACAGCTCTCTTTGATAGTTATTAGCGTACTCTTTGGCGATTATGGATGCACTTGTCGATTCACCCTTTCAACACTCTTATTTCATTCCATTCATCCCATGGTCATTTACAGTAAATTTATCATTTTCTTTAGTTATAAGACTTTGTTAAAAAAAAAAAAAGAAAAATGTTTAAGAATAAGATAAATCAAGATTGATGAAAAAACATTTTATGAATTTTGTATATTTGATAAAATATTGAAAGAGTTAATACAAGTGCATCCTAACAAGAAATGATTAAAGATGTAATTATCATTAATTACATCGATTGTCGGAATGACAATATACTAATATATAATAAGAAATCCCAGGAATCCCAGGATTTATTCTAAAATCTGAAATCATAATATTCATATTAAAATTAGAGAGAGAAATATAAGAAATTTTAAATTATAACTAAAAATTAAGAATTTAAGAATAATATAAAGATATGAAAATCCATAAAGTTAGGAATCAAAAAAATTCATACAAAGGATAAGCATCCTAAGACCCTGGAAACCAAAAATATAAGAAGAGATAAATATAGGCAAATCTAAAAAAAATTAAAAATTTTATAATTGTTTGAATCTAGAATTCATAACAAAAAAAAATTTTTAATTTAAAACAAGTATCTTAAAAATTGTGATTAAAACGATTATTCTTCACAATTGGAAGTTTAAATTCCCTTTTTTTGTCTAAACCAGTACATTTGCAGAATGAATTTGCATTAATATTTAGAGGCAATCATTAAAAATTCACATTTGTTAGCTTAGAATACCATTGCGCATAACATTTACAAGGATCACAGAAAAAGTTATATCAAAGTTAGTTATTAATCACACATGGCAAAGTAATGTCTATTTTCTAAATAAAAATAAAGTTGAACTTACAAAGTACTAGAATTTGAAAGTTTTCAGATTCGATTATCTCTTTTATGATTATCTTTTTCTTTCTTTTTCATTAAAGAATTTTTTTTAAATGTAAAATTTGTATAACATGTAAAATTTGTTATAACATTAGACAATAAATTGACCGTAACAAAAAAGAAAAAAAAAACATTACTTTTCCATTGTTCCCACAATAAAATGAAAAAGCGATAATTATTAACTATAATCAATGCAAGTCTCCATTGTATTCACATAATACATAATATACATGTATGAACAAAGTGTGGGAAGTGTGTATATATTATTTCTTTAGTTTATATTTAACGATTTGTACTTTGTAGATGTTGCCTAGATTACACTTCACTATATTAATAAATATAAATAAATGCTTTAATACACTTTAAAATAGTTTCCCTTGCACAATGGCATTTTCTCTCTTTCTTCAATTGATACTTGCAAGAACTATGAGCACGATGAATGTATCACAAAATTACCACCAATCGCACATATCGCTCTTACAAAAATGACGCTGTCGATACAGTAAATCTAATTAATTCGCGAGTGTGAAAAATTACAACTTCCGTGCACAAAACCGGAAGTATATATTCGCGAAAATTTAGATTTAACCCTCGGAATGCCAATTCAATTGCACTTATGTGCATGTAAAACACTATTTTTATTGAATTGCAGAATTCAAATATAAATCTGCAAAAATTTTAATACTCATTACCATTACAATATATTAGGATGAAATAACTACCATACACATTAGAATTATATATAAACAGTCTGTACACATTATATATATCTACATAATAACAATTAAAATTACTAATTTTTACAGTTTGATTCACACATTTCAAATTAGTTATAGAATAATCTTTTCAGATTAAAAAAAAAATATATATATAATTTTACTTGTATATAGTTTAAATAAATCAATTTAATCTATTATATTTTATGCAATAATGCTAGAAGCGCAACGTTTGGCTTCCAAAGAGTTAGTATCGGTCGAAACTGGATTTTGTATGCAAAAATGAATAATGAAGAACATACATGTGAATGTGCATGTACAGAATTTAAAGAAAACAATAATAGCTTACTGATGATAAACATCTTACGTACATCTCCAGTTCTCATCCACATATAGGATATATATGAATTTATATGCTTTGTATGTTTTTTTTAGAAATTTCTTGAAAAGTTTGGAGTCAACTTTCCCTTGACAATTAATTTGATTACAGACAAAAGATTATCAACTTTCACCGAATAATTTCTTAATTAAAAAAAAAACAGAATCTCTCTAATATATGTATATATATCTTGTATATTATTCTTTACATTCCTTCTATATACATCTTGTATATTATTTTTGTCCTCTCATTATGCGTCTTTGCATACAAATCCAAACATCAAGTTATTAATAACTCTAAAGATGAAGGAACAACGATGGAGACACGCGCTTCCACAATGTTCTTGGGTAATTCGACATAAGAAACAGCATTAGGAAGAAAACTATTGAATGTTTTGATCACTGCACATTGGCTTCCTGTCCCCAATTGAAGCCACCTGGCCTATCTTCTGGCGGCGGCATGTAATCCGGATCTTCAGGATGTGCGTCGAACAAAGTCTTACTATGAAGAAGAAAAGAAAGATTATATATTATATATATTATCTCTTACCAATAATCTCTCATTTGTTTTTATCTATTATTAATCAATTTTATGACATTTCTCAATAAGAAAAATTTCCCAACTGATAATTTTATTAATTAATTTTGTAGAGAGAAAGAACACTATTTAATCTTGCAAATTTTAACATTTTTAATTTTAATTTTAATTTTGCATAACTGTAGCACTTACAGTATTTGTGGAGTTTTCAAAATCCGGAAACCGCCTCTTAATCGCGGGAATACATCCTCCGCGAAATAATAAGTATGCCCTACCGCCATTCCAACAAGATCAACCCATATTGTATTACCAAGCAATACAGAAAAGCCCAGTAATACCCATGGTAGATATGGAGCCTGTAAAATAAGAAAATAATATCAATAGCAGTAATAACAGTAATCATGATATGTTGTAGTAGATAAATCATTTATTTACTACAGTAAAATAATAACGTATAATAACTAGTTGTATCTAACATAAAATCACAATCATCATAAAAAGATAAACAATAAGATTTAAATCAACTTTAAAAAAAAATAGGACCTACTTGAAAATTTAAAAGTCCGAAGAAGTTCATCCTGACAAAAGGATTCCGTCGCGACCATACATACACTAACATTATTGTGAATGCATGCCCCAGGAACAGCAGATTGACGAAAAATGCAAAAGTCTGCAGATAGTTAAGGTATAACAAAGAACAAAAATATTTTCACAATATAATCTTAATCTCTGAGAAAAAGAGAAAGAGAGAGTAACAATATTACTAATTTTAATATTTTTCCAAGGATACAATCATGCATATTCCGCCGAAAATGAACATCATTACAAAATCAGCTGTCCTCCTCCGAAAAGATCCTTCTTCCAACATACGGCAATATCGATATGTAAATATCATATTGAACAGTAGGTTGAACCCAATATTCCCGAAAAACAAGAATGTCGTTATTAAGCGCCATAACTGCAATAAATCAAAATATTTCTTAAAAAATGAGTATTAATCATTAATATAATTTTAAATTATCAATAATTTTTAAAACAATTACATGTTATATATAAGCTATTACAATAGATATAATACAATAAAATAGAGAGAAATATAAATCTATATGCATATGTTTTTTTCTAGCAGTAATGACTTTTGAACTATCTTATATAATAAAGTCAAGTACTTTGCATAGCTATTTGCATATCTGTATTTTCATACCTGGTATTGTTCCACAATAAGAATAGGGTTGAAATATAGTTGAAATGGAGACACCAAGTCCAATTGCTAAAATTTGAAGTATTCACAAATATATTTCAATGTACTAGATTGTATAATTTTTTAAATTAAATATATTATTTATATAACTAAAATTTTAAATATTATAAAAACTGTATTTATTTTTATAAAATTTTTATTATCTTATTTTTATATAATTATTAACTGTAAAAACACCAAAGGGATTATGCTGATATAGATTAAATTATTAAACATATAAGATTTAATGATCTCAAAAGACATTAGAGATTTATAAATCTTACGAACGTAATTATGCAAAACTACGAGAAATCTGAAATAAACAAGGTCTAAAAAGTGTCTCAAGAATTTAGAAATCTAGAGAAATTCAAGGAAAAAATTTCCAAATTAAACACACTATGTACAAGATCCCAAGATCTCTATGCATTTAAAAAACCATGATGACAACGAAAAGTATATACGTGGAACTGTCAAGGCGATTAAAAAAGATAGAGAGAGAAGGAGAGAAAAAAATCGAGATAAATACCACGGCAAGGGTCGTGATGACACAGGCAGTGGTGTAAGCCCGCGTCACCACGGGCATCTGCATGTACTCGTGCCATAATGCTTCGTAGGCCATTGGCATTGATTATCGGCGATCTTACGCCCGTATTCCTTCCTTGAGACCTCGCAGCTGCACTCTCGCCGCTTCTTATCCTCTTCCTGCTTCACCATCGCATGTTGCACCAGCGCGGCAATGTTATCTGCACATCGTATTACGAATTTGTTGTCTGCACGATTTTTGTACACGTAACACGTGAAATTGTCACCGATTTGCCCAATCGTTCGTCACGTTATCGCCAATCGCCGAGGAGTGATTTTTTCTTTCTCAAGTTGCCCATCCGCTCATCGATCATCTGTTTACGAAGCGGCCAACTTCAGCCGTCACCTCGGATTGTTTACGATCGGACGCTGATTAGACGCTGAAAATCGCAAAGTTGATTTTTCGCGAAAATCATTTAGCGAAAATACTCGCGAGTATAAGTCAGTTAATATTGTTGTGATTAATATTGTTAAGTACTTAAATAATTCAAAATGGTTCTCACGAAGGAATATCGCATTTGTATGCCGCTCACCACGGAAGAGGTAGTCTTTCCATGCATTATTTAGTATCTAATTATATATCCGGATAAGGTTATCTATTTATCTGAAAATTATTATTGTTATATATTGGGACGCGCTTATCTACTCATTATTTTATTGCAAGATAATCTTTTTTTTAAAAACTTCTGTTTTCACTCATCAATTTCATTTCAGTATCGCATTGGTCAATTATATATGATTGCCAGACATAGTCATGAACAATCTGATAATGATGAGGGTGTAGAAGTTGTAGAAAATACTGCCTGCGAAGATCCTGTCCATGGAAAGGGTCAATACACTGAAAAAAGAATCCATCTTTCCAGGTAAATTTTTCTTTTATAATTCTGAAATATATATATATATATATATAAACAGTTAATTTATAAATATCATGATAACTTCATCTTTGTTTTTCTAAGACAATTACTGTAATGCTTTATTTTCTTTGTAGTAAACTCCCTTATTGGATACAGTCTATCTTACCTCGAATATTTTATGTGACGGAGAAAGCATGGAATTATTATCCTTTCACTATTACAGGTATGTTGTTTTATTTATACAGTATACTGTACTAATTGATCTTTTACTAAGTTATAATGGATGCGTTTCTTAATCAATATTATTAATTTCATATACAAAATACTTTATTTAAAAATATTCTTGATAAAAATAATAAGACACTCAAATTTTATACTTTTCTCAATCAAAAAAATTGGCCTTTTTTATTAATGTTGTTCTTTTTCTTGCATATTTGTTCTTGATGACTGCAGAATACACTGTGAGTAATATTCAGTATAAGAATTGTTACAGAATTTCCTAAATTTTATTTAAAAATTTTTCTTTTTCAGTGTTCCTTTATACCAAAGTTTCACATAGCAATAAACACTCGGTATGAAGATAACAATGGCTCTACAGACAATGTAAGTAATATATTGCATTTTTCATTTTCGTTGAAATGTGCTGAATTTAATATAATGTTATTAGTAATAATAATTATTGTTACTGAATTATAGTGCTTAGGATTGTCGCCCATTGAATTGATCCATCGGGAAGTTGATTTCGTGGACATTGCATATGACGAGATCTCTGCGAAACATTATAAAGAAGAAGAAGTAAGCTTACACAATATAAAATCACTCACATTCAATTTAAAATTTTATTCTAAATGAGATATGTATTTTAATACAATAGGATCCAAAATTTTTTCAATCAAAACGAACAGGACGCGGTCCTCTGGTTGAAGGTTGGAGAGATACAACACAACCCATAATGTGTTCGTATAAGTTAGTTCACGCGTCGTTCGAAGTTTGGGGCATGCAGACACGAGTAGAAGATTTCATACATAGAGTAAGCTTATCAAATTGTTTTCCTTACATTTTGATGTTATTTTCATAATAGCGTCAAATATGAATAAGATCATGATTATCTAAAACATTAAATGATACATATTAATGTTTGATTTAATTTGTACACAGAATGCTTGCAACATTCAACAAAGTATGATACTATTCATTGATTTTCTATAATTTTAGTGTATAAGAGACATTCTGCTACTGGGCCACAGACAAGCTTTTGCCTGGATCGATGAATGGTATGACATGAACTTAGAGGATGTACGGCAGTACGAGCAGAAGATGCAGGCCGAGACAAACGAGAAGGTCAGATTGAGGAATCAGCTCAACGAGAAGCAGCCTGGCACACCAACTTCGCCCGCGCCGAGCACGCCGACGGCAAAGTCGCCCACACAATCGAATCGATCGTGGTTTTCTTGGTCATAACCACAAGATTAGCGCAACAAGTTGATCTCAGGTGCTGCGACAGCTATTTGTCAATTTAGTTAATTTTCAAGTGATATTCTCTATTTCTCACGTCCATGTATATACCGACTATTCTGGAGAATGTGCAAATCGATAACAATGACATATTCTTTCAATGAATTTCTATATTGACATTCTATCTTAATCAACAGTTTGATTGCTTTAAAGCATTTTTCTTAAAATACACTTTATAAGTTATAACTAATAAATTTTGTTTTTATCTTTGTTTTACACTAATCTGTGGTTTTTCCATAAATATAAATGTCAATATTTTTTCTTTTTTACGAAAAGGAGATTTCTCATAGAAGATTAGAAAATAATTAATAATGATTTTAATTCTAAATAAAGAAAAGTCAATAAAAATGTATTAAAAGACTATGTCTGCAATTGATTATAGCATTTCTTGGGATGTCCCATATACATTTGCATAGTTCTATGTAGGCTTGTCGTAAAATGATTTTTATCTCCGTTTTGATGTATCAAATACGATAAATGCACTCCAAAATATGGCACATCAATTAAATTGCACGGTTTAAGTTTAGGAATGCCTATAAAGGAGCAGGTCTAAGCCATTCCGAAAATGGTGAAATCAATTTTGAAATAAATGTCTTTTGGATAACTATAATCTAAATTTTGAGGTTTCACATATAGATTTCACATATCTTATACACGTAAATTACTTTTATTTTAATTCTGTTTTGTTTGTGAATTAGCAATAAATTAATTTTATCATGCAAAATTGTACTCTGTAAGTTATATATATATAGCGTAAGTAATTAAATAAAATATACCAAATTTTTATTTGTAATTTGTATAGAGGTAATTAAAAATATATGTGTTTGCAAATAATTCATATTTGTTTAAATATAAACATATCTCTATTATTATAGATATATATAACGATTACATTTGCAATTTTAGATCAATAACAATATTTTTATTTTTCATTGGCCAGTACATAATATTTACCAATAAACGTAATATTTTAATTGAAATACAATTGAATCATTCAGTAAATAACATTAACAAAATTGCAACAATTATAGACACAGTGATTTATACTCAGAAATAATTTGCCTATTTCCAATCATCTAATTAGGATTAACAATTATCGAGTGTAATCTGCTGACGACTGGATGTTGTAACGGTGTAATAAGAACACGTGCCATTTCGCCAACATGATCTATCAGCAAAATTTTTCATTCATCAACAGCCGCTACTAAATTATTAGTTATGCTATCAAGTTAATAAGAAATAGATTAAAATAATGAAATATTTTACAAGCTCTTTATATTAATAAAAATATAAAATTACTATTTTATAAATTTTTTTCAAAATTAATATCTTACAAGTGTTACAATGATCCGTAAGTCGAACGAGAGGATACAACAAGGAAAGTTCTTGTAATCCCGTTAATTTCTCAGATTCTTCTAATGAAGTCAAAGTTATCTAAAAATATATGATAAATGACACTGAAGGTGTTTTTTTTTCTCTTTAGTTCATCAGAAATAATTTTAAAACTAAGACAACCACGTAGTGCGATTCGTAGCAAAGATACAAGACGAAAAATTGTTAACCGGCTTTTAACTGCTCTTCTCCAGTAGAAATTTCTTACATTGGCATAACTTGTCGCGGAATTTAGCACAGTTTCTGTATGAATGCCACGCTGCTCATTCTGACGGAGTTGCGTGGCGGCTTCCGTAATTAATTCGTTGAATCTAGCTGCTACTTCCTTCCATCTTATCAAGTCGCCGGGCTACAAAATAAAATTGAATTTGAAATGAAATAAAGAGAAAAGAAAAATGTTTCCAAAAAAATTTAAGAATATGTTCTGCGAAGTTATAATTTAAACGCATAACTTTTACTGTATATGAAATAAAAAAAGAGCAAACATTAATATATAAAAATATATAAAAGAATAATATATATATATATATATTTATATTAATCCCTAATTCTTAATTAAATTTAATATGAAATAACGTTTGTTTGATGGTGGGCAAATAAATATATTATCACCGTTAGATTAAAAAACACTGGTAAAAGGGCGATCGGCAAAGGAGATCCGCGCAATTCAGAACATTCAGACGGAGGCCCTGATAGAGTCAAATGTCTTAAAAGATCCAAGACATTAATCAGAAGCTCGCCGTGACGGCCACCGACGTCCTGTCTAATAAGTCCTAAAGCATCCTGCGCGATAACTTGTGCTTCCACACCTGGATTGTCAGCTGATGAATTATAAAATTTTTATTTAATTGTGTATCATATTTATACAGAATATACCAAAAAAGACATTAAAATATTTAATATTGAAAGTTAAAAAATTGTTAAAAATCTATAAAAAAATAGATGGAACAAAGGATTAGCTATAAATTCTTGTTTCTGACATCAAAATTTTAATTATGATATCTTAAATTTGATATTGTAATTCGCCAGAATTGAAATTTAGCTGACGATGAATTTATAAATGTGGAAAGAATTGCATTTTTGCATTGCAATTTTTTAAACGATAAATAAGTTGCAATTGTAAGAAATATATTTTTCCCATTTTCTTATTTAATTTAAATGTAGTTTTAATTTTAATTTTTTATTTGTCATTATTTACCGAGAATCAATTCTTGCACATGCTGCGGCATAATCGGCTTTTTTAGATGGCTGAGAAAAATCTGTAAAGCCGCCGCGCATTCCAGAGCTGCATTGTTTGAATGTTCAAAGTGCGGCTTATGGCCTTTCTTTAGGGAATTAAGGATATGTCGTCGAAGCTCACGACGTCCTGCTCGACGAAATAATCCTTCTACTGTAGCATCTTTAATCAAGAATTGAATTTAAAAAATTTTAAATTTATAATTTATGTATAATATAAATATCTTGTGTAACACATAAAATAAACTTTTACGTTCTTTCAAAAAATGTATAAGTTCCTTAACTGCATCCAAAGACTTTTGCGATATTATGTCGTCACCTGCATTTTGCCTGAAAAAAATTTTAAAAATACGGAAGTGAATAATGAGAGAAACATTAAACAAATAAGCGTTTTTTTTTTAAATTAACGGATGTTAAAAGCGGATGTATATATAAATGATTTGATGCAATGTAGGAAACATTTTTGTTCTCATCGCCATGTGTCCTTATTATTTCCTTCATATACGAGTTTATAAAGAGCAGCAATAATTTCTTTGCTCGAATCTTTTAAACATGTCAAGACGAATTTTTCATTGCTATTTGTTACTTTATTCCGTGAGCGCGATCCTAGTTTGCGGATCGTCGCGCAGAATTCCTAGAAGTGCATCTTGTCCTTCGTGCAGTCAAGATTGTCCAGAAGCCTTGACTGTTCAGCTACCATGGTAAGGATAATTTAAATATAAGAGTCATATATACATAGCGGCATCTTTTTAAAGAATTTCAGGACATAAATTTTCAATATGTATTAGAGTCCTAAAATCTAAATATATCAGAATGGAAAGACTTATAAAAGCACAAAATCCTAAAATTCCAACATATAACACCAGAATCTAAAAGATCAAGAATCAAAATTTTTAAAAATTCTAATAGCCTATTTTCTGTATTCTATTGAATTTCAGGAGAATTTAAAAAATTTGCAAAAATGTATTCCAGGTATCCAGATAAAGAATCAAATCCGCAGCCAAGAGTTTTACGAGATTTTCCCGTCAATTCGCCTCGAAATTCTCTTCACTCCAATTTGATACAAGGAAAAATCTCCCAAGATATAATATACGATAATAATAATATTTTACCGAGTGAAAATTCAGCGTCCCTCGGAAACTACAAAAGTTCGTCCTTAGAAGAACCCGCAAGTGGAAATTTCTTCAAAAACCTTGTCAATAAGTTTCCGAAATTTTTAGATAGAGAAATCTTTTCTCAAAATAAATCTGCGAGTACATATCCTCTTGCTCGCGTTCTTCCATCAAAACAAATTTTCAGATCGGAAAATGTCTTCAGAAATCCTGGCACTAAATATTCCAGCTCCTTGTTAGAAGATAGAAACTTCGAGAATAATATAAAAGATAAAAGGGAGTCTACAGATAAAATCTCCGTAGTTTATCGTGCCGATAGAGACACAAAGCCTTTGGATTCAAGAGATACTACTTCTTCAAATGTCATCTTGCCACAGAGACTCATCCCGAAGATCGAAAATACTTTCCGATTGCTGCGAAATCCGATTCCCCGTATCTTTGATGAAAAAAGAAATGCAATCAGGAAATCTCCGAATTTTATTAATCAGCAATACAATCTAACGTATCCTGGAAGAGGATATAATTCCGCAGATTTCGTTTTGCCAGAAATTAAACGTGATCCTTACGTTCATCCCCTTGGAGATATAAATATTTGGCAACCGACGAAAAATGATGATTTCTATGATAATTGGGACGACATAAAAGATTCATCACAGTCTTTAAATCTGGAACAGTTAAAGCAAGCTGAAAATAATTTTTTAGAAATGTATCCTGCGAAAAAACAAGAAATTGTCAAGGATAATAATAAGCAAATCAATAAGTCTTATAGTCTCCCTCAGAATTTAGATACCTGGGAACTGACAGATAATGAAGAAGCCTTTGATGATCGGGATTTCGCCGCATACAAGAACTCGCAGAAATCCGCAAAAATTAATCGATTGCAAGAAGCTCGAAATAATTGGCTGGAAGTATTTCCCACGATGAAAAAAAATATCAAATACCTTGAAAATAAGAAAGGCATGGATAAGGAAATCACGGAGCAGGAAAATATGAATCAGGAATATTTTGAAGACGAGATTGTACAAGATGCTGAAAAGACTGAACAAAGTAAATTTAATCCTTATGCTTTTTCCCAGAATATGAATAATTGGGAAACAATACAGAATAAGGAACTTTTCGATAACTTGGATTTTACACGCAAATACTCATCGAAGACGGATCAATTGGAAATGTATTCTGAAGAAAATAAGGATAAGTTCTTTCAAAATAAAGGAAACGAAAATATAATTCTTGAAAGTAAAACACAAGCTAGTGATGATCGAATTAATCGTGCATCCGATAATAATTCTTACATCCTTCCTCGATACTTAAATATTTTAAATAATGCGAAATATCCTGCCGATTCCTCGGAGATACAAAAAATACCAGAAGTTAAAGCTGATATATTACTTGCAAATCCTATGAAAGAAAGGAATGAGAGATTTTTTATGAACGAAGGTATTATTCAGAATAATGCACCTATCCAAGATTTGAGTCTACCTAAGGATAGTTTTTATATGGATGAAAATAATATAAGGGATAAAACTCAGATTTTGACAAGACTTGATTCTGATCTATTTGATGACATTGAAGATCTCCCACTAGAACCTACCGAATCGACGTCAATAGAATTCTTTGACGAATATTCCACACCTAAGCAATAATAGTAGAAAGTTGTTAGCGTTATACATAATATGTTACATTTAGTCACCTTTTATCTGAAATCTTTTTAGTCAATTTTTTAAATAAAAACGCATTCAAGAGATCAATAGTTTTAAAGTCCCAAATGATTTAAAATAACTGTCTTAAAAGTGTATAAAGATGAACAAAATTTTATAATATTATAATAAAGTAAATCTTTATAAAAAATCCTTTTTTTAGTTAAAAACATTTTTTTAATTTAAGATAAAATTAAAACTTTTTCTTTATAAATATAAATATATTTTAATATTAATTAATGTTTAATTATTTATACCAATGTATATATATATATATGTTTGATGTGATAAATAAAATATACAATATAAAAATTGTCATTAATTGGTAATTAACCGAGGATTGTTGTATTTGTTCTGTTGGAAAAGAAATTGTACATATATGTATTTTCTATAATGAAACAGATTGCTTCTAACTTTTTTTTATAATTAAAAAATAAATAAAAAGAGACATTAGAGCATTATTTTGTGCAGTTTTATTTTGTCTTATTACATTATTTCATCTGTAAATTATCATTCCTTCACAAATACACAAGTTGTAAAAAATGTATGTAAAAATTAATATAAATAAATATAAAAATTAATATTAAAAATATTTGCAATTTCTTTCTTAAGCAATTACATTAAATATTTTATTGTTATTTAAAAAAAAATAAATTTTGTTTAAAGCTATAACTTTAAACAAATATTACAATTTGTATCTTATATAATATTTATTTTTTTTATTTGAATTTTGTGCTCTTATTGTTAATAAATATATAATAAAAAGCAGATATTTTTAAAGAAATGTTTTCGAACATTTGTAAGAATTAATTAGTTATATGCTGACCTATATAAATTTTTCAGTATGCAGAATGCGTTTCTCATCGAATTCGTCAACTCAACGGAATTTGACATATAAGCAAAAAAAAAAAAATGAGAATGGCGATGTGTAATTCCATTGCAACATGAATGAAAACGCAATTAAGTGAATGCAATTTTGCAAGTGTTTAATAACACGCAACAAATTGTCAAGCTGTTGTAATATGTATATTTTGTCATAAACGATTTGCTTTGCAAAGAAAAATTCAGAACATGTATGTATATGCAATTAATAAATGTATGAAAAATGATATTAAACATTTAAATTAAGTACACAAGCTTTACTTGATACTATTCTTTCTTCAATATATATATATATATATATATATATATATATATATATATATATATATTTACATTATTATTTCATAAATTCTGCCTTAAATATTCATCTATAAATGATAAAAATCGTGAAGAATGTTTTATTAATACATCAATAATTAATTTCTTTTTTGTTAATTTCAAATAGACTTTAATTGAATAGCATAATAACTAATTTAATTCAGTTAGAGATAATTACTAATATTAAGTTAGAAAGATAATAAATAGTCTTAATGTAAATAATTTAAATAATTTTTAAACAATATTTTTCCAAGTTTATAATTATCCAGATATCTACAATTCAATTTAAAAGCTAAATAAATAAATAAATAATAAATAAATTGATAGAGACAATAAAATAAGTAAATAAATAAACAGAAACCATGTATAAAAGAATTGAATAATAAAATAAAAACAAAACGTTTTTATCAAAGAACAACATAAAATATTGTTTGATTCTGCAAGGATATTTTTAATTATTTAAAAATATAAAGTTTTAAATTTACAATAAGAAACCAATTACAGCCAATTTTCATTTTAAAAATCTTTAAATATCAAATGGTTTTTTCTGATTGCTTTTATTTTTTTTAGAGTAACACCTTATTTGTGTAAAAGATAAAATTCTGATATTTTATAACTTTTTATCTCGGTACACAAAGTATTAAATAATATTCATATTTGTTGTTATTCTATCGACTATTGGTTATATAATAACATACAAGAATTCATATAATTCTACACAAAATATATTAAAATTTCAGAGATTTAATTTTCTATTAATTTCTACATAATTATCTACATAACTTGATCGTCACGCGCGATTTCGCGATCAGGCAGTCACGAGGAAATGTATGTTGATTAATCGTGCATTAAAATTCGCCGACACATCGAATCGCTCGCATAATTTCGTAAACAACGTGGATAATTTCGTCGCAACTCCGATTTCGCAGTTAGTCGCGGATTCCTTTAAAAAACCGACGCGCTCGTCGTAAATCATCAGTTCGGTTTCAACTGCGATTTCGACCTGTCAACGATGCATTCGAAGAGTTGCTGCGCGTTGTTCCTGTTGGCGCTAGTCGCCTGCCAAGCCGCACCCTCGTCTAAGATACTCGAGGAGAAGTCAATCAGCGAGACGGAGACCAAGCTTACCAAAGATCTTGCGCCAGAAGAAACTGGCACGGACAAGGATAGAGCAAAGAAATCGACAACCTTCTGCATAGAGGTCCACTCAGGAAAGGAAGAATTGGTTCCCTGTAGCCCGCAGAAGATAAACAAATTACCTAATGTAAATCTCAAGAATCTTAATGAGAAACTATCGGCCAACAACAACGTGCAACTCGGATCTGATCCCACATCAGTAGTACAATATCCATCAGTTTCGAATGTCGTGTTCCCACCGCCGCAACTTTTACCAAACACGGTCCAGCAGCCTTCTAATGTATTTGTTCAACCAAACTTCGTACAAGTTCCGGTTCAAACTCAACCGCCACAATCTTCCGTTGTACATTCAGCGTCAATTTCTCAAGTTCAATCACAGTCCTTAGTACCATCTCTTCCTCCAACGCCAATCATTAACATAATACCGGCTCCCCCTTCTGCACCCTGCGAAAAACCGAATGTTTCATTCCAACCGGCGCCACAACCACCCCAATTGACACCACAGCCACTCCAACCGACGCCACAACCACCCCAACCGACGCTACAACCACCCAAACCGGCGCCACATCCCACCAAACCGGCGCCACAGCCCACCAAACCGGCGCCACTGCCCTTTAAACCGGCACCACCAAAACTGCAGATAAGGCCAGAACAGGTAAGAAATAAATAAGTTTAGATATAAATATATACAAAATACAGAATATTATATTACAAAAATTAAAAGTTAGCACATGATACAAATTTGAGTTTTTTTTGAAAATTATCAATATTTAAAAATTTAATTTTAGATAACTAAAAACTTTGAAAAAATTAGTTTAAAATATTTAAATTAAAACTTATTATCTTCCCAACTATTATCAATTATTTCTCTAATTGAATTAAATTAGTTATTATATCATTTAATTAAAGTCCGCTTGAAATATTGTATATTAATAAAAATTCTTCGCGATTTAGTGGTCGGCGATTACGCGCCCGGAAATAAATTTTCTTCCAATTGGACGTCCTTCCTGCAAATCTGAGGTATTACTCACACCGATTAATACTCCCGTGGAATATGTTTACCATAGAGGGCATAACAATAATTATGAGGTACCAGACATCACTATATTATATTATATATTAGAGTTGATGAATTGTTAAATTTTTGGATTCGCAACTCCTAAAAACTCTTGTAGTCTTGTCTAAATCTACAAACTTTTTCTAATGACTGTTATATGTATCTCACGTAAAATATCAATATCATATAAAATGTTATTTCGTTCTAATACATGTTTCATTATTGCATAGTATGTACCAGAAGTTGAGTGCAGTTGTCGATCCGAAAAGCAGAATCCCTCCAATCAATTACTGTTCTATACCGCACCTAGATCCTCGATGATAGCCGAACAATACAATCCCAACACGATAGGAAGTGAAGACATCTTTGTCGCCAGCGAAATGGTGAGTACCGAATTAAAATTAAACAGTGACTCAACACAGAATAATCAATATTGATGTTGTGATAATAAACGAGCAATATCGTGCGGTTTCGACTGTACAATTCTTAAACAGCACCGAAAATTTGAAACGACATCAAAAGATTCCTATCTACGTAATTCTATTTCTTCCATTTTTATAATAAAGAGGAGAATTTTTATAATAAAGTGATATTTTCTCTCTTCTTTAAAAAAGATCTGACAGATCGATTGAGTACATAATGTTTGGTTTCAAACACAGGTTTAACTCTTTACATCCTCGATGGCTTCATTACGGAAATTGGACCAAGAGATTTAATGACTCAACTGCAATTTTTTATTTAACGTCTTTGACGTTATGTCAAACGTGTATCTTTAATGTTCTTATGTATTGTTTGTTTAAAAATAAAAAGAATTATTCTTATATATGACCTTCTCGATTGTTCTTCTTCCGACCCTCGATTTATACATCCATTTTTCTACTTTCATCATTCTATATACTCTAGTGTAATATTTAAATTATATCACGTTGTGTTTGAAATCTTTTGATACGTACTTATAAGCGAAACATCAGTCAAGCGCTTAACTGAGGATTTCCAACTGAGGCTAGAAATTAAATTCTGAAAAATAAAAATTGGTTCTAAATACGTTCAAATTATAAAAAAATGCGAGGGGGTCCTGATCTTGAAAAAAATTTCAAAAAGAAAAAATAATTAAATATACTAAATATATTATAAAATATAATTTTTTACACATAAATAATATAAATATCAAATTATTTTTTGCAGGAAGGAAGGCATCATAAAAAAAAGCTCCGTTTGCATCCTTCAGTGCAAAATTCAGACATATATAGTTGTTCCAACAATCCTCCTAAATATGAATCTACTTCGTATCTCACGACATATAATATTGGCCCTTACACTTTTTCACGTCCCTATGAAACCTACGACTCTTATTCCAAGGAAATGTCTTCTCCCTATAGTAACGTACCGTTGATCGACGTAAAAGCAGGAGGAACATTTTATAGGAATTCAAAAGATCAAACACAAAAGGCTACGTCTAATAACGAGCAGGAAGAAAACGTAGCAGCACTGCCAGTGGAAAAAGAAAACAAGTAAGTGATACCAAAAATCAAAAGAGATAAAATTTTGAAAAAAGAAGAGTAGAACGAACTTTCAAATCTTTAAAGTTATAGATATGACAAGAAATTTGTCAATTGACTTAACGTGAACATGTATTGTACAACTAGATATCTTGTTATTTATAGATAACATTATTATATTGTTTTTGTATAATCTTTTACTTTTTTATATACATATTATAAATGTTGTTAAAAAGTGGAAATTTTCTCTTTTAATAAATATGATAAAATATTTTTTTTTCCAATTGCAATTTATAAATTTAAACACTCACCGTTTCGAGCTCTGTACTCCCATTTCTGTGATTTTCCTCTATTATATATCTTTCGTTTGGTATAATTCTCTTTCAACATGAGACATATTTACACATGTGATTTGTTTTCTGATCGTATATTTAAAAATTTTAGAGTTGTCAGATTCGAGGTTGAAATTTTTCGAAACGTTTCAATTAGATTTCACGAACAAGTTCATGTTGCTAATTGAATAAGAAAATCTATCCTACAAAATATTATATGTGACAACAAAAAATTTAGCATATATATATCATAAAATATTTTTTTTCAGTTGCAATTTAAAAATTTAAATACTCACCGTTTCGAGTTCTGCACTCCTATTTCTGTGATTTTCCTCTATTATATATTTTTCATTCGATATAATTCTCTTTCAACATGAGACATATTTACAC
Organism: Anoplolepis gracilipes; assembly: GCF_047496725.1. Classification (NCBI taxonomy): domain Eukaryota; kingdom Metazoa; phylum Arthropoda; class Insecta; order Hymenoptera; family Formicidae; genus Anoplolepis; species Anoplolepis gracilipes. The sequence continues at coordinate 11,839,095 of NC_132976.1, read as the reverse complement.
ACGTGATTTGTTAGAATTGTCAGTTTGTACTATAAGCTAAACAAATTACACAAATATATATACATATATATATATATATATATATATATATATATATATATATATCTCAACTTACATATTTGTACCTTAAATATGTAAAAAATGTATTTGTTTCATTTATTGAGAGATTTGCATTATAAACTTACACAAATTACACAATCTATAATATAAATTACACAATCCATAATATATATGTTACATAATATTCTTACAGTTAAAAAATTAAGTTTTTTACATATTTAAGTCTTTTTACATATATTGATGTCATTATTGAGGTGTCTGAAATCTATAGACAAAACTATTTATTATTTCTTCTAAATTTACTCTCTGTTGTTGGAAACACCACTTACTTATCACTGGGCATATCAATGCCATAGCAATGACGCTTATTGTTAAAGGGACGAACAATATCCAAGATACAAGCAGCCATCTTATCAACATTATCGCAATTGTGATTAAATACAAAATGTATTCCGGGCAAAGGATACGTCGCAAACATATTTTAAAATATGATGCGCTCAAATCACACAGTTTTTCCAGCTGCATTATTAAAAATATTTATAATAAAGCTCGATTATTATAATAAATTCAACTAAAAATTGACTTACATCCAATTCTTCTTCAATTTATGAAAGAGAAACAATTTTGTCAACTTAATAAAAAAAACAACTATGATGTAACATATAAGGTACTACATCTTGACATAAAAAAATAATTCTCTTAATATATGATTTGCAATCACAGACTTCTTTATTTTCTATACTTCTATATTTTCTATGAATTATTATATATATATATATATATATATATATATATATATATATAGAAAGAGAGAGAGAGAGAGAGAGAAAGAGAGAGAAGTCTGTGTTTGCAATTTGACTTTAATAGAAATAAAATTTTTTGTAACCGACTAACTGCAATTTCAGTCGATCGCACTATAATGATATGATAATCTAATCAATTTGATTGCATTTGTTTTTACGTATGCACAATGTATTTATTGAAATAATTTTGAACATTTTTCATTCTTTTATAAATGCAAAAGAATTTAGTTCTTCTAAATTATTGTGCAAATACACAAATTTAAGACATATGCAATTTTGCAAATGTTTAATAATACGCAGCAAATTCTCAAGCTATTGTAATATGTATAATATTTGGTTATGAACAATCTGCTTTGCAAAAAAAAGTCAGAAGATGCACGTATTATATGCAATTAATACATTTATAAAAAATGTTATTAAACATCTAAATTAAAAACACAAGATTTCTCTATTACTCTCTCTTTAATATATTTTTACATTTTATACTATTTCATAAATTCTTCCTTAATTATTAAAATCATGAAGAATGTTTATTAGTAGTAGTAGTATTTATTGGTTACCCGAAAGGGTTACAAGAACTTCCGTTTACATGTTCCTTCTTCTGTGAGTCATAGTAGTTCCAAAACATACAAACATAAGATACAACGTTTACATAACTTTGATTCTACAATATAATTGACCTATATCTCCTAAATTCTTAAAACACTAGAACACTTTAAATATCTTAAATACCTTAAAATTATTAAAACGTCGTTAGAATTATAAAGAAAGCGGAGAATAAGAAAACACAACAAGCTAACATCTCATCACAGTAAAATCTCTTGAAAACTTATATTAGAATTCGACTCTAACATACAAAAAAGCAATAACCGAAAAAATAACTCAAATAAATCAATACAATTCTTTACTAAAATAAAATGAAATGAAATACCAATAAAATAAAGAAATAAAATTCTTAATTCTTAATATCTGATTTCTTAATAACTGATTTCTCTATTCATGTTTCTCTATTTATGTTGTCCTCCTTGTACTCATTGCACATTGCCCACTCATTCGTGAAGAATGTTTATTAATATATCAATATTTAAATACTTTTTAATTTCAAACAGGCTTTAATCAAATAGCATTATAATTAATTTAACTCAGTTAGATATGATTATTAATATTTAGAAAAGAAATAACTCAAATAATTTTTAAATAAATATTTTTTCAAATTTATGATTATCTAGATACCTATAATTAAATTTAAACAAATAGATACATAAATAATAAATAAATAGATAATAAAATAATTAAATAAATAAACAAAACCTTGTATAATAAAAGAATTGGATAAGATTAACTAATCAAATAAAAACAAAACATTTTTATCAAAAAACAATATAAAATATTATTTGATTCCGTGAGATTATTTCTAATTATTTGAAAATATAAAATTAAATATATAATAAAGAAGAAATGATATATCCTTTTTTTATTTTAAAAATCTGTTAATACTAGAAATAGCAAACGGTCGTTTCTGACAGCTTATTTTTTAAACTAATACTTTATTTCTTGTGTAAAAGATAAAATTCTGATATTTTATAACTTTTTATCACAAGAAAATAATTGATAAAAAATTATAAAATTTCAGAATCCTATCTTTTACTCAAGAAATAGATTGTTTATCTAAAAAATAGAAACAGTCAGAAGAAAAACCACTCGGTACTCCTAGTGTTAAAAAATATTCTTATTTGTTGTTATTTTATTCGACTATTGCTTACGTAATAACATAAGATACGAGAATTCTTATAATTCTGCACAAAATATATTAAAATTTTGAAAAATAATTTTTCATTAATTTTGTCTATATAACTTGATTGTCATGCGCGATTTCGCGATCACGCAATCACGAAGAGACGTATATATTGATGAATCATGCATTGAATCGCTGGCATAATTTCGTAAGCAACGTAGATAATTTCATTGCAATTTTGATTTCACAGCTGGTAGCAAATTCCTTTAAAAACCGACTCGCTCGTCGTAAAGTATCAGTTCGATTTCAATTTGTCAACGATGCATTCGAAAAGTTGCTGCGCGTTGTTCCTGTTGGCGCTAATCGCCTGCCAAGCCGCACCCTCGTCTAAGATACTCGAGGAGAAGTCAATCAGCGAGACGGAGACCAAGTTCACCAAAGATCTTACGCCAGAAGAAACTGGCGCGAACAAGGATAGAGCAAAAAAATCGACAACCTTCTGCGTAAAGGTCCGCTCAGGAAGAGAAGAATTGGTTCCCTGTAGCCCGCAGGAGATAAACAAGTTACCGAATGTAAATGTCAAGAATCCTAATCAGAAACCATCGGCCAACAACAACGTGCAACCCGGATCTGATCCTATATCAATAGTACAATATCCATCAGTTTCGAATGTCGTGCTTCAACCGCCGCAATTTTCACCAAACACGGTCCAACAGCCTTCTAATGTATTTGTTCAACCAAACTTCGTACAAGTTCCGGTTCAAACTCAACCGCCACAATCTTCCGTTGTACATTCAGCGTCAATTTCTCAAGTTCAATCACAGCCCGTAGTACCATCTTTTGCTCCAACACCAATCATTAACGTCATACCGGCTCCTCTCTTCGCACCCGGCGAAAAACCGAGTGTTCCACTCCAACTGGCACCACAACCACTTAAACCGGCACCAAAACAATTAAATAATCCACTGTGGCGACCACTACCACGGCCATGGCCAACATTCCCTAACTCATACCCAAGACCAAGACCAAGACCAAAACCACAAAAACCAAAGTCAGAACAGGTAAGAAACGTATAAGTTTAGATATAAATATATACAAAATACAGAATATTATATTACAAAAATTAAAAGTTAGCACATGATACAAATTTGAGTTTTTTTGAAAATTATCAATGTTTAAAAATTTAATTTTAGATAACTAAAAACTTCGAAAAAGTTAGTTTAAAATATTTAAATTAAAACTTATCATCCTCCCAACTATTAATAATTATTTCTCTAATTGAATTAAATTAGTTATTATATCATTTAATTAAAGTCCGCTTGAAATATTGTATATTAATAAAAACTCTTCGCGATTTAGTGGCCGGCGATTACGCGCCTAGAAAAAACTCTTATTCCAGTTGTACGTCCTTCTTACACATCCGAGGTGTTATTCACACTCAATACTCCCGTGGAATATATTTACCATAGAGGGTATAACAATAATGATGAGGTACCAGCCATCACTATATTATATTATATATTAGAGTTAACGAATTGTTACATTTTTGGATTCGCTTTCTCAAAAACTCTTGTAGTCTTGTTTAGATCTATAAACTTTTTCTAATTACTATCTCACGTAAAATATCAATAGATCACCCTATTTTTCATTTCAATACATGTTTTATCACCGCACAGGATTCATCAGGAGTATCGCATCAATATCAGCAAGGCTCAGACAAGTGCAGTTGTCAATCTGAACAGCAGAAGACCAATAATCAAGTGGAGTTCTATCCCAATAGCGAACTTAGGTCTTCCATGATAGCCGCACAATACGATCCCAATATCGTAGGAAGCGAAGACGAATTGTCCGCTTTTGCCGCACAAGCCAGAGAAGCAATGAGTACCGAACTAATTAAAATTAAACAGTGATCCGACATTAATCTTGTAATAATTAACGAACAATATCATATGGTTTCGACTGTGCGATTCTTAAAAAGTTAGAAAACTTTGAAGCGACATCAAATAAAGATTTTTATCTACGCGATTCTATTTCTTCCGCGGCGAATTTTTATAATAAAGAGATATTTTTTTTCTTCTTTAAAAAAGATTTGACAGATCGATTAAGAGACCTTAATACATAATGTTTGATTTCAATAACAGGATTTCATTAACTCTTTATATCCTCGGTGACTTTTTTTTAGGAAATTGGACCAAGCGACTTATTGATTGATGCAAATTTTGATTTAATTTATGACGTTGTATCGAACATGTATCTTCAACGTCCTTATGTATTATTTGTACATAAAATAAAAAGAATTATTCTCATATATGAAACCTTCTCGATGAACCGTCTCTTAATCTTCGGTTTATATATCCACTTCTATAATTCTACTGTAACGTAATATTTAAATTATATCACGTGACGATTGGAATTTTTTGATGTGTCTAAGCGAAACATTAGTCAAGCGCTTAACTGAGGCTAAAAATTAAATACTGAATATTGAAAATCAATTCTAAACACAAATATATTCAAATTATAAAAAAATAAGTCCTGATTGAAAAGAATTAAAAAAAATTCAATTGAATACATTAAACATATTATAAAATATAATTTCTACACATAGATAATGTGAATATTAAATTATTATTTTACAGGAAGGAAGACGTCATAAAAAAAAAAAATTTGCAACCCTCGGTGCAATATCCAAACGTATATAGTTCCTCCAACAATCCTCCTAAATATGAATCGAACTTATATCACACGACATATAATGTTAGCCTTTTTGCTTTATCATATCCCTATGAAACCTATGGCTCTTTTCCTGCAATAAATAATGACTCTTATTCCAAGGAAAACTCTTCTCCCTACAATAGCGTACCGTTGATCATCGTAAACGCAGAAGGACCATTTTATAGAAATTCATAAGATCAAAAACGAGAGACTACGTCCAATAACGAGCAGGAAGAAACCGTAGCAAGACTGCTGATGGAGAAGGAAAATAAGCAGGATACCAAAAACTGAAGAAGGTGAAATTTTGAAAAAAGAAGAATAGAATGAATTCTTAAATCTTTAAAGAGCATAAATATGACGAAAAATTTGTCAATTGATTTAACGTAAACATGTATTGAAGAACTACACTATCTTGTTACTATCTTGTTACTTATAGATAACGTTAATAAATTGTTTTCGTACAATTTTTTAATTTTTTATATTCACATATATTGTAAGTGTTGTTAAGAAATAAACATTCTTTCTTTTAATAAATATAATATAATAATACTTTTTTTCAATTGCAATTTATAAATTCAAACATTCACCATTTTGAGCTCTGCACTCCCACACAGAAAAAAAGAATATTCTTATTTTGACAATATCTTTAATTTCAAAATATAAATCTTGAAATGAGATTATATTGCGTTAAACAAAGAAAATTTGCTTGGATGAAGATATTTTATGTAGTTCAACTAAGAAAAATATATTCTTGTTAAGAATAATTTTCTTGAATGGAGAGGAAAAAATGTTGGATAGAAAATAACACATGTTCAAATCGAAGATTATAATTTTCTTAGAGTTAAAATAATTATTTTATTCTTGAAATGACAATTGTAATATTGAAATAAGATTATAATATTGTTGAAATTTAGGATTTTTAAATTCTTCCAAGAAGATTATAAATTGTTGCGTATATATAAAACAATGAACGCGTTCATATGAGTATATAAGTTTTGATTTGATATTTACTTCTTTTCTGTGCACTTCTGTGATTTTTCTGTATTATACATCTCTCTGGTATAGATTTCTCTTTCAACAAGAGATGTACATACATTTACATATACGTGATTTGTTTTCTAATCGTTATTGAACATTTTAGAGTTATTGGATTCGAGGTTGAAAACTTTCGAAACGTTTCAATTAATTATCACGAACAAGTTATTCATGTTAATTGAATAAAAAAATCTATCCTGCAAAATATTACATGTGACAATTAAAAATTCAACATATATATATATATATATATATATATATATATATATATATATATATATCAACTTATACATTTGTCTTAAATATTTAAAAAATGTATTTACTTTATTTATTGAGAGATTTGCAGTATAAACTAAACAAATTACATAATCCAATATAAATATGTATGCAGGATAATATTCTTACTAGTTTAAAAATTAAGTTTTTAAGTCTTTATATCATTATTGAGGTGCCTGAAAACTATGGACGAAATCATTTATTATTTCTTCTAAATTTGCTCCCAGTTGTTGGAAACACCACTTGCTTGTCGTTGGGCATATCAATGCTATAGCAATGGCGCTTATTGTTAAAGGGGTGAGCAATATCCATATTAACTATAAAAAATTATTTATGATTATTTATAAGTTAATTAAGTAGATTTTAGATGCGTACATGAAATATCCAAGATACAAGCAGCCATCCTATCAACATTATCGCAATTGTTATTAAATACGGAACGTATTCCGGGCGAAGAATGTGTCGCAGACAAGGTATTTTATCGCTTAAATCCATCAACATAGCCTCCAACTGCATTATTAAAAATACTTATAAGAAAGCCCAATTATTATAAATTTAGCTAAGAATTGACTTACATCCATTTCTTGTTCAATTTATGAGAAAAACAATTGTTTTCAATTTAGTAAATGAAAACAATTATAATGTAACGTAAGGTACTACATTTTTATGATTTGCAAAAGAAATACAATAATTTTGTCAATTGATAAAATGTAACTTGATGAAATTTCGATCAATCGTGCTGATGATATGTAATAAACTAACTTCATCCCATTTGTTTTTATGTACTTATATGCACATTGTATCTCTTGAAATAACTTTGAGCATTTTTCATTTTTTTAGAAATGCAAAAGAATTTAATTAATAAAATTTAATTAATAAATTTCTTCTAAATTATCGTGCATATACACAATTTATTTTGCAATAAAAAATTGTATAAAATAATTTCTTTATACAAATATCCTTTCTATCAATAATCCTTTTTTTTATCAGCACTCAATCATATTCTTGCATGACGTTGACTCTGTCATCGAGTTATTATCCTGTGAAGGATTCTGCGGAGGTTCGATGATACCCTTATCTTGATTTGATGATGTAGTAGAAAATTCATCTTTCAAAGACAAAATATCTTTCGAAGACAAAATATCTTTCGAAGACAAAATATCTTTCGAAGACAAAATATCTTCAGGTATTTCTTCAAGAACGCTTTTCTTATATGGCACGAAAGGAGTTTGCATATCAAGAAACTGAGCTATCTCTGACGATGGAGGAATTTCTTCTCGTTGAGGAAGAGTCCTTTCCAACTGATCAACTAGATACTGATCACATTTAACAAGTGTGTATAGTTTCTGAAATGCCGAGGACGTCATTCTTGTTGCCAGGATTGTCAGAAGCTGTGCAAGACCAGGTGTTCAAAATTAACTGACCACGGGGCTATTTGGCCCTGTGTGGTCTTGATTATGCACATTGCTTAATAAGATAATATTTATGAATATACTTATAATATAAAACTCTCAGAGGGAGGAAAAGAATCAGAAATCTTTGAAAATAGAAATATATATAGAATATAGAAAAAAATTAATTAGCAGGAGATTGAAATTGTCTAATTAATATATATATATACTCACAATGATTAAATTCGCCGACTGTCTCAATAAAAATACAGCTGTAGGATATATCAGAATAATTGTTATTTCCATTAAACGCGAAACGGCAGCAATGGAAAATAGAATACCAGATAACATCAATAGGATTACAAGTTGGAAGAATCCAATCAAAGCCTATGATAAAAATATCTCAAATTATCAAATTTAAAAAAATTATTTTTTAAAATCCTATAATTGTAAAATCTTTATAAACTTTTTATTTTTCTATGTTAAAACAATATTTAAAACTGTGTATATGTATGTCAATATCTATACATATACATATACATATATATATATATATATATACACACACACAGACACACACACACACGAGTTTTTGATATCAATTATGAATTATCAAAAATAATTTTTACACAAAAAATCCACATGTTTGAGGTCTTTTCGTGTTAATAACAAGTTGCATTTGTAGTTCTGTCAATTGCAAACTGTTCTCAATTCTGCTGATAATTTACATTCGACTCGCATTTAATGATTTGCATTTTACATTTCTCGATTTAATTTCATTTGAATGAGCTTCCTTCTTAAAACCTTTAGAGAAGTTTTTATCATTTAATATTATGCAAAGATGATATTATTCATGCTAGTTTGCCAAAATATAAATAATAACTGATAAATATAAATGATAATATAATAAACCAACTTCACATTGCACTGTCATATGTATATTATATAATATTATACATATAACATATAAAATAATGTTATATATATTGATATGTACATTATAATATAAATTAATATACTATAATATATTATAATGTTAATATACTATAATGTAATATAATATTATATATTATGTATATTATAATATTATATATAAAATATATAAAATATTTATTTATTCTTAATTTTTATTGATGATACATATACATATTATTAAATATATGGTACAAATCTTTTTTTAAGAGTGTTTCCTATTCTTTCTTCAAAGCTTTGAGTTCCTAAAATAAAAAATATATTATAGTTTATATGTTAATAAAAACTATATTATAATAGAGTTCATACATTACTTAAAAAATATACATACACAATTATATGTATGTATATATGTATACATACGTATATACATAGCATAAATATTTTATTAACTTATAATTTAATTATCATACATGAAGGTATTATCAATACAACTTACGCTAGCAATATCATTATCATAAATTTCCTGGCAATTGTGAATAAAAACTGCAGTTTGTTCTTCTTTTTTTTTAATGTCTGCTTCTAATTTATTCTTTTTCAAATATTTTTCATTGAAGCAGGCTTGATTTTTATCATATTTGGCTTTCTGTTCCTTTTTATCACTAACAATAATTATTTAATTTTAATTATTTTTATAATCAAAGAGTATAAATATATATGTATATAAAACTTTATAATATTAAAGTATGCATGTGTACACAAATAAAATATAATCCAAATAGTTAAAAAAAATCTATTCTTAAATCAAATTTAACCAATATTACCTCAACAGTTGGTTATACAAGTTGTGCAGTGGGATAATATCTTCTTCACGATGTAACTGTAGTTTGTTCATTTTTTTATTCATTTGATCTTTATGCAGTGTTAATTTATTCTGCCATTCATTCAATATGTTATTCAATGAATCAATTTGCTTTTGAATATTATTTAATTTTGTTTTCTTGTTTCTATATAAAATAGAATATATATCAATAATTATTTATAATATAAATAATCTACATCAATAAACATAATTGAAAACATACATCAGCTCTTTATCTACATCTATCACAGTAGAGAATTTGTCATTCATTTTTAAAACAAAATTTAATTTTTCTCCTATTTGTTTTATGGATTGTTTCTTTTCCTGAATGGCTTCCTGTATTATATCACGTTCTTCTAATTTTAATTTCTTTTGTTCCTTGAATTCATCTAAACGGGATTGATATTCTTCTGGTGAATGTACAACTTCTGACTGTAATTCAGCTATCCCCTTGGACAGCTAAAAATTATATTGTAATTGCATGCATTTAAAACTTATTAGATTAATTTTTTAGCAATAAAAATGTCACATTATTATAAGATCAAGGTTTAAATAAAGATAATTACCTTTCCCATTGCCGTTTTAACAGAGCCACATTGCTCTTTGGCAATTTGATTTTCTTTTTCTACTTCATATTTAATTTGGTCAAGCTGTAATTCTTTTTTATTAAGTTTTTCTGTTTGTGATTGCATATGTTGTATGTCACTCTCCAGCTAATATAAAAATATATATTCATATTATTGTATGTTGTAATAAAATGTTAATTAAAAGCAGAAATATATCTTAACAAAAATTCCTTTTCATTACTTTGTTTATCATAGATGACTGATTTGATTTATGCCTAGCTTTATTATTAATCAATTCCACAATTTGAACATTCCTTTCTTTTAATTCTTCTAATAGTCTTGCTGTTGCTTCAATTTCATCATTCTTCTTATTAAATTCTACTTTTGTCCGTATTGCATACAATACAAAATTGACAAGAAATTTTGCTTGTCTTTTAAATCGATGTTTCTTTTTATCTATAAAATTTGTAATATCAAGAAATTTTATATAAAATTGTATATATATATATATATAATATATATATATATATATATATACAAAATTAAGAAAATGAACTAATACAAGCCAAGCTATAAACTTATGCATGTTTATGTATATGACTTTGTGCTTAGTTCAAATTAACCTTATTTTCTTAATTTATTTATATGTATATATAATGAACTTAAAAAATTTTAAACTGAAATTTATACCAGGCTTAGTTGCACCAGGATTATTATTAGGATTAGTGATGTCAGTAAAACAAAAATCATCTAGAAATATCCTATTTAATATTGGTGTCACAGCTGCGTATAAGTTTATCAGATTGATAAAATCAGAATCCTCATAACACATCATAACAGTATATTGTTCCGGAAATGGCTGTAAAATTTTGTTCAGATATTAATAAGTGTTATATACTTCTGAAAAATAGTAACATATATATATATATATATATATATATATATATATATATATATATGTATGTTACTATTTTTCAGAAAAAGAAATATTTTATATAATTCATATATATACAAATAATTTATAAAGTTTTACCTGCTTAATTAAGTTGACATCAATACAAAATTTTGATAAAAATGCTTTTAATAAATTCACAACATAATCTTCTGTTGGGTTTTTGAGATCTTCAATAGTTGATAGAAATCCACAGTCCAATAAATCATCATTAATTTTTTTAATAGAAAAATCCATGTCGATTTTCTGTTATCTGCAAATTAATTGATTCTAAAAAAAATAATATAATAAATACAATAAGAAATCTTTATATTAAATATAATGTGTGTATGTGTATATTATCAATAATATAAATAATAATACAAATGAATAATATAAATAACAATATACATATGAACATTTTTTCATTACTTTAAATAGGGTTGCACACACATACACACACAACTTATGAAAAGATTTGTGAAAGATAAATCTCTTCTTTAGATTTTTAATAAAAAACTTACTGAATGTATTAAAAGCGGTTTAGAGCAACTTTTATACACACAAAACACGCATTCCGTTACGCACTACAATATTTGAATCTGAATCTAGTGTACTTTGCTATCTTTTATGTCATCGATCATGTAATTTTGCAAGAGGACTCAATTGCTTGGTAGTAATTGAATGTGATTGTCTCTTACTTTTAGAACTAACAAAATCTAAAAGTAAGAACCAATCACATTCGATTACTATCAAGCGGTTGAGTTCGCTGAAGATGCTCCATTATTATTAGGACTATTTGAAAGATAAAGTTGAACACAACCAACATCACCAGATTATGCCGCATGGCGGCTGTGACGTCATTATAGCTGCGTTCTAATACCCTTGCCACGTATTTTTGCTGTTTGGTGTCTGCAAGTGTCTCGCGCGATTAACAATTGGTTTAATGTCTTTTACTTGCTCGTCTCAAGTGACTTAAGAAGCTCTCGGCAGAAATGGGATCGTCTCACAGCGTAGAGATACCGGGAGGCGGAACAGAAGGTTATCATGTATTAAGGGTAAGATGGATCTGTCAAGAACAATTACTCCAAATATACTATTAATTACTCCAAATGTATCATTTGCTTTTAAAATTTGTTTATATAAATATTGTAGAGAAAGACCAGCAATAAAACGTAACAACATATTAACTTATTCAACTTATACATCAGTATGTATTCACATTATGTCTACATGGTTCAATTTGACATATTGTGACTACTAGAAATGTCATCCATATATAATACATTTGTTTTTTTTTTTTTACTTTTTTTTTAATATCACACATTAGAAAGTTTAATAAATTGTTTTTATATTTTGAGGTCTTTGGATAATGCAAAATTTACTTTGATAAAAATATTAAGAAAAGTAAGTTTTTTTCACAAATTCTATCAATTTTTTATGTTAAATATTTTTTTTCTTATTGAATCTAACAATACAATCAGAATAAAATCTACTTAAAATTAAATGATACAAATCAAATTATACCTTGTTTTAACATTTGTTTAAATAATTTTATTAAATTTAAACAAATCTATTAAAAATTTCAGAAATAATAATAAGTATATAAATAGAATATAAATAGGTACAAGATATTTTATATATATAAGATAACTTGTATCTCTTTTTTTTGCAGGTTCAAGATGGTTCACCTGGACAGCAAGCAGGACTTGAAGCATTTTTTGATTTTATTGTAGCAATTGGAAATACTCGATTAGTACGTTTACTAATAATTTCTACTATATATTATAAAAATGCATTTCTTGTACAGTTGCAGTAATTATTGTAGTAGAATATATACTACATTTTAAAATGCTGCATATTTGTTCCTCATAGGACCAAGATAATGACACCTTGAAGGAACTTTTAAAGGCTGGTGTAAATAAGGAATTAACAATTACAGTGTATAGTAGTAAAACACAATCTGTAAGACGAACAAAAATTGTACCAAGTATGACATGGGGTGGACAGGGTTTATTGGGCGTTAGTATACGGTTTTGTTCGTTTGAAGGTGCCAACGAAAACGTTTGGCATGTACTTGTGAGTACTTTCATTAATTATTAATTTCATATAATGAAGTATCATTTCACAGTGGAAAAAAGTTGATATCTAAATTTGTAGGAAGTACATCCATCATCTCCTGCAGAGTTAGCTGGCTTACAACCATTTACTGATTACATCATTGGTGCAGATTCCATTCTCCATGAAAGTGAAGATTTATTTACTTTAATAGAGGCACACGAATCACGGCCTCTTAAATTGTATGTATATAATACTAAGGATGATTCCTGCAGAGAAGTGACTATTACACCTAATAATACTTGGGGTGGAGAAGGAAGGTACATGACTTTTTTTTACAAAATGTCTGAGATACAATAATTATTAAAATCATAATACAATGTATAGAGATTATTATTGTATTCTTATTTAATAGCTTAGGATGTGGAATTGGATATGGATATCTGCACAGAATACCTGTTAGAAGTGTGCCAGAGCATAAACCTGCTAATTCATATGTGGTAAGAAGATGCACTATGAACTTTTACAAGTTATCCAGTAAATACTTTTCTTTCTTTTCAACATGTTATGTATATTATTTTTATTATTATATATAATTCTGTATATTTTACGTTATAAATATTTTTATTTCAGAATGTCAAGATTACTACACAAACTCAACCAACAGTAACTACCACAATGACTACTACAACTACTGTGGCAGAAATCAATCCAATTATCAATACACCACCTGGCTTATCCGTTCCACCAAATTATACCGCTGCATTGGATAACTCTGAACACACTATGAAAAATTTGAAAAGCGAACAGGAAGTTAGATCAATTGAAAATCTACCTGGCTTAAATCTACAAGTACAAACAACAAGTCATCCCAATTTCACTGGTGCTGCTAGTAGCTATACACCAGTCAGTTCAGTTCCTCATATGTTTTCAAATCAACCTTCTGTTAGTTTCACATCTGGTAAGCATGACAAAACTTTATTCTTTCAAAATTGTATTCTTTCAATATTTAAAATTGTTTTTCGAATTGTACAAAAATCGAACTAAATTTCAAGAAATTAAGAGAGAACCGTTTTTATTCATAGCTTCTTTTCATGAAAATTAAAACATAAATTTAATGTAAAATATTGCTAAGTTTTTGCTACGATTTTATTAAATTTTATTCCAAGATTCTTATTATACACATATAAAACTTTTAGTAGAAAAAGAAGAAAATGGTAAAGATTTTTGAACTTACTATCTTTGTAACATTTAGCTATTTAAACTGATATTGATTTATTTGCTTATAATTATTTAGGCTCTTATCAAGCAACCCCAAATATTCCTGGCATGCCAACTATTCCAGCATTACCAACAGCATTACCTACGAGCGTCACCAATTCTTATGAAACAACGGCAGCAACATCATCTGGATCAATCAATGTCCCAAGACAACAAAGAGAACAGAACTTTGTTCAAGGTGCGAGCGTAGTTAATATTCCAGAACTGCAAAGAGAACAAAATCCTGTCTATAGTACAACTGTGACTACTGGATTTAACGTGCCTCATTGTCAGTCTCATGTTGTGACGACACCTATCTCACTGCCAGGAATGCCACCTATCACAGTTAGCGCCTCTCTCCCACAAAATACTTCCCTCTATCCATCAGTTCTTCAACAACAAAACCAATTTTCACCTGTTACTACTACTACCACTATCGCTCCAACCTTGACACCAACGTTCACACAGTAGAGTGTGCATTCTTAAAAATTAAATAAAAAAAGAGGATGTGATTTTCACTTTAATAAAACATACTTTTAAGCGTGATGGTGAAATAAAACCGGATTAATTTTTTGTTCTAAATTCAGTTATGACTTGATAAAATTAATTTTAATTTCTTTCATAAATATCAAGAATATACAATGCATAATAAATTTTTTAATGTGTATTAAAGAAAATAATATAATTAATATAGTATTGTAATATTGTACATAAATAAAACAAGATAATAATTATGTATTGCAACACAAAATTCCTGATCTACAAGTATGTTTAATTATACAAATATTAAAAACAAAAAAAAATAAAAATATAACAATACATATATAGTATATTTATATAGATATATAGACTTATATTCAAAACATTTTATTTTAATTGAGGACTGCAAGAGATAGAGATGGTACAATTATAGGTTTGTTTTAAATTTGAAGAGATATTTTAATCCATAATAGAATTTATTCTAAATACATAATCCTCAATTAATATTATAACAAGTATACTAAGTTGATACATAGATAGGCAGCAACAATACTTGAATTTCAAGCAAAATTCTTAGCATTGTCAACACACTTTAAATAATAATCTCGGTATCACCTAATTCCTCATCACTTGGCAGTGTTATTTTAGATGGATCAATTAGATTAGGATCGATGAGAGGAAGACCATGTTCCTCTCTATAACGAAGTTGCAGATATGCCTCTCGCTGTGCCCAGTCCTTGCCTCTGACATCAGGCAGATAACCCAAGACAGTGCCTCCAAGCACAAAGACTATAGTTACAACGACGAACATGGTCACGTGCAGGATATGACGATCTTCTGCCTCGTTTATCTCGCTGAAGCCATAACTCACCCACTTTCTCTTGACAGGTGTTTTTTCCTTCACATCATCGTAATATCTCGGTGTCGTCGTTATCCTCCGATATATTGTTGTCTCCTTAGGTGTTATCAGAGCTAACCCTCTGCGCAAACCTTGCACGCAATTCATGCGAAATAATGCTGCCATTGCCAGTTATCTGCTGTGTGACAATTGTCACGAAAAATATGTGAGAATACCAATGCTGATTATATTATGAGAACCGTATGTTCAGAGAATGAGAGGGAGAAATTAGATAATATTTCTTCAAATATACTCACGTACGTAATACGTACAAGTATACATATAACTATATTTTTCAGTTATATCAGGTTAGATATTCATCGGTAAACTGTATATTTAGTGAATTGGATCTCATTGGCTAATGGTGGACACTTACGTATTTTGATTGGCTACTACATGTATTGAAAATTCCCCAGAATAGAAATTCTCTAAATAAGGCGCGTTCGGAAAGACGCTATTAGCGCTAATAGCGTCGTTCTATCTTTGTTCAACTTTTAATGAGTAACAAAGATAGAATGATACTAGCTATAATAGTGTCTCCCCCGAACGCCTATAGGTTGGTATTCAGTCCGATCTTAAGATCCCGTTGAACCAATGAAGTATAGCCACATGCATCATTTTATTGGTTGAACGAAATCTTAAGATGACCTTAAATATGAGATCAAACTATGAATACCGACCATTAGTCTACAATTATCTAAAAAGCACATTTATATAATAGTGTAAATTTAATGATCAAAGAGAGCAGAAATAATATATTCTTTAATTATATTAACAGAGAGAAGAATGAGAGGGGTCATGCCGCCGTTTTTTAGGGAATGCTTTTTTCCCGCCGTACAGTGGCGCTAACTGGATCCACAATTGAGTTTTCAGAACTACGTGGCTGGATCCACTTTCCAGTGCCACGGTAAAACGACCGATTGGTTCGAGTCCGTGCTAGATCCACAAATTGTGGTTCGTGTCCGTGCTAGATCTATAATCGTGAATCTCAAAAGTACGAAACATATAATAGATTTATTAATGTTTTATTAGATATTATTAGCTGCGTGATCTTTTTCCACTTTAGCATATATTATGAAGTAATATATACGTATATATAGAATTAAAATGTATATTTTATTTCGAAAAAAAATTTAATGTTTTAATAATTTCAATAAAAAAGTATTTTAATAAAATATATATGTGTATATTACTTCAATAAATATTACCAAAATGAAAAATACCAAATTGAAAGACCACGTGAAATAACACAAAATTTCATTAAAATTTCAGATTCTCTTAATTGAGAGAGACGTAATCAAAATTTATTAATAATTCTTTTGGTCGTGATAGACTATCAGCTACGTTTGATCTAAAAGCTTCTAATAAATTTTATATTGGACGTAGGTATATTGGACATTTTCGTGTAATAAATTATTTTGTACACTATTAAATTACAAATTATATGTTGTAATAAATTGTGTATCCTATTTTGTAAAATATATTTGTAAATATATTGTAAAATATATAATTAATTTTATGTGTAATATAAAATTACTTATATAATATATATTTTGTAACACATTTTATAATATACTCTCTTGTTAAATGTTTTATATTAAATTTTATATCATACTTTGTAATATATATTTATAACATGATTAATTCTATGTATAACACAAATATAATACATATTTATATAATACATATTTGTGTATATAAATGTCTTACAAAATGAAAAATTTTATTAAAAATTTTATACATTTTGTTGCGGAGACTATCTCTATTGGATGAAATGTACCGAACGTCGGCCATACATCTGCGGAAAATGTGCATCGAGTCGCTATCTAGTGAAATGCGAATTCGTGGTTCGTGGTCGATCGAACGTCGAATGGTTGTACGGTGGCTCTTGCACGAACGAACCAAGGAAGGAAAGAATTGTTGAATAGCGTCGTCGGGATCACAATTTCTCGTCGAGAGCGCGGCGTATTTATGTGTCATCAAGGCTGTCGGTCGGCACGAAGTCTTTAATTAAACACACGGGAACGCAGCATAAGAAACTCGAGTGAGTAGCCGTCACTGTCGCAGTCATCGCCGCCGCCGAGGGAGACGCGCGAACTTATTCTGATAATTGATAACCACAAACCGGAATGCGTTAGATCGATCGACGAGTACGGAGGAGACCTCGACCTTGGCTGCGGCGAGCGATTGACGGCAATGCGTACGAATTCCTGAATACTAATCTGTAAAAAAAGGTGATCGAAATGACGGTCCGAGTGATACAGATTTAGATCTAATGATTCCGAATGTATATTTCCGCCAATCATCATTAGATCGCGACGCGCGAAATGAATATGGAGGCAATATATGTGAACGTGTGTATGTGTGGAAATTTGACGCCTCAATTGATAAAAAAAAATGCAAATCTTGCGATACTACTTATGATGAATAATGTTTTATTTTTAAGCTGTATTAAGAATTTATAAGATCTATATTGTGATAGAGATTATACGTAAAAACAGTGACATAACATATAAACAATCTATAGTTGATTATACATTGTAATTTCACAGCTAACTGAATAAATTAAATGACATGATTGTTAACAATTTTGTTATTCTTTAGGAATGAGGCGCAAGAGTGAAAGAAATAAAGCGAAGGGATCGCCAGAGAAGAAAGTCGAGAAACCAACGAGAAAGTCAATGCGTAGACGGAAGAAATCGCCTTCCACTTCGCCTTCTGAGCAAGATGCTTTTATCGAAGATGCGGCTAAAAGCGCCGCTCCACCCAAAGAAGTAGAGGAGACAAGCGTACAAACGCGCCTACAAAGTAAGGAATTGGAACCGATGCCACGCGAAGAGAAAGTCTCGTCTACTGAGAAAGACGCGAAGGTGGATTCACCAGAAAATGAAGAAGATAACGGCGGTTCTGTATGGAAAGTAGCAAGGGCGGATGCATCACCAGGCGAGATACAGAAGTTGAAGTTATGTAGACAGCGCAACACATCAGAAGCATCATCAGATACAGCATCTTCGAGTAGGAAAAGTGTTAAGTCAAGTAGCAAGTGGCAAGAAGGTGGTGAGGGCGTTGCAGAGGAGGCTGACTCGGCGGACGAGCAACTGGTTTCTTGTACAAGAACCTTCAGTAGCGCTGAACAGCCGAACGATCCCTCCTCTTCATACCCAGGTCAGGACTCCAACGAAGAGGTAAGTGATAGCAAGGAGATCCTGCCTGAAACCACTTCAGCCAACTTGTTGTCTGACGATAAACCAAACATAGATCAGCACGGTGATTCAAATGAGGCAAATTGCGCTGCCGAAATCGTTGATAACGAATCTGGTAAACCGGGTAGCACGACAACCGCGCTGACTCCTAGTGCAGACGGCGATTATCTTTGCGAGAAGCCCGCTGCTGCTGTTACCGTTCAGGAAGAGAAGTCTGTGGAAGAAATCAAGGAAAAATCAACAGAAATATTCAGCCAAGAGGCTAATGTGGAAAATGTTCATAGAGACACTAGTAGTGAGGATGAGGAGGATGATAAAGCGAAAACGCATCGTCCGGTGGACTCGTCGTCCGATTCTAACGATGAGTCGCGCCCTAAAAGAAGTAGAAGTAGCGACCGAACGTCGCCACGTGCGAATCGCAGAAAACATCGAAACAAATATGGAGATTCGTCTAATTCTGAGACACCCGATTCCGAAGATGAAACAATTGACAATAAAGTCTCGAAACCTTATGTCGAGGAGGAAGAGGAAGAGGAAGAGGAAGACGAGAAACCAAGTACAGAGTATTCACAAGAAAATGATAAAGAACGATCAATTTCGCCGGAAAGAACAAACTCTCACTCAAACAATGTAGAAAAAATGGAGATTGATGAGCAGTGTGAAACTGTGCAGGATAAATCAGAAGAAAATATAATTGAAAAATCAGAACAAACTGCACCAACCGGCATTCAGACGGTCGCTCACAAGCCCGTGAAAGTCAACTTGAAGAGATCATTGTAAGAATAATTATCTTTGTGCAATGAGTATCTTTCATTACCAAAAGAATTTTATTTGAAAAAAGTGTACAGATAAATGTGTTAGATTGTAAGATAGTGTGTTTCTAATAGATATTACTAAAAAAATTCTTGAACATATTATTTGCAGTTTCGATTTAAATTTCGATATTTAATTGAATAAATAATTTAAACTTATTATTTCTTGTACATATAAATGCTAAGCAGATAATTAAAAGATCAATACCGCACAATTATGTATATAAATATATGTATAAAATTTAATAATTTCTACTCGTTTTTCAGTTCGGCAAGGATATCTGAAAAGAACGAAGTGAAAAGAGACGATGTTGATGCAAACGTCGACAATGAGTCTAATAGTCAAAATAAGGTATATGATGTTTAACGCCCTATTAATATTGTGAAAGAATATTTTATTTTTCTAAATTTGCATTATACCTGAGTGATATGTATTTCAGGAAAACGGCAGCGAACAAGAACCGAAATGTGTGCCGAGGAAACGTCGATGGGGGACCGCGCTTTCCACAGATACCGCACCCTCGTTCTCCATCTCGACTGATTCACTCAAAGTAACTTAATTTTATTATGTATCTTATTTTCATTTTTTGAATATATTTTAGAAATTTACTAAGGATAATATTAATAGGCATTGGTACCGGGTGCAAAGCCATTATCTATCAATGAAGTTCGTCTTTCGAAGGACGACGACGAGGACAAAGATCGTCACAAAAGTAATGATAAACGGCACAATTCCAGTGACAGTACAAATGATAATAAAATAACGGACGAAAACTTACAGAAGAATGGTACTGCTAAAAAGGGCAACGCAAAAGCGGACAATCACATTGGTATGTAATTCGTATTTGTAATTTGTTAAAATCGACAAATTTTTACTTTGATTGTGAGATATGCAATGTTTCAATTCTTCCTACGCAGCGACAAGGCGGAAGATATCGATCGTGAAGGAGATGCCGCATGTAAAATCACCGAGCCCGCCTACATCGAAACCTACCAATATTCTCCTCATTAAGAATTTAGTTCGCCCTTTTACGTTAAATCAGATTAAAGAGCTTCTTTCGCGTACCGGCACCATCGTGGAAAACGGTTTCTGGATGGATCGAATTAAATCCAAATGTATTGTTGAGGTACGATTATATAAAATATAGAATGCTAGAATTATCATTGAACTGTATAAGTCTAATATTTCATGATTATTCTGACATTACAGTATTCTAATGAGGATCAGGCCTTTGAAACAAGACAGGCGCTTCACGGAATCTCTTGGCCTATGTCGAATCCGAAGAAGCTCCATGTGGAGTATGCCACGAAGGAGGATATGGAGGTTGCGCGGGAATCATCCAAGGAACAACCAGTCACTCGCAAAATCGAGCCACTTTCAGATCCATGGCAGCAAGATTGGAATCGCGACGAAAAAATCAACACAACTAAAGTAAGAATTTTCATAAATAAGGTAAAATGATATCTAAAACATTGGATTTTGGGTTTTTCAATTCAACGAGACATGTTTATACACTAGGTGACTGTAGTGAGAGAATGGGATTTAGGCAAAGAGGATGGGCAACAGCATATCAGGGAGAAGGAACGTGAAAAGAAGGAACACGACAAGAAGCGACGAGCGAGGAGTCGGAGCCCGACATTGGACGCACATTTATCGGCACCAGCTCGTAAATTTAAGAAGAAGGAGGATGATCCACCGCCAGCTAAGCTCCTGGATGACCTCTTCAGAAAAACGAAGGCAACACCTTGCATATATTGGCTGCCACTTACGAATGAACAGGTGAGTGAACTCACATTATAAAGTTACAAAAGATAACGATGAAAGTTACCTAGTGTTTCAATAGATATTTAAATGTTTATTGGAACAGAATTGTAAATATAAAATATGTACGTGTACAGTATAAGAAGATACTTTTGAGGAAATTGTTTTACAATTTTGTTATTCAATTCTTTATTTTGTCGATTAAAAATTAAAAATTTTCCATTCCAGAAAACTTTGACAAACAAATAAATTAATTAACGATGAAACTATATTATATAATTTAACTATATTATTATAAAATTTAAATTTAATTATATTATAAAATTTTAAACGATCGTAGATAGTCGTCAAGGAAGAGATGCGACGACAACACATGGCTGAACACGCGCGCAGATTAGAAGAGATGAGACGTGCTGACAGAAACAGGGATGGCCGACGTCGGCGTAGTCCAAGAAAATAAGATCAATGCATCATCGGCAACGATTAACGTACCTTTCCTTTAACCTGATTTGACCAAACCTAAATTTGATTTGACCTTAATCTATTCATTCTGCCTCTTCAATCAATCTTTTAATTTTAGATCCTATTGTTTTTTTTACTATTATATGTTACTTATCACAGATGTATTATTATATATATATATATTTTTTTTTCCAAGAATATCTCAGATGATAAATTCAACATTTGTTATGATTTTGTTTTCTAATAAGGGTGAGCATTGATTTCGAGCATTTCAAGTTTTATTTGTGTTTTCTTTCTTAACATGTTTCTATCCTATTTTTTTTGTATTTCCTTTCTCAGTTTGATCTTAAGTCGCTTACAAATGATATCATTTGATGCATGATTATCAAGAATCCTTCCTTTTTAAAATTCCTTTCCTCATGTATCAAAATTAAACCATACTTCTTACAGGTCAACATTTATCTATCCTACAGAGAGCCAATAATTAGATCAGACATGGTGTAGTGATACTGTGTATTGCATCGACCACGGCAGGTGATACTGATTTATGATCTCTACGTCATACTAAGACCATGTGAAAGACACATCTGCTCGCAGTATCCACATGAAACATTTTACAACGTGGGAAGTTCTTTAAAGAAAATAGACGAACACATGTCAAATGTGGACATGTATAATAGACTTGCACTCATAATTGAGTAATTTTCGTTTCTTCGTTCTTTTTTTCTTGTTTCTTTTTTTTTTACAAATTGAGCATTGACAAGTATACTCGAATGGATATGACGCAATCTGGTTGGGAAATACTGCCGCTCGAACTTTAGAAGAACATTGTGAAGACGTCTCGAACATCGTTTAATGGACGAAAAAGAAACAATGTCATTAAATATTCTTCTCCAAAATCCATTTCGATCTCTGCGAGCCCGTCAACTACCAACCATTCAACTTTGGTAGTGGCTACAGTTGGAAACGTCGCGTCAGTGTTTAATTGTGCGATAGACTAGCGGCAGAACGAAGATATATATGTAAATATAACCGATATTCCAATGACACATGTAAAATTATTAATAAATCTTAAACAAAGAAAGAGAATACACTACTAGGATATATAGAAATTACATTTACCGCTTACTTTTTACAATACACCTATCAGAAAACTTTGTTATTCATCTGTAGACAAAAGATTGAGAAGAACGTGAATAAGCAAATACATTTATGCTTAAAACAAAGAAATCGCTTATTGTGTTATGTTCGTAAAATCGTATTTAATAAATTCCTTATAAAATAACTCGCGAAATGGAATGTGACGGATAAACATCTTTGCAAAATATATAAACTTATATCGATAATTTTATTTGTATTTTTAATAACATTACCACTGACGAGATAATATCTCGTCGGTGCCAACGCTAACATTGTAGTTATTTTAATTTAAAAAATTTAAATACAGAAAGTATGCATATCGCCTATTAAATATATATCACGGTTATGAATACTAGCAATAGTAACAAAGAAAGAATAGAAGAAAGACGTAAAATTAAAATGTTAGATTGGTTCTCAATTTGTACATTTACTTGTGTAAACCTATATAATTTAAAAAACATGACAATATACTCGTGTCATTCAAGCGAATTGTACTTACGATCTCTCTTGTGTATTTCTCACAATTAATACTTTTTAATTTTTAACACAAAAAAAATTATCTTTGCATCTTTTTATGTGGTAAATGTATTAATAAATGATAAATAATCTGGTCAAATATTATGTAACACCGAAGATTTAACATTATGAGATATTAAATCTTAAACGTGTCGTAACTGCACACTGTGTAACGTTTCTCCCAGTGTTCCAGAACTGAACAAGTAAAATAAAATGCTTATTGCAATATAGTTTTGCGAATATCTAAAACATATGTCATCAATATGCATGATGTATGTTAGACGCTTATTTGGGAAAATATTTCTGAAGAATGTCAGATAGTCGATAACGTATCATTATCCGAAAAGTGTACCTCTTTCGTATTAATAAAATTAATCACATCTATTATTTATGACAATACTTAACAATAACGTGAAAAGTATACTAATATTCACTCATTATTACCGCAACAAATTTTTTTCTGTTCTAATGCCAGTTTATATAATATCGACTATCATTCATTCTTGTTTCGATCAATTACGCATTAATTTTACCACATTCATCAAACAGGCATTGTTCTCGCCCTCAATTTATTTAATCAACCTTCACAACACTATAAATCTTGCGCACAAACCAAAAACAGGCGAAGAAGCCAATGGAACCTGAAAAAAAAAAAGAATTGTTTCATTATATATATATATATATATATATATATATATATATATATATATATATATATATATACTAAATTGTTTACATTTTTTTTAAATACTACAGTTGTATACATAACGAATAGTACTCACCAGTCAAAAGGAAGAATAAGTAAACCATGATAAATGTATATCCGAAATACAGGAACGTAGAAGTGGCGCCTTCAATATCTAATTTAGTGATGAAGAAATGTATACAATAAATTAACAAGTAGACAGCAGTAAAACCGGATGTGAGAAAACTACGCCACCACCAGTGATAATCCTATAAACAATTTTATTCACATTATACTATTTAATAGAAGAAATTATTTATCTCATTCTATATACATTATATATATATATATATTTACCTCCGCACAAAGGTGGAAATAACAGAGTAAAATCGTCGTCTCTGAACATGTGATAACGAGTATAAGGAAAACCAAAAAGAGAAATCCGAACATATAATACACTTGGCTTGACCTGTAAAAAATGATTTATAAGAGAATGTTTATTGATAAAGATTAATATATATTTATACACATGCATAAAAATGTACTTGCCACAGAGAATTAAGTATGAAAAATAACTGTATAAATATGCAACCGAATGGTAAGACACCACCCATTATGACACCAGGTACTGGTTGTGTGTAGAAATTTTGCTCTGGTATCTGTCGAGGAATCTGATTCGTTCGCACTGGATGTTCTAAAGCCTATAGAATTATTCATAGTATTATATATAGTTATTTATTATATATAGTTATTTGTATGTGTATGTAAGTTAAAATAATATTAATCAACTATTACTCTTTTTTTAAAGCCAAAATAGGCGCCGATGAATGTTAATGGTACTGACACTCCGAACCACAATGCCAGAAGTGCGATTAGAGTACTGAAAGGTACTGCGGCTGAACTTCCATTCACCCAGAATATCAAATTCATTATGAAGAATAAGCTAAACACAATTCTGAAAAAGAAAATATAATTTTACATACATCTATATCTCGAATATAAGTGATAAAAGAAAGAGATATTATCTTATTTCAAATGCAACAAAATCAACAAATTTTGAAAGAATGTGTTTTTACCCGGGGCTAAGCATGGATGTAAGTAAGACATTGGATTTCCATTTTTCTCCGCCGAAACTCTTGTATATCCGAGCAGCTGCGTATCCCGCAGTGGTTCCCAAACAAACGTACAAAACCATCGCACAAGTCATCAGTGCACCTCTGTTAGCAGGTGAGAGGAAACCCAAGCAGGCAAATGCTGTAAAATTATAATATTTGTAATTTAATGTTTAAAAGAAAAAAAATAATGCATGAATTTAATCTAATTAATATATATGTTAAACTTAAATTTTTTGCAATTCTAAAATAATTTTATAAATATTATTTAGATTTAACTTTTAATTAATTTTATAAATATAATCTACCTAATGTAACTAATGTCATGAAGAATACTTGAACACCAGATCCAAGCAGAACCGAAAGCAACATTCCTTTACGCGGAGGGCGGAATACGTCGCCGTGTACCAATTTCCATCCAAACTCTTCTTGTGCATCTTCTCCTGATTCTATCTGGAAGTAGGCCTGCGTTATCACAACACAGACAAACGGATCACAATTTTGTAAAAGTGAAGAAAACGTTTGGTTACCTTCACCTTTTCATAAAATATTACATTGTTCTGTAAAAGTTCAATTTTGTGCAATCAAGTTAAGTTTTTAAAGCATTTCTTATTATTAGTGTATATTATTATGCAATATTTGAATTATTAAATTAAAAGGTCATAATTTGAAACTAAGTTTTGAAAAAATTAAAAACTCTTATTATACAGTGGAAACTTTTTTGCAAAAACCCCTAGAGAGCCCATTTATGGATGTGTGCCACTTAATGTTTCAATTTGATCAATCAGAACAAATGGGACAAAGATTTCTTTGTCTTGATTGACCAATTTGGTCAATCAAATACTTCAAAGCATTTATAATACTAAATGTAGTATTACATTCTATAACATAATTTTGAATAATTCTTTAGAATTTTATTAAATTTTATCAAAAGCTTTCATACACAAATACGCGAGCGCGTACTTGTGTATGAACACGTATATATACAATATCGTATGTGTGTTTGTGAATAAAATCTTTAATAAAAAAAGAGAAAATTTTTTTAATTTATGTCCTTTCAATATAATAATAATTCAGCTGTCAAGTAATGTTATCTGTGTTATTATCTATGTACACACACACATATATATATATATATATATATATATATATATATATATATATGACATACACATATACAATATCTATGTATATATATATATATATATATATATATACATATATATATATATATATACAGGGTGTCTGGTAATTCGTTAAAAATCTCTCGTGTACAGATAGAGCGGATAAAACTGAGCAAAAAAGTCCTTTACATTTTGCAATTTTCGCAATAATTATTGAGAAATTAATTTACAAATATCGACTAATTCGTACCAATATATTAGCGTTCTGCGAAAAGATAGCCCTAGGAGCACAGCGAGAAGAGACAGTTACACGGTTACTATGCGTGCGACTAGCAACCGCGTGACAGCGGGCTGGCTTTTCTCGCCAAATGCTAATACTCACACAAATTGGTCGATATTTTTTAATTAATTTTTCAATAATTATTGCAAAAATCGCAAAATGATTTAGAACTTTTTTGCTCAGTTTGATTCGCTCTACCTGTACATGAAATTTTTTACGAATTATCGGACACCCTTTATATTGTATAATATTATATACATATGTCATATATGTTTAATTATGTGTGTGTGTGTGTATATATATACATATATATGAAAGACTTCCATAAATATATTCTCAATATTATAAATTTACTTCATAGTAAAATAAAAATGTGTAAAATAAAAGAAAGATTAGACATGCAGCTAAGTTACAGCTATTTAAAAAGTATTTATAAAATTAAAAAAGTATTTAAGTTATTTGAATAAAAACTTATGTAAAATAACTGTGTTATATAAGTACCTGATTATATCGTGCGATATCTTTGTGCAGTGTACGAAGCATTATCATAGCCACCATACCGGAGAGAAATAGAACGATTATCAGTGAGTTAAGAATACTGAACCACTGAATATTTGTATGTGGCATCGATTCCAAAATGTAATCCCATCTGGATGACCATTTGATTGTGTTATTTTTCTGAAATATAACAAATATATAGTATTATGTGACACATAAAATAAAAAATAAGTAAAGTTTACAAGTTGTTATTAAGATATCCTTGCATAATCATATTATTTTGTATTTGTAAAAACTTACCACATATTTAACAGAATATGAATATATCACTTGAAACGTTTGTCCAGATGGAAGATCATTGGCTGGTAATTCTAATGGTACTTGACTTTCACAATCAATTGCACTGGTATGCTTAATACTGTGAGGCACTACTTTTGCAGCTATTAAAAATGCACTCATATGATCAATACAATATTTATTAATGTGTAATTAAACACTGCTGGATCAGGTTTATGTATACTTACATATGATACGACCACCATTTTCCTTAAAATTTGATCCCCATTCTTCTGTAGCACCACTATGATAAGTTATAGTAAGATTCACATGATTGAACAAATAATAAGTTTTCGGTTTGTTGTATGGACCCTAGCAACATACATAAAAAAATATTATTTCTAATTTTCAAAAGATTAAAAGAATTTAATAGTCCTATACTCACATGTATAGTACAAGTGTCTTGCTGAGATCTAGACTCTTTGGAGTAACAACCCATAGGGAAGCCAGTACTGCAATATTGTCGCTCGTCTTCTAATTGATAACACCATGTTACTGGCATGTTATCTGACAGAAATGACACATATTAATTGATTAGTGAGTTTTTATAAGTATACAGATAATAATAAAAAATATTGTAATTGCAAAACTGTAACTTTTTAGAAAAACTTTTATACAATAATCTTTAGAAATCTTTAAGATTTGTTGATCAATTACAATAGAGAAACAATAAAATTAAAATAATAAGTATAATTTAATAAAATAACAATTCAGTAAATATAAGCAATAAATATATTAATATATGAAAAAATAAATACAAGAACTCAATATAATATTCTCATTTATCATTTCTTTTTCCTCTTTTTCTAAAATTTTTAAATAGATGCATAATATAATAGGTGAATAATACATCTTTCCAAGATATCAATAAAATAGCATATTATAGGAAAGAATTACAATTAAAAATATCCAAAAAAATTATTTTAATTGATACCAAATATATTTTCACCTGTTCAAAGTTTTTTAATACTTTACCAACAATCCAGTGATGCTGATAATTGACTGCTAGTCCTTTCTTTAATAACTGCAACCTCTTTTCAGAAGTGTCTTCCCCTCCTGTATATGTTTTCGTACAAATTTTGGCACACTTGACATTTTTCAAGAATTCCAACTAAAAATACACAATAATATATTTTAATTAATTTCTTCAGAAATTAAATTTTAAAAAATTGATTTTAGATCTTATTGCTTCTACCTTGTACGGAGATGGACGTATACGTTCTCCGAATACAACTTGTCCCAAGTTTTCAACTGGAGATTGTTCATCTTCCGCCGTACAGAAGTCAAAACTATAGATTAAAGTATAAAATATTAAAAAATGATTATAAAATCTATATATTTTATATTAGAAAAATCTAGTAAAAAACAGATTAATTATTATAATATTACTTACTGACTATATTCATATGGTATGACATACTTTTCTGTATTTAGACGATTTACATACAGTTTGATTTCATTCTGAAACAGATTTAGATATATAATTTTTTTTATTACTGTATACATTATATTATGTGTGTGTATGTACATATATATATATATATAATTTGGATAAAAATAAAAATCAAATTTAGATAAAATTAGATAAAGTTTAATATGTATATATATATATATATATATATATATAAAAGAAAGACATGTAATCATAAAGAAATAATACACTGGTACAATTTGTATATACTGACATAATTTTATATGAAATGACAAGATAAGATATAGATAAAACTTAATGCGTAAAAAAAATATAAAGTACATAATGTGTGCACGCAAGTGCATCAAATATACATAGTGACACGGAACATCCATGATCCGTCATAACCAACCGGTCGCAATTCTTGTATGTACACACCTTACAGGTTGCAGTAATCTCGCCGGCTTTGCAGTAATTCACAGGCGCCAGGCCGGGCAAATAGAAGGCCCAGGCACCGTGAAGTACGCATAAAAGCGTATAAAAGATCGCCGTCGCCGTCGCCGTCGTCGTCG
The DNA here is from genome assembly GCF_047496725.1 of Anoplolepis gracilipes. Taxonomy (NCBI): domain Eukaryota; kingdom Metazoa; phylum Arthropoda; class Insecta; order Hymenoptera; family Formicidae; genus Anoplolepis; species Anoplolepis gracilipes. The sequence continues at coordinate 11,809,203 of NC_132976.1, read as the reverse complement.
TCGTCGTCGTCGTCGTCGTCGTCGTTCTCATCGCCGTTGTCATCGACGCAATAGCTTATGTTCTTAATAGCTTCTGTCGTTCGCGTTGCCTGCGTAAAATATACTCTCCTACGTGAAAGTGTCCGATCGCATCATACACCGCGGGTTTCTTTCGTTTACGAGGGATTTCGCGAAACGTCGTCGCGAGAACACGCAAACGCGTATCACATCTCGAACGCTGCCATGACACGTCATGAAGTGCGCGACGGCTCTGCCTGGTGACTGGTGACTAATAATCACCCCAGTCCTTTGTGCCCTCTCCCCTCACCAGTCTGTAAATCGGCGCTGTTGTCAATTTTGAATTTCGCGCCGTTTAATTGACGCGAGGAGAGCGATCGCACGCACACCATTCGCAACGATCGATGTTTAGGGATTTTTACTAGATGAACCAATCAGAAGGACAATTCCGTGGACAATTGATTGTAGAGCTAAAGGCCTACTCGTATGTATCGTTTTTCAGATTTATTTTCAAAACGTATCTATCATGATACTCGATAATATATGCATGAATCAAATCAGCGAACACCAGCTGACAGCTGAAATTTTCTAAAATATATATATATATATATATATATATAAACTATATCTGTAAGTAATTGTATAAATCTAAAGAAAAAAGATAGTAAGATAAATGTATATGCAAGCTACAAGAATCCTGTTTCTGACGAAATCTGATCCTTCGATCATCAGTGTATTCTGACCAATGTCAACGATACGGCGGTGATACAGTGATCTTAACGGCGTCGGTACGTCGTCTAGCAAATCTTATTAAAATCGCGATGATCCGCACAAATATAAATTTTGCAACGTCAGTTAATAAACGTTACGCGTATTCGCAATTTATTTATTTACGCATCAAAGTTCCGTTTACGTAGTTAGCACAGCGATAATGTTTATGATCGTGTACGTGCTCTAAGGATCTCTTGCATCCAATTGTACTATGATGGGCATATTGTACGAGAAAAGGCCGCTGAAAAGGCCGAGACTGGGCCCTCCGGACGTTTATCCGCAGGAGCCGAAGCAAAAGGAGGACGAGCTTTCGCTTACAAATGTCAAACATGGCTTTACCACTATACCTCAGCTCGCGGATGAATTTGGTACGGCCAGAAGTTCCAATGTCACTGCCGCTAAAGTTGGTGCATATTTTAACGCGATTCTCGCCAAAAAAGAAGAACTCGCGACGATGCCCGACACTGGTAGGAAAAGACAACAGATTAATCCCAAAGACAATTTTTGGCCAGTAACAGCTAGAACTAAAAACGGCATTGAAGCATGGTTTAAAGATCTTTCGGGCAGTAAGCCGTTGGTCGCTCTTGCAAAGAAAGCTCCAAACTTCAATAAAAAGGAAGAGATATTTATGATGCTCTGCGAATATCAAGTGCCAATGTTGAGAGCAGCTTGGTTTATTAAGCTTAGTTCAGCTTATACAGTTGCAGTTTCAGAGGCCAAGATAAAGAAGCGTCAGCTACCTGATCCAACCACAGGTAAAACACAACTTTATTTCATATTGTTGTCAGGAAATATAGTTAAGTAGTGTCGTCTCTAATAAAATTGATAAAATAAAGAATTATCAACTAGGTAAATGATTTGTAAATCGGTTACAGAATTATTTTACAGATTATATTGTTTTTAATTATAACTTAATAAAAAATAATTATATAAAACTTTTTTATTATAAAGAATATTAAACATGATTGTTTTTTCTCTTATAGAATGGACAGGTACTTTGATAAAATTTTTGAAAGACCAATTATCTAAGCTGCAAGAATACTATCATATGGGTAATCATGTAACCAATACCAGTAACAATAGTAGTACAACAAACAATACCTGCAACAGTAATGGGACTGCTGTGACGAATAATAGCAGTAACAACAATAATAGTAATAATAACAATGTTAATAACAATAATGCAAGCAATAATAATAATTCTGTTAATAATCAACCACCCACACCTACTTCGAGCAGTCAACCTGTAATAGGCAACACAATGAATGAAGAACATAAATTAGCACTTAAACAATGGCACTATTGTGTACAGCTGGCTAAATATATGTTTGAGGAAGGCTTGCTGGACAGACAAGAATTGTTACAATGGATCCTAGAATTATTAGACAAGATTAGATCTTCTCCCTCGGAAGATGGTATCCTAAAACTTTTATTACCGTTGGCTCTGCAATATTTAGAGGAGTTTATACAATCTGAATTATTAGCCAGACGATTGGCATATTTGTGCTGCCGTAAATTAGCACATATGTGTAATAATATTGAAAGTAACAACAATCCTCAGAGTCCTTCTGTTATTAAAAATGAAGTTAATGGCAGTAAAGATACTACTGTTGCTGTCCAAGGACCATTAAATCCCTTGACAATTGCTTTCAATGATTATTTGACTTGTGCACATCACAGAGATGTAATTTACAGTTTAGCTACTATAATACAGGTAAATAAAATGTTACTATTCTCTATAGTATATATTATTAATTTATATTAAATTAATTCTATATATTAATTAAATTTTATTGTAATATTAAATAAGAAATTTATTTTCAATTTTAGGTCATAACATTGGAGTGTCCTACAGCATTGGTTTGGAATAGCGTTGGCGAAGGAAAGGCTCCATCAGTTTTGAATGGATCACCATTAGACTATTTACCATGTCCTCCTGCAGCTTTACCATGTCCACCAGCAAGTTCTGGCAATCCTACAATGAAACAGCTCAGGATCGCGCAAGAAAATATAAGAGCACGATCTCAAGCAGCAGAAGGTAGGTGGTCGTGCGACAAATGGCAACAGAGTAGTGCTGGAACGACAACTACTAAAGTATTGGCTGCATTGGACGCTCTTGATCGCCATAGTTTTGATAGAATGGATGCTTCTAATTCACTCGATACGTTATATGCAAAAATCTTTACATCGCCTCCGAAAGATAGCAGTAACGAACGTGACACAAAGACAGAATATAATCCACAACAAGATTCAGCAGTAGTTGAAATTTTGTGCGAATGGGCTGTAAGCGCCGAACGTTGGGGAGAACACAGAGCAATGGCCGTCGCTAAACTTCTTGAAAAGAGACAGAGTGAGGCTACTGGTGAAACTAATGATAATGATGACAAAGATAGTACGTGCAGTAATGGAAGTCCGCCTGTACTTCCAATATTTCAACCTCTGCTCATGAAATTCTTGGATGTGGATGCACCAGTGTTGGATAATACTTCAGCTCAATCAAAAGCCCAGTTTACAAATTTAGTTCATCTGTTCTCAGAATTAATAAGGCACGACGTTTTCTCACATGATGCATACATGTGCACTCTTATTTCAAGAGGCGATCTTATACAAGGTAATGGCAATATATTTATTTACCTCTAAAAACTATTTGTTTATATGTTTTAACTTGTATTAAAAATTGTGTTTATAAAAAAAAATTAAATTATATATGAATGTATGTTTTAAAAAAAACACCAAGAAATATGTGTCTCTGATAACATCTCGCGCTAAATATATTTAAATAATAAAAAGATACTAGAGCATATTAATTTAAAGTATTTTTTTGAAGATATTTCTTAGACACAAACATTAAGTGATAGCCTTTTTTTTTTATTTTCTATAAAATATATTCCTCTAGAAATTGTGTGATAAATTACTTAATAAATTATAAAATTATTCTATCTTAATTAGGTCCAGTAGCTAGCAAACCTGGAACACCCAGTAACAGAGAACCAATCGATGAAGACAGTCTTTTTCCGGGTATAGATTTAAAACCGACTAAATTGGAAGTACTAGATCATGGGCGTACTATGGACTATGATGACAGTAAAATCGATGATGATTTGGATAAAATATTACAGCATATTAAAGAAGATCAACAAAATAGCATGGATGCACCAGACAGTCCCAAAGAGGATGCATTGACTGGACATGGAGGTCATGAAAGTCTCGATTCAAAGATGCCATCGAGTCACAGCAGGCATTTACTATACACTACCCATTTCCCTTTGCCACAAGTAATTTTTTTTTATTTTCTAAATTTTCTTCAACAATTTCAGCAAATTGTTAGATCAAATTGCAACTCTATATCTTTGGTATCTCTTATATGTTTGTTGAAATTATTTGGATACAGATTATATATACATATATTTTTCAATATTTTTAATTACTAAAAACTTTTTCATATATAATTCATAAATATTTATTAATATAGGACGAAACGTGTAGTCAGCACGATTGTAATCAGCGACATGTACTACTTTATGGTGTGGGACGTGTCAGAGATGAGGCTAGACATGTCGTGAAAAAAATGACGAAAGAAGTGTGTAAATTATTTGGCAAAAAATTTAGTATTGATGTCGCAGAAGGTGGTAAAGTAAAGAAGCATTCTCGAAGTGAATTTAATTTTGAAGCTGTCACTATGAAATTTCAAAATCTAAGCTATTTTGATCAACACGTGGTAACATGGCAATGTGCAACACAAGTTATAGAAATGCTCAATACATTTGCATTATCTGGTTCATCCTATTTACCAGTTCATGAGCATGTAGCTTTTCTTTTTGATCTGATGGAGCTGGCATTGAATATATATGGCTTAATTGATGTTTGTATACAAATTCTGAAAGAACTACCTGAAGTAGAGGCTCAATTGACAACTAGAAACAGTCAATTAGTTCGAAGTTATACCACAAATCTAAGTTTGTACGTGGTTGGTGTGTTGAGAAGATATCACTGTTGTTTGTTATGTAAGTGTATTAATATTTTGCATATATATATATATATATATATATATATATATATATATATATATATATATATATATATATATTAAATTATAATAGATACATATTCAGTTTACATTTAAATGACTGTTACAGTATCACCTGAGCAGACGACAGCAGTATTTGATTTACTGTGCAAAGTAGTGAAGCATGTCTCAAATCCAAGTGATTGTAGCTCCGCCGAACGATGCGTATTAGCACATTTGTATGACCTCTATTCGACATGTTCACTTTTGAAAACGAAATCACACGGAGTAGAGGCATTTAGTAATGCATATCCGAAAATTCGCGCTGCTCTCTACAGCACATTGCAACCAACGCCTTCGAGCCACGTTTATAATTCGCAATTTATGGTGGATGTCTTTACTAGTCCACGAAGAGGTGGAAAAATTGAACCGCAATGGGCGAGACAATTAAACGAAACGCCGGCCAATCGTTACAGTTTTGTTTGCAATGCAATTGTTGCCGTCTGCAGCGAAACGGATAATGATAAACTCAATGATATTGCTATAACTTGTGCGGAACTAACTGCATGTTGCAACGCTCTCAATGCTGAATGGTTGGGAGTACTTATGGCACTTTGTTGTTCTTCCAATAGTTCTAATTTTTATATCGATGTGTTGAATCAAGTCGATGTACAAGATTTGAGTATACACAATTCTCTGGCTATATTTACATCAATTTTAATTGGTAAGTTGTAATAACATATTACTTATTATGATTATTAAATGCGAGATATTGTAATATATTTTACATAATATTCAGTACATTTTATAAATTCAGTGATTTATTATATTTACAGCAAGGCACTGTTTCTCTTTGGAAGATTTTGTAGTGCATATAGCATTACCATCATTGGTGAAAACTTGTAATGACGGTCGCGGCGACATCGATATTGAAGCAGAAGCAGGTGCACGTTTAACCTGTCATTTATTATTGCGACTCTTCAAAACTGTCGAATGCCCGCAGCCGGCTTTATACTCGGTTAGCACGAGTCCTCATCCACTTCCAAGTGGAAATACAAGAGGTTACAGTATAAAATTAAGCTGTGATAGGCATTTATTGGCAGCTGCACATAATAATATAAGAGTAGGACCAGTATTGGCGGTACTCAAGGCTATATTAGTCGTAGGGGATGCTACGGCTACTAAGCAGCCTCCGAAGAAAGTTGATATACCTCTGAGCCATTCTAGTAAAGGAGGTGGCCCGGCCAGTGTCGGAGTCGGAGTCGGTGTTAGCGGTAGCGGACCTGGCGAATTATCGATCAGTCATATTTTAGGAACTAGTGATATATTAGGCGGCGGCGATGATCTCGGCCTTGATTTAGCTATGTCTTCATCCAGCAGTAGCGCCGGCATGACAACAGAAAATGTTAAGGGATTTTCCGATTTTGCTCATCACGTCTTACGTCAGATTTGTAGTCAAGAATGGGTGCTAGAAAGATGTTTACAAAATCCGGAAGAGCTCTGTCATCAAGATATGCTGCTGGACAATATGTTAATACCACGGCAGGCACAAAAATTATTACATATGATTTGTTATCCTGAAACTCCGACCGAAGCTTTCATTGATCAGAAAACTCATATTACGAATATTTTGGAAAATTTGGAGCAGTGGAGTCTAAGAATGTCGTGGCTGGATTTACAGCTTATGTATAAACAATTTGCACCAGGTTGCAACGATCTTTCTCAGTGGTTAGATACAGTTGCAAAAGCTGCAATTGATGTTTTTCAATTGAATAATACTTTGAGCAGCAAACCTGATAAAAGATCAGGTTCTATATGGCTAGTTGCTCCGCTGGTTTCTAAGTTACCGAGTGCGGTACAAGGTAGAGTTCTTAAAGTAGCAGGACAGGTATTAGAATCTGGTAATTGGTCGAAAACAGCTGGTCGTGAAAGAGGTAGATCCAAATCGCCCTCCTTATTCAATCATCAACCGTTTTTATCATTGGTATTAACATGTCTGAAAGGTCAAGATGATCAGAGAGAAGGCTTATTGACATCACTACATTCACAGCTTTCTCAGTTTCTGAATACTAGTAAAGAGGAAAAACATATTGGCTCTGAAGATCCTAAAACCAGAGAAGTATTGCAAGATGCACTACAATTAAGATTTAGTCTTGTCGGAGGTGTGTTTGATACGATACAGAGAAATACGACTGCTACGACGGATTGGGCAATTTTATTAGTTCAGTTAGTCAGCTATGGTGTTATAGATTTAAATAATAATGCAGAACTTTTCACAACCGTTATAGATATGCTAGCAACGCTAATCCACTCTACTTTAGTGTCAGATTCGCAATCTGAAAAAGACGAAAATAAAAAGCATTACCAGAATTTAATGAAAAAATTGAAGAAAGAATTGGGTGATAGAAATTCTCCGAGTATTCGTTTTGTTAGACAACTCCTACCATTACCAAAATTGGCTATGGAAGTCATCACGTGTGAACCGGTCGGATGTTTGACTGATACTAAAGGTAACAAGATCGCTGGATTTGATAGCATCGATAAGAAACAGGTACATGTATTTGATTAATATTTATGAAAAAAATATTTGTTTTTCATATTATATATATATATATATATATATATAAAGTTTTTTAATATTCTTTTAAGTATATAACGTATCATATTTTAAATTAGGGATTGCAAGTATGCGATTCTCAAAGAGTGTCGGCGTGGGAGCTCTTAGAAGGTCATAAAAATCCTGCACCACTTTCCTGGGCCTGGTTTAGAGCTGTTCGATTGGAACGTAAACCTCTTACATATCAAAACGCGCACAAATTATTGCGATATCACACGCACAGTCAAATTCGTCAAGCTAGCCATTATCTGGATCCGCCACCATTACCACCAGAAGACTTAGAGCCGGATAAGAAGGAATCTGAACCTGGCAAAGCAGATACTCCAATGAGCATTGATTCACCTGGACGAGTTGGCGGTAACGTGGGTAATACCGGAGTGGGTAATGCTAGCACTAATGGTAAAGGGAAAGCTATGAAAAATAAACGACATAATAGACGTGCGAAAGGTGCTGCTACACCCACAACACCCATCTCACAGCAGATGCAGGTGAGTTTAGTTATATGATGTAATAGTAAAAAATATTATTAAATTTAATACTTTCTTTTTTTATGATTAATAGCAGCCACCGTCCCAATTGCAACAAATGGCATTCGCCAATCAACAAGCTCCCGTTGCGCAACAGCCCGGAATGTTCGCTGGACAACCACCGCAGCCTCAGCAACAATGGTACGGCAGTCAACAGACTCACACACCGGCGCAACAGTATGGATACGGACAACAGTTACCACCTGCGCCGGTCGGTGGCCCGCGTTATGAGAGGCCAGGGATGAATAATCAGTCTAAGCAAGCGCTATCCAACATGCTGCGCTTGCGATTACCATCTACTCAATTTATGGGCTCTCAACAGCAACCACCGAATGCCACGCCGGTCGCCGGACCAGGTGCATTCCAAGGAATGCAGAGGCAACAGTTTATCAGACAACAATTGAGAGCGCAGCACGGGGCGCCTGGCATAAATCCGCAACAAGGCATGTTTTCGGCACAGCAGCAGCAGCAACAACAACAGCAACAACAACAAGGAATATATGCTGGAATTCAACAAGGTACATAAAACAATGTGATTCAAAGATCTATTAATCCAATATGTTGGCTTAACAGATAGTATTTTCTTAATGTACTAAAATGCACTTAATAAACTAAATAAGTGTGACATTATAGTTTATAATTGTAGCCAATGATTTTATAAAAAAAAAAGAATGATGTCTTCGCAATTTCAGTCGAACATAGTTTAAGATCAATTTTCTTTACAGGTATGAATCAAAATTATGCAGGATATGGTGGACAGCAAATGATACAGCAACAACAACAGCAGCAGCAGCAGCAAACACCACAGCAAACACAGCAGCAGCAGCAGCAGCAGTTACTCCAACAACAACAGCAGCAGCAGCAGCAACAAGGCATTTTGAATCAACAACAAAATATGATGTTTAATCAACAGCAGCAAATGATGGCTCCACAGAGAGGACAAGAATATATGCCACAACAGAGAATGCAACCTGGTGCTCCGAGGCCACCCTATTTACAGGTATGTTCAAGAATATATTTATGATATTTGGTATTAATGAAATGAACTTAAGTATATACTACTTCTTTGTAATTTTTTTTGAATTGATAAAAGATTGATAAGAAAGATATCTCATTACTCATTTAGGCGCCGAACGTAACAATGAATGCAATGGGACCAATGGGTGGAGGTGTTCAAAATCAACCTGCTCCTCCTTACCGACAATCTGCTGGGAAACCAGGTGCAGTTGGGGTGACGGGGGTAGGAGCGACCAATGTTAGTTTGCAACAAAATCAACAGTTCCAGCAGGTATGCAAATTAAGACATCGATAGCAGCATAATATCTCTGAAAAATTTTGTGAATTATTGTTATTAATTATTTTTATATAGCAACAAGCAGCGATTAATCAACAACGCATAAGGCAACAAATGTTGGCCATGCAGCAGCAGCAGCAAGCACAGCAGCAACAGCAGCAGCAGCAGGTCGCGCAACAGCAGCAGCAGCAACAAGGCGGTGCTGGTGGTCAACAACCACCTCCTCAACTTGTGACACATTTGCAGAGGCACTTGAGTCAACCACCACAACATTCCTATCAGCATCAACCGCCACCTTATTGAAAATATAGAAGAAAAATTCTATTTATTCAGAATGTGCTAATTAGACATTAATGTAACGTATAAGTAATTGAAGTAGGTCATTTTATTCCGGCTTTCACGTTGCAAGCTAAATAAACAAGCGTGCAACAAAACAAAAGACAACTTCTAAACAAATGTTCTTATTATCAGACTTGTTACAATCTTTATCATCATTTGTTACAATCTTTTTTTAAGTTAATATTTTTTACATACTGATGTTGAGATGCTATTATGTTTTTTAATACAATAGTTTCTTGACATAGAAAGATAGAGAAATTATGAATATTATATCAAGTCAAATGATTAATTTTACTAATTGAATATTTCCACAATTATTCCAGTAGTTTTGATCACATAAGTTATCTTTAGTTGGATAATTTAAAGATATAAAGGGAAAAGTACTTTATATTTTATATAGAGATTTTTTTAGCACATATAAACAATTACGTTTAAATGATTATTCGATATATTACATATTCAATGAATAAACTTCTGTAATCATTTTAAGAAATTGTAAATTAATAGATTTTTTTTTACATATATTCTTATAAAATATTATTATTATGTTAAACCTCCAAAGCACACATTAACGAATATAAAATGATGAAATATCGTATACTATAAGATCATGTATTATAACTTGTGTATCTTACAAAGTAGATTTATTGTTACTGTTATCTGATTATTTAAGTGGTACTTATACATCATATTTTTTACATAGAATTGTACATTATAACATTAATTATATGTATTAATAATAACAATAAGTGTATTTAATGAGAATGCATTTAATAAAAACTCAGTAATAAAAGTTCCTCAATTATTAGAATTTACAGACATAATTGGAGTCGCAAATTAATATTTTTTTTTTACATTATTATTATTTAAAGAATTTTATAAAATATGTTGATATTTATTGTAATATAAATATCTTATACAATTATTATTGTTTAAAACATTTGTTATAATTTGAATATCGGCGATTGGTTTTTGTGTGGTCGATAATGTTGAAAAAAAAAGTGCAATTTGATCGAAAATAAATAATGTTATTATGAAAATTAAAATAATTATGCATAACGATATTTAAAACATGCAATCCGGAGATAAAAGTACGTAGGAAAAATTGCATTAATTTTTAAATATCAGCATCTATAATAGTTTAAGATAAATAGACGTAATCTATATCTATTAGTCGATGGAGAATCGATTGTACGATGCTCAATTGTGATTGGTCCGCTTCTTCGATCGATCCTATCGAGAGAAATCTTGCGATTCTCGAAAGTTGAAGCATAATCAGTATTAACGGACGCGTCGCGTAGAATCGTAATCGTATTTTACTCCGGATATTTCTCGCGATTATTAGTGTCAAAAAGTGAATTTCCGCCGCGATTCACTGTCGGGAGTGTTTCAAAGTTTCGTCGTAAAGTGAATACGCCGTTTATAATTCTTAATATACACCGATATCGCGAGATCAAAAGTGCCGACACTGTGCTTTGTCCGTTCGAATTCGGAGAGAGGCTTCCTGCATATTTTGCGTTATTTTCTCACCGAAACTGGAACTGTAGCTACACAATCACCCCATCGGGTGCGTAATATCATTATTATAAAAATAATAGTTTCTTATAAATCATTATTTAATATCAATTTGAGTATCTGCTGAAATTTTTTTTTTTTTTTTTTTTTTTTTTTTTTTTTTTTTTTTGTGTTTGACAATAATGTCCGAAATAAAGCACAATTAATGTATAATAATCAAGGCTCAAATTTCCATGCATGTATGAATAACAAGTTTCGTCTATGAAAATTATATAATTTCATATGTACTGCCGTATATCGAATTCAAGGGAATTTTAGCGTTCAAGAACTGTCAGTGCGGTTTATTTGGCATCAAAAGTTTTTTCGAAGCATTTGATAAATCAATCGGAACAAAATATCTTTGCTTCTTTTGGTTTGATCGAGAAATTAAACACCTAGAAATATTTATAATAATTCGATCGCATCCACCGTGTCATGGTGTATGTAACAAACAATAGTATGCGTAAATAATGACGTTTAAAGAATGAATAATATATGATGATAAAGGTATTACGACCATTACGCCATCCTTCCAACACCACTTCAATTACTGCTAATGCAAGCGTATCTGTATCATTTACAGGCTGTGGCTGAAGGGATCGATCATTTCGATTGTACGAGGCTCAACTGAGATTGGTCCGCTTCTTCGACCGATCCTATTGAGAGAAATCTTGCGGTTCGCGAAAGTTGAAGCATAATCAGTTAACGGGCGCGTCGCGTAGAATCGTAATCGTATTTTATTCCGGATATTTCTCGCGATTATTAGTGTCAAAAAGTGAATTTCGCGCGCGATTCACTGTCGGGAGTGTTTCAAAGTTTTGTCGTAAAGTGAATACGCCGTTTATAATTCTTAATATACACCGATATCGCGAGATCAAAAGTGCCGACAATCGTTCTTTGCGAGTTCGCGAAGAAAATATATATTTCGCGATTTTCGAAAGTCAAAGTTCAGTGCGGGTTTGTCGTGTAGAATCGTAATCGTATCGAGAAATTTTCCGCGATTATCCATGTAGTGGTTATTATTAGTAAAAGTGAATTTCGCGCGCGATTCACTGTCGGGAGTGTTTCAAAGTTTCGTCGTAAATCGTGTGCTTCGTGTATGTGTGCTGGAATTCGAAGAAAGATCTCCGAGTACTTCGAAGTTTGTCATCGAAATAAAGATGCAATTGACGGACAATTGTCGTCAAGTATGTATTTACATATTGCCATTTTTATGCTTATTATTTTGCACAAATGTAATCATCGATACTCGGTAATTATCATCTCTTACAGCCAGCTTTTTCATCATATGCGTTTGTTAATAATTGTACACCGAGAATATAGAATCTACGATGCATCGTGAGATGCTTGTTGGACCCGATTTCCTTGTGTATGTAAAATATTCAAAATATTCAGTTTTCAGCAGTAATCCAGGGTTTACATCATTGTTATTCTCAACATTTGCCCTACGATGGCAAAAGTCCACGATGAGAAAGCTAGTTGCAATAGAAGGTAATATTACGAGTAAGCTAAATTAGCCGGTACATGATCGTCATCGTGATCTTATTGACAATCGGTCATGTTAGAATTTTTCAATTACTTCCTGAGCATAGTTGATAACTGAGAAAATTGATGATAATACTTTTTTCGTAGAATAGAAATTATCGATTGTGCGATGTTTTATAGATAACTATCAAACAGTTCTTTATCTCTTCATGAGAGATGGAGATAACATTAACTTTTTATTACATGGAACATTTTTCAAGTCTTTGTGGCTTTAAAATAAATAATTAACTTTATTTTGTCATTATATAAATGAAGTTTTTAATTATCACTTTATTGCAAAGATAATTATGTGTATTTTGTGTACATGTATGATTCGACTTTATTAAAATAAAATTGTTGCATATACATAGAATTTATTTAAAAGTTGTACACAATAATCGCAAGACATTATTATTTACATAATTTATAACGTTTTTTTAATTTAAATAATTTAAAAATTAGATATATTAATCTTATTTATTACTGGCTTTAATATTTTTCTATTGAATAAAGCTATAAAAAGATCGATTGAAATTAGGATCTATTTTTGATTAATTACTAATAACTTTTTACTTAAAAAAGTTAAACTTAAATTTTATTGTGCAGAGAACTTTGTAATATTAAAAATTAAAAAATAAATTGCTTTAATAATTTATTATAAAACATTACAAATGAAAGACAGAATATTCTAGAACATCATTTTTTATTTGACGAACTTTATTAATAATAAGTTAAATCATAAATATTTTGAAAGTTTTTTAGCGATATTGGAATATTAATAATTAATATTGAAATATATAATATTATGCAAATAATTGCATTGTGCAAATTTATTGTAAATTTTTTTCTGAGAACAATTGATTTAATATTTAATTTTTCAGCAATTATTCTTTTATTTCTCTCTGATTAGTTAATATATAAAATTAAAATAGTAACAAATAAATAAAAAATCTAAAGTCTTGAAAGATTTATTCCAATAATCTGAATATATTTATGTTATTGCTTTTGGCGTACGAAGAGAGCAACATCTTTCATAAAAATATCATATTTAAAATTTATACATGCCATAAAATGTTTTCAATAACTGCTTGATAAGCACATTGTGCAACTTCATGTAAATATATCACAATTTTATAGGGGATGAAATTTAGAATCTCTATTAAATTACGGAAGATATTTTTCGCGATTACCAATTCTCGACATTTTATGTATCGAATAAAGATAAGGAAGTTTGAAGATGAATTTAATTGTCGGAGTTAGTCTTCGTTCTACTGTTTGCTACTTATGATAGGCGAAATAAGCGCAATCTTTTATGTCAAAAACCGCGAGAGGCAATCTCGTAAATGCGATTGGCTGTTGATGCCAACCCGACCTAGACGGTATCTGATTAGAGTCAAGCTCGTAGCTCTCACCCCAAGTTTCTGCGGACGCTTCGGAAATCGCAGACTAAATCGTAGAGCACGAAACATCGCGGGCGAATTTGGAGCCTGCTCGCGAAACTTGATAAGCCGGTGCAATATTTTTCCTAGATGCATCTAGAACGCGTATGACTTGGAATCCTATTTCTGCCTCAGTGCTCCGATTTTTATATATATTTCGTACAATGGAATATGACTCGGCAGGATATATTTGATACGCTATTTAATAGGTCTTCAATTCTATATATTTCGTACTTGTATATATTTTATTTTATTATTAATATTGACTATATTAACTTTCTTAAAAAATATCTCGTTTTATTAAAACTTAATATATTTAAAAAATTAAATATCTTTAAAAAAATTTTATTAGAGAATTAATAATAAAATAAACTATAAACAATTACAAAATATAAATTTGAATATTGACAGAATTACTTCAGATTTTAGAATAAATTTAAATTTAAACTATATATTTCTCTTTCTTTTTCTCTTTATTGACATATTTTGAATATTGCATTAGAATGTCACAGAATACATTATTTGCTGTAATTAGTAGTTAACAAGATGAAAATAAAAAAATCTATACACGTAGATTTATTTACAAAAAATTTTTTGTTCAAGTTGATTAAGGAGTCTTTTGCTAGTCAAATTGAGTAATTTCCAGAAATGTACGATTAGTACTATACGTCGAGATGCCCGTGGCTATCTTAACCCAATTATTCGACAAAATTTCAAGAGTTATCTAAAACTAGCAAGCTTTCAATTAATATTGCCTTTTATTAAGTTATGCCTAAAAGTAATCAATGCGCGTTTATCTTTCTATTATAATTATAAATGTTTTCGAATTTTTTTTTGTTAAACTTATAACATTACGTAGCCAACATAATTTTTAAAACAAATTTACAACCTTATCTTGTATACATAAGATAATTCTTTAATGGCTGTGATAGAGAAGAAATGAGTTTATCATGGCACGTAGCATTTGTTAATATACAAAGAGTGTTGAATAATTGAAATTGAGATCTATATGTGATATTCCCTTGAAACAGCTCGATATAGTTCTTCGCGGTTACATGCCACATTTTCCGACATTTCTCTCGAGTGCTCGCTTCTGTCGCGGCATTATCGCAAAAGCGTTCCGTCGAATATTTTGGAAAAAAGACGTCGCGAGAAAAACGGCGGATAAGCGACGGTGGAGGTGGTTACGAGAAGCGCCTTAACGAAATTCCGCTCGCACTTGGATGCACGGCCTGGCAAAGTGACACTCCTCCGACGAGTAATCGAGTTATTCGACGTCTTCCCGGGCCCTTTCCTCGTCTTGCCTCTTGCCACCTCCTACGATCGCTTACCAGCACCGCTCAGCGATTTGCTTCACAAGTGAAAAAGAAAAAGAGTTCGACATGAAAGAGGAGAACTGAAACAAGCGAATTTTTCTATCTCATGTGTGACATTGAGTTTTTCTCTCATTCTTAGATTATATATACGGAGTTTCTCAATCAATTGATAATATAATTAACAAAATTATTGATCACCTGTCAAACAATGAGGTCAAAAACAAGCCTAGCGAAAAACTGATACGTGCGATTATAATTACCACTGCGCATAATATTAATGCATAGTATTTATATATATATTACTAACATTAAATATATATATATATAGAATGAACAGAATATATAGAGAATATTTATAATTCAATTACATTTTAAATATTTACGAAATAGTGCTATTAAGAAATACTTCATATTATTCAAGCGCAATATTTTTTTATTCATTATTTTAGACATAATATAAATATACAAATAAATAATATTCACTATTAATATTCATGTTTTAACTTTTGATACAAACTTGTTTGTTTTTGAAAAAGAACTACTTCATTCATTTATTGAATGAATGAAGCACTTTTCTTTAGAGTTGCATACAGAGATTCAACGTTAGACTTAATAATTCTCCTTCATTTTTGTGTTTAATCTCTCAAAGGTTACCTTTTATTATTATCTTTATTAACAACAAAATTGAGGATCTCTCTCTCTCTCAAAATCATAAAAATTATGCAAGCATGCACGATGTCCCTTTCATATTCAGGTTAACAATGGGTATATTAATTATTTGCGATGTTTATCAGCGATGTAGACGAGACATGTCTTATCTTTGTCATTTGAGATGGCTCCATTAATTGGACAAATCTTCTCGTCGACTGCATGACCGAGCATTGAGCATTCCCAATTACCTTGACACTTCGTAGGAAAGTAAAAAAGCTATCAAGATTGAAATATTTTAAATACAGCATAGCAAAAGAGATATTAAAATCATACAATCTGAAAGAATAATTTTCTATCTTCGATATCTAGCATCGTTTATAATATTGATCATTTTTTTTTTTTTTTTTTTTTTACCTAACGCGAATATCTAAATTTATATTAAAAATATTCTATCATAAGGAAAATAAATTCGCTCTACCAGAAATTGTTGAGCGACACAGATAAGTTTCCCTTCGTGATACACGTGGCCGAAGATTTTCGCGGATTGGATATTTGTTGTTTTTATTAACAATCGCAAAATTCACAGGATCGTCAGGGGTACGGTGAGGGAGAGCGAGGAGGATCGGGATCGGGAGATAGGAAGGGTGGTGTGTGGTGGTAGTTGGCTTTGCAGCCCGGCCCGGCCCGGCCCGGCCAATATTTCAAACGGCCAGACATTCGGAAAGAATTGACAAGGTACGCGCGCGTTCTCTCCTTTCGCAAAACAACCCTTTCGTCCGCGGGCCAGGCTGGCGTCGCGGCGCACCCCCTGGCAGAACTGAGGGGGAGGGCGCCAAAGGAGCCCCGCCGGCGGCCATCTTGTTGTTTGTGCAACCACCCTCGGCCGTCACACTCGCACCCGTCGCACGGCGCCACCCTCCATCGCGTCCCATTGGCGCATTTAATCGCCAACAACCGGCTAACGTCGAAAAGCGGATTAATCCTTAAGGATAATTGGAAGAGAATCGTCCCGACTGCATTTATGCGGAAAAATAAGGAGATCGGGAGATGGAAGCGGTTGATGAGTAAAAGAGGAAAGCGAGTCATTGATAACGTGCCAAGTTTCGTCCCTTTGTGTCGCAATCCGCGTGTTTTTTTATTTCTAAATGTGCAAAAATATAAAAATAATAATAAAAATTTATGCTTTGCGTGGCAAGATAGCCTGGTATGCGGATCGTTTCCAATTACATTATACCAATCTCGGATATGATATTTCGACATTATTTCAATGCGGCAATAAATTAAAGGCAAAGGTAAACTGTAACTCGCGAAAAAAATGCGATTTTTTAAAGAATTTATTTAGATACAGTGAAATTAATTATAGCAAGGGAATAAGTTACGTGTTACATTTGCCGAATTTCCACGATTCCAAGCATGAAAGATCCTATTTTCCGGGAGGAAAGCAAATGCATTTTGCAGAGGCAATGCTCGCGTTTTGTTCGCGTCATGCGAAAAAATATTTTCGCACCATGCCAGAATTGTTTTCGCGGTCGCGCGCGGATTTAACGGAAAATGTCCCCGGGCGTGAAAGCGCTCGCTTTTAACGCGTCATGTGTAGTCCGCGACTCGTAAATCCGGCCGCGTCGATTTGAAACGCCCGGTAGCGCGACGGAGGACACCGATAGAGCCCCCGATAGAAAGTGAGGGGGTCAATAACCCGATGTACCCACCGCTTTTTCCATAGCCGCGAAATGGATGTGGAGGCTCGTTGCGGCCGGCAGCCGAAAACGCGCAAGTATTTCTTCAACGGAGATGATCGAGTTTCGCCGCAATTGAAATTGATATTGATATTTTTTTTTTTTACACGACCACCGTCGTCGTCACGCCGCTGTCGCGAGGGAAATATTTTCGTTTTGAAACGCGTCGTTAAATGTTTGAAAGTTTGAAATATTTAATATTTCTATAATTATACGTTTGATCAATTTTTCTTTCCTTTTTGAGGAGATAATGGTGTCTTTAATTTAAAAATTTAATTAATAAATATTTAGCTTTTCCTCAGAGGGTGTAGTATTCTTGCCATAATTGTAATAATAATTTTGCTTGATTTCAAAATAATTATAAAGACTTTGGTTGGTGTGTGAGAGGCATAAATTCAATAATAAAATTAAAAAGAGAAGAAGAGAGGATTCTTTTGGAAAGTCCAATAAAAAAAATTTTCTTAAAGGTATTTATATTATTGAGAGAAATTGAAATTGAATGTAAATTTAAATATAGTAGAAACAAAAGCACATTTTTTTTTTGTATTGATAATAGATTTAATTTTATATTATATTAAGATATCAACAGTATTGGTAAAAAAAAAAATTGCAAAACGACGTGACGACGCATAACGCCGCAATAGAAACGACTTTATACTCTTTTTTGTAAGACGAGAGGAACAGAAGAATTATTTTTTTCTATTCTGAGAGAAACAATGTATAAAGAATAAAGGTTCTTTGTTCTTGGATCGTTCACCGATTGTTGAACAGAACGAGGATGTCTCCTTTTGCGATATAGACAGTGCAGACGGAAATCGTAAACTCGCGAAAGGATCGTGCGACAGTCCGGAACTCGTAGAAACGAATGCGGAAACGGGACGCGGAAGAAGAAAAGGAAGCACGTGGGGTATCGGTCGCGAGGCGGGATGAGAGAAGGAGGGATGTCGCGAGGGTGGCCCGATACGGGGGCGCTTTGAAACTTTTCCACTTTAACAATTATGAGCCGGAATTGAATACAGCTTGGTCCGATTGTGAGTTCGCTCGATTTGCTGTTCTTATCGTTATCGGTCGCCTCCATAAATAACGTGCGCGATTCCTTGGAGTTTGGAACGATAGTGCTCTCTTGATCAGATCATAGCATTCTCATTCTTACCCGTGTGTTTCCCTGTGTCTGTATGTGTGTATGATGTGCTATAGGTTGCATTTATGAAATTTAATACGGACGAGCAGCGCAACGAAATTGAAAAGATTGTCGAAAAATGGTCGAAATCGTTACCAAATATGCAACAATGTGGGACACGTGGGTTTCGGAAATAGGAATGGGAGACTCATAGTGAATAAGACTTTGATATTGAAAGGCTCGTTGAACTAGATGTAGATCATGAAAATGGGTCCAGTGATTCACAGATATAAGAGAATAGTCAGACAGAAATAATATAATAGGATACAGAATATAAAATTAGCATTGAAAAGATAATTAAAGTACATGTATCATAAAAGTGTAAAAGCAGATTGACAATACAGAGAGAGAAAATAAAATTGTAAATAATATAAAAGGTTGTTAACATTTGTTGAATGCTAAATGTAAAAGTCGCTGCTATTAAAAGTATTAAGGGAATTAATTGAGGATGCAGAAAATAAAAATTGATTAAATATTAAAAATCTTCAACTATCGCAATGATTCTTGCATCATTAAAAATGTATAAAGGGTTAACTGTTCAAGGCGTGATTTAGATTCGCGAATGTTTTACGCGACTGAAGTTTATATACCAGCTAGCCCGAAAGTCGCGAATCCCGAAACTGCGGTGAAACGAATTCGAAAATTGCATTTGAAAGTTGTCGAAGGTTCCGTCAAGTCTCGCCAAGCGCATTCGAGGCTGAAGTTCGGCCTGTAGCTTGTTTGTTTGCGACAGTAGGGAAAAGACCGAAGTTAGAAAGAGGAACAGCAAGGAGTGCGAAGGGTGAAGGGAAGGGAGAAGAGAGAAAAGGGAACGAGAGAAGAGGAGAAAAGCCCTTCTAACCGATGCAAAAACGCTGGGAATCGTCGCAAAAGTTAAACAAACGACAGTGGCAGTCGCCCGTTTCCGCTCCACGCTCGTCGAGGAAACTTTCTTTCAAACTGCTTTTTTACCGCGTTCACATTGCGGCATAATCGTTCCAATTCGACATTATCGCCGAGAAGGGTTGAACGAGGATGTTTCGCCGCGCTCAATCCTTTCAACGCTTGCAAAAGTGGATTAATCTTCAAAATTAGATAAAAAACGAGTCAAATGCTATTATCTGACAATTATAAGAGTTTAATCGAGAAGTTTATTTCCGCGGTAAATCTATTTCGCTTACGTTCCAAAAAACTTGGTTCATTTTGAATCATTCGCAGAGAGTGGTCGTTTTAATATCTTTTTAGAAGATAATAAAAAGATTAATAACAATATATATATAATGTTGAATGCTTAAAATTTTGTTAAAAATTGATTTTAATACGGTATTTTATTGGCTTTGCGATTCTTTATCAGAATTGTTCAATATTATTGAATGTCATTTAATTTTTAAGTCATATTCTCTCATATGAGTTATCGATGATTATAGATTATAAAAAATTAGAAAATTGACACATTATGTAAAATATAATATAATATATAAAATTTTCCAATTTTATTTTTTATTTATGTCTAAATTAATTAATTTTTTCTCTACGTTTTAAGAGTGATTTGATTAATATTTTATTGTAATAAGATACCAAAATATGCGAAGATTAAATATTTGTACTAATATATCAGAGTACTTAATTAAAAGTTTACAAGTAATAAAAAATAACAAGCAAATAATAAATAAAAATACACAAATAATAAGTCAAATAAATTAATAAATAAATTGCTCTTTATGGTTATTCTGTTGTTGTCTGCAATCTTCTTATTCTTTGCTGTTTTTTTCAAGCATCATAATAAACTCGCGAAAAGGGATTACGCGAGCATTAATTAGCAGCAGAATACGAAAGCACTCTTCATGATACTTTCAACATTGGTCGCACACAATGCAAATCTTATTGTATTATTTTACATTGTTTTTTGCGTAAGTAATCAATTGCGTGAGCTAAATAATCACTAATTGTAATTGTAATGAATAATCGTAATTAGTATCTTTCAGTACTTCTCGCGATCATGTCTCGTCAGATAATGCGATGACACATAATAGTAGTACTCTATACATATATGTATGAGCAAAATATTGTCGAATTATTATTCGTTGTCAACACAATATTTAATGTAGGACTACATAATATTATAGGTACGAAACATTCTATTTTTTCAATTATAAAAATAATTACAAAATTATTTTCGGTGGTACAAATTAGTACAAATTCAGTACTAATTGTATCTGTTTTGTTTTATTTATGTTTTTAATTTTTTCTTTTGGTCCTGTTAGCTTAATATTAAGTTAGCAGCGCCACGATTTTTTCTGAATTGACATGGGGTACAAAATTATTTTTAGTGGTACAAAATAATACAAAATAAGTACTAAATAATCCATTAGGTCCTGCCCATTTGATTTTGCTGATTTGGTCCTGCCAGCTTAAGAGAGCTGATATTCTTACGTGTAGTTTATCATAAGAGTTAATCAATTGCTAATTATAAAGATTATAATTAGCTAATCGTATTTTAAAAAATAATACGGTATATACGAAGTACGCATACCTATTCCTTCGAACGTCGCCGTACATATGACAAGAGCAACAGCGCGCCACGTCTGTAAAGGTCGAGCGCCGAACACTGTGTGACGATGTAAGATAACAAATTCCTTATGCCTATAAAATAATATACGTAGGTATGCCGAATATCCTTTGTAAAAAATGGTGACGCGTC
Organism: Anoplolepis gracilipes; assembly: GCF_047496725.1. NCBI lineage: Eukaryota > Metazoa > Arthropoda > Insecta > Hymenoptera > Formicidae > Anoplolepis > Anoplolepis gracilipes. The sequence goes on along the minus strand of NC_132976.1, from coordinate 11,787,572 downwards.
CTTGTTTGTATCCTTGGTATGCGTGACGTAGAAAGACACGGCAGAGGACATAGTGGGGGAAGGCAAGTGGGGGAAAGGACCGCGGCGTCGCGCAGAAAGCAGAGAGACGAAAAAATTATTATTGTTCAGCCAACGCTCGAGAGTTAACAAGTACGTATTCGACATACATATATATGTCGTTTATATCAATAATTTTTCTACCTCATTGTCAGTAGCTTTCGATATATCTGATTCTTTTGTAAAACTAGTTTTACTTACAACACCTTTCGTTCTCGAGTTTCAAATTTAAAAAAATTGTGGTCCTGCTAACTTAATATTCAACTATCGTAATAAAAACCATTAAAAATGAAAAATAAAAATTGATCTGATTAGTACTGAATTTGTACTAATTTGTACCACCGAAAATAAATTTGTACCCCGTGCCAATTAAAAAAAATTATTTTTTATTTTTTAAGCTTTTGGTCCTGTTATTATTTTATGCTTTTAATTCAAAATTGACAGGAGAAATATACTTTAATTGATAAAAAAAAATTTTTAAATGAGGTTAAATATTTGATTCTAAACATCTTTAAAAATGATTATTGTGAATATTTCAGTAAAGCAACAATTTAAAATTCGCATTTCTTGCTTTAATTTTTATTTCAAACGGATGTATTGCGAGAATAGTTGTTTTGATAAATTACCATCGTCTTGGTATAGTTTGCGCTTTAATCATCAGTCGTTAATTAATCGTGTAGGTTGATATTTAATTGCTCGTATGGAATGATCGCTTGTTCGTGCGATTTTAATATCTCCTAGTATTTGTCATAATCATATTTCTCGAGAAATAATATGACAATACACGGAGCAACTTACGTCACTATCTTTCGCTCAAGTCTTGCTATATGAATGACAAAACAACGTATAACAATGTGACAAAATAAGCGTTGAAATTTCCATATTTCGTATTGTATATACACGGTATATTGTCTTGTCATCAAGAATATTATTCTTACAAAATGTGGTAATATTCTTTAATGAATTGAATCTGTTTTTTATGTTCTATAATATCATGCCTAATGTAAACGTGATATTGTTGTGTTTCATAAATGTTTGTAGGTGTAGGAAGAAACAAAATATCTATGTTGAGAGTCTGTTATATATTGAATGAAAAAATAGTTATAATTATAAATAATTGCAATTATAATTAATTACTAAATATACATTTCTTTCGAGAATAAAAGAGATGAAAGAACTAAACAGATTTTTTATTTTTAGTTATTTTTACAAAATAAAAATTAATAATGAAAGGTCTTGTAAGCATATTTAATTATTGTACAGTATTTAAAAAAAATTTAATCTTTCACTGATGATCTTAAATTTTAAATCCATGTTAAAGTAAGCCAGTTTTATTGAAAAATCTGTCGTTGACAATAAAAAGCTGGAAATGTTGGCTTCACATATTAAATGAAATGATGATAAATGTGAGAAAATTATGCGTCGTGTTGCAGGCATTGCATTTCCCGCGGGCATCGCTTTGATTCGAGGTCTCACAGCAAATCCGCGATACCTAATAAAGCTACGTTTTTGGCGAGCGCAGTCCCGTCCCGTCCGACCGAACCCGAAAGCTTCTGATAGTGGCTTAGCCAGGATCCGCCAGTCAGTCGACGGATTAGGGTATCTCTCGGCGGCCGCGCGTAATCTCTCCCCGCCACCGGACATTTTCGCCATCCAAATCGTTTATCGTCTCCACGCTCCCGTTACGTCGACCGTTTGAACGCACTATCATATAACCGCGCGCGTTTCCATGTCGTCATATTTCTCCTTTATCCCGCGTATCCAAAACAGGCTCTTCCACAAAATTACTCATACGAGCTGCAACAATTTTTTTTTCTTTTTTTTTCTATTCGCTTCGGAGGGCTCAGCCTTTCCGAGTCGATTTTTCATTATTAAAGATATTAATATATTTTGGACTTTTTTTAAGTAACATGTTCAACAATATTATAATTGAGTCGATGAAACGTTGAGAAAAATATTATGTACAAGAACAAAAAGCCTGTTTTAAAAAAAGCTAACTTAAAAGATTTTTTTTATATTACATAATTACTACTATACTATATCCCCATATTATAGATAATATTTTCTCTCATTCTCCTTCTTACTTTCTCTCTCTTAATGGAGAGGATTTAATGAGGGGTGGATTTTAATTAGAGATCCAAGTAATATTATACTAGCTATATGAAAGCATTCTTCTAATTTTTTAAATGGATTCAAGCATTATGTAAAGTTACGTATTCGTAAAATTATATCTATATGTGTTTATAATTGAAATAATTGTTAAAATTCTTATTTATGAATTGTCGAGTGAGTAGCATAAAAAAATTGGCTATTTTCTATATTAAATATAAGTATGGAATAAAATAGGAAATAAAATAAATTCTTATTGTTAGTCATTATATCTTATTATCTCTTTAAAGTTACACATGATAAAACGACTTGACTTGACATACGTATATTTATTTGAAATTCGAAAAAATGTGTAGATTTAATAAATTATAATATATAAGATATCGCATAGAAAATAAACTCGAGCGAATTTTGATCCATCGACTACGGTCCGTCGATATTTCCGTTCCTGTTTAGAATATGGAACTACTTCACGACATCTTCCGGTATTTCCTGCTCGGAATGTAAAATTTTGACATTAACGCGATAGGACCTTTACTTAAAGGGACCTCGGAATATCGCGTTGCTGCGACATTTCTGGCATGAGAACGCAACTTTTCCCGACCGCGCGATTATGTATCGACGACGCCAGGCGTCGGGGTTGTTTTATGGCGCGTCTCCTGCGTTCTCGGTTTACCCACGAAGATGTTCGTCTTCTTCGTCTACGTCGAGGAAGACTGAAAGATGGAGAGGATGCGCGCGTATGGGGTGGATATATCGGGTGGATCGCGGGGAGGAATCCGGTTGCTTCTTGCCGAGTTGACGATAAACTTTCGTACAAGTTAAATACGAGCGGGATGAAGATGCATTACCCGGGTGCGTCCTTCGCCGACGGTGGACGCCACTAAATTGAAGGGAGATTCGGTGCTGTCCGGAAAACTGAGAGGAAGCGAAACGAGTTTTGCGATTTCTTTGTGTAGCGACGATTCGGAGGACATTTCCTTCTGTCTCGTTGTCATCGTGCTTTCTCTTGAATTTCCGGTTGATTACCTTTGCTGTTTTCGCCTTTATTCATTATGACTGAATTGAATATTCTCTTCCTCGTGTTTATATAATATCTTTCTTTGTTAATAAAACTATTAAAATATGAAATATTTTATTAAAAGATATTTTAAAATATAATATTCAAAAACATAATATAATATAATATTGAACAAGTTTATTTTTTTGACAATTATGGTTACAATAATCGTTATAGGATTATATAATCGTCGTGGTTTATAAAGGCACGCATATTTTTTTATTGATATAAAAAAAATTTATTATATTAAAAAATTTAAGTTGTGTTTTTTTTTTTTTTTTTTTAATTCTCGAACGTCAAAGAAATTTTATGTACGAACAATCGTTCTGACAAATAATCATTTCAACTCAAACAAAGAATGTTTAAATTGCAAATGTGGCTTTCACTTCTATTGTAAATGCATATTTAGTTGAACATATATACAGGTATCAGAATGGGGTAATCTCTCTTTTAATCCAGCCATTTCATTTAGTTTTAAAAATAGAACAATAGCTTTTAACGAGTTAAACGAAAAGCCGTATTCCATTTTCGGATGTAATTCATGAAAACGCTGACGTAACTTACACCAGAATTATAACCGTCCGGCAATGAGATTGCGCCTTTGTTTCCGGAAAAGGATAAACGTCACGTTTTATTATTCCTATTTTCAAATTAGTTAACTGAATATTGTATTGAAACTCGCATACGTATCTTTATCCAATTTGTTTTATTTATTTTACAATAACATATGTTTATATGTCATTAAATCGTATTTGATTATTGTAATTATTACAATTATATAATTATATGCATATATTTAATTTATATGCATATATTTATGTTAAATTAAGTAGTAGTTTATAAATTATTCTAAAAATTCTAAACACACACGCTCACAGTTTTCAGAATTAGATTAAATATTTATAATTATCTTTTCGCAAATATAACTTTAATAACATATCACATTCAGTTTAATTCTTTATTTGATACTTTTTTAACTTGAATTTAAGTGTAGATTTATTGAAACATCTAATTTAAAATATCTAATGGACAACAAAAACTTTTTAATTTCTGATGTTTCGTTTGCTGATATATACTTGAGGATAGAAATTTTATTAAAGCGAAAGCGAAAACAAAAAAAGTAAAGTCATTTTATCTCTTAACTGTGTTTAAAAATTAAATTTTTTTTGTTAATTATTTATTCTAAATTATAAAATCTCGCTATCAAATACTGAATTTTTTAATTTCCTTTCAAACTGTTTTGAGAGACTGAATTTATGGAAATTGTCTTTATATCTTTTCCGCGTTTTCATATTTTTACATCCAAATTTCCGTGTAAATTAATTAACCCTCCGTTAGGCACAATGTTCCATAGGTATTATTTTTAAGTTACTAACACATCGATTTCTTTATCCATTGTAATATTAATCAATTTGACCTTTACATATTTATTGTTTTTTACATGTTTAATACCTGGCTTGTTAGCCAAGTGCTAAAGAAATTGTTTTAAAAGCAGGGAAAAATACATAATAGGAAAATATTGCTCTTAATGAAAGGTTAATCAGTCACTCAGTCTATTAATGATTAATGAATTTAATGTCAATCGAATGCCATAATTCTTTTTCAGTATTAGTTGATCCGCGAATTCACGTCAGGTTACAGTTCGACGAGCAAATTAAAAATCAGGATACATTGTCGCGTGTGATGATGGCGTCTTTCTCAAGGCCTCCAATGCTCGCTATGGTCGTACCTACCCTACCGCCGTGGTTGTTCGCAGTGGTTGCGACCCAACGTGTATTAGCCGGCGCGTGAGATGCAGGCCTGAGAGGCCTGAAGGGCCTGAGTTAGCAATAGTGAAGAGCACCCACTCGCTGCGACACTTGTGAGCGGCCTCATTGTCTCTCAAGGGTCTCCTTCAGTTTCATCCTTTCCCCACACCACCCCTAGCCATCTCCTAGTCCCTTCTCGTCCTCGCGGCTTGTTCTGCTTGCGCCTTTGCAATTCCCTTGCCTCTCTGCGTCCTCCTGCACACTCGCACCGTCCCCTTTTCTTTGAAATTGTCCGCTCGATCCGACGAGCAACCCTCTCGGGATACGACGTCGGTACAGTAGGTTCCGTTTTTGCGTCGCACGAGCCTGAGGAGAGTTGTGAGCGAAGGCTGGGACACGAAGAGACAGGCTTGTCCTGTCTTAGCTTGTCTCGCCTTGTCTTGCCTTAACAAGCTTATGCAGCACTCTCCAACTGCATCAGCCGCCACCTCCAGTCGATATCTTTTCTGGAAAGATGCTGCGGAATGACAAAATATATCTAGCACATCTAGTCTAGATTCCGTCGAATCGATTAGTAGAATCCTGAATTTAAATTTTGCCTCTATTTTCAATCCCTAATTTTTTCATAATTATATATTCTGCAGGATTTGAAGAAGTTGATTTATGTGAATTAATCTAATCTCCGCAGGTATTTTTCAATTTTCGATACATAAATAGCATTTAGTTGGAAAAAAGTTTACGGTCTTATGAATTAGCCAACAAGAATTATTATTTAGAAACGTAGAAAAGAGTCGTGATAAATCGTTTAGAAACATGATAAATAGTTACAAAACACATACCCTTGTTTTTCATAATATTTTATATACGATAAACCTTTAGATTCGTGGATTTTGTTTAGAGATATGTTTGCGTATACGTTTTATCAGTTCATTATATGAAAGATCGATGGCATCTACGAGGCCGTAATATTTTTCGGATAAGACCGTTCTAACCCTCCGTCGCTTTCTTGGTTGTTTGTATGTGCGTGTGCGCGCCCCGCAGACCCGTCTTATCTTAGCGTTTCCGGTCCAGCGAGCCGGAAATGCGTAATAGAGGGAGTAGACGAGTAGACGCGAGGGACCGGTAGGGCGAAACGAGAGAAAGAACGCGAGCACGTGCGGAAAATGGAGAGGGAAAACACGCGCGAATATCGCTTCTGGTATAACGAGTATCCTCGCTCTCTTACTCTGTTTTTCTCTCTTTTTCTTTTAGCTTCCGCAAACTAATCCCGACCAAAATCCTAAAGTCCCTTTCAAAAATTATAAACCAAGCTAGTCTGTTTCAACGACATTATTATATAGTCTTTCACTTTATGCATTCTGTCATGCGTTTTTAAGTGAGAGAATTCTGGGAATATTTACTAATTTGAGAAATAAAACGTGTTTATTTATTTAGAATTTCAATAGAGGCGATAATGTTTCTTAATATACATATATAAAAGATCTATCGTATGTTATATAAACGCGATATCTGTCTTTATACGTATAATATTTTAATCTAAAAAATACACTACTTAAAAAAAGTGAGTTTCCATATACCAAAAATTGAGCTATTTTTAAAATGTTATAACTTGACGAGAAATCATTGTTAGATAAAAATTAAAATATTTTGAAACTCGAAGTTCACGCGCTACTAATAGTTAAAAAAATTTTTTTATCTTCCTTGTTCTGCGCCATAAAAAACAATGCATTGTTTTATTTTTTAAAATTATTTAAAAATTTTGTTTTATTTAACTGCAAAATATCATAAATATACATAAATACACGTAATTTAAAAAAAAAAAACATATTCTTTTTTAAAGTACAGAACAAGAAAGATAAAAAATTTTTTTAAACTATTGATAGCGCATAAGATGAAACTTTAAGCTTCAAAATGCTTTTAAATTTTTTGTCTACAATGATTTTTTTTGTTGAGTTACAACGGTCTAAAAATAGCTCAATTTTTGACCTAATTTAAAAAGTGTTCCCCACTTTTTTTTAGGTATAAAATTTTTAAAATCTTTGTTAATGAAATTATTATTCATTATTTTTGCATACATATTTACAAAAATGTATGAACGTGTATTAAAATTATGTGACGATAAAATAAAGTCATACGATTTATTTTATCGTTCTTGCAACAGCCTGTAATAATGTTGATTCAATGATCCTTTAAGTCTGTTGCTGTTATATTTATGCCAGCATTAAGTTAAATTTGCGATCCCCTCAATATCTTCGTTTGAAATTTGAATATTATTTAACTGAAACACCTTGTTCTTTGCAAGAAGAGGAGAACTTTTATCGTTGACAAGTAAGGATCAGTAATTGAAGATGACGGAATTAAATTTCTATACGAAGAAAATGGTTTGACCGCCTCGTAGCGTGATCCTGGAAATTAAAGATGCAGGAAGACAGTGTAGGATCTTCTTAAGCCCCTGCTTCGTATAAATTAGTCCTGAAGCCTTCACACTCGTCGGATTACGGGGATTATCCGGATCATAGAAAATCCGTGGTTCAATTAATCTGAATAGGACTTTGAAATAAACTCGATATGAAGTAGCAATTGCGACCATTTAGATTGTGAACAAAACTGTAAATTCATGTGTCTATTTATTACATTAAAACAAATTGTGTAGCCCAAACCAAAAGAGTGCTAATTTGTACTTATACTCAGAATTGTTTAATGATTACAAAATTTGAATACCTTAAGAATATTAATTTCGAATTTGAAATTGTTCGGATTTTTGAAATTTGAAAGTAAAATATATTCAAATTTGATTCGATTAAAATAATAAATTAGGTGATATCTTGCGAGGGCAGTTTTCTGCAACAAATACTATTCAAATTTTCTTAAATTTTTTTTTCACATTTATACTGCTCGAACAAACTTCTTTAGAATCTTTACATATTATAAATTGATTGAACGATTTAATCATGCTGTTGTTAAAGAATAATAAATTAAAGTCAAATGAACAAAGTTTTCTTATATTTCTTTACACTTTTGCAGCTTATTAAAATTTCTCAAATTTAATTTTCTTGATAAAGAGATGCTAATGCTATCGATACGTCGAAATTTGTATATATTAAAAAAAAAAAAAAAAAAAGAAACAATTTCATCCAAATAGATTAGAGAGAACAAATTAAAGAGATATTGCGGACAAGAAATTTATTGGAGCAAGAAAGAAGTTTAAAAGATATAGTATATTATATATTACAAAATATAATATATACAATACCATATACACACATAACAGAGAGGGCCATGGCGATCTCGACAGAGAGACGCTTCACATCGGCGAATTCGAGTACCATCGAAGTCGACGAAACGCCTGACGTTGCAGTCGCTTCGCGAGTTCGCCGTAGCGTGAAGTACAGCAGGATACGCTTTCGCCCCCGTTCCTTTAGCCCCCTCCCCCCGCCTACCCCCCCCCCCTCCTTTTCGCCTCTCCCTTTTTATCCCGTCGCCGTTGACGACTTTGGAAAACGCCACTTCGTCTCGCACCCACCGTCCCGCTGGCAACGGGTATGAATATCGTCAGCTCTTTTTCACCCTCGTCGAACATATTTCAACGACAGTAGGCGTCGAGAGAGAATCGACTGATGCCTCGGCACAATTCCGAATACGCCGCGGGGTGGCTCAATCGCTCGTTCACTTCGATTGGGATTCCGCCACTTCCGGGAAAAGAATGCGCGGCTGCCAAAGAACGAGAGAGGGCGGTGAAAGGGTTGAGATCTGGGTAGGTAAAGTTCGCCGTTTCTTGCGATGGCGACTACATACAATGAAGTTTATAGATTTAGAAATAGATTCAGATTCTGATTCAACCCAATGTTAACAATCCTAAGGGAACGGAAAGAAATTTGTCATTATTAAAATATAAAAATGACATATAAAGATAGCTTTAGGGAAAAGTTTAGAATTTAATATTTTGAAGTCTTTTTATGTCTGTGAAAAATTGAAGAAGAAAATATTTGAGAGATAAGCTTTAATAGGCTTTAAGTAAGGCATAAATTTTCCAGGACGAGAGAAAAAAAAAATTATGAAACTAAAATAACAGATTTATCTTCTCTATAGTCGAACAAAATTTTTATAACGGTGCTTTAATGTCTTCCGTGTAGTTTAGTTCTCTTCTTTTGCTTACCTTACTTAATTCAACCATTTAATTTGAGTTACGGGAGCTATATGAGTTAATTATCTGTCGCAGCTTGCAGAGATTCTATTGTTGGTTGACACGGCTAATTAACTTGTGTTGCTTGCTTTAGTTGAGTTTCATTTAACTCAACCGTCGGTATAGATAGCGTTTACTTAACTCAATTGTTTAACTAGAATTAATGAAGATGTGTGTAACATAAATAAATACTATAATATAGTTGCGTTAAGCACAATCATTTCGGTCAATACAAATTATATAATCTGCATAAGCAATGTAACTTTCAAAATCTGAAATGAGTATTTTTCTGATAAAAGAAAAGGTTTAAAATAAATACAAGTGTATTGTAATTGAAAAGAATGCCTTCTTTTAGTTGAAATGGATTTAAACATTATTTTGTGCAAAAATGCTATTATTAGAGAAATGAAAAGAAACGAACGAAGTAAAAATAATACAAAAATCTTTTTCAGTGAAATAAATTTCTATTAATAAATAGAAAATTAATTCTCTGTAATATTAAAAAATAAAAAATTGTTCAATTTTATGTAGGAAACATTTTCAAATTTATATTATAAAATCATAAAAAATTTCCTTAAAAGCACATCTATCAATTCGACAAATTGTTAGTTTGTTGTGTTATCGATATTTTAAAATATATACTGTCGTTGTGTTTACACTTTATTATTCGGAAAAAATAGAGCATCCTCTTTGCGTAAAATTCGTACAGCGGTGTGTGAGGAAACCGAATCCCCCGGAGTCGTTTTCTAGAGAAGTGGGTCGAAATTCGTTGAAGTATCAAAAAATATATCGCCTGGATGTTACCGCGAAGAACGCGGAGAAGAGCTCTGGAACGTCCGTGGGATCGTCGTCGCCCCTCGAGAACGATTTATAAGCCAGCCGTTCCAACGAGCTCGCCCGGCGCTCTCTCCTTTCGGAGCAGCCCAACTCTCTTTTTGCAGCTTTGAGGCTCCCGATTCTTTACGCCGCGCCTCATTTTATGGATGAATTTGCGCGAAACTTCTTCCACGAGCGCGCTTCGCGTCTTACCGCCCCTTCGTCGTCTCGACGTCAAGAGAAATTGCGGCGCGAAACGAGAAGCGGCTTCATCTTATCGAGAGATTGAATTTTATTTCTTTACCGAACCTGCTATTAATGTAAAGCAGAAATTGTTTTATATAAAAATTTTATTGTGTTACGTCTTAACGCACACACAAACACACATTTTTTTCTGCATGTAATATAAAATGTAGCCTATTAAGGACTAGCAAATTTTAGAATATTTTATTATTTTAGTTTTTATTGGTTATTTTTTTTTAACATTTCCTTTAATAGACAATTATTAGCAAAAATTTTAATGAAAAAATTGATAGGTGTATAAATCCTTAACAATATAATATTTAAAAACTCTGCAGAAATGTTAACATTATTTCAGCAAAAAAATTAAGCAATTAACGAAATTAATTTTTGAATAGTAAATCTTATTTCATTTATGTGCTACAAAATATGTAACTTTATTTTAAACACTAAAGAAAAAAAGGTTTCCTTTATATTTATACTTGTAATTAATTAGAAATTATTTTTTTTATTTAGAAAATTGAGAAATTTATTATATTATTCTAATTTCACAAAATCACACATGATATTTATTGATAGAAACACGGATATATATGTATAATGGATAAAACGCTTAAGGTGTGTAGTTCTTTCTTGTATTCAGAGATGGTAGCACATGTTCGCGAAAGTTTCTATTTGCTACATAAAATTTCTCACATACATTTCGACACACGTAAAAATATTTTTAATTTATAATTTTATTACAAAAATAGAAATTTAATTTATACCAATCATTTTTGTATATCTCACATACTTTATCTATTTTAAAATTCAAATTTTCTAATTGAAAAAATTACGATTATTATACATCAAACTTTATCATTGTAAGATTTATTTTAACTTTATCAACAAAGAATGCGCTTGTCTATGAAGAATGCCAGCGAAGAGATAGAGCCTTGGGAACTTCGCAAGATTCTTCGTGGTCTAAGATCCACGAAGTGGCTGTGTTCCGTGCGATAACCGTTTCTAATCTACTTTTCGCGCCTTCGTGGTGCTCGGAGACACCTCTTTGCGACGGTTAATGGAATTAAAGTTCAGTCTCGGAATGCGGTTTTCCACACAGACCACGATAAGACTAATTGATACGCTCTCCCGAATAAAGCGTTGCTTACAAAGTCGATTCGCTTAACTGACGATCTTTCGAGTCTCTTGAAAGGGCAAAGGAAAATCTTTTACAAACGACTCTAAGGTTCTTTTTCATCAACACAATACCGTGTTTTTTGTTATCTAAACTGACAATTAGTTGGTTGTCCGTTTTAAGCTGTATAGGAGAATATAAGTAAAGAAAGTATAAACAGCATAAAGGCTAAAATAATATGTTAAAGTATAACATTGTCTTGATTAACTTTTTGATCCTGTTTAATTAATTAATTAGTAAGTTTTCTTTGGCGTTTTTTTTACAACTCCAGTTATAATATAGAAAACAACATTTAAAAGGCAAGTTGATGATAGTGATTTGTTGCGATTTTTCTGCGCGAAAAAATCTTCGATAAAATTGATCGAAGAAAATGTAAAAATTATATAATAATATTATTTAAATTGACGGAATAGTAAATATGAGTTTATATAGAGACGTAAAGGTTAAGTGATTATTAACCGATACTGTTACAAGCGGCTTTACATCAGTCATCACGAGCACTTGCGGAATGAAGAGATACATTATGTCTTCTCCTGCGCTTCTATCTTAAGAAGAAGCGCGGTCTTTGTGCTCGAAACAACGTTCGCTGTCACTCTCAGCTATTCACTCGCTACCGCGTGAAAGTTGCGAAGTTTGCTCGAAAGTTTTGCCGAAAGTCAGCAGGCCGAGTGACGCCCGTAAGAAACTACTGCGAAGCTTGAGAGTGAGTGGCATCGATTATTATATACAAGTAGCCTACAATCTACGGAAATTTCTCATACGGAAATTTCGTTGCAGTGCAAAATTTAATTCGCAATTGAATTTTGATTGATGTGAAGTTCAATTGCTTTCAACAGGTTTTTTTTGTAAATTTATAATAATATTTTTATATATATTACATATATATTTTTTCTACTCTACTAATTTAATTTACATTAAATTATTTTATTATAAAGCTTCTTAGAATTTTACAAAATATACCAGAAGGTTAGATCAATAGATAATTCAATAATAAAAACTTTTTTATAATTAGTTTTACACTATGTAAGGACAATCAGGATCGATTATAAATACAGGATACTAGTATTTAAAAATATTTTTAGATTGGTTATGCACATACACATATTATACATATAATTTTTATTATATTTTAACGCAAACAGTTATATTATAAAACTTTACGATAAGATTATATTGTAAACAGATAAGAAGGACGTGACTATTCTTTAAGGTTTCGATGTTATTCTATGGAAAATAGAGAACGTGTAAGGTTGTGTGTATGTGGAATGCGTTTTCTTCCTGTCGATAAATTGTCAGGATTCCTGTTATTCTCCTTTCGTCAAGAAGTTTTCATTCGATGCGAGAAGTGTAGGTGAAATATTTGTAAGCAAACTTGAGGGTACAACTCTTTTATCTTGTTATCATTGTTATCATATGTATTTTCTCGTCATTATATTAAATAATGCAGATTAAAAAAAAAATTATTTCCACGGTAACATTGAGTTAATCAAATATATATTAATATAATAGTGCGCAATGTATATTCAACATAAATATAGAATGCAAGTTCTTTTAATATTCAAAAAATACAGTAATTACAGAAAAAAATACTGAAAAATATTATTATCACTATAATAATTATTGTTAAAGTTATTAAAATTATCTAAAAAATATGACTGTTTACTCTTTTTTATGATTAAAATATGATGAATTTTGTTTGTGTAATTATTTTTCTTGATTAAGAGAGTATTGCATTATGAAATAATATTACTTTAGTCACATACACACAAATTACACGCGTATATAAATCAATTATGTCCGAAAATAAATAAGATTTTATGAAATTATGAAATGTCACTTTAGTCTTTTGTTTCTATGATTATTCACGAAATGAATTCTCGCTTATGTTTTAGTCTCGTCTATCGATGTGACCCTCTGCATCGCCAGCCACGTCGTTTAAACACCTGCGGGTATTTGCTCAGGACGAACAGCGGCGCGAGTTCGCTAATTGACCGGTTTCGACTTATTAGAGTGCGGCGCATTTTAAAACTGGATTAACTGCGCTCTGCACCTTTACCTACGTTGCTCGATGTGAGGTCTTTCTTCTGGAACACTATTCATCAGTAAGTCCTCCGTAATGAAATCGACAAATTTGCCTTCATTTGGATGAAAATTGCGAAAGAAAGCAGACTTGCTTATAATTAGAAGACAGATTAGATGAGCGTGTCCAAGTTTAATGTCTTCTTCTAATTAGTCAGATAGACTTGATTAATCTTTATTAAGTTTTTTTTTAAATTTGTTATTTATGTGTTTTTTCAAAAATCAAATAGAATCTTGTTTACTTATATATATATATATATATATAAGATGGTTTTTATAATGATTATATTCTTCATCACACGCGAAAGCGTAAATAATAAAAATATATAAATTATAAATCGCGATATTGTTTCCAAGGAGGAAATTCAACTGTGCAATATCAAAATATCACGTCTAATGCGATAAATCTGCGATATTGAGTTGCAAGTTGTCTTTCACAAAATACTAATTAGATCGCGAGATAACTCACCTATGAGCACGCGAGGGGATTAATTACCCGCGAAAACCACGTCTCCCGTGTCTCCCTGGTATTTCGCGTTCCGAAACACGCACTGTTACCGCGCGTGGTCCTTTGTCGACATAGAAACGCCTGGGGCCTGTTGAACCACGTGTATACACAATAGAGAAAGCGAGAGAGAGAGAGAGAGAGAGAGAGAGAGAGAGAGAGAAGTGGTGAAAGAGAGAGAGAAAGAGAGAGAATGAGAACGAGCGAGGAGGGAGTCTCTCAATCAGACGTTGAATTGGGGCGCGTGTCGCGTGAACGAAATCCACATCGATCAACTCAATTAACTAATTGCCCCGCGGCTCTCCCGCTTACCTCTCTCCTCGTCATAGTCTCCCTTATTTGCAGCCACTCTGTAGGAAGCCAGGTGAATTCTGTCAAATTTTATCACGTGCTCTCTTACGTCGCGTTTGTCACTTCGATAGCGCGTTGCCAAGCTCAAAAAATGTCATGGCTGCAAGTTGACAGCGGCGTTTATTGGTCAACAGTGATTCGCATCGACGAACCTTCTCCACTATGTTATTTCGAGACAGATATAGAAAGCGACGGATTGAAGTTTGTTTTGTTCGTTACATGTTTCAGTAACTCGAATCTTTTTGGCACGTTATGGTATTGATATGTAATGTGTGACGGAAATACTATTGCAAAACGATTATAAAATAAGAAAACTCGATAAAGAATTATAAGTCCTAGAATTGCAGCAAAGAATTTTAAGAATATATAAAATATTAATTTTATTAATTAAATTATTATGTTGTGTAACAGATTTATTTGTGGAATTGAAGGACTTAATTTTTTTTTTTAAATTTTTGTGAAAGTATAAAAAATATATAAATTTTTTGACAGACTTAATTACTTAACTAGGGCTTTAAAATCTGAATACGGCTATTTTCTGAATATATGGATATAGAAAAAAATGCAATAATCAAATCTTTGTCATGCAAAGATTACTATCATTAATTCTCAATTATAGAATTGGTAGAAAGAAAAAAGTCATAATATTTCTGTACACACCTACATTAGTTTTACTTAAATTTCTAATCTACTTGTATTTAGCGACTGAACGTTGTTTCAACTTCTTCAATTATTATATTTTGAAATCAATTTGAAATAGATTTGCTGATAGTGTTGACGTAACTATCCGTATAACAGGAGACTATATGCAAAGTAAAGTATGACGAGGCGCAGAAAGTCGATAAAAATTTGATCGACGTTCTTACGGTCCGCTTACGGCACTATCATCTTCATGGCATCCTTTATTTCGTACTCACGAACACGTGAATATCTCAAAATCGTTTTTTGGCTCGGGGCGACATAAAGCCCTTGTCAGCACTAGAGAAATATGATTTTATCTGGAACGGATAAGGCGTCTAAGACGATGATGAGGACATCCTTGAAATTTAATTTTCTAAAAGTCTTTAATTTTCAATATTAAAAATAACTTTATAACTATAACTAAACATTTTTGCTGAAAGGTAAATTGAGAGAAATGTAAATGTAAATTTATTTTAAAATTTATTGCAAAGTTTATAAAAAATAAACTGTAAAATAATGATAAAAAATTGTAATACGTTAATAATTATTGTATGCATATATACAATTTTTACAATTTTATGCGATTTTATCTTAAAATTTTATAGATGGAGGAAAATTTGAATTTGCAAATTTTTAATTAATTTTGCATAAAGTTATTTTTTAGTTTTATTTTTATTTGTGTGTCTATATTTTATTCTCGCAAACGCGCCATGTGACGTGTATATAGGTACATACCACTGAATTTAGATTCTCTTGTCTCTTTTTCTCTTATTTTCTCACGTATTATGCAAATCCGCCGTAGTGCGAGCGCGATCACGGAGCTTTAGCTGAAGGATGCACTACAGTCGGGCGATGTCATAGCTTAGGACGATTCTGTATGAGTTACCGCGAGGGGTCACTTCTGGGACGTAAATCCCCGAATAGTGATTGGCAAGTTCTCGACGATCTCATGGGATGTATCATCAGGTGCAGACGGTCACGACTGCGACAGCTTCAGTCTGGGAAGTCTTTTCTTCGCGGTTACTTATTGTGAATATCGATTTCTTGTGACTCGTCTGATTCACAAAAAAATGGCAAATTTTACATATATTTATTATATTTAAAATATGTTATTTTTATAAAGGAATTATTTTATATAAAGAGGGACAAACATATTATAGAAAAAAAAATATTTTTATCCAAGTTTAATGCAACAATTGCATCTATTTTGTTATATCAATAGCGAATGAAATTGAAATATATCTATCTAAAAGATAGATTTTTTTTTTTGAATTTTTGATCGTTTTCAAGTTTTTAGAAAAATGAGTTTAGAATTCATTGTAACACACATACGTACACATACACATACACATATTAAATCTTGTAATTCTTAAACATATTTAATAATGCACGAAATGTTAATATAAGCCTTTTATAATAAGTAATAAGAATTCAACCTCCAATTAAGAAGATTGTTATTGAGGTAATGCTTCCCGATTATATTTTGATAATTTTGATTCCTATTCTTTCCAACATTTTGATAGAGAAAAGTAAGGGGAAAAAGAATGTTTCTTCGTGCGTGTGAGGCTCTCATGCGATCATCAGTTATTGTTCTGCGGATGAGATTGTGGGAAGAAATATTGCACTAGAATAGTGTAACGCAACTGACAACCTGCTATCTTAAAAGAACACGTGTGCACATATAGTCTATTTTCCACGCCAGACTGTTCAACAGTTATAATCCTCGAGAATGCAATGAGAGGTTACAAAAAAAAGATAATCGAATCAATATGCATATGGTTTGGTAGATGTACAATTATTTTAATATTAATGACATGTTCTTTAGACCATTCATCTTTTATAATGTGTGTATATTGTATATAAAATCAATTATATAATTTTTAAGTTTTATACACACTATTTTAAACCTTTTTTTTTTTTAATTTTATAAATTATTTCTGTTCCTAACTTAATTAATTTTGATTGATATTTGAATGGTCAATTTTTCAAATAGCATTTCATATACATAAAGTTTTGGTCGATAAATTTACCATCGACAGTACACATATATTATATTGAATTTATGTCATGAATAATCATGTAATTAATTGATCATGGTCATTAAATGCAAGATTCTAAGAAGCGTAATAAATGTAATAAAAATAACACGCGAAGTACATATTGTGACACGTGTCAATATCGTGTATTAAATTATCACTTCTACATATCACGATATATATATCATTCTCTCACGAATTACTGAATGTAATATATAGATATATGCAAGTCGCAAAAATCGTTTATAACAGTTGTGTTAATTTAATTAGTCCTGCAAACATGACAATTGCTACGTGATATTTGACGCGACACATTTATTAACACGTTTGAAACATTTATATATAAATCTCCGCGTACATTGTATTAAATTTAGCGTTTAATATATGATTTATATACTTTTTTTAATTAAATTTTTCTTATTGTTTTTAACAATTACAAGTAGGATTGTATTTCTTTTGATGAATGAAATTAAGTATTTTATATGCAGTGTACAAGTATCTAAAGATCCCAAGTATGTTATGTAGATTTTAAATATCTATAGTAAAGTAATTATTGTGTACATTTTCAAATTCGGCGCGTCGTTGAAGATTTTTACAATTAACATTTTAAATGTTAAGTTTTTGTCGATGTAACTGTTTAAAATTAATTGGATAAATTTCTATTAATAATTTATATTGTTTTGATATATATATATATGATATTTAATCCGTTAAAATGTTTTTACATACAATATGCAGTATCGACTTAATTAATTAAGCTACTGTTCAGTATTTTGCCAAAGAACTGCCGATTGCAAATTATCAGGAGAAATCGCGTTATCACAAGCGTTGGGTAAATCATACGATCGCGTAGAAAATTCGATTAGGTTGACGTCAAATCGAAAAGCAAACGACTGAGAATGATTTGTTGCACAAACGAACCGCTCATTCGACGATTCTATTAAAACTAGTGGAAACGCGCGGTCCGATAAACTTTAGAAGCAAGCAAAAATTCTGCCGGAGGTTTCGACCGATCAAATCGATAATCACCGGTACTGCATTGAAAGGCAAATTAATAGTCGACAGGGAGTGAGATGTGCACGAACGAGGGAAACGGGCAACTATTAACCCCTTGCTTTCCATACTGGCAGTAGGTCGACAGTCACTTCCGCTTGTTTTTTTTTCGCGTAATTGGGTTGAACGATAAAACATGATGCATGCATGGAAGTCTGCATAAATCAGTAGTTGAAAGAAAATACAATATGAAACATTTGTTATATTTGGTGAGAATATGACAGAATTAAACCGAGCAATATTAACATAGTTTTTAAAATTTTAATTGGATATAAGGAAAAAAAACTTGTAATAAATATTTGAATTTTAATTATTAATTATTTAATAGACAATATTTGGATGAATGTGATTCTAACATTGAAATGAGAGACTGTGCATGCTTCATGTGATACAATTCTTTGACTATTCTTTAAAGATGATAAAATATTGCGATATTATTTTTGTTATTATTTCTTTCTTAAATTCTTAATTGCACATCCGCACTCTAAATATCATTTTACGGACAATTACAGACAATTACATTTACAGACGAAAAAAGGTCTGATTAGAAGAGAGGAAAGTAAAATAAAATGAAAAAAAATAAAAAAATAAAAAAAAAAATTTCCACAACAACCATTTGTCACTCGCACGAGGGTTGAGCTTTCGGTCGCGGGTCACGCGGAGACGAGGAAGTGGAGCAAGTAGTGAAGGAGCGCGGGTGGTCGGCCTTTCTCGCGTGAGGATCACGCTAGTTTTTCACACTCACTCGTGTTCGCACTAGCGCGAATGTTAATGTTAGCGCTACCGCGAGCGAGCGAACGAGCGAGCGAGCGAGCGAGCGAGCGAGCGAGCAGGCGAGCAGGCCGCGATCAGAGGCGGTAACGCGCGGTCGTGGCGTTCCCTTCTCCGTTTCGCGACTAGCACGCTACGTGGGGATGGCGCAAGCGCAATATATTCTCTCTGCTCCTCGTCGCCGTTACCATCGCCACGACCGCCGCCACCATCACCACCACCGCCGTCGCTGCTGCTGCTGCTGCTGCTGGTGCTGCTGCTGCTGCCGCCACCGCCACCGCCGCCGCCGCCGCCGCCGCCGTCGCCGTCGCCGCCGCCACCGCCACCGCCACTGCATGCCCCTCTCCCCGCGACGCCCCTTCCCCCCGCCCCGCGCCAAGAGCGCAGTGTCGCGTCGAACCTCTCGCAGAGCGCGTCGCACGTCCGAGTACCGGCCGCCGCCCGTCATCAGTAGTCGCCGTACCGCGCAGCCACGTAACCTCTCACCTTCTCCTTAGTTTTTAGTAGTCGGTAGTGTGAGGAGAGTGCGGAGAAAGAAAGAGAGAGAGAGAGAGAGAGAAAGAGAGAGAGAGAGAAAGAAAGAGAGAGAGAGAGAGAGCGCGAGAGAGAAGGAGAAAGCAATCAGCGAGGAGACAAGGGAAGAGTAATATCAGAGTGAAGAGAGCGAGCGAGAGGTCGACAGCCTTTTTCCCTCGTGTACACTCTATTAGTCGTCGTCGTCATCATCCTCGTACTTGTCATCCTCGTCGTTGTCGTCGTCATCTTCATCGCCGTCGTTGTCATCGTCGTTGTCATCGTCGTTATTCGGCGCGACGAGCGCGGGTATCCCTCTGACCCGCAGAAACCCGTTCGCAACGTCTCCTTTTCGCCGTCAATAATCGCGCTCTCATAGTGCCGCGCGCGATTATCAATCACTCTCCCCGTGATCGGCGCGGAGTGAACGTAAGATAAATAGAGCGAGACAAGAGAAGACGGTAAGGGAAACGTAGTCGCGAGAGGAAGAGCTCCGAGACACACCGAGCGGGGAGCATCACCGGTGCCGAGCAAGTTGGAAAAGAAAGTCTTGTGCGCGTTGTGACAGCACCCTTTCACGCACGTCACGAGCATCACCGGGACACTCGCCGCTGCCGTCGGCGACGAGGACATCGTTCGCGACTGCGGTAACGACATCGACAACAACTAGCGTAACAATAACAGACACCACTGCTCCAGACGGATACGTGAGCAAACTCGACGAGTGCCGTCGCTTCCACACCGGACACGCGAGAGTCTCCCGACGACGAGGACGACGACAGCGAGTGATCGTGCGCCGCGCGTCGCTATGGAGTCCCAGAATCAGGAGATCGTAGCGAGTGGTTCACCCGCCGAGGTGCCGAACGATCCAGGGTACGGAGAAAGAAAGAAAACACAAGAGAGTACGCGGGAGGTTGTCACCGTCCACCACGTGAACGGCGCGGCCTCCGTTTAAAACTCCCAGGCAACCCCGAAACGTTTCACTACATCGACCATCAACGATCGACCACACAAGAGAGAACGGATAGAGAGGGAGGGAGGGAGAGAGTGAGAGAGTACGGCAGAGAGAAAGAGAGAAAGTGCGGGTGTAAGAGAAGATGTATGTATGCGTGAATGCGTGGGAGAGTGTGAAAGGAGAAAGAGGATGGGCGAGAGGGGTGGGTGGGGTGGGGGGGAGGGGGAAAATGGAGCACATTCGTTCTCAGTGCGTTGATATGATGCCGCGCGCCGTTCGTTCATTCTCGGGGAAAGCTTGTGTTTTCTGTTATCCTGTTTCGTGTTAGTGCCGGTTGACGTCGGTCGCTTCCTAAAACGGATCGGTACTCTTACCATGGCTTTGACCACCTGACCGGTCACCGTCGACAACAGGGATGCCGCCGTGGATCACGCATGGTGTTTATGTTTGCCGGGCGCATGAATATGCGTACCTCTCCTCGGACCGGTGGCGCCTTCTTTCAATGTTTGGCACTCCCCTCCCCCGCGTTCCCCCGATGGGGGTTGGTTGCGGTCGTGGGGGGGTGGGGAAGGGGGTCAGATGAATGGGAAAGAAGGAGGAGAGAGGAGATGCCGCCACCTTCGAATCTGCCGTCAGCCGGCATACTTCACAGGCTCGAAAGAACGCGAAATTCTGGAATGCATCACATGTGAAGGCATGTCTTGTAATGGCCACGTGGTGGATCGACCCTTTTAACGAAATCACGCGTGTTTCTGTCACGTGATTGTCTCGAAACAAGGCGCGACAGATGCTTCACTCCCCTTCTGAGCAATGTGCAGTGATCTTGAATTGAACGAGATTCAAAGCTTGTTTTGATTAAAAAAAACTAGATCGATCAAATATCAATTTGATACATTGAACGGCGTGGTTTCGGTTAGATTCGGTTAGTTGTGGTTGATTAATTGATTACATCATGTCTCTGTCGATAGTATTGAACCGATTCCATTCGTCCAGATAATTCGGTTTAAAATATTTTCTGATGATATCTTTTGTTTGAAGCAACGTGATAGTTTCAATCAATTTTAGTTGTGGTTGGCGGACTGCTAAGATCACATTTTTTTATCACAAGATAATTGTGAAACAACAAGTTGCTTAAATTACTCTATATAGTTTTATCTTATGATATCTTAAAAGTTTGGAAGACGTGATAGTTTTGTTCATGACTAACGAATCGATTAAATCACGTTGCTATTATTAGCGCGAGGGTATCGATCAGTGTTTGTTCTGTATTGTACTTGATTTAATGTTTAGCGACGTTATGTTTTTTTTGGTTGACGACTTGATTGAATCATAATTTTATTCTACATGCTGACGCTCGTGAAATAGTCTGCATTTTCTTCTCCAGAAATTATCTCATTGCGTTTTGCTGTTATCCGTTCGATTGCTTTTCACGTAACGAAAAATCATAAGTTCTCAATTTTACGTAATGGACATTTATTTTATTTCCAATAGTGCTGAGAAAGTTTAATAACGTCTATTTATGTTTTATTTGAATAACTTCTCGCACGTTTAACATACAGAAATATTTCAAGAAATTGTATTTTCAGGAAAAAATTATAAATATGTAATTTTCGAATTTATTGAGTACACGTACTCAAACTTTTTTAAATTATATTTCTTAGATATCAAGCACGTTTAACACGATTTTAAACTCAAGAGCAATAATTAGATGTAGTGTTTTAATTTTATATTAAATTAAAGATTAATTCTGGAACTGGAATTATATTAATGAGAAAGTAATCAAAATTGTTGATATAATTTATGTAACTTTTAAGAGTCATTACATAATGTCAGTTGCATTACTAAAAAAAAAGTTTTGAATAAAATTCAACATTTGTTTTCCGAATCCATATTAAATGTATTCTGAAACATGAATATATCCATGAAATGATTCGAGTGAAAATTGTATGGTATTGAAAGTCTTCACATGTATGTTTAAATTTTACAAGGAAAGTCAGAATATTAGAATTCTGATACTTGTTGTTTTTTTTTTTTAATAAAAATGTATGAACATATTTATGATTTATATAAAGTCTGACTATAAAACATGTCTGATGCTTGAAAAAGTATTCAGTGATATCGGAATTAAATATAATTTATCTTGATTCATTTATCTTGTCGATAGACACAATGACAAATATACAATCAACATAACATTACATAACAATCGAGATATTGATAATTTATTTATATTAAAAAAAAAATACTGTTTTTATGTAAAAATAATAATATTAATGTAAAAGTATTTATGAATGATTCTTACATTAAAACAATTATCTCTGAGATGATAACCAGTTCCAAATTTAACTTTCGCGAAATTAGGAGTTAGGAAACATAGCCTACTTCGATTCCTTCAGTTCGGAAGATCTAGATGGATAGTTGGATAGTTGGGGGATAGAACTATAGGCAGAAGGCGGGGGAAGAAGAGTAGGAGGGAAGAGAGGAAAGTGCGCGTGGGAGGAAGATGGCTATATCGCGGCCTCGGAAAATCGATGTTCAAATGCACCACCACGTGATTACGTCCACAAAGCGGGAGCGTTATCTCGCCGTGTAATAATGCGAGGCGCGATTATTTACGACGACGATGATGAAGAGCGAGCAGGAATGGGGAGGGGGGAGGAGGAGGGGGCCGGGGGGCTCCTCGTCTGTGAGATGGAAAAAGGAGGGGATCATGAATGAAAAAGATGGGAGGTTGTTTCCTTATCGACGCGCGCTGACGGATACTTAAGCCGGCTAATTAATGACGCGTACGTGGATCGATTATGGTCATTGCCGAGAAGTTCCCCACTTATACGGGAAGTGCGATTCGCTTCCTCGGAGACCGGCGATTACGCCAACCGGTGACGATCTTTTCCGATCGGCCAGTTTATTTACGGACCGGTTCGCGTTCATTTATCTAAAAGTCCAAGTGTCGTCTTTTTCTTTATCGTTCGATGACCTTGATAGCGAAAGGTTTTTATCTAAAATTCTCTTTAAAGTTTGTGTGGAACGTTTGAAAGAATTATCGTGAAAGCTTGGCAAACGCACGTTGTTCAGTCGTATAAATTATTCAATAATCACGTATTATTCATCGATTCTTTAATAATGATGCCTTAATAATTAGTATTAATTAGATTTTCTGTATCGAATAATGATTGATAAGCGATTCCGGTTAAACTTTTTTCGATGAAGCAGTTTTAAATGAATTAATATTGTATCAATTTTCAGATTTTCTGGGATATTTGAAAACTCAAATTTTTTTCACACTTAAAACATTTAAAGAAAGATTCGAGAATTTAACTTTTTAATTGGATTCTTTACTTTAATAATATTTCAAACTTTGCCATCGATAAAAAATTAAGTGAATTAATAAAATTTTCAATAAAATTTTTTTTAGAACATTACGTATTGCTTAGATCTAATTTCATGGATTATTTACGTTTGTTTATTTTGATAATCTGTTTCGAAAGAATAAGATAAATCGTACATCTTCTAGCGGTACAAAGTCGAGAGGGTCGGAACTTTCATTGTTTAGCGGAACAAATTTTCATCAGAAAACAAATAACAAAGATTTGATTGATGGATTGGTGGATTAATCTGTTGGTGTATTATATGTGAGGGGAAACCGTATACGAAGAGAAAAGAAGGATATGAAACGGAGGTGCCAGTCCGAGGAAGAGAGATGCGTTTTGACCGCGATCCGGTCTTCGGGCGCGTCGTGACCGAAACGTGTTCGCGAAGAAATACGAGACGGGGGTGTTGTTCGATTGTTGGTTGATGTGTAGTGACACCTGCTGCCGAGGGCGGGAGACTGCGCAGGGGGTCGCAAAGTAGTACCGGAAGTTACCCTCTGCTGGCAGTCTCCCCGCGTCCGCTTCCTCTTCCGCCGATGACCCGCGACCGGACGGCGAGCTTGATGGAATCGTCTTTCTTTTCTAGGAAAATGTTCATCGGCGGCCTGTCTTGGCAGACCAGTCCAGGTATGTGACAGACACGTAATAGCGATCGAATCGTGTCGATTTGACAATTCTGTACGATGGATGCCAATAGCGGCAATGGCATCCACCGTCCGGTCAAGAACGAGTCCCGTTTTGCAAGAGCGCGATTCTGACCGTTGCAGATATTATTTCCTTCTCTGCGCGTCTGCACGGTTATTATTTACCAACTTATATATCGACACACGTTTTTCTCATGATGTGCCGAGCATCATTGAGAATATCTTTATTGACAAGTTGAAAAGCGACTTTTTTATGAGGATGTCATTATTAACGGGAATCTGACTAACGGACTTTGATGATTGAGTCCTCTTTAAGAAAGAGTCCTCTTTGAGTCCGTTACGTGTTACATCTTTCATTCTTATTATTTATAATTATTATTCAACATTCAGCGATTAAGTTAATAGAGTTAAAAGTAATTTTTCACATCAATTAAACAAAATATTTGTTTATATTTAAATGAGAGTTTACTGAAATATTTTAGTCGTTTTATATTAAAGTAATTTATAATTAATTTTTTTATTAAACTTTTATCAAGAAAACATCAAAGAATGTGTAAAATATCTCTTTATGTTGTAAGAAAGAATGACTCGTACACATATTATCTCTGAAAAATAATTTTGGATGAAAAGTATATTTAACAACATCGCGAAATATTATTTTGAATTAGTTCTAGTTTGTTATTTATAAGAAAAACGATATTTTTGAGAAATATATGTAGTAGCAGATGTCAGTTGCGGTAAATTTTGACAGTGATTTAAAATTATTACTCTCTTTTAATTTGACATGTCTTCTTTTATTCCGTGGCGAATAATATTGTTGAAAATGTCATCAAAAAGTTTGAAAGAGTATGCTTTCTGAAACTTTAGGAAATATCAAATTTTTATAGTTTTTACTGTTTTACAACATGTGACGTATTTCTTTATTTTGAGTCATAAAGTGTGTTACGCTATATATTACTTCTATAAAGTACTTTTTTATTTTCAAAAAGAATTACGAAAAATGGTAGAATTTAATGTCAAGTTTCGTACGTTACGTAATGTCGACAATATTTTTTGTAAATTTACACAGTTTTGTAATGGTTAAAAGATTATCTTAGCATTTGGAACCTTAAATAATGACAACTTTATATAGTATACTGCGTCATATCTTTCTGCAATGCAAAATATTTTCAAAAGAAATGTCTCTCTGATGCTTAAGAAGGAAGAATAACGAGAAAACTTGAATGATAGAACTCGATTCTGACTTGCATATACGATGTATCTTTAAACAAATGAAACCTATGTACATGAAAAAACTATCGAGATTAACGTTAATCTTTATTTTATATTTTTGTAAATTTATTTTAAAAACTTTGTTTTAAAAATGAAGAATGATGCGACTTGCTGACACATTTCGATATTTCAAAATATAAATAACTTTCTAAATACAGATTATTCTGTTTTTTTTTTTTTTTTTTTCGGCTATATACTTTTATAAACTAAAAGCAAATGGTGGAAAATATATTTTTATATATTTTTTGGGAGACCCATGTATAAAAATAAAATGTGAATAAATAAATAGTGAAGAAATTAGAATAGAATATATTTCAATATATATTTTAGACTCTTTTGCTCCACCTCTGTTCTGTAATATGCGATTAAACTTTATTACATTGGCACAATAATGATATACGTCACTTAATAATACTACGCAGAGAAAACACGTTACGAAATGAACGAACAGAGATGCTCACAGTCGTATTTCGCGGAATACTTATGACGGTCATGTATTAGCGTCGGTTTTTTTCGCGATATCTAATCAGATCGGCTTAATGATGCCCGCGTGCTAATCTTATTCACTTTCGTTACCTGTACATTCGCGTTCGTTAAAGGTGTTGCCGACGATCTCTCGACAAGATTTATTATATTTTGTCATGATAATATTTGTAAAATTTTATATGTGGAACTTCGAATTAAAATAACTAAATTTAGAAATGATTATTTTACAAAAATATATTTATAATATACATACATACATACATATATATATATAATTAATTGTATTATATATACAGTATTATTATTAATACTATATCAAAAAAGGAAAAGGATAAATACTTATTATTATTATTATTAACATATATACTAAGGGGAGGGCAAATAAATATAATTATATTGTAATAAATAATTTATAATATGATTATGTGCTGTGGAAATATCATTATGTGTAGGATTGTATAATATATATCGTACGCAATTTTGTCTTGCAATTACGTGTCGCTAGTTTTTGTTTCAATATTTTTCAGCAATGAGTTCTTTTCAAGTATAGCTAAAAGAATACGACGAGCGGACTCATTAGCGTTATTTGCCGTTGTTGCATAAGTCGTGTCTCTATCTCGCATGTTTCTTGTTATCTTGTTCGTTTCTCGCTTCGCTTTTCGCGCCACAATTTGCTTTCTTCGTAAGCGATTTACAAGATGTAGACAAATAACTTTTATAAACTTTGCAGGCGCTCAGAACGCTAACATGTAACTTTTTGAGCAAAACGTAGAATTTGCGAAATCCCATGTTGACGTTCTAGGACGATAAAAGCTACCAGTGTAACATGAATTCGTAAATTAACTTTCGTTGAATTTACACTTCTGTTGTTATATTTTAGATTATTATTATTAAATTGTATCAAAATGAGGCTGAGAATCAATATTCTCTTATCAGATGTTCTAACAAATAGGGTTTACATGGAATCTGTGTTACGTTTTCAAAGTTACTTGTATGGAGAGAGTATTAAGTTGTGCATTATATTATTTAGGTATTTACCAAGTTTCTAAATAATCTCTTTACATCCTACATAATTGGAAGATGCACGTGTGAATGAGATTCTTATTTTCACACTTTTTTTTTGTTTTGTATTAAATACATATATTGTCTGATAGTTTTAATTAACACAATTTAACGATAAACGTGCAAGTATATGAATAATACATTTTATTTAAATAGTGTACGGATTTAAAAGTCACAAATTTTATAATGATTATTTAAAAGTTTTTAAAATTTTTCTGAAACAAATTTTTTATGCCACAAGAGGCATAAATGTTTTTCAGAGATATGAACAATTATATGCAATTTTATATGGAACTTTAATAAATCACGATCCTACTTGATATATACAATAAGAGAAATTTAATATATAATAAGCGAAAGTGCATAGGTAAAATATGTGCATTTTTTTCTCTTTTACATTGGACCGATGATATGATACCCGATCTAGAAAAACCATAGCTGCTCAAATAACATTTTTCTTGGCGTGTTTGAGTAATACTATGACTTCACTGCGTACTGATATTATTCGATATGAATAATTGTCGATCAAATTGTTTGCAACATTCAACAATATTGGATATCCCTATAAAGTACATTAATAATGATAATTATGCAATGATGATAATTTAACTATGGAGAAACATTTTTATTTATATGAGTCTGTATTCCTAATCAGTTTATTTTTATCAATGAAAAATTTTTGTTTTATTTAACAGTATACATCTTTTACATTATTGCTGAATTTAAAAATATGATGTGAAATCTACTATTATGCGATGAGTTAATTCATGAATGATTCTAAACAATTCAGATTATCCTATCTATATTTATAATGTAATCTCCTGATTTATAATACAATACCCTTCCTCAATGTGATTGATTTTATATCAAATTACCAGAGATATTCATTCATGAGTAAATCGGAAATAATATTGCGATTAATTAATTACACAATGTCAATGTGATTGTTACTAGAATAATTTAACTATTAATGCGATATATTATACATTTTTCTTATTCGGATATTCATTGCAATTGAATGTTAAGTTGTTACGTAACTTTCGATGGAAATGCATATTCCGCAATTCGCGGCTTCTCGTATGTATAAGCGTGTTTCCTAACAAGCGTCACGACATCTTTGGCGATTCAAACATTAGACTAACGCTTTGGGACCAGTCCAGAGGTTGTGGAAACAATGTACACTACTTGGAGCTTACAAGCATGCGTCAGTTTACGCCTGATTTTCGTCACTCTCGCCGAGAATTAATGTACGAGGTTTACAACAGCTGAGAAATTGTGGTTCAAATACAAACGTGCTTCACGTGATTATTCTCAATAGAACACTTTCATATTCATTCACTTTCGAAATTATTTTACTAGCTATTTGATTGAAGGAATGCAAATAAACAGATTTATCCGTATTTATTTAGTTATATTCGCTTTCAAAATAAAATTGAATATGATTTTTCCAAACATATGTAAGAAACGTGATGACATACAGTTGTAACAAATTAAGGATACAAATAACGAAATCTTATTTTTTGTTTAATTTTAATTAGATTTTTTAACATTCTTTTAATTATGAAATCGAGGTTACAAAGATATTTTAAAGATTTAGATTAAAACTGTAAAGATGTATAAAAAAAAATTGTAAAAAAATAACGTTTATTTGAATTATTATTAAAAAAATTACTTTGTAATTGCTCAAAACTATCATATATAGATGTATGCAAATCCATAGACACTTTGGTTTTTCTTCTCCCTTTTTTTTTTATATTTTTCTCATAATTTATTTATGTCATTACGATATTCGTTTTTACTCTATTAGATCTATTTATAATAAATTTTTATCTGACAATTTTTTTAAACGAAGAATAAAAACGGCTGCAAAGTTAGAGATTAGTATTAGTCTTTTTGCACGATAATGTATGGTATGCAAAACATGAACGAGCATACTATCGAGTCTCACAGCTGCAGTATGTCGATCGCAAAGTGCAGACGAGCGAAACCTTTGACGTTTCCCTGTCGTCGTTGTCGTTGCTGGCCTCTTTGTCCTTGTCGTCGTCGTCTTCGTTGTCGTCGTCGTTGTGGTTGCTTCCTCCGCCGCCATCCGCTTCGTCGTCGTCGACGTCGTCATCGTTGTCGTCGTTGTCGTGGTAGTGTCTGATGCAATCGAGCGCAACAGACTCTACTCTCGACTCTCGCTATTTTTAAACGTAATTGCACCCGGCCATTTTAATGGGCGACCAGGCATAGTGATGGAGATAGAGCCACGATATGGAGAAATAATGACAAAAATTTGAACGACAAATTTCATTGAGTACATTAACTTGGATGAGAAGATATTAATATTTAATCGTTGTCTTATAGGAAAACGATGTTTTATAGATAGAAAAAGCCTTGTAAAGGCTTGTTCTTTGTGATTATTAACTTGTAAAGGTCTATATTTGTGTGATTTATGATAGCCAAATATATTTGTGAATTTTATGTGAAATTTCGCAAAAAATATAATAGGTAGTTATTCCTTGAAGAAGATACTCATGTTGATTCTCGATATTGCAGTTTCAATATTCGATCACAACGTTTCTGTTTGATCAGCGAATGTCGGTCGCGGTTTTTTGATGTTCAAAGGTGATCGGGTCGATTTTTAATTACCATGAATTATGCACTTTGCGATAAGATCACAATGACGAAGTTTGTCACGCGCCGCTCCGCCTGCTCTAGCTTAATGTGGAGCGAAACGAGAGACGTCAGTCGATTAGTCACAGAACACCGCCGTCGTCATCCCTAAACAACGCCAATTAGTACCACTCTAAAGCGGATTATAAATAGTACGTTAGATAGGTCTGGGTTGAATTGGACGAGTTTTAAGCCATGTATTAACGCGAATAACGCATTTTGTGTGAATGTATGTTATTCGACATATTTTTAGGCTAATTTCAATAAGTGCATAGTAATTCAATTGCACTGATAATATATAGTTAATTATGTTATCGATATTTGATCGTTTCTGTATCATATATAATTGTAATTTTATAATATATTCACAGATCAAAATTTAATTAAATCATTTATCTAATTTCAATTTAAGTAAGGTTTGATAATAATTAATTTTAATATATATACAGAGAATAGAGGGAGTATTTAATTAATTTATATAGAGGGCGAGAGGAAACTAGTAACGTATTTATATTTGGTTAAGCGTGTTATTTAATAAATTGATAGCACTATAAAAGAAGATTTCTATTACGAAGAGATATTTCTCCTGCAAAAGCAAGAGTTTCTTGCGATTTATAATTGTATATTTGATATAATTAATATATTTCACATTTTTCAGTTATTTATATTACTTATTTTTATGATTCATAAATATTGAACAATTTTATATTGCTTCAATAGTATATTTATTTCGTGCGATTGCTGTCAACAACATGTGTGAAGATTTTTGCATCGTTCTATAACTGGTTATTCAAAATATCGATGAACAAAATAAATACCTTCTCTTTTATTTTCCTGAAATATTAACGCAAATCGTGGCTTGTTTTGATCAGGGGCAGGCAAACGTTATTTCCGCTATATTTCACCGAAACATGCAGCACCGTACGGGGGTATGGCAAATTTCGACTAGTAGAATGTATATCCGTCGAATACGCGACCTGTCGTGGCATCAGAAATATTATTCGCAGATGGATGCTGTTTACAATTTAACGAGTGTTTCAATAAATATTTTTCGCCTTGCAGCGTTTTATCGTCACGTGTTCACTGTTGACTTAACCAATGGACGCGCTTTTCTTACGATAAAAAATGTATATTGGATAGTATATAAATGTATACCTGAAGAATATATTTCCTTTAGAGAGCATTAATATATTTTTGTTTTAATTTTATATGTTTTAGAATTATATACATATCTGATATTGAAATACAGAAAGAGAATTAGAGTGTATATTGAACAAAATAATAATAAAATAAAAAAAAATTATATTAGCGATTGAAAATTACGCGAGAGAGAGAGAAAGAATTAAAATGTGGAAACAATAAAATTAAATAAATAAAATTATCTCTTAAAAAAAGATATCTTTTTTTTTTTTATTTTGGTACTTTAAAGATTGACAAGTTTAAATAGAAAATCTAAGTATTTTAAAATTAGAATATATTATAATTCTTTTGTATCTTTCAAAATTCAAAAATTATCGATGTCTCGACAAGAAACAGGCGATCTGGTTAGCTCGACTTTTAGAACAGCGATTGAGAAAAATGACGGTAATTCTGGTATATCCTGCAACATTTTGCGGATAGATTTCTTTTGGAAAGAAACGGATGGACTGACGATAGTGAACGTTTGGAAATATGTATGTATATATGGATGTATGTACATGTATGCATCGGTAGTCTTTCGCACGGTCGACGAACATTCTTATCCGTGAGCATCTCGTTTTGCCGGCTCGCAGATCTCGAACAAGAAGCGCCTTGTTCCGATACGCGTACGTTAGAAAGAATCTCATAACAGTCGCTGCCTCTTTCCTTATCGGGCAAAACGTCGTCACGATTGTGGTTCTTTTTTCCCTTCTCTCTCTTTCTCTCCTTTGGTCTCACATGCGTCGCAAAAGATAAGCCAAAGCTTGCCAGAGATAAAAAGAGATATTACATGCAATCGGAAGTTGCGAAAGAACACTTAAATAGATGAGATATGCAACATAAATAAATCAATTTTTTTTTAAAGTTGATGTTAAAAAATATGCGACATAAATCGGTACAAATCCGGAATCTTGAGTTTTTTATGTGATGCTTAATGTATATCGTGATAATTAATGTTGAGCATTTTAATATATAATGTGACGTATATGTATGATCAAAGTATGGCGTAAGTATATTTATGTCACTTTGCTTCTCAGGTTGGGTCAAATTAATAAGTCTGAAAGAAAATTGCTAATTATATAAATGTTAGATACTTCCCCATATAAAATACATATACTGTATACAGAAATATTAAATCATTATAAATTGATGTATTTATGGCTTATGAATGTAATTAAGATCTTTTTTTATTTATATTGAGATATACATATGTCGTTTGTACTGATTTAATATTACTCAGTATTTTAAATAAGTCCCGTTGAGCTATAAACGATCGTGTTACGTCTAATCAAAAAAGATATCGCAATACAAATTTTTTTTTATGTTTTCTGAATTGTTTTATGCTTTATTGATCTATAATGCATAACAGTTCTCCATCTTTGTTTTGAAATATCAATGTATTCTCATTGAAAACTAATGAACGGCGATAAGAAAAGTAGGACAAGTCGCGGACTTGACCTGGGTTACAATTTATGATAGCGATTCTTTGATTTATTGTTAGCTATTTCGATCGAACATAGAAAATGAAAATTCAGAAAAAGAATAGCGCATCGAGACAAGCGTCGTTGTATCATTAAATTTGAAGGAGAACTTCCTCCTCTAAAATATCAACATAAATTATGTAATAAGATAAAAAAAGAAATACTTCTGTTTTAACTTAATTTATATTATTATTATTTTTTAATTGCTAATATAATTTTACTTTATTTAGCTTCCTTTATTGTAATTTTATCCGTTATGTACACATTTTCATTTATTTTTCTTTTTTAGATATATTTATATTATATATATATATATATATATATATATATATATATATAACACTTTTAGGATATTAATGTGGACGCATGTGGAATGTACTGACACTGAGTGCATCGTTTGAATTATATAATATACATCTACATTGCTATTGATATCACGCAATAATAGCATGATTTCTCTCAAATAACATGTGATAATTTTTACAATATTTTTGTTTCGCAAAAAAAAAAAAAAAAAAAAAAAAGATTAAAACACTTGCATTTAGGATTGTTTTGCATGCTCCAATTTACTGCTATATATATTTTTCGGGTGTATATATAGTGCTTAAATTGCATTACGATAAACGCATTTGTCCGACTTTATTTAGCGCAACCACGAAATTTTCCCAGATTGGATTACAATGTTTTCGTTACTAAAAAGAGAACGTTTGCGTATTCAAATGGTCTATATTAGTATTTCTATGTTAACAGCCACAGTGGGCGGCTTGTAATAGAATAATCTCTTCTATCTTGTGTAAAAGGAAGATATTGGTTTTCACATTCATAAAAGATTTAACTTTCTGTTTATTCGCAACTTTTTTCTCTTATCATAGAAATATCCATTACTCGAAATCGTCAGCAGTATAAATAATAATGATAAAAAGCACAAAAAATGACTAGGTCAATAGAATTCGATTAGGTGTGAATTCTTAATTAAAAAAGAGACTCATCACTGTTCTGTAGCGGTTAATAATAATAATCGGCCATGCTACATCTCCTAATAGAACCACCAGGATTATTACCTCCAACATTTCCGTTTTACGATACTGTAGCGTTTACATATAACAGCTGCATCCAATGCCTCACATGTTACGAATTGCAGTGGAATCCGTCCGCGACGACGATGGACGCGGAGTAAGTGCATTGCGGAGTGCATCCCAGCGCATCGTTCCCACTGCTTCCATCCCTCTCTCTTCTCCTCCTCCCGCTACCTATCCCGTCAGCGGTCGTTCGCGCCAGATGCTTCGTCGTTTTCTCCTGTCGGGCGCACGTGCTGCTCGTATCGTTCGTTCGTTCGGGCACCGGCCGTTCGGAGATTGTACGAGATGGAGGAAGAGAGGACGGGTGGCGCGAGAGGATCGCGTCGATGCGAGCATAAATGTTTATGCTTCGTGTCGCTCGATAACGTTCGTTATCGGCACTCTTTGGAGTTCCGCGTCGTGTCGTGCAGCTCGTCGACTCTGGACGCATTTTGACTTGAACCGCAGAGATGCAAACGAAGCGCTATAAATTTTTTTTTTCTTTTTTTTTTTAGAAAGAGGAAGAGAGAGAAATGGCATTAAAATAGAACCGATTGTCTTAACGTGACGGTTCTGGTTAAATCTCGATAGCGTGCATATGTGCTTTATAATTCTTTGGTATTTTCGAAGAAGTTTTGAAAAATTGATTTTTATATCTTACTGTTTAACATTTTTTAAAATTGTCTGAATCTTAAAAATTTAATATATATTTTGATGTTTTTAGGATTTAGAGAATTTTTTAATATCTTAGAAAATGTCGCAATCGATGCACGATGTATAATATGATTATATTTTTGAAAAATGAAGGTATTTTCAACATTGCTAATTTTTTTGAATCTATTGATTTGATAAACTGCATGCTTAAAGTGGTTTAAATAACATCATTAAGTACGCCACAAGCAACGAAAGCCAAAGTACCGAATTAAGATTCACATCGCGTATCGTATTTGCGGCGACTAAGAGATTCAATTAAATGACTCGACGATGTGGATAAGAAATGGAATTAATCGGTGCTAATTAGCGTACTGCTCAAGAACGAGATGGTGCACAGCGTTAGCTGGAACAAAGATTTCCTCTAATCGATTGTATTTTCTTCTGATTACAAATATTACATGACTAATTTTTATGCGCAAATGCATTGAAAAATTGCTCTAAAAATAGAGCAATTCATATCTTTTGAAAATTAATATATCATTGCTTCTTATCTCTTGTTCTAGTAACTTTTATCATTTAGAAAAATGTAACAACGGCTGAACACAAGTTGTTTTATTTTTCACGGATTATATAGTATAATTCCAAATATTAATGCAGTAGAACGCGTCTTTCAATTTTATACTTTTATAGCGCGCATTGTTCAAACTTAAATACTTTAGGATTTGACAGAAGAAGAGGGTTTTGGGAGTTTTTGGGTGCTGGGAGAAAGAGGTATGATAGTTGTAATTGACAAAGCTTTGGCGCGGGAACAAAAAAAATCATTGTCGAACACATGAACGAGGTCGATGCAGGAGCGCGGGTGGCTGCGCATCGCGAGGATTTCCTGTACGGCATCGGAGTGCTTTAGTTTCCAACAATGGCAGTCATATTGCCCTGCCCCGCATTTCCTCCCCCTTTCGCGCTCGATCCTTTCCCACCGCACTCAAATTCATTCAACGTTTCCAATTAAGGGGTTAGTCCAGTTTGCGTCGGCAGTGAGGTGTGACTTTGCGCCGCGAATGCGCGCCGTTCTCGCATGTTCTAGAACTTTATTCGACCGAAACGCTCATTATTAAAGCTGCACGATTACACGCAAGTCTCGGCACAGCCAAAAGTTTTTACCGCACAGATTCAAAAAAAGTAAAAATTTTTCAGTTTAAAAAATAACCATGAATTTTCACACAAATCTCGACTTCAAGAATTAAGAGATTTTCATGTTTCATATAATATTTGCGATTTCTACCAGTTATTATGTTATCAACGCATCCTTGCATTCGAGAAGCAATAACAATGTACGCAGATTTCAAAATTTTAGAATTCTATTTATCTTGAAAGCCTCGAATTATAGGGTTTTTAACATTTTAATTCTATGGACCTTTAGTCTCTTTAATGAGATTAAAATTTTAAAACTTCTGTACTTTTAATATTCTTTTATTTTAAAATTCCCATAATTTCTTTTCTGTGAAGCACCTTTCGTTTTTTTAAGATTTATACGGAATTATTTACATACCTCTTTCATGAGAACACGTTTATCAATCTTCACATTAAGATATTTAAGATAATATATATTATATTATAGTTATACATAATTAATATATATATATATATATATATCGATATAATGATATTACGTAAATTTTATTCGAAATGTTTTTTTGTTACATAACAGTTCGATTCATTGAAATGAATGCTTGTTTACATGTGGATTAGAGACGATTGTCCCAATCAGCCGGCGATTACTACCGTGATCATTCATCATTCCATGTACCATTAACTTTAATCAGTATTTATCTCTTTCAAGCTGCTATTAATTAATATATATATATATATATATATATATATATATATATATATATATATATATACGGTCGTGCGTCAAAATTGTATGCTATGGGTCAGTTTTCAAAAAAGCCATGTTATATCGGCGATTCAAAACACATATTAACGAGTGAATCGAGTATCACCGTATATCTAACATGCTCATTTAAATATAATGTTTATTACATTAATTTAAATAGACATTAGATGGATATGAAAAGTAGCAAACAATTCTTTATTGCTTGTTTTGCGTATAATGTGGATAAAGTTTTATTTATTTGAATATGTTAATGCAAAGTAAATACGTATGAGTCTAATTTATATTTATAAAATATATTTTTACTGTTTACTTTTATTATAGAATATTTACTTTATTTATTGCTATATGCATATATTTGTACATTTATATATAAATATATGTCGTGATACAAATAAAAAAAATACTTACATGAAACGACATAACACACAATATAAAATATAACAAGTACGTTATTTTTAGTGTTTTTTTTTTAATTTTAATAAATTTTTTAAATATTATAATATTATTTAAAATATTTTAGTAAACTTGTTATAGGAACTCGTTGGTATATATACATAGTTTTAAATATTGAAAATTTCTTTGCTTATGATGAAAGTAAAAAAAGAGCAAATCTTTTGATATGTGATTAAGATGGCATAAAAGTCGTGAATTTCGTCCGTTAACATGTATAGTGATCACGAAAAATATCGAGATCGAGGGCCTTTTTCGCAATGGGAGCGACACGGTGCGCATAAGCTTATCGAGATCATCCGAAACGAGCCATTGTCAGCACGTGGTTAACCGTGACTATCTAAATTAGAATCGGTGTTGACGACGCGTCGGCCTCCCTCGTACCCAGCGCGTTGGCGTTTGCGGCCAACTTTTACATCGCCTTTTACGTCCGTGCTTTTTACGTCGAGTGAAAAACTTTCGCGAAGTGGCTCATATGCAAGAAAAACAAAAACGAATCAACAATAAGAATTCATGCCGGTTACTCTTGACAATTGATTTTGAACGAAACGTATAGAACACGCGTATCGGGTGAACGAATTTCTGTATGAATATATTTTATAGCAGAATGTAATTATTCATGACTTTTTAATGTAGGTTTGTAGTGCGAATTGAAATCTATTCGATAACATATTAAAAATATTAATATTAACACTTTTTTAAGAAAAATATTTATTTATCTTTCGGTTATTATTTTTGTCATTTGCATGATATATTTTAATTCAGAATAAGAACTCGTCTTAGATTATCTTCGCGGAACTTGCGAAAGCTTTCTGTCACATGATAAAAGGCGGTTGGATGTAGATAGAAGCGAGTAAGGTGATAGGTTTTTGCGCTGACTCGTCGCTGACACGAAGTGGTTTGGGTTACGTCGCGGTGGTGAGATGATCGTCGAAAGGGAACAACATGCTTCGACGCTCGGAAAATGTCATGGGGTAAACGTGATGCATCTCGAATATAAGTCATCTTTAGCTTACATAACTAAATAAACGTCAAGTGTTGGACTGGTACACACATATGCATATCAATTGTATTCTCATTGTCAGTAAAAACTTTTCAAATGCTTATTATAAAAGAATATATATAATATGATTTAGGTATCCGATGGAAAAATTTTATTATCGTAAACGGAGTAATCTTGTTTGTATTTAGTATATATATATATATTAAAAATTCCATTTGATCACGTTAAAAGAGAAAAATTCTTACAAATAAAAAAAATTACATTCATACTAGTTTATTTTATTGTATGTATTTTACAGAGGAATTAATGGAATATAATAAAATGCAATACAACTGAAATTCTTGGTTACTATATTTTTATTGCATTTAATTTTACAGGAAGAATATGTTTTTTTTTTAATTTATTAAAAATAAATTTATTTATTTTTAACGGCTTTAACTAATTTCAATGGTTTTTCTCTGATATAAATTAAGTAATAGAATAAATAATAATTATTATTTCTTACTTTAATGATTTATATATATATTTAGTTATATATATATATATATGTATAACTGAAGTATATAGAAAAAAGTTAACAATATACAACAGAAAAAGATGAAGAAGTAACAGATAGTGAAATTACAGAACACTGTGAGAGGGAAAGTTCTTTCCTACTAGGTATCATTTTACTCGGTTTAACATTTCAACATGTGAATGCACCATCCCGTGCAGGTAACTGTAATATCTTATGTCCCCGATACATTCAGGAATTTCTAATGACCAATTAATGTTTACTAGTAAGTTTGTAGTGTATCGCCTTAGAAGTGAGGTCTCTTAAGCTATCTGAGCCAAATTATCAAAACATAAAAAAATATATATCAAAATTATTTGCCGTCAAAATATACACGTCTCGAATTTTTTAATCTTAAGCTATCTAGCCATTATATATAGACTTACAGTTCTACTTATAAAAGAGAATTGAGGGGATTATTTTTTGGTCTCTAACTTGTCGGACATTTTTCTCGTCAGCGAGCCCATCAAATTCTTCCCAATTTCCATTTGGTCGCTGACATAATGCTGTGTAATGACCTATTTTGCCTATATATAGTGCCTATATATTTTATGATCCCGCATAATTGCCTTTTTTCGTTGTCTTTATTTGTTAAATATTTTGGTATTTCTTCTATGAAGCAGTTTTTGGAAGTAACAATTTCTATTATTACTAAATTATCTGTAACAATATAAAAATAATGATCGTATTATTATTTTAAATTAGTTTTTATTTTATTTTGCTTATTTTTTTGTTTTTATTTACTTATTTTCCAAAATTCTCTGATATTTGTCTCCTGACAAATATGGCATTTTTGTTTTTTTGGAAATGCTTCTTCTATT
The DNA here is from genome assembly GCF_047496725.1 of Anoplolepis gracilipes. NCBI lineage: Eukaryota > Metazoa > Arthropoda > Insecta > Hymenoptera > Formicidae > Anoplolepis > Anoplolepis gracilipes. The sequence continues at coordinate 11,748,649 of NC_132976.1, read as the reverse complement.
TCAGTGATATTAATACTCTTCTTCCTTAAGTGGGTTTCTTTCACGAATAACATCTCACATTGCTGTTTCATTGGTTCGTTACATTGTTTCTCGCAATAATCCACATATTCCAAAGAATGAAAACTATTGCCAATGAATTTTAAAAACATCTCTCCCACATCACTTTCACAGTCAACTGTTATTTGTTTTAGTCGTTGATTATACGCGAGAATCTTTCCGTGTGTAGCCATAAGTGTGGTTCTGCGTTTATATGCTTCATTGGTAATATCATATGTGAAAAGATATTTTACGATATCAAAGAACTCATTATCTTCAATCGTACTTATCTGTAAAAAAAAAATCATTTAAGAGCTCTCTTTTGCTTTTGTTCTATTAAAATTTTTTACTATTAAACTATTTACTTACTGTGCGCTATTGGGGTCGAAGAAGCTAAGTACTTTTTCTTTACAGTTTATAATAAAGTTCGAATCGATCTCGAATACTTACCATTTTTAGTTAGATATAGTTAAAATTGTTCACTTACCATTTTTTTTACATTTTCATCGTCTGTTCCAATTACATATAATATTTGGATTAAACTGTCGAATGGACACGAATTTATTAATGAATATGAAATTCCGTCTATTTTGTGCGCCGTTAGATGAATATTAGAGCAATGTTTGAATATGCCCACTTCATTAGGCTGCTTGTACTGTAGTTTTTGAGAAATACGTTCTGTTTGATATCCTAAATAAAGTGGTTCCTTTAATATATTTTTTTCATTTTCTTCGTTTTTCAAAGGTGTTATTATTGGCCTCGTATCTTCAGATTTTTCTTCAATGTTTTCTTTATTACTGTCAATAAATATGCTGCAACTGTCAACAGAGTCTCTATTTAAAGTTTTAAATTTTTTAATAATTTTTCCTCTCCAATTTTCTGTCTCTTGAAGATCTTGCGATATATACAAACTAGTTTCATCTAATTTGTGTGTATCTATTTTAGAATTAGCATTGGCTAAAAGCATTTCATCAAATAAGTGATCAATATGGCTTTGAACAAAACTATCGACTCTTATTATTTTATTTTTAATATCTTTAAATACTTTATGTTTTATTTTATTAATTTCTCTTTTGCAACTCGCTGTCGATCCTCCCATGCTTTCATAATCTATTTTAGTTTCCAATAATTTTGTCCATAATGGTAATAGGTAAATATCTTTTTTTTAAATTTCTGCTAATTGTATGTTACGATAGCCATTTGGTCTATCAGTTTCATTCTCAGATTCTTTTTCTATTTCTTTTTCGATAATTTCGACCCATTCCTTCCAACTGTTGGATGTCGTTTTCGTATACATTATATTCTTCTTAAAATCATCTATGTTAGATTCATTTTCCATATTCATAATATTTTGTATTTCATCCTTAATTGTACCTAAAAAAAAGTTATACAATATACATTTTATCCGAAAATTATTGAGAAGCATTACTGCTTACCTGTTATGATAGATTTTAAATATTGTTCTCTTTTTTTTAATTTATCAGTTTCTGTTTCTTGTTGTGACAATGTTAACATGGCTTTAATTATTTTTCTCGCCTCCAGTTCGTCTTTACAGTTGCAGAGAGCACCAATACACGAAGCGTAAAAAGTTTTTAATATTTTTGTCGAGCTTTTTAATAAACGTATATATTTTTTTATAAAGTGCACTCTATCGATGCGTATATAACAACGAGGAATATTGTTTTTTATTGTAATTTATTTGCATAATCATAGATGTTATTACATCCATCAAATGTTCTTGCTACCGCATGAAAAAGCGTGAAAGAATAATCTGTTACATATCTGTTTAGGTAGAGGAATTTTTAGCGATAACCATTCATTGAGCCAATGTTGTATGCTTGCGACTGAATGTTGTTCCGTGATCATTTGTGTAATGGGAAACTGCCCTTCTTCAACATTAACAACAATAAAATATAATAATATATAGGCAATTCTTTTGTCATCGCATATCATGATTTCTTTAAATCGTGCACCAGTCGCATCAATATAAATTTCTAAATTATTTTGATATTTACAAAAAAAGTTTTTTGTAAATCTGCACTTGCAAGTTTACGCAGTAATGTACGTAAAATGGGTCGAGTCCTATATTTCCAATACAATTACTGTATTTTGTCATGTTTTTCATAATGACAAGTGCTTGAATAGGATTTGAATGTAGATAATTCATGCGAGTTTCTTCGTTTTGTGCAACATGTAGCACATTATTAGATCTAATTAATGGACATTTTGGATCTTCAGGTTGCATTAGATCTGCAGCTTGTGTTGCTCGATAAGTATAAACACTTGTGTTCTTGCTCTCTTTAACTATACTTTTTCGAGTTTCTTCTCGAAAATATAACGGACCACAATTTTTAGTTTTTTCTTACCTTTTTTAAAACTACATAATAATATTACATTATTATTACAGTCTCTTAATTCAAATTTTATCTGAATGGTGCTACCACACCGACAATATCCTAAAATTATATATAATATAATAATATTTATACTGTGGAAGAGTATTTGTAATCCACAAGAAATTGAAATGAATTTAAAGAATAGAAAGAAAGAAGAAACTTTTAAGATATTTGCAAAAATAATTAATAATTATAATTGAGATTTGTTATTAAGAAGCATATTAAAAGTAGTAATTTTAAAATTTTAAACATACTTTACCATTAAGATATCCTCCGTTTATGTTTTGTGGTATGTAATGATTAATATAATTAATTACACATGATTGCAACCGTCTTGTTTTCCAAAATAACTTAGAAAAAAATTCTTGATAAATACCAGATCTAAATCTTAAAATTCTTCTGTAACTCACTTTTTTATCGAGATTACGTTCGGTTCTTTTTTGAATACGTTCTTCGATTATTGAATCAAATTCTTGCTTCGAAACAGAAATTTCAAAAGTTTGATCAGTTTCATCATCTGTTGTTAAACTTTCTGATGAACCTTTTGATGATTCCATACTGTTATTAATTGACGACTCTGTCAAGTTTTTTTCCTTGTTTAATAAAATATTTTTAATATTATATGTGTTATTACAAGCATATGTGTATAAGAAAAATGCCGTAATTGTTTCATTCATTTCTTTCGACATAGTAACCCAAACGTTGCTGTTCTTTGAGCTAATTTGATTATTGTTAATAATATCATTTTTATATTTTTGGAAACAGTTTACTAATAGGTCTACATTAACTTTTTGAGGCCTTCCTTTTTTCCTGATCATCTTGACTAGTTTAAGCACCAGGTGGACACTAGATTGATATGTTTACTTTAGATATTTGCGTAACACTCGATATAACTCTTCGAAGCTTCGCGAATAATTACTGATCGCGAGTAACTACCACTACTGATAGAAATATTAAAAAAGTTGTTTTAATTTATATATCGCTGCAAAAATAAACTATGTCGAACAATTAATTGCTTTTTTTCGAAATGTTTAATGTTGTAAATTTTTCCAAGTTATTTATTTTCGAGTTTACCTTTCATAGTATAATTTATGTCAGAAAAACAAAGTTGCTAACTTGCTGTAGAAGAACGCAGTATATTGAAAAAATTTAATTCTTCTTTTGATTTTGATATTAGAAGGTTTCCCGCATTTATTGCTAAAAAGTTATTATCATGAAAATAAGCGAGCAATTAATTTTATATAAATGACAATAAATAAATAAATAAATAAACAATAAATATATATATATATTAACAAAATTATAATTTATTCACCTCATGTTGCTTTGCTGTCCTCATGCTTTCCGTCTTTTCTTGTTTCTCATTTGCTGTTCTATAGCATTCACTCGTAAAAACACGGTTAATTACGATCGCGCGAGATACTTTAGATAATATTTTCGACATTAATTTTACACGTTGCGCACTTTATTTTATTAATTTTTTTTACAAAGCACGCGAAAACAACTTAGAAACTGAGATAGAATCAGAAGTGGAAAATCACGCGGCCGAATTTATATAATGCTATTTCTGTTAACTAATGAACATTATACGTACGCGTTTTACAGGAATTTAAAATCGGATAATATAATAAATATAACGACACACACACTTTGCGTGCTCGCTGCGCGATAAGGTCGAAAGACAAACAACACCATACGTCATCAAATTTTTGTGACGTATATACAGCGCACTGTTGTTCATATAGGACGTATGTAAGGTCGTAAGGTATTCGCGCAGCGAGTCTCGAATAGAAAACATCGTAGGACGTTCCGTCTGTCGTCTTATATTATATTATCTGATATTTAAAACTGCTTTTAAAATGCGTGTATATACTATTCATTAGTAATATTTGTAAGAGATAGCATTATGTAAATTTGGCCGGGCAATTTTTCATTGTCGGATCGTTGCTTTGCGTTACTATTATGTTTGCGTTCTTCCGTCGTAAAATAAAGTGCGCGTCATGTCGGGAATATATGTGAAGTGCCGGACGATCGTAATTAACCACGTTTTCACGAGTGAGTGTCAAAAAGCAACAAATGAGGAGGCGACTCGAGAAGCTAGCGGACGATGCTAAAGCATTTACGAGGTGAGTTTATAATTTTGTCGTATAACATACATCGTATTTTTCGTAACTTGGCGTTCGTTAATAAATATGTGATGCACGTGAAGAAAGTTTTTATTATGATAAAATATAGGACACAACTAATAATCAAATCAATTTTTGAAATTTTTTTACAAAAAGAATATATTTGCACAACAATTAAAAACAATCTTAGTCTTCTTTTTATATTAAAATAAAAGGTATTATGTCACTCAGTGGATTTTTGTAATTCTATAATTTCCAAGTTTTATGATATAAATCGAAGAGTAGTTTGCTTATTGAATTGATTAGATTTGTTGAATACGCTAAATGAAAAGAAGTTAAGAGATAAGTGCACAGACAACTCATTTCTTTTACGTGTTTCATATTTTTTTATCACAGGCGTAGATAGGAAATTTTCTCTCATCGGAATCGTGCTGTTTCCCTTATGTATTTATGCATTATAAGCTAGGTCAGGTCTCTAGATATAGGCATGATATAAGCACGATACAAACGCACTTGCACGCGTGCAAACACGTATATATACGAATGAATAGATCATCCCGTTTGCCGTATCGAACCATTTAGACGAACAACGGTTACTTCTTAATGGACTCACCATGCTCGTCCATTACCCTAGGCTGACACGCTTGTATCCCCCTCGACGTACACACGCACGCAAGTTATACAGGCCATACGTGACACCATTGTCACGTGGTTGTAACTAACTCGTGCGAGCTCTCGTTGACAAACGCGACCCTTTATTCCGACGTGCGGCTCTAACGCGAGAAAATCGGTGGAAACATAACGGGACGCTTAACTCTCTAGACCTGGGTCTATATTCGTGTTTCACCATGAAATGTAATGTTGCGATTTTACGAGTTATATTTGTCTAATACATACTTGAAGGCTATATATATATTAGGAACTTTGGATTTTTATAGCTATATTTAATTCTAGAAATGTGAATGAGCAACATTAATATCCGTTCTCTGTAAATTATTAAACTGTTAAATTTCTGTTGTTTAAGATTCTAGAATCTTCTGTGCGAATTTATATCGACAATGTCGATAGATTCTATTATTTGCGTTCTCTTTAAAATTTAATATCGCTTGGATTTTTAAGTCTTACCATTATAATTATAGAATTTAATTTGAAAACAATTCTCTCCTTTCTCGCTTTGCAAATTATTGAACTGTCAAATATCTGATGACGCTTTTAGATTTTAGAATTCCCCGCGCGATCTTACATCGAAAATGTCGATAGTTTCTGTTATTTGCATTCTCTTTAAAGTTTAATATCGCTTGGGTTTCTTATTATTATAATTAGAATTTAATTTTAAATATTAGAACTATTAATAATGAGATGTTGGAGTAAATTAATAATTACATATGTCTCAATTTTAGAAATTAATTTATCTCATATTCTAAAATGTATTATATCACACTTTCCTTACTACTATTTCACTACGGCTCACTGTTACTTTTGGCCAAATTTTTCTGAAAAAATGCCACTGTGCGGCGTTTACATAATCCGGCACGAAGCTCAGCGTGCGTGTGGAATCCGTCACGCGGTTCTCGCAAATTTGCGGCTAACCACGTGGGCGGCTGATATTTTCGGGCGTTTTCATGAACCACGGAGCAGAAATTTATGCGGACCCCTGGGAATGCGTTCGTGGAAGCGTGAGAGAAAGCGGAAGGAATACGACAACTTTAATCCTCGGTTGTTAGCGCGGCTTGCACGACACAGCCGCTCACGTAGAGCATTTTACACGCCACATTAGGAAATAAAGCGTTATTCTGGAGGCATATTTTTTCGCAGTTAATTTTATATCTTGAAAAGTTAGATTACTTTGTAAGTGGGATCACTGGGAATATCTTTCTACAAAGATATTATTTCGAAAAGCAAATGAATTGATGTTGTATTTAGCATGAAATTTGTTTTATGCCAAAATTTTGATTACACACGCACATTGAAAATTCGCCAAGATTTACTGTAACACTTATTCTAAATTTATGAATTTATTTTTTTATATACATGATACAAAAGTAACACTCATATCGTAAAACAATTCTGCTTTATGCGATACAGTGATATATAAAATGTTCGAACGCTATCATTATTCTTTTTATTCATAGTTTATCTACTTAATTAATTTATTGTAGAATTAGGATTTTCGTACAATAAATTATTGCTGTATAAATTAATAGAAAGTAAAAAATTTGAATTGTATTTTTAAAATATAACAAGTCTTTTTCTTTTATATTTTCCAATTAATTGTAATTTGTTTCGATAGAGTATAATAATCATTTCTTATTGATTAATTGTATTAAATAAAAAATATTTAATATTATAAAGCAAAAAATTGCACACTTAATGGTCGAACGATTTTTCCCTGAGAAAAATCAAATTGATGAATGGACGATTGAAAAAATCTAAATTAATTTTGACATATATTTGCAAAAAAACTTTTCGAAAAATAATGCGAATGAATGTACTGTACGAGAACGTGCTAGTTTGCAAAGAGTTAACCGAATGAAGATGATTGCGCTAAGTAACACTTTCATGCAACCTCTCTTCATCTCTCTCTCTCTTTTTCGTCGCGTCATTCTCGATCCCTTCCTGCGCTGCTCGTCCGTCGAACTAAGTAGATTACTCAACAAGTGGCTGCCAAACCTTGCACGGTCACCGACACAGTTTTAACGGCGAACGTTTTCCGTCACTTCGTGATGTAAATCGAACAGTCGTCGAACTTTGAGCGTCCGTGTATTTAATTAGTTCACTCTACTAGTGATATTAAATCAACACGAAAATGATATAAATTAATAATTTCATGTAACTTTAAGATTCAATTATATAAGGACGAATATATTCTGAAGAGCTCAGTAATTAAAAAAACAGTTTTAAACATAATTTTTATTTCCTCTAATTTTATTTGCATTAATATATTATATTGTTCTAGTACTCTAGAGATAGATAGATATTTAATTATCGCTTAATCATCTTATATTATCTTGTATTATTTATCGACGTTACAGCTCTCTGAATATTACTTGATGATTAATTCGGTGAAGATAATGATCGATCGCTGGATTTTGCAAGTTTATCATTTCTGTAATTCGGTCAGCGGGAAAAAGTTAAACGCGCGGGAAACGAGAAACGCGTCTGTATATATAGATTCGATCAAGTAGGTTAGTAGAAATCATTCTATACATCGTGGTGGTTTAACAGTCGCAAACGCGCGGCGGAAGTTTCGTCGTGAATATTACATACCACCGGCTGCAAACGGTAACGATTTCTTTCAGTCGAGGGGTTGCCGCAAACTAGGTAGACTGCATTATCGGTCTTATAGACGGAAAGACAGACGCGAAATGTCATCAGGGAACGATACCATGATGTAAGAATATCAAATACCGTAGTTGAACAAAGTATGTTCGTTTCAATTTAAGACGAGAAAAATTCAACCCAAAAATCTGTCAGAAACTCAACATTAATAAAAGGTGATATTTTTTTTATATTAAAATGAGTCTAGTATCTGTTAAAGTGTATAATACACAAATGACAAGTTTCATATTCTTTTTCATAAATCGTTAATTATTTCAAAATATTTTTCTTTGTAAAAAAGTGCAATGCAATGTTCACAATTTATGGGAACAAAGACATAATCGTTTACGCAATTGTGAACAATGCGGGAACTTTGGAGAGAGTTAGTCAAATGAAATTCCATAGGATAGGGAAAGAGAAGGAGAGAGTAAATTCGCGCAATTTAGTTCGCATTGCCATGTACGTTACATTTTTCAAGCATTGAATTTCCAGCTTGTATTTCAGACGGATTTCCAATTTATCATCCCGCCATTATACACATTACTGCACTTGTTATTCTCATATCACGGTATATTCCTGCGGTACTTTCTGAAACTCCAGTCTTTCTTTCTTCACCTTTCCTCGGTTTCTCGGTTCCTTTCAACAGCGACGGACCCGCCAGACTCCTTATTGCCTCTTTTTCTCCTGCTCTTTTCTTCTCTTTCCTCCCACGATGTTTCGTCTTATTTCCCTTTGTCTTTACCTCTCTTTCCATCTCCTTTCATCTCTTATTCTCTTTTATCGGCTAAATATCCTACGAACCTTCGAGGCCATAGCCGAAGGTACTAAGTTGAAGGTACTGATGGCCTTGCGCGTCTTTTTGCCGTGAGAGACTTCTTCCGGTACAGTCGCCACCAACATTGCAACATCTCCGTGTTGTATCTTTTTGAAATAAGCAATATCACAGACTATAAATTATCATGAAGAGATGATAGTTCATTCACTAGTAAAAGGTATTAATTCAGTACAATATTTCAAAAATTTTTTTTACTGTAAATGAATATCTAAATTAATGTATTCAAAAAACATATGCCATTGCTTTTTTCTCAGTTAAATACTTCATAAATTTAATAAATTGTATTATCTTAAATGTAAAATTTACAGTTTTTTTTTTCTTGTTATTAAAAATTTTTATATTTGCTTTTTTTATATTTATAAATTATTTTTTTATATCTAATTTATATTTAATATCTAATATCAAAATTTGAAGAATCTTTTTTATTAATTATAATTATTAAATATGAATTTATCATAATATGATAAATTTTTGCTTCCGCTTCTCAAATCTTGAGATTTAATTATATAATATACTTTTTGCTAAAAAGATAATAAAACAGATTAAACTAAAATTTTGTTTTAGTTAGATATATGTATATTCAATCTTCTAGAAATGATATAAAATTATTATTTCGAATGAAATTATTGACTCGGTAAATTGATGTAGAATATCTGAATGCATTGTGCGAATGAATTCTTATTTAGCCGTCGCTAAAAATAGAATAAAATACGCAAACTTATTTTGAGACGCGATTGTCCATGCGCTCGAATGCAAATACCTACACGCGTGTAATTATGCCCACGCGAATCGATTTAAAAAAAAATGGAATTGTCGAAAGCGAATATATCGTGGCATATGCATGAAAAATATGAACGATATAGATTCTGATTGGAAATTTTAGTGTGTGTACAAAATATTTTTAGGTCAAACACTTTTATAGATGAGAATTCTAATAGTTCAGAGAATTGTCATCGATTCAGTTAGTTTGCATGACGTAATACGGACTTCGATATTAAAGTGTTGCTATAAATAGTGTTTTAGAATTATTACAAATGGACATTTTAATGAATAAAATTTTTAATTAAATATTATTTATAGATAAAATATTTAAAGTTTATGTATTAATATATTAATGAAAATATCAAAAAATTGAATTCACTTAGGCACAAAACGCTGAGGAATAAATCAGTCGGACGAAGAAAATATTGCGGAGATGAATTTATTAAAAATTAACGTACCGAGACTTTAAATATATTTGACATATAAATATCATAAGCTTAGAAATATATTATTTTTTATGTAAAAACATTTAATTTAATTTAAATTAAATTTTTATTAAGTACTGGTTGATTATTTGTTTCTTAATTGAAGCTTGACCAATTGCCGCTGCAAATAGAAATATAACGCATCACACGCGCGCACGTAGGTCATTACGCGTGCATTCTGCACTCGTCATATGCATTATTCCGCGATGGTTTATGCGTCACGTCGCATTCGTTTGTGCATCCATCCCCACTCTGACTCCGGTACATGCATACGTGCGCATACCCGCTTGTCCCGTCGGTCTTTCCTTCCTATTTGTCTAATAGTACGTCCGCGTGTTTCTCGCTGCGATAGCACGCGTATGCGTGCGAATTCCCTCGGTGGAGGAGGAAAATGAGCGGAGGGGAGGGAGAAGCGTTGTTACTGCGCTATAGAAACTGAAGGGTTGCACATTGCGCGGGGGACAGCGGGGTTAGGCGCGTGTGTAAGCGACGTGTTAATGACATTACGTAATACCGAGCAAGCCAATCAATATGGTAGACACTGTGTGCACTCCGATGTACGTCATGTCTCTCCGCGCGTTATTGCATCGGGCAACGTCAGTGTCGCATCCGAGTGTCCACGTGCGACGGAACTCGTCGGTTCTCGATGCACGGTCAACTCCAGCAGTCGAGATTTATAAGATTCGATATGTAAAGTTCTTTTGTAAGAAGAAATTCCGAGATCGAAATTGAATCGCGGATGATCTCTCACGGAAAATCTCGGGAATGTTCTCAACCTGTTATCATTGTAAAGTAACGTTCGAATATATCGAGAATATGCAAAAGGCTTTCTCTTTCTCTTTGTGAGAATATTTTGTAAATCCTTTGAATGAGAAACATTAAATGTTTTTTTTTTTTTTTTTTTTTTTTTTTTTTGTTATATTGTTTAATTCTTAGCTCTTATTTAATTAATATTAAATCGAAAATTTATTGCTACGTACATACATTATGTTGAGATTACATCAGGCACCAGAATGGAAATGAATATGAATGCGTTTTGTTATTGCCAGTCAAAATTTACGATGATCTGAATTTGCAATAATTGCGTATGAAAATAAAAAGAAGAGTGATTCGTGGCTCGAAGCGAAAGTCTCAATTTGGTAGATGGCAACAATTGCAAGGAAAGCTTTCGAGGAAATGTAGAAATAATTGCAAACGAGGCATGTCCGGTACAACGAAGTGACAGTCGCGGCAGGATGCAACGGTATGCACCGCTGCACGACCATGCGCATTGGACAGGTCGAGGGGGAATGATCGCATGGTTGCGCAATCGATCATTGCGTGTTAGGGCCCGTTTCTACGTGACGAGGTGTCACGACATTTCGCTGTCATGTCCAGAGCCGTAACTAAAGTCGAGCCATAACTAAAGTGAGAAATAAATTCGCGTTGTTTATATGAAAACTGAATTAGCTGTAACACGAAAATAATTTACTAATTAATTGGCAATTTATAGAATAAATTTATAAGCATATTTAAAAGTTTTCAATAATGCAATTCAAATATCCATTAAAAAAGAGCACATTTATAATATTGAATACAACATGTTTAATATTACGTATATAATGCTTTTGTAACTGTCTTAGAAATGAAAAAACTCTATTAATGCGAGTGTGTAAAGTTTGTTATACAAATTAATTGAGTTATTTTTATAGTTTGCGAAAAATTTGAACATTTTTTCAACTTAAATATTATTGTTCTGCAATACACATATATGTATACATATATCGAGAAAAAGTGTGAATTCGATATTGATCGAGGAAGACACGGTTGAACGTACCTATAGGGTAGTAACAGTTCCGGGACACTTTGTATATGGAAGTCTGTGGGCCAGCCGCTGATTACCATTACCGCAAAGTGGGTCTCTTTGTGTTGCGTTGTGCAGGATTGCGTGCTCGATCACGTGCTGCGGCTTACGCACACGGTTGTCGTGCGACATAGCGAGGAACAAGTTTCCCCGGTTTCAAACGCCCACGGAGACGATCAGCTGATTCCCGTCAGGGATTTTTAAATCCACGATTAACGTAACATTGTGCGTATCGCTTATACACACGAATCCTTACACGGTAGCGTGCGCGTAGGCGATTTGATTCTAAAATCTTTTTTTTTTTTTTTTTTTTCTTGCAGAGAACATACATTTAAATTAATACCTATAATGCAGTTAAATGCAGATTAAATAATATTGAAATTCTTTTCTTTGTATCATTTTTTAATTACAAGAAACAATAGTGTCTGATAAAACAAATCCAGATTTTATATATCTTGTTGGGTTACGAAATGAAAATTGGCTCGATTTTTGCTACCAATCACACTCTGCTGGCAGATTGTTCGATTTTTGTTGAAATTTTACTGACGTTTGCTGAAAAAATATGACAGATTCTATATATCAAATCCGTCATTTTTCTGCTAACAAAACCTATAATAAACGTGTATGTCGTGAAATCGATAGACTTATTGTTAACTGTCTTTTAGTATTTATCTCTGTTAATTATTTTATTTTTTTAAATTTTGTTTCTGACTCTATTAAAAACTTCTTTTTGCGACATTTTGTTCGGTAAAAGTATATACACATGTTTCTTAGAACTGATAGACATCAGAAATGCATGAACGTCAATTTCAACTTTCTTTTAATAGATAAGATATGAGTTATTAGACGCGAGAAGTTTAATTGCGCGCAAACATAAAATGATTGGGTGCTTTATAAATCACAGGTTACATTCTTCTTTCTCGTATATTATAAAAACAAGATTTTTTTATGTATATAGTTTTATATAACTAAGTACACTTCTAGATTATTTCAACGTCAAATGAACGGAACAGGGGAAACCATGTAATGCTGTTCTTATGAATATTATGTAACTACGAGTTGTTCAGTTTGTGTGTCTTTCTTCCATTCACGTCGTCAATTTGTCGAAGTCGTGGCAACCCAACAAGAGGCTCGTTCGCGTAAACGCGTCGCGCGGTAGAAAGTAATGCAGCAGGTAGAAATACACTACATGCCTGCCTGCGAGCGTGTTCGCAGGTGAAAAAGAAACATCTTTCCTTACTTTCCTTACGCCTTCCGCCTCATCCCTCAAGCACTAAGTGCGTCACGCGTGCATGCATGCGTGATCGATCGGTCGCGTGTTGTCGTGTCGCGCCGCGTGCGCGGTCACGTGCCGCGTCACGAGGAGAAAATGACGATGTCATAAGAGGACTTTCAAGAATCATACGGGATGGCGCGTGCGTTAAATGTTTATTTAACATGTATACGAGATGACATTTGCTAGGACACATTGTTAGCTTCTCGCGTAAAGCGTGATAATAATTAGTGAAGAAAAATATCACGTTATCAGCAAAGCATATAGGCTTCGTCTCGAAGGAATATACTTAACTATCTGATTTATTACCATTAAATTAGAGGCTCAGAGTTGCATGATAGTAATTAATATAGTTTAATCTAGTTTAATTTATATTAATTAATGCGAAATAATTACTTTTTTTTTTTAAATTAGATACATATCTTATAAAACAGCTTGTATAGTTTATTTCAAGCAAGTTGTTTGCAAAAAAAAATTGTTCTTTATTGTTTGCTGGAACTTGTATACAATTTATCGTACAATTTCTTATCATTATCTTTTTTTTCTCATATGATTTCTCTTCATAAATCGTAAAAAAGTTGTCTGATCGCTGTTTCATGAAAACGCTTGCTCGATACGTACATAAGTTCGTAAAGCTCGTTTCGCCCGGTTATTCCGTGATTAGATTTGCATTCGCTCAAATGGCTTACATCCGCGCGAACACATTTGGCGAACTATGTTAAATCACATCTTACACGATATTCACGGCTCGGAATCATCGCCCGCACTTTCCTGTTGAGTTTGACCTCCTTTGCTTTTGATCAATTGCAACGGGTTTATCCTTCTCCGAAAAGGGAAAATGTCTATCATTCTATTTCGTTCAGATCGTGTTAGTATCATTTGAGAGATTGAAAATTCGATTATTATAACTTTTGAGGGATTTTCTTTTCGACATGTCATGGAACGAGTCTTTGCATCATAAAGATGGAATAAATCTAAAAGCAGAAAACGTGCTCGAGTAACTTACATATTGATCTCATTATTAATATTACATTTAATATTAAGTTAAATACATAATTATAGTTATATATTCTTGATGTTACATATATTTAATAATATTAATAATTCCCTATTTAAATTAATATTGAGTTACTTTTCAACTTGCCTGTAATTTCTTAGCTTTATTAAATATATTTTTTATTATATTAGAAATGAAATATATGTTCTATTTATGTTACAGGAATTTTTAATTTTAGTTTATTGTAGATTTATTTTACCGAACTCGGGGTGAGAGTATAGTTTAGCATATAGAGATATTGTCATCCTTGGGTGGTTTTTGTCGATCATTTCCATTCGATTACATCTTTACTCGCTTACATTATTCAGATATACATATTAATATCACAACCTAGAATCGATATATGAACGAACCTCGGTTGCACAAAGATGTTTTTGCGTAGATGCGGATGCATCGATCGATAGTCACTTTGTCAAAATACTAGAACTTGCTCGTTCAATTAATCAGAGAGGGAAAAAGCAAGCGATGAATTTTGAAAGAAAGTTTTATACTTTAGAATTGGGTTAGAAATTTACGGAAAAGATCAGAAATGTATATTACGTTTTTTATTTGTTTCCCGTAAAGTTAGTCTAGCTTTTATTCGCCGGTTAATTGTTATTTATAAATTATAATGGAATTATACATTTCACGTGTTGAGAATAAAAAACGTAATTAATATGAAGGTATGAAAATCTGATCATGCTGTAAATATGTAATTATACATGGAGTTGAATCTTTGAGTGTCGGCATATTTTTTTATATTTCTTTCTTGGCATACATTATAGATATTTATTAAAAATTAATTAACTATTTAAATTGTATTTTTTCCTATTTGCTTGAACGATGCAAACGATTATTATTATAGAAATGATATTTATACAATTCGCTCTTTTTTAATTCTGGATAATTTATGCGGGACGACGATCAAGAGTGAAATTCGTGAGAATTCGCTTTAAGAAATGTCGAGGGTGCGGCAGCGACACCGAGGACGTAAATCAGACGAAACTGTACCGTGGAATTAAAGGACTCTCCACCGGCCTTAATGAATGTACCGCCGCCACTAATTAGACGTCCTTAGTACCGCGCGCGTCGCTTTATACTGAGTAGAAAGAGAACGAAGAGAAAGTATCGTCATAACCGCTATTCATAAGCGATTTAGGTTGCGAATTACGAGCTGCGAAGCTAAAATTTTATTGATAAGGATTAAGAAGTTTATATTTTTATACGCGACAAATAAAAATATTCGAAAAATTGATTCTGATTTTTAAATTTTCTACATTGAAATTTTAGAAAAGTTTTATTAATTGCTAAAATTATTAGTATATCAAATTGATTTTGAAATTCGCCTTTTTTTTTTTTTTTGCTTTCATTTCTTCTTCGTTTTGGTGATAGAAAGCGATAGTAAAGATGTCTACGAGACTCTAGTCTTGTTTGGATGCACTATTTCCTTGGCATCGAAAGGCAAATACTCAAAACATATCTACAGAGGCAAGCATTGAAGCTTCTGGAGAACGGATCGTAATATCGATACATGCATTGGTTTCTCGTCTATCATATCACTGGCATTCGGCCGATCGGTCAATCACTGTAGTCAAACGTCAACGTAACAGGTTGCACCGTTGAACATCGTTTGAGGGCTGGTTGGTAGTTACCTCCGGCTCGACCGGTTCCCTTCAGGGGTCGAGAGTAGATACGGACTGCGAGCAGGCACAGTCGGAGTAGAGTAATTTCTGTCTACGAGGGTCGCTGGAAACGCTGGTTGTCCCCTTTCCCCTCTCTTCTTTTCTCTTTCTCTCTCTCTCTCTCTCTCTCGCTCGCTCTCGCTCTCTCGCTCTCTCGCTCTCTATGCTTTCCAGAAGGAATCTAGATGAAAGGCTACCACTCTAAAGCTATGAGCCCTCTGCTCTTCGTCCCTCATCGACCACAATTCTGTCTTCGAAGACCGATTATGGATAATTATCCGCAACCTATTACGTGCTAAAATCTTGTCATGGCGATTATTGCCGGAGCGTGAAGAAGCTGCTTTCTGTGCGATGCCATGACATTGAATAGAGTACTCGACGCTTACCGTCGTCTTCGACTATCGACGTCGGGGCTTAGTACTTGACGAACTGAATCTTTACTGTACGAGAAATCTTGTTAGAACGATGGAGCTTTTTCTCTTTCTTTATTTTACAAAAAGCATCGATAAAATTATTTATCATTCTTTCAGCAGTTAGAATTATTTTCAAGAATCGTTATTCACTGATAGTAGTTACAATATATATGTTAAAAATAGTCAACAATAAAGATTTGTAGCGTCGAAGAGAGATTTACTTTTCCTTGAATATAAAAAGTGAACCTGCAATAGAAAAATGTGACACGAAAATGTTTGAATTTGTTCCTGAAATTGCAAAATGCATTTTTTTAAATTGTAATATTACGATTGTAAGATATTAAAAAAGACTTAAAATTTATGAATTTTAAAATATTTATTTCCTGAAACTTTGAAACTTTAGGAAATTCAAGTGTATGGTTTAGATTTTAAAATTATAGATTTCACATATGAGACTCAAGATTTAAATAAATCTAAAATTTTAATTTTTGAAATTAGTTTTCCAATGGAAGGAGATAGGAAGAGAGAGCAAGAGAAAAAGATAATGAGAAAGAATATTTCAAGTATTACATTTTATATAAATATTCTAAGTATATATCTGATACAGCTATACAACTAGTTAAATAATACAGGCAAATTGTACCGTGTGTTCGCTAGCTACGCTGCATCGTACTTTCTGTCGCAGTGCAGCTATGAGGGTTGTCATGAACCGAGGAAAGACTAGCTATCCATCTAAACAGCTGCTTTACAATTCGCAATGTAGGGCATCTAGTTAGCGCGAATCGGTGCGGCATTATTTTTGCGCAAAGTCGCGGCAGTCAGAATATTATATTCAACGCGGAATTATGCCATCCATCAAAATATCGATGCCTAGGATAATTGATGCCATCGGAACGGCGACGCCAGTCACGCTAGACAGCGCATGGCGTAAAATTGAATATCGATTAGACGTTCGGAGAGGGTTCGAAATGGGGCTCGCCGCGCTAAAGTTATTAATTCCCCTCGCAAGCAAAATCTCGCGATTAAATGGTAGCAACAACGCCTGGCTTGCAATGTAAATTCACCATTAGTTAGTCTCTTTCCTAATTAATTCTTGATCTTCGATAAAGTTATGTATGTGTTTTAAGACTAAGTTCCAAGAGATGTTAAGGTTTCAATATTTTCAGGATCACAATATTTCAAAATGTTTAGAATTAAAAATTTTTAAGTTTCAATAAACACGCAATTCTTCTGTCTTCAGATTTTAATGCTCGATGATTGCAAAGTTCCAAACTTCTCCTATTTCGTGTTAATTTATAATTTAAAAATTTCTTTCTGCCAGGTCTTAAAACTTTGAAATTTTAGATATTTTGATACATTGAAAATATTGGGACCGAAGACATTCTCAGCTTATTATGAAACGTTGATATTTCATGACTGAATTAAATTCAACTATGCATTTTAAACTTGACTTGTTTGTAATTTTGACATCGCGATACTGACACGTGATGTAATATCCATATGTGAAAATAATTGCTCCATTAATATTATTTGCGTTTTATTTCGCTTCACTTATTGTTTCATTCCGGAACAACGAATGAAACGCGAACATCTTTGTGCAAACCCATTTCCGTGGAACGGACTGTAACTTATCAGATTCGATGAAATTTCCGGCGGTGGTTTTATCACAGGTTTTTGCAAGTGTTTACGCTCCTCGCGTCCTATACTCCGTTGGTCCAATAGTAAGACGATTTTATTTTTGCTCTTTTTTTGCTCTCTCGCCTCCTTCGCGGCAGGATCCGTTTCCGACCGGAGGAGAGTGAAGAGGAAACCATTCTGCTTCGCTCTCTCTCGATCGATATTTTAACGGAGAATAGACGGACCCTCGAGAGGGTAGAAGCCTTTACGTAAGCGCGCGACATGAAATCGGAAAATGAAACTCGCATCGACCTTTGATCCTTTCGCGTAACGTCGAAAGAAGGATGACGCTCGGACACGCCAGAATTTTCTATATATGTAACTCTTCGGGACATGGAAAGCATTGTAGAGAAGATTATTTCTTGTTATATGTGGTAGTATAAAATCCATGAAATGACACGAATATAAAAAAAAAAAAAAAAAATAAATTTTAGATAAAATTTGACAAGTAAATGAAAAACTGCAAAACATAAAAAGAATGTTGTCTATTTAACTTTACAAAATTTATTGCGGTAATTTTTTTTTTCACATTGTGCTTTTCTTTTTGCCTCCTGTTTAGTTTATCGATGAAAATGTTCTACATATGCTTGAGAAACAGTTATATGGTTTATTTATTTTTAAAATTACGCAAGTTAAACTTTATGAGAAAAACTCGATGAATCTTCATCCAAGTGTTTACACATTTGTACCAATATGTTTATTTTGAAGTAATATAAATATAAATTAAGATTCAAAACATTATCGTTCATTGAAATCAAGAAAATCAGTACGAATGCGGTAAATGACGTCGCAATCGTTACGTCGGAGTTGCGGAGGCAACGGTATTATTTTAATGACGTTAATGCACGACTAGATACTAACAGAGCGTATAGCATTTGCATTTTAAAAATGTGGCCGTGCATAATTGAAGTTGCAAGTGAACAAGTCGTCCGCTTCTCTCGATTTCTCTCTATACTTCAGTCGGTATTACGCTCGATTCCCAGTTATTGAATTACACGCATTATGAAACACATATTTGCTACGAGCAAATAACCGGGGCGTAGCACTACATCATTATAAACTAATACTTTCTCTAAAGAGAGAGAGAGAGAGAGAAGAAGAAGAAGAAGAGAGAAACGATATAAACGATATATATAACTTATAATATAAAGACCGCTCATAAACGCATATAATTTGTATATTTTTCTTTATATATTATTTATTTTTCTTGTACATGTTTTCCTTTCTTTTATGATCGTTGAAAATTTGTTCAAGTTGTTCTCGTTGATTATGTTTTTATAAAAAATATAAAACAGAGGTATTCAGAAGGAACATAAGTCGAGTAAAAAGAAAGCAATTTCGCACCTAAGCTCATAGCGTAAATTCGCGAATTAATCGCGATCACTAAAGCAGGCAGAGGTGCACTTGCATACTTGATATGTGCAATAAAGGGAGACATGTCGAAATTACCACGACTGCAAAATCAGCTTCTACGAAAGACCGCGGAAACAGTTGCGTAATATCGTCGGGCTTACACGTGTTTCCCTGGCTTAAGACAAGGTCGTGCGTATAATAACGACGCAAGATAAATCACGTGAGGGTTGCGTACAAAGATCCTGCAAAGTCAGAATGTTGCTTGTAATATTATATTCATAAAATGCCATACTAAGGTTTTGATTAACCCTTTTGAAGCCGATAGTATTACAAGATATTGTGCAGCGCATATTATAATAGATAATGCTTGGTTTTGAACAATTACATCTAACGCTATATAAATGCACGGATTTAATTGCACAGCCATCAGTTATACAAATATTAAAAGTAAAATTTATTTTAATTAAAAATACATATATATATATATATATATATATATATATATATATACATATATGTGTGTATAAAATTAAAATAAATACTTAAAAAGTATTTCCACATGCATAAATGTATATTTAATATAAGTCTAAAATAGACATAAATAAAGATTACGATTCTGCAATTTTTTTACCTTATAATTCTCGTTTCGAATGATATGTCAGTTTCGTCGGACTCCGCTTTTTACTATAGAGAATGTAATATGCTCGAAGGCATATAGAGAATATCCGCTTTCATTGAAATATACGGTAATCCACAAACAAAACCGCACAGATGCTCATAGGATATTTTCTGCCCTACTGTACTACATTGCATTGTTTACATTTGTAATACGCTATATTTATCTGTATTCATGAAAGTTGTTCGATATACAAAAATTCGTATCGTATAATGAATGATTTTAAAAGAAAGGTTTTTGCAGAGGAAAAGTTGTATATTGTTCTAGAGCGCGATAGATAATTCAAATTATAGATTGACATATATACATCTGCATTTATATATATATATATATATATATATATATATACGTTCGTTATTTATCTTCTACGTATCATATATATTGGTTTACGTTCGTCTATTATATATACATATATATTACATAAGCCTGTTTCGATAATCGTATAACACGCGACTGTTACTCTTTATTACGAGAATTTATTTATACGCTTTTTTTTTTATTTTCGCGCGAACGTTGTACAGTATTGCTGCTAACATCCGGCGCTGGTATCAGCGTGCCGTGAGCGCGAAAATCCGAAAGCGTGACGACGGGGACGTCACGGCGTGTCGCCGCGCGACCAGGTTAACGAAAACTGATGCGGAATGACCGGCCGTTTCGCTCGGTTCCCCGTGCGCGAGAGACACGAGAGGCTCGTATATTTAGAATGGGGGCCTTTAACTTCGCTGCGAATCTTCGAGACATTTCCGCGACCGGAGACAAATCGTCGACGCTACTCACGTTGACGTTGGCGTTTTCAAAGAAAAGAACCGTTGATCGCGACAGTTAGCAGTTGCCTGCCTGTCGACGTTCCTCCATAAATAAATTGTCTATTTTAAAAACGACGCATCTCATATTTCAAAAATCCTATTGGAGAATTGATGTACTACAAGAATAGTAAAACGGTACTTAACTTAAGAGACGCAGTTCTTTGAACGAAATTAAGATAAGTCTAAATTGAACAACGCGAATTAAAAGAGTTAAATTTTTATCATTAAATTAATTAATACGACAAGATGCAATATTAATAATATACTTGAGTGCTGACATTAAATGTCAACTGTCAATTTATTCGAATTTATTAAACGAGAAATAAAATAATTACACTAATAATTAAACTAATTACATTTGTTTTGCAACGCGTATATTAACTGTCTTTTATATTTTGTAAATAAAATTTAGTTAAAAATTTTACCGCATCTGTTTCGATGCAATCTCGTACATCAGAGGGAGAAATTCACGAAATTAAAATTATACATTTGATTTCTATAGAGTAGAGTATTTACGGTCGCCAATAATATGGTCGGGTCGATTCCTACAATGGAGATAGCCGATGGTGTGACTAAAGTTTAATTGACGTCGGGATTTGCATTCGTTCGTTGTTCCATTCGCGAGCTTACATTGGCGCGCCGATAAAAATTCAGACCGGCCCATTGTATTCAAATTCCTGCGTGGCAACCTCGCCGGCTGGTATTCTCGTCCTGGTACACTTGTAAAACGAGCGTGTAAAAAGGAGCGCGACGACATCACGGCCGTGATTTCGCGTGCAGGCTTAACCATTTCGGGTCTAACAATAAGTTCAATTTTTTTTTTTTTTTTTTTTTTTTTTTTTTTACCTTTCGCAGTTTCGCCTTTTCAAGCCTTTAGTTTGATCGGCTTCATTTTTAATAGCAAAACTTTTGAGCTCGAAATGTCGAATAATTAGTGGATAGTGCTGTGCCTTTATTGTTATCATTGTCATTGTCAGTTATTAATATCTCTTTGTCATTTTCAAGGCACACCACGTGTCGTTTTTATTGACATTCTTATGATTGTCATTAACATCAAGTTTTTATAATACTGAAGTCTAATATGTATTTTAAATGTTAAAATACTGTGAGTCTAATATGCATATACATTATATTGCACGAGTATATAATATCGAAATATTTACGTTACGATATTTATTATTGTAACGACTTTGCTTAAAGTGTAAGTAAAACTTTAACGTAGTTATTTAACGTATTTAGTATTGTAATAAATGTTATGCTGTCACAATATTTATCAAATAATATTTACAAAGCATATCTGGCTTGCCTCTTTATTTCGCATTTAAAAAACTCCTTTATTGTTAGTCTTCAAAGTAACGCTGACATTTACGGTTTGTCTACATCCGCGCCACGTTTAAACAATCCTTGTATCCCTTCTTGAAGCTCAGTTTCGTCACGGATGTCTCGGAGGATCGTGTTAGCCCTGACCTTCGGTCTCGTTATCCGCGAGCAGAAGGGAGAAATTGGAGGTGAAGAACGGGGAAAAGATTGGGGCGAAGGGTCCCGGAATAAGGCGAGTACTCTTGTTCTGCCGTGCAGCCTCCGCGGTATGCGATTTCCGCGGAGGCTCGAGGGGTCTATCGACGTCGCGGGAGGGCACAGAGAGGACAAGGGTAAAGGAGGGTGGGGAAGGAAGAGGCTTGGTACGCCAGGGCGGTCGTGTGGATGCGTGGGCTCGTGTTCGACCCCGAAAGCGAGACGGAGATAGAGGGCACGCGGTGAAGCAGGGGGTTGCGCAGGAAGGCGGCTACGGGCAGGGAGGGAGCGAGAGAGGAGAGGAGAGGAGCGGAGAGATGAGAGGCGAGAGAGGGTTGGACGGGTTGGATTCGCCGGCTCGCCGCTATTGATTTTTCCCGTCAGACTCGCGGCCTCTTCGTTCCGCTCTTGGTCCTCGTTCTCCTACTCTCCCCCTACGTTCCTCTCTCGTTCCCTCTTTCCCCTCTTCCCCCTGCGCCCCGTCCCGCGCATCCGGCCCTCCCCTCCGCCCCCGCCGTTCCTACCATTCTCGCTCACTCGCTCCCTCTTTGTTCTCTTGCTCGTTAATACCTTGCCGCCCTTCGACTCTCGATTTGCGTTCTCTCTCTCTCTCTCTCTCTCTCTCTCTTTCTCTTTCTCTCTCTCTCCCTCTTTCTCTCTCTTTTTTTTCTCTTCTTTTTCCATGCATTTGCATCCGAAGATCTTTCTTTATTGTTCTTCCTCTCTCCTTCTCTCTCTCTCTCTCTCTCTCTCTCTCTCTCTCTCTCTTTCCATATCCCATATTCCTCTCTTTCTTTCTTTTACATTTTCTTCTTTTTCCTTCTACACTTATAGTTCTTAAGGGATTTAATTTCTGTCTCTATCCCTTTTTGCAACACTTTGTTACATTTCTTATCTCTGTATCTTATCTTTATTTTTGACTCGTTCATTACTTTTATAGTTTTCACATTTTTCGCAAATAATTCTTTTTATGTCTTGAAGCGAATTGCATAAGTCCCAGGATATATATAATTATCTCTATTCTGTTCTACTCTCTGTAATCTACTCTCGTTTCTTCATTTTATTTTTTATATCTCCTTCTATATCCTTTATATTCTTTCCGCTACTTTTCTCTTCTGTTCTCTTTCTCTTGCTTGAATCCATTCATTTGACTTTTCTTCATCTTATAAGAGGTATATCTTTCATTATCGGAGAATGCATATAATCTCTATATATATCGCTTTATCCCAATAGAGAGAGATTAAATATGGATCGCATATGCTGCTAATGAAAGGTCTGCTTAATGATCAATTGATGCTCTAGATTCTTGCATCCGTGAAACAGGTCGCTTCCGGTCGTTCCGCTTTCTATTTGTCATTTTTCAAACGCTATAGAAACGTAGAATGATGCCGATCACAGCTCTCACCGTCACAAAGTTACATTTTTGATTAATTAGCGAGATTTCAGGTTCTTGGCTAGATTGTAAGGTAGGCCGTTATGTTAATGAATGACGCTTTTATTATATTAATTTATCTTACAGCGGATAATTATTTTCTTCGATAAAAGGAAAACAATTTTTTTAGCAAATTGTCCCTTTATTAACTTTCTTAGAAGAAAAAATTATTAATATATTTTTGCAATAGCACATAGTTTATACATGATAAGTATGTCGAAGTTCTTTTAATGTTATACTGCAATGAATTGTCAATTGGCAATTCTCATTAGACTCATGATATATCATTTGATGTACAGCGTTAATTACGTTATCGTATCTGGAATACGTTATTGCAAGAAGATTCTTTCAAAGAATAATTCGCAAGACCTTAAGACAGGATTAACTTCATTAATCGCAATTGAAGCTATTCTTTCCTTGTTCGTATTTGATGGCTTTCATTTGCTATACATTTTATGGACGTGCTCTTCGAGATTGTCCGAGTATCCCGCCGTCTTACAACAATGTTTTCTTATACGGTAGTTATACCAATCGTGCGTATTTCCATATCTCGATCGGGAGTACTCTCGTAAAAGTTTTCACGATCTTCGTAAAACGGCGCTATCAGTATCTCTAGCGCTATCTGCGATCTAGTTTCAGAACCGATTAAACTATATCAATTTTGTATCTGCTACTTCCTCTTCGATCGAAGGCGGAAATTGCGTTCGTGCAGTCAGTGAGATTGATAATCCTTAACTCTTTCCAACCTAGTAATTTCAAATGGATTCACATCTGTTATGTTTAAAATATGCTGATGGCCCATAAAATGTTGAACTTTCTTTTTTAAATGCTTACAATAAAAAAATATAAAGCTTTATATGTATATATAGATGTTTATGTATGTTGTATAAGTTGTATGTGTAATTCGAATGAATAATAGAAAAATGCTCTGATAAAACTTGTATATCTTTATTTTTCAAAACTGGTATAAAACACATGCGTAATTTATTTGACATGTGGAAATATTTTGAAGAATTTTCATACAACGTAAAACCATGTGTACGATTGAAATACGATGAATAAAATTTCAACGCGTGGAAATTTACGTAATATAATCTTCGCGCTTTTATAATTTTTAGTAAATAATTCCACAATACAAAATACTATTAATCGAAAATTATTTTTATAACAGTCAACTCGAAAGCAATGTCAATTTAATCAAGTGCCATATATTTCTATTATAACATAATACTTTATAAACATAAATTATTGTATATATCTATACATTTGTATAAAAATGTGAAAAAAGAGTAATAGGCTTCATAAAACGTAACGCGTTTGACGAATCTTGGAGATATCAGTAAGTTTTTTAATAACAGATACGTTCTATAATGCTTAAAGGGTTATTCTCAAGCGATATTTTCGTTTCGTTTATAAGTTTGCGTCTTGCGCTGGGTCAGGGCGTCATCGTCAGAGTTTATCACCTTCGACCTATCTGCAGGCTAATCGTATCGGGTCTAGACCGTTTATCGGCTTCCTTGGCCTTTCTCGAAAGAGGGAGAAAGAGAGAGAGTAAGACAGAGACGGAAAAAAGATGCAGAGAGCCTGCGAAATTCACTTTCCGTCTGCCTTCGTTACTTCGTAAAGTAGAGTGACAGGTTTAGCCTGTGTCATGCTTGTGTTCATGTAAATTCAATCAATCTTATGATCCGAATACTTTCATCTCGCGTGATAAGCCTTTCCTAAATAGCTTTTCTTAAAAAAACATTTTCTCAAAAAAAAAAAAAAAAAAAAAAAAATGTATCGCAGAAGCATTGTCTAAAATATTTTCCAAGTATCTATATTCTGACATTTGAAATTGAAAATTGATGTTACACAAACTGTTACAAAAGTCCAACAAATCTCTGAAAAAAAATTTCATAAAAAATTAATACTAACTATTTAATCTGTTTTTCTTTCTCGATTTAAATATAAAAATAAGAACACTTGGGAGATATAAAACTCAAAATAAGAACGCTTCTATGAATATAAATTACTAACCGCTGAATGTGTCCACCGTTGCGACATTTTCCTCCTAGATTCGGAGGAGTACCATGTTGCCTATACTGTTCATGACTATGCTTCGGGAGTAATTTCCATGAGCCCGCGTACGAGAGCGTTCTCATACATAAACAATTTGCGTTTCCCGCTTGAAAAAGCGAAAAAAAGATCTATCGTAAAAGCGAGTCTTTCGACGGCGATGATTATGGATCTGGGACGGTATGCATGCGAATAGGGAACATAATCTTGTTGCTGGGCTGGAGATGCATAAAGATACGACATGATTAATTACGTAGGCGCCCTTTACGAAGCGAATAATGCGCGCCAAATATTTTCATACTACGGCGATCCGTCAATTGCACCTAATAAGTGGGTTTCGATAATAAACAGATTCTATCGCGTTGTACGGAATTTTCTAATAAAATATTAGCAGAATAAAGATTTTTTTCTTTATGCTAATTTCACGATCAAAGTGACTTTCAAAATATTTGGAAGTTAAATATTTTACTTCTGTTAATTTTACGATCGTAGTGTATTATTTTTATCCTCATCTTTTAATTTTGATACGCGTGTCTCATTCATGCATATCGTTCATACGAGAATCTGTATGGAAATTAGTGGAACATGTTATTTTCACACGCTTTGTGCGAATAGTAGGTTGGTGTATTTTTTTTTTTTTTTTTTATTATTATTATAAAACACATATGATTTTTTTCTTACAACTGTTGGTTTTTCATTTTTGTTTGTTTTACTTTTGAAATATTTTATTTTTGAAGATAAGTTTTTTTTTTTCTATTCTTTTACGTCTTTTTCATCTATAATAATGAGCAAATTACAAGTGATTTGGAAATGATCTCCGATTTCTTCGCATGAATATCTCGGTAATAAGGGACAGTGGGATGGGGTATATACTTTCTTCTTTCATCTCAGTTTCATTCGTACGCTTATTTTCTGCATCTCACCGCGGACGAAACCACGAGACGACGAATCTCGGTTGCGCAGCAACCGCGTTTCCTTGCGAGGTGGATAAGCGGACTCTTCCGGAAAAGAGAAATTGGAAACGGATGTATATGTATATACACATATATGTATGTATGTATGTATGTGTATGCTTCCATGCGAAATTGCGCGAAACTCGCGAAGACGAGATTGGGATGGAACAACTTTAAACTGCATTCCAGTGATCTGCTTGATTGAATAGCAAATTGGTAGACGATATAACGTACACTTGCGGCCGCTTGTTTCCGAGGAGAATACGAAAGCAGCGTCGAGTAATCGCCATGCTGCACGTTGCGATCGATCTTTTCCATCTCACGAAACGATTTCAAGATGGGAAACGCGTAAACTTGGCATATTTCATTCGCAATATAAGTGTTGAACGGATCGTTTAATCTCAACGTTTGCTGCCTGCAAAAATTCATATTTTTCGAAAAATCAAAACTGAATAAAATATAAATTTTCTTTTTATTATATTACGCACAGATATATACTCTCTCTCTCTCTTTCTCTTTCTTTCTTCATTCTTATACCTATTATATCTTTTATAAATGTATTATTCATTTTGATTTAAAAATGTTATTGTATAATTACATTCATTTTAAACTATTTATTAATTTAGCTGCAAAAATAAAAGAAATGAGGTTTGTAAATTTTCTTTATTTAAATAAAGTTGAACAATCATGTATTAAATGATTTATTTGTATACAAAAAAGATTAATAGATAATAAGATAAAATAAATATAAATATGAAGACAATATTTTTTATCACACATTGTTATTATGATTCTAGGAGATTTTGATAGTAAACAAAGAATAAGAGACGCGAAACAACACATATACAAACATATACATACACAAGAAAGACGAATTGCCTTGTTCGAATCGCGGCAGCGTTAACAGTCTGAGAATAAAGTTTCCTTTTGCGACGTTTGCCAAATCTAGTTCGAGTCGTGCGTGGGTCGTGAGAAATGCGAACGATGACAGTAAACGGAATTCGAAGGAGCTGCAGCCGAAGATTGACGATGCTCTGCGAAGGGCAGATACGGGGAGAGTGCCAATATACATGGTGTACAGAAAAACGATTCTCACATGTAGGGAAATCTTTTTTTTTTCCAAATTTTATTTATAATAATCAATTCAGATAATAATTATGCAATACTTATTAATTATCACACACGTACACATTAAGAGATTCATATTATTTAATTTACTTTATAATTTTAATTATTCCAAAATTTTCTTTATGATTTAAATTATTATTTGAAAAGTAAACGACGAAAAAAGAAAAATAGTCTCTGCAGCTTTAATCATTTAAGAAATCTAAAAAAGACAAAAACTGATATTGTATTGATAGAATCAGTTTGCGAAATAATCAAATCTATAGATAGATAATTATCTCGATAGCGCTAGAGTATATTGCTCATTTCAGAAAATTGTGTTTTTGTTGATATCAGTATTTATTTTTCGTCCACTCTATATAAGATGCGAGATTCAGCGGTTGAATAAGATAAACAAAGTGGGATAGGGATAGGAAGGGCTGCGGCTGATTCACAGAGAGCCCTCGTAAAACCGGTGCACTTCGTCGGGAATTCCGTTGCGTCGTTTTTCCGCAGCGCGTTTGGATTCCGCGAGATGTGATTTCTTTTTGACATCATTCTACTCGCAGGCATCTACAGTGTGTCTATTGTATATATACCAATCAGTTTATATTCCCATATCAAATTTATTTTCCATTTCTTTTATGACTTTTCAAACTATTAGATTTTATCTAAGTATGTATATTGAATTTAGAATAAACTTTTGCTCTTTTTAGGAAAATTCGAATTAATATGGTGTATCCCTCTTAAATTTCTATATATTTGTTGTTAATAATTAATGTTTTAATAAGTAAGAATTGAATTAGAAATAGTTAAAAAATAAATTTACTTATAATTGAGCTATTTTTGCTTTTGAAGTTTTCATGTATAAGATATGAAATTTATTTTATATTTACTTACATTTTTTAAAGTTATTATTTTAATTTCTTAATCTTTAAAAATTTTTTAACAATTCTCCGTCACAAGAGGTAAATATTTCATCGTAATTAAATTTTATAAAATAGTAGTAAGAAGAAACCACTGTAATTTTTAGGAAAAAAAAAAAACAAAATTAGGACATTAATTTTTCATAATCTTAGAATCAAAATTGTTGCATTTAATTATTTACAATTCGATGTGCGTATGATACAATATATGTATACATGTGACATTTATGCGTAAATATTGTTTAAGTAAATTGCGGTGAGAAATGGAACAATGGTATTCTTGGTGTTTTTAAAATTTTAATAAAACAACATGGAAGAAATGGAATAAAATACATATAACTTTTTCATGTTTTTTAAATGAAAAACTGGGACAAACTAAGACAAATTTCAAAGTGCGCGAGTACACTCGAAGATCCCTCAAGAAAAAAGAAAAGAGAAGAAGGATATGTTCTTGGAAATGAAGACATCTGGCCAACTTATTTTATCGAAAACTTTAAAGACTAAGTTGGCATTATAATCTGATTAAATATGATAGAGAAAGATCGTCTTTATTTATAGTCATACGCATTTTTCTTGACGCTATCTACGTTCTATCCATACTCTTTCAAGATAAAATTATTTGATAATCATCGTTGTTGCCTTTGCAAATTGACGGAAGATCGATATTGAATCCTCATATAACGAGTTTATAAAAAAAGATAGCTGCGAGGAAATATTTTCATTAATTACGACGCAGCAATTGTGTCGTCGTTTTTATTTCGGGCTCCATTCAGCATTCACCGACGTTTCCATTTTTGTCTGTTTCGATTGTGACATATCCACAGCTAGTAATTTTTTTGTCCACATACAAGAACGCGCCATCGATCCCGACTGGAAACCTGTTACCGCGTCAATGACGCTTTCACGAAGCTCTCCGAAGCACGTGCTCTTCTCCGTAATCGCGTTCATTTGTCGGTTTGGTTCTTTAAAATCGGTCGACGTATATATTTGTGATGTAATAGCTTTAAATGTACATATTATTATATGTCATATTTTCATAAAGATGATATAATATGTAATATGATAAATATCACATTGAAATGAAATCATAATATATTTAACCATTTATTATTTGAACAATGTTTCGAAAATATTAATTCGATATAACGCGCTCACTTTACAAATTTATATTTCATTAAATCATTTTAAAATCGATCCGTTTTAAAACAAGTGATTAGAATGGTAAGGTTTCTACTGCGTGTATTTTGTTGTGTATCATTTTATTGAACATTTCTTGATACGC
Source organism: Anoplolepis gracilipes (assembly GCF_047496725.1). Lineage (NCBI taxonomy): Eukaryota > Metazoa > Arthropoda > Insecta > Hymenoptera > Formicidae > Anoplolepis > Anoplolepis gracilipes. Next base: position 11,718,662 of record NC_132976.1, on the reverse strand, counting down.
CACTGCAATGTTTATACCTATCTGAGATGACCCGTGCTCATTTTCGCGCATTGCACCGAATGATTTATAACAGCCCGCCGATTCGTAACGTTATTAACTCGCATGATTGATTTCCGGCGCTGGAATGGCAGGCGTGATTATACTGGCCGAAGGACGCGCACAGATAATCACTCTTGTCAGATCCATTAAGGGATTAAAACCCCTACGAAGCCGATCCGCGTAACAGATTCCTCATCGTCGCTCGAGGAGGTCATGCAATCTGTTGGAGAAAATTTTTTTAAGTTATTATGATAAATCGATATTTTGAACGTAGAACGCGCGACCCATGTCGTTCCATCGACGTAGAAGAAATCAAATATCATATAGAAAGTCGGATACCGTCCGGGAAGACAGTAGAGAGGAAATAAAAAAATATGACGGTGATATTATGATATAAAGAAAGTGAGAGGATTGGACCATCAAAATTAAAGGATTGTAATTAAGTTTTGGCATCCGTAAACGATTAAAAGAGTTGAAGTTTCAAGATTAATCTGATTTTAAAACGTTTCATTAAAGATACTAAAAGTGTGAAGTGAGAAAAGTTTTTAAAGCTTATTAGATGTCATTATTTTTTAATAATTAATACAAATTTTATAAATGACTTCACGATCACTAGACATTGGTTAAAAATATAAGTAGATGACAAAGATGATATTTTTTTGCAAATTATTTTAAATAGATCTTAATAATAAAAAAATATTTTCAAATGTAATAAAAACAAAGTTTGATAACGCATGTTAAATCGACATATTTGCAACTGATTATCAAGAAATTCTCCAGCATGTTTTTGATGCCAGTAGTTTAGATTTCCAATTTCGAACGGGGAAGAGGTTTTATTCGACTTGGGAGATTACTGGCGAGATCACCTTGTTTAACCTCATCTCACCTAATGTTCTCAAGTTCTCAATCTCTCTATAATATTTAGACGGCAATAGAGAGAGGGAGGGGGTAAGAAGAGAGATAAAGACAGAGAAAATGAAAAAGAGAAACAGAGGCACCGAGGTTCCTTTCTTTCCCACGCTCGAGAATTGTTATGAGTCGTATAGGTATAAACTAGCAGTTCGATCAGACGTGATGGTGATATACCGAACGATATTGCGAGAGGATAGCTCGAGTATAGGAGAGTATCGATATGGAATACACCTCCATCCTCTCTTTCTCTCTGTGCCACGTTTCTCGTCCTCTCGCTCTTTTTTTTTCCCCCTCCCCTTCCACCATCGCAATTCGCCGCTCTTCCTTTTACCACTTCGGAACTCGCGGGACGCTTGAGAGGGAGGGGGTCAACGATCCCGATGGGGATTTTCAGGGATCTACCGACTGAAACCACCGACGGGACTCGTCGCGACTCAATTCCAATTGCTGGGGCGATATAAAAAAAGTAAAAAAGAGTAAAAGAGAGGGGGAACGGCACTTCGCACGGGAATCCGAACGTGTGCTACTCACTTTCGATTAGCATTTTGGAACGTATGGATCCCAAAGCGTATTATTTGTACATTTTTGCGAATGCAAAAGCATTTATATATACATAGACGTTAAAAAAAGACAGTTTTAATAAATTGATCAAAAGAGCTTTATATAAAATCATACACGCACATTGACATTATATATTGTGATACATATTTTATATAATATATATATATATATATATATATATATTATAATATACAAAATATATTTTATATGATATTAGATAGGTAGATATAATTTTTAGATAAGTATTTAAATAGGTATAGTTTCGTGTTCTTTTTTTCTTATTCGTTACATCATAAACTTTGTTTTTTAAAACAAACTCTAGATATATATTTCTATAAGTCTATGTATGCTAAGAGACTTTTGCATACTCTTACATTTTACTCATAAATAATACTCTGCTAAAGCGCGACTGCAGCGTCACTGAGACATGACCATTTCTGCGAAATAAATCAGACCGTGAGTCTTCACGAGGCGAGAGGGCAAACCGAGCTCATCGTTCGTTCTATTCCGGAGCCGATGTTCCGGAAAATGTAAAGAAATTCACGCTGGAATTTCCGCCTGGGGAATCTTTTGACCTCGCGCGCGACAAAATTCAACGAGAAATGATTTTCGGGGACGTCGTCGGTTGTGTAAAAATAATTGAGTCGACGAGAGTGCGCGCGTACTCCCTTTCGTGCTGCTATAAAATGTTTTAACTACCTTCGGCGAGATCAACGAACATTGCGCACGTTGCTGGTCCGCGCGCAATTTGTTTGCGGAGTTTGGTGTTGAAAAAAAAAAACGCATGCTCGACGTTGAGGGTCCAGTATTGAAGTTTTTAAAGCGAAAATACAGAATTTAATTGTTGAACGAAAAATGTTTTTAATTATGTCGTGTTGCATATGAGATTAGTTTTTGTTTCTGATTATATAAGTGTTTTTGTATTTATTTAGTTGTTGCAAAAGTTTTATTACAGGTAATGAGACAAGTGTTAAAAAGAAAAAAAATTAAAGTTGTTCTTTTTTATAACTTTATCTTACAATTAGATTATATTTGCAAACTGTATATCTAAATTTATAATTCCAATATATATATATATATATATATATGGTTATTATTTGCAACAAATGGAAATTTTTATCTACTAAAAAAAAGTCTACGATTAAAAGAAGTATGATTGTCACAATCATTATATTTGATTGGATGTATTGATAGTCTAAATTTTTCGATTTTGCAGTTGCGTTTTGTTACCGTTTTATAGTGTAATTCTTTCAATTAATTCGATAAGGATACAATATTTTTTCAAAGTATACAAATATTCATAAAAGGCAAAATTTCGGTATTTGAAGAAAGAAAACTAATTTTTTTTTCTTTTTTTTAATAACTCAAAATTATCGGACTTGGCTATATTTTCGCAGTCACTTTTAAATCGAACTTAAATCTAATACTTCAAAATATCGAGTACTCGAATATCTCTGATACCCTCATTCTTCCAAAGCTAGAATCGATCGGCGTTTACCCAAGTAATCCTGCACGACGTTTATTCAATTTGATCGCAAGTACGGTGGCGCGACGTGTGCGTTACGTCGGACGATCCAATTAATAGTTCAATTAAATAAACCGATAATTGCCTGAAAATGGAATATAGCCGCTGAATATTGGATCTTCCGGTTTCTCATATTCATTATTCTCCATCCTCGGCAGTATTCGCGGAGATTGCAGACACTCCCATGCATACAGGCATATGTATAGGCGCATATGCATATCCCTTCGCTATACGTATACATATTAAAGTCTCTTATTTTCCAATGCCTGAGTTATAAACAATGCATCGATAGGTTATCGACGTTATCATCTTATAGCGATTATTAAATTTTTATTGCGATGCACAGAAACTGTACGTGTCTACAGTGAACTTTAGAAGCATGAATAGATAAAATGGTATTTTTTATTTAATATAACAGAACTTGAAATAGAAATTACGTTCGATTATTTAGTGTGGTATATTACATAATATATTATATGATATTTAGTTGTATTACAGTTAAATTTTTCCTCGGATAATTTTTGATAAAATTCGAGAAACATTTAAGCGAAGATGAAACGCGGTAAACTTGGCGAACACCCAGTATAAGCGACGCTCTAATGCGCATATCCTCGCATGGTCGTGCGTCAAAACGCGGACGGAAGACGCTGTGTAATGTGTGTGGCGAGGCAATATTAGGTGTATTAGTCATTGCAAACAGGGACCGTGCCGTCTACGTCGGACGTGCGCACGCAAGCACGACACACACGACGACGACGGTGAAACACGCGTGCACGCGAAATGCACACACGACGTAAGTACGTGCGATTACGTAAACTTGAGTCACGATGCATTCTCGGCGTCTGCCGCGGTTCTTTAACTCGCGTGATATTTACTATACAAACGATTTCTTTCGGAAGTGGCGTAAAATCAAACTAAACTTCGTTAATCCTTGCAAAAGCAATTTCTTTTCGTTGGTTGTGAGAAACAATTCCTGATTTCTATCCATTTCGAACTATCGGATCAATAAAAGTGGAAAGTAACGAAAGTGGAGTATATTAAAGATCGATATTTTTTTCTATTGTTATTTTTAAAGAGTTTGAAGTTGATTAGAAAAAAAAATCAGATATAAGTATACATAAACGGTTAAATTTCTAAACTTTTAACTTATAAATAATTTGGAGGTCATTAATTTAGACCGGTTTTTAATATTTATCGAAAATAAAGAGAAACACTAAGGACTTTTTTTCGTTAAAAAAAGAGATTGGTTGACTTATTTTATTAATGCATTAAAATACAATTTGATATGGTGACATTATTATATACTCTAAAGATTTTAATTGCGTATTTAATATATCCTTTTCAGCGATAATATTATCGGATACGACCGTTTATCATAATTCTTAATTTCCGACTTTCATGTCTCACGATGGTACGCGCTTTCCTTAAAGGACCTCTTCTATTCTTCAAAAAGAGGAACAAACTTCTACGCGCTATCGCACCAGCTAGCGTTTTGTAAACGCCGGCTGAGCGACTTTAAACTTTTATCTCGCTGCAATTTTCCGGCCGCATCGCGGCGTAAAAGGCGGCTTCGAGCAAAACGGGGCTCTGCCGACGAGCGCAAAAAGTCTCTGCAAAAAGGAAAGAGTGCGGAAGAGAACGCAGTGCGTTTACAAGATTACGTTGCGGTATTTAGGAGGGATGGGGGCAGAGAGGGAGAAGAAAAACTGTTCGGTCGTGAAAGTTAACATCTTCCGGAGTTAAACGAGCGCACCACGACTGGAAGTCGCGGATTTACGCTACTCATTCTTATATATAATAATCGTCTTGAACAATCCAAAACATTTGTTCATCATGTTAGAAATAATTACATACAATGCGTTCCGTATATATATTCGTCCAATAGGATAAAAGCTCCACCGGACTATGTACAGTCATATGCATACAATATTATTTCAGTATAATATCAGCTAATGGATTTTTTCATCAATCAGGAAAAGATTTCTCTTCAGCAAAATTGTTTATCGATGTTTTACAATTATTTTTTAATATACAACTTGAAATATGTTTAAATATTTAGTATAAAATGTTTTATTTATATGTTATATATTTTTTTAATTATTTTAATAATTTTAATTATAGATTTAATAATCCTTAAATTTAAAATCTATTAAATCTACTAAAATCTATAAATTATTAAATCTATTAAATTTATAAAATCTATTAAATACGTGCCATTTGAAATTAAACTTCAAAAATTGTTTATCTATTTTTATTATAAAAATGTAATATGCAAAGCTATCTATAATTTCCAATTACTTATAATATGAGAATGATTGATGCCTTGACATTTTTGATGCGCTATTATAAACTAATGAGAATATAAGTGAAAAGAAGGGAATTGAGAATTTATATTTAATTTATACATGTACAGCCTATATATATTATATATATTTTCTCACGAATGGGATGAAACCTTTTAACGATCTCACGAGCTGTACGGAGGATGCGGTTTACATGTTTTGACTGATTTTATCGCGGTAATCATATCAAAGTAAAATTGATTAGACGCCATATATGTTTATAATTCTTCTTTACACTCTTACTGCTAGATTTACTGAAATTCTTTAATGTCTAATTGCTTGTAATTGAAATTTATATTATTTCTCGCTTTTTAGATACAGTAGACGTTCAATTTGGAAAAAATCTTATCACGTAATTTTTAATCGCTTTACAACAAGCTAATTAAAGATTATCTTGTTTTAATAAAATTTTTCGCTTTTATGATTATGAAAAAAATATACATTTATATCGCTGTTATGCGTTTTGGATTCATACTTGAATCTTGATTAAACCAATTGATATTAAAATTTTCATTTGAACTTGTTTTTAGATAAGAACATATTTAATTTCTACGAACAGAAAGAAAGTGAATATTACTATGCTTTTGCTATTTAATATTATGTTTTAATATTAATATAAAATATTTATTCCGCTACAAAAATATCTCGAGCAAGACAAGAGTTATAAGAAAATTATAAAAATTAAGAATATATAAGAAAATTAAACTTAATTGTGTTCTCTTTAAAATTTCTAAACAAAATGTGTGCGAATCGCTGTATCGCATAAACGACACAACTTGCGCCTCTATTCATCTTCTTTTTATAAAAGCATTTCTGAAAATTATCTTGTTTCATCATCTAAGATCAATTTTGTCGAAGCGCAGTTTGTACCTCGCGGAACCAAGAGTCATTTGTGTTGCGCGGGAGAGGAAAAGCGCGGGAGGAAGAGAGAGGAGACGCACTGGAGTAGAAGGTAGAGAAGAGTAGGGGGTTGAGCGGGATACGCGGAGGTTCGGAGCGGCGCGCTCTTGCCTCTCCAGTCACGTGTTCGCCCACACTCATTCATTTATGCGGCCGCAGAGGCGCTCAACCTAACTTGCAGCGCGACGACCACCCACTTCGAATGCGTTGGGCGTGAGCCTTGTATATGGGTCGTGATATTGTATTGCCACACACACACGCTCTCTCTCTCTCTCTCTCTTTCTCTGTTTCTCTCTGTCTGTCTCTTTCTCTCTTTCCTTTGAATGCAAACGCATCAGCGGTTCTCAGCTGATATCTGTCAAAGCGGTCGTTATCTCGTTAACGTCTGCAAACACCTATGCGTTATGTAATTGTGTTACTAAATCACGCTGATGACCTTGTCTTAATATTTGAAATTTGTAGAAGTTTAGGCAATTAATTTTTATTTTAACGTCGATATTCTGCTGGTTTTTTTTATATATCAAGATAACGAGATAATGTTGATAACAATGTATGTATTAATAGAAGAAGAGAGTAATATAAGACTATAGGTATATATATATATATATACGGATCGTTCATATTCATACTCCGCAAAATAACGAATCTGATATTTTTCTCTGTTTTTTCTTTCTTTATTTTCTTTTCTTCTTTTATTATTTTTTTCAATAATTTTTTTGTTCTTTTTTTTATGATGAAAATTGCTTAATATTTTGTTTCTCCGCAGTATGGAAAAGTTGAAGATTATAAATTTACTGGCTAAATGAAAATATGTAATAATGCTATGCAGTATAGCAATTGAGAATAATTGATAGAATTTATCGAAATTCTTATCTAAACATGACGGAGCAAAGTAACTATTTTCGAGAGATAACGAAATATTCTAACCAGTCTTTGTAGAACGCATAAAGCTGATGAATCAGATCAGTCGGCTCATTGAGTATAAACAATGACTGAGTAAAGATCAAATTGCTGCGTAGCATGAAAGCGCAGAATGATTCAAGACGATCCAACATTCCTAACAATCAAGAAATTAAGACAGATGATTTCTAGACGTGCTTTATCATACTAACCTGTGTTTCTTTTCTTTCTGTTTCAGGTGAGTGATCATTTTCATAAATGACTACGAAGTTAGGAAAGCAAACTTTGGTGAGTTTTTTTATTCTTTTATTCGAAATGTAACGTTGTAATTCAACTAATGTTAAAAAAGTATAGAAATTAAAGAAGTTACGAATACATAAGAGGAAAGAAAAAAGAAAAAGATTCTCGCAAAGTACGAAAAAGTAGACGGGTTGAAGATCTTTATGTTATTTTGCGCAATGTACCGGAAAAACGAGCAAAAGAAGGTAATAATTAATGGAAATGTATTTTAAGCCAATGTAAGAGTCGAGCCTCAAATGTTTGCGATTAAATAATCAAAATTTAAATCTACTGACGCGTAAAGTTTGCATTTCTATGCACGCTTTGACATTTCTCTCGAAAACGCGGATAACATTGTCAAAAAGGAAAATTCAGATTTATTCAATAACGATAAATTTAGCTTTTTCGATAATAGTATACTATCGATATAAGTAGATATATGTAACAAAACTTGGAACAGCTGAAATTCTGCCATCTATATTTTATAATTCTGATAAATTTAGTCAAATATGATTCCTGATGTATGATTTTTAGAAAGGATGTAGAACTACGGATGTCATGTTTTAAAATGTAATCTAGTATTTTTAGAATAGGTCAAGAAATATATATTTTTCTAAGCAATTTATAAATACAATTTAAAGATATCGAGAGAAATTATATACGGATATATAATAAGCCATGTCGCGGAAATAATAAAAGTATCAGGGTGATGAAAAGGAAAATTAAAAAATGGAAGAAAATAATACAAAATTATTTTATTTACAGTTTGATATCTTACAATATCTTTGTTTTTAAGGATAATTTCGATATTAGATAAATTATATACCCGTACTTACAATAAGAAAAGTGGAAGAGGAGAAGCGTATTGAGAATAGGACACGTCCCTAGGTCTTTAACCTCTGCACGTGCGCGTAGCAAGATACCAGCGGTGAACGCCGTAGATTTCCGCCGGCGATTGCCGCTGCCCTTAAACCACCGTCGCGGGCTGAAACTCGTGTAACGCGAGACGACTCATAATCAAAGTTAAATGGGGCAAAAATCGTTGTGCGGGAAACATGATAAAGCCGCCGTCATAATTCGCAGTCCGATATACACCTACTTGTTTGCCGTGTAAGAGGCGTGATTTCGACGACGACGATCACGACAAGAAGAGATCTTCACTAGACGCTAAAGCGGAGGCTAAAGATATAAAGAGAAAGAAAAAGAGAAAATAAGAGCGGAAGAGATGGGGAGGAAATTCTCTTCTCGAAAAGACAGAGATTCCTCTGGAGACCCTTGATCGGAGGAACTCCGTTGTTCTTTCGAATCACCCTCGATTCGTTCGAGGACGATAATGGAGTCGCCCAATTTATCGTATCGGAAGCCACGCGATCGGCAGCATGTTGCGTGTATCATTATTTACACGGCCATTCGCGAACGAGGATCCTTCGGGATCAAGTTCTTTTCACAGTCGTCTCCCCCTATAGGGGATGTTGTAGTTCGAAAGTTTGGTCTCTTTCGCTATTTTTCTTTACACGATTTAAACTTTAGACAAGGCATTCGGAAAATATGATATCTTGTTTTGCAAATTTTGTACGACAGAAGGATTTATCGGCGAATTAATAATTTTCGAATAATGAGGGATTGATAAATGAAGATTATTGTGCCAATAATAATTTTTAAGAATTAACTCACACTTGTATTTATAAAATCTTGGCGTACTTATATGCGCAATTAAATCTCAGGATATTAAATTTTGTTTCAAGTTAATATCAAAAGAATATATAAAGTGGCGTGTCTAGTGGGAAAACTTTCGCGACATGAAATTCATCATTTTAACGCATTTGTTTCTCTCGTGCCGCCTATCTTTATGATACAAAACCCAAGTTCACATGTTGGAACTTGCATCTGTATCGTGAGTTATATTTCAATGTCTCGTTCCGGGCGAGAAACACGATGCTCGCGTCGCAACTTAAAATCTCGCTTGAAATCATGTTTCAACAATCGCCGTATCACGAAACTGTTTTATGAGAGGTCGGGTTTCTGGTTTACAGGATACATGGTTTTCGCTCGAAGCGAGAAACCTCGAAATGCAATTCACAATACCGACTGCAGTTTTAAAGTGCGTACGCGCATGTTACGTTGTATGTTATCAAAATGTTATCTTACATTGTATCGTAAAAATAGTTGTCACACTGTGCGAAATATCATTTATATTTCTTGACGATAATTTATGATGGAATTCACAAGCCATTAAATTTTAGGTTAACGTATTGAGTGTGAAACAGAAATTAATTATTGTATCATACAATTTTGATTGATTATAAATAACAAGTAAAAATTGTCTAAATATTTGATATCCGTCTGAATGCTTTTGAATTTCAATATATGTTGCACGTGATGCGCATTACATATTTTATTTCAAAGATTAAAACGGCACAATTTATCAGATTTTGGTGTAGCCACACGAAAATGATCTCCGTAATTATTCGTGACAATGGAAACGCGCAACAATTGAGAGAAACGATGGATGGAAACGCGCGAGGGGAGAATATAATGTATATTTTCATTGGTTTTTTTTTTTTTTCGTATAGCATTGAAAATCGAATGTATACTGAAATCGTGCAATTTTCAGTCTGCTTTTCATAGCAACATGCGTGGCCATCAGATATAGATAGATATGCTTTCGTGTACCGATGATGGTCACGCGCGAAGTGCATCACGGACAGTGCACACGACGCGCCCACGTGCACGCGCGTGCACGCCTACGGGTGCGCGCAGCGGCACGGCAGTTGCGTGCATATCTGATCACACGGAACGGCAGCATGCATCCAAATGCATTCCGTCGGTCTTCCTTGTCGCCAGCCTGTCTGAATTGACCCTCTGACGCGCTTTGAATTTCGAAATGATCGTGTATATTCTTTTTACTGCACATGAAAAAAATTTTATTTTCAACGGCATCGGCCCACGTTTGGTTCATTTTTTTTATTTTAAGCTCTTTCACAAAATTCAAACATAAAATTTAACACATAAAAGTTATACATATAGTATTGTATATTACAATATGTAATTTTCTGATTACAAAACGATACATCAGAATAGTTTATAATTCGTTGAGATTTTTTCGTGAAATTGTTGTTTTTTTTTTTTTTCTTTTTTCTTTTTTGGAAACAAGAGTTTGTTAACAATCGCTATGCACACAGCATCAGGTAGAAAAAGCTGAACCAATCAAATTTTCTAACAGAATTTAATGGATTAATATTTAGGATTAATATTCAGGAAAAACGAATAAATTTAGGCAAATATTCTTTTGACATATATATGATATGCGATTCTGTAGACTGTAGACATACTGATACAATAAATTTAAACTAATTAATTAGTGGAAAAAAATAAAATTAAATGAAATACAAAGGTATATTATAATCATCAGACAACTTATATAAAAAAAAATTATTCAATTATTATTACAACGTATAACATCACAACATGACAACATATTTAATTACTCCAACTTTTAGACATTTTATTGTTGTAATTTTTTAAATCAAATTAAAGAGATTTACACAGAGATTTCGTAAAAATAAAATTGCAATTTATAATATTGCGGAACAAAGAGTTATCAGTGATCAACAAAGCCGCCCACGTGTACTGCGCGTTTCTTCTTGACTGGAAAACAAACGCGAGGCGCACATTGGGAACGCGGCTCGGATGCATCACGTTGACCTCGGGGGAAACGTGATGCACTCGGTAGCCATTATAGCGCGATGAACCGCGGAGCTGCTACGGGGAATACCACTAAATAACTCGTTACTGCGGCGAATCAAAGGAATGCGCGGGTGTTTTCGCAATGATCATCTGCTCCATCTTGCCCAGTCACTGTGCTTCCTTTGGCGAATTATTCTTCGTCAGAATACAACGGAGCAAACATGAGAATTGCCCGTTTATGAACCTTTTCCCATGCAATTCACTTTCAGATATTTATACGTATATTATTGTCGTTTTCCTTAAATTGAAATCTAGACTAGAATCATTGTACATTAATAAAAAAAAGAATGGAGATTTTTAGTTGCAAAAAACATACGTGTTAGATTATTAGGTTGCTTGTACATGAAATGTGTCAATATTATATTAATAATCTTTGAATTTCTCTCGAGAGTCGTTGATGTAAAATCGATATTTAATTTCGAGAAAATTAATGTATTTTATTGAAATAATATGTGTTATGTTCTCTTTGCAATCAGAAATTAATTGTATAATCCTATTTCGATAAAATCCGGGGAAATTTCTGAGCTAAAGCGAATTAATTTTTTTTTTTTTACGGCGAAACCTATGTTACTCTCGCATGAGCTGCATATTTCGAATTATTTTATAAATATAAGAGAGTTAATAATAATTTTACATACTCTTTTCAACAAAAGAAAGCGTAAAGCAGAGAAGTAGTAGAGAATCAATTAAAAAAATTAGAGAATTATTAGAAACATTTGTCTTAAAGACTAAACCTTTAAATTACAAATTTAGTTTAAATTACACATTTTGTTAAATATTAAGTACTTTCTAAAATTATGGGGCAAGTCTGATATTTTTATCAACCAAGTATTATTCTTAAATATTTAATAATGATTTAAGTACAGATTAAAAGCAAAGTGCAACTAGCGTCGACAATGCTACGTCAACAGAATCGATAAATTAACTTAATGGCTCGAGTTATGAAAGCATAGTGACTCGAATACGAGTTCGACGTCGACCTAAAGAACAGCCAGCATACTCAAGTACATATCTTATTCAGGAAGCATCGTAACTTGCCGCGAAACGTCTATTAAATTATAGTCGCCGCAGATGTTGCATACTTGGGTCATAATTCTCATTCGAATAACGACTGTTCCCATCGTTGTAGGAAATCGTGAATTTAAATAATTAGACCGAGTTGACGATAAATATAGTACCCTAACATAAGTTTAAAGTTCGGCACATATAACCTTTCAAAATGTTATTTCGTGATCAATTTAAAGAGCACATACATATATATATATATATATATATATATATATATATATATATGTATATAATATAATTTAAATAAAAAATATGTGTTATTACAATATGTACAGATATTCTTTTTCCATCAGTTTGTGTCAGTTGATTTAACACCCTTACGTAATCCAGGTAGTATCTAGCATTATTTAGCATTGTAATTGACATTATCGATCCGATACCTGTTCAATTCAGCTGCCGTTTTGTCGTTTACGTTTCCGCGAATTTGCTGCATTTGTTCGATGGAATTCGCGCGGCGGCATTTACGAATCAGAGCTTCGCAAAGCAAATTCTCCGTAAATCAGCGTTTGCGTGGCTGATCGACCGCACGTGCAAACGTATCGCGGTGCGCGCGTTGGAATTGTTTTCAGCGACAATAACATCCTCGATTATTTATTCACCGCTGGAAAATGAATCGGCGTAATCCGTCGAATTTTATCTTTCCGGACGAGCGGCGAGATTAAATCGCTCTTTTCGTCGCCGCTATTCGCTATTGTTTAACATACTGACGAGCGTGCGCTACATATGATAATCGATAGTACGCTCTGTATGATTAATATTCTGTGATTAATATTCATCCCTTGTTAAATGTACATAATCGTGATATTGTCTCTGACAACTCCGGAAAAAAGAAAATACATCGACGATTGGAAGAAGCTATTGATTTTAAATTTAAATACTTGGAAAAAAATAATTATTAATTATTACTCATATTAATTATAATTTAATAATATCGTGATATTACTACGATAGTACAATCTTAGCGAGTTATCCATAATAATATCTTTGTATCTTTGATAATATTTTCCTGCATGACATTTCTTGGGAAATATGTAGGATAATCGCATTGCTTTTTTTCGGCGACGAAGCTGAACACTGCAAAGGAAGGGCCGTATTGCGATCGATGCATGGCAATTACACGGTACACGGTTCTTGTAATAATTTCCATTTTTGAGCGGATAATCCATATTCGATAACCACGCGAGTTCCAATCCGTTCCGATATCGTAATGCTGATCGCTTCTCGCTTGAGGTGGTATCGATCCGTCTAGGTACCAACTCGTTTCTTGGAACTATACGCTACTATACTCAACAAATTCCGATAAGAGAAAAGATAGATATAACTTGACATACATAATTGTGCTGTAAAACATGATTTTTAAAAAATTCTAGTTTTATTATTCACGTATTAAAATCAATAATATTGATAATCACACACACAAAAGTGACAAAAAATATTTCAACATACTTACATAAAATATTTTCAAAAACATATGCAAATAGTGACATTTTGTTTTTAAGATAATGTAAAATCCACGCATTTTTATCTCAGATTGTATTTTGTTCAAAATCATAATTCTTATAATATCTTTACTTTTAATGTTGGATACATAACAATTATGTATCGAATTATACTTTTGTTAACCCTAAATCTATCTTAATTATATATAATTAAGAGAATAAGATACACTTTTATTTCTTTTCTTATACTATAAAAAAAAAAATAAAATTTTCCAACATTATTTTTATGATCTCTTACACAAAATTATTTTCTTTTCTATTATTATAGAGCAGACGCATTTTCTTTTAAACATGTAATTAAATGATATTATCTCTCTCTCTCTCTCTCTCTCTCTCTCTCTCTCTCTCTCTCTCTCTGTCCTCTTTTTAGTTTTTTTTTTTTTTTTTTTTTTTTTTTGCTATGATTAGAAATATTTATTTGAAAGAGAATATTGTCTCTTATCTTCACAGTTAATTCTTATCGGCAAGCGAGGACTCGCGGCTCAGAATGACATAAAGCGCCAAAGCGATAAAAATTCACCCCATGTTGCATAGAAGAGATTAGCAGTAGTGAGAAAAAGAGAGAGAGAGAGAGAGAGAGAGAGAGAACACACTATTCCCGCCGTTAGCCCCCTCTACTGCGGCAGCGTCATTTACGACGTTTAAAAACTCGTTAAAAACTTGGCCGATGCGAGCATAGAGATCCGTCGGCGTTTAAAGCAGCTACACTCCTTCTCTGCCCCCTCCCCGTCCCGCATTGGGATTATGAAAGTTTGATAAGGCGATAAATAATTATCCGCGAGCCCATCGCGAGCTCCGACGTAACTTTTGAGTTACTCCAACAGTTTCGTGCCGCCTCACCATCCTTCCTCCCTCTTCCCTTTTGCTATCACATCCTTCCGTACCCTATCCAACTTTTCTCTCTCTTTCACTCTGCCTTTTCTCTTCTTTTCCTTCAGCCCTCCACCACACTCGCCCTTCTCTTCCCTCCACTATTTTATCTGCTTCTTTTTCTTCGACCTCACCGTCAAACTTTCGAACCCCCTTCATGGCGCTGATCCGTATGGAGTTAGTGGAGGGCACGGGAGGACGGTAGAACTCGTTGCACCGTACGTCCCATGTCGACGTCGGCGATATTCGCTGTCGTATCCATACCGCACCGCTGGTCTCCCCTCGAGCTTTACGGTCCGCTATCGAGCTTCGTGACCGGGAATCCGAGCCGAGCCGCGTGTGGATTTTCGGTTCCCGGACAGAGGGGAACGACCTGGGTTCGTTTGGCCTCGGGCTGCCATCGTCCGGTGCACCTTATGTGTGGTGACCATACGTTCTGAATTTTTTGGAAATGCTCGGAATTTTTTTAAGCGGTATCAAAAACAGCTACTTTATTTTTCTGGAACCAAAAGAGCATAAATGTTCTTAAAAACACTTTTATGAAAAACATATTAATAATTTTTTTTTTTATATTAATAACTTTAACTTACAATTAATGTTATATCTATATGCAACATTCTTGACAGCTGATATATGTATATAAATTTTATAATTAATTTTATAGAAGTTTAAATGAGAGATTGATCGTGTCACGTTCTTATACATTTAAAAGCAATAAAAAAATGTGAGTCGCTATTGATTCCTATGTTTTGCTACGAAAGTTGTTGCAACAATTTGTCTAATAGTTTGAATAATTTTAATCTCAAAGAAAAATAATTTCTTTGCTCGCTAGAGATGTATTGATGTTTTTCAACATTTTTTCTAATCGTTTAAATATATGAGAAATAAATAGAGAAATTAAAAAAAAATGTTAAAAGCTTTTTATATTATCAATTGTAAAAATATTGAATTAATTTATGCGCTTATAATGATGATTACATTCTCGTGGCACATTTCAAGCACACATTTCAAAATTAGCTTTTCCGCCCATCTGAATAGCAAGATGTTAGCAGGAACAATATGCAGGCGTCTTGGGGCAATGATCTTCCAGCCAGGACGCATCGAATTTGTCGGGACACTGGCTGGGAGAGGATAAATCGTTGCATCGGTAATGGCGGCCCATTGTGGGTGGATGCGAGTCGTCGTCCTCGTGTTCGTCCTATCGTTTGCCATTCGGCGCGTATTTCGGGGTCCGCTATCGGCGCATAGTAGTAGGTAACTCCCGGATTATGCAGAGCTCTGGGGGATGGGAGAAGAGAAGAGAAGAGAAGAGAGAACGGATCCCGTATGCACTTGTGTACATGCAGTCGCGCGAGGAATAGAGAGACGGAGCAATCAGCGGGGACGAAAGGCTCGATTTCGAAAGACCTGTCTGGAAGATTTATAAATTTATCCACGTGAGAAGTAGATAATCGTTTTTACATTTATGGTAATTCTCAAGTGTTATATATAATCAAAAAATTAATTTATCTTATTTGTTGAAGGAAAACTTGATAAGAAAATATTATGCTATCTCTCAATATATAGTTAAAATTTAACGGGCAATTTGTGTTACAACATATTTTTTAAAAATAAAATACAATTATGGTTGATAATTTTATCATAAAAAATTTTTTTAACAAATATACTTGTCACGTAGACTAACCAGTTTTATTAGAAATATTAAAAAATTTAATATAAAAGCAAGACTTTAATATATGTATTTTGTTTTAAATATTGAAAATAATTTGTGTACATTTTTGTCGTTCAAAAATTGTTTCAAATCTAAAAGATTAAATAATTCTGGAAGATGTAAAAAATTTTATTGCATTTCTTAGTGCAATATATGCGATATGTGATAACATAGATTTTAACTCTGGTTTTGTACTATATTTAACATTTACTATATTTATTTTTTTAAATGCATATATATATATATATATATATATATATATATATATATATATATATCATAACACGATATAATTTTAATATTCTTATTACATTACTTCTCCCTTGAGTACAACGAAAAGCGACGACAGTTTATCCGCATAATCGCAGTCAGGCATATCATAGCGCCATTCGCGCATTGCAGAAGAGATCCGGTATATAACAGATTCGTAGAGGAGCTTCGGACGCAAGGGACAATTTATATGCTAATTTATATGCGCTTAATAACGATGTCCGACGGTGCTTACCGACACGCCCTGCGGGCGGTGCCTGACGATTAAATCGATGCGAACGGCGCCTCTATATAGTCGATCCAGTTGTCATTGCCCCAATTATCCGTGTCTTGCATTTGCGGTGAGTTTGTTTCGGCTAGTCAGCTGCAATGACAGGTTTTGTTGTTTGATCATCCTATTAGCAGTTCTCCTTTCCCTTTCTAGATCATATAGCTCTTGTAACATGTAAGCGGTTTCCACGATGCCTATTAATATTGGATATTTGATGTCAGGTTTAATTGCGAAGTTATCTGTGAACTATTCATTACCAATCTTAAGATAATTATAGAACGTTTTCTTAATAATATACATACACTGTTAATTATATATGTGTACTGTCAAGAGTAATGAAAATATTGGGTGCTTAAATATATTAAGGAAGGGAGAGAGAGAGAGAGAGAGAGAGAGAGAGAGAGAGAGAGAGAGAGAGAGAGAGAATTTTTATATATAAATATAAATCTGAAAGAGTGAATGAAATATATAATACTACATAACAATAACAATAAAATAACGATACAATTTTTAAATGTAAAATCTTATTATTCTATATGTGGATGTGTAGATTTTATTTGTTTTAATAGGAATCTAATGTAAGTCTTAATTATGGAGATATTTAATTTTGAAAATTTATCTCACATTTTAGTCCCTAAAGATGACATTGAGATTAATACCTACGAATGAAATTGTGTGATAATATTTAAATTATTTTATGCTAATATTTATATTATAAAATTACATTAAATTATTTTAAACTATATTTAATGGATATAATCACGCCTTTAATCAGAATAAAATATAAAACAGAGATATTATTATTTTAATATGTTGTTATTTGACTTGTTACAAGGCAGAGTTGAGATTCTATATCAAATTTAAAAAATTGAAAAGCATAATTTATATCGCAGAAAGTACACATAAAATAACCAACTAACAGTTGGAAACTTTGGGTGTACAAGGACCGTTGGACTATTACCAGGGCATAGTTTCATCAAGGTTTCCATAATAAATGCGGCGTACTAAAGATACCGTTCTTCGAAAAGTTATGAAAGTTTAACACGTCAGAACTCGAGTTCTGACTGAATGTTAATACGTTTAACATTTTTTTATGTCATCGGTCTTTCTGTCTCTGTTCCATTTGAGAATATATTTTTGAAATTTTTGAGTACCTATATTTATGTTTTTCTCATGAGAAATTAAAAAAATATTACATTTTTATATTGTATATTACTTAATATTTGTTAATCCTTGGTGTAACTGGTTCCAGATATGCGTGGCAATATTTATTCAGACTGCATATTCATTACTATTTATAATCTATTAATTTTTTTATTGATTTACATATTTTTTAAATATTTTGATGCACCATCCAACTTTTCATTTTATTCGAAAATTAGAAAATTCTAAATTTTTTTTGATACAGTAAATTTTTCTGCCATATACGCACTGTAAAGTGATATTTTAAAATCTCAATATTTGTTTAATAAACACATACTTCGCAAATTGTAGGATGATTTTGATCTCTAAAATGCATCGAGTCAATTTCATTCGTATGTATCTTACAAAGTTATATCTCAATGATACGCGCTTTAAATAAACTATTCGGGGAGATGAATAACGATGTTTAAATAATTTTATTCTTCTCTCTTTTCCTTTCGAGATTGCCTCTCTCCACTACTCTCTCCACTACTCTGCTTGACCAATAAGCGGATCAAAAGCATCCTTTGACAGCGGCGCTCGCGCGTTTCCTCGTCGCTCGCCAGTTTATTAACTACGGACGAAAAGGCGAGAGGCTTCGTGCTCGGAAGTGACGAAAGTATAGCCGTTAACCCCCTATCGATTTCCTATCTCACCGACGAGACCGGTCCTGACCTCGGGGCACGCAGCACCCCAACGTCGATTTATTTAACCGGCGCACGTCCACGCGCTGTAAAATGTTTCCGTGCGGAAAACACGCAGGATAACCGTTTGCTTCTCGCGTTTACGCGAGAGATTCACGGTTGGTGCTAGTATTTTCGGAGATTCCATATAAAATGCTTCTGCCGTGCATCTCGCGCGTTAGAATCCACTTTTCCGCGTTTAGGTCCAACTGCCAGTATTCGGCCTGAAATGTTTCTGGAATAAATGTTTATTTTACATCTGCCGCTATGATTTCTACGAAGGCATGTTCTATAGTCGGGATTTAAATATAACGCACGTTATTCTTCAAATAAATAAATGGATAGAGGCTGGAAGGAAAAATGGTTTTTTTTTTTTTTTTTTTTTTTTTTTTTGTTACCTGGGATATAAAATAGTCATATTCTGAGGGAGTTTAATAAATAAGTGACTCTTGACTTGCATTTTTATTAAGATGCGCCTCGACTTTTCATTAATACGGAAATTTATCCGAGAACTTTAATTTAGTTGCTTCTTAATACACAATAATCGCGCGTAAAATGAAAACCAGGAACATTGTATTGGCGTAAAATTATGAAACATTTACAATTATGAATAAATTGTGTAATGTAGCATAAATAAGTTTATATTTTTGCACACTTTCTTTATTGACTATCTCATATTATCCGGTACTTTAATATTTGTAACCAGTTTTCGCGTATTAGTCGATTTAAAATTATTTTGGAAGAAATTTATGAAAATAGAATATGTTTTTTTCATTTCTTTGTTATGTATTTTTTTCGTTTAATCTTAAATTTGTCGTATACATATTTCTCTTTTTTTGTCCGCGATTTCCATACTTGTTATAGTTTTGCACAACGCCACGTTTGCCAAAAATGAAACTTTTAATCTTCAACGAACGAGATAGTACTCGTATGCTTGAAATCTTTCTCGATGAAATTTTTTTTTGCTATATTTCTAATTCCGTATATCTATCATTTACGACACTATGTACAGCGATTTTCTGAAGAATCCAAACTGCGTGTAAAATTTGTTACTCGTTTAATAAATAGCGTACAATCGAAGTAGTTAAAATTTTACAAGATAACGTGAGAGCGGAGTGTGGGCAACTAACAAGACAAGAGTAACAAAAATTGTCGAAGAAGTAGCACGATTCGTTTTTTATTCTTCGACGTCGCCACGCAATTTCAGCATTGATCTGCGGAGAATTGCAGGACGGTGTGTACCTCCACCGATGCACTTGCCCTGGCCTCGACCGCAGTATACACAGACGATTCTCGCGTTCAAAGAATGCTGAGGATGTTTGCCGAGCCGAAGCTGAGCGCGAGCAAACCGTGTACCTAATCCATCGGCCGTGAGACCTTGCTCGCCCCGTCTAGGCGCTCTCTCGCTCGTGTGTACATATATACAACCGAGGACGCAGATAATACACGGTGTTCGAGTACATGCGAGAAAACTGGCCGTGGGTAACCGAGAGAGTGTGATGAACCCTGGACGAGGAGAGCGTACGCGAGTAGTTTTCCCACCGAATCAAAGACGCGGAAGCTCTCGGCTATCTCTTGTATTCTTTTTCGACGCCACGATTTTCACGTAATAGATTATTATTCTATTCCAAATTAACGCGAAATGCATACAGATATAAATCTGCACATTGTGTACTTTTCTTTTTAATATATGTACCTATATATAAATATTTTATTAAAATGATCTCTTTTTTTCTCTGATATTTTTTATGCTCTACTGTATCATGTATCTAAACAATCTCTTTACATTTAAATATATTAATTATACAGTCGATACGTACGTGTGATAGTTGCTAATAATGAGAGAGAATTATCTTTTTAATCTATTTATATTCTTTCAAGTGGATATTAATTCAGGATTGTCATATTGTGGATTTGGCATAAAAGAGAGCAATTAAACTTATGATTTGTTTTATTAATTCAATATTGATTTTTCATAATCAAAAATTTGTGCGTAGCTAAATAGATATAACAATTTTTGCAATTATACATATAGTATAGTATTAATAGTATTTATTTATTCTCTCTCTAAGTCTAAATAAAAAAAGCATGAAGAGAAATCAAAAGAGAGACAAGAATACACGCTGTTATCGAATGTGATAAGCGCATTATGATATCGCGTGACTATACCAGCATATTCGGACTCACAGATAACATTTCAGTGTCAAAATAAATATAGATTTCACAAAAATGCAACTGTCAATAATAGTTTCTGAGACCCACTTGTCAAGAAAAGCATATTGCTAGGTTATTATATTGAGATCATCATGATCGTCTCGATTAAATTGAGTTGTCCGTTTCTATAGCTTTATAATATACATATATATAATAGCTATATAGTATTCGGAAGAGGAATATAATGATTTGATATATTTTCTAAAAATATTACGTATGTACACATATTTATTACACAGATTTATTTATTTAAATATTATTTTATTGCTTATTGTTTCCATCTCTTTTGTACTTGAACAGCACTTTTCCTTAGTTATTCTCCTTTTGTTTTCCTCTCGCATGATTATTTCCTTTTCGTTTCGCTAGATCTTATTTTCATCTCTTGACAGCCGTACTTCCCGTTTCTCCTTTCTTAGCATAGCCGCGCGAGATATACATACATATTATTAGGCTCATTCCCGCGATAGCCGTTCAACTAACACATCTCGCACATTTGTTGGAGCGTATGATGCAACGCGTATGTAACGCGATGCAACGCCAATCCGCCTCCGTAATCTCATGTGTCTCACGCCGACGGTTTTCGCCGTGCAAATACCGTTTGTCGGATAGGATAAATGGCAGCACTTTGGAGTACGACACATTTCCATTGTCACCATGGCGTTGTAGATTGAAACGACTTGGCGGTTCGTGAGTTATACGCCGACGCCGAGAATCGGCCGGGCGCCTCGGTGTCCGATCACAGTGCCGTCCGATTACAATGTAAATGATTGATTATGCTTACGCGACGATGACAGTCGATAAATCTCGAGGAGGAGCGGACGATGTACGCGGCGCGTGCGCCCCATCGGGTTGCGAGGGTCGAAGCATGGTGAATTTTCTGAAGAATAAGGTTAAAGAGACGAGAAACGTCTTTTAATAATATATATATATATATATATATATATATATATATATATATATATATATAGGTATTTATAAGGTTTCCAAACTAACTAGGTCAATTTAATAAACTATCACACATTAGAATAACTGCATTTTTAGTATTAAAATCCATGACAAGAAAGAATAGATAAATATAGTGCTCCCGAATCACCGTAAATAATGATAGAATGTGGATATGAACAATCGTATATAATTATATTAGTAATTTATTTATAACATTTGCTTTTTGCTTGCCATCAGTTAATGGGATCGTTGAGTCAGCATGTATTACTTGACAGAATCTTGCAGATGTAACATTATACGTCCATTTCTGTTTTACTATATTATTTTTATCGGATGTAATTTCTGGTTAATGCTGTTCGTAATTATTATTTCATCTCTCTATAGGATATACTTTATTTGTTATATCTACATTATTTTTTTATATCTAAGTTTGAGACATTTGATAATTATAAGTTAAATCGTTAAATTATTCCGCTCTCTTGCAACAAAAACAGAAAGCAAAATTTGAAAAGACCTAGAAATACAATATTGCATGTATATTTTATTTAAAATAGTATTTATTATTCAATTTATAATCACTGTATTTATTCTTGTATTTTATATTATTTCAACTTTAATAAATATAAACTTTAGCTTGATATGCCATCTTTAATATCACTGTTTATAGAATCATAGGCCATAAGTTTGAACAACGCGCGCGTCAGTGTTATATCGATTATTGAATGTAATACATAAACATACATCGCAGTTCTGCGTAACGAAGAGTCGGTTACTGTCTTTCGACTTCACATTTGCTCATGATTATGACGCTGAATATAATTTTCAATGATGCCGGCTTGCTATCCACTAGTGTGTCAGTTAGAACATTTGTAATATTTTATTACCGTCTCCTCGTATGAACGTGCATTTCTACGAATGATGGTATTAGTGAGATCTGTGAGACTGTAAATCCAACCTGGCTCAACTTTCAACGGTGTCGGTGTTACACCAATCACCTCAGTCACAAGATGTAAAGCCTGTCGTATATTTTATCACTTGCGCCCCGCCCGTTGTACGCGTGTAACCAGTCGTTATAATTATTCTCGCTATACACTCAGTACAATATCTTCGGCGTGCCAGACTTCTGAAACACAATATTACGTTAAAAGCCAAGCTATCCGGTTTCTCGACGCGAGCCTCGCGCACTCCGCGAAATCCAAGTCGAATCTATTATTCCCACCGCGTTATTCCAGTAATTGCACGAAGAGATTAAACTCGAGCCAGCGGTCGAAACGGCTCGCAAACGGGACGGAGAGGCAAGGAATCGAGATACGGTATATTGGAGCGCCCTGCTATTTTAGCTGCATAGAAGTTAAATTGCAGGATGCATCACTCGGAGCACATTTTCTCAAGTGCCGATGTTATAATGATATTTATATTTGATGAACCCACCAGAAATCACTCATATCGCAACATTTAATGCAAATGTTGCGTGCATGTGATATGTAACTGTTTAAAAAAATTGTAGACATATGTTATACACTATATTCTCATTCTCTCTCTCTCTTTCTCTCTCTCTACATATTATATCTTTTTTTAAAATATATATCATTAATGATAGAAGTAAATAGAATTTTTTATTATTATATATGCTTCTATGAAAATTACTTAATTGATTTAAAAAAGGGATTGTATAAAAAAAAAAAAAACTTACCCAAGGAATAATAATTCTGATATTACATCATCTTAATAAATAATTAGTGATGATGATCGCATACGACACAGAGTTAATATTTGATTGATTAATTATTTATTCAGGAAGAGAAGTTCTTCTCTAAATGATGATATCTGCAGAAACATTTATTTATTGTATCAAGGATATTTATAATAATTTAAAGTTCATTTTCCGGAGACTTTTCTTCGACGTAATATATTCAACATAGATTTCTACGTCAGTTGATTAAAAAACGAGATCGATCGAGATGGGGATTAGATCGATTTCAATGCAGGCGAAGGCTGGATAATAAAATGGTGTGAAAGAACTTTTTTCGCGTGTACGTGTGTGCGCGCGCGCGCGCATCGTGTCTAAGTCTTTGAGAGAGGCATGTCAACGAGCTCTGATCGGAGCTTTCTGCTGATCCTTTCCGAGCCGCGAAGCCTCGCCGTGACTATCCAGCGCGAGTGACGACTCGCGTCGTCCCCGGTAATTGCATCGTGCTCGCTCGCTTTTCTGTCCGTCAGGCGGGAGGAGTGACTCCGACAACAAAATGCCTTTCGTCAAAGTAGAGCTGCGCCAGCTTTTTCCAGTCAACGATGGCTATACCCTCCTCCCCTCTAAACCCTTCTTCCATCCATCTAGTGTTGCCTCTGTGTGTTCCCTCCTCATGCCACCTCGCCCATCAGCTTCATCTCTGTTAGAGAAGTCCGCTCGATGGACGTCGGCTCGTGCCTCGGGCCCCGTGTCATTAACGGCGGATCCTTTAGTGGCAGCGTTACCTATCAGAACTATCCTAAGAACGCGATGAGAGCACAATGTATTCATATGTCTTAACTCTTACATATCCTTATGTATCTGTTATATATTTTACGATGAGTCGGTCAAGTGAGATATTTTTAAATTGCGCGATTATTTTTAGATTGATTTAAAAAAAATAATAACATGTATGTATATCTTAAATTATTTCCTTTGCAGATTAATGTAAGATAAAACGTAAAGAATTTCCCTTCCCTCCCTTACAGGCATAAATAGAACAATGTCATGGAAAATAAGATTATTCAATTAATTATATAAAATTACTACAAAATGATAGATGTGTTTGTTTAATAATTATCAAAGTTTATATTAAAAATTACAGCTACTAATTTTATTATTGAAAATTGATTTCATTTACGTTTAAATTACACAGGGCGTCTACTCCTTGGAAAAATATGAAAAACTTGGAATATTCTGTAATTTTTTTTGGATTTGGAAAAATCAGGGAAATCTCATGGAATTTTATTGGAATTCAGGGAATTTTTTTGAAAATTCTTTTTTTGATAAATTTGCTTTTCGTCTTATAAACAGTCAGCCATGTGTGAAATTGGCGCCTCATACTTCGTGAAAACTCATTAATTGAGTTGAGAGTTTTGGTTTTACTTATTTATAATTCTAGAATTTTGGATACACATTGATTAAACAAATAGTGCTGGTCATAAAAAAAATAGACCGGAAAAAAATCGGGACAAATTGAAACACTAGGTTCACGCTGCATCTCACTTTGTCTTTCGACAATTTTTTTAGCATTCTTGACAAATGTTACACTTTAGAATATCTGCAATAGTTCTACAAAAAGTTGTATATATGCGTAAAAATTAGAATGTTATATTAGATAATTATATAAGTTAGACCCGAGACACTGGACGTAAATGAGATTCATGTAACACTGGCGTTTTGATATCTAATTTGTTTAATAGTTATGCTAACAATTTTTACGTATATCTAGAACTTTGTTCAGAAAGAATAAGTGATTGCAGAATGATATAAGAAAATAACACAGAATTTCATTTAAAGTCGATAAAACATTCAAAATATAACCAGCGTCTCGCAATCAGTACTTGTACAGTATTTGGCATTTCGACCAATTTAATTTGTTTAATAAATATATTATAATAATTTTTACGCATAGAACTCTCTCTGAAAATTAAAAGTGATTATAGATTGACATGAAATCTTAATAAAATCGATAAAACTATCGAAATACGATCAATGTCATCTCGATATTTGTACGTTTGGGCTATTTTGTAATTTGTTTAATAAATATTCTAATAATTTTGATATAGAACTCTCTCTCTCTCTCTCTCTGAAAATTAAAAGTAATCGCAGACTAACACGAAGTCTCAATAAATTAATCGATAGAATTATCGAAATATGACTAGCGTTTAATTTGACAATTTAACTTGTTTAATTAATATTCTAATAATTTTTACGCATATATATATATATTTTTTTTGTTTATATATTCCATATCTTAACATGATATTGAATATGAAGTTCATACTCTTTGCAACTTTTAATGATGAAAAATGAAAATTTTATGTAAATGAAAAATTATCTTATGAAAGTTATTTAGTTTTCTTAGTACACACATTTATAAATAAATTATAATCTAATAAAGGATTGAAACTCAAGAGACTCGTTCGTATGAACGAAAAACACTAGAAAATGCACGTAATAAAAAAAATTATTTTAGAGAAAGTTGTATTAAAAAATCTTAAAAGTATTCTTTTTACTTGGAATTTTGAACAAAAATATCTGGAAAATCATGGAATTTTTAAGGAATTTTTTTACAAGATTTGCGTAAACACCCTGTTAAAGAATTTTATACACAATTCATCTTTCTTCTGCACTTTGATCAAGGATAATCGTTAGCCGCGCAAGTTTGTCTTTATTATTATTCACTAGAGAAAGAGCTGTGGGAAAGATTTCTTCGAGCGAGGAGGCAGAGCTCGCGCGTCTCTCGGCCTATCTCGGCCGTATATCGGCGCGCGGAAACCGCGCACGGCGGTTACGAATCGCGGTCCGTCTTATTTACGAGCCTCTTGAAAGTGGGGTACCACCGCATCGGCTCTTCTTCTCCGACGGGTTGGTTGCTCGGTCCGCTTGGTTGCTGACGGCCGAGCAAAAATAGCTGTAAATTAGGCGTCGTGACGTTTACGTCGCGGTCGGCTTTTGCGCGCGCGGCGAGTCGGTTGCGCAAACACGGCGCTCCTCATCCATCCTTCTGCGAAGACAAAGGAAATGCAGCACGTGTAGAATTACTTAGCGAATTATTAATCAATAAAGAAAACAGGTTCTCTTTCTAATAGAATGTTATAAGAGTCAATTTTATGAAAAGTTTTAGGAAAAGTTCGAGTACATTATCATAATTTACATTGCAAATTATACATATATTTATATAATGCAAAAAATTTTATAATAAAATGTATTTACATTTTTATTATAAGAATCTTTTTGTTGATTTGTATAATAATATATAGATTAAAAATGTGGATGACGATTGCAATTATGATAGAACAATTATATCGATTTGACTATCGGTTTTTTCTTCCTCTATGAATTTAATAATCTTATTTTGCGATCTATTATGTTTCAATCTTGAAAAAGAAACCCCTTTCCTTCCGATGCATTAATTATCTTTCAAGAGAGAAAGAAATTGTCTTTGAGGAAGGATCTCGAATCCATACAAACTCATACAAGTCTTATCCTACCATGCAGTATGAAAAGCAAAAGGACTCCGTAGCTGGGTGATCCCAGGCGTAGGGTCTCAGGTCGAGCGTGACGATAGCGACCCTCGAGAAGGTCGGACAATAATTCCCGACCAGACCCAACGATTGAGCCTTGACGAGGCGGAAGCGCACGGGCCCGGTGATCCGGAACACGCTTCTACATCTGGGCACATCCTGGACGTTCAGTCTATCGGCAAACAGCAGCTTCGCGACGCATTCGCGACGAGGCGATCCGGTGTAAAAAGAAGCGAAGGAGAGAGAGAGAGAGAGAGAAAGAGAGAGAGAGAGGAAGAAAGAGAAAGAGAACGAGGGGACAGAGGTATAAGGGCGGTTGGCATCAGGGAGACAGGGACCGTTTGTACGTCTAGACACGAGTCCGTATTCGTTCTACCGTGAATCGAATAAATGGCTTGGGCCTTCCTAAGCGTCCATCCCTGCTCGACTTTCCACCACGGCGATGGCCTTCCGTCGCCACGATGCGATTAACCTTGAGCACTTCCTATCTGCCACTCCTTTTTCTTCCTCTTCGTACGCGATCGTCGTAGGTGAGCGACTTACGCGAATTATCTTGTTGAGCTCTCTTCGAGTTGTACCTTTTTGCGAAAGTCATTGACATCAGAAAAGTTAACAAGCTTCCTTGAAATTGAACGATGATGAGTTTAATAAGAAAGTAGAAGCTTTTCCACATAAATATTGTACTTATTTAAACTAACATGCGATATTTGGGATATATGTAATATGTACAGGAATTTAAAAAACTAAGAGAGGAAAGAAGCTTCAAGACTTAGGTAAAATGATAAAATTATTTATAAAAAAATTTGACAAATGCAAAAATTTATATTGCGAAATCTCATTCTTTCTTCATTTTTTTTTTTACACATTTGCAATCGTATTTGCATTCGAAGAAAGTAGAAAATCGATTATCAAGTTCGTGCGATCGGTACGTGTATCAGGGTGTGGTGACGATACATTAATTAATAACACTTTGCCGATAGCGTCTTAATTGCCCTCAACACTGACGCTGGACTACGTCGCATTTAATTAAATTAGCAATTAAAATGCCACAAATACGATGTCCATCGGTTATTCAATCAACGACGCGGTTTGCACGTATCGAAAATGCAGAATATCGATACTTTCATGCGTGCATGAAACTACACGCAATCGTTACGCGGTTTTAATCTGCGGATAGACCTATTCGATTTGTATCATGTTTCATATGATTCGAATATACAAGATGTTATAAACATTGTCTCTTCTACCTGTTAATTTTACCTGAATGCAGAAATATGATTATCCTAATATTTTATTAATTGCGATTTTATTTTATAATATAAAACGTTGGGCATTTACAACTAACAACGATAATTACTACAATAATAATTTTCAATTTAAAATCGGTTTCACATTCGAAATTGAACGAAAGCTAATAATGCTTTTCATATTTGCATCCTGAAATTTTAATCACTTAAAACATTAATTTTGACTCGCCTATAAATTTCTTATTAAGTTTTTTTGTATGTATACTCATACATATCTCTTGTGTACCTTGCATAATCATGCGTCTGATTATCATGAATCACCATAGCGATTCATGATGAATGTTACTGTATATTGAATAGGAAACCACTTTGGTTCACGCGATCGATCAGAGTTTTATTTTCTGTCGATCGCGTGCAGCTTTTTAGTCGACGGCTGACTTGGTATTTGGATCTGAAGTGATTATACATATTATCAAACATATATATGCATATAATATTGCATTTCATTTGAGTCATAAATACTGCAAGTTGAAAAGAGATGATGACTTTTGCATTATACTATTACTAACGATTAGATTAGAATCTAAGTGGACTAATCCTAGTCTCTATCTGGAAAGTTAATTTATTGAACTTGGTCTAGCATTGGCCGAGCTGAGGAGAAATCGCGGCTTAGCCGACAACGCGATATATCATTACCTACGTTGTCA
The DNA here is from genome assembly GCF_047496725.1 of Anoplolepis gracilipes. Taxonomy (NCBI): domain Eukaryota; kingdom Metazoa; phylum Arthropoda; class Insecta; order Hymenoptera; family Formicidae; genus Anoplolepis; species Anoplolepis gracilipes. The sequence goes on along the minus strand of NC_132976.1, from coordinate 11,689,531 downwards.
CCATGACGCGGCCATTATTATCGTCGATTTGCAATTTTCTAGCTTTATTCCTGACCTTAATCATCTGCGGCAAATGTAACACGTCACTGCCGCACGTTCGTTGCGCACGTGCGCAATGTTTCCATTATCCTGGGCGTTAAATCGGTTCGTCGTATCTTGGCGCGGGATCACGAGTGATTCCCAGACTGGCACGATCGTAATGTTTGCGCGGGAGAACGAGTCTCGGCGAGAATATCGCGATTTCGCTGCGGAATGACGCGACGTGTACGCGTTCTCTCTGTTCGTTCCGTCTGCGCGACCCGTCTCCCTCGGGCGATGCTTGAAATTGAGATTAATTCGAGTCTTCCGGGTGTGCACGTAACGTGTAGCGCGGCGGTGAATTAACGCGAGTCCGTCGCTCTCGCCGCGGGAACGAAAGATTACGATTCTATTAACGCGTGAACGAAGCAACCGCTGTCGGCCGGATTTTACTTCACGCGACGTAATTCGCGTCGATTCGCGTTGTAGTCTCATCATCTTTCGTGATTCCGACTCCTCGTAATTTCGGTACCGTCAAGAGATCGGTTGTTTTTTTATCTCTTTACATTTTTTTTTTTTTTTTTTTTTTTTTTTTTTTTCCAAATCCTTTTATCAATCCTTTTGGATCCTCGAGGTAAATTCGAAATGCAATTACGCGACAGTGCGGCGTTGCTTTAATTTACATTTAAAAATCTCGCAAATAGTTTCACGGAATAGTAATCATCGGAATGTTAATTGAAGAAAATTGATATTGGATATTTCGACCTGCTGGTAACGAAATTGTAATGTAATTGGCATACTTTCGATCGCGCTTAGGATCAGGAGTGATTTGGACGGTTGCGCCGGCATGCGCGAATTAACGAGCGATTTTGTCACTTGCCACGTGTGCAAAAGCCCGCGTCAATTTAATTATCGGACCAAGGCCGACGCTATTGTTCGCCGTAGCTCGCCCTCGGTTTTGTGCGTTTGAATTTGTGCTGTTTGCACTTGTCGTTGGGATGATCTCTCGACACTAGCGGGTTCGATACACGCGCGAAAACACATCCGGATAGCTTTAATTCCAACTCGTTTGTAATTTTTTGCTTTTACACAGTTCGATTAATCCTTTTTTTTTTTTTTTTTTATTCATTCACGTTATATTCGATTCGTCATATTCCAAATGAACTCGATATCCTTGATGGTAATCATGTTTTTTTCATATCTGTGCGATATCGCCAGCAATATTTTGTCATCGGGTTAAAGGCGACACGTGTTTCTGTGTTTCATGTAATTAAAATGGAATTTAATAACGTTATAAAACGCAAGTTTTGAGTTACACAATATTCAAATAACATTCGTTACTTATCTCGCATGAAATTATTTTTGAAAATAAATGTTAAAATAATGTTTATTATTCCGCACAATGATATATGCGCGCTTATACATTGCTTCTTATAGACGTAATAATTGTACGCTGAAAAAGAAATGAAGATTCTCAATTTAGACTTAATAGCCAGCATACCAAGTTTAAAAGTAAGTTTAAAAGTAGGAACAACTTAAATAATATAGAATTTAATAGTCTCGGAGAAAGATAGATATATTCGTTTTATATTCACTTTTTTATGTTCATTTAGAAAGCAATATTTTATTTTGCCTATTCTTTCCAATAAGAGAAAGTAAAATATTGGAAAAAATATAAATCTGTTTTTATTTAATATTTACATTTTCTCCATTAATACTGAGAATCTATAATAAGATCTGAAACATTCGAAAGATTGAATTTGCGAATCGAATATTAAGTTATAAAAACTTTTTAAGACACACGTAAAATAATCCTTGAATTTTTTCCTAATTATAATTACAATGTTAGATTTTCTCAGTTTTTGGTCCAAACACCAATGACTTGTTGAGGACTAAAAATCTACAGTGTTAACGTATAGTTTAAACAAGCAAAGAATAAAACAGAAAAGATGTTCATAAAACATGCTCATTACGAGAAATAAGAGAGTTTCGTTTTGCAATGCGGATTTTGTTCGCAGCATCCAGCTTCCGTTTGAGATCTGAGATATTGAAAGTTGTGCGCCTACTCGGCCGCGCTCTTTGCTTTCATCGGGTTATTCACCACCCCGCTGTGAAAAAGAAACGCAAGAAACTACGCATTGGCGCCGCCAGAATTTTTTGTATAAAATAGGGAAGAAATCTTTTTATATCACATTCATTTTATTTATCTCGAAAAATATATTACAGTGTCCATATCCCATATCCCATATCGAAATTCTCATAGTCCATTGAAAATGTTTCATAAAAATTTATTCTATCTCATGAAACGAAATATATCACACGTTATACGAAAAAATTTCATTAAATAGAGTGTTTTTACACAATTGTTTACACACTTTTTTCTCTACTTTGACGAGCTAAGAGAGTGCAGATGCAATTGCAACCAGTTGCAAGTCGATTGTAAAATTCTTACGACGCCCATGAACAACATCGAGCAGAAGGGACGAGAGAGGGCCCGTGGACCCCTCGCGGTGTGCCAGAGCTCTTCCTCGACGGTAATTGGTGTTCGGGCCTCATTGTGTAACTTGGTATCGCCGTGTACTCGTCGAGGTATCGTCACGTACGATCTCTGGACGGTGGCGAGCCTCTCTATGACGCCGCTTCAGCGTCGAGATAAGCCATTGTAGGTATATACGTGTGTACCTCAGGGCTGGCAGTAAATCTTTGCAGAACATCATGGACCATCATAGATCATTTTGCAGGCTTTCCTTGCTACGGTTAATACCTGTTAGGTCTTTGCCAATCTCTTACTAACAATAAGTAGAGCCGTCGTCTGAGAACGCGAATTATATGTAACTTTCAAATAGGATTATAAATTGAAAGATATAATATTTTGAATTTATTTGTGTACGAATATAAATATGGAAACATTTTTCTTTCCTTTCTAAATTGTAAATCGTCTGTCAAGATTGATGAATTATATGTAACTTTCAAATAGGACTATAAATTGAAAAATACAATATCTTGAACGTATATTTGTGTATGAATAAATATGGGAACATTTTTCTTTCCTTTCTAAATTGTAAATCGTCTGTCAAGATTGTTGAAAAAGTTTGATTGAGAAAAAAGATAATGCACAAAGAGAGTGTTGAAGACTTGTAATCGTTAAGAAATCGGGATTTGTCCGCTGCTGAAGAATCTTACTGTCGACTATTTTTAGCGGTAATAATTGTCAATCTAGAAACCTTTTGAATGTCGTCATAAATTGAATTTACGACCGCTAAGATAAAATCGTTTTGTTAAGTCATAACATGCGGAAACCCGATGTGCTTCGGATACGCGAAGCACATTGATAATTCGATAACGGTCCTCATCGGCCGATACTCATAGAAGCGATATAACATTTGTAGGTATTATACATAGTTGTTTTTTTCGAATTTTTTAATTTTAAAATAATATATATTAAGTTAAAGGCAACACATTTTACACTTTGAGGAATATACTTAAAAAAAGCTTTCATGTTACAAAAAGGAAATGGTCGAGATGGCCTTCATATTTTTTAGAGAAATATACGTTAGAAATAAAATCTGAGTCGATTTATAATATTATTTTAATACGATATATAATGCTTAGAAATTCTTTTAAAGTATATCTTTATATGTTTATTTATTTAACGAGAATAAGTCCTTCGGAAAACAAATCCCAGAGACATAAATCGATATAAATCGATTTTTATAGCGTAAGTGGAATTCTTTTTTCTTTTGCTCAACATAGACAAAATCCACTTTACGTCGACGACTCTCAAGTTTATTTAGGACAGCCTGTACGTAATCTGTCGTTGATGGGCGTATGGCCTGTTTCTTGCATTGAAGGCCCCCGTGAGCGATTGTCACAAAAACTGGTCTTTCTGCTCATGCGAGGCCGAGGACATGGCCTCTACGCTTGTTAAGATATCAGTCTTCACTAGGTTCCGACTTACATAAATACTCTTATTGTTAGATCTCTCTTTTCTTTTCTTAACATTTCTACTTTTTAATTTTGCGAGTATTGCTTTGTCTTATGATAATCAAAATTTAAAGAAACAATCGGAAAATGTGTATATAATCAGCTTTGAAATCTTATAAATTAATATATATATATATATATATATATATATATATATATATATAGATACACAATTTTTTCTCAACCAATGCAATGTGAGAAGATTCATTACAAAAGAAAACTGTATGCAGTAATACACTCTGTGTTAGAACACACAGTATAGTTTAAGATAAGACATAAGAATATTTATATGCGTTACGAATGTGAAAATTTTTTCTGTATTTTTAAAAATCAAGATATTGCTTAAGAAGTTTTTCTTACAATTTATTTTTGACATTTGCAATCTATTATAATTCTCTCTTCTTGCCGTAATAACTTAAACGAACACAAATAGTAGTATCACATTTACATTTTTGAAATTGAATTCCAAGTGTCTTTGCATAACCTATGCTCCAAGAATAAATATAAATCTCTGCCGTACGTGCACTCGCATTTATGTCATTTCTTGCATGCGGTTGTTATGTTTCGTAAAATGTTAATTATTTTTATTTATTAGAATATCTCTAAGCTATCGTGTGATTATGGCACACAGTGTATGCACAGTTTGCATACCGGCTGTGACTGTAAAACTGCCAATTAATGATAACTGTTTGTCTTGTGAAACTGGCTTGACAACGAGGAGAATGTCGGACGTAAATCAGTCGATTTCGCTGCTCGTTTTGCAGCGGTCGAAGAGTGGACGGATCAACCAGAGAATTCGCGACGAACTTCTGGGAATTGTTAACGACTCGACATTAGTTACGTGGGGAAACAATCGTCGATTCAACTCATGGTCGTTATATTTGACACATTAAGAACATTGAAGCGATACTGCTTTCTCTTGGCGTTAATTGTTTACCTTTACTTTGTTTGATACATCATTATTTGACATGTCTGATCACTATCTGCATTTGCATTTACATATTTATCATCTTTATAATAAATATGATGTAATAATCACATTATTTCTTCATAATTTTTATCATTTTGGAAAGAGCATGGAGCTCATGTAAATCTAATCTACAATAACATGCTAAATAAATCATATCAAAGGATGATATCATTTTTAGTAATAGACAATTTGCAAGAATGTTATTACAATGAAATGTTAATCGTCAAAGTCTGCGAAGAATTAATAAATTTATATTAATTTAACCTTGGTGTGTAAAATTATAATAAATGTATTACTTTTATAAAATAGTTTTATCACATAAAAAGGCGGAAACTAAATTATATCATTTCATTTTTATTGTATAATCTAATAATTTCGCTTTATAAAATAAATATTAATTAAATGTTTTGCGGCAAGCGAAAATTGAAAGAAATTGGTCTCTCTCTAGTAATTTCGCAGTCGTATTCATTGATAGGACAGCGAATGTGTGCATGTGTGCATGTATGCAGTGAACTGGCGAATGTCGATGCGCCTGGCGTGATTCCTCGAATCATTAAGCTATGAGTTCGCTCTTATGGTCGGTTGATTGCGAATGGTTGTGGACACTCTTCAAACAGCGGCGGCATTTGTGCGCGCGTAATTATCATAAATCACCTTCGTTCGTTTTACGTCGGCCACTATGTAAGTCTTGTTACGTCAAATCCCTGCGCGAGAGAGCTCATTTCCTCTCTCTCTCTCCCTCCCTTCTCTCTCTCTCTCTCTCTCTCTCTCTCTTTCTCTGTGCCAATAGTTCCGAAACCAATATCTATTTCGGTTGCGTTGCAACCGTACAACGCAGATGTTCGTCCGCAAGATATCGATATTGCATTGCGTTGGTTATCAACATTCCAGCGTGACAAACCAAATATCACAATTTTAAACTACAATTTTTATATGTTATTCAACACACGTTATTGCAATAAGTCGATGAGTTTGTGGCATTTGTGAAAAGCAGAATTGATTAAATTTTGCTCTTGCTTTTTCCCTCCCCTCCCCTCCCTCATTCTTGCTTTGTTTTCATCAACGTTGTTGATACGGAACGAATCTGGATTCTATATATAAACATCAATGTAAAAGAAGATATGAAAGAAATCACACAGTTAATTTTCGATGTATATTCAGGTAAATATATATAGATTGCTTGATTTAATGAAATAAGAGAGATATTAAATTCGTTGTGACGGACGTAACATCGTATACACGTTCAACACATTTTTCACTCTTTGCACTTTAATGAAACGAGTATAGCCATTGAAAGGGACAGAGACAGGCAAGAAAGAGTGTAAGCAGGAAAGCGCATGGTGTACATATATATATATATATGTGTGTGACACACAAACATAAACTTCTATTTGCACTTTTTCTTATTTGTTATCTCGTTCAATATACTTTATCAATTCTTTCACATTTGTGACACATAGATACCCGGTCAAGGGAAATCGATATCTCTGGTGTAAGACTGTCTGACACCTCGCGCGAAAAAACGGACGCATGTGCAACAGGACATTCAATATCTCGCGTGCAGGTATCGTCGTCATCACTATCTGTAACGTAACGTCTACTCTCGATGTGGAGCGATAAATTTTCCCGAATTAATTCGCCTTTTGTGCGTCGCATCTCTCTCTCTCTCTCTCTCTCTTCCCTTATGCCTCCGTTCGTTCTCGTAAAATCGTGCGATTAATGGCCGGTACACTTGGTGTCCGCTTGTCGACCGCTCTGGGGATTCGACGTCGATGCTGCCGCGCGATGCTCGAAGCTTAAGTTAGGTTTATTACTGATTTAGTGTGCTTCAGGCTTTAACTCTCGACTACCGTGGTTCAATCGCTCAATTCGCGTAACAAGATTACGAATACTTTTGTAGGTCGAGCTTGCCGGAAGGAGACCTCGTACACTATAAGAAGCTTTTTTATTTTACTGTATCAATTTTAGCATTATTAAAAACGAGCTGCTACTATTTATGTAAAAAGAGTCGAAATTAGTTAGTTTAATAATGTATAAATATTCAAATGAGATTTTTAGAAATTTAATTAATATATTACTAAACAGTTTTCTTTAACTTTTAATTTGCAAATAGAAACAATTTCGTGTACCGTGAAAATAATTATTAATTTATAGTGTTCCATTCTTAAGAAAGAAAATTATTAAATCTTTGAATTTGCAGAGATTATATATAGATGGATCTATTGTAAGTTGCATAATAATTGGAAGTCTTTCCTTTTAATAGAATTTTTCAATAATATATAGCTTATTACTAATTAATTAATCAGTATATTTGACTATTAAAGAATAACTATCAGTAATAACTATAAATAATCTGAATAATATTATTTGCGTTCTAACTATAGTTTATATTATTAGTATTCAAGCACATTTGCTCTTAATATTCCGTATCCTGATTCGAAGCTGTAATATGTTGAATGTGCATCCTGCCATTCCGTTGATCGCACTGTCCATATGTCGTGATCTAATGCCCTCAGGAACGGGCGATCGGTTGAAATTAATTGCCAGATTATGCAGAGCAGATTATGCGGCATAGACACGGACATAATTACGTGAAACGGATAAGATTAGAAGCTCGTGAGAGTTTCATTGTTAGAAACAAATTGACATCGATCTATTTATTCTCTGTCAAGTCAATTTTTCTTATTTCTTGAAACTTATAGCAATGCATATACATATATTCACTCATAACATTTCATAATACAATTCTAGATTAAAAATTTTAAATATTAAATTTTATTTTTATAAAAACATATATTCTGCCTCGAAATAATTAACCCTTAATAGATAAAATTGTTTCTTGTTATATTATTAAGCACTTGTATATATACATATACAAGCGCGATTCGGTTTATTTTTTATAAAGTTTTTTCGTCAGAGCGTATTGTTTGCAATTTTAATTGGAATTTAATTTCAAGTCTGAAATTTTTGTTCCTCACTAAAAATTCAAATTGCATTTCAAAATTAAAATGCAATTTCACGCAGAATTTAAATTTAATTCCGCGTCCTTTTAAAAGCTCTCGGCCACATCACCAGTTATGTCGTTACGTGAAGCGGATGGAACACTTGTGGTGTATTAATTACTATTTTATTTCACACGTAACACACGTAACGACGTGCAGTGCACAGTAAATAACCAGAAAAAAAAATAAAAAGTTTCGCAAAAAATATCGTTACAATTCATAGCTACACATATAGCATTAACAATCAAAGTATTTATGGATTAGTTGCAAGATACAGAGTTAGAGTTTTACATTCAAAAAATATATTGAATATATTTGTTTCTTTTAGCAAATACCACAGTTTCATCAATCATTTATTTGAGCTAACTTAAAACTAATTTTTTTTCTAAGCACGAATTGGATTTGCGGCCATTTTCTTTATTTATTCATCTTTTTATATTTTATAGAAACAATTTTTCCAATAACTATATCCAAATTAATTAAAAATAAAAAAGTCGGACATCATTATGTAAAATAGTAAAAATTATGAAATTGTTCGACAGCGGCTCGTTAACGGTCATGTGATTGACAGTTCGAATCCCACACGTGGGCTTTTCCACTATGCTCACATGGAACGACTGACCTCACGCGATTCCCTAAACTCGTGTTCACTGATGATCTCCGCGATTCTAGAAAAACACGAATTCACTGTGGAAACGGTGGTGACAGACGGAGACACGCTGGTTTCCTCCCTTTCCGAGAGAAAGATTTCTTCGACAGCTAGTGCGCTTAACGATTTGTTTTCCCATGAGGTGTCGCGCACATTGAAACACACTCTTCGATTTTCTTGTCTTCTTATCATCGCGAGAATGATCATCTTCGACGAGACAAACGGTAAAATTACAATCAATGCGATTCTTAATGATTTTTTATTAAATATTAAATAAAAAAAGTACTATTTATATAACAATTATTATATTTTTTTTGTGAGAGAATTTATAATGTTTTTTTAATTTGATACTGTCTCGAGTTTGAGTTTTTTATTTCTTATGTACATTAAGAAATTTATTATAGTACATTAATAACAGAAAAATAATGATGTTAAGTATAAAAAAGTAGATATCAAAAAGTGTTAATAATTAGAAGTGTCGATTTTATGTATGCGTATTCAAGTATAGTATGTATGTATAACGTGTGTAGTATATTCCTATATTCACGAAGAGATATTAACACTTGACGTAACGAACGCAATATAACGACAAGTTGTTCGCGATAATTGACGATTAGTGGCAAACTTTGGCGCGCCGTGTAATTAAAACAAATTAATAACGGACGTGAAATAAGATTGCAAGATCACTGGAAGTCGTTAAGAACGCGCCGATACCACGATAAAAAAGGATGAATGAAAAAAGAAGGATGGAAGGCAGGAGAGGGGGATGGACGAGAAAGGATAGAGGAAAATCTGCGGTTCTTTCGCGGCGAAAATTTGCGGTTCGGGGGATTTCGGAAGGGAAACGGGGGGGAGGGGGAGGGAACTAGGGCGCTACGATTTAATTAAAGGTTCTCTTCTTCTCAGCCGCGACTTTCCTTCCCGGGCGGTTAACGAATCTAATTTTTCCTCGGATTTTAGATTACTACAGGGATTCATCCGTACTCGATCTTATAATGCAGCTTCCACAGAAAGCTAGGTGAAGGGGAGGGAAGAGGAAGATATCACGTTCGTTAGCCGAAGCGAAGCGGATAACTGAATCTTTTAATCGCACATTGCGACCGATGTTCGCAAATCCGTTTTTCGATATATCGAAGAAGTCTACCGAGAGAGCGATGAATCTGTATTCAGTGATGAGTGTGTCTCTTGACTTGAAATGTTTTCTCAATTGTAGATCTCAATTGTAGATTATAGAGATTTAACTCGGATGAATGGAAAATGTTTCATACAGTTTATAAATTATATATGTATATTCGAGTATTTAGTAATTAAAAAATATTATTTTTTTAACTCATTTTATATAGATATAATTGTAAACTATATTATATAGATATAATTGTAAATTATATTATATAGATATAATTTTTTAATTGAGATTTTTAAAACTGATGACATATTTAAAGTTAGAAATATAAATTACATATGTATAAATAAACTTTCTTAGAAATGCAATCAAATTAAATAAAGAAATGAAAAAAAATAATAAATTTTAAGAAATAGGTACTCTATGCGTGTATATGTATGTAAAAGACATTTTTTAAAATCAAAGAAAAAATCATAGAAAAAAAGTCTTTTTAAGCAGAAAAGTTAACGAGTAAATTAATTATTAAAAAGATTTAAAAGTCTTTCGATTAATGAAATTGTTGTGAAAAAATTAAATTAAAATTATTGAACAAATATTCAGTTATCGAAACACTTTTGAAATTAAAATTAACCAGTTCTAAAATACACGTTCGTTTTAAATTTGTTATAAAGCTTTAATAGCTTTGTGTAATTTTTTCCATTGATTTGAATCTAGATTGTTTTATATTTTTTTTAATGGTCCGTAATTTTTTTATATCGCGATATATTTTTTTACGACATCAGGTTTGAAACAAGTAACAAGGTGAAATTGAATTTGGTTAATCGTTTCGCATTGGTAACAATGCTAATTTGAAACTCACACGCACACAACAAGAGTAATAGAAATTTTTAACGCACAGCAAACTGGAATTGTTACGATCTTATCTAATAATTTCATCGTGGGTTAATTTAGAATTCGCGAATCCTGCATCGACATTTTTCGGCAAAATTTTCGCATATAACGACTGATATTTAATAATAAACGCTTCGAGAACGCGCGAGTAAAACGCGCTCAGAGATACACTCGGTGTAAAATCCGGTGGTCGACGCGATATCGCATCGAACCATGCAAATTTTCGACACGCGAGTTTTATGGAATGCAAAACGCAAACGTGCTGGAATATATATTTTAGCCTCCGCCGAAACAGCGATTCCTTCTGGCCACTGACGTTGCTGTGCCGTAAAAATTTATGACTTTGCCCGCCACAAATGCCGCGCGAAACGAATATTTCTCACGCCCGTACTCCCGCGTGCGCAATCCGATTGCCCAGTTTTGCTTAGGGTAGCATGCGAGTTAAAGTATATATTTCAACTAGTAATGTGCGGAATGATGCATCTAATGTGTTACGACGTGAAAAAATTTTTTTTTAACTTTGAAGCTTTATGTAATATACACGCGACGACGGAAAAGCGTATCTGAAATCCTATATCAAAGCATTTTCTTTTTGAATTTGCATGAAAAAAACATTTTACATAATAAATATATACATATATATATATATATATATATATATATATATATGTATAAATGTATTTATAAAGATGTGTAATAACGTAAACTTTGTACAAATAAAAGCATGCTAAATTGAAATATTAAATCAAAATATAAGTAAAATTGAAAAAATTATAAAACTTTTGAGGCTCTCTCTCTCTCACTCTAACAATATTAAATAATACAATTTTAAATATATATATATATATATATATATATATATGTATAGACATTTGAAAAGTAGAGATTATTTAATTCATCCATTTGCTTTCTAAAATTTTATTATACGAGTGCATTCTTTATGTTATACATATTTGTTGTGTATATATTTGTTTGTTAAAGAAATAATGCGAGCAATGGAACGTAGGTATTACATATTTACAATTCATATTCCATGCAACTACCATTTGTACCACTATCGCATCGCATTGCATTCTGCTATGCAACGACGTGAAATTGGACAGTCGTGGTTTACAGACGCGTCAACTAATTAACCAACAAATTAGTAGCGTCTCGTCACTGCCGTTCTCAAACTTTGCGAACGTTTAGCAGCTACACACGCTTCGCGCGTTTCGCGTTATATAGGCAAACTTTACCTTGCTGGGAATTAGTTCTTCCGTGTAGCAACACGTTATTTATTTTAATGCGTAACACAAGTAACATTGCTTCGCAATTCCGTATTTTAACGCACCGCAATTAAGCTGATATTCGTTTTCCTAACGCGATCAATATAATAGCGAATGCTGAATATTAAATCTAACTGTTTAGGAAATTTCAATTATAACAACGAATATAAATTTGCTTTAATTAACAACGTGAAGTATGTATATCGGATTACCAAAATAATTAAATAATAAAACATGAAATTGAATACATAATTATCATATTGTTGTATAATTTAGACAGCTTCATTCACAGTTCACAGTTTCGATTCTCTCTCCCTTCTTCTTTCATAGATTTTTTTTTATTTTTAGTGAACACGATAATAAATTTCTGAAGATAATTTTGAATTAATGTTTAATTTAGAATTAAAAATGTTTTTTTAGAGATACGCGCACATACGTAGCTTAATTATCATATTTAAATATTAGCAAAAGCAGAGAGACGCGAAAAACTTGTTCTTGTTTCGCAAAATACTCTAACACGTTACTAAAATTTATTTTCTCAATTTTATTGTAGTATACAATACATACATTATATGTATTATTCCGCGTATTGCATCATCATGCTCGAGAGGCCACTAATTAGCCAGTATTTTTTTTCCTATTGTGTCTGCAATGACGCGCAATGGTGCTGTTTGATTCGATCGAGATGTGGAAGGAGGTGTCTGATTGAATCGAGGGAGGATTCCATAGCAACCGCGTCGCAATCGAAAGTTAGGACAGATCGTTAACTAGCAATGGACATCCTGTTGAGTGTGAGAAAAGCTGTGATCTAGATCACTATCTTGTTATTTACCGACAGTGACGTTCGACGTTTGACATTGATTATATTTTTCTCATCTCAAGATAAAGATACCGTTAGGCATCAATTCTTATAATATCTAAGAATTTACATTGCTATTTATTTACTTTACATTATTATTGTCTATTTAAAATAAGATTCTAATTATATAATTTTATTTTTTGGAAGCAATACTTGAAAATATTTTCTTAAAAAATATACTTTGCCAGCAGGTAATTAAATTAGATATTTTTAAGTACACATTATATTTTAATAAAATTAGGGAATAGATATTATGTTTCTAATTTTATTGTTATGGATTTAGAGACTATATCGATTAGTTTTAGAAATTGAAATTTGATCAGAGCGGATATGTTTATTTAGTTAACGATTTTAATTGCAATTTAAAGAAAAGCTAATATGTTTTATCTCACGCGAAAAAACAGGTTAAAAATTTTTTTATCAGTTTTAAATGCGATAAATAAATAAATAAATTGACAGATAAATAGAGGTGCTCGAGAAAAAGCGCAAAGATAATAATACTAATGACTTAAGTAATGGGACGTGTTTAATTTTAAGTTAAAGTCAAGATGACATACTTGTTCATGTTTTTAAAATTCTTAGATAAGAAAGATAAATAGGTAGGTATTTTTATCGCTGCAAGAGAAAGAGAAAATTGTGACATCATCCTTTCCTGCTCGATCGTAGTTCATCCACACGCGCAGAATAAAGTTCGACGTATTTCGGTAAATCTTGGCGGTTTCTCGGCTTTTTCATTGATGGTGCAATTTTTGAATATACATGAGAAGCGACGATAGCGGGCGCGACCGTGCCATAAACTTCGCATATAAGCCGTCGAAATCTCCGTACTCTTCTCCCACAACTTTGTCGTAGCGCGAACGGGACGAGTCCCCTCCCTCTCCCCCTGCCACCGACCTGAAAACGAAAGAACGAAACAAAGCGAATGAACAAAAGAACGTATTCTCCGTCGTTTCTCTCTCTTTCTGTCGCTTTCTGTCGCCGGAAACAAAAGCGCTTTCGTACTTTCGCGGCGAAGTGTAAATCGGATTTTAATAAGACCGGCGATGGACGTTCTACACATTCTTTAAGGTTTATTATCACACGACAAGACACCTTGATGATGACTGCTGACACAGATTCTTAAAATAAATGTCAGTCATAATTTTAAGAATTGATGATATGTTTCAATGGCGAATTATGACGCTTACAAGCTTACAAGATGATATTTAAATATAAAATTAAGAATACTTTAAAAAGGATGTAAAATATTTTTGAATATTAATAATATGATAAATCTCTTATATGAAAAGAGAAAAGAATAATATTTGCTTTTGTAAAGCTTTCGCAAATTTGGAAGTGTTACGATAGAATTCATTACAAATAAAAAACTAGGCAGAGAAAATAAGAGCATGAATTAATAATGCCGCGATACTAGGCGTCATTATCGTAAAAATGAGTTTTAAATGACAACAATGTCACGCTGGAAAGCTGAAACTTTATTTTCATTAATTAACTCAACCGCTGTTCCGTAATCGCGCTGGGAAATCGTTAAACTGGGACACTGTGTAATGAGCGAGTCTAGAGAGAGAGTCTATGAGAGAGTTTCAGGATGGTTGTCGTTTAACCCTTTTCGTTAGCAATGGTAGGTCACAGTCGCATCTCCGCAAAGTGTTCACTTTGTAGGAATGGCACTTCAACGGAAACTGACATCTCTGTACTTTTCATGATCCGGATGCAGCAATTTGTTGAAATGTTCTTCTTACATACACATTCACACACATACTTCTATAAGAACATAAATACAAGACATCCCAGAATTTTTTATCCTTTTTCACAAGCGAGAATTAAGAGCAACATATTTGTATCTATTTAAATAAGAGTTTATGTATTATTTAATTTATGTCTCAGAAAAGAGAATTTAATCTCATATAAAAATTGTATTTTTAATTCGACAATTATATAATTTTTATAATTCAGTTAAATAAAAATATAAAAAACTGCATTAGAAAATTTGTCATCAAAATGAAGAAAAAGATTTTAATCTTCCTTATTGAACGTTCAATATTCATAACTATTGGTGCAAAAGTTTAATTGCGTAGTAAGACGGTATAATATATAAACGCGCATGGGAAATGCATATATTTTGCGTCTCTCTGTGAACTTCCGGGTTTCCCTTAATTCCAGCTCTACATGATAACTACGCTCCTATTAGTTACTTGGGGAGGGTTACGAACGCCCCTAGAGGCTCTCGTGGTCCGATTTAAAGAGTCAATAAATCGCGCGGCCAGGAAAAGGGCCCCGGAGGGAGGCAGAGAAGGGGAGATAGAACGAGGCTCGAGCGCGATAGTTCGCCGCATTAATAACGCGGCTGGGACACGATTTCGCGCTCTTTATTGCCGGTCGGTGCACATATCGGCGCGACCATCCATCGTCCAGGATCTCTCGGGTTTGCGCACGACATATCCGCTTACGGGATATATCGCGACGACAACGACGACGACGACGGCGCTAAGGTACCTCGTATAACGTACCGCTAGTTTATTGCCTGGCCGAGAACAGGCGAGAGAACCTTGCCGCTGCACCAGCACGTGCACGTTAATGAAACCTACGGTTGACGGCCTCGTATCCGCAGGTGTGTACTTTTTCCTTTTTTTTTTTTTTTTTTTTTTTTTTTTTAATTGAGGAACATAAAGGTAAAAACTATCGTGTTGCGGATATAGAATAAAGAACGTATTTCGCGTTGTCTTGGAATGTATATTTCGATAAGTTTGCGTTTTTAATTTCTTTTTTAAGCAACATAAACGTTTTTTCAGAAAATAATTTAATATATGATTGACAATATAGGTGACTACTAAACACTGCAGCTTTCAGAGTATATTCCCTGACAAAATTTGACGTTGGTTCTTTCTTTGTAAAAATTTGAATAGAATAGTTTAATATTAAATTATTGTTGATAAAATAGAAGAGAGAAATATATATATATAAATATATATATATAAATATACGATGATTTAACGACAAATTTGTTTGCAGTCTTGTATATTTCTTCGTAAGCAAAAAATATGTACAGTAATTATTTATAAGTAATTTCTTCCTCGAGTCGACCAGAGAAAATACATTTTATGACAGAACACGGATAGGGCTTCGAAAACATGATAGCGCTCTGAAAAATCACGAGGCGCGTATAAAGATTGACGTGGGGTATGTACGAAAATTGACGGTCGAACCGCTAACGATATCGACTTTATTTCTGCCCGTTAAGCTCGAAACTTCAGTTCAGCGGAGTTTCATGCGGCCGGCAGATCCGATAATAAAAGCCAGCAGGCCGACGTTTACGACTGGCCGCGACTATATCGCGCCTTGCCTTGCCTTGCCTTGCCTGTGTATTTCGCTGGCATACATACATAATACGTACGTATCACTTACGCCGACAGTTATGCCTTTATTTATGGGCGGCGTGTGACGCGTTGCGTTGCGTTGCGTTGCGTTGCGTAGCGATAAAAGATCGACGCGTATCGACGCTCGACGCATCGCGTCGTGCAGCGTCGCATTCCCGTGTGATTTTGCGCCCGGCTTGATTTCTTATTAAGATACCGGGGCTGAACCTATGGACAGCCTCGACACGGATACGTCCCGTAGATAAGGATCGGCCTCTCCACAATAGTTGCCTGGCAGAAACGAGCTGCTGCTGTCGTCGCATACAAAGAAGCGCTTTATGAATGAGCATCTGCAGTTGCACACCGTCGCATTCCGATAACGTGCCGCTGGAACGTTGATTAACCTTTTACTGGGATATACCGCGTCTCTCTCTCTCTCTCTCTGTTACGGAAAAATATGGTAATTGTAGATCGTGCACGGCGAAGACGGGAGGGAGGTATTCATGAAAAAGGTAACGAGCAATTTAACTGTCACCGCGTTCTCCTTCCCATTCTTTGAAATGAGAAACTCTTACAATCACGGACATTGAAAATAACATAAAGACGCTTTACGCAGACGAATAACTAAATTTTTTTATAGATTTGGGAATCCAATCCAACGTTGTCTGAAGTAAAAAAAATCTAGAAATTACAATCATAATAATACACAATAAAACATTTTTATTTTTACGATATAAAAATTGATTTGATATATAATCAATTTTTTTTTCTTGACTATTAATTGACTTCGTGAACTCGTCGAAAAAAGTGCGTAAGAAAAAGAATCGACGATAGTATTGTACACTATGTACGTAAGCCAATCTCCGGTGCGTAGTTCTATTCAACCGACGGATATATGTCGCATTAATTATATCTCTGTCAATGCGTCGTCAGACCGAAGCAGCGTGTCAGTAACCACAGTCGGCCATTGTTCGCCGGGCTAGTTGGATACCTGACAGTGGTCACCACGGGAATTGTTGCGCTTATTAGCTCCCCCGAAGTGCCTAGCGACCAACGTCGTTGAGGGTACAATATTGAGAAACGTCCTGATATATTAAACGTAATTGGTGGCGATATAAAATATCCGTAATTCGATTGCAAATAAAAATATTCACGACTAATGTCACATTTAAATTAAGCAATAAATATTTATGAATATAGAGAATACTTTATACAGAAATGTACGAAAACTATATTTGTATTAAAAAAGTTTCACATTTTCTCTATTTTAGAGAAATCAATACTTTTTCAACGGCGAAATACAGGTTTGAAGTTTTAAGTGATAAACGATTAAAATTATCTGAAGAATTTGACTGACGGACGTTCGATTACAAATGAATTTTATTTTAAGAACTTTCTCTATGATTTTTTTAATGAAGAGACTAATGTGAATACAGATACAAATATTAATAAAGATTAAGAATTATATTCTTAACATGCGTTTAATCAAAGGAAATGTGTATAATTAAAAAATAATTGATTATTACACAGTTTCTCTTTGCGTTCGGTAAGAACAAAGAAGAGATTGATTATTAATTATTCAAAAATGGAAATGACGATGCGCATCACCATACGTGAAAACGAGCTTATTACTATCCAGAGAATGTTCTGATTTAGTCGATTTGATTGGCCTTTAGAACAATTGATACACTTTGCCGATGATTAATCGATATTAACAATGTACTGTATGCGCAATGCGCTAAGTAAATAATCAGATTTGCCCTACACCGTGACTAACATGTTTAAAGATTTAACTTGTCTCATACGCTCTCAACATATTTGAGATTTGAAGCATATAACTTCGATATATTCGAACATCATTTAATATTCAGAAACATTTTACCTTTTTATTCGTGTTTGAAAATTTTATATAGCAATCGGTAAACTATTTGACGCGACGTTGATATAAAACGATCTGAGCAAATAAAATGTTAATATTATGATGAAGGATTAAATAAATTTCTATTTAAAATAATACCGTCGTGGCCAATAAAGCTTTAAATAAATAAAATATTATGCGCATAATACAAGAGTTAAGAGTTGCGCTTCCTCTCGTGTTAAAATTAAAATTAAAATTCAATCTAAATAGAGTCTCTCAATAATTAAGTTTAACTCAACTAACGGATACGTAATTGTTTTGAAATTTATGGATGAAGCTCTGGCGCGCGCATATGTGTTTGTATGACATATACAAACAAGCACTATCCACGTTCGTGTGAGCTGGTATAAGTTAATACTCGGCCGAGGTTACCTCCGCTTCCGGCGTTCTCGAGTTCTCCGGTACAGCGTAACAATTGAAAATCGGTCCAGCGAAATATTTTCCATAGTGCGGCTCGGTGAAACCGGTCGGTCGGTCGGTCGGTCGGTCTTTTGTAGCACCGCGCCAGAAAGTGCGACGCAGGAAGATGAAAGCCGGAAAAAAAGGAATGCGCGCACGTGGTATGGCCGTGGAGAGTAGGTGGATAAAGAGAGGCAAGGTAGGATCCGCGAATAAAGAGATGTGATAGAAAGAGGATGACCGCGAATAAAGAGGCGCGGGCGGACGAGAGGAAGAGAGACAGGAGGCAGGGAGGGAAAAAGGAGAAGGAGGACGCGGCACAGGCTCTCTCTTCACTTTTCATCCAATATTCAACAAAGGTTCATTCAATTCATCTTTACACGCTAGCGCATGAAACACCGCGCGACGTATGCAAATGGCTGGTGACAAATGATCTTGTTATTCCCGTCGCTCCTCTCGCTCCCGGCCGCCGTGTCCGTTCAGGCATTATACGATGTCGTGCGTCCCTTTGAACCCGGGCGCCGGCATTTCCCCTGCACGTCGTCGCTCGATGCGTTCGCGCTCGCGCGTCGCGTCGCGTCGCGTCGCGTCGCGTTCGAGCGTGAATTGCGCTCACAAGAGCGGAGCGAATAGCGCGAAGGTGAACGAAAATTCAGAATCCAATCAATCAATTGTAGAAAGAATAATAAAATCCTGCCATTTTGATCTATTTTTTATAATGTTGTAACATATTTTATTCAATTGTAATCATTTTATTTCACCATCAATATATATCGTATGAAGTGCATCGTTTATCTCACATTATCTTACGCTGTTGTATACTGTGTAGATTATTGTTATAGATTATTTTTGCCAAAATTTCTTGAGCGTGTTATCATATTGTATAAATGGGAAAAAAAATGAGATAAGAAAAATTCTCCATTAATGAAAGAAAAATGATTTGGATTACTTACAATTGTCTGTTTAATCAGACGGGAAAGCATTAAAGTGGGCCAAAGTGTCTGCAATTGACGTTGTAATCGATCTAGACCTCTCGGATCGAAGGGTACGGCGTCGAGAGAAATTACAGGGGAACGTCGGAGGATTCGCGACACCGAGAGAGAAATCTCGCGCCGTTTACGATTCTCTCGTTCCCCTTTCATCTGGGGGTTTTTTTTTTTTTTTTTGCACGCCGACGTGTGTAATCTTCCTGGACGTGACCGTGGACGTTGTTGAAATTTTTCGGAGAGGGCCGAGGGCGAAAACGAGTTTTCGTTTCCTTGCTAGAGAACAGGGCACGTTACTTTTCAAAACAGTTCGCCAAAAATCATAAGACAAATACGTGAACGCCGTCACATATTACACGATTCGTATTTACGTTCCTGATACGATGTGAGGAAGAAAAATAACCGCAACCTTGATGACAGAATGGATTTTACTCGACAACTCTCGCACGAACTTGGAAAATAATATAGAAAAACGATTACAGTTTCTCTGATCGAATACTCATTTTCCTTACGCTGTGGCTGTCATATAAATCGCAAGACAATCTCGAAAGAATTTCGATTCTCACGCGAGACGTATGTGTGCTCTCCGATATCGAACCTTCCCTCTCCGCCTCGGTATACTTTTCCTAGTTCTTTTTTTTATTTTATTAAAGTTATTTCGCGAGTGTGTGCGCCGAGACTTGGGCGTAACTTTTTTAATATTCGCTGCGTCTTCACTCGGAAGAAAACGTTTCTTATTATCCGGAAAATCGCGTAGATAACCTCCTTCTTCCCCCTCTCCCCTCCCTCCCCCCCCCGCCTTTCGAGTGAAAAATTTCCTGAGGACGCGTGCGTATTTCAAACCGACCAAGGAATATCGAGGGGGGGAGGGGGGGAGGAGAAAGGAAGAAAATTATTTAACCTCCCCCCCCCCCCCCATTAATGTCAGTCGCATTTACTCGTCTGGATGTATTCCTTTCGTCTTTTTCTGCCGTTTTCTCATTTTCACTTAAAGTTCATTTCTCTACCCCTCTCTTTCCCCATCTGCTTACTGTCTCTCTTCCTCTCGCGGCTTCGCGGTTTTCTCTTCTCTTTCTGCTCGGTTCGGTAACGTCGACGTCGGCAACCTACCGTAGCTCGTTATTTAACCTCCTCGCTTGACGACGGGGGAACGGCGGATTTGATTTCATTCGTTTCGCGGGAGAAGGATAATATTATGTTATTCTCGTAACTCTAATAATAACGCGGCTACTTGCGCTAACGACCTAAACGCTTACGCTAGTTAACCCAAAGTGCCTTATATACGCTGCAGATATAAGCCCGCGTGCTCGAGCCGTACATTAGTTTCCCAGAAGCGTCGAGAATTCGCCGGCTAAATGGGGAAAAAAATACGCCCCCGGCAATTTGCTTTAGCAAATGTTAAGCTGTTAACGTTCCGGTGTACAATTTTGTTTGGCGTTTTTATCACTTGTTCGGCTTACTAAAAGAATCTAAACGTCAGTTTATCGATAACGAATTAATAATTTTATTAATGCGCGCATGTTATATTGCGTTGTTGAAAATTTGTAATAAATATTATTAAATTAAATGTAAACGTATAACATATTTTTATATCATAGTCGGAAAGATTTTTTTTCTTAATTTTTCACCCCTCGAACTACGAATGGAGAACTGAAGTATATAATGCAGAAATCACACGAGACTTATCGAGTTCCTTTTAAAACTGTACAAGTGGCTAAGATATGAAAATTTGCAGGATATTCATCGTTAATTAAATTCCGAATCTGCTCGAAATGACTTTATCGCGATTATTTCGTTCGCGTCTTTCAATCTACTTCCATCTCTCCTTTCTCCTTGTATTCCTCATTTGACGAGGTGGTGCGAATTAATATTTCCTCGCAACGTTCGCATACCGAACTCGAGAGGAATCGAGAAGGGAACTCTCCATCGGCGCACTCTTTTATAAATATTTATCCTCATTTGAATCCATCAGGGACCGAGTTTCGGCCTCTCCCTTTTCTGCCTCTTTTCCCCCCGTCCGTTGTTCTTCGCGCCCTTCTCATCTCCGAGGCCGAACTCCCGGGCGTGTATTTGTTCTTGCAAATCTTTTATACGTTTCGCACGCGGATTTGCATCCATAACGGCCATGGACGACCCTAACCGGCTCTTCCATCTCGGCTTCTCCTTCCTGTGTCTCTCCCCTGTTTCTCTCCTGTTCTTCTTTTTCCGCTTTTCGTCTCAAGCGATGCGCTTGAAGTTTTCAACAATTCTGTCTGCTAAACTTGCATGTTTTTTGACGAAGTGGCAGTCGAACTCTTGCACTTTTGTCATTCATATCAGCATATTACTTTTTTAGATTGCTATATAAAAATAATTAATGAAAAAGAATAAAATCTAAAATAACATTAAATATAAAAATACAATAAAAAAATAAATAATTTTCTTACCTAGTTAAATATATTTAAAATCTGTTAGCTTTAACTTGCAAAATTACGTCGCTGATCGATCTTCGAAAAAGTGTCGAGTCAATAGTTGCTAAGCTCTTGAAGTAGTAGAAAGCAACTACGATCACTTTCATTGTTGCGTTGCAAAAAAATGACGTCTCGTCTCGTCTCGTCTCGTCTCGTTTCTGCGTAATTGATTTCTGGTCCACGGTCACGAGGCAGAGACACAGTATGCGCTTTCTCGTGCGATTCTCTCGTGCGATTCTCGAGGATATCACGGTCGACCTCGGTCAACGTGCAACGGGCGCTCTCTTCGTGGTGAGCCGGCAGAGTCCGTGCACTATTACTGTCTTTCCGAGAATATTAATTACATGGCGAACGAGACGGGAAAAGCCATTCCGGGCTTCGAGGAAACACGCTGAGGTCGACGAGAGCCGGCTTAACCCTTCCGCGTTCGAGATGGTTTACTTTTGCGTTTAACCCTTTCGCTCCTGCCGCTCGTGAACGTCGCTGCAATATTTAAGCGATCCCAACTTACCGGCTCGCTGGATAATTACTTTACTTTTACAAATTGCAAACTTTCTTACCTAATTGAAATGTAAATATTTTATTCCGCATTGACTTTTTATTATATAACGCTTTTTTTACGAAGTAAATTTTCTCAGCGGAAAATAATTTTCATATAAAAAGAGAAGATGTTAGAAAAATGTTCAGATAATTTTTTATCAGTTAAACGATTATGACATATCGTTACAAGGGTTGATTTTAGAGAATCATTTATTATTTATATAATATAATAGATACTACATTTATGACAAATAAATATATACGTTACAGCATTGTTTAGATAGTTTTTACTTTTAAAGCATAGTGTGCACGAGATTGTGAGTGTGTGTAAGTGTGAGATATATGTTATTTAAGATAATATTATACATGTCAATTTTCTTTTTAGTTGGGTATGTTTATAGATACATATTTATCTCTAAATATGACATGCATAATTTCTCTATGTTTTATAAGATCACTTATTCTGGCGGCTATTTTCATGTATATGTCCATCTCGCATTTATTTGTAGGATAAAAGTTGAGCACCATCGAAGCCGAACGAAGTCACGAATACGATTCTTGATGCACTTTTCTCTCTCTCTCTCTCTCTCTCTTCTCTCTCTCTCTCTCTCTCTCTCTCTCTCTCTCTCTCTCTCTCTCTCTCTCTCTCTCTCTCTCTCTCTCTCTCTCTCTCTCTCTCTCTCTCTCTCTCTCTCTCTCTCTCTCTCTCTCTCTCTCTCTCTCTCTCTCTCTCTCTCTCTCTCTCTCTCTCTCTCTCTCTCTCTCTCTCTCTCTCTCTCCCTTCTGCTCGCCCAGACTGCTCTTGAGTTTGATTATACGTCATGGCCTTCCGTTTCTTCTCTTTCTTCCTTTTTATACCTTCGGGTCTCTCCATTTATCCGGTAAACCCTTTAGCGTCGCAGGTGCGTGCGCGCACGATACGCGTATTGAATTCGCGCGAACGGCAGATGGATCGATCTTGTTCGCGAAATGTCACACGAAACGAAGATTAATCGTGGAATCGACCGCGTCCATTGTCGCGGGTTTTCCGATTTTGACGCTTGCCACGGAGGCGGTGATCGACAGTGATAACACGAAGGGATCGACGGACACTCGTTAAAGAAATCACTCTTCTCGTCACTCCTCAAGGCCAGATGAGATGTGTAGTGAAAGGCGAATATGTTTTCGTATATTACACCTTCAGCGAACATGTAAGACGCAACATCTTTTAGCTACTGTTCAGACAGTAACGATGCAAAAAAAAGATTGTCATAAGACAACCAAAAACATAATGTAAATATTATTTCATGCAACTTTAATATAGGTATACAATATACTGTATATATACATGTATATTTTTTTACATATATGTATGTGTGTATATGTAAATTATTTGATCATCTATTGTATAATGATTAGCGAATGGTTATTTCGCAGGTCAAGCGATTTGTCTTGCGTTGAAAGAATTATATTGCATAAATTTTTCTTACTTAGAGATTCTCGAAGTTATTTAGATTTTCGAGAACATTTGTTTCTTCTCATTGCATTAAAAAGTATCGCACACACATATTCTCCGTATGCCGTTACGTTCACATTGTTAGCTGTAATACGCTGCGACCCAGCGTCACAACGTTACTTAAAGCATCCGCTTCCGCAACATCTCGTTAGAGTGAATCAGCGAATATTGCGTTGGCACGCATGCCCAAAATCTCGCGAGCTTTTTTCGATGCCTATCTTTCTGTCTCTCGGGTGCGAGCGCAAAAAAAAAAAAAAAAAAAAAAAAAAAAAAGACGAGAAGAGACGGCCCCGCACGTTGCCAAAAACCGAAATGAAGCGCGCCTCAGGGGAAAAGCAATGCGCCGTCGACGACGATGGCTCTGGCAGCCATCGTCGTCATAGTTGTTGTACTCGTTTTCCAGTGTAATCGCAAAGATAAAACAAAAACCACGTACAAATAAAGGCAGTCGCAGCAAGGAGAATGAGAAAGGGAGAGGGAGAATGAGAGGGAAAGGTGACAGGATGAGAGGTCTAGATTTATTTAAGAATGGAAGAGACAAAAAAAAAAAAAAAAAACGAGAAAGAAAGGAGAGAACAAAAGAGTGGGACATATTAAAAAAATGTACAATGGAATATGTAGAATTATATAGGATAATTACAGAAGCAGAATACGTATTGTAACTTGTGCTACATATGTAATTGCGTGATGTAACGAATAAACTAAACGTTAATAAATGAGTAGAACATTGTAATAGCGAAATAATAGAGGTACTTTAGTTTACATTAAAACAAAATTGTATAATAAAAAGATAAATTTGATCGATACGATTAAGTTAAGTGAATATCTATAAAGTTGATATTTTGTTTGTGTGAAATAGAAAATAAAAGAAAAACCATTTTTTGTATATAATAAATTTTTATTAACAATTATTACCATTAACACAAAAAGTATTAAAAAATTAAAAATTTCAAATTAATCAAATTAAAAAGTTCAAAGTTTCAAATGTTAACGATAAATATAAATGTTAAGCCAGAAAAGAGAATCAAACTAAGAGTTTCAATCATTGTATATGTAGATTATAATATTAACAATAATGATATTAAAGATTGCAGTGACAATAACAATAGTAATAAAATGGTGGTCGTAATATTTTATGATCAATAAAGTATCATTTCGCAATAAGCAGAACATAATCTCGTGAACCAATACAGTAAGCGCCGGATCGAGGGAGGAAGAAGGTGGAGGAAGGGGGTGGCGGAAATAAGCAGAGTAGAAAGACTTCTTTCTTCTGTATCTCGGCCACGTAATGAACCGCGCCGTAAAGAATGAACAAAGATGTGGGGAGGGAAAGGAAAACTAGAATCTAAAAAGGGGAAGTAAAAGGTAAGAAGAGAAAAAAGTTCGAGTTGTGGAAGGGGGGAGGGGGAGAGGGCAGTGAAGGGAAATACAAGATGAACATAACCATGGCATCGGTTTCGCGATGCCAGCCAGCAACTCGGTGCCCCCCCCCCCCTCCCTCTCGAGAAGGGAACACCATCGCTGAATTTGGAGACTTAAATTTCCGGTTGGGGCACCGTACACTGGTCTTAGCCGACCCCTCGCGATGCCTAACCATCGCATCGGGTGAAAGAAAATCCAAGTAGTCGTAAAAGTCGCCTCTTGGCAGTCGTCTCGACGCCATTTCGGACGCCGTTTCGGCAATCGCGGCGTCTTAAGTAAAGTCCCTTATGATTTCGCGCTCAGAGTGTCTGCGAAAGGTTTTCGTGACAGATATCTAACTCTTTCTTGATTTTATGTCCTTGAACTTACAAACTTCAGATTTGATACCATCTGGCTTTTGAAATTTAAAGAAATGGAAAGATATTTTAAGAATTCATAGGAGAGGAGAAGTTTAAATGACGTGATTTGTACAGATTATAGCCTCGTAATTTCTAGAGGGAGTTAGCGTTCCATTTTCAAAATTTTTTTTTCTCCGTACTTTTATTCGAATTGAAATTCTTTAGAAAAGCAATTTTTATTTTAAATTTATTATACGTTCTTCTATATTTGAATATACGTCACTTATCAATTCAATGCAACACTCAATATAGCATTCGATAAATAGCGACCTATTAAATTTTATCATTACGTAAACATCAAATGTATTTCAATACTTTAAATTTCACTTTAACATACAAAAGGAACAAAACGTGCAATTCAATTAAAATTTGACATCTGACAAAGTTGCAGCGATTTTATTATGTATTTGTTAACGAAACAAAAAAAGACATGTTTAAAATGTCTTGAACAGAAATTTAACACGAAAAATTAAATCGAATACTCAAAACTTTTAATATATGTCATTTTAACATCGTTGAAAGGTAACGATTACACGTTTTAGCAGCTTCCGTTCCAATATTATTCCTTCATCATTAACTACGACGACGTTAGCGATTAAAGTTGGCGGTTGCGATCATCATCCGGGAGATTAGCGAAAATGGAATTTTCGCTTGCCGCACTTCTAATTCGATGCGCCGTCCCAGTTCGGGGATGGAGAAACTTCCGGTTAATGTTGCTAACGTTAATTTTAACGTGCAGTAAAGTTGTTCCACTTTCGCTACCATCGAAAAGGACCTCAAAGAGAAAGAGATGGAGAGAAGGGGCAAGGGGAGGAAATCGGCTGAAGGCCACCTGGAGATTTGAAGACACCTCAACGGTTGCGGCAGCAGCCTTTTAACGAGCCTTTTATGCCGTCAGCTTCATTATCTTCGTTAACGACCAGAAGTCGGTAGTTTGGTATGCAAATCGATTCGAATCGCGAGACATAAACCGACTGTCGGGTGTCAATGGAACTTCCGCGAAAGTTGCACGTAATTTGCATGACGTCCTGTCACATTTGCTATCGTGTCGACGTTGTAGGATAAAATTTTACAGAGTCAAAATTTCGAGTTTTGATTTATTGCAGATTCCAATTATCGTTTCCGAATAATACATGTGTTATGCTTTATCATAAAATGTTTTTTGAATTCATTTATTTTACTATGAATTATTTGACATATTCTGTCTCAATGAGCTTTTTCAACGTTGAAAATTAAAATACAGCTGTCGCCTGCACGTAATGTAAAAGGAAAAACTGTAGTAAGCAAAGTTACTAATGAGCTATACTCTAAAAAAAAAAATAGATTAAAAACTTGCAAATGAAAGGCTAGGGCGTGGAAAAAAAGTGGTTCATGTTTCGAGTAAAATATGATTAGCATTTCAATGTTAATAACGATAAAAAATCATAATTGCCCTGCGAAAAAACGATTATAGCATAGATACACGTGGTATTATGTCGTGCGCATAAACGTTATGACGTTTAACATCACGTCAAATGGGTTCTTAATACTTGTCTCGCAATTTTTCTTTTTGCATATTTCTTTCTGCGAATAACTCTTTATGAATTTGTTAATTCATACGCTGAATGCGTACATTAACATGTAATTACTATACTCTAACGCATTTTGCATTGATATCATCTGGAAAATGGATTGTTTTACGTTAACATTATGCACGATCATTCGTGCATTACATTCATATTTTATTTTTTACCTACGTTTTATATAATGGAGGAAATACGATTCATGCATAGTGAAAGAATTACATGTGTCTGTATTTTAATTGTTATTTCTCTATTAAATTTTTATATGATTAATTTTATGAAAATAAAAGTTTACATTTTCTTTGATCGTATAAAAATAATATATGATCCACTTTAAATACGCAAGATAAAAAAAATGTTAATTGAATTATATAGATATATAAAGATATACATATACATATACATATGTTGATGGCTATTTTTTCTTGTACAATTTTTCTATAACTTCTTAAAATATGACGGTATCGTAAATTTGAAAATTAACGCCATTATTATATGTCACGATCGTAAGTGCAACATTCAACGTCGTGTGAAATAAATCTTTAATGCTCGTCTCAATCTATTCTCCTGTACAGTTTTCTCTTGTAAATTCCCATTTTATGAGTGGCTCATTATTCACGATCGACATCGGATTTCTCTCGTGTCGCAGGTTCTTCTCCCTCGTTCTATTTTTCTCTTTCCGCATAACGAAATCAGCGACTCATTAGCGTGGATTCACGTTTGGGTCATCAATGTCATCTCATGAATTCCATTTAATTAATACGAAACGTGGTCCGATTACTGAGTGCTTCAAACAAAATCACGAATGACGACTATATTAAGTGTCATACTAAAAAAAGATGGAGTGGAGATAATATATAAGAAAAGTCCTTGCAAATACATATTATTGGGAAGCATATAATATAAAGTTGTGAAACCCAGAATTAATATTTTCTATATTATTTTTTATCGTTGAAATCATATTTATCCAAAACATCACAAACAAAAATATGTGACATATAAAAGTATAATTTTTTTATAAAACATAAGAGAATTTCAGATTATTGAAATTTTATTACATTAAATTGCTTATATAATGAATATGTGTTTTAAAAATATATATATTTCAATATCTGTCACAATAAACTTGTTGAAATTTTACAATGCTTTTTTTTTTTTGCAAAGATATAAACAAAATATGAAAGGAGAGAACACAATGCAAATTTTAAATGTAAAATACAAATAAAATTAAAGTATATTGCAATATATTTTTTTGAAATTATTTTTCGCAAAATTAATAACACACATTTTACTTTACTTCTTATTTTCTCTTTAATGCATTTATATTTTTTATCCAGATTTACAATTAGCAAGTCACATACTTACATTGCAAAACGCTCGCATGAAATGCATAAAATTCTTTTCGCACGATTTCCGGAATGCGAAGCGAACGGAATTATGGTGGCAAACGCGAGGATCGTAACGTCCACCGCATGTCGGACACAGAAAGCCCATTAAGAACGAACTCGTATGCTCAATGCCCAGCTTCGTAACAATGCGGCACTTTTGCTGGACAAACACACGCCCCCGCGAAACCCTTTCCCCGGTTAGGAACCTTTCCTCTTCCTGGAAGTTTAACAACGACAAAACGGTACACTCCACAAAATTCGTTGCCATTTGTCGTCGAATATATATAGCAAGGTTTGAGGGTTCCAAAGTTGACACGAGAAGTCATAATAATACAAACTCACACGATACACCACGGATAACAGTCGAGTGACGTAATATGTGGGAAATATCGCTATTTGAATATTATTTGATCAATTGAAACTTACAAATTCATAAGGCGGTTTAAGTGTCTACAAAGAGATTCAATTTTCATAGTAAATCTCGTATATCAATTCTCATCGGTTGTTGTGGGTCGCAAATTGAATTTTCTCAACCTGAAAGTTTTTAATTGTTTCAAGGCTAAATAAACATTGAAAGTAACGGAATGAACTTCTAAGACTTCTCCATTAATTTATATACCGAGAGGAATCAACCATGCGATACGCTTAAAGTAAAGTCACAGAGCGACACCAGTTTTGCAATAATCAAGATCGTAACCTCGGTCAAGCTTTCTGGTGGAGAGAGAAAAAAACAGAGAGAGAGAGAGAGAGAGAGAAGAAAAGAAGACTCGTGCACGAAGAGGCTCATACCAGAAAGATGAAAGAAGGCGTAGGAACGCGATGAGAAAATGAAAGGAAGCGACTAGAGAGCAACGAGAAAACGAGAGACACAGAGAAAGAGAGCGAGATAGCAAATGAGAGAAAAATCCGAGAGCTTCGTCGGCATCCGGTCTACTCGGCACGGCGGACTCATTAAGGGGTTATTTCAAAGTTTAACTGAATCGAGTCGGGAGGGAGAGATGATAAAAACTCAGAGCACCCTCCTTTTCCTTTCCCTCTCCTCTCTCGCCGCTCCTGTGTAACCCACCACTGTCTTCTTCCAATCCTGCCCGACACCCCCGCGTTCGGGCAGACTTCTTCATCCCCCCCCCCCCCCGTCGACACTCCGTACCGTTGGCAATATTAATTAACGTCATCCTGCAGCCGCAGTTCAGTTATTTGCAGTTTGTTAGCTGGGAGGATGCTAAATCGCAACGCTTTCCCTCCTTCTACTCCCCCTTCATCCTATCGTATCTTCCTTTTACCGCTTAGCAGCGCATCGCTATATCACTCGCTTTCGTATTGCATTATTAAAAGATGTGACATACTTTCTCTTTTCCGCTGAAATCGGGAATCGCGAAAATGAGAGAGAGAAATGTTCTCTGTTAAAATATAATCTCGACAAATAACAATTAAAATATTAATTGTCTTTATTATTTATAATCTCAATATAAGTAATTATTGAGGTCAAATATATTTAAGGTTTGATTCGTAATAATTAGTATTAGCAAATTTTAATATAAATATACGTTACAAGAAAATTTCAATTTCACATACATATACATACATTACGTTTTAATTTGACTTTGTTTTAGTACCTTTTTTAACCTTTATTCCGTACTGATGGATCATTTTTGTCTGTGATTTTTCTAACAACGTCAATTTCTCGAAAACAAATAATCATAAAATAATATATTTAAGTAAATTATTTTTCAAATTTATTATTTTAGTCTTTATTTAGAATGTTCAAAGAAGGTATATACATTTTTTCAGATTTTTTAAAAACACTTTTACATATTAATAAACTTACCGAAAATACGCTGACCCATCTGTACGGTTAGAAGGTGCCAAAAATAACAATACGGAGTAAGGGTTAATATTAAATTTTGTAAAATAAATTTTTATTTTTATACATACACACATTTTTCTCGAGACATCTCAATGTTGCGAGATCAGTTTTGAGACATGCAAGTAATAGATGTGAAAAGCTCTTGAATCGAAATTTTGAAGACGAACGAGGAAGACGGTACGTCTGCCATAGTCGCGCCGCGTCTGTCCCTTTTTCCTCCTCATTCAATTATAAAGTGATCAACGTCCACCCTCGCTCGGTGGCACGATTAACGATTCCAGATGGAAAACTTCAGCTCTACGTAATTCCCCTTTACACTCGGCGAAATCCGCTCGTTAGTGTGTAAAACGTACTCATACAATCTCACATATCTGCGCGCGTGAAAGCGGATACATCTATAGCTCTCTCATTCCAGCTCCTACGTTTAACGATAAGTCTTCCAGAATAGCTACCACTAAGACCCGGTATTCACAGATAGAAGTAGACTCTTCGTTTCTCGCGAAATGGATATCGGGCAAAAAGGAGTAAAAAAAAAAAAGCAAGATAAAATACTTCTCTTATCCGTTTAGAATAATCTTGATCGTGCATCTGCAAACTTTGTATTTTTTTTTTTTTTTTTTTAATGGAAAATAAATCGTATATCTATGTCTTTGGGAAAAGGAGGCTCAGGCAGGTAACGTTTTATCAGAAATAAAACTGTGTCACGAAGAATTTTATTATGTTAACGCTACTGTTTTACGTAAATATAGCCATAAATAAAAATTTTTTAATACATTAATCATTTGACAGGTGTCTGCTTACTTTCATCTATTAAAGAAAAAAAGATAATAGTAATATACACATTTGGATTTCGATAAAAACGATATAAATGTTAATACTGCAGATGCATGAGGCAACATATATTAGCATTAGGATGTTAGTAGAGAGCCGTACGTTCATTCGGCATGTATGCTAGGCGAGCTTTGCCTGCTTGACTTATCCACCTGATAAATACATGGAATCCTCGAGGAGGCTCGTTTCAGAGTTCCAACCTCATGTTACCGGCTATCCGGCGGCGTGTAAACAAATTGGCAGTAATGACGTTGCAATTTGTCAGATCGCCCGTGCCATACGAACGCGTGTGTGTATATGCGTTTCTACGTGTGTTGCGTAGGTAATATGTGAAGCCAAGATTGCTACCCTATATATGTGCTTGAAATCGCGCACTAGATACATGCTCTGTCTTATTTGCATATATGCACACTTGTAGCGAGTGTTTTATGCTAAAACTAACCGACAACCGTAATAAGCTAGAAGGATTTGAGAAAAATTGCATTTGATAATTTTTTCCTCGAAACGAAGAAATCAAGTATAGTAAAATAATTAATAATTATATTTTTAAAGATTTGCTTTTTATCTGTTATATTTTGCGTTTAAGAATAAACTGAAATTTCTTATTTTACTTTTTTATTCGAACAGGAGAGAGAAATATTATTTCAAGTATATAGTTATTTTTACGTTTTATTATAATGTATGTTTACTTCGTAATCGAGGGAGAGAGACAATTTGACGAGAAAACAAGCTTAAGTTAAAAGTCGGTGGCGCGCGCGCGTTTACCGTGTTGCCTCGTGTAATGTAATTAAAACGACTACGCGCATGTAAAAATTAGTCGGACGTTAGGCTAATGAAGAAACTTACTTAACGAGTTACGATGCGACTCAGCATTTTCTGAGCAAACCGCCAATTTAGCTATATATAACAATTTCAAGAAAAATATGTTACATAACCGTCGCAGTTTTTAGCACACGCACATATATCTACATACATTTGTGAAATATGTATAATATTTGAAATCAAAGTATACGGTAAAGTGTATGTTAATATTAATGTAGTAACATTACGTATGCTAATATGTAATATATATTTTTATGTTAATATTTATACCTTTGTAGATACCTGTCGGTAGTCAGGAATAAAATTTCACATTGAAATGACCTATTATACGTATGGAAACAGTTACAGCTTTCATTTTACCTAACACATAGGTGACAAAATATTTCAATATTCGTGAAACCAAAATTACTTTTAAAAAGAGGAGCCAATTACTTAGTTATATATACGTTAATTTTTATTGAAGTAAAATAATTCCTATTTGTTTT
Source organism: Anoplolepis gracilipes (assembly GCF_047496725.1). Lineage (NCBI taxonomy): Eukaryota > Metazoa > Arthropoda > Insecta > Hymenoptera > Formicidae > Anoplolepis > Anoplolepis gracilipes. The sequence continues at coordinate 11,656,851 of NC_132976.1, read as the reverse complement.
TTATTTTGTTATTTTTGAATTACCGCTTCTATCGTTATTCCCCGTCATTCGTGGAATAAAATATTCAAAATATGTATTTGTTAATATCAACTATTTTAAATCACATTAATTCTATTTTAGAGACTCATATATATATATATATATATATATATTATATATATGTAATGTAGGAAGTCTCTTTAAAGTCGTTAAAAATTTAAGCCTCCAGATTTAGTAAGTAACCCTCGTCACTCCGTGCCACGTCTCTCATGCTCTTTATTAACGTTGACGTCGCTAATGATCGATGGGATAGTAACGAGCATTTTTTATTTCTGTTTTAGGTAAGCAGACATTCGAGTCGAGCAGAAAGTGTGTTACGCTCGCGTATGTTAGTCGTCACCCACGTGGTCCATAAAGTGAGTATCCCCACCCACCGTCTTGTTCGATAATCAGCACGACGCATATACAAGGTGGCCGTTTATTACGGTGACCGTAAATTCTCGACGAAATGAGGGGAAGCCGAGTTATCTACTCTGTAGATAATCGCACTAATCGTTATCGCGACGTCTTATACATGCCTTCTATCCCTCGTTTCTCGCGCTTTCCATGGTATTTCTTCAAAATTAATTATTTAATTATTTTACGATTGGATAATGATAGGGAAAGCTCTCGCTTTTAATTCAAACATACTTAGAGTGACTACAAAGTAAAAATTTGTCGTTTAGCACGTTTTAACAAGTATAAATAAATTTTTTAAATAGATAAATGAATAATTGTGCAGGTGTAGCAAAATAAATTTTAATCACTTGTATATTTTTTAATAATTTGAATTTTATGATAAAAATATAAGCAAACATTCAACATCAATATTTCACATTAAAGATTTATATTTATTTTTTTAAATATATATTCTTTTTGATTTATACAACTTAAGCTTTTATAACAAAATAGACTGTTTTTTTTTTTTTTTTTTTTATATTGATTATATTGTCGTTTATTTACAATTACAATTGTACACATTTCACTTATCTAATATCTTTAAAAATCTGAATATATTTTCCAATTATATATATAAATATATTACTGATATATAAACTCATTTGAAGAGTAGATTTTAATACGAGAAGCGATTACTCATATGGATATGCATATAATGTACGTATAGAAATAATTATGATGGAAATTCTGGAAAAATCAATACCGATTCCGTTAGTAAAGAAGGAGCATAATTAATTCAGCAAGAAGAGGGATTGATCGTGACATATATTCACGAAACGATGTAGAGAACTCCGCTTTGATATTGCCAGGGTCACAGGGGCGGATGAACGCGTTTGGGGCGAGGTCAGAGGGGGAAAGGAAGCGAGACCGGTCGCTTTAATTACGCAGAGCCATTGTTGCGGCTGGTTGTTTATAATTAATCGTTCGAAAGCCTGTCCCTGCCAGCGACAGATATGACGGCCAATAAAGTACGTCGCTAGCAGCCGCTACCGGCCGGGCCGATGGGGAATTTCGGTTATGGCGGAATTTCGGTTTGTCGAAACGGCACACGCTGTATCGAAACGCGAGCGTGTCGCGGTCGATCGTCGCTAACGAGCGGCCGATCTCTAGCTTCCGGAAATAGCTCATCATGATTGAATGCGGATTCCATGTAACAGACGATGCGCTATCGAATCATTACGATTGTGAGTGATTGCAGTGTTATTGGTATTATCGAGTAAATTTAAATCAAGTATAAATAATAACAGTAACGCGATTTACGTAACAATCAAATCTAATAATCAAATGATAATAACGTGAAGCGTAGAATTAATACGAATTAAACCTCCTAATACTATTTAGTGTAATTCTGATTTAGTGAAATTAGAGACTAAACTTAGAGATTACTTATTCAAGGACTGTTAGTGTAGTCTCAACTTATTGCTAAACTTACCAACTATGAACTTAGAGATGAACTTAGAATCAATGCGGAGTTGAACTTGCTAGTGAAATTAGAGAGACTACTAATCCAAGCACTAGAAATATAACTCCAACTTAATGAGAATTTGTCATTAGTATCAACGTTACGCGTTTTACATGCAATGTAATGCAATAAAACGGTAGAATGCGTCACGTACTCTTTGCCAGAAGCGTTCAAATTATCTCTTCCATGTATTTGACAAGGGTGAAGAAGGGAGAAAAAGAGGGAGGGGACAATCTCTGCGGAGTTTGCTTTTTATGAGGTGCTCGACCATGCCAGATTCAAATGAGGCATGCTTTAATGCCGCCTCTGCGTGTTCGGCTATACCCGTCTTGCCAAGTCGAATAGCAACCCTTCTGTTTTCGTTTCCTTTCATTGGCATTAACCGTTACCATCGCTTGTGTTCCTTGACCGAGTTTTCTTCGCCGTCGACCTCTTGTTCGCAAGCGCGGACGCGTTCGTTATCAGTTTTCGGGAAATAATTCGTTTAACTTGTACAAAGCTTCCTTTTTTTCCCTCATTTACGAAATAAATCGCAAAGAAGGTTAAATCGTTTTCGTTTCGGACGTTTAACTTTACGGATGTAGAGATTACACGTTTGTTTGAGTAAACAAATCAATTGTTGTTATCAAATCAATTGTTGCAAATGATGAATAATAAAAGCCGATGAATGGATAATAAAAATGCTATTTTATTTACGTAATTATAGAATGAACTGTAACATTTTAACTGTACTAAAAGAAAATGGTAAAATTATAATCACACAATTAGATGCGAATAAAGTTACATAAATTTTATTCTATAATATTTTTTATAATTGGCTTCTAATATATAAAAACTAAACTTTTTTATTGAAATAATGGTAACAGAGAAATTATATAATAATAATTAAAAACTTTAAAACCTATTCATTATTATCTAGTTTATTATATTTCTAATATTTTTGTTAGCATCATGTTGTCTCACTACTAGAGATAATAAATTTTATATTTTATCAAAAACTATCAAAATTATTTAATTGAATGCAATTTTCTTTTTTACTAAATCACATTTTGTATTTCAAAGGTGTGTGGAAGTGAAATTTTTCAGGTACCAAAAACTATTAAATGGCGAATTAGAGACATTCCACGTGATTATTATCCTGATGGGGGAGTGCCAGCGGCATTCGCGGAATTAATTCTCATGTCAGTTTTTTTTTTCTTAATTGACTCCCCGCCATTGTTGAATCAGCGAACGTTAAATGACGCACGAGCGACATTAAAGCGCTAAATTTCCAGTGCGGCGAGCGCCGTTTCTTCTTCTTTCGGAAAGGAGAGCCAGGTCCCCTTTGTATTCCGTCCCCGAAGAAAAGCAGCCGGTTGTGACAGCGCGGATGAAATAATGCGCGAGTATGGGCGGTGAGAAGCAGGGTCGATATTCCAGAGGGGGCTCTCGAAAACTTTCCGCAGAAGTCACTCGATAAAGTGATTAGGTAACTTTCGGCGAGACGGAGGAAAGGGAAGAAAATGGAGAGGCAATCGGTCAACGGCCATTACAGGTTGTCCCGCCATCAAGACGAAATGACTTATTACGTCGCAAAACGGTTCGGATGCTTGCGTTTCGTGGGAGGAAGTTGTTAAAACGTGACTCGAAATGAAGTCAGATTTTATAATCTTACAATACCGCTTAACACACTTTGTGAACGATCAATCTGTATAAGGATCTTTAATTGAAAATAACATTAAGCAAATAAAAAAAAAAAAAACATACATTGGTTAGGTCTTTGTTGTCACAATTTGCATATTATTTTATGACAATGATAAAATTAATTTTTTTAATATATTTTTTTTAAACAAATTTTAATTTTGTAATTTCATTTAAATCGCATTTAAATAACCTAACCTAACCATTATTTAAATTATCGCAACACAATCATTATCATTTTAATCAAACAGCTTTTACCTCGTATAATTATTATCTATTATAATATTTAAGTTCGTTTTAGATTTTGTTATTAAAGGCTCGTAAACATATTCAGTGAATATTAGATTATATAATGTATACTCAACTATTTTAATGATTCAAACATGTCGTATAATTATTCATGAGCATCCCACCGGTAGCCGATCGATGCAATATTGTCCAATGTTACAAACTATCACTATCGCAAACTCAGAATTATCCCTTGGGACATCATTGCACCTTGCTATGCTTTCCCACGAGCACTGCCCAATTTGTGTACATTTCAACTACCATTTTGGGACACACGTGAGTGTACAACATTGTGTGGGCGCGAACACGACGGTGACAAGATTGCTCTTGACCCGTTGTGACTGCCGTTACATATCACATTGTTTTATCAACCGTACAATTTGTAATGACGAACGTCAGACTAGCATGGGATAAAACAAGGTGCCATGCTTTCATTGTTTATCATCGCACGTATTTCATAGCATATCATCTGCACACGTGCCAGTGGCGTAACTTTCAACCAGGAAGATGTGACAAATATAATTAATTGCATAATCAATTGTATAGCGATCAATTGAATATCGCCACTTAAAAATGTCCGAGAACATAAATTTATTTCAAAAACGGAATTTTTTTGTCATCTGTTTTGATTGTTTTATCATTGATCTTGTTTAATTTATTTAATTAGTGGTACATTATAAATATCGGTTTTTCATTGAGGGTTATTATAAAATTAATGCCTGTATTACTGTAAACTTTATATTATTTCCATGATACTAGCAATTTTACCGGTGTGTACTAACTACTTATTTAATGTGTTAATTGAACTATTGTTCCGCCATGTGCTAGCGTTACGCCACTATTCCCATCACGCATCACGTTTCAGCTTATGACATTATACGCGAGATGAATTCAAATGTTCGAAAGTCATCTCCGTTCGTTATATATTTAATGTTGCACATGGATATTACATTTGCATTCTCGAAAGTCTCTGCATTACTTGTTGGAACGTCATCGAGATATCAGATTAAACGAGGTGACAAAATGATGGATATTTATGTTTATTAAACGACACGATGACGCTGTTGATGTACTCGGAGATGAAGTACATACTCTCACGAGTCATCCCGTGTGATGCAGCGGATTTGCGATATGCGTATGCGCGCGCGTATTCATGTTGCATAGTACGCGCGTCGTGAAGTGATTGTTCGTCACTTACCATAATCAAGCACGTAGAATCAAGCCGGTTCGAACAAAGAAATTATTAAACCTCGAGACACTTTTTTGTTTTTAATATTTTCTCACTCGTGCGTTCTTAGATTGACGTTGTATTTTGAAAGAGCGAGACACGTCATGTCATAACTTACACTTTATTAAATATCATCCTCATGCTTATCTGTCTTCAACAAAATTATTCAACACACAGATAAACCATATTTTCTCTCGTCAGTGTAACGATTAAGCGGGGCCAATTATAAAACTCGTGATTTGAGAAAAGTTTTTCGAGAGCGGAAAAAAAAAATATATATATATATATATATATAATCGCGAAACGATTCAGGGAATATGCTCCTGCGTTATTCGACGCAAATCTTACGAAACGTTCCGTGGATGCTGCTGCGGCAAACTCGCGCACGCACACGCGTCACCGGATCGCGTGCGCGCGCGCGTGTGCACCACGTCACTCGCTCGCTCGCTCGCTCGTTCGTTCTAGCCAGCGGTAGAGCAGCCTTGTGGCCAAGGTTGCGCAACGGACGGGCGCAGCAGCACGTGGTGCGCCAGGCTGTGACGCAGAGCTTGGACACATACACGTACACGTCCGCGAATGCCGTACACGCATACTACTCGCACACACGAAGCATAACTAGGCGCGCTCGCGGCCCCGCCAATTGACTCAAATGCACATTTACCCTACATCCTCGCCGATTACATAATGAAACTCGGCGGAATCGCGCAGATCCCGGCCGATTTTTCTTTTCCTTTTAAACACGTGTATCGACGTAAGCGCGGTGATTTTCTATCTGAATATAGATCAGGTAGTTGCAAAAAAATTATTCGCATATGCAGATGAGTAATATTACATGTGATTTCGTAATAATGTTGAAATTGGAGAGGAAAAGAGAGACAGAGTTTTTATTTCATTTAAGCTCTCACATCATCAATGTCTCATTTACGTTTAAAACGAACTCATTGTGTTTTTAGATGTAAATGTCTTGAAATGTTTTGATAAATACGCTCATAATTATCAAAAATTCCTCTAACAATGAGAATATGCGAGTAATTATTGTATTTTTTAATGAATTAATCTATTTCATATATATATATTTCTTTTAATAATGTTTGTAAAACGTCCAATACAATAAAAAAATTGAAAAATATATACTACAAGAATATATTTCAGCAAATGAAGATTAAGAAGATAAATCCATGTAAAATATTTTGACAATAGGCTGAAGAAAATGCGAATTAACAGATGTATAGAAGCCAATATTGAAATGCCAAAGGAAGGGACGGATAATTTTTTACGCGTAGCGCATGTCTCGCGATTTTTAGTAACAGTGCTGCGGCCTTAACTTTTGCTCGCTACTGCGATATTGAAACGCGACGCAGCCCGTCGTCGCGGAATTTTTACGGCGTAATAATCGCGTTTCCTAGGACAGGCCACTGCAGTGCACATGGTCGTTTGCGTGGTGGATTGTCGATACGTAATGCCGCGGCTTGTTGCGGAGCACGTTCGCAAGAATATACGCGCGGCCGCTCGATTGTCGTACGAACGTGTAAGTGGGACAGTAAATGCCAATTGGGTAGCTTTATGCCGCGGCGAGTTATGTGCAAACTTTGTAAAAGTGAGTTATCGTCGCGAACCGACTTCATCATTGATCTCGGTTATGACGACGCGAACTCTTATAAGCGGTCTCAACAAAGTATGAGGGAAGTACGAAGTAACGTTATATAGGTATATATATATATGCGATATCGGGCCTCTTGATCGCTAAAATTTATATCCGATAACAATCCAAAGTGAATTTCTCGAGATATTGATTCGCGATGATTAAACGCTCTCTTTAGATTGAGTCATGTGACGAAATATTATGTCACTTGAATAAATATAACGTGCGTCATCGGATAGCAAACACGACGATTGGGCAAGAATGGCTTTCTTCTCATATTAAAAATGTATAACACATTTCTTTTCTCCTTTTTTTTTTTTTCTTCTCCCAAATTATTATTTCTGCGACACTCTGCGTATGAGTGGAGATAATTAGCAGTTTGTCTCGCGCGCGCGACGGTAATGTCTCGCAGCATAAATAAATAAATTACCGCGTGGGTTTTAAACGCAAGCGTTGAACGCGACGAGCGTAATCATCGACCGCTGTGCGCAATTACGATGTCATTATACGACTCACTGTTAATCGCTAATGACTTCTTGATCCCATCCCCGGAACTGTTTAATGGGGCGACATCCTGTGCGTGGCTCGGTAAGCTTCTAGTGGGGCTTGGAACCAGCTCGCCTCGATCGTTATGCGGATATTCAGGATATGAAGAGATTTCCCTCGAAAATGAGACTCATGATTACGTATTGCACGGAACGATTAATGTAGATGTTTAATAACTGCTTTCTCAAATTAATCCAAGCGTGCAAGAATACATAAAATATACGAAATTTAGTTTGTATGCAATATTTACATTTTGTATCACATCCCTTCAAAGAGGGGAGGTTTTTATATATTATATATATATATATATTGCGTGAAAAAAATTATAAAGTTTCAATTATATATTTATATATTATTATACGCAGGTACAATAATTCGCATCTGTTTACAACACATTTACAAGTATACTTTTATTTTAACTATAAATAATTAAACACAGAGGAACTTTTTTTAAAATACTTTTAAAATATTTTATTAATAAAATTCTCTATACAATAAAAAACTTTAGAGTTGGTTAGTTTCTCTTTAAGTATCTTATGTACTTTTTAATAATAATTTGAGATATTTATTAAATATTTTACTATTTTAAATGAATATTTTCAAATATTGATTCTTTAATTTATTTTATTCTCTTTTCGTCTACATTTCATCTTATTATTATATGACTATAATCTTTCCATATCTATTTCAACGGAATAGTTGTAATACATCTAGTGTCAAGATAAAACTTATAATCAGTTTGAGAAATTACATAAAATGCTTTTTCATCGAATAAAAATCTCAGATGGCAATTCATATTACGCGAAGTGATGCGTATACATTATCATTAGGTGACTCGTCGAAATTCCTTCGATCCGGATGTTATCGTGAGCACGTGATTTGGTTGGTAACCGATCATCACAGAGAGGCAAGCAAAAAAGGAGGCCTCCAGTGATGATGAGAACTTGCGATACGCTCTCAAAGACGGCAAAAAAGAATGGTGTGGGAGGAGAACGAAGCGAAACGAACGCCGGTAAACGCGTCTGGCGGTCTCGCACCTGGGTAAGAAGTTACCTGGATCAAGGTGCCGCTAACCGCCGTGTCGAGACACCGTTTAACGTCGCCGGAAATCCGGTTTTTCGCTTGAACACGACTATCGAACTGACATCGCTTTTTTTTTTCTACAATTTCCTCGTTTTCTCTCTCTTTTCAAATTCGTTATCCATCGTAATTCTCGACTTTGAATACTGTCAAGAGATATCCAATATTTTTTTTCTTATCTGAAAATAATATCGTAACTAATGCATATGCGATCATTATCTTAATTTTTGTTGCTTTCCATTTTAAATAAGAATTTCATATTGTATATGATAGACAAAGAAATCCATATTCTAACGCCTGTCGTAGAGAGTTATGAAACTATTTTCCTGTAAATTAATTTCGTTCCGAATCACTTCTCGTGCTTTATACTTGCATATATCGTTCACTAGGTTTGCCATCTCCACGCGTGAAATTTATTCCAATCGAAGGTGCTCTGCGTTAGTCCCGTCTGGTCCTTCCTCGACCACTCCCTTCCTGCAAGTTCACTATACCATGACTATTCCGTCGCCGTTCTCCGCTCTCGTGGAGAACGCACCGGCGTAATTATCAACGCTAACTGCCGGTACTGTTATTCGGCTTGCAACATCCCTTTGTCTTCAGGGTCCTCTGACTGCCTCTATCTAAAGTACGAACACACACCTAGATATACACACGTGTATATATGTACGTGTTCCTTCTTACAGTTGAATTGTCCTCCTCATCTTTATCTTTCTTCCACCTCTCTCTTTCTCTCTGTCTTTATTAAACAACCACTAGTTCCCTCTAGACTGGTTAGGTTCGAGGTAATGCAAGTGGATTAGCAACTACCAACTACCATACCGCATATAAATATGTATTATACTTGCATTCGCACGCTTAGGTGTGTTTTGATAAGTTTTCAATGATTTCTGGAAAATATTTAAGAATTCTGAATCAATAATTCAATAACACACACACACGCGCGTATGAGAAATGATTTATTGTAGTATCTTCTTGTTCTGAAATATTTGTCATATTCTTTTTTGATAAATCATTCGAAAAGAGGTAGATCATTTTTCTTACATATTATTTTATTAACATGATTATTTAATATCACGAGACTTCTACTTTCTCATTCACTCCGATTATGTGTTTATTCTTAGGAAAAATTTTCTAGAACATAATTTCTCTTTCTCTGTCATTACTCTCTTCTTTATTCTTTCCTTCCCTTGTTCTTCTATCACTATACTTACGTATTAGGTGAACGTGATTTTACGTCTAGATATGGGTCTGTGTGTGTGTATATGGGCATTCGCCGCAAGAGTTACGATGTGCTCCCCGCAACAGGTCCGTCGTGGTTTCCCCCCTTGGCCACTATGCTAAAGGGGAGGGAAGAGACAGCAAAACGACAGAGGGAGAAAGGGCAGGGAGGGATGGCGTGATGGAGCGAAGTAGAAACGCGTTTCTCGTTCTTCGTCTTGGCTCGAAATCTCTCTGTCAGCTTGGCAATAACACTGATATGTTTGCAGCTAGGGAAGGGTCGTGGGGTACGTTTGCGGCTTGTTACGTGTCCGTATAAGGAGAACGTTTGCTTAAAAAGTGCAATTTTCTTGCACAAGATTTTATCCATATTTCACAGAAAATTTAGACAATAATTAAATATTACGTATATGTCAATTATTATATTAAATATATTTATACATAGATAAGTTTCTTATTAAAAATATAATCATCTTTTTTTTAATTTAATTTTTAAAGTACTTATACTTATTATTCGCCTGTCCCTCCCCCTCACATGTGTGCGCGTGTTGCGTGTGTTTCCCCTTCTCTTTTTCTCTGTCCAGTCAGTTTTTGCTAAAGGCAGTATATAAATCAGGAAGACGACTGTACCCACCAACGACGATGTATAGAACCGATGAGCGAGAACGACATGAAAGGAGGAGGGGGGGGGAGGGGGGAGAGGCGCTCCAGGAGAGCGAGCACGAACGAGGGGACAGAAGGGGCACGATCGGTCCCGCTGCTGCATCCGGTGCAACGAAGCGACCTCGATGCATTGTGGGAGATTCCGTGACTGGAATCTCGGACGCGCGTTACGGCCTCGCGATTCTTTTTTTCCTCCCACTTTTTTCGTCTCTTGATCTCTCTCGCGTTTCCCCCCGCCGTCGCTTTCCCCCTGTTGTTCTTGTTCCGTCTACGTTCAACTTGTTCGTGATATAGATATGTAAACTTTTGACACCTGTTTCTCAGAAATCATCACATTAAAATTGCAGTAAAACTGATAAGAGAAAATTATTTAGTAATATTTGTTTACTTTATATTGTCTCACTTAAATTGAAAACTGAGAATAAACGTTTTTGATAAAATTTAGTGTTTTCTTTTTTTATAAAATTATACAACATAATTAAATGTTGTAACTTGGGTGAATACTAATCAAATTGATAAGACTTTTATTATATATTAAACTTCATAATTCTTGATATTTTCTCATTTGATTATTATTTTAAAAATTGATTAAAATACACAATTAAAAGTTCTTAAGCAGAGTTTTCAAAGTAATTTTTTATATTTATAGATGCAGAAAACCAACTAAGATTTATTTGCTTCAAGCTACCTTTTGTTTGAATAGCAATCTCAACTTGAATTTTAATTATCAAAATATTTAATGATAAATATTCAAGGAATCACACACACACACACATATACAATTTAATTTTAATCAATGCACATTTATTCGAAAATAAAAATATTTTTTGAAAAAGGTTGCTTACATTGACGAAATACACTTATGTTTGACTATGAAAAATAATAAGTAGAACCGAAAAGAAATTAATCATGATACGAGTGGCATAGAATTTAGTCGATTTTTTTTTTTTTTTTTTGTTTTTGTTCGTTTAAAAGTTCTTTAGAAGTTTCACTGGCAATAGTTACACTTCGAGCCGGACGTCATCGACAAAAAAAGGGTTGCCATAAATGCCGTATGGTACAATCGTTTCGATTCCAACGACAAATCGCGAAAGAGATGGCCGATCCTATCTCCTGTCCGAATCGCCAGCCACTATCCGTGCGTCCGATTGTTGTTTCGGTACAATAAACGCCATTGTCCGGTCGTTCAACGTGTTACGACTCCGATAAACTCGAAATTCAACGATGATTTCGACATTCGTGTCCAACCATCAAAGATCGATTAACTCCTTTTCGAATAATTAAATCGGCTATTGTTGAAGAGATCAGAGTAAAAGTATTTTTCGGCGTTTAAAAATATAAAGATGATTTAAATACACGAGTGAGAGAACGTGATATTTCGATTTGAAAATTAATTTTATATTTGCGATTCGGTAGCATGGCTATTTTTAAAAAATCCAACCAACAGCCAGATCCCGCGAATGCAGTTCGTAAGTTGAGAGATCAAACGAGACGCCGCACTGGATTTGCTATTTTATTATTCGCAATCGTAAAGAACGATACTTATGTTAGGTATACGTGCGTCCTGCAGTCACTGGTGATTCGTTGCACTCGACATCGTATCGTAAAAAGAGAGGGAATTCGCTCTTTCTATTCCCGATCGCGCGTTTGAGTCGCATATAAAAGACTTCGAAAGGTTCACGGTCGGGCGGAAACGGCGCGGAAATTTCCCTAAGCGGTAAAACATCGCTTCGGTTGATCCGCTACGCTACCGTCTCGCTCCACATATATTTACTTAACGTCTCTTCGCAAAGACCAGATAGGATATATCGCGAGTACTGCCAGCCCCAAGTATCCTAGATATTTAATCTTCCATTTCATGAATGCTTTATTTTCGCGGATAGCAAAAGAATTCGGAAAATTTATCTTCCATAAATCGATTTCTTCTCCTTTAAGCTTTAACTGGCATAACACATTATTATTTACACAGTCAGCACTCGAAATATATAATATATACGTAAGTATTTTTAGAATATAAGTTTTCGAACGGGATTATATCTATTTAACAAAAAATCATTCGCACATGTACTTTTCTGACGTTCTATATCTTTAAAATGTATAAAATTTATAGCTTTTTTCTTAAACGCATATTGATGTTAGGATAAGATTTTCGTCAATGCAAAAACATTTTTTATACTGGAAAAACTTTAACGACCTACTGTTAAACCTGATAAAATTATACCATTTTTTTTGTAAATAAACTATCTTTTAGGATGATCAACTATAAATTGAAAAAAAAAAAAAAACAATATTTTAAGTATAAGTTTTAATAAAACATAACCGAGAAACATATTTTTTTATAGATACGTGACATATAATAGACATTAAAAAATATCTTGCAATAGCGCAACTATCTTACAAGTTAAAAGAGAGAATGAGAGCGAGATAGAGAGAGAGAGAAAGAGAGAAAGAGAAGGCGAATTACACAAATGGATTATGTATATCTGTGCGCAAATGTCTGTCTGAGCGAAGGATGTTATTTCGTGAATGGAGGGATGCGCGCGTTTCACGGTGCCTAAGACTAATCAAATCTTAATAGAGGCGCTAATGAGAGGGCATTCAGCGCGGTGAAGCGGCGAAACCGAAGGGACGGCTGTTAAGAGAAGGGCTCGCCCTTTCGTTCTGAATTAGCCTTTGCGGTTTCGCGGGTCTGCATTCCAACATTCGTCTCACGTTCTCGTCAGGCGAGGTAACAATTATTACTATTCGCCAGAGTGCGACTTCAATTTTATTTTTTCCGTACCTGTTCTGTATCCCTTTTCTTTTCTCTTTTTCCTTTAATCGTCTGTGACGTAATGCATTTCTTCCATACTGGTTCAGAAATAATTCACTGATACATATATTCTTGCTACAAATCGGATAGTTACTAGGAAAATGCTTTTTATAATGTCTCATGAAAAACTGATTTTTATAAGATCTAGAGTATCTATTTATGTTAGCAAATTTTATCACATATTCGATTTTTAGCAAAATTTTGTTGGTCAATAATAATGGCAAAATTATCCGCAAATACAATCATAAATAGCATTAAAATAAATGAAAGTTGAAAGACTGTTATGTCTGATGTGAAATTAGTAATTTATTGAAACTTGATTTGCTAAATATAATATACATATATATGAATCTTTTCGAGACGTCTTTTTATAACCTTTAATATATTATTTAATATATTAAATAATGTATTAAATAATAATATATTAAATAATTATTTTGGCTTCATTTTAAAAATTTATTATATTGACGTATAGATATATATTTTATATTTATATTTCAGATCTTTATATTTTTTCATTCTATTCAACTTTTTTAAATCATAAAAGCATTAAAAAATTATTAATCTTAAAATTTTTACACTATGATTTTATTCATCTTAATATTTTGCAATATAGTTAAAGATACATTTATGAATGAGTACGAACTTTATATAAAGTTTGACACATGCGATTACTTAAACAGTTATGATTCCTTTTCTGCGTTGCTATTTCCTGTATGCTTGAAAAAAATGAGCAATCTCTAGACAAGAAGCACAAGAGACTGTCTTCACGGAGTGCTTATAATTATGAGTACGTGACTAGCTTAATTTCCTGACCGAACTCGACCAACCAATTTCCTCCGTCCGGTTAGCAGTGTCGATCGAGTAACGGTAGCTTCTCAACCGTAAACGTCATTTTTTCCTCTCCGTCTTTCTCTCTTTCTCTTTACTCGAAGATTGCGGGTCAGCTGGAAGAAAGAGAGAAGATTACTCGACGTGAAATATCGAGGCATCACCGTTTGCACGATGTCTTGCGCCTGAAGCTAATGAAATAGCTACTGCATTGCGGTTTGTTTTTTCAATCTTATACCGTGCGATTTTCAAAGGTAAAATTACTAGAGTAGCAAAATGATTATTGATAACAGAGAGTAAAATATCCTTAAAACTTGAATAACTTGTAATATAATTTTTTCAGTTTAAATTTTATTTAATCAAATAAAATTAATTATTGCAAAATACATAAAATATTATGTTCGACATGTATTAATGTCAAAAATTATAACGAGACATTGATATTTGGCTAATTGTAAGACCGATAATTGTTTCGTTTTTTGAAATAAATTCAAAGACCATTATGTTTACAAGATCATTATTCAATATTATATTTATAAAAAACAATATGAAAAATCTATTGAGATTCGATCCGGGATATTCTAAGTATCATTGCGCGATCAGAATCCAGAACCAGTCTCAAGTTCTCCGCTATGGGAGGTAAGCATCGGGTGGCCTTTGACCCGAGAATCAGGGCATCGGCTGCTTTCTCACGTAATGGTTACGAAACTGAGCCATGTATCTGCTCATGCTCACCTTCGTGTTACGCGATAATAAAAAAACCATCGCTAAAATTTTATCTTTCCGCGAATATTTTGGTATAAACGCGTGAGAGAGATAATAACTATATTTTAATTTTCCGGTTATATTTTTATTCAATAAGATTATATTATACATTATATTTTCATTAACTATTATTATTTTACATAAAATGCATTTATTCGTTATCATTTATTGCACGCAGTTATCTTGCACATACCGAAAAAAAGATCGTTTTCACTTTAATGTATTTCTCCGATATAATTTTTTTGAGAGAAAAAGAGAGAAAGAGTCAAAATACAGAAAGAAAAGGGACAAAGGCAGTGCACCGACTTAGACGTGCACGAGCACGTCGCATGATCGCTGAATTATCGCCGAGAGACGCGGCATAAATATGTATGCGACAGAGCAGCAGCGGTATTCCGGATTGCGGAATGCACGTACGGGAGCATGCACCGCGTTCCCATTCCCCTTTCTCCCTTCGGGCTCTTCGTGTTCCAAATGAAGACCCCCTCCTCCCCTTGCCCCCCTGCCCCTTCACCCTTCCCTCCGTTCGTTCTCTCTCCCTTCATCTAATACCGCTTCTTCGCGCACGCGTGTCTACCTCTAGTTAGTCACTTTTGCCGGTTAGCTACTTCCTAACTTTTAAGCGGAAGCACCATTCGCCTGGGAAGAGAGGAGAGGAAAGGTGATCTTCGTGTTTTCGAAAGCCGCGTTCTATCGTACTGAGTTATGCACTGAGTCTCTTTTTCTTCTCTTTTTTTTTGCTCCTTCCTTTCTTGATCTCTTTTCTTTTTGCCCGTCCCCCTCCTCCCCCCTCCTCCCCTATCTCCCTACTCTCCACGCCACGTGCGCCGCTTCTAGTGATTAATCTCGCTAGGAGCATTCCCGAAGGATACTTAGTTCTGATCTACGAGCTACGTGTCGTACGACCGGCTCTGGAAGGGAGTATTTACTTTTTTTGGTCTCCTCCTTTCATGTGCTTCTTCTTCCTTTTCTACGAGAATGCTTCCGGTACGGCGTCGATTCAATTTCGATTGTCGATTAAATTTCGGAAAATGTGATCTCGGGAAATGAGATCGTTAATCTAGCCAATCTGGATAGGTTTGTTTCTCGGCATAAATTCGACCCGTTTGCGTGCAGCACGGGTGACTTTGCGCGTCTACATAGATTTATTACTAAGATCGAAATCATGCTAATTAATCCGTTAGACCCAGTGTCAAAAGTTTTTAATTTAAATGCGTAATTAGTCACAAGTCACAGATATCGGAGCTCTAACGACGTTATGTCCGATGTTGACGTAACTGTTTTATTGTTAAATGTAAAAAAAAAAAAAAAAATAAAAAAAACGAATTGTATATCAGAGATTTAAATTGAAATTACTGTGTGCTAGAATCATTTTGAGTCTATTCGCTCTTAATTCCATGTCGCGCGTTCGCCTTTTCGCCCGTGGAGAGAGAAATATAACGTCCAGCGTCTCCTTGGGACGACGCGAGATCAGCCAGGAATGCAATTAAGACATCTTGCTAGAACGATAATGATAACGAGCCTCTAACTGACATAGGAATTTCAGGTCGTCGCTCGCGTCGCGTACAAACGAGGGGTTGTACGAATGTGTTCTTACAAAAGATATTATTTCGTTAGTGACCTAGTTCTTTGCAATTCGGTTTATCGAATTATACATCGTTTTCGCTCATATTAAATACATATACTTTATATTTTTTGCAATTATATCGTTATCACTAGTTATTTTATAATATATATTGTCACATGTCTTGAAAATTTTATTAGTGCGTTTTACGTCTGTTAACGTTTACATGTAAATTTTCCCACAATTGTTTTAATGTGTCATAATTTGCATTTTTAATCAAATTTTCTTTGTAAATTTCTATAATAACAGACTGACATTAATTTATCATTCTACAATATTGAATGAAATTTCTTGACGTTATTTCCTTATCTCTTATTTACACGTTTTTTTTTAATTAAGTGATTATGCAAGAAAAAAATTGATTACGCTAGGACAAAGGAAGCTAAGTACTTATCCAGTTAATTGTTTAATCATGGTAGGATACGGAAACTAAATCTGAATTGGGGATATCTTGAGACATCAGATATCTTCGGTCGGCATCGCTATTAGCACACCGAAGTGGCCGACGGTATTGGCATAATTCGGTGTCTCGATGAGAGGACGCGACGGACAATCCTCTTACGTCGATAATCGTCTCAATTACGGCGGAGTTCCTGTAAACCGTGAAATCGAGCGTCCCTATGGGCACTACATCGAGCCATTAAATCCGCCAGCGGCGGGTGATATACGCGCGATACCATCTGCAAGAATGCATCGCGTAAATTTCCACGACGTTCGTATCGTTTGATAAAACTCCGCCGTCTCGGTGCTTCTAATAACAAAATTGCAATTCCCGTTCCTGAACTACCCACGAAACTCCGAATTTTTCGCATATTTTCTCGTGACGTTTAATCGCAAAGTCGTATCGAATTAATGTCGTCCAGGTGAGTTATATCTTCGATCTATATCTTTTAATCGACCTATATTCTTTTGTACAAGGGAATAGAATTTTCTCCATTTTAAAGTTGAAAAAAGTTGGCTTTGAAATATTGATATATAATTTAAATATGTTAAGAAACAAATTAACGAATTACATTTATGTGATTTTGCGCTAGAATAATTATAAAAAAATATATTAAAATCTCGGAGGAATTCTAATATAAATTAAATTTAAATCTATTTGAGATAATAGATAAATGAACAGTTTATACACACACACACACACACACACACACACACACATTCGATCTGAACTTTTCACGCCGACATGCGAAGACGATAAAATCATATATATATGCTGGAAAATATATATGTACGCATATTTAATTTTTCATATTTATTATAGAAAAAAAATTGCAATTTGAATAAATATGCATAAAATATGATTTAATTAAAAATGAGTAAACTGCTTCACAAATTATGTACAGCTTCGCAGACAGCCTTGACTACTTCTCTTGTTCGATGTTCACGAATAGTATTGTTCTACTATAGTGTATCGGTTATATTAGTATCGATAACACCCCGTCGATTCTCGTTGTCACGTCGGGACTGTTCGATGCACGGCCGCATTGTGATGATAAACAGCCGATGGACAAATCATCGAGATTTACATCTGAAACCGTCGCGTTCGCTACGCAATTACGTGATTTACATGTTCCTACGAACGCGATTGGTCCACGTCGATCGCTACTAGGAGCCATCTACTGCCGCTCATAATTCATGTAAACGCAAACGTACCAGCAATACTATTATACTGGTCTGAGCAAGTAGATAGGGTAAACGACACAGTTATTGACCACTTAAGGAATATTTGCTCTTTGTTGCGAAAAGATCGATAGCTTTCTCGTTAAAGATAATGTATGAGCACACAATTGTAATTCTACTTTATTGCTAGTTTCAGTAGGAAATATGAAATGTAAGCGAAACTATTAATCTTTCAAATTAGATTTTATGTTGTAGGTGCAAGAAAATATATAGCCTCTTTTTTAGTACACTTATTGCATGTTTATTATTTATAATTATCTGTGGAAAAATAATTCATACATAAAAATCAAGCTTTATAAAAAGAAGAAAGATATACTATATGTAGATTAGTAATACATAATTATAAGCAGTAATACATAATTATGTACATAATTAACATCATTAGTATAATTATAAGCGTTAAATTAATGGTAATCTGGCATTTTAAATGAACAATAATAACTGATGCAGAAAAATGTCATATTAGGTGAAGATCTTTCGGGAAAATATAATGAGGTGAGCGGTTTATATAATATTGAAATTCAATCGAATCATGGTTACGCAACGAACAGGAAACATCTTTAACTCCACACTCCTCGAATTAATCTCGCTATATATAATTCGGACAGATCTGTCTGTTTGTTTGCCAGACACGAAGAATATGGAGAGAGAGAGAGAGAGAGAGAGAGAGAGAGAGAAAAGAGAGCACATATGTCATTGATCTAATTCCAGATTATTGCACTTAGAAGTAACTTAAAAGCAGAAATTGACAGATTTTAGAAAGTGTGGATATAGAAATTAATGAAGTTGTTAACAATTTATAAATGCAATATGATTCAGCGATCTATCTATAGATCTAGAAATTTAGTAGAGAGCTGTAAGTGCGTACATCGTAAATTTATGAATATAGCGAACCATGAATACGCCATGATCCAATAGCTTGTAGTTTATGGATATATAGATTGAAAATATCTATGGGCTTTATAGAGAATCATGAGACTATATTTATAGAAATATACGTTAAGCATTCTGTATTTCAATCGATGTAAAGTTATATTGATCTACATATTACATACGAATACTGTCGATTTATGGACGTATAAATTATGAACATAATATTTTTTAATATAGAACATCACAGAGTATTGTGGAGCAAGTAAAATGGACAATATTACATAATACCGTGGTATTTGTGATTAATGAAGTTAATAATTAATATTTTTTATATAACAATTTTAATTTATTAATGGCTCTATAATTATTTTATTACTTCGGGATTATTAATGTTATCTTTGCGGCTAATGCTTGCACTGTCATGTATTCTCTATTATTGCAATTGTTTCAATTGTAATAATAGAGATTTTATTTCTATTATAGTATAGCTTTTCAATAACCTTGCAATACAACAAGTAGATAGAGATTAAAAAATGTTATTCGCACAATCTTACAGAATTTGTATCATCATGCATGGGCATAGATTGAGTCTACGCAAAGCAGCAGATATGCTAGCGATGCGATAAACGGATAATCACATCGGATACCGCGTTGCTGCGTTCTCGATGGCTTGATGGCAAATCATGCTTACGCTGCTGTTGCAACATTTCAAGTGCAGCAATTAGCTATTATATCGCTGATCACTCTGAAAAGTGAAGTAACAAGATTTACATTTACGTTTCTCATGACGCAAGCACTCTTCGTAACATAACATCATCTTGTAATTCGCATTTTAAATGGAGATTTATTATCATCGACGATTTTTATAAGCATTATTATGTCGATGTTTGAAAAGTTATTATTACTACTGTGTGGTTTTTGTACTGTTTAACATTTTAAATCATACTATTGATATGGTATATATTTTTAATTTAATTTAAGTGGGGCAATGTTAAATACATATTGTTTGTATTAAGTTAGTAATTTGAATGATTAACAATTCCATTGTTCCAATTAAATAGACAATGTTTTATTTTGTTCATGAGATGAAGAATAAAGTCTATATCGATGGTTTTTATTAAATATTATCGCTGGATATGTATCCACAAGACTCTCTCTGCATACAGCTTTTAAAATTTATTTTGCCCTTTTAAAATTATTGATACGCTGTATAACGACATAGTGTGTTAGCTTATCTATACTGTCTCCTGTTAATAATTAAATTAATATTCAACGAAGAGCGTTATAGAAATCACGATCGCACGTAGCCATCTATTTTCAAGATTTACAGCATCTTAATCCGAAGCGCATGTGGTTCCATTTGAGATCGCAATAAACAGTTTGTGGAGAACGTCGTAAAACGTTAATCCAGATCTACACGTGCTGCGTATGCAATATTATAGCGTGACTATAGTGTGCGTTTGAGACCAATCGACTCGATTCACTGTAGATAGACATTTGCGAATAAGATCGATCACAAAGCCGTTTATCCTTGCCATATTATGAGCACGACTTATCGGCGTGTCGCGGAATATTTTTATAATGTTTATAATTCGAGCCTTTGAGTTAAAATCTTATGGGGGAAAAAAAAAAAAAAAAACACTTGCGCCAACCAGTCGTTTTATCCGGAAACCGGTTTTACGCAAAGCCAAAGATTTTTCAAAGTGTCGTTACGAGAGTCGCACGTGCGCCTTTGTGATTAAATAGATAAATGTCGTTCTAGAAACAGATGTTATCACTGGACATTATTTTTTTAAAAAGTTTAGTACGAGCAAGTCGTAAGGAATTTATGAATATATGCGTGTAATAATCTGAATGTGAATTTCTACACTATCCATTTTTCTACGTCAGAGAAATAAAGTTGAAGATATATCAATCTAATCTGTATGTTATTTAGAGAGCATAAAAAAGGTATATATTATATGTATATATACTGCTGTCATTTCTCTCTCTTTTTTCATAGGACATATTTTATCATATATATATATATGTATTATATTTCAATGAATTGAATTACAAGACCGATATGATTGCTTAGGTTTATTTAACTTTTCCCAGAACAACTGATATTATCTTTTTATCGTAGCACGCGGATGAAAATTTAATATTATTTATGTGGAAGGATTTTTTCCATTGGAATAGCTTCAGCTATATATTTACAAGTAAATACGGGTAGAGCGCGAAACAATTTTGGTCGGCGCGACATGTTTGCAGGTGCGCCAGCGAAGTCAATATCTGCGAAGAATCATCAAGATTTGTATCGAACGGCGCGCCATTGGCGATGCATTTTCGTGGTTTACATAGGACGCTGGTACGTTATTGACCTCTCGCAAATTGGAATTCGGAATCACCTGGCGCGGCGGCCGCGCCTGCGACTCGTGTAAACGCGTAATACATATGGGCGCGCGCTGCTATTGGGCTCGCACAAATTGAAACTCGGAAAAGCTACTGCAGCTTCGTTTACGATTTATGCGACCGTGTAACTCGCATTGTAACAGGGGGGTATTTATCGCTCGCGTGTAACTGCCGCATTAACAAAAACGAGAAAAAGGGGAAACACGCGAATGGGTAGAGTAAAGATTGATCGACGGTTTGCGCATTTGAATCGCAAAATTCTCTCAAGCACAATGAAAGTGTATTCATAGCGGAATTATGAAAATTGTTCTTACGTCTCTGCCTGTGACCTCTTTGTGCGAAAATGTTCTTTCAACGCGAGTATCACATAACAATTCTAAGGAGAATTTCAGTAATGCTTATTTCAATATAAATGCGCGAATAATTGTTTAAATTTAAATTATTTCAAATTTAAAAAACATTTTTAAACATATATAAAAATTTTCATTTTTTTAATATTTAAGGCAAAGGCCTTAAACGCAACCATATCTAAGGCTTTTAGTAATAAGTATCTCCATTTGTCATTATGTGTGATATTTCAAAGAAGTATGTATATCAAAGCTACAGTGATAGCTTCTCAAAATATACAATATTATTATAAACTTCTTAGAAAATATCCGATTTCTCACAGCTCGTTCTTTTAAAGTAAAAGAACAATCGCTTTGGAATGGTTCGCGCAATGCAAGAAAAGGGAGACGTAAGGACATCGGGAAGGGAAAAGGGGGAAAGCGAACAAACGGGATTCAATCTAATTATCCGTAATGCGCCGGAACTCGGAAACGAAGGCTTGTCGTTTTGCCTCACCCTTTCCGGTCGTCGATGTTATTCATTTGTTTGTCCGGAACACGGGACTTTCCTTCCTTCTCCAGCTTCTCTTTTTTCGATATTTATGCGTCTCGTCCACATCGAAAAACTTGGCGATGATTCGCAAATCAACGGGTACTGAGTTAACAAATATCAGTTAAATTACGCGAGATCTGTGGAAATATCGTTAAATATTATACTTTATTTTATTTAAAAGAAACGGATTAACAGTGTCATGATTTTATAAATATATTCATACACGTAAAAAGATTTTGCTAAAATAAAATTTTAAAATCATAGATGAATTATTACCTTTTATCGCATATATTATTATTAATTTGATGAAAAAACAGGATTGATTTATATAAATAGCTTACATGTGATGTTAAGCCACAGTATTATTGTAAATTGAACTCTTTAGATAGACAACTTTAAAATGAATGTAATATACCTCTCTTAGATCAATCGATGGGTCATTATTCAATTTTGGACTAAGTAACAAATAACTCATTTATTGGAAAAGGTGAACCTTTGTCTTCCCAACTTCGATTATGTCTTAATTGACAATATTTCTTTCTAGAGTTTTACATCATAATTAAAATTTATAACGCGGAAAATGACATAGAAGGGTCATAAGATAGCCATAATTGAGTTACTCATATCACAATTTAATACGCAATTTAATGTAGTTTTAGACTTGCTTTATTTAGCTGTTACGCGACATCTCTAGGATTAATTTTGCAGTCATAGTCAGAGAAGCGGTTGATTTAATTACAAGCGAGAAATATGAGAATTTCCAAAAGTCCGCTCAAATCATAAATTAAGCCGTAAAGTAAGTTACGATGGTATAACCATGGCGAGTGTTGTATAATTACCGACTGCTTAAAAAATTGACTTCTTCGTTTACAGAGCAATTACTGCATTCTATATACGGAGGTAAAACTCGTCATTTAATTTTAAAGTTGATGACGGTGAGATTAAGATTACCTGAACTCGTTGCATCGTAAATTTTCCTCGTGCATATATATATCGATTTGTTCGTTTTCTCCATGCTGCTTACAGTGTACGTGAGGAAAAAGTTCACGTGTATACCATGTAGACGCGTTTGTACGAACGTGAAGAAAAGCATGTGTGAACGGTGATTTTGAAATGCACAGCGCAACAACTGTGCTTCCTGCACGGTTTTTGACCCAGCTGAGGTCTTCTGGGCGAAGGATCGACCGCGTCTCCGTTCGGTCACGCATTGTTTCCTCCCCCTCCCCCAGTCCGCAGTTTCTCGTCGCATCCCTTCGCGGAATGACGGCGAAGACTGTCCGAAATTTATGGCGCATAAACTCATCCGCGTGCCGCGTGCTTTTATGACGAGCGCACTGTAACCCGTGTCAGGCCCAGAACGAGCTTTGCGTCGTCGCGCGAAAAGCTTGCGCCTGTCTCTCCCGCTGGACCCGCCGTCCGCCCTCTCGCCCCCCGGTCAACTGCGTCGTCCGCAGCCGCGCGTTTCCCGCCCTATTTAATAAAGAGTGATTTACACGCGTTTCTATGCACCGACCGCTTTTATCGTGACTTAAAAGCGGTTTCGCGTCGCGATTCAATGGCGATCGATAAAGTTTGCCTTTTGTACGTACATATATATACCTTCGACTTCCGTCCTGCGTCCTCTTGCCCTGCTGTTTTCTCAAAAAGAATAATTTATTATTTTGAGACTGAATAGATAAACGCTCTATATAAATGTACCGGTTGTCGCAGACTCAATCAAAATTTATTTAACCGTACTGCAAATTCGAGTAACAATAAGACAAACGTTATGATATTTTAATATCCGGACATCAATAGTTGTAGTGGAATTCTCTCTCTCTCTCTCTCTTTCTTTAAATAATTGAAAGGTTTATAGGGATTATAGGAATCAAATAGTGTGGCCGCATGCAATGATTTAAATTATTAATTTTATCTTTATCTTAACTGACTAAGTAATTTAGATTTTAATTACTATAATGGTCATTCTGTTGAAAATGAGAATTTACGATAAATAATAGCCAACCATTATGCTTTTGACATGGACATTAATTTATCAATGAATGTTTATGAGAAATTAGTTTATCGTGATTCTGCGAAATGCATTTCGCAAATTAATGCGGATCCATATTTTCTGTTAATATACATATATCACGTTTCAGTCTTTTTTCTGAAACTTTTTTTTTTTTTTTACAGAGAAAAATGAAGTATATACCTATTAGACATGAGTTGCACTGATGAAATTCTTGATTTTTTTATCGCAATAATGCAACAACTTTACCTGTGACTCTGTGCTTTACAGTTTCCAATTCTATTCTCGGTATATAAATCGTCAGATACTTAAACATACATATGTCTCAAATTTTTGATCCTATACAGTTACGTGATAGTAAGCAATACTGACTTTTCCCTTCTGTAAATTTTTTAAGAACCCTTTGCACATTCACAATGACTATGTGTGTTTCGTCGAAATTACAGTTTTACAACTTTTTCGCGCAACGTCAATTCGGCTGGTATATTTGCGGTAGTTTTGCAGCTACATACGACAGCACTTAAAAATTAATGCAATAAAGCCGCGCGAGATGTCAGCGGTCGAAAGTATTTTTGTTGCTCCTTTCGAAACGTCTAAACTGCATAGTTTGTACGGTACAACAAATAGCCGAAACGGTTTACGGTTTTACAACTTTTCTCGTAGTAACATCAATGCAGTTTTCTCAACGGTCGTGTCGGAGATGTACATGGCGGCGCTTAAAACTTAATGCAATAAAGCCACGCGGGATACCGTGTGCGCGCGCGCGCACGCGCGTGATACCGGTGGATATTTTTATTAAGGCCCACGGCGTGCGAAAAGCTCGTCTGCTGAGCTTTCGTTCGCCACGCTTCCTGCTGTACTTAATAAAAAGTGATTTACATGCGTTTCGTTGCGCCGCAGTGAATATCGTTCTCGTTGCATCCGTTATGAAAAGTTCGCTACGTAATCAGAAATTTAATGTCGGCGATGCGGACGTCGTTCGAGTTGCTTTCATCTTGTTATATATCAATATATGTATGTACATCGATATCGAAATTTTTAGCATTGCTCGTTGCAAAATTCAAATTTGCAAGCTTAAGTGTTGCAATTGAAAGGACAGCTGCATAAGGCTATATAAAATTGGTTTATATGCGATAGATATGCATGTCAAATTATAGAGTCTGTAAATATAAGCGTATATAAAATTTAACAGAGACTCTACTAATTTTTGTTAAATTATTCTCTTTAATAATATTATAAATTTGTACATATATAGTACATATATATATATATATATATATATATATATATATATATAGTATATTTCTCCTATTTATTATCTTTCTTTTTTTTAATTTAATTAATTTTTCACTGATGAAGTAATCCAAACAGCATTTTTGTTGGATAAACCGAATCGTTTAAAATTGAGGCGTTGTAATAACGGTTGTTCATTAACGCTATTTTCATATAATTAAGCAGAAGAGCAAAAGCGCTGGTCGTATCTATTAATAGAATATGTAGGCGTGTTAGCGTATTAATTAACTAGCGTGCATGAATGGGATATTTCATAAAGGGTGCAAGGGACAAATTCTAGTCGATCTTCCCGCTAATTAAAATTTTAATTTGGTCTCGTACAATGCAACATTTAATGCACACACGTTGTTTGATTATTTTAATAATTAAATGTTATAAAGTTTAAAGCTAAACAATCGTTAAAATATTTATTGTATTTTAATCTCGATTATGAAGGAAATTTAATTATGTCAAAGGTGTGCAATAAATTTAAAGATCTAATAAAAATATAGAAATTAAAGGTCTCATTGTATGTCAAGCTCCAACACAATTCGAATTTTGAGAAATAAAAAAAATAATTCTAAGAATAATTTAAGTTTTTAATATCTAGATACATAAGGATGTAACTATATATATATATATTCATTATTAAGAAAGAACTGAAAATTCGAAAACAATCGCACCCATTCGAACTTTTGTCCGCACGTATCTTTCTCGAGAGAGCCACCCAGTATAGACACACGAGTGTTCTTCATATTCTTCGTGACCCGGCTTCGTCTGTCCGTAACAGCGTTAACATACACGCCCGGCATCGGCTTACAACGTACGATGTTATTCTAAGCAACGCTCCGCGCTCCCTGGGAAACGGGCATTAGTCATTTTCCGCGCTGACAGCCGCTTTAAAGCGGTTTCCACCAACGCCGTTATTTCCACGCTCGCCTCGCACTTTTCCACGTCCCCGACACTCCAGATGCTTCCTGTTCCGGTCTTTCCACCGAGGCAAACGGAAATCCCTTCCTGCGCTGAAACACGGAGATTATCTATCCTGTTGTTTTCACCTTATTCTCTTCTCTCTCCCTCCACCCTCCTTGCTACTGTCTTGCTTTCGACTTCCAACAAACGTCTGCGTTTCTACCGCGAAGGAGGTAAAAGGCACTCGTGCGCCAATCCTTCCGACTTACCGGGCGTGTTGTTTCTCAGAGTCGCGTCGGATGCTTCGTATCTTCGTAGGGAGTGCATGATGGCGGAAGGAGATAGCTTGGCAATCGCAGCTTGTACGTTTCGATGTTCAACGTGTATGTTCCGATATTAATCCCTCAATATCCCGAGGTAGATCGACGTCATCGTCAACGACCAGCCAATGTTGCATAGCGCTACGTCAATGATACAATTTTCGGATATGCTTTATTGTGGTAGCATTCTGAGAATTTTCATGATTATTAATGATAAATCTATATATTATTATTATTATAATATAACATGGATAATAATAAATAATTTCTCCAAGTCTTTCAAATAAACAGGTACGTTGAGAAAAGCAATAACTCGCTAATGTGATATTATGTATAATCTGAGGATAAAATTAAAAAAATAATAAAAGTAAAAGAGTAATTTTAATTTAGCGGAATTTAACATGTAATACATACTACAACGTCATCAGTAGGCATGGTGGTATTTAATTTACGGATAATCACAGAAAGGAGGTTGAGGGGGAGAAAACCGAGCGTCTTTCAAGAAGGATCTGTCGAGCGTATAATTTCTCCCCTCGACTCGCTCGTCAATGCTTTCAAGATATTGCGCCGCGGTTCTCCGCGATGTTTTCGGCCACTTTTAATCCCGGATTTATATTAGCTCTCTCTTTTGCCTCGCCTCGCCTCGCCTCGTCTCGTCCCTCTTGGCGATGCCTTTCACGGTTCTAAAGCCGCGGCCTCATAACCCCGACCCTATAATCCATCGTAATCCTTAAGACAACTAAAAGCGACTCGAGCCTTCCTCTCGACGAATAGCGCCTTGACTTGCGAAAAATAAACGATTGAAAAATTCAGGAATTTCTCAGAGACAAATTTTCAGTGTTCATTGAATAGATGATTGATGTCAGAAAAATTAGGCAATCTCAATGTTAACTTCAATTTAAAACTAAAGAATATCTTCATATTTCTTCATGCATTTTCTTTTTCATTTTTTCGAATACAAATGACACTGCTTACGTTGTGAAAAATTGCGCGGAAGATGATTGTAAAAATTTTTGTAGATTTACTAAATTTGAATATATTTTAGATAAAAGTTATATCCTGTGCATGTTGATAGAAATATCTTATTGATTAAATGATAAAAAACTAGTAGTTTACAAAGATATGCGAACAGAAGATTTGCATAAACCAATAATGATTTCCAAGTGATTAATTTGAATATATAATTAGGTTTCTAGTTTTTATAATTTTTTTATGAATACTTTAAACATATTTTTAATTAATATTTATTTTAAAAAAATTTTTGTAAATTAAATATATTATTAAATAAAAAGAATTAAAAAAATACATATGTATATAAATATTAGATATAGAGAATATCTTTAATTTTCTGTTAAAAAACTTTTGCCTAAAAGATCCGTTATTATCCATTATTATCTTCACAGTCTAAGAGCAAGACTTGGAAACAAATATAAATTTATTTTTCAATTTCATATAACTAAAGATAAAGAAAGATTTATTAGTTTACAAAATAGGAGATTTTTTTTTCGATCACGATCTACCGGGCCTCCCTCCTTCCACCAAAGCTTTTCGCTAAAAGCTCGTTCGGCGGCGCGTTTAAGCGCAAGGGCGCGAACGCGCTGGCCAATGAAAGCGCCTCTCTCTCTTACCTTCCGCCCGCATTGCAGCGTAGCCAAGGGACGATTTACGAATCGTCGTCGATGCGAAGTCCCCCCCCCCTCCTCCCTCCCACCTTTCCTTCGTTCTCGTCCCTTCCAACCCCCGCATCCTGCCGCCCTTCCGCCGTTCGTGCCCCTGGATCGATCTGCTGCACCAGGGAGAGAATTTAGGGACGCTTCGTTAAACTGCGCTGCAAAAAAGTTTACCCACCGATTGGGCTGCCAGCCCTGAAGCCTCCTCGAGGGGAAAGAGGAGCATAGGGGTAAAGAGGGGCAAGGGGATGTTGGTGGCGTGGGGATTCTTTTCTCCCTCCGCTTCCACCCTTTTTCCTCGTTTTAAAGATGGATCCCCCCCTTCCTCCCCCCGCCCTCTCGCCTTGCCCCGGATGGATCCGCTCGACGATGGCTTTTGGATAGCCGCCCAATCGCTGCCACATATTCCTATCGGCCTCCACTTCCTATCACTTCCTCTCCGTCCTGCCCTCATCCACTTGTCACTATTCGCTTCTTGGGTTGCTATACTATGCAATTCTCCTAATCCTCTTTAAAACTCTCTATAAGCACCAATAGAATTTTCCGCCAAAAATTGCGCGAAATCTTGTGAGAATAATCTTTGCGGTACTCTTGAAATCTTTTATCATAACTTTTCTTATAACTCTTATCGTAATTTTATTTTATTTTGAGCAATATATAATATATGATAAAATATATGATCCATCGTAATAATAACTGGCTTTTTAATTGAAACAAGAAGTGTAGAAAAATACATCAACTCTTTATCTCTCATATTCACTGCATAATTTTTGTAACACGCAGAAGAGAATTAGCATCGTATAAAATTATTTATAGATCTAATGATGAAAAGGATACGAGGCTAAAAGATTATAGGAACATTGGAATGTTTGTTTTGAAATTGTGCATCCATCTCTCGTTCTATTTTTTTTTTTTTTTTTTTTATGCCATTCATTTAGCATAAACTTGTCTCCGGACTAGATACACTCGAGCGAGTGAAAAACGCACAAGTACTCTTAACATTATTATCATTATTAAATTGCGCTGTGCGCTTCTTCGAGATGCATTCGCGCCGTCAGCCGCGCGGGATCTTCCGGCGTGCTTTACGACCAAAATGGAGGCGTGGTTGGATCCGATCCAGTTGGGACTGGAGCAGCCTCCCTCGAATGCGGCGTTGCTGGCGTGTAAACTCGTCCTCTTCGCTTTGAGACGTTCTTGCACGATTTTTAAAATGTCCCGTGAATTCGACTTTTATTGTCTTGCCGCACGAAATTGAGAAAAAAAAAAAACCATTATTATCTTCAGGATGTTCGATGAAAAGTTAGAAAAATCGAAGAATGGAAAAATATATTATAGTTATAAAATTGACAGGAATGACAGCCAATAATCGTATGAAAAGAAACGTAATGATATCTAACAATAAAAATTTAATCTCAATTTTACTCTGTTAAGGAATTTGACATATAAAATGAACTGTTTCTCGCATAATTTGTCACCATTTTATTCATGCAAATTTATGAATATTTTATCATTTAAATAAATTACCGTGTGTTTTAAGAAAGTTAGATAATTTTATTTTCTTATATCTTATTGTTGGTTTTTTATTTTCTCCAAGAAGTTCTTCTAGAAAGCGAAGTAAGTAAACACGATAAATTATTTCTCCCTTTCTCTTTTACTTTCGTTCTCGTTAAGAACGCTTGTTTTATTCGATATAATAAGCAGTATTAGTAATATACGTATGTAACGTGTGGGCGTTCGCGAACGGTAATAAATCTAATAAAGCATTCGCCGCTAATCAGGAAATAACACTTTAATTAAGACGAACGATCCGCCCGGCGTGCTGATGCTCGACTGCGCAACCGACCGGGAAAAACATTTTCCAGGAAAATGAAAATTTTCCTGTGAACCTTTGTATAACGTTGTATAGCATTGAAAATAATTAACACGATGTGTCAGCGTGTTGTAAATAATTAATAACGCACCATTCGCATATACAGAGATAGCTATTCGATTCATGACACGCGATACATGACCGACGCTTTTGCTCGACTGTGCGCGTTTTTCTTATTTTTTTTATTCTCTTTAATATGTGTAAAAAAATAAATCTAATCTCTTTTATACATTAAGAAACATACGTACGGTATTTTTTAATTTTTTGTGTTTATCTATTATTATATTAAATTATGTATAATTATGAGAAACTATTATTATAATGTCTTGTTTCTTTTTGCGACAGCTCTGTATATTCGCCAACATGGATAGAACGTTCGTAATTTTGCAAACACGAAGCTCAGAGATTAGCGGTTAATTAGGACTGAGAAATTAGATTTTACGTTTTGTTATTTTGCACCCCGCTGACGGCTGAGCGGGACGAGAGTGAGGGTGAAACGCATGTGAACTCGCCAGATGATAGCCATTGATACCGAATAATAAGCTCGCTTAAAATTATCTGACGCGATGATAACACGTACCAAAAATGGCGTCCTATTATAAATACCTTTCTGCATTGACTTCTCCACAGCTCTTTATTGTTTTTTCTTTTTATTATAAAGCTGATTGTTTTATATTTTAAATTATTATGTCTTATAAAAGATATCAGATTTTTGGATATATTTATATAATAGGAATTTCTATTTTTTCTTAATAAATTTTTTGTTTCAAGGTAAAAGCAGCTCGTTTGGAAATAAAATTTTCTGTTTTGACTTTTTAAAATTAAAATTGTAAAATTTATTACGTATTGATTGTTGTAACTTTGTCACTATAGCTTTAGTTTGAGAGCATTATTATACAATGATTTTTTGATAAATTGTGAAAAATTAAATGTGAGTAAACTGACAAAGGAAAGGACAACGAATTTTTAAAATGCTTTTTTACTAAAATCAAAAGATTAATAATATTATAATTTGAGACAATACGTATATCGCAACATTATAAATATTCCATGCGTTCACAAGCTATATTGTATAATTTATTTCGCATTAACTTTCGTTACGTATTTAAGTGCATGGAATTTAGTCTGGAAATGTACAATAAATTTGACCTAATCTAATCTCTCTTTCGTTCATAATTTCACGTGATACAAAACGTAGTTGTACACATTTAACTCGCCGTTTCTAACATGAAACGCTATAGCTGTGTGCACGCATTTGCAGTTTCTCATGTATATTCTAAAGCTTTACATGCATATCAACAATACTACAGGGCTGAAGAGGTTTCACCCCAAGGTATCATAAAATTTACTTCTCTATCTCTCTCTTTCTTCTCCGCCATCAACTTCTCACCCCTTTCTCATTTCTCTTACGATATTTCACTCTACGTTCCCAGACCTAACTGCATCCTCCAAAGTGTGCATAGCCTTTATATGCTGCAACGTACGTTTTCTCGCGCGTTACCCAGATTGGCGCATCACATTCTCTGCCTGCATCCCTTGCTCCATCTCTTCTGACCCACCTCCGACTGCATTTTTCATTTCGCTCCCGGTTCATGACGTTATTACCCTTTATCCCGTACTTTTGATACGACTTTATACATCAAGCTGTAGCAATCCTATTACCGCGCGAGCGCGACGGAGCGGATAATCGCGCGCATCCGCTCGCACAATGTCCCAGGACGAACGTTTTTAATCCTAATAATTGGATCCGCTCCAATTTTTTATGCTGATTCGCGCGGTCCGCGCACGTCTTACGGATTTCTCTTTCTCGCAGCATTATTGCGCTCGCGCGCGAGTACAATTGTGGAAGTTGCGCGATGAGGGATTACGCTTGTTTGCATCCGGATCGCGATCATTGCCGGTGTTGCAAATTGTTATGTGCAAACTTTCGTGCCGATTCAGCATTAAAATTTCCTGATGCTGTAAATGGACGCATTCGGATCAAATATTTCGACGATGTCATCTTTCCGCTTCTCTGAGGATTTACGTTTTTATTGTTGGATTAATATAAACGCGCGTATATTGCTTTGTGACAAAAAAATTATCTCTAACACAGAGCGATGTTATACTGTGATATATATACTGTCATTCAATTATATTTCTGTTCTATTTGAAAAAACAATTTACACCTTTGTTTTATTATCTTTTGTTTGCTCTTGGTAAATTTATCTGTATAAATTTTTGCAGAATTTATTTTTGACATATAAGCTTTTCGAAGTTATTGATTTATTTAGTAGACTACATTTATATACATACAATAAAATATCTTTATCTCTGTGAAAAGTTTTATATATATAGTATTATTTTATATAATTTTTTTACGATATCAAGATTTCTCTATTTTATAACGTAAAGACGGAAAGAGAGGGAAGAGAAATGAGGAAATGAGAAACGTATTCACAAATATTATTTCACGCAAATATGTTTGATTTCCGGAAAATGCAATTTTTCAGGTACTTATTAAAGTTAGCGATATACCAATTCGCGTAACCACGGTTATCAAGCTCCCTTTATTTTTCTCTGCAGATTCGCGGATTCGATTAATCCTACCGTTCCCTTTGTAGGCTCCCTTCGGGGCGCGAAAAATGCGGCGAGAAAACGTCGTCGCGTAACCCGGGCCATTCGTTCTCGTGCGAATTTATGGTTTCGCACAGCGACGGCGCGTCGAGTCGGCTAACGAACTGACCTGCCGCGCGTTTAATTTAAAACCGTCAGCGAGTAGGTCTCTTCCGGTCGATTAGGAGCTGGACAAGTCTTTCCTGAAGAAGGCCGAGCGTTGCTATCTTTCTTTCTTTTTTTTTTTTTTTTTTTTTTTACTTCTCTCTTTTTCCCCTTTCCATCGCCTCTTACTCGTTTTCACCACTCACGCTGTTCCTGCTCGCAGTGTTATCCGGCTGCATTTATTTACTGATACCGCGTTCTCGAGTTGGCCACACGATCGTATACATAAATCCAGTTAGCCCTTTGTGCTCGTTCTTCTTCCCCTGTCCCGCTATCACTTCTCCGTTCTACTCCTTCCGTTCGTTGCGACTTTCTCAGCGAGAGCTTCCGACTTCTCACTGAGGTTGTCACGTTATTTAGCTTGGTTTTTACTACGTAGAGAAAGCCACATATGGCGGCTGAACTTGTTAGAGCGGTTGTGAATGGGCGGTTATTTAGAATAATCTCTGACGCGCAGTGTCATATTCCAGTTTTATATCATTTATGTTTGTAAAAAAAAAAAAATATCTGTTTGTATAGGACTGGAAAAATGTATTGGGTAAAAGCTTTGTTCTTTTATTAAGGATTAATAGGTTGATGTTAGATAAAATCTTTATTGTTTTCTTTTTTATTAAGTCTTATTTTTAAATGAAAAATGTTAAAAATTTATCTTGTTTAAAAAAATAATTGAAAAATTTCTTTTTAAATAAAAAAGAAGTTTAAAACACAACTAGCACAGTGATAATTTTGCTACACTTGATTTTCAAGTTTGTTTGACAAAAATACAATAAAATAATAAGCATAATATCATGATTCTTTAAATGTAATTCAATGTGTATAATTTTATTTTGTTGTTATAATGTATTGTAGTAATTAAAAATATAGTCATATTATGTTATGTATACATATATATTTTTTTCTGCTGCAATGCATATAATATTCATGATAATATCCCATTTAGATACAATTTATGCGGGTATAATTATATTATTCCAAGATAACATTTATAATATTATTAGCTCTTCTTTATCTCTTTTTTTCTCTCTATCTATTTCTCTACTGTGTAGAACGTTCATGATGTAATATTGCATTTATGTTAAAATGAGGTTTTAACAGGACGGTTATTCGCGGACGAATTTACGCTGTTGCGACGACCGGTTAGCGAACTTGTTGAACGCAGTGCGCTTACGGAATGCAATTTTACGTACGAAATGTGACGTTACATAAGTTATTGTGGGTAATGCACCGGGAACGAGGTCGCCGCTAATTGTAAGATGGCGCAGAGGAAGCGCACGTGGAAGAGGATAAGCTACAGGGAAACATTCGCTGGCACGTACAGAACACGCGTGTGCGTGCAATTATGACGTGCGGCTGCAGGTGCACTTTGGACATGCTCGACTACACATAACGAATGTTTATATCTGAATGTTTACAAATCTCTTCTCTTTCCTCTTTCTCAGTACTCTGCTCCCTTTTCATATTTTTTTCTATTTTTTTGATACATTATAGAAAAAATTTATTATTTTATTTTTACACTTTCACGATTTATATTAATTATTTTTAGTCGTTGCGTATGCATTCATATATCTAAACATTTTAAAGAATCTAGAACATGTATAAATCTATAGAATATATAAATCTAATTTATATATGACGTACATAAATCTGTCCTAATTCTTTTATATATAAATCTATTTACTTCTTTCTGTGTATTGTGTCTTTTCTCTCGTTTTAATTTTTCCTTCCTTGTTACTGTCTTTTTCTTGTTCCCTCGGAAAATTAATTTGTCTTTTTCTCTCTTTTTTTTTCTCTTTCTTTCTCTTGTTCTTTCCCTTTTTTAATCTCGGTTTTCTTTTTTATTTTCCGTCTTTTACCTTCTCTGTCCAATGTCATCGTCCTTTTTTCCCTTGTAGCTTCTTTCAACACGTATTAGCATTCAGTGGACACGCGTTACCGCACATATTTGCAGATGTAAGGCAAATAAACCGCGCGAGCGCATCGCACACGTGCTCCGCTCGTAACATTCGTCTGTTTGAGCAGGAAGGTATTGTCCCTTTTGAGCTCTCTTCTCTGTCTCTCTTCCTTTACATTACATCTCGCAATTTTCTATCTTTCTTTGTTTCACGATTTGTATCTTTTTCTGTATACTTCTCTCGCTCTCTGTCTTTTCATTATGATTTAATATTTAATCTATTGATGAAGAGATTGGTTTTATAACAAATAATTTAAAAAGATGTAAGAACTAATATATGCATATACATATTTCTAAATATATATAATAATTAAGTTAATTTTATAAATAAAAAATAAAGTTAGATGCAATATTAATTTTCAAAGAAATTCAAACAATTTTCAAAAAAATTTAAATAAAAATAAAGTTGTAAATTCAAACTTTGTGATTTTTATTTTGATACACATATATTAATATATAGCTACTCATTTTCCGCATCTTTATTTATTAACATTCAGATAGTTTTAACACTAACATTGTATAATATTCTTTATTTATTACACAAACAATAATTCTTGTTGTTTGTCTTAATTAAAAATGATTTTTTTTTACTTGGACTGATTATTTTATAGTATATGTATCAACGATATTAAATCATCATAGAGTAGCATGCGTAACAAATCAGCCTCTTCCGTATCTACCTTTTTCTTGACAAAATCCTCGTCAATGCGATATTCTCGTTGCGCCAGGCCGCGATGTTTGTTTGTTCTCCCAGGAAGGAATATGCGCAGGCAACTCGGTTTTCCGGGCTGGAAAAACCATCGAAAAACAGAACAATTTGTATCCGCGGCAGTCGGAAGCGCTCGGTTTCGTCCGAGCCATAAATCGGCGCGCTCATCTTTAAAATATGGGGACGCGGAGATATTTGGATTTGGGCACGTCGAAGCGAGCAAGAACCGCGGATAGAACCAAAGAGGCGACGGGGAGGGGCGGCGGAACTAGGATGTGGAGTGCATGGTAGCAGGAAGTTGCAAAGGTCCGTAGTAAAGATGTCATCTCCCCGCCCCGTTCGCCGCTTTATTTGCAATGGGTGCATTGCCTGCCTCACAGTCGCGCAGTTCCCTTCACTCCTACCTCCGTCCCCTTTTCCCCCCTTCGATCCTTCCCACCAATGTAGCCTCGTAAATTGCACGGCAAATAATTGATAGGCGAAGGCGATGTCTCTATTCCTGTTGGCAGCACTTGTAAAGGAGCCGCGATTTATTCCGCCTCACCGCCTCGCTGTCCGCCGACGATATAAATGGCTGCCCTCGGAGAACATGCGGGAGAGAACAGGAGAGGGGGGGGAGGGGGGCAGGGAAAAAGGTAGAGGGGTACCGTTGCCGCGAGAAAGAAAATGTTTGTGGGCCCACGGAGCCGGAAGGAGGCGCCGCGGAAAATTGTACGAGAAATTCCGCATCAGTTGGACTTTTTCCTGCCCTTTTCTTCCCGTCCGACTCCTCATTCTCCTCGTTGCCCCGTTTCACCAAACACGCCGCGTATCCGCGTTT
The DNA here is from genome assembly GCF_047496725.1 of Anoplolepis gracilipes. Classification (NCBI taxonomy): domain Eukaryota; kingdom Metazoa; phylum Arthropoda; class Insecta; order Hymenoptera; family Formicidae; genus Anoplolepis; species Anoplolepis gracilipes. Next base: position 11,620,414 of record NC_132976.1, on the reverse strand, counting down.
TACGCTTTAAATGACGGCCCGCTTCCGCTTCTTCCTCTCCGTCACCCTCCCGCTTTGGCAAGCGGATGACCAGGCTAGGAAACATCGCCGTCTGGAGCGCTGCCATTTTTGCGGCTGGGATACATCGGCTCGTAAATTACATCGAGGCTATCGCATCAGTTCGATGTTTCGTTATAGCTTTTTCCTAGTCCGAAGGATCGTATCCAATAATGTATTCATCGTATCATTAACGTGCCTCTTTTTACTTTTGTGAAATTGCGATGAATTTGTAATTTTTTGTTTATCTTTAAATAGCAATATGGCATTGATTGCCATATCGCCGCGTCGATATTATCAGCTATTTTATTTTTAATATGACAAAATAGTGTAGAGTGTTTTATATTATTGTGTTGTGATTATATTTATTATACTATGATATAATTAATTAAAAGACTTGATCGCGCGTATATGCGAGTTAATCCTGGAATATGTGATCTAGCATTCTCTCTTTTTACGTTCTTCCACGTTTAATAGAAACGATAGTGGAAGAAATTAGAGGCAATCAGGCGTTGTGGGATCCGCCAAATCCGCCTTGTATGTTAACGATAGTATCGGAGAAATTAAGATTAAATAATAGTTTTAACAAAACACCGGTGCTGCCTAATGAGTCCTTTGGTTGAATTCAGGGATATTCGAGTTTTTTCATGGCTTTATTCGTGGATAAAAGACTACTCTGCTCGATTGCCATCGAAGACGTGATCTAACAAGTGCATTCACGCGAGCGTCGTTATATCTTGCGCTCAGAACGGGACAATAACGTGCATTCTCGTTCTTTCCTTCTTTCTTTCTCTCCGCGAAAATTTCTTTTAACGATCCGCCTCAATATCGCAACCGACAATGCGGCCGGGATTGCCAACGACTTCCTTCAGACGGTATTTCCGCGAATTTGCACGTGATTTGACATTGTGCGCTTCGAAAAAAGCTTTGTCATAATGAAAGTAACACACACTCGTAATCATATGTTTGAAACAGGAAAAGCTGTCATTGATTATCACATTACGTAGATTCTGCCTTTTATCGTATTTTGTTATAAATAATAATATTACTAAAATTATTATTGATTCGTGGTTACTCTTTATGTATTTGATTTTATGTTTTTCATGGTTTTAAATAAGCATTAAAGTTTTAATTTATATATTTAATCTCGGAAGAAGCAATTTACTTAAAAATATTTTTCCAATTTGACTGATTGTGAGATAATTACGCAAAGATATTTTCATATTAAATATTTTCAATTGCGTACAAAATACATACAAAAATCAAAAACTTATATATATATATATATATATATATATATATATATATATATATATACTAAATAAAGATCGGTTCTAAATTAGTCAAAACTAATTTAGAATTTGTATATAAAGGAAATTATAGTAGTTTTATATACAAATTAAACAATCAAACAATTAAATAGTCATCAAAGTATTTTATTTCATAAAAAAATTATTATAATTCGTGACAAACTACATATGATGAAACTACGAAAATAGAGACGCAAGGAACGTTGGAGACTCAAACGAGGAAACGAGAGACTATGAGATGCTATGAGAAAGAGAAAGAAAAGGAGAGAGATATGAGGCTAAAAAGACGGCAGAGCAGGTGGAAAAGAAGGGCGAGCATTGTCGCTCGCGGTCTGTAATTAGGCTGAATGGCGCTTTTCACAGGACCAGCCCTTTTTGAAACAAATGCGGCCTGACGCCGCGACGAAATATCACCGGGCGATAATTAACGCGTTATCGCGGCCGGTTTGGACGCGGTGTGTAACGGGAGAATTTAACCGCGCGATTAACGAATTCGCCGAGAGTTGTAGTGCACGGGCCGACATCGCTCTGCGCGTTATTTTCAGGGACGAGCTGAAAAATAATACCATACGGTTATTTCACAGCGCGTTTTTCTCGCAAAATAATATCGTGCCGAATGAAATATTTGAAAAATTTGTCGCCCGCGATAACGCGAAGCGTTTGTTTGTAGAAAAATATCGGTCGAGATATTATAATAATACTTACGTATATTTACTTTGTCGGTTCTTTTTCCACGAGCTGTAAAAGAGCTTTCTCTATTATTACTTTGTACCGTCTACGTCACGGATTCTAACGATAACAATTAAACTAATTTTTATTTTCTATTTCCATCTCCGTTAACTATTTTCTTCTTAATTAAATTCCTTTAAAATTAAATTTTTCCCAACAATTCATGACAAATTCATCGTGATTTTCCATTAGAGAACCGATTCTATGCAGACTTTACATTAAAAATTAAATATTCTGTTTCAAATTCGAATCTATAAAGATATATATTTACATTATTCAATAGCAACGTATATTATTATCATGAAACAATAATAGAGAAACGATTGGCGAAATGATGAAAATTAACATCGCCTCTGCAGATTATATAAAGCGAGACTTTTTCTTTTTTAAATTTGTTGAAAGAGTTTCGTAAATGTTCATCCACGCTGCGTTACAGCGTAGACCATAGGGCTCGAAACTGTAAAAGGACAGTGAATTGCTAACTAGAGTTAATTGAGCGAGGCTGTCGGTGCAAGTGACTCTGAAAATACGCCTGTACTCGTCGCAGTGTGCGCGACAGCTAGTCATTTTGTTATACAGCGTCGCGTTAAAACATCCACGCCGCTCGTAATTCGGTACGAAGCGTTTATCAGGCGAATAATATTCGCGAGTCACGTCGACAAAATGTTTAACGGTTCGCGCGACGGCGATTAATGAGATATTTTAACTGGGCGAAATAGATTACGCACGCCGACCGCCATTCGAAACAATCAAACTGCCCGTTTGGACCGCCGCCAGTTGTTCGACCGCATAAACGCGCGAATTTATTATAAATCTATGACGGGCGCGTTATTCGCGCAACGCCATTGATCGCGAAAGCAAAAATCGACGTGACCGGACTTCGATTGATTAATTTCCCGTCACACCGTTCGAGCCCTTTTTTATGCGCCAACAATATTCCTCGCGTACGAATGCAGAAATCTGCAATTGAATTACGAAACGTGGTTGCCGCTCGCTGCAATGACAGCAATCAGAGAAACAGCATTATGAGGCAAATAATAACGTGATATTATGATGAGTTATTATGCGCCAAAATCGAATTTTGTTTGAATAATGAAAGGAAAGCATACAACACGGTATAGTAAATACAGGTAAATCCTATTACCAATGTAACTAGCGAAAAGATGTAACGATGCACGGCTAACACATAACACATACAAACGTTATTAATGTTATCGATAAAACGAGACAATTTTACGGCAAATTAATATTTAGGTTAGATATTAAATAATTTTATATTTCAATTTTTTTATAGAATCTTAAAAAGCGCACTTGTTAAAACGCTTTAAAAATTTTTAGTTTTTAAGATCAAGATTCAAGGATATATATATAAATTTTATTTGTCTGATTTAAGAGATGATAAAAAATCTAGAATATCAATGACATTATTTTATACAGTACCGGCCAAAAATATATCATCTTTAGTATTTTTGAGTATAATTTTATTCAAAGTGCATGCATATTTATAATATCATAATATATGTTTTCATAGTAAATACAACTTACTAGATAAAATATTTTTCATAAAATAATATAAAAACTTAATTTTAATAATATAAAAAATTAATTTTCTAAGTAAGTAAATTAAATTAAATTTATGCTCAAAAATCCTAAAGGTGATATATTTTTGGCCGGTACTGTATAATACAGATCGTAAGATCTCTTAGCTTTGCAATCATGGATCAACACGCATATACACATGTTCTTACATTAGGCTGCCGATTACTTCCGGCCCCAGGAAATGCACTTCGACGTGAGGATTCTGGATTATCCTGTCGCTCGCGAAGCAAGCGAATCCGCGCAAAAAGCGGCTCGAGTGTGTATGCCGGGCGGTCGTATAGTAGTAGTCGGTAGCGAAACGGCCGCCATAAATCCCGGGGCGAACACATGCTTTGCATAATATAAGCTTCGCTTCTCCCGAAGCGAGCCCCGTCGCCTCGCGTTTTCCCTCTTCCCTGCCCTCTTTTCCTCCCGTTGCGTTTCTCCTCTCGTTTACCCGTTGCTGGCTCGTCCTTTTACTTTCGTCCTTCTCCGTCGTCGTGCCACCTGCGTGTACAAAACCGTTGCATAAGAAAGAGAACTGGGCTCGTTGCTCTTATTGAAATACAAGCGAGTTCTTGCTTGTTCACACTGTTCACTAAATTCTTCCGGAGAAATAATTGAGCATAACATAAGATTAATTTCAAATGAAAGTTTCTTCCTGTAAAACTAAAAGATTCTATAAGTCAGTATAAAAATGTAGAATTTTGACTGAATCAAGATTTGTCAAGATTGAATTTTGTATTATAATGATAATTGATATATACTGCAATTATTGAAAGTTAAGAAACTGAAGTACATTAAAATTTGATAAATATATGAAAGACATTAACGATATATTAATTTGTAAATCTTTTCAATATTTCAAATATAAATACAAATAAATATATATTTTCACATATTCTGCGTGAGGTTATGAAAACAAAATGTTAATTAGGTACATTTTACGAAACTGATTTGACAAAACAACAAAAAGATGCGATGAAAAGCTTGTGCTCGGATTTGATATTAATATTGGCACGTTCATCATGAGAAATTATATCGTCTTTGCGATATTCTTTAACAAGGAGCGAGTCAGACTGGCGACGCATCCCCGCAACGATCAACAACGTTATTTATCGCGACGGTAAGTTTTCAATTGCGGTCTCGCGAGAAGTTATGGTGCAAAACCCGATTCTTTTCCCAGAGACGCGTTCGCGTCGCCGGAAGAAGCCCTCGCGGCCAATAAATCATCGTTAATGATTCGACCTCTGGCACAATCTCAGATCTCTCATCCCCCGTTGTAAGTATTAATGTCAGCCGCGATATTGCTCTATCAACGTGTACCGTAATTTATAGCGAGCCTTGCTCGCGTCTCGGGAACTAATAAGCCCGTCCGATGCTATTCTCTGGGCCGACCTATTCCTCTTTCGATTGCTCTTCAGCTACCGCACACAATGGCGTGTCGAAATTTCTCCCCTGTAAAACCGCCATTCTTTCGAGAATCGCTAAATTGCGGAGGTCAAGTCGTATGGATTCCCGATATCCCATCGCGACGAACAGGAAGAAATATAGAAATGAATTTTAACCCAATAGAAATCTGACAATGAGTGAAATTTTAAGACATTTTTAATGTCTTGAAACATCATTTCTCTCCTCTTTATGTTATTTTTGTTTATATTTAAATGTATCAAATGTTATGTCTTACTCATTACATCGCTTCATCTTATTTGCGCAAATTTATCTTCTTGTCAAGTTTTTTTCTCTTACTTGGTCATTGCCATTTTTTCTTCCTTCCAACTGCGCCTAACGGATCTTTTAACAAGTTCTATCGGTTTTCGTGTGAAATCGAGCCGCAAGAAGGTAACCGGAATTAGGAAGAGAGAATGAGAGGAGAGACACATAACGAAAAGGAAAAGAGAAAAGAGCAGGGGTAAACTGGTTCCTCGAAAGAATGGTGAGACTTGCGGGTGGAAATGTTAAGGAAAAGAAGAGCTTAGATAGATTCTGTCGATGAAGATCGGTACCTTGGCTCTCTTTCGAGATTTTCGCGACGATAATCATCCCGCTCGAGATCCTCGAGGCGAAGCGTCGAAGAAAGGAAGAAGTGAGAAAGAAAGAAGGACGGCGATGAAGATGGTACAGAAAGGAGGTTATCCTTCTGGCAGAGGGTTCGGAGGGGATATGGGCGACGAACTTATTCTTTCGGCGGAGAGTGGGAAATCGACCTTGGTAATCCAGCGTTCCCGAGGGTCGACTGTTCCACGTTTCTTACGGAGCAATCTGCTTGATGATTTCTTCTTCGGGGTTCCAGCAGTCGCCAGCCACTTGGCTCTGCGCCGTTCTGAAAGTCGGAAGACTTCCTTTCGGATCGAGAAGAGTCGCTCTTAAAAGTTTGGAAAGTCCGCTGTTCTTATTCATTTCGTAGATACTCCATCAGGATTACACTGCATTCTCACTTATCTAATGGAATCGGATCTGACCTATTCACAATTGTGACAATGATAGCGGATTTATTTTACAATTTGTATGAATGAAATTCTATAATTTGTATAGCTGATTGGATCAATTTTTTTATATCGTATCTCCTTATTATTTTCAAATATGCGTCAATGATGTTAAATACTATTGAATGATATCATATACAATGGCTTTTAGGAACAAAGTTAAAATAATTTACAGTAATATTATTGAGGTAGATTATTGATAATATCTCAATTCCATCGAAAATTAAGCAGCTTTGACGCAAATTGAATTTTAGAGAGGTTTAAATAGATAACAAAATACTAATCTTAATCTCAAGTATAATAGAATATAATTTTCGATAAGAATAGATTTACACTTTTCAAACTTTTATTAATATAGAATCTAAAGAAAATGCGATATTTTAATGGAGATGAAATTACTTATAAAACGATATTTTGCATAATTGTTAGATAATTTGCAAGATATTATTTTAGCCATGTATTTTTTTACAAATACATACACCCAATAAACTAATGCACTTTATATGAATAAATCTGTATCGATCATCAATATTTACGGACGTTTTAATGACATCTTAATGACGAGTTGATTGCGGAATTTAGAGAAGTAATCCTCGATTTGAGATTAAACGAAAAATCTGAAAACAGAGAAACGACTTCGAAGAGGGCGAGAAAAAAGATGAAGGAAAAAAACGGACCGCACGCGAAGATGGCGATTTGCGTGCACATCACGTTTTTATGCAACGCGTCTCTGGCATTGTGATTTCGCCGTAATGAGAGAGCATGCACGTGCGAACAAATCCATCCTCTTCCCAACAGTGTGACACATCTCCTTCTCTTTCTTTCGCATTCATTTGCTTACTCAATCTTATTCTTCTTTCTTATTGTTCTTGTATATGTATTATTATTGTAATTTTAGTGCATGCTTGTATTTTTAATGTTTAAATACTCATATATTTGTAGACATATATAATTATATATATATATATATATATATATATATATATATATATATATATATGTATTTTTTTATGATATTAACACACGGTTGTATATTTATTTCTCTCTCTAAATATATCATATTTTTCAGAAAAATGGTGAGCCGAGGATATTTGAGCGAGTTTTGGATATTTTTTCCTCTTTATTTAGTGGTTTATTTGATTACTTTTTTTCTTGTTTGTCACATATAATTAAACTTTTCTTCACGTTATTACATTTAATTTTATATATACGCATATGAGTTTTTTTAAACATTTTTATTTATGTTTTACTTTAGGTTTTATTTTTATTGTACACTACCCTTCTTTATTCTGTAAAATAAATGTTACCTAATTAATTCTCTTATAATTCAATTTCTCAAAATATGATTTTATTTCCTTTTCCTCTTTTTCTTATTGCAAACTCACTTTAGTAGACATTTGTTCACTTTCTCTTTCTTTCTTGTACTTTGCTCCTAGTTCTTCTCTCTTTCTTTGTTATTGCAGTTTCCGCGTCATCCTTTATGCAAATTCTAATGGTCACGACTACCGAAAGCCACGAGTTATAGTTAGCCACAGTCCTCGCTTATTATCGTACGTGATCTCGACTACATCTTCCTTCCTATCTACTATCTACCCTTCCTTTCTATTCTTCTTCCTTCGCTATCTTTGTCCATTCTCGCCATTCTTTTCCCTTTCACGTCTCTTTGGAATCAGGTCCGGAAAGAATGAGGGCAAAAGATGACGCGGCTGTTTTACCGCGAACCTGTTGATTTTCACGAAAAATTCAGCGGTAGCGACTCCAATTAACACGAGCGGGCTATGAAACAGTATCACGACGATGATTAATGAGCAAATGATCATCCGAGTAATTTTGATATCGATATTTTCGTGCGAGTTTAAAGATGATTAATGTTTTGAATATAGAAATTTGTCCGATGAAAAGTTTAGTCGATATGCAATTGAAAACCTTCAATTTTTAAAGAGTAAAATAACAAATTTGTATTAGATAAATATTCCAAAAAAATTTTTTTTAAATACCTTATGACAATATTTTAATAATCTAAATTGCCCTTAAAATTGAAATTGAAGTAAAAGATGAAAAATTGTAAGGGATGTAATAGTAGGGAGGGTAATAGTGACATACTGTGGGATGCCAGATAGTCATCTGAGAATCGTTGACGGACTGTCAGTCCTTCCATCGATAGATTGACATTTGACGTCTTCTATTTTCTCAACTGTGTATAGTATACATATTTACATATTACATGTGTGTGTGTGTGTGTGTTTGATAAAAAAATATATATATATTTGTATTTGACATATGTATATATAGCACACGATAGATTACGTCACTTGCGCACAAAAGGAGAATAAAAAAAAAAAGAAATAAGGTGGCAGACACAGGATAGGATCGGAAGGGAATGATATAAGTGAGAATCGTGTGTCCTGCTTGCGGTTTCTTTCTGTCACAGTCGAACCCTTATCGAACACCTCTTTTTTCTCCTCATTCTTCTTTCTTGCATTCGCCTCTCATGCTCTTTCTCTTCTTCTTCGTCTTCTTCTAAATCTTCTACGTGCCCTCTCGCCCTGCCGTAATTTTCCACGCCAAGATATCCACTCTCGATCATGGAGCGTGTCGGCGTTTAGTCTTGCTTTTATTTGAAATTGAAACGAAATTGAGACCTCGATACGCTTCCCGATCTCGGACACGCTCTTTCCGTCTCATCTCCGTCCTTCGTTCTCCGTCCATTCCTTCTACCATCGGGCAGGATAAAACCTTTCCTGCTCTGGTTCACCAACCGAATGAGCTTCTATCGAAGGTAGAAATAAATTTCAAGTCGAAGAGACGAAGTCAAGTACGCTCTCACGAATTCTCACCGCTGGCAATATTTCGATGAACTTTTGACTTTCTTGCATTATCCAGAAATATTTCATATTGCGTATAACTTCAGTGAATTTAACTTTCAATTATTAATGCGTATGCAAACAAATAAGTAGGTATATGTATTGTACGTTAGTTATTATATTTCCGTTGACATGAAATATTTTTGTATATCCCCATCACTGAAATTTGTACTTCTTTTTTAATACATGAATTATGGAAGAATAATAGCATAGCTCACTATATAACACTGTCACTTTAATAAGCAAAATATATAAAATATATACATTATTTATTGATATTGTATTCTTTTTAAAATCTTCTTTTGTCTTTTTTTTTTATAATTTTCCTTTCTTGTTTTTGCTAATACATTAAACAAATAAATTAATAGTAAGTTACAGTTTGCACGTTCAGAAAAGATATATATTAAAAATTATGTTTTAACTTATGAGATATACATGATTGAGAGAACGTAACACAATATCGGTTTATTATATATACAATAATTTATATTTAGAAATCTGTACCCGATTTTGCGGATCAGTATAAAGTGGATTCGAAACAACGTGCAGGAAAGGGGTATTGGCTAGCTGGAATGTCCAGGATAAAATCTCGTGACCTATTGAGGGGAATTCTCCGCATCAGGGAATTTCGCGATAACTGCACGCGGTGCCAAGCTGTGCTTGCCCAAGGTCTTTCGCAGCGACAAATTAGACCAGCGTTGGTTTCTCTCCTTTCTTTCGGAAGGCATTTCTTAATGGATTCTTGACGCTCTAGCTGCTGTGCGAACTACGCTCCATGACGTGAAAGAATGCGCCATGTCGCTCGAGATATGCGAAGTGTACGTTCATGATAACGGTGAAGACGTCAAATTATCCGCGAAGTCGATCGTTCGTTCGAGAATGTCGCGATATCATCTGACCAGGTTTGTTCGCGTTACACGAAAGGTTTAGAAGAAACTGAAATTTTAATCTAATACTTATTAAAATTATATTTTAACGTTTAGGTAATATTAAATTTTTTTACGCAGGGGTTTTTAAATAAATTATTTTTTTCAAATATATATTTTATATTTTAAAATACAGACTTTGACAGAATATCATATTATATATTTAAAGGGATACTCAATAAAAAAATTACACTCAGATTATCTAGGGGTAGGTTTTCATATATCAAGAAAAATTCTCTGCTTCATGTGTGTCTGTGTTCAAAATTAAAAATCTAGAAACTAATTCATATCGAACTTTATAATTTATATAAAATATTACTTTGCATTCAAGAAAATGCGTATTATTATAAATTAAATTTTGCTTCTGCAACATTCAACAGTTTAGTCGTACGAAAGATAAGCAGCAGAGCATCTTAGAATAATATATCTGAAAGCAGTATTCTTTCTACATATTAATTTCTGCGGAAACATATCAGCAATGGTATTTCAAGGTTCGAGAACGCGCGCGATCGAGTGCGCATTCACGCGCGAGCACTCGCCCGACGGCGAGGCCGTCTTTACCAGCCAACATCTCTCTCTCAGATTCTGCCGCCACCCCCTTCCTTTTCCGTCAACTCTCCTCTACTCCATTCCGTCTAATCCCCGATGCTGGTACTGAGAAACTCGCTGGAGTGCTTCTAATCAGCGGCAAGACCCGTCAAGTTCCTTCGCGTCGAGTTACAGTTAGAGGGTGAGGAGTCGCTCTCTCCAATCCCTCCCTCTCTTTCTCTCTCTACTTCTCTTTCCCTTTCCCTTCTTCGTTTCGCACTCTCGCACGCCGCCATCTTTCTTGAGCTGCCTTCGTAGGAGATTCAACAACTTTGATCCCTGATTCTGGTTTTACTTGCGGAAACCCCTCTAACTTCGTCTAAGCTTGTTCTGGTCCGTTCTCTTTCTCTATCTTTTCCTTTCATTATCCGTATTTACCACCTATTATATGGAATATATTTTAATTGTTATCATTCTTTTCTTATATTAGTTAAAATCCTCGAATTAAATAATAAAAATTTCAACAGCTTTGTATATTAACAAGCTTTGAATTGTATGATTTAAATTTGAGTGATTTCAGGTTCTTTTGGGGAAGAAGAGAGAAAAAATTTCTGTGTCATTTGTGCACATGAACACAGAAAGACGAAAATCAAGAGTCTTTAATAAAATTTAAATTAAATTTTATTAATATTTTCTCAATGTAGACACTGCTTGTGTAACATATATTTTGATTCTCTTTATTTAAATTTGGAAATTTGAATAGCTGAGTTTAATATACTATATACATATAAATCTCCATATGTTGGATAGTTTTAATATAATACTTTGAGTTCATTATCAAGGCTGCATTTGCATTATTGTCAACTTTCTAAAGAATGGTTGAAAGTTTAGGAACTTATATTGCATGTGTGAGAGGTGTGTGTGTGTGTGTGTGTGTGTGTGTGTGTGTGTATATGGGGATATATACACACACTTTTTTTCAACCAATTTCAATAGGGATTTATTTTAGATGAAATTTTTTTCAAAGTTTCGAAACCAGATGTTTAATGTCGTTAAATTTTCCTTCAGAAAAGATCGACTCTTTATTATAAATTTATTAAGAATTTATTATTAAACTAAGCTCTGCGGTAGATTCTAAGTTATCTTGTGTGTGCGTCTATGAACACAATAACGAATCAGGTTGATGGTCTACACGAAACACAGGGCGGAGTAGGGTTAATTTCATAAGGACTTGTAACTAATGTAATATTAGTTAGCCCGTGTTATCCGCCGTGGGCTCTAACTCTGACTTGTTCCGAGATCATCCTTCGTCGCTCCCAGCTGCTTTCCCCCTTCTTACATTCCTCCTCGATACCGGATTACAGGACGTTACAGAGGGTGCGTTCGCGTAACCCCCGGACTTGGAACTTTTCGAAGTTTGCCAGGTCCCTCTCGCGAATTTATCGCAGAGGAAAATTGTTTGCGATCAGCGCAGCATTCTCTTCAAAGAGATTGAATGCATGATTCATCTCGTATCGAAGGAATGTCAAAATAAAGTGAGAATAAATATTGAGTATTTGCGACGAACGTAATAAATATCCGAGATAAATAGATTGTTGGACACAAGAGATATAACGTTCTTTTAAAATTATAGAAAAAAACAAATACATCTCTAACGGGGTGTTTACTCCTTGGAAAAACATGGAAAACCTGGAATTTCTTTTGTCTCTGAAAAAAATCAGGAAAGTGTCGTGGAATTTCATTGAAATTCAGAAAATTTTTTCACAAATTCTCTTTTTGATAATTTTGTTCTTATATTGTAAACTGGTATCTCACTTCGTGGAAACTCATTAATTGTTGAGAATTTTAGTATTATTTTTAATAGTTCTAAAGCTCTTGATAGATTAAACAAATAGTTCAGACTACTAAATAAAAAAATGGCTTGGGACAAACTGAAACAACAAGTTCACGATACTTACTTTATTCCACTAACAATTTTTTTAGCATTTATTATCAGATTTTAAATCTTGAAAATTCTGCAATAATTTTACAAAAAATTCTAAGACGCACGTTCGTTTCATTATATACATATCTATTAATCCGCGAGTAGTACACTAAATTCTTTGCATGATATAACGTGCTGTACGTGGTTTTGTTATTATTCGTGCGGCGATTTCGTGTATCAATAAACGTAATATGTATCGAAATCGGGAGTATTGTGCAAAATGTCGCCAGAGTGTTTTGCGCTGTTGAATAATCAATGAAGGATTAGGAGAAGATGAGCAGACTTAAGACAGCATCAGGCAAGCAGATAATTTATTACGTATAAAATAATTTATTACGTATTATTCGGAATTAATTTTTTTTGTCGCGATAATTGCATAATATATTTCGTATAATTCTATTTGAGCGTGTGTGTAAAGTTGATATCTTACTTGGAAATTTAATTGTTGAGAGTTTTGGCTTTATTTTTAATAGTTCTAGAATTCTTGATAGAAGATTAAACAAATAATGCTGGCCAAAAGAATGAAAAATCGGGACAAGCTGAGACGCCAGGTTCATGCTGCGTCTCACGTTGTCCTTCGACGATTTTTGTAGCATTTTTGCCAGATTTTAAACGCTCGAGAATGCTGTAATAGTTCTATGTGTGTGCGTAAAATTATTAAAATAAATTATACAAATTAGATCGCTTGAGATGCTAGACGTAAATGGGATTTTGTGTCATACTGGCGTCTTGATTTAATTTGTGTAAAAAATATTCTAATAATTTCTACGCATACCTAGAACTCTAATTCAGAAAATATATGTGATTGCAGAATAAAACAAAAAAATAACACGAATTCTCATTAAAATCGATAGAATTATTGAAATACGATCAACGTTTAATTTAGCAGTTTAATTTATTCAATTAATATTTATTTAATTTTTTTAATTAATATTTTGATAATTTTTACGCAAAGAACTTTTTGTAGAATTATTGTGAATCTTTCAAACGCTTAAAATCTTGTGAGAAATACTTAAAAAATTCTTTGTAGATAAAAATAAGACGAAGCGTGAACTTGATGTCTTAGTTGTTCTGAACATTTTTTTAATTTAATGTCTGGAACTATTTGTTTCATTTGTAAAATTATGCGTTTAAAATATAATATAAATATATATATATATATTTTTAAAATATTTAATGTTTAATAATATTGAATATGAAATACATATTCTTTGTAATTTTTAATGATAAAGAAGTGAAAATTGTATACAAGTAAAATGCTTATCTTGTGAAAGTTATTTAGTTTTTTTACTACATTTATAAATCTAGTACTTGAAACTTAAGAGGCTTTGTGTTTTTCCTTTAAATAGAAAACTTTCTTATGAATGAAAAACATTAGAAAACATATGTAATAAAAAATATTTTTTAGAGACAATTGTATTAAAAAATCTTGGAAACATTTTTCTTACTTGAAACAAAAATACCTGAAAAATCAGGAAATTTTCAGGGAATTTTTTTACAAGATTTGAATAGATACCCTAAATAAGTACACTTTTGAATTTTATAACATATTTTTTTTCTTTATAATAGAGTTACCAAAAAAACTCTCGTTTTCTTCTCTTCGAAATACTTTATTTACACCACCTGTATATCTTACAACAGCTTAATCGTTATAGGGTCGTTCTCATTTAATGACGGCTATTGAGAGCAATAACAAATTCGAGAGATGCTTATACGGTTTTATGTGAAGTTAAACGATCGAGGCGAGTTTCACGGCAATGCTCCTTCATAAACGTGAAGGATAGTATCCGAGCATATCGTCCACATCTAAATATCGTTCAGCAGTCGCGCACGTGTCGGACAATTTAACTAATTCCGGTAGTCGGCAGTTATTTCGTGCATGGTGTAGCTTGACATATTTTTTCAATTCTCATTATTACTTAATCAATTTCAATTGTAAATTTAAATTTGTCAAAAAATACTTTTGTAAAATATAATGTTAATTTTGAATGTCCTATACATAACATATGCAAATCAACCCTATAAGAGTAAAAATCCATTTTACACTATCGAGAAATTTTACAGCTCGAAACATTTTTTTAAAGAAATTATTTGAAGCATAGGTAAATGGATTTCTATCCTACTCTTGTAAGATTGATTTGCGTTATGCGTAGGATATTCAAAATTGATGAAACATTGTATTTCAGAAAAGTATTTTTTGACGAATTTAAATTTACAATTAAAATTGATTGAGTAATAATGAGAATTAAAGAAATGACAACAAGATAATGAGATTCAAACTTTGGAGTATATGTATAAATGTGTATATAACAAATATTTATTTCTAATTAATTTTAGACGTTTTAATAGATTTTTACATTTCGTTTTTTCGTACGACGAATGTTATATATAGCCACGCGATATTAAGAACATGGTTACAGAAATAATCGCGTATATTTAAATGTAAAGAAGAGAGAAAAAAATATGCTCTTTAAATGTTTGACAAATAATGTATGAATTATAATATATATTTTCTATATTCAAAAGTTTGAAAAAAAGTTTTTATTGCATATAATCTTTGCACATACATAGTTATAACTCTTATAAATAAATAATTTTGTTTCTCTTTTATAATTGGAAACTGAAAATATCACGAGTAAGATGGAGAGATGTCTCTTTTTATTGAAATGGTTTTGATGATAACTGGAGCAAATAACGACGAAGTTCATAATGAGAATAGCAACATTCGACTTTAAAGCTTCCTTGAAACGATCTTGAAAGCAAGTTTCATTCTAAGCACGCATCAACAACGGATGGCAATTTCGAAGAAAAGTCTTTTTCTCTATCTCTTTTTATCTCTCAGACTGCTTTTACTGATATATTTAAAAGAAACATGAAGTACAATAAACACACACACACACATACACACACAAACGTATATATATTTATATTTATATATGTCAAGTATGAAAAAGTATTTTAATGAATATGTAAAATTATGGTAAAAAGAATATCAACCAAACATGCTATATAATACGTTGAAAGTATTAAGATGGCAATTAAAAAATTTGTGATGCCTTTTGTGAACATCTTTTTTGACGTTTTTTATAATCAAGTTTAAATGTGTATAATTTTTCAAGATACTTGTTATATACTTGTTAAATGTTTATTGAAAATGTAAGTAAAAGAGAAATTAAATTCCTAAAAGAATTATCAAATTCTGAAAAGAAACATCGCAAATCTATAGCAAAAGAGAACAAGCTACATTTAAAAGCAAAAGAAATCTCTCATTTACGCTTTGTACAAGTTTCTTACGCCATTTTATAATTTGTTTTTTATACCCACAAAATTGTACAGCTATCTGTATAATTTTCCAGCTTTATTAATTTGTACTTTTATTTTCTCTGCTTACATCTCATTGAATTTTTATAATACGTTTTATATCACGTTTTTAAGCGAGATAAATAAATCGTCAGCTACGCATCTAACAGATAAGAACACATGCATAATTTGATTAAAATTTGCCTAAAATTCTATTTTAACGAGAAAAGAAAGAGATAGAAAAGTGATTTAAATGTGTTAACGACATTGGCGCCATAATTTTCTCCATGTGATATAATTTCGTCGTCGTTACAATTTAATCAGGGATTGTTTTACGTTAATTGCCAGGACGTATTTGCCGCTGCGCGGATAATGCATCGATATTGTCGCGTTGTATAACGGCATACGCGCGTAATGTCTATAATACACGTCATAGGATGACCCCACGCTGCGACGGACATATCGGTATTCGTTAATGTAGTATTGATTTTGGTTGACGGATATGTAAAGGGCGTGCGGACGTGTTGAAGGGTAGTTTACGGTACTACGGGCAATCGCGTAAAATAGCCGTATTAATGACGCGCTTAATTTCCCATATGCTAATAACGCGACGTCATCCCTTCGATCGAGTCGACCGATATCTCTCTAACGGAGAGATTCTTTTCGACCTCCCTCCACGAGAATGTGGATGAATAAAATTTGATTTTCGTGATTATTTCATGAACATGAGCTATGTAGGATTTTGTCGTGACGGTAATCATTTTCATTTTGTGTTATGCGAGGGAAATCTATCATTTCATCGCTCGTAATGTCACTGGTGGAATAAACTTCGTATGGCAAATTATAATTGACGGTCATAAGCTAATAAAACACGAACCACCTGTACATCGCGTACTGTGTGTCAGATAATGCGTAGGTAACATGCATTTGTACGGCATATGTGTTAGAAGGAAACTTTACAACTACGCTGACAGATCAGCGAGCTTTATGTACATGTATAATTCAAATAGTAAATAAATTAAGATAATTTCTCAAGTTTAATTTGTAACCATACTTAATCTGATTGTTATAATTTAGAGAGTAACAAAGTACTGATTCGTTGTGTGACTGATACATATATTTTGAGCTACTTGAGCGGATGAATCGAGAAATTAAGATTAATAATGAGACAGACATTTTAAAGAATTTTATAATCTATCTTTTTGTGAAACTTTTTTTTAATGAAATTTAAATTTAAATAATTCCTTTGCTTTTGAAGAATTTTCAATTATCTGAATCATACATATATTGCTCGAAAGCAGACCGCTCATGCCGAGTGTTTAGAAATGCAAACAGATTGGAGAGGTGTGTCGCAAGGAGTTGAAACGCGTGTATAAAGGGGAAGTACGGGGATATTTGGATCAAAGTATAGGAACTCGCGGGGCCCACAGGGGCGAGGTGGGGATCGTGGTGGGCAACAATACCGGTAAATGAACCGGCGGTAACTCTCGAGCAACCCCCGCTGCATCTTCAGCGATGTCTGCTACTGGAGATAGTGTCCCGTCCTGTGTATACGACGGCTGTTTTCATCCCTTCCGCAGTGTGTGTTTCACGACGCCGAAGGGTGAAGTGCCTGCGGTCTGTGAGGACGCGTGTGTATATGTTCACGTGTGTGTATCACCACGCGTATGTGTGTTTGTGTGTTCTTCGGCATATGAGCGTGATGAGGTGTGGGTAGGTTTCTACTCGTGGTCGTTACACCAGCGTCGTCGTCGAGTGTCGGTGGATCCATAATTATGCACAGACTTAGGGATCGACGCCAGCGATTATTAAGCGTCTGCATCCTCTACGCGGATTAGGGAAAAATAGGAAGATGCAGGATATTTGGGTCATTTTCCGAGATTATGAGATTATCTCGTGTAATGTTGCAGAACCGACATTATAGAGTATCATCTTTTAGTAAATATTAATGTTTTTAAATTCTAGAAGATTGTATCGATAAATTTAGAAATAAGAATGAAGTGGCTCTTAACAGTAGTAGAGAGAAAAAATGATTTTGCACAAGAATTTGATATCACATTTAACGTTAAATTGTCTTATTTTTAGCTTGGGTCTGCATGTTAAGTAATAAACTCAAAATTAAAAAGGGTAAAAAATATATTTATATTCTTAATAATTATAACGATACGCAAGTCTCAGAATATACTTATTTTAATAATTAATTTTAATTAATTCAAGAAGCACTCTCGATTCTCCCAACTCTCTGCCAATTTATCGTTGCTTTTAACACACGTAGGTAACGTAAAAGACGCGTGTTTTAACGGGTTTCATAAAGAAGAAACATTTCCCACAATGTTTCCTTCCTCCTAACCGTTAACGATGAAGATACATTACACGGACTCGTTAACGCATGCTCTCGTTGTTACTCTATCAGCTCACACTGGGAAAATTGTTTATTGCCGAGAAGGATATACGTTATTCGCGAGGTTACTGCGAACTGGCGTGTTACAACGGGACGGCGCGGCGTGTGGGTTTATATGCATAGAATCGCGAGCAAAAGCACCAACCTCGTTGCGGAAACGACCTGGCTTTAGCCGCTCTGTTTTGTTCCGTTTCTCCTTTTTCTTTCGTTACTTCCTTCTCATCTTTCTCTCTCTTATCCCACCGCTCTCCGTCGCGTCGCGTCGCGTCGTCGTGCGGCAGGAATTATCGGATTTTCTCGGATGCGAGTACGCGGCTGGTGGATGTAAGAGGCTGAAAGCGATGGTATTAGTAGTGCAGTGAATGGGAAAGAGCCGCGAGAAAGAGAGAGAGAGAGAGAGAGAGAGAGCGAAAAAGAATGCAATGCACGTCGTTCGAAGAAGCCGAGTAATGCAATCTCGACACGCAAGGCAAACAGGATGACAATTGTAACACAGCGTTAATTACTATATCGATGTAAAGCAAGATATGAATACAGCTATACTGTGACACAGTGTCACTTGATAGGTACATTGTCTTTGAATCTGACGTTGGCAGAGTGTATTGTTAAATTTAACAAATAATATTTAATGCGTAATTTTAGATAAAAATCCTTTATATCGAGATGGTTTTCATTAATACGATGAGAATGATGTTTGACATATTAAGTTTCCGAATTTTAATTCCCTTCAAGCGTTTTATATAATGGAAATTTATGTGATATTGTTATTAAGATTACTATTATTATTAAGAATTATTATTATTTTAAGAAGGTAAAAGAGAAAATAGTTAGAGCGAAAATGGGAAATGCTGGATGTGTCGATACGTAGGCTGAGAAATGTCGGGATTCAATGATGGTGTAAAACCCGGATCCGGACTCGGTTCGATAGTCATTTGCATGCTAAATGCGCTTCGATTTCGCTGCTAAATAATTAAGTGACCTCACCACGGTCCAATTATTTCCTCTATGCGATTGCTTGCTATCACTTGTCGGCGTTTATCCGCTTATTTTTAGACTCTAACTCTTGGTGATATATATTACGTTAGACATTTAAAGATAAAAGAATAATTGTTATATATATGTCAAAAGATTAAATTTTCTCTTCCACAGCATTGATACTTATTGTTCCTACCTTCTAATTGAAAGTACCGATAAAAATAAGGATTAAATTACGATTTAAAGTATATTTTTATATGATTAATTTAGCAGAATGATATTAAAATAATTTAGCAGGATAATTTATAAACTAAGAAATTATAAACGCTAGTACAATAAAAGTAAAAATTGTACTATAAATTGATTTACTCATCAATACTAAATAATTGTATAATTCAATATTTATATAATATTTAATTATTTTATAATTCAATATTTAATTTTTTTTTTGTACTCAACTCGGTTGGGATAAATTAAATATTACTACATATTTAGTTAGTAGATACTTTATTGTTACGCGGAAAACTTTATTTTTGTATTGAATAGTTTCCAACTGGCATTTCGCATATACAGAGGTCTTTGCAATTTTTATTATTATACGTTGTTAAGAATGTTTTTAATCAACAGTAGCAATTTTTCGATATGTAAATGTAGCTAGTAATTATATATAAAAAGAGAAGAAACGAGTGACACACTTTGAAAATGTGAATTAAGCTATTCACTTCTCTAATAACGAACAATTAAGGATAACGATACACATTTGCATTTATTAGATATAAAATTTATATTTAACGAGCTTGTGTGCATACTGTATGATATTATCGCACATTGTACGAGAATTGAGTTGTACCGAGCAATCGAAAATTGTTTGCTTTTTTTTGCTACTGTGATTTTCAAACTAATAAAAAATATAAATGAAGATTTTTTTTATTAATCTAATGCTATGTAAATATTTCAATAAAATTTCTCTATTTAAAAATTACATTGTTTGCGTGTATTGTACCAGTAATCGTTTTCGATATTTTTCATATTAAATATTTCACCAATTAATTCTGATATTAAATTTCGCGTATGATGAAAATGGACTAACAATCGACATTCATTAGCTATAAAATTTGTATGTCTGAATTTACGTAGTTTAATGTTACCGCATACTTTATGAGAAGTAAATTATTGTATGTGTAAATAATAAGATTCTTTTTCCCATTAGCGTTTGTACGGCACGTAGCCATTTAACGCACGATATTAAACATTTTGCCAATTAATTTTGAAATTAAATTTCTTGCACGATAAACGAGCTAATTATTATCATTTAAATGCTTATATATTGATCGCATGTATGGGGAAAAGGTTGGATAAAGAACGACGATGCAATAGTTAAGGGCCAACGAATCGTGTTCTTTGTTGGTTGTCACATATTCTATTGCATAACTGGGGATTGCCAATGCATAAGTGTGCATGGAGGTCGCGAGAAAAGTTCGTAGGAAATGATACCCCTGTCTCGCGACGTTCGCGACAGCATACGGCCGTAAATAGCGGCTTCCCGGTTCTATAGCGAGGTCGTGCAGTATTTATATCAGCGATCGACGTAAACGCATAAATGTTGCAAGTCCGCCGTTTCCTGGTAGGTATCTATGCCGCTCACGAATGTCGGTCGAGCGGTCAGGTGTTGCCGATTCGTAGCGGAACGCGAGGGACATCGTGTAGACACGAGACGAGCTGCAAATTGCGCTGTCTGAGTGATATTCGATACAAAAGTATTCCATATCAGTTCGACTATTTTATTTGTATCGATAATAAGTTTATACAAACTACATATAATATTTAAAATTATGAAATTATGTTTTCTTCGAATACGTTTTTTACCATTTTTTTTAATTTTGTGAGAATATAGCTTCTTGTCTTTTTTCTTAGAGCTTATTTGTGATCATTTTTTTAGGCTTGCACACTTGAATCTCGACTTGACATAAATAAATTATTAATATCGAATATATATTAAAATTTGAGTTATTTCTGCATAACTAAATTATTTTTTTTTTTATTCTCTCTCTCTCTCTCTTTCTCTAATATTTAAATATACTTTAATAGTATAGCTAATGCTTAGAATGCTGTTTAGTAAAGTTGAACTATCGGTTAAAGGTTCATGTACATATTTATGTAATATTAGATCGTGCTATGTTATGTTATGACCATCAATTTAACTTTAAAGTCGATAAGCGTAAAGCAACTATAAATGGAACATAGTTGCTCATTGGTTATTCAATTAGTATATTATAGTTGACGTTAAGCATATACAAGATTAACACATTATATGTGTATACTAGAGTAGTTAAACTATGATGATCGATTAGCTAACAATAAGTGTGACATGTCTTTTACATACATTTTATTTCTTTTTCTCACTTTTTTGCCTTTTCTTGTCAAGTTAAAAAAGTTTAATTTAAAAGAGATAATAGATATAAATTTTTCAGACCAGATTTTCGTAATGTCGGTACTTTTTAAAGCTTTGTATAAATCAATATTGATATTTTAAACTTCTTGCATCATTTGATGTATTAATTTTTTTTTAATGATAGCAAAGCCTGTCAATAATAATAACATTTTACAGAAAATACTAATATCATTTAGAAAAATGAAAATATATATTTCCTATTTCTAAAAAATATAGACTCATTCTTAAATTTTAATTCAGCTCGAAAATTGCAATAAACATAAGCGCGTTAAATTCGATTAGAATTTAGTTATGGGACAGTACGGTACAGTCATCCGCGGCACGTACGGCAGTCGGATATCTTCTTTGTCGAAGTATCCGTGCCCAGAATGAAACAGAATGGACATAAATGGACTCCGCGATGTGGTTCTCGATCCTCTTTGGCGAGATTTCTTCGATCGGAGCTCGCCGGCAGCGGTCGGGCCTCCTCTTTCATACGTCTCGAGTTTTATTGACGACGCCGAAGAGAAAAAGGAAGAAAAAAAAAAAAGTGGGAGGGCAGTGCGGATGGCGTCGTCTCGTTCTATGAGCTTTGCCAACGCAAGTAGAAATAAAATATTTGAAACACGCGCGCGGATTCTGGCTCTCGCGTTCCTTTCCTTTTCGCTATCAGCCTCCTTTTGCCCTTCCTCTTACTCTCTCATCCTTCCTAATCATTACATCTCGTTCGCTC
Source organism: Anoplolepis gracilipes (assembly GCF_047496725.1). Lineage (NCBI taxonomy): Eukaryota > Metazoa > Arthropoda > Insecta > Hymenoptera > Formicidae > Anoplolepis > Anoplolepis gracilipes. Next base: position 11,598,133 of record NC_132976.1, on the reverse strand, counting down.
TCTTCCTTTTTTCTTACCGTGTTGGACAACATTTCGCGAATCCATCGATAGGGGAAAAATTTTCTCGTTTGCCTCCGACAGAAGATGCATTACATTTGGCAGCGAATTCACTCAGCAAGATTAAGCTTATTTTCCCTAGGCCGATATCGTATATTCCATAGTTACTCGATCTTTTAGGTAAAACGAGGCAGAATCTCGCACCAGTCCTTTTTCCTTTGCAACCGAGATCAATCAACTATTTTTGCAAATCGATCCTTCTATTTTTTCATCGTTTATTTTCAGCAAAAGTAGAAATCAGTGAAAACACAAGACATTTCGTTACATATACATACTGTATTTTTAAAACGTTATTTCATTACCTAGAGATTGGAATATAAAAATGTTTTTTTGTTGAAAATTAATAAACTAAATCTTGGTGAATCGTGTTTTGACGATTAATAATATGACGATGTTATTAATTAAGTTAAACTCAATTACTTATTTTTTATTTAAGGGAAGTAGATTAATTAAAGAGTTTTTATATTTAGCTGTGATCAACCTTGTTTTTCCTGCTCGTCTCTTTTTCTTAACCAGCCTCTCTTTGTGCCTCATTTATTTCCGAAATCTTTTGTAGATACCGTTAGTTAAAAAGAAAACTCGATTAATTTTTTTCAAGACTTTTTAAAGTTTTATCTTTCATACCTTGTGTAATTTCAAATCGGATCATATTCATTTCCTCAGGTTTAGTGAAAATTTAGTTTATTTTTGATACGGTAGAGATTATTATGAACTTTCGATTTGACTTCTCCAATTCCAAGAATCGAGTGTAAGTTGGATATTTGAATTATTGCCTGATAAGATCCTCTCGTTAGAACGGATACTATTCGATTGGATAAATTCACCTTGAAAGCGGCGAAAGTGCTGCGCGAAATGAACCGACCGTCTTTCCTTTGAAGACCTCTTCAGAGTTTTGGCGTTAATTGATGCGAGTCTGCAATTTGGGAAGATCGCACTTCTGGTCATCTTTCCCGACTCAGTTCAAGACTCTCCCCAGATTCCCGAGCAAGCTTACTTGTGAGATTACTCTGTTCTCTCAGCATCCGCTCTCTTCCCTCCTTCGATTTCGACGACAAATAATTTTCCTCGGTGAGAATATCTCCATTCAGACGTTGACTTTTCAAAATTCCTTCCATCGAATTATATATCTCTAATATATAATTTCTATCAAAACACGTACGCACACATAACTATGATCTTTTCATAATAGTGTGGAAATTCTCGGAATCGGTGGAGAATCTTGGAGTTTGTGTTCGCCGAAGAGTAAATCGAAAGGGGGATGACGCTTAACCGCGGGATTTATTGTACGGGAAACAATAGCGAGAAACGCGAGACCGGGCCCACAACCGCATAAATTAGACTGAGGCATTCCGACTTCGTGGCGCGCATATTAAGCATGCCGCATCTTGTATCTCTGCAATGATTTAGCGAACTCTGTCCTTTCGAAGAGCATCAATTAGGATAAATTCGTATCAATAGGCACGTGCAATGATTTGAATAAAATCATCCATTGCAAAATGCAATAGACCAAGTATCAGATAAATACGCCTAACCGTAGCATAATTGAGAACGCAAATCGGAAAGTTATTTATTTTTCAATTTCTTTTTAGCCAGTTTATAGACTTTTAGTGACCGTTTTTTTTATAAGTTTCGTTCCTTTTCTCATTCTCAGATATATGTATGAGCAAACTTTAGCTTTGGACATTGCATTTCGTAATGTTACATTGCTCTTAATCATCTTTCTTATTGCCGCTTCTTTTTCGAGAATGCTTCTTCAATAGTTGCAGAGCTCTTTAAGGTCACGTTACGATATATTTATATTTTTCATTTCTACAATATTCTTAGTTTAGAATATTTTTCTTCTTTTTCTGTTCATAACTATTAAAAAGTATTAATACAAAGTTTCTATTTCTACATTTAAAATGTATTTTATAAAGTATAAAAAATTTTGTGTGTAAACTGTATTATAATTAATTATTAAATAAAATAAATAAAGCTTGAAATAATATAAAAAAAGAAAAAGAAATATCTTGATTCCAAAAAAATATGAAAAAATGTTAGTTAAAATTGAAAATACTCTTTAATTTGATCTTTTATCTTCTTAAATACAGAATTTGTTGCAAATCTCGATAACGCGAAGAAAAATTACGTCGACCAATTCTCGTACTCCGCAATTAAATCTTACTGGGAGGTTACGCTAGGGAGAAACTTGTCCTCTTTCTGTTCCCTTCCCTCCCTTGTCGCTTTCGTCGATTTATATTCGGCAATCGTTGTAATCGTGAAAAGTACGGAACACGAATCAATTCCCTCACCCCTAAGAACGTAGAGAGTGCGAGAGGAAGGGTGCAGGAGGTGGCAAGCTGGTCGAGGGGGCGAAGAAGCGAAGGGGCTGGTTGTCCGTACGAAGAACTTTTCAAGACTCGGGTTAAAGTAGCCGATCTCTTGCGTTCTCCTCTCTTGCTCCTTCACTTTTCTTTTTCCTTTTTCTTGTCCCCATCGCACTCTCCTACTTTAGCCTTTTTAACCATCCCCCTTTTGAAACTGATCGTAGGAATCGGCTTTCGGCTGAAGAAAAAGCCGCGTCGATCCCATCGCTCTCTCTCTTTCAAAAGTTCCTCGGATAATTGATTGTTTTGCCAGAGCACGCTTTCCATCCCCTTGTCGATGCCCGGCTGTCGCCCTCTTCTTACTGCGTGAAAGGGATGTATCTTGACTTCGTCTCTGTGTTGTCTTTCCGGAAGAACGCTTCGATGTTCTGCGTCATTTCTGCATAAATGGTTTATAGAGAAACTGGATGGTTCAGTTACGTCAAAAGTTAATAAATTTAATACATTTCGAGATTCATAAATTTGACATTGCGTAAAATATTTTTAATTTTTTTAAATATAAAATTAATTATTAAGTATTAATTTTATATTTTAAAACACTAAAAATGCTTGCGCAATGTCAAATTTATAAATCTTGAAATGTATTATTATAGATTTATTAATTTTTGACATAGTTGATCCGTCCAGTTTATTCTAAAACGCTTAATGCTTGAAAAATCAATAGTATCTTATATAGTTATATTAAGTATTATGTATAATAACTATTAATTTATATGTATTATATATAATAAAAATTAATAATATCTTATATAAAATAAACTAAAATATATATATATATATATATATATATATATATATATATATATATATATATATATATATATATAACGATTATTTTATTACAACTAAATTTTATACCAGAAATTTTTTATTTATATATTTTATTTGTAACATAATGCACAGTGAATTCACCTATATTTTGAGAATGCTCACATGTTAAAATATAACGTTTAAGATTTTAGAGACACATTTTAGTGATTGTGTTTGGCAAACTAAAAATAATCGTTTAAAAGTTGGAAACATTCCCAATCTCAATATCATTATTTTTCTGTCACGCTTTTAGAGAATATGATATTTATATACCTATATATAGAAAGCATATACTGTATACTCTGCATCTATACCCAGAAATTAAAACTACTCCGGTTGATCGTTTTTTGTGGATGAAACGAGCGCGTGTTGATAACACTTTAATCTGAGCGCAACCATGAGCGTCAATTCATTAATGAGTTGACCCAATGGCAAAGGCAAATCATTAGTTTAAGAGTGTTTGTTTCAACTTTGATAACGATTGAATTGATCTTGTTTGCTTGTTTACAAAAATATTTAGAGTATCATACAAATTTTTCGAATACCTGGTTTAATTTTACTATTATTTGTCACGTTTTAAAAATTAACTTTTTTAGAAATGTATAAAATTCAAACTATTTTCTAAAAATACTTTCTAATTATTATCACACGTTTATTACATCACATTTGATTTATTGTAAAATTACACATAGATAAATGGAAGATTAATTTGCGTTTCCATTTAAAATTAAAAGAAAGAACTGTGTTAAGGGAAGATAAAGATATTTTCATATTATAACGTCAAATGTTACATCTCAAATTATAACACATCTTACTATATTAAATGAGCGAAAGAAATGTAGCTGATGCTAAATGTGGAACATGAAAATCGATCTATAATATATACAAATATTTTCTAAACTACTCTAATGTCTCAAATATTGCCTGAATATTTCGAATGTTTCTTTTTCGAATACGAAGCTCGATGGAAGAAGACACCCTCGGTAAAACGATAGAAATGAAGAGGGAGGGATAGAGGTGCGAGGGTTACGTGAGTCTCGGAAAGTTGGCGGAAATGTCAAATTCTCGAGCGCTCGCTTCAAATCAGCGTCCAAATAAGACGACGCCTTCTCGCAGGGCTTGCGCTTCTCTACTCTTCTTGTCTTCGCTGCTTTACGTTCCCCTCGCTTCGAAATTCTTCGTCACCTTCTCCACCTTGCCTTCTCCCCTCTCTTCCCTCGTGTTCTCAACCCCTTTTCTTCCCACAGGACTCGCTCGCGTTTTCCACGCTGACGACCAACGCCGTCAACGGCTAAGACGTCTCACTTTGCCGAGGCGCGCGCTACACCGGATGTTGGAAAACGTGTCCTCATCCCCCTTCTTACCATTTCACCTTGCCTTTCCCTCTGTCCCTGCTTACTCGTTTTGCTTGAGCCTCTGCCATCCTTTTCCACGTCTCTCATGGTGCTGGATGGAAATCACGTGAGAGACTTGCCGGCAGCCATGTTGACGAAATATTCTCGTATTCTCCCGGCGATAGCCCCGGATTGTCTGCTTCGATGTGCATATTTACTTAACGGGAATATCCACGGAGTTGTTCCGCTAGCTAGAGTTGTTCTCGGGACAGTGATTCACTTGTCGCGCAGGAACTCCTCAGGGATAACGATCTTATTCTCCGTGAAAGGAAAATTCTCTATTTCCAAAGTTAGGATTTAACTCTGCAAACGCGAGAGATCAGAGAGCAGCGGTCTTCTAAATTAGGAGATTAATATTTTTAATTCTCTGTGTATAAAAAAGGATTAGTAATAATTCGTTTAATTCTTTGAATGCAAAGTTAAAGTAACATTCTTGGATTTAAAGAATTAAAAGAAAATGAACAAGTTTTTTTCTATAAAATTGTTTCAGCCAGAGTGTCTAAAGATAAAAGTTTTTATTCGTCATAACATCTTTTCAGAGATAATAATCTTTTGCAAAAAGTCATTTATTTTTATAATGAGATTCTATTTTCTCGAAGGCGCATTTATATACATTTTTTAAAATAAAAAAATCTTGTGATTTTTAAATGTAAGATTAAATTCTAAAAAGAGTAATTTAATCGGCTAATTTTTCTTCGAATATCAAAATGGACAATAATAGACGTCTCAGTCTATAGCTTGTTTGGATATTTACACATGGGACGTAGTGAACTTTTCAAATGTCAAAGTTGGCTTCGTGCCGGTTTGTCAAGCGCTAAACTAACAGCACCGATATCCTCGTGGTGGCTGCTGGAATAACGCGAATGTCACGTGGCGATCGATTTCTCGTTTATCTCTCGAGCAATGACGTAAATACAATAGCTTATGATGACGTAACAACATAATACTATATCTTCGTTGCTTCGACGTCGGTAGTTTTACTGTTAAAACATATTTCGAATTTTTTACACATTTTAGGAAGCAAAACATAATTTTCATATAAATATACGACATCAAACGATCAAGTTAAATGTAAAAATTGCATGTCAATTAATGCATTTAATATTAAATGCATGAAAACTATGCCAGTTCTCTTTTCGGCCCTTAAATCTTGGATAAAAAAACATTTTTTTCGATGTATTTTCAGATATGAAAAATCTGAATACATTTATTGATATTGAAACACATTACATATCGGTTATGTATACACATATCTACAAATTGTACGTACATACAAACGTACGCATAGCTATATGCATCCATCCACGTGCCTGTGAACGACGTATGGAAGGGTGGTTTTGCGCAGTGGTCGCAGTGAAGAAACAGCGAAATGCGAATGCTCGAATTATTTACGCTAAATTTGCGCGACGACGTGCGCGAAACGAAGGCGCGTGATAAAATACAGAATGTAAAATGCAAAATGCCAGTGGACTCGGCCAGAGAAGGCGAGGCCCTTGGGGGCGAGAAGAGGATGGAATTGGGGGGGGGGGGAGGGGAATTGAAGACCTACGAAATGCAGATTCGACCGACTGAAAACTAGAACGGGCCTCTGTAATCTCTCGAATTATTCGTATATTATTTCCCGTTCTCGTTCGATCGAGATGTTTGTTCAAGATTCTTATCTCCACCGTCTTCTTCTCTTCCTTTCTTTTTTCTTATCTAATCTTACTTATTTTTGTTGTTTCTTTTCTTAAACACATTGTATTTTTTTTTTTAAGTATAAAGCAGATAAATTATTATACATGTTTTACAATTGTTTTGTTTGATAGATTACACTTAAATATATTTTATATTTTTGAAAGTTGATGGATTGATATGACGTAATATCTTTTCATTATTGCGTTTTGTACGGATTATATCTTTTTAACCAAAATCTTGATCAAATCTTTATACGCCACAAACATATATGAACATTCTTTATTAAGTGTCTCGATGAAATCAAATCTAAAATTAAAATTGAGATGAAAGCGCAAAGTTCACTTGAATTTGGCCGTAGAATGCGCTTTTGTTAGCACTTTGAAGTCTAAACTCGCCAAAATCTTTTATTAATGTCACGATGTTAATACAGCTGCCAATCTCTTATTATCTGCCAATAACAGCACAAATGATAAACCTGGCACGATTGCGTGTAACGGTACGATGAGTTCATTAATCGTCACCCCTTCGTCCACGTGTTTGCGCTCTTTCCCGCCAATGGCGGCGACGGCGACGGCGACGGCGGAGGCGGCAGTAGATCCATTTAGTGCCGTAGTTTCGTAGTTTCGCAGTTACCCGGGTTGTCGGTGGCGTCCATTTGTATCGGGCGAAACGGCTTCGAGAACCCGTGGTACTGGCCGGTGGCCAGGAATTTATCCCGATCCCTTCCCGTCGTTACGTACAGGACGACCAGGCCGCGTCCGTGCCGTACAGTGCAGGTGGACCGCCGTGTAAACGCCGTATTTATTGCCTCGTCCCCGGATGTAAATGCGCGTGCCGCGGATTATTGGGAACTGATCTTCCGGTCTCGGGGATAATTCTGGGGACGTGATCACCCCGGCCGCGATTTCCCGAGTTTCGGCGATACGCCAAATTGCGTCCATTCCCTGCATGCGCCTTTATTTGTTACAATGGGCAGTAATTATCAATTATTAACAATGATTACGTAAGATCGATCTACGAATGACAACAGTAATATACATAAAAAAGAAATTGTTATAACGCAAATCTGGAATAATAGCAAGCCATTAGTTTGTCGATTCTACAACAAAATTATTTTTGTTTATTTTTTTCAATAATTTTTAATTTTATGTTTGATAATTTTATCATTGCTGCCGTGCTCACTTCATTATCACAATTATATTAATTTTGTTCTAATTAGATTGTTTTGCAGCAAAGTAATTATAACACGAATTAAAAGAACGTATATTTAAAATCTTAAGTCCTTACACATAAAATTTTGAGAAGCATCAATCGCTTCTGTATTGCATAACTTGGCTCAATTAGTGGTGTATCCGTTAATTATCTAGCCCTTGTAACGTCAGGAATTACACGATCGACGTGTATGTGACTAAAGCGGTAAACGTTCGTGGTTTCTGCGAACATTCGACCGGTGCCACGAGAACATGGTTGAACATCGTCTGTTGGTTTTCTTTATCAAAGATTCAGTCCAGCGCAGGCAGCGGCGGTAGATATTTGTGCGTATTTCAGAGAACCGCTTAATTTTACGACGTGAATGCGTCTTTAAAGATGAATTTATACGATTATCTTCATACAGATGATTATCTAGGATAGTATATTCAAAACGAGATAGAACAATTAATTTGCGTAATTATAGAAAAATTTAATCTATTTTATGCGTTTGCAAAATACGAGAATTATGTATATGTATTTTTTTTCACTATCGCATGAAAAAAATATTAGAATTTAAATAGCTCTAAAGGACGCTATTATATTCTATAATAATATAGCCTTAAAGCAAAGAAAAAAAATAGAGAGTCTTAGTTTACATGTAAGAAATTATAAGTATCTATGAGATACTTAATTTTGCATGTAAAGCAATATCTTCAGCATAGTCGATTTTTATAAAAATTACGTTTATTCAATGAGGTCACATCAGACGACTCATTTGGAATAATCATCGAGAACGAACGCAGAAATTCATTTTAACTCCCGTACGCAGTGACGTTAACATACCGCGGGATTGTCAGAGGAAGGTAGCAGTGGTTGCCAGCGCAGTGGGTTTCCGGTGTCTGCGGTCGAGTCCAGGTTCCGAATATCAAGAATTTATACCTGATCTACGGGCACCGGGCTCATGCTTGAGTTACGAACCTAAATCGCGCCGTCATGTATCTCATTCTTTTTGTGATTAATAATGGCTTTAAAAAAAAACACGCTTTAAACGTGTAACTTGTCAGCGATACGCTAGGAAAAACACTTTTCCATCAAGATGCTTAAAGTTTTCATGCTTCTAGAAATCTCTTAGGAAAAGAATATTTTTCTAGAATTTGTTTGATTATATATATGGAGCTTCTCTATATATTCAGAAACAGCTTTTTTAAATCATCTTCCACGGATAAGATTAACTTTTTTTAACTGCTTTAAGAATTAAGTTTGTATATAATGTATAACCATCGCAATGTAAGTTCAATTTAACTTTTGGCAACGAATGGAATTATATTTTTCTAGATTTTTAGATAGATGAGGAAGAACGCCATACACTTGAACGACATCTTTCGTTTATTGTTACTTCCGTTTCAATACAAAGTCGAGCAGACTCGGTATTCGACCCGAACTTGAAGAGCTACGCGAATACCATACATCACTCAGAGTGCTATTTCACAAATTGCATGCACGTAACATTTCTCCCGATAACACATCGATTTCTCGGGGATGCATTTTTTAAGCGACCCGTCGTGTCGCGGAGAGACGTCGGGCGAGCCGATAGCGGTCTAAGAAAATTACTTTCGTCGCCGAGAGACGACGCGGCGCGAGGAAGTGCATCGGCGGGCGATAAAAGGCGACGCCTTCACCGCCGCCGCCGTCGCCGCCGTCGCCGTCGCTTCTCGAGCTCCGAGATCAATTTGCGATCCCGACCTCACGCCTCTCGCGCTGGAACTCAAGCTCCCCAAGTCCCGCCAATCTAGCTCCGTAAATAACGACCGCCGGAAGTTGCCGGGGCGCGGCGGAAGATCCCTCGGCGAGCTCGCACTTTGTCAGAGACGGATGACGCCGCGGCGCTCGCCGCGATCGGATCGACCGGTGATTTACGATGGGCGCCGTCACGCCGATCGTTCTTGTGTGTCTCGAGATTATTTCGATGCGCGCAAATTACGGAGGCGAGAACGGGACGATGAGGAAGGAACGCGCCGCTCCGCTCCGCTTCTTGGTTTCCGCGCCTTGGGTCTGAGGTATTCCCCACAACACAAATAACTCGCCGATGTCAATTAAATTTTTTTCTATGTAAAGTTGATTTATAGTGCGTCTCGTCGGCTTTTGCTTTCCGACGAAAATTTGATTTGAATTGTTTAATATTGATACTTGCTGAACGATTGAGAATTTGGCTGGAGTGTAATTAATTAATTAATTAATTAATATTATTTTCTTTATCGATAACTTTTTAAAACTATTTCTTTGAAAATTGTTTTAAGATATTTTAAACAATAGTTTGCTTCTTTTAGAAGTCTATCGTTTCATTTTGATTGATGATAAATCAACTTGTCTTCTGACGAGTAAACAATAATCTCCTGTCATTTTCTATTATTTAAGCTGCAAACGCAATTCACTTCGTTTCTCAGAAGCCTATTACTCTATGTTGATTGATGATAGAGGAGTAGATTTATGAGTAAACAATCATTTTCTTCTGATCCATCGTAATTCAAAGGCAAACGATATTTGTATCGATAATTTTATTAAGTATATAAATTATTTCTCATGTTACGAAACCAATCGTATATCGATTTTTGTAATGATTGACGAACAAGATTACCTTGAAATTGCCTTTGAATGTTTATGATTGTTGATCGATTAAAATATCTTTTAATAATATAGATGGTTTTTTTTTTAATAACATTCCGTTATACCTTTAATTAATACAATCATATTATTCGTCTCGATTTATTCATCTTTATTGCATATACATTCCGCAAATTATAAGTAATAACACGAGTTTTTTGCTTTCTGTTTCAGGTAAGATTACGTTGCATCTTTATAACGGAGTAGGATTTACTAGAGATTAGAGATATGGTAAGTAAAAAATACACGGTCTTCAATGTATTCAATCGTGTTAAAGATTGTCAATTATTTGAACACCGGCTCGATATTAATGATTGTTATCTACATCTGTACCTAAAGGTAGTCAAGCGTAACATATGATCTCGTATTTCAATATATCAGTTTATAGGATCATCGTCAAGATGAATGATCGCTAAAAAACAAATCATCGTTTTTAATTAACGAAAATTTTCAGCACGTCGCCTCGACTCTTCTTCATCCGACACACATTGACGTAAATTCAGTCTAACAGTTTTGCGATGCACGCTTGAGATGCCTTTTCGGACACTCAAGAAACATTCTCTCACAAAGTGTTTGCACGTCAAGGTGTTTGTCGCTCAGGCGGATTACAGTTCTCTACGTCAGCGCGTAGATGGCGGTAGAATGCGCTTTCGGATTTAAAATCTCTATACGGAATTTCAAGGGGCGTGACATCGATTCGCCGATTTCGTCGCTTAATCCTGAGGGTACCAAATCCGGATAAGAAGTATCCGGAAGTTCCTAATCCTCCATCGGCTGCTATGTTTGTGAGAACAAAGTCGGTTGCAATGCAGTTCGATAAAACAAAAAGTGTATAGGATGAAACACGGCTGAACTTTTTTACGATCGATGGAAAATCAAAAAGAAATGTACAACGTATATAGATGGTGTTGAAAAAGTAATGAATTTCACGTATAAAATATTTTTATTTCTAATGTATTACTCAAATCTGATTTGGTTCTTATTATTGTGAGCTACTGAGATACATGAAATTATATTTCTTCTTTTTTTTTTTTTTTTTTTATCTCTATCTTATCCGACATATTCTATCTATTTATTGTAAGAAATGCAAAACAAGATTCGCATTGTCATAATTGTTTCATCCACGGGCAAAGTTATAGGATATATGTCTGTAAAATGTTTTCGTCATTGTCAAGATTTTTTGAAAGAAGAGAATAATTGTCTGGATAAACCATCATCGCATAATCGCATAATAATCGAAATTTAGAAACGTCCATTTCCGTTTTCGTATTATGTCACGCTGGGACGTTTCACGATTAACGATGTAGCAGTTTCGTACGTTTCGCGACGGCGATAATTGAAATTCATTGTCTCGCGACATTTAAGGGGGCTGAAACACACGCGTGCGTTTCTCTCTTCTCTCGAAAAACCTGGTCAGTTTTTTCGTCTCCCCGTTTTTCCGTGGGTCGCCGGATTACGGGCGGCTGCGTTTTATCGGTCGGGCCGCGGTAATTAACAACGAACGATAATTAATTCGATTGGATCTCGCCCCGCGCTACCGATTCAACAGCATTTCGCCAACGGCGACAAGGGGCGCGAGTGGATATACGCATCGTGTCGACAATCCCGGCTTATAACGCCACTCGCCTCGCTCCGCGGCCCTTTGAGTAGCCTTTCAAAAAGGGCTTAATATCGTGATATTAAAACGCGCGATAATCGCGCGGTACGTTGAGGTCCCCGATGAAATAATAAACGGCTCGGGCCGTTTGATCGCGCTGCGTAAAATTGCGTTAAATTTTGGACGGCTCTCTCAATTAAAACCGCGAGTCACCATCTTCGTCCTGATAAAACTAAGAGAAAATGGAAGAAGGAAGAGACAAGTGAGAGGATGTAAAAAAAAAAAAAAAAAAAAAAGGAAATAGATTTTAGAATGAGAATTTTTTTTTCATAAATTTTAACTCAGAATGTTTCAAAATTAGCGTTTATTTCTTAACATAGAGAAAAATGTTGAAATATATCTCTAGATAATAGTTATTATATATAATAAAAAATAGAGAGCTGATTAGTATGTGTGTATTAAATATATGAAAATTATAAAATCTTCAAGGAAATTTAGTAACAATAAGTAATCCAGTTTGTTTAATAAATTAGTAAATGAATAATAGTTGATAGTTTTGAGACCTGCATTTTAATGCAAGTAAACCAAAAAATAAAGAAAAATTATATAAGCGTGCATAAAAAAATAATAAGAAATTTCCGATAACCAGAAATCAGAAGCAGAAGGAGAGATAATGCTGCAAGTTATATAAGAAATATCTAGTTTCAGTGGCTATTATATACATATAGAACTGTAGTAGTAAATAATAGAAATCACAGAAAAAAAAGAATGCGAAGCTGAGAGCAAATTGGAAAATTGTTCGTTTGGTTATTTCGTGTAATATTTAATTAACGACCGTGTATTGCATTTGCAGCAAATCGATGCCATCTCGATAATGAACCTTATCAATTATAACTGTGGCCGATGAGTCGATAAAGTATCTATACAGAGTACAATATGTATAACTTCACTTTTTGCGAAGCGTATTTTATGTAAATATTTAATGCAATTTCCTTCTATAAAATGAGCGAGCTAATGCTATAAATAAATGTTTCCACATATATATTGTTGCATTTGTGCAAAATAATAATGATTACGTTTACAAAATGAAAGGGCTATCTGTAGTATTACTTTAAATATATCGCGTTTAATCACAAAATAGGTAATCGACTCTGTGTTATATTAAATAAAAGAAAAATGATTTGTAGGCGAATTGATGTGGAACAATTAATAAATAATCGGCGGTCTCCAGAGATTGATGTGCGATATATATCAATTTTACGATTGAAACTTTTCACACATGAATCTGAGATTTTTTTTTTCTGTATATATACATTTTTATTTTGATAAAAATTTTTCTGTTAACGAAGCTTTAAATGAAAATAATATTTACCCGTATTTATCTGAAAAACAAGCTCCTGTTATTTATTTACACTCTTAATTATCAATTTTTTTATTCTACCTATTTATAATAATTTCAAATTTATATTAAATGTGCAAATAATTATTATTACAATTTTGAGCGTTGTTTGTAACGCTTCTATAAATAGGAAACACATGATTTTAGGGACACCCTATATGTCCGTTGATACGCGATCGGTGCATTAGCAGCATTACCATATGGAATCGTGAACGGAGTCCCAGAGATTTTGCCGCGATCGCAATTTGCATGATTGATTGCCCTAAAGCTCCTCCGGCTTTTAGCTCCTAGGTGATACTCTTGTTTCCATTAGGAATTGGCCGCTTCATAGAATGCAAAATGCATATGCGTTTAATTTCACGATTGTAACATTCTCGGCTCGCATTTGTATTTCGAACTGAAAAAGAGGCAGTTATACCTATCGCTTCATATATGCGACGAAAACATATTGCGCAAAATGTTGCTTTAATATAATATATAATAGAAATGTAATCTATAGAAAATGATATTCAACTGGACCGAAATGTCAAACTTTTTTAAATAATATTATAAAAAGTTTGCTGCGCAAAATATTTTAAAAAGTCAAAAATATGAAGAAATTTATTTCAAATCTACAATCTGGCGTGCAGAGCTTAGAAAAATGTGGCTTTAAAAATGAAAAAACTTGGAGCTATCTCCTGTCAATCTGTGAGACACGTTAGCTTTACCGCGACACGTCAAATCTCCGTTACGAAACGATCGCGCAACGCGCAAGATAATCGGAGCTGCGGTAAATCAAAAGCGATTTCTTTCTCGAACGTTATCGCTCTCACGTTGCTCGCCGAGACGTCGCGTCGTCGTGGGACTCGAGGAGAAGGCAAGCGCGTTCGCGACAGTGCTCGTCCGTGTCCGCGTGCCGCCCCCTCCGGGTGTCCTGTTCCCTGCTGTATTACATTCTTGTCGCGGGTAAGACAAGTAAGACAGAAACACAGCTGTAATCCGACGCGACGCGATCCGGTAATGCCGGCGCGCCGACTGTAATTTCAGATCGGCATTCGCTCGCGATTTAATCGCACCTCGACGCTCGCGCGTCGCGAATTAGCCCGGTACGACGCGCACCACTATTAGACCCGATTTGCGAATTTCACCCACGATATGCTCCTCCGGATGGTAACGAAATCCGCGCAATCGGATTACCGCCGTCGATCGAAGCGCTTCGTGGAAATATTCATGGAAGGAGAAGGGAGAAAAGACTTTGGAGTACGCCTTGAATATGCCTCTGCCTCTGCGAAAGTACCCTACTCTACTCGACATATACCGAAAAGATCCTCCTTTAAGTACTTTGACAGCGTCAGATTGTCGAGAGGCATTACATTATCGGGGAAAATAAAAAGTAACGTTCGTTACAGAAAAATTGCTACGTAATTTTTCCTACCAACTTTATTAAGTATACACGAACATTATGTAACATATTTGATTATTCAGAATTCTTCTGCGATATGGCGCGAGAAAATTTTCCTGCCAGCAGGACCCGAATGTAATCGATGTTTTGTCTCGTGACACTTTATTACAGCGTGCGTTCAATTACGAGGCGGTACGTGTAAGCATGTGAAACACGTCCACGGGGGCTACCTCGTTTCTGCGCGCGCGATGGTTACGTGGCTCGTTACGTCGCAGATTATTTTTTTATGCTGTATAATTATGAAAAACTGTTATGCTTTACAACGGCGCACGCAGACCGCCGTTACAAAATCCTTATGCACGCTGTTACATTTTGCGATGTTCTGATAATATAATTTTCCTAATTAATGTCACATGGTAATATATTCACGTGAATGAAAGAATTAAATTTTTACTTGAAAATTTTTTACCGTCAACAGCACAAATATGTATAAATAAATAAATAAATAAATAAATAAATAAATAAAGTAAGTACAGTGTTACAAATGTACTTATATTTCATAATCATCAAGAATTATATTAGAGTTATATTATTGAAAATTAAAAATTCTACTAAATTACAAATTTTATGGAGTTGATATACGTCAGTTTTGGACATATGACTATCGCTAAATAATAGATGGGAGAGGTGGGAGGTGACGCGAATGTCGTGGTTCTTGTAAAAAATAAATCGCGGACATCGTCGTTGTTAATCCGCCTCGCACTTCCACGACGGATTAGCCGGATAAATCTTGGGCATTTCCGCGCGCGCGCAATTCCATGACTTACACGACGGATGCCGAAACGGGTAGTAACCGGTGCATCCATGAGGGAAGCGGATTAAACGACGGTACGTGCTCCACTCACGCTTTGATCGCTAAACTAGCCGGCCAGAGAACGAGCGTGCAACACGTTCTCGTGGCGGAGAGGGGGAGTTAGGACGATAAGGAAAAGGAACGCGAGATAGAATGGAAAGAGCGGTGAAATAACGTTCGTCATTTCGGGGCCAGAACTCTATTAAAGTTATTGCAGCAGGGGTAAACATGCAGTAATATAAACATAGCTTAAACATAGACCGTATTTTTGCCTCGTATTTTCACTGTGTTCGTAAATTCTCTATAAAATTTAGATTATACAGATATATTACTGTAAAAAATATATTCGTATATTCTGTAAAAATTATGAATCTTGTGAATTTTATTTAGAAAAAAATCGAGAATACCAGACAGCAACGTTTGACGTTAAATATGTATCTCTACAATCGCTGATATTATAAGAATATTAGTGATAAAATACAAAATAATTCTAATGATAATATAATATTAGCAATAATACTTAAACTCGCTTAAAGTATGATTTATCTGAGAATCATACTATAATTTAGCAATTATCTAGTACATCAAAGGTATTCACGCAAAATGCTTATGACCAGATAAACACACGAAAGATAAACGACGGAGGAGCAAAAGGATGGTTCACATGACCAAATCCAGGGTATTCACTCGACAACGTGTTCACCTGGAAAGTAAAGGAAAGCTTGCATCAGCGAAAGAGAGGGAGGGAGGGAAGGAGAGAGAGAGAGAGAGAGAGAGAGCGCTCGGTTGCTTCTCTCGCTTAACCTGTCGGCTTAGCGCGAGAGTTCCGCAGGATAGATTGCTTTAATTTAAGTGGAGTTAGGCTAGCAGCCCGACCCTTGGCACGCATACTACCCCCGTGAGTTAGGTTACCGACGAAGAGTCCGGCGCGTCCGGGCTTAATTCGACCCTCCGCCCTCTGCTTTCACGGAGTCTCTTCTTCGCCCCCTCTGACAGCTCGGGCTTAACTCCCCTCCCTTCCCATCCAGATTAGTCCTACACTCGCGAGAGGGCACACGGTGGCGGAAAGGGGTGAGAAGGGGTTCGAAAGGTGCCCGGACTATGTGGATCATTCGATATCCACTCTCTCGCCGTTAAGGCAAAATCGAACCTGGCCGACTGCAATATCCGCATCCACTCGAATCCACCCTCGTCGCTCACTCTCCTCCTTCAATCCTCCCCCTATGAAACCGCTGGCTTTCATGCTCTCGTCTCGCTCTGCGCTATCCCTCTTCGGCTTTTTTTTCGCTCCCTCGCCCGCTTTTCTACTCTCTCATTCGGTTCTATTTCGACGGTGGCGGTCGTTACCGCCGCGAGTTGTGCAGACTCTTTTCGATTCGATTCTCGAGAGTCCAACTCATCGAGTGAATTTCGTACGCGGGCTCGTATCAATCGAACCGCGCGATTCGGAAATCAGTACAAGGTGAATTGTTCGGATTAAGTTCGTGTCAATTAAAACTGCAATTTGGCAGTGAAAATCGTAGACATCGCGTATGTTTTTTTTATAACAAACTCAAAGATTCAAAAGAGATGTTGCTTTATTAAAAATGTTTAATTCGATATATTTATATCATTACCATTATTAAGAACATCTTGAAAAATTTGATCAGTATATTCTTAACTATATCAATACAATTAGAATTATATATATTCAATATTTTATATATATATTTGAATTAACTTTATTATAATTAAAAATTTTTTTAAATATCCTATTTCGGAAAAATATTTGCACACACTAATTAAAAAAAAATTATTACATATTTTGTTTAATTTTA
Source organism: Anoplolepis gracilipes (assembly GCF_047496725.1). Taxonomy (NCBI): domain Eukaryota; kingdom Metazoa; phylum Arthropoda; class Insecta; order Hymenoptera; family Formicidae; genus Anoplolepis; species Anoplolepis gracilipes. The sequence continues at coordinate 11,580,930 of NC_132976.1, read as the reverse complement.
ATCCCGTAACATTTTTATGTATAATTATTTTAACATAATATTTTAGTAAAAATCAGTAAAAATTAGAATTTATATATATATCACGGTTCTATACATATTCGAATTAATTTTACTATAATTAAAAATTTTTTTTAAAATTCTGTTTCGGAAAAATATTTTTACAGACTGATAAAAAAAATGATTATACGCATCTTGTTTAATTTTAATCGTGTATCATTTTTATGTATAATTAATTATTTTAATATAATATTTCTGTGCATAATTTATGTGGTATAATTAATTTTTGCTTTTTCGTTAGCTTGAATTATTCTGTTCAAACGATACGTATCACTTTAGTTTTCAACTCGGTTGAAGTATTTGCGTAACGAGAGCCACGTAGATTTTTCAACGATGTGAGAACTGTATATTGGGGCTCTTCCGGTGGTTCGCGCGTATCGATTTTGCCCGTGAAAATCCCGCGGGAATTAAATATTTATACAGCGAATTTGGGTACGGCACTTCGCTGAATGTGAAACGCGAGCTCGCACACACAACCGGAAATAGCTGGAACGAAAAGTGCAATGAAATGTCTCGCGTTGACGTGCAATCTCACCTCCGAAAATAGTCTTTAATCGAGAATGGTAAACCAAAAGATATAAATAAAATAATTCAACTTTGTAAAAACTACGTAATACAGACTCGTTAAAAAATCCCTTTTTTCATAACCATAAATTATTAACAACACAAGCATATGCACAAGCACAGTAACACTTGCACAAATATCTGCCTTTATATTGCAGTCGAGCAGTTTTCTTTTCTGTAAGATTATAAATTTCCATTAGTTATTTTCAGTGTTATTTACTCATCTCTAGCATTTTACGCACTGTATTTTATAAAGTGCGAATATATTTAAAGAAAAAAAATTATTATGTGTTAAATCTATCATTACAAACATTAAATTGTATAATTAATAATTAAATAACGATTAAAAATTTATTTTTGTCATATGTGTATGTGCACACATGTCGACAGTGAAATTGCGTTTAGGTCACACAAAATTACTCTCTATTGCAGGGAATTTTTTTCACAAAAATTTTTTTTCCAAAAAAAAAAAAAAAAAAAAAGAAAAATAGCATGTAAAAGACCGAAACTAAAACAAAATCTGACCGACATAGTCGTCATAAATCAAACGATATTCACGAACGCACATTTAACCGGGCACTCTACGCGGCATAAATATTTCAATCCCCGGCAGGGATTTGTCGCGCGTCGGCTGACACGAGCGAAATTCACAAATTACAGTTTCCAAGGCTTAGGTGTGAAAGCGGGGTAGGGTAAGCTTTAGGGCAGATTTTTTTTTTCCTGGCATTGTTCCATCCTGGGTTATGAGCGCGGTTGGAGGGAGCGATTCAGGAAATGAAACTGTAACAGCACCGTCACCTTGTTTAACATTTTTGCTATAGAAGATCTGTATCATCGTTATATTTGCAAGTGTTTTCGGATCGATCGCCATATTGTATCAGCTTTCAATTCCGTTATTTGGATGAAATATATTCAAAAGTGTAAACACACCAAAGTGTAGTGAAAATCAACAACAAATACTGATGAAAATGCGCAATTTCAAAGCGTCATGTGTGAATTTAATAGTTGTTTTTTTTTTGCTGCCAGTTTAATAGTTGTTTTTTGCTGAAGTTACACTTGAATTAACATTGAGTTTTCTGTTTTATTTAAAATATTAAAAATAATTTTCAAAATAGCAATACTACAATAATTATAGTTAGTTATTTATTCGAAAATTATATAGCTTTTTTATATTTTCTCGCTTTCCTCTAAAATTAATTTAATTCTTACAGTTTAATTCTTTGTCACGTTTTTAGTTCTGTTATTTACGGTACTACAGATTAAAATGTGAAATATGAAATTGCACTTTAGCTGACTGCTGCTTAGAAAAAGTGTTCTTTTATAACAGTTTAATTGAACAGATAAAAACAAATTTATCAATTTTCTTAAAAATCATATTTTTAAGAAAAAAATTTAATTTTTAAAATACGTCTTACAATTGTTTTGGATGTCTGAAATCTTGTTAAATCTTTTAAACACATTAAAGAAATCAATAAAATTTTGAAAAATTTACGAGCTGCATACTTATTTACAATTAATATACAGCTGAGTGTTTAATGTGATAATCGAGTTGACGGAAAATGTCATTTTATAATTACCGATTTTCAAAGACCGAATCATCCCCTCAGGAAAAGGGCGAAGGGTGGAATTGGGCAAGATGATCCTACATTGATGCGGTAACATCAATTTTCCATACTTTTTGTGCCGTGGCGATCATTATGAGCCGTACCGTGATGTAATCACGTTATGATAAATGGCGTTTATTTGGCATTTTGATGATAATTTATTTAACGAACGAACTGGGTCATAACAAAAACGAATGAATTATTTATATAGAGTTTTTGGAAAACGAGACATATGATATCGTAAATACGAAATTTATATTTAATCACAAAATGATATATGTCGGAAATCAGTGAATATTCGTTAATTCGATGTTTGATTATTTGAGTATTTATTGATTTTAAGGTTTAAAATTTGAAGGAGATAAAATGTAGTACAATAAAATGTAGAAATATTATTTTAAAGTTTTGAAAATCATGCTCTACCATGTCACATCCAATTAATTGAGCTTTAGCGAAATTGTGTGTGCGGCTTTTTAATACGCGAATAAAGTTTCGTACAGTACATTTGCCAAAACGCGTAATCGTGGAACGTCGATAAAACGTTACGGCTGTGTCATGGCAAGCTTGATCGCTTAATTTCGCGGATCTGCCTGGTTTTTCTCTCAATTCGCCGTTATGTCGGTCTCTTTCGGTCGCTAATCCGCGCGCCGTAATCGTCGGAAGTAACGCGCTAGATTATCGGAACGCCGCTCGTCTCTTCTTCGCTTTCATCTCGGCGAGGATTAAGACCTTAAAGCCTTATCTTCGTAAAACACGACGCGCCATTTCCACGATGGCCTCGAACATTGAGCTGTCTGTGAAAAATAGTGCTCCATCGCGTGAACGAAATTCACGGTGGATTTTGACATTTATTGTAACTTAATGAAGTAACATTATATATGCACCCATTATATAGTATCTAATTAAAATTAAGCGACTTTTACTTGGTAAAGCGATTTAATGGCAATTTTTTTTTCCTATAAATTTTAATACGAATAAAAAGGTACGGAATAAAAAAACCAATATTTTACAATAATTTTTATATACTATAATAAAAATTGCATAATATATGCATTCATATTGTCTTTCGTCGGAAACATCTGTTTTTATTGAATATGTGTAGAAGGAAGGTGAGAAAGGAAAATTTGAAAGTCTCTGAATTTGACGTTAGACATATTATTATGGGCGTTTATAAAAATGCAAAGTTCTATCGCGCGCGTTCTCGGGCGAGCGAATCTCGATGTGTTATCGTTCGCGCTCTGCGGCGAACATTGCTAACGACGGACATTAAAACCACCATGTCGATTGTTGGACGGGTGTTTTGCAAGTTCTCGCGTCGCCGCGTTCTCGTTGTTCGTCTGCGGGATTGATATGGAGGGAAATGAGTCTCGTCGTTATGGCCGATTTTATCGCGCTCGTCGCGCGGAACGTTGTGCTTCGTTTCTACCTTGAAATACGAGTCACCGGGTGTGCCGAGTTATACGCGAGAGAAACCGGAATACGCGAACGCGACACCGCGCAATCGATACTCTCTGTGCTGCGGTTAAGTTTAATGTGTCTCTCGTTATGTCAATTACTGTCTTTTTGAGCCAGATTACTCAGCCAGATCTGTGCGTCGAGCTGGTGTATGTGTTTGCCTTATTTTTCAACTCTTTGAATAGAAGATCTTTTTCACCGTTAAAATTTATGGAGTGTAAAGTATTTGAAGTTAGAATATATGTATATGTAATGTCAGAATAATTACACACATCATCTTTCGAATATATTGTTCCAGAGTTTTAAAATAACGTCAGTGCAAATCAAAAATATCAAGGAAAATGCTAAAGAGATGAAGTATAATAATAATAACGAAATATTAAATTATAAAATAATTATAGTGAATAATAATTCGAATAAAACGGGAGAATAAATTCAGAATGAAACATGCGCCGTCAAAATACGCATTGACGTATAAGCGCGTTGTTTACTTTTTTCTATTGATAAACGATCATATTTTATTGAACGCAGTTCTTTTGTTGATTGTTTATATAATACATTCATAGTTATAGAAGAGACTATGCAAATTGCTCACAGGATAGAATATGATCTTTTAATCGAGACCGTTGTGAATGCATCGAGAGCAGCGCGCGAGTTGCAGTTGACGAGAAAAAGGTTCACCGTGAAATTTTTTCAATTAAAAATCGTCGGCGCGTACTGTCCACCGAGCAACATGGGCGGGGAACAGAGGCAAGAGAGGAGAAAGGTACTTTTAATTACTGCAGCGTCGTAACGCATGGGCCGTTTCGGTATAAGATCCGGCTAGAAAAATTCCAGCGGCAGCTGCGAGCGAATCTCTCGGCGTGCCCCGAGTAACGCAAGGAAAGAATCTGCAGAAATTAGGTGGGAAGCGCGTGTTGCTCGCTGCCGTACTTTATACGCGTAGCGTAGTTTTTAATTAGATTAAAGGTCCGCGAACGAAGATACATGAAATGGTCCGTTTTTGTTGCGAGTGCTCGCTCATGTTGAAGTGGAATTTATTGGTAAAATATAAGTATAGATGATAAAAAAATCTCTTTCCTTACGCGTACATATGCATACAGTTCCATTTTACTTAATCACTTTTATCGTAATATTTTAATCTATTATTGTATTTAATTATTCAAAATATCGAAAATTACGTAAATGTGTGTGCGCGCGAATTTCGAATTTCGAATTTGCTTAGGAACGTGTAATGAACTTTATCAATCAAAAACATAACACATTAATTGAATAAAGTAAAAATTCAAACTTTTATTTATATTATTCTGTCGGAAATAATTCGATCTGACGCTGAAAATAAAGTAACAGATTCCGTAAGAGAAACACTTGGAGAAATCACAAAGTGAGCCGCGGTAATCGTTTAAACTTCGATTTGCCTCGAGGAAACGTAAAGATTTAGTAAAGTCTTTAATGGACGCGTGGCGGAGGAGAGTCGGAAGAGGCGGTTTCTGAAAACCTTTTGTATCGCTACCGTGAGACAAGCGGGGAGAGGAGCGGGTGAGAACGCGCGTATTTATAGCGAGTGACGGAGATCGTCACGTGGGAACGGACGCGCGGCGTCCATTGACGCGATAAATGTCGCCGTCGGCCATTACGCTCGCCTTGCCTCATAATCAATGGGAGAGTCCCGTCGGCGGTTCTCTCGGGCATCTCTCGGCCATCTCCCCAGGCTCCACCCCGGACTCTTGCCACCCTTCTCTTCTACCTTCTCCGCACTCTCCGTCGGCCACCGCGCACGACAAATTAATTCTCTCCGTTTTTCTACCTTCCAATTAACGTTACCGCCGCGGCCGGATCACGTTGTCTACTCTGAAGAAGAGAGTGGAGTATTTGGGACGTTAGAGCGGATCCACTCATCGAGCTTTCAGAAGAATGGGAAATGGCGATAATGCCTGTTCGCGACGCACAGTTTTCATTCTCGTATAAAGGGCGAGTGTGAAAAGATTTGATTCTTGTAAACGATCCTTTTTTTTCTTAATAATATAGGTAATATGGTGAATATAGAGAATTGATTCTCTCTCTTTCATTTATGCAATTAAATTAAAGTATCTTATAAAGACAAAAGCCGATAAAAAATGTGTGATTTAAAAACTATTTATTGCTGCTATTGTGTAATGTTACTAATAATCATATTTACCCTTTATTAGAAAATTATGAAAATAAGCAATCTTTATTCTTATGAGATTTCTTTCCATTGCGAGATAAGATAAGTCAAATTGTAACACAATAATTTTGATAGAAATCAACCCTGTTAAACATTAATTCGAAACATGAATCATTTATTAAGCAGGAAGCCACCGACGAAAGGGCAGGTTCCCTCGGCTCTGACTCGCGTTCGCTTTTAACGAGATAATAACCGTGTGATTACACGGTTTAATTCTCCATGCTCAAGATGCGCGTCGGCGATAAGACGTGACAAATATTGGCTATAACTATACCTTTAACAGCCGCCTGCTGCGCTGATACAACCGGCTCGTGGCATCGATGAAGAGAAATCAAACATGGGTGTGAAGAAAAAAAAACGAATATGCATCGCATCGCGTGTCTTCCTAGAGGGGAATGGGAAGAAGAACCTGTTTTGAATCTGTTCAGGTGTCATCGACTGTGTCGTACAATCTTTTTTTTTTTCGATATCATGTTTCTGCTTCGTTTTCAATATTTGAAAAGATTTGTAACGTTTAATGTACATCTTGTATATGAGCACATTATATCACACTGGGATAAATTTTTGTTATTTTTTCATACATGTGATATATATACGAATTTAATGGTACGATTAAATTGTAATCCATGTGTTAAGCTAATTCTTTTTTCTTTCAGATTAATTGAGTAAATTCATTAAAGTAAACGCGCGTTTTTGAATACAATATATATGTGACGTGGTAAAACGTAAAGTCGTACGACGTGATAATATTGTATTGCTAGTTTAATCCGTGCAGGTGATTCAAGGCCCGGACAAAAGAGCGCGAAGAACTTTTTCCGGGTTACCCCGGGGCTAGGCAAGAAATTTAAGCCGACCGTGAACCATGTACGTGGAAATTAACAGCTTAACTTGGTTACCTAAGAAGAGCTCCCGGTAGTCCCTTGAAAGTGCCACGCGCTCGCGAGCTCGACCCGGAAATTCGCCGGAGCACGACGGCGAAACTTAACCCATTATATTTCTCCGTACCCCACCGACCGACCTCCACATCCTCCTACCATATCCTCTCCGCAATATCTGCGTCATTATTTCCTCCGCGTTGTATAATCTCATGCGACACACCCCGAGACTTCGGTCGACCTTCTTCAATCGGCCGTTGGCGTAATTTTGCTTCAAGAGCGCAAGATAGATCAACAAAAGTGTGTGATATTACATTTTTAAATTATCCTTATATAACTAGATAAAGTATTGTTTGATGTCCCATAATAAGATATTTCAGGTATTCTATTAATTTTTATGTCAGACTGTTGTTGTTCGAGCAAAAAATTTGATTGTAAGAAAGGACTTATCGTCTGAGAATCCTTTTAACATTCAATATCAGATATTTTAACAACAAAGCCTCGAAATTATATATATTATATATTACTGTATTAAGATCTATATAATTAACAAATAAATTTATTACATATTATATCTCATCTTTTCCCTAGCTAAGTTTTCTACTCGTTTTTGTTGCAATATCGATTCATCTCAATCTTCCCTATTTTTCTTGGTCCAAAAATTCTGCCGCAATCGCAGACTGCAATCTCTACAGAGGGAAGGGCTCGCGATAAAAATTCGCGGCAAACGGCAATAAAGCGCATCAAGCCGCGGCAGCTAATTGCCGCGGTTGGCAATAATCGGCCGCGCGCCGCCACGAGCTGGCGGGCAATTATTTTTACGACGAGGATGATATTGTCCATTTATTTAGCTGAGCTTGGCGCGTCGCGTCGCGTTGCGTTGCTACCGATACGACCGTCCGTGTTAACCCGCGACGGTAACGGTCGTATAAATTTCCCGCTATTTCCTGCACTGTACCGCGACGACTCTATTGCAATGACTTCCCCGCGCGCCCCTCATACGCGCGAAGCGCTTTCGCCGAGCCATAATCTTCTGTATGATTAATAAGAGGGGAATAAACAGAATAATAATCATTAAATCTCATTTGAGTAAGGAAATATAGTAGTTGCTCCAGAAATATTAAACCGTGAAGGAAAGAGGTAACGCGACCCAGAGGAGTTTACTCTTAAGAGTATCAGGATAACGCTAATCAGGATTATGTTCAAGGAAGACTGTTGCAAGCTTTTGACATACCCTTTGCAGCCAAAGCTTTTAGAGGATCTAAAGTTTTACAAAAATCGCCCTATTATTAATACAAGTGTAAGTTTTTGTAAACTAACTTTAATTTTCTAAATTTCTAAAAAAAAATTAAGTGTTCTTTTTTTTAATTATGGGCCTGGATAATAATGGATTATTGCGTTGATTTGTTTTCTCGAACGACTTTTTAAAAGAGAAAATTTTTAACACTAATATTAGCAAAATAATATCACATGCCAAAATTTTATTAGACAGTTAGAGAAGATTATGCAGAAATTAAGTAATTAATGACCAATCCATATACTTATGGCCTTGCAATAATCAAGATCGCTTATCTAAATGGAAGTCGGTATAGCACAAAAGACATGTAAGAAGCCAACAGAGATAATTACAGTGGAAATGTGGGCGGGGATTAGGAAATTACAAGGAAACGCTTATTAACCGCGAGGAGAATCGCGCAAGCGATAGAAACGACGCTTGACGAGGCCTAACAAGATTTCTATCTAAAACACCTCTAAGAGTTAGTTATTTTTAATCGATTAATATTAATAAAATATGATGTGTACATTTATTGCGTTATTCATATGATAATAACTTGTTGACCGGAGATAAGCAAATCTCATAAGTTATATGTATATTATTGAATTTAGGAAATTTTAATCTTTTGAAACTTAAAAATTTTACAACCTAAAACCAAATTTAAAATTTGAAATACATATACTTGATAATATTGAAATATAAAAGATATAATAATTAGAACGAAGGTATGCAAAATCATAGAAATTAGGATATATATTATTTATTTTGAAAAAATAATGTTTATCACAAAGAAAATGATTTTAGTTATCAATAATAATATTATTATAAAAAATAAATGTTCTTATAATTAATCATACACATTAAACATTTTGTATCTTCAATCTTTCAATTTTATTACATTTATTTTGAACCGTCTATTTGTTAATTAAAATAAAGACAATTAGGATCTCTCGAAATACTCTTGGCACCGGCCAGGCGATGTCGAAATTTAGATCTGGCGTACAGCGTGTTAATTACTCACGGCTGTTTTGCTATAGTCCCTGGCTCACATCGACGAAACCGTGAGGTAGACCGTCGACACATTCATCAGAATCGTAAATTTGCTATGCGAATGTTTAATGCGCCTACGCAATATACTACGTAAGAGCGTATTTATACGCACATGAAGTATAAATATCCTTCATTAAGTGCATTCGAATGAAAATAGTTCCATCTTGATTAGTCTTGTTTTGCATGTGTAATAAATGATACAACCTATGTTTACAAATATATTAATTATTATGTATACATATATGTATACATGTATTATTTTGAATTTGTTTTCTTCCACTTAGCTAAAAATATTCGCGAGTTTGTATCAGTTGTTTTCCAGTAATAACTAAATAAGTAATTCTTACTTGTTTAATTTTCACGATTAAACTCTAGAAAATCAAATTTTATTGTCTATATTTACATTCCTCTAGTTCAAAACGTGAAAAAGAATTACACGCGTTTACATGTTAATTTTAGTCCCAGAAGCCAGGTTAAAGCTCTTGAACGCTGCTGTAATTCGAGCTTTTTCTATCGCATTTCCTTTGCGAAGTACCTTCGCAAATTTTTTTAATGGATCCCGTTTTCTCGCTTATGCGAGGAGATATAGCCGGAGTGCATTCAACGGCGCTTAATAACGCACCGGCTTTACATGCGCGGGCGAGGCACGTGAGGGCGAGTATTTCGAAAAATATGGGCGAGGCGCGCTTCGACGGCGCGCCTCGTGCACAGGGTGCTGTTTAAACAGTGGCCGGCGCTATTTGCATGTAATTACCGCGTCGGCGATTTAACATTAGCAACGCTGCATTTATACAGCGCCGTTCGTCACGCTCCGCTCGCGTCTCGCTTCGCATCCCGCTTCGCTGCGGACTCATGCATCCTCTCTCTAGACTATCTGAAATATCTGTTACATTAACGTTACAGCGAATACACGACTGAATTCGCTAGGTACAGTGAACATTATCATTATCGAGAAATGCCGTAAGAAATAAATCGAACAGAGAAATTAATTAATACGTACGTATATATACACATACATGTATTATCTTGACGTTGTTTTTTTCCGCTTAGCTAAAAATATTCGCGAGTTTGTATCAGCTTGTAGGAGATGAAAGGGGAAGTTGAACATTTTTAATTTTTCGATTAGTAATTTATTTGTATATATAGGAAGGTACAGATTCCTACAATCATCGCGATATACCTACATATATTTATCTTTTCAATTTCTATATCCCTGGGTAATTGTTTCACTTTTGATATTACTATATGTTTTATTAAATTCATCTGTTAATTACATACTAAGATAAATTTAGAGTCTCAGAGCTTTATAAATGTGATATTACCATTTTCATGCACTATGATTTATATCCTTTTCACCTAGTACAACCCTAGAGCCCTGCACGCGATTATCGCCGGCGATCTTCCGGCGCGATAAGCCCGCTTAAAATTCCCGTCTCGCTCGCGTAAGTACTCGTCGATCGTCGTGCGGGAGAAGCATCTCGATAAACTCGCTTCGTTATTGATTTATTTGGGTGCTTAATATGTATCACCGGCGTTATTCCGGGGGTCGACTCGCGTGATTCGGCATGGCACGGTGTAATCCCCGTTTCGGCGAGGAGTTACGAGCCCGGGCTGTCGTTAGGCGAGTTCGCGGGCTGCAGTTGGCCGCCGCTGCAATTCCGGCCGATCAATTTTGTTGAGGAGAGAACAGCATTCTCTTTCTCTCTCTCTCTCTCTCTCTCTCTCTCTCTCTCTAGAAATTCTCTCTTTTCTCCGCGTTCGCCAAACATGAAAACTCTCGCTTGCGAGCATCACGATCGCAACATCGTCCGTCGCTAATTTTAAGCATTCCGCACAATTGCTCGATCCGTGGTACGATCTCTACCCATTGACCGATGCAGCTGTTATGAGGATCTCAATGAGATGAGCGACAGCGGCAGGTGTGACCTTTTCATTCTCTTTTCCCGCTCCTTTCTCCATCTCTGTTCTATCCTCTCTATGCATCTTGTCTATTTCCGCCGTTGATCCGCGGCGAGCTCGTTACTGTCGTTCGAACCGTCGTATTTATAACTCGAGAGAATAATGTACGGAGAATCGACGACTGTCCCGAAGAGTTACCGAGGTCAACCACGACCTCGTGGATGGATGAACGACCGACGGCGAGAGGAATCGTTTTGCCTGGACAGTGTGTTATGAATCTTGAAAGAGCCGAAACATTTTGTTTATTTTATTTACTTTCACTTTAATTATTCAAATTTTACTCGATTTATATCGTAGCATGAAAGCGTTTTACATAAAAAAAAAAAAAAAAAACTGCATTAATTTCTTAAGAGATGAAATACATACAAAAATAAAACTTTTCACGAATATGATTAGTAAAGAAGAATATTAAATATAAAAGATAGCGGACAAGATAGAATATAAAAAAGTATTTTTATTTTTACTTTTATTTTCAAAGTGAATTATTTAATTCGCGTTTATAGAAACGAATGTACACATGTGAAAACACATGAACAATAAAAGGCGCGAGGCCACATCAGCTTCCGATCGAGAGAGATCTCGCTATATTTATCGCCGTTCAGTGACATTCTTTAATGATGCGGCTGTCGCGTCGTAGCGCGAAATAACTCAGACATCGATCGTATAGTTGCGACGGTCACGATTTCCATTCGGCACACGCAGATGGTACCGAATTTCCGACGAGTTACATTGTCGTAGATCTGCCGCGGTCGACACTGTCTACAAGCTCGTCCGAAATTGGCAATATGTTTCACCCATACGATTGAGTACTTTCGGCGGACACTTCCGCGAATGCTCTCGACCCGCTCTCTCGATCTGGAAAGCTGTTACCCTGATATTTTCGTAGATCGAAGTTTCCGCGGGAGCCATGTGTGCGGAAGGCAGATATGATATTACGGGAATTTAATTAGCTCGAACTCGGTGAGTCTGCGATATCGCTCGCGGAGCGATTGGCGCCCGAGGAGCGATTGTTCGAGGATTAGCGCGAGCTCCCCCACTATTAATTGAAATTCATTGTTATTCTCTTAACTGACTGGTTAATGGCATTTTTCAAGACTAAGAAAATATTCTCAAGAGAGAGAGAGAGAGATTTTGTTCTCTTAAGATATCTGTGTTATATGTTCAAAGACAGAAAGAAACGTTAAGTTGTAAAATGTTATTGTTATATATTAATTAGAAGATTAAACGATAATATGTTTTCGATAAGTCCCTTCTTAATTTAATTAATTTCAATAATATATTTGACACATACTATTTGTTAAATAATAAATACTGTAATTTTCCTACTTGATTGCAAATTTTTAATTTGTGGGAAATATGTATGTGTGTGATAATTTTTGTTATTTTGCTATATTAGTTACAAAAAGTTTGATGGCAAATTTTATAGAATCTTATTAGCGAGATGAAAGAGAAAACGGATTTGTATGTCTGTTGAAAATAAAAAGTTTAAAATATTTTCTGTATTTTTAACATCCGTTGCATTTTAATTAGAACATTTGTTGCTAATTTGATTGATTGCATTTGTCAGTGGTTAATTAAATAAAATTGTGCATACCATATTTGTATTGAACTACTCTGAAGAGCGTAGTTTAAGCGAGATAGGAGAGTGCAATGTGATAAACGGAGTTCCATCTCCTTCTCTTGATGCTTCTAGAATACTCATGGTGGAGGCCATCAATAAATCAAGCTGGAATTCGCGTATTAAGTGAAACCGAGTTCAAGCGTTGCAGCAGGTTCACTGCAATTAAGTCGCGCACTTATCAGAGTGCTAAGTTAGAGTGCTCGCCTAGCTAGGAGACCGCTGAGGAAGGGAACGGAATGAGCGAATAGGAAGAACAAGTGCAAAGATGTGTCGAGGAGTAAGGAATTTATTTTTACTGATGTATTGGCGACATGGAATTTTGCCAAATGCGCCATCAGAATTTTCTAAGTTAATTTAATACGTTTCGTAAATTAGACAAAATCACAAGATATCAGCTATTTATTAAAATTCAATTTTGTTAATGCGATTAATAACAGAGTCTTTTTCTCTAGTTAATTTTGAATAATTTTTATTTTATGGAAATTCTTAATTCTCGAATTTTGTTTTCAATCGTCAAGAGATTTTATTAGAAGTGAAAAATATACGACACTCAATCAAATTTTTTATTGTAAAAGTAATTTTAAATTTAGTCGAAGAAATCAGTTAAAACAAAAGGATTTTCCGTAAAAATACAAAGGATAAGAGAAATTTTTCTTTTTATTTAGGATATTTTTTTCAAAGTGCTTTTTCAGAATTTCCATTTTTTTTCTTTGTAAGTTTTAAATGTAATATAATAGTAGTTTTGAAAATGCACAAGTATGAATATCTTTTCATGCCTCCTTTTATTTGAAGTTCAATGCAAAAGAGACGATTTCGGACTGACAGGTGTAATTCGTCTACCGACATCACCCGGAAGTGAGAAATGACGGTCCAGAATAACTCCAGGCAACATTTCGGTGCACGTTCATCGCCAGAAATCTTATCGCGATTCGGGCAGCAACGACATGACGATTGGTCTAGAGCCAAGAACGACGACCTCTCGCCGAGGTATATATCCAGATGGGAAAGGAGGAAAACTTAATGTCGGAACATACCGAAAATTAATATTCTAAATGTTTCACCAGATTCTCCATAAATTATTCACTTTTATTTTGTTGATATCTTCTGACGAATATGAAATTATTTTCAGTTATATTGCAAATAAATTCTACTCTCAGGTAATATCAAGTTGTTGCCTGTGGAATGTTGAGATTATATCAACAACTGGTGAAATTTGAGGAAAATACTTAATTGAAATAATTTTGCTGAAATCTTACCGTCGTTTCCAGCAAATATCTATCTTTATAAAGCAAAATATAGAAATTTTAAGATTATAATATCATACTTTGCAAAACACTGTAACAAAATAAAGAATGATTTGAAGAAAAAAATTTTAGAAAAATAAAAATGAGAAAAAGATGTAAATAATATACATTAATAGAAAATAAGAAAAATGTAACATACATACAGCTCAAGAATTTCTTTTTATTATATTAAAATTTTTAAATATTATATTTTATTATATCGAAATATTAAAGTAAAATTCTGTCTGTTTAAAAATATATCTATAATAAGAGAGAAAATTGTATTAATATTATTTTTATATTTTTCTGTCATGCAAAAAGGTACTAAATATTTTCAGAGATTCAATAATTATAATTTATGTTTCTAAATCAAAATTTAAAAATTTTAAATTTAGGGGACAAATTATAAAATTATATGCTATCGAAAATAAACGTGTAATCTCTATGTATTTTTAAGACCGGTGTCGCGTTCCTTCGATAGTAAGTTAATGGAACTGGCATGAATGGGAATAGCTGTTGAGCAAAGTTAAGTGAAGGAAGCAGAGAGCGGCTCTTACCGTCCCGACAGGTCTAACGCCATTAACGCCCGAGCAGCGAATTATGCTGGATTTGCGCTGCTATCGTAAGATTTCTCGAAAGTATCTCTAGTCCGCTTGACTTTGGCGCGCAGCGTATATATAGCTAGCGTTTAACATTAATGAAACCTGAACGCCCATTTAAAATACATTTATCAACGGGTGGAAAACGGCAGAAAACGTGACGTGCGGAGTTTCGTTGAGCTTGAAAATATTCGCGAATATTATAAAATTTCTTATGAGCATAACTTACAATTTATTTATTGTATTAATTATCGTTCGCGCGCTTATTTGACTTAAACAGGAATAAATTACGAGAAATGTATGATATTTACGGTGTAAATATATAATTATAAAATAACAAAAATAAAAGTGACATTTACAATAAGTTATAAATAATTTATTCCAAGCGCGATTCCAAGTTTAGATTAATTATAATATTTTCGCTGTAATGAAGCCATTTACGATATTCTCATTAGTGACTTCTCTCTTGAGATGACCACGTTGTGGAGAATAAATTTAACTCAACATTGCCGTCAGTTTCGATAACATCGCTGGAAGTCATCCAAATTTTAGCGCGTCAAGTTTTGCTTTCGAATTATTCTGGATGATGAAAACATCACAGTTTCTTTATGCTTTGAACTTTGTTTAAAGTTTTGAAAGGCGGAAATGGATTAAACGGAAGCCAGAACATGAAAAGACATTTTTGATTTTCCAAAGTATGATATTGTTTTCAAACTGGGTAACTGGAACATCTCTTCTCCGAACAAGTAAAAGAGAATGTTGAGCGGGATAATATTTAATTGATGAAAGAAAAGAAAATTATTAAAGAGAAATATATTAAATTACAAAACAACATAGTATCAAATACAAATAATAGTATTTTTTTATAAAAAAAAAAATATTTTAATGTATCTCACAAGTACGAATTCTCGCTTCTGTCGTAACTCAATATGCATCAGTAAAATACCAGAAATCTTAAAAGAAAAATAAATCTCTCGTTTTAAATAAATTGTATAAAATGTATAAAAAATACAACGTATAGTATACCCTTATAAAATTTATACCGTTGTAAAATACAAAGACACGTGATAATAATGTTCTATTGGTCGTCCAACAGTAGAAAAATATTCCGAGTGCTCCACAGTGCAAATAGAGGAGACAAAATGGTTGGAGGAAGAGAAAATGCTAAGCTGCTGGTCCCGTTTGGATCACTATGGCAAGGTCAAAGAGCAATTCTGGTCACGTATCTTCGTAGGATTAGGTTCCGCTCTCGCGAAATGGCCAACCGCGTTTTGTCTCGCTTCAGAATTTACACCGTGCGATTCTTTCGCGCGACGATACCGAAATCCAAAGTTACTTCCCGCTCCTTTTCTTGACATTCATTGCGTCGGCAATTGTTTTAAAAGCGGATTCCGGTAATGGAACGATCGCCGTGGCTTAGGAAGGAATTCAGAGTCAGAGAGAGAGAGAGAGAGAGAGAGAGAGAGAGAGAGAGAGAGAGAGAGAGAGAGAGAGAGAGAGAGAGAGAGAGAGAGAGAGAGAGAGAGCGATTAAACACAATGCGCAGCCATTATAGAAGGGCAAGATAGTGATTTTATCTCATGGTACATTATCAAGATGCTGTATATATTGTATTATATTTATAATTTTATTCAGCTTTTATTCTCTTTGGTAAAAGCTCTTTTTACGTGATGGTCAAAATCCACCAAATTTTACGAGTTTTAAAGAATTCGAAAGAAGTGTGCCTTTGCGAAAGTTTTTCGGAAGGAATTTCTCTTACAAAGAAGACAAATAAAACTAAACTATCTTATATTGTACAAAAGTAGGATGTTAGTAAAAACAATATATACGTTGTTGTCCAAGCTGTCGCTTTTGATCTTCATGTTATGAAAAATAGGTAAACTTCTGAAAACTATCTCATTTGTTGTCTAACTGTGAGCATAATAATTTTTCACGAGAAAAGAACATATTCTAATATATCAATAATTCAATTACAATTTTTTTTCGGTTTGTTACTGCTTTATATTTTCGATAATTTAACGCAATTGACTTTTCCGTAATTTATTAATATATTTTAATTAATTATCATTGATATAATATATTTTATTATACTATTTATTACATTTATTGATATAATATATTATGCTATTTATTACATTATGCAATTATTACATTTAAAGAAACGAACTTTTTAATGAAACTCTTAACTTTTGTTGATTAAATAGCGAGTTGACATTTGCGAGAAATATCAATTCTCGAGATTTATCAGTTAGTTCGGCAAGCTGCAATCTAGCGGTGAATTGCAGTCTAACGCAAACATAAAGAGTCGCCCTTAAATTTAGCGACCCCTCGATTCTCGAAGGACTCGTTTCCACCGCCCTCGCAAGGAACTTACGACCCTCGTCGAAGGAACTTATTAAATTTTACAGGGCGGTTTTATTCCGCTTCCCGCACGCGGCTTTCCGATCCGCCGGTCGAGATAGCGGCGGGATCTATGCGAAGAGTTTTTAAGTGACCGCGAGATTAAAACGTCCACCGCCGCATATTTCCGCAAGATCTCGCGATGGCGGCGACGTAATTAAAAGGTATTCCGGCGACTATACTTTGCCTTCCCTTTATCTCGCTGTTACAGTGTGAACGAACAATGGCCGTGACTTTGTCATACCGCAGTTTCCGCGAGAATCTTCTTGAGAAAATAGATCCATCTGTTTACTGTGAAATGGTGTTGCATTTCATAGGTAACACAGAGAGCGGGATATTGCTATTTTTTTTTTTTTCCACAACGTGATATTACGTGCACTAAAATAAAACAATTTTGCAGTTTTTTTAGAGATACTCCTCTTTTAAGGATTAATTTATCATAAAGTCTTTTGTGATATAATTATTTGTTACATGTTAAGTCTGAGAAACATTTTATCATGTGATTCATTGCTATTACATCCTTTTGTACATTTAATTATATAATAATATAAATATTAACAAAAAGTGTTTTTTTTTTTTTTTTTTTTTTTATTATATCAATGGTACAATTTCTGTTTCAGGTAAGGAAAACAAAAATTTGGAGATACAACGGTCCTTGTATGTAAGTTTAAAGGCATCTTTGCTTTCTTTTAGTTGTATATAAATTTAATTATATATAATATAATAATTGAATCTTTTGAGATAAATTTAACGATGACGATAGAAGGACAAGCGATTCTCCGTACATCACGTAATCGCATATTTAAGAGCGGAGAACTGCCTCGGCAAGATGGCGTCTAACGCTTTATAAACACCGTAGCGAGGCGTGACGCGAAATAATTAATTCGCCAAAGCGGGCGAGACGGCAATGCCGGACAAGTTTGCCAAGTCGGAGAGCCTGGTCCCTTCCCGAATCGTCGATCAGCTCTCCAAGTCTCGCGCCAGTGGCTAATTAGGTATTATAATGGCGCTGAATCGGCACTGAGTCGTGGTTTTGAATAATTTCGCCCAAGAAATAATCTAAATCGGATATTTATACAAACGTGCGTCAAATGTCAAATTAATATAAACTTTGCTTACGTGATGATCAGCGAAATATCGTTATAATAAACCAACATATTATGCTAATAATATTTTTTAAATAAATACTTAATGATACTTAATGATATTTTACATAATAATGCTTAATTCGATTATCATTAAATAAAAGGCAATTGAATTATTGGAGCTGTCAGCTATAGATATTCTTTTTTGCGATAAATAACTGAAGAATTAAAAGTCTACAAATTTATCGGCACAAAAACTTTAATATATTTCATTTTTCATAAGTTTTTAATTCACAATTTGTAAATTTTCAATTTTATATGTTATAAATGCTGCATATTTTATAGAAAATTTATTTTTCATATTTTACACATACTTATGCTTCATATCTTACGTCTTACAAATTCTCGAATCCATAGAGATTCTATCTTTTACAAATTTTATATTCCTATGGAGCCTATATCTCACAAGTTCTATGTCTCACAAACTCTACGTTCAGACTTTATGTTTCACAAATTCAAAAGCTGTCATAGAATCCACGTGTTCCACAAATTTCAAATTCTATTGATGCTATTCTATTCAACTTCTTCCCTCTGATACCGCTGCATTACCTATCCTTTTTTATCTGCGAAAAATGAAATATCCGAGTCATTTATATTCCCAACTAATTGCTTTCTTTTGCGGCGCGAAAAATCGCTCGATCGTTTCTCGATTCAGCCCCGAAGAACTCGCGAATTTCCTCTTGGCACGCGAATTTTCTGCATGCATCGTCTTTGCGGCGGAGAGGGAGAGAAGGAGGGAGGAACCACGAAGAGGGAGTCAATACCTTTCCTTTCGGCGCGGTCGGCGAGGGTGGGGAGAGGTAGATTTATAAGAAGGAACTCAGGTCGAAATCTCATGCAAATCAATGCAGGCCGACGGGGATGTGGGGCGACGGGGAAATGGGGGAGGGAGATGTTGTCGATCGTTCTTCGTAGATACACGTAGATACGCTATGCGATGCGGAGAACAGGAACGGAGGAGAGAGAGAAAAGACGAAGAGGGTTGAAACGTAGGTGTGTGACTGTATTATATATCCCCTATCGTTGGTTTATGCAGCCATAAATAGCGTTTATACGCTCGGTAAAGTATTCCCGAAGCACCAGCGGGCCCCGGCTTTCCGCCTATCCGCTATCTATTCTATTATGCCTCGACATAGTACCTAACTACATCTACCCCGACGCCGCCGAGCGATTCGTGCTTCTCACACATAAGCGCACACGCGCACACGTATCCGCCATTCCCATTCCTTTTTCCACCGCGAACTCTGCCGCCTCGCGGATTCCGTCTTCCGAATTCACGTGTCGCGGGAATCCTGCTCGATATATTCGCTGTCGCGCCCGATCCACCGTCACACAGCAGGTTGTACCTCCTTCCAGGAGGTTATCGCTATATTTGGAAATAGACGCTGCTCTCTCTTATTCGCGACCGCGGCTTCGACTCACGACTCGCGGCGATTTGTCAACGAGATTCGTGGATGTTTCTCGAAATTCTCTAGCTGACGTTGTGCCGAGAATACAGAATGTTTGCTACTACCGTGATTACTATATTTTTTATATATCACCGTATTTTTTAAAATGGATTTTTTTTCAACTACAATTGCAGAAAGACATATGATTCTCATACGTAATAATTCGCGCGTAAGAATAATAATAAATAATTTCTAATATTTTTCTTCTTCATAAAACTGAAGTACGAGCACAAAATTATAGAATTTTTCAATAATCTATACAATTATAAAAAATAATGCAAATTTTCCGTTTAATATACAAAAAGAAAAAGAATTGATATAAAATTCTTTGGCTTACAATTGATTTTATATCTTTTTCTTCTTGTAATTTATTTATAATTATATAGACATATATATTGTTCGAAAGAATAGACATGTAATTTTTATAAAGGTATGTTGAAATGAGAGTGCGAAAGCTCTCGAAGAGGCTACCGGGGAAAGAAGGCGGAGACGGTAGATGAAGAAAGTGGGATTGCTGCGAGACACGCGGCTTGGCGTGTGCTTAGAGCTGAAGCCGGTTTAACTTCCGAGTATATACCCACGGTTGAGTTTATTGGGCCCTGAGTAATCCTCCTTTTGCTCGCACCCTCTCTCTTGGCTGGCGCGCGCTGGATGTGTAACGTATTCCGATCTAATGCATTCTCGCAATAAACTTTATTACCGTGTTGCTTGCGTGGCTGTGCTGCTCCTTATGCACTGCGAACTTCAACAACACCGATGCATGCGTCTACTCGCGGTATAGGTGGGTGCTGTCTTAGTCTTTACCGGAACTTGTAAGCCGATGTTATCGCGGATGTTGCGCGCCAATGGAAACAACCCTTCGTGATAGTCCTCCCTTATCGTTGCTATTGTGGATCTCGTTGCCCGAGATTCGCGTCGGAGTTCGATGGCGTTCGCGTTGGCCGATGCTAATCGCGATTAATTATTTGCACAGGATGTTTAACTTCTATCAAGTAATAATAATAGTAGAGCTCTTAATGAATTTAATGTAAAGATTCAATCGTAGTGTAATAAATTTAATTACAATAATTAATAAATTTAGCTTTTGTTATTTTGTTATAATTTAATAAAAATGTAAGAAAAATTATATTAAAATCATTGTCTCGTTTATACTTATTAAATTTATACTTAATCACAAAAATAATTTAATGTCGTTATATTATAAGTTTATTTTTGAATTTCATATACTTATTTATAACTTATATTATAATTTCTTGATGTTATTGTTGCTTATCGATAACTGATCACAACATAAGCGACAAGTAGCACGTTGTAACATGTCCAGCATCCATGCCAAGGGCCATAGTTGCCATGATGGAACATTGAATTCGAATTTCGCAGCGAGCAAGCTCCTCGTGACACGCGAAAGTTTTGTAAGGTAAACTTAGCCCTGTGCAAGCAGCACGGTTAGCGAATCAACTAGGTGGCAGAGAGGTTGTCTGGTTGGCTGCACGGCTGGTTTGTTGGCTGGCATGGTGGACTTGTTGTTCCAACTTCGTTCCCTTCGGCAATCTCTCTTCTCGTATCTCAGTGCACCTCACCCCTCTCTCTCTCTCTATCTCTCCCTCTCTCTTTCTCTCCCTGTCTGTCTGTCTGTCTTCACCTGCGTCCGTTTTTCTCTATTTCTTCTTCAGCTTCTCCCAATTTCGTTCTGTTCTTCCTCGCATGCCTTCTTCCCGCTTGGCTGAAGACCGTCGCGGTAGCTGAGCCAAAAAAATGGTCATGTAAATTACCTTCAAGAACAATGGCCACTTCGCAACTCCTCGCGATTCCTCTTTTCCTCGAAGATGCAGCTAGGAGTCGCACGATCGCCGTCTACTAGCCGGTGCGGCTACTTAAAACTTGACGCTGGAAACTTTGCTGCTTTCATGACGATCGATGACGCGGAACTCTTCTCGGCATGTTGGCGAAGTCCTATTTCCCGGAAAGTTCAGGAGCCCGATTGAGCTTGGAACACAGGTTAACGAAGCTTTTATCTCGCTCCGCGTTTCTCGTTCGAAAGAAGAACTGAGAGAATTATTCGTCATTAGCGTCTAGCGACCGTAAGCCGAGCAACGTTCGATTGAGATGTTGCTATTGATGCTAATTTCAAACTTTGTTCAACGAGTTCTTCTTATTGACTCTATTGTATATCGATCGTAAAACGGTATTGTAATGAAGGCAAATTATCATTAATAAATTTTGTTCAGCAATTAAAAGTCTCTTTCTTTAACTAAAGAATTATTGGTTTTGTACCGCGAGAAGAGATTTACACTTTTTATCTTTATTCAGAAACTTTGACGATATTGTTTTCGATTTACGCTAATTATATCCTTCCACATTGTACAACCAACGTCAAATCCGATCACTCTGTTCGATCTCGGCAACTCGTTCGGGACGGAATTAATGAGAGAGGATCGCGAGCGTGACATCGCGTTTCCAACTTTCGACGCGTTCTCTCATTAAAAGACGAAAACAAGCTGGCTATTTAGCCCGACGATGTCGGACGGCGAAATTGTTTCGCCCGGCACGGAACGAAACTTTTCCGATCGGGAACGCTCGATGCTGTTACGAAAGCCACATCCGGCAACTTTTGACAGTCGGCGATCGCCCGACACAGGCTTGTCTCCGCTGCCTGAAAGAGAAAGACTGGGGAGAGAAAGACTACTATCCGTGCTTGAGCGATCTATCTCTTTCGCTTTCGTTTTGCACGCAAGCGAGCGTTTTCGCAGCGAACGGAGAGTTTCGCGAATCGATCCGTTTTACGCTCAACGCGCATTTCTCATTAAGCTCGAGCACCCGCCACTGAGAAATTATGAAGTGAGTTTAATTGTTCCCCGACCCGTACCTTCTCGCCCTGCTCGGTACTTACGCCTATCGTTACTGGCACTGGCCCTTTCCGCTTGTCATTGTGCCGCTCGATCGACGATAATGACTGGCCGATGAATCACGAATCTTACCGGTGATGCAAATACATGATTTCCATGACCTCTTGAAAGAGGTGACATAAATGTATTGTGAAAGAAATATTCGAGTTTGATTTTTTTTTTTTTTTCTTTTTTTTTTCCAAGCGATATTTTCGATGAACCAGATATGTGTATTATTATTCATAATCTTGTAAATTAAGTTTTTTATCATTTAACTTGCCGCAATTTTCTTATTTAATTAAAAGATTAAACAGGACAATTATATTATTATTCTCACCGTCTCAGAAGCAATTTAAAAGTTTTAATAATAAAATTTTTAATATAGTATTATCTCTCTCTCTCTCATAGAAATTTAGAAATATAAAATTCTACATCTATTATATATACGTAAAAACGCATATTTGAATTCCTAGAAATTTAAAAACTCCTCACCTAGATAGCTCGTTAATCAACCTCTGTTTAAACTTTTACCGCAAACAGATTGCAGTAAATGAAGTTCTGCGCTTCTTTCACGACACTCTATATGTGTGCGTGCTTCTTCAACCAAGCGCGTCAGAATACGAGCATGAACTTTTAAATTGATTTGGCGTCTTGCCAGTGGCAAACGACTTTCTTATACCGCGCTCATGTCTTCCTGGACTTCTTTCACACACTCGGCGGCGGCGGCGGCGGGGGGGGGGGGGGAGGCGGGAGGAGAGATGGTTCCCGTTTCTCGCGCCGCGCCTAATTGGTTTTATTGCACTTTAGTCGAGCGAGTTCCGCCATGCCTGGTCCTGGCGCGATAAGGAACGAACAATGAGTCCCCGCGTCGATTTAATCCCGGCTAAACTCAGGAAGCTCGAACCGTTCTTAAAATCGCCGCCAGAATTACGCCGGATACGATCCGTTCGCGTTGGCCGGTTCGCATAATTTATAAGAGAACGAACGCGTTCTTAAAGATCTCTCAAGAGTGCATTTGTGGAGGTGCTATATTTTAAACGATTACCGGGATGACTCTTCTGAGCGATTTTTAAACGTTCTGTTAATTTGTAATATGCATATTAATGATTCATCGTACGTAATAAAGATCATTGTTTGTCAATGTTTAGCTTTTGGCCGTTGAAATAGGCGTTGAAAAAAATCGGTAACTAGATCAAATTTATATTAAAATATTTCTCGAAATAAAATTGAAGACGCTGAATTGAAAAATTATCTGTTTCCTACATTTTCAACCATTTGTGATTTATAAATTATTGCCGGGTCTATCGCGTCAGCCGATCAATTTCTTTCTCGTGAATATATTATAATTTCGTACGTAATCTGATCTTTCTGAAAGGCCAAGCATTTCTTGGTATCCGTAGTAGGAGCTGCGCAAAAGGAAATAAAAAGATAAATATCTTTCACCAGCAAAAAGATGCGATGGCAGACGGTGCGAGGTGTTGAGCGGTAGGGAAACATGGACAACACAAAGGGGGATTCACCGGTAATTTTGTCGCGATTGCGGGAGCTGGACGTAGGTAGATATACGTACGTAAAGAGGCATAATTACGTATCATTCGCGGCTACGGGTAATAAATTTCGCAGATTCGCGCGCGAGATAACGGGGGATCTCCAGACGATAATTCATTGCCTGGCCGGGACCGAACGACGTTGTGGCAGTGGCGGTACCCTGTCCAGGAACACGGTCAACAAGTAGCCGTGGACGTGGAGCTACGCTTGGCTAAGCGCAAACATTGCGAGTACAAAAAGCGCTACTTTAAGCGGTCGCTTCGTTAAGAATGATAACGTGTAGATTAACAAAACCTTAGATTGATATTAGTCGATATATTTTAATTACGCATTCTTTATAATTCTATATCATTTTTCGAAAGTGTAATCATTCGAATTTTATTTGAATTGTTGAACTCTTGGCGAAAATTTTCGTCTTTTCGTATAAAGATGAGAAGATTCAATGAGACGAGATATATGTATAAATAAAACTCACATAAGATTTAAACTTTAAGAAGATTTTTTTTTATAAAGTAAGGTAAACATATCTATATACAGGTTTAGATATTTTAAAAAAAGTATCATAGAACTTTGAATGTTAAAGGAGAACAAATCTAAAGCTAAGATATTTTACATTGTGTATTTTTTGCATCGTAAAAAAATGTTGTAGGAAGTGCATCCTGTTATAGAATTTTGATAAAGATTTCAAGATTTAGTGCAGACAAAAAGAAGAGTTTGTAAAAGATAGTCTTTGATGATTTTGTCGTAATAAATTTCTTTTATGAAATAATGAATCTTACTAGTCTGACGGTAAGAAAACATTCGCAGAGTCGAGTTCCAACGAGTCGACTATAATTTATCTAACCGCTCACGTTCTCGAGCGTGTTCTCGAAAAGCGAGTTTCCCTCATCTGCCGCGCTCATGAGACGCATTTGACAGGATGAGGAAACGCGAAGTTCCTCACATGGGGCGTGACCGAATGGCGACGACGCCGGGAAATTCGGATTCAACGATGCGAGTGTCTAACCAGCTGGTCGTCATAATTAGAAACTTCAACATCTACAATGTTTAAGCCTCGCCCTGAATCTTAATGACCCGTGTCCGTCGATCGGCCGGAAATAAAGCGTCTCGTCTCGACTGGGTCATGTCTATGATTAACCCGTCCTAACTACTATTTCGATCGCATTTACGTAAAGTTTATGCCAAGCATGCTATACTTTTAATACCGATCTATTTCAAGAATTTCATGAAAATATAGAAAAAGATATCTTAAAATATCACTCGAATAACTGATGTATACGGGTAAGCTTGGGCACTGTGTACACATTCTACATTTTATGAAATGTTTTTTTTACAATTCAAGAATCCTTCATTGTTAATTTACATATTTGAAAATGTCACAGATCTTAGTTTACGTTTAGCTATTTAAGTTCTCAAACCGAGAAAAATGTATCCCGATTTGCACGATTCTTATATGACACAATAGAAAAATATTTTCTAAGTTATTTTTAGATAAAATCAACTATGTTACATTTCCCTTCTTCATTTGTATAGCGTGTCAATTTGCCGAATGTTATAACTTTTTAACTTTCGCTTTATATGGAGATGTTATCTTACTTTTTTTTTTTTTTTTTTTGTCCGCACGAGATCACGCGTCACGCGAATTGCCGCTCACACTCGTTGTGCATTCCGGCCAGCGTGAGATATTACTACCCATTTTTCAAAGAGGGCCCGCCGCTAAAATGTAGGCTGCGTCGTTAATATTCGCGCGACGCCGCGATTTCTAATTATGACGTCCAACATGTTAGAGATCCTGTAGCTCATTACACGAGTGCATCGTCCTCGCCAGTTCCAGATTCTTCGTCGGAGATGCTAAAATTTATTCTTCATTTTTCATACAATATTAAAAGTATAAGTACGTACGCATAATAATTAAAAGAAAGTCATTCAATGTTTGTATTGATTATTTTAAGAAACAATCTCCGCTGTCGATAATATGCAGCTTTTTACTAAAATGTGAGATATAATCTCAGGAATATAAGAAAGATGCACTAATGAATTCTTATGCAATATATATGCCTATATATTTTATAATAATTTGAATTTGTTAAATATTAATTATTATATATTTTTATAATTTTATACATAATTATTTATATTATTACAATTACGCAAATAATTAAAAGCGATACATCTTTTCTACAAAACATGCAATTTTGTATTTTATAATTATGTAAAAATTTCTAGAATTAGGAACAAATAATTTCAAAGAAATACGAACGAAAACACAGTCAAGGTATTGTTATTCTTTATATGACACAAATATAAAACTGAGTTGTGTGCAAAAATGAGCAGATATATTCCAGGATTACTTTTTCGAGTACTGTTCCCATTTTTTGAAACATACTGTTTTCATTTTTCTTAGAAGCCATCAGGGCACCTTTGTCCACCGAAAAGAACCACGCGTTTTACGAGAGAAATGCATAAAAGTGCTTTTTTGTTCCTTTTATTTTTGAGATCTGATATTTTGGACGTTGTTTGTGGCAACAACTGGACTGGTCCGACGACGTTAATATCGGGCGCGAGTCGACGCCAGACGAAAGGCAACTTTTTGCAGGCATCGGCGCCTTTAGCACGTGGGCGGTGATGGGAATGACATATAGCTGAATTTTCGTTGCGCGCTCCGGATTGTCGGTGAAATCGCGGAGAAATGTTCGCGCCGCGATAGAGGAGGAAAGGATTTCGAGCGATGCGTATTTATGGGATTACTTGCTACATGAAATGTAAGAAATCCCTCCGGCATAAACTTGACGCGCCCTGTTCAAGAAGATAAAAAGTAAAAATCCATCTTGTCAAGATCCATCTTCGTCGACACACTTGTAAAAAAAAAATAATAAGAAGCTTCGCGCGATGCGGTGTTATGCCGAAAATCACCATTTTCATTAATATGCATTTAGTTTGGCTCATAAATGAATTCATCGTGATTTTACAAACAGCGTGAAAACAAAACGAATAAATGGATATTTAGAAAATAAAAATCTGGCAACTTTACTGCCTGTATTTGTCCAAGTTTTTTATTTCGCTTGAATAATAAGAAGAAAAAAGATATTTCTTGTTATTTTAAAGAATAAACAAAGATGTAATGTTTGAGCCAACAAATATTTTCTGGGTATTAGTATCATTGAATTCCCTTTGATTACATTTTATGCAACATGTAATAAATCTGCATAATATCATGTGGCGTTGTCAATGTGATGTGATGCTCTTAATAACGCGTGAATGTTAATGGACTGCGCTGGTATTATATTTTGCGGCGAAAACTCGATATATCGTTGGGGACTTCCATTCTGGTCGCTGCGATAACGGGAAAATCGCACGATCCACTCTCAGATTAGTATATTAATTACGGTTACGGTTTTCATATACACATATGTGTACATTCGCGTTCACAGTGTCTCCCCGTGTCAATATTATTCGTATTCTTCTCATTTTGGGTAAATTATACATATGATTTTGTAAATATGTATACATCTTTTTTTGTCACTGATTTAGAATATAAATAGAGAGATTACACTTGATTTTTTATTTCAACCTTTTTGTGATATTTGACAGCATCAAATATATATAATAAAAATATAATATTATCATATTACAAATAAAAATAAAAAAATTAAATATTGTATAGATGTAAATTAAAATATTTAAAAAGATATTTAATCTCTTGATTTATTTTGTAATAATAAGAATATTCTTTTCCATTATGTTATCTTATTTCAATATTGATATAATATTCTTTATAATACTGATGTTACATCTTTTCATGTGTGAAATTATTTGTATAGACAATTCAAATTTTACGTTGTACAATTGGTACAGTTTCGAGTTCTTCTTTTTTTTCGCGTTGATTACCGCGCTTCTATATGGTTCTCGTTCATGGTTCTTTTTTTTTTTTTATCTGACTTGTCGTATAACGATTTCGAACCTGCTGAAATAAAAAAGAATATACGCAGCGGACGCGTTACTACAAGCGAACGAACAAAAGTACGCAAGTGTATTTCATGTAATGGCCGTGAGCGAGAGTAGTTAAGTAGATCGGGGAATTGCGGATCATTTTAATGCTTGGTTAAATTGCGTGATTGCGAGTGGCGAACCAGGTAGGGAGAGAAAGAAATTGGAAAAAAAAGAGAGCTGGAGGGAAAGAGGAATAAAGCAAGAAAGCGAGAACTAGGAAGAAAGATATTCGAAGGGTGGTTTGCCAAGCAGCAGGAAGAGTTTCGGACTGGCTCTTGGTTAGATTCGTATTTACATGAGAAAGAGCGAGAGATTTATAGCCCGTATTAAGTTCGCCTCGGACGAGCTGTGAATGCCATCGACTTTAAGAAAGACAACCAGAGAAAAAGATCTCTCTCTCTCTCTCTCTCTCTTTCATCTGACATCACGTAGATCCGCTTTGCTTCGATGCGCCACAACGATTAATGCGCCTCTCTCACTTTTGCTCACCGGCCGCCATAATTTCGTTACAAAGTCGGCGATTTATGAGACACGTTTGTTAATTGGAACGCCAAGGTGCATAACTGGCATTGCATACACGACGAGTGTTGATGACTAAATTTAACATCCTATATTTCGCGTTGCATCAATGAACTAAAACAATAATTGCTATAAAGATTTCAAAATTAACTCTTTTAATTAATTTGTAAGAGGCTTTGTATTTACATATTTACTGCCTATACAAGAGAAATAATTATTTGACACATTTAAGGTATATCTATATGCATATGTGAACGGTGAATGTAACCTTCTTTTCATATAAGAATTATTACACATAAAAAAGTTAATAACAACAATTTTTATTAAGAAAAGTAATAGTGAGGTCAAGTTTAGCTAATGCTACGATTATTTATTAATTATTTGACACATGCTACGATTATTTATTAATTATTTGACACATTTAAGGTATATCTATATGCATATGTGAACGGTGAATGTAACCTTCTTTTCATATAAGAATTATTACACATAAAAAAGTTAATAACAACAATTTTTATTAAGAAAAGTAATAGTGAGGTA
This sequence comes from Anoplolepis gracilipes, assembly GCF_047496725.1. Lineage (NCBI taxonomy): Eukaryota > Metazoa > Arthropoda > Insecta > Hymenoptera > Formicidae > Anoplolepis > Anoplolepis gracilipes. Next base: position 11,551,906 of record NC_132976.1, on the reverse strand, counting down.
ATCAAGTTTAGCTAATGCTACGATTAACATTCAATTTTGTGATTCAAATATCTCTTTATAATTTATGATCCACGTGGTTTAAAATTGAGAAGGCATTTCTCTAACAGCAGATCTCGTACAGCTTTTCCAAGGAATGCAACACGCTGTTCTTCACTAGAGACGTAAACGAGCGTCTCTTGCGAAAGCGTCTCTCTTTCTCTCTCTCTCTCTCTCTCTCTCTCTTTCTTTTTCTCTATCTTTCGCGAAGGGTGCACCAACGAATTCACGTCGCGTCTTATGAACCCTGTAAACCGACTGTGAGCGACGGTTTAGAAACCCTCATCCTCCCGGGGGCCTCTCTCTACCTCTCGGAAACAAAACACCACCGTAAAGTATCACGGACGAAACTGTCCGGAGGGCGGATATAAGGGTTGGGAGGGGGGCGAGCACGTAGGCCTTTATAAATTTCTCTCGAACTCATCCCGTGCGCCGGGCCTTACGACGGAGCTAAGATATGCTTCTTCTTCCCATAGTATTCTCGGCACGCGCTGCTATTCCCTGCACTGCTACCGCGGCTTGTTCTCTGGCGCGCGTGCTGTTGGACAGTCGCGAAGACTTGGAAAGTTGCGGAAGTTCGCGCGCTATGCGACGTGAAGATGACTTCGTTTTTCATCGCGTTGAAGAAATTCCCGGATCTTTCTCCTTCCGATTTCACGCCATTCCTTCGGAATATGCAGCATTATATCGCCGTAAGCTGTATCGCTATGTGAGCGATATTAAAAAAGAATTCCGATATTTTTAAAGTAACACCTTTTTTATTACATGTGTGATTACAATGAAATATATATTTTTATATTTTTAAAACATTTTTTGATAATTAGAAATAAATTATTTTATTTAATTTAAAAAATTGCTTTTATTAAAATTTTATAAAAGATAATTTTTTTTTTTTTTTTCATAAATTTACCTTTGTGACTCTGAAGCTTTATGTTTGTAAATTTTTTTTTTTTATTTCAAACCGCTTACAATAAAAAAATTGTATTATTGACTTATTTTGATGTTACCAAAAAAATGGAATTCAAATTCGCTGTAGATTTTTTTCAAATAACTATAATTCTTGTTGATAAATTCATTGACATTTAATTACATTGGCTCCTTTTATTTTTAAACGTACGTCCAGACAACAATTATTGCGGTATTTTCAGTTTTAGCAATCACTGAAAATTTTCAGGAAAATACACGTACATGAATTAACTCAGCTATGATAGTAACCCGTAAAAATGATACACTTATAGAATATTGTACACTTATGCAGTATTTTGTAAAGGATAAATTACAAAGATATATGTATTTAATTTTGCGTTTGCGAACGTTTTACACGGCACGCTTTATTTCGCTGCGATTTTATTCTCTATACTTTGTCCATCTCTTTTTCATCGCACCGTTTACATCGTACGAATCGTCGAGTTCGATATCGCGACAATGGTCGATACAATATTTGAATGCGAAGCGCATGGAGTGACGTTTAAGCGACAACGAATGCCGCGCGAAAGAAAGGGTGAATCGAGATAGAGGCGAGACGGGATGAGAGAGGGTTGCATTGGGGGGGGGATAGTAGAGGGAGAAACCAAACCGGCCGCTCGACTTTTGTTCTTCATTCGAGGTCGAGAACGACGAGAGAGTAGGGAGATAAAAACGTTCGAAAGGGGGATAGCGCTTGATCCGATTAAAAATGGCGTTTGATAAATTCGCGCGAGTGTTACGCCGGCCAAGCCCCGGATAATTAAAACGTTACGAACGAGTTCGGAGACATAATTTTTCTTGCCCTTTTCCGTATTCCGCTAACACGATCTACACACTTTTTTAATTAATTTTAAGTGAACTTTAGCAGAATTTTAATTGAAAGCTTAATTACAAAGATACTTTATGTTGATAATTTAAAACTTTTACTAAATATAAGGAGTATATTTTCATGGGAGTACATTTATTTCAAGTTAAACGAATCATGTATGAGACGAATTATAATAGATTTATGTTTTTATAAGTTTAATGCAAGCTTATTAATTTAAAATCTAAAGTTTTAATATTGAAATTGCGAACTAGCGATAATTATAAGTTATCAAAAAAATATTTAAATAATTTATAATAATTTATATAATTGATAAAATAAAGTCATTTTTTTTTTAGTAAAACAGTTTAAATTTATTTCTGATTAAAATATATAAGGTCTATGTTTTTGCACATTTTGTATTAAAAAAATATATTAATAATTATTTTATTAAATTTCATTAAAAAATTCTGATTTTTCTAAATCCGAAAAAATTCACATATGATGTATAATATTTTATTAATATATTTGTTAATTAAATTGTTTAAATATATTTCATAATGCGTTGTATTTTTGCGCTATCGAAAATTATTGCATAAAAAGTTTCGAAATTAAAATAAATGATTAACTTGAGTTTCCCCGTACGCAAGCGAATAATCCATGACGTTTTAAAAAATTCTACGGCTCTATATACATTCTGGCAGAACACAGCAATGGCGGTCCGGACTTTTGAGAACTCATTGACGAGCCCGTGAGCTTTTTTCGCATCGGTGACGCGCGTGAAAGTTTCAGGATAAACTTTCTGCCGGCGCGATGCTCGAAATGCAGCCTCACTGAAATTATCGGTGCAGGAGTTTTCCAGATGTGGTAGGAAAAAAAAGAAACGGACACAAGAGTACAGCATCTAATCAAATTTCCATCAATTTTAATCAAGTTAAAACTAGTATTACTTATTGTTAGAGCATCTAGATATGAAACATAGGAATATTTTAGGTTTGAGAATGAGCTTTTTGGCAAAATTGTTCAATATTATTCATTTTTATCTCTTGATATTATAATGAAATTCCAAAGTAATGTAATTCTATTCCTACTGCGCCACATTTCCGTTTTCAAAGGTTGGTCGAACGGGATAGTCGTAGGATTGCGGTTTGCATAGCGAGGTCAAAGCCGCCTCCGCTTCTTCTCGCTCGACTGCGGCCTTTGTACGTTTGAGGTTTCATGGTCGGTAAAAAGTACGGAGTAATGCAGAAGTAGGCAAGGGGAAAAGAGGTAGTTGAGGGCTAGGTCGCGAGAAAACGTTTCGTATGTTTCCTGTGCCGAACCAACCGGACGAGGTCAACACTGACCAGCTTAGATCCGCGGTGGACCGTGACTTTGTGGCTATGGAAGGGAAACGGCGAGAGGAAAAGTAGGAAGGACAAACGTAATATACTTTCGAGGGCATTTTCATGTCAATCGAAAAGCGGATGTCGGTACCATTTGATTGCACGTCATACTGACGAAAGCGTTAGTGTCGACTTTCTAAGAAAAACGATTAGAGAGAGAGAGAGGAAAGAAAGACAAAGGGAGAGAAAGAAACAGAGTTGCATGATTGAAGAATACTGTATGAAATTTATTTTTAACATCAAACAATTTGCAAAAAGTAGAGTGAAAAATGTAATGCATATTAAAACATTCATTTCAAACAAAAACAAAAAAAAATTGATTACATAAGTAGTAAGTGTTTAAGAGAGAAAGATTTATTTCAAATTAGATATTAAAAAAGAATTTCGGTAATCTTCAAGATTAACGTATCGGTAAACGACTTACGACTGATTAGGCGACTGAAAGAAAGGGAGAAAAAAATTAGGAAAGTTAATTTGGTCGTTGGATCTGTATGGGTACGTGAACCGAGGAAGAACGAAATGGTACATAAGACGAGATCACAAGGCTGGATCAGAGCTGGCTCAAAGCTACATAAAGGCGGTTACATCGGGATGCACGCCTCTGACTGCATTTGCTTGTTTCCGGACGGTAGGTATATAGCGAGAGACGGATAGCGGTTAGGTCACCGACGCGAAATACAGGCCGCTGCAACACGATTGTTGCATTATTCGGGAGCCGCGGCTTTCGAACTTGTGGTGAAGCTTGTGACCTTACCTTCGCAACATAGCCGCGACGAAAGAATTAATCTCTTGAATGCACCGCGGCCGATCCTGGCTTTCTGGTATTGCGCTTCTTCCTTTTTTCCGCTTGATATTCTACTACGAGATTTTCTTCTTTGCAATTTTCTCTTCAGCAGCTCAAAAGGCAAAATAATCTTTCTCGGAAGTTAATATTGTGTCTAGTTAAACAAGGGTTTATCTTAACGAAACTTAGCGCCAATTTTAATTATCGTACTTTGCGTACGAAGCTATTTGAGAATCTAATTGAAGACTCTGTTGTGTAACTTTACTATGATATTTGAATGATATTGACTAGTGATATTTAAAAATTCTCTTTTCTTTTGGGGAATTTCGTATAAGCATATATAGTTTTATATTACGATTATTTAAATAAATAAATTATAGAGAGAATAAATTTAATGTTAAAAAGTTGACGTTTTTTTTAACAGTTAATATACTTGAAATAAAAATTATAAAAATGGTAGCAATCTTCAAAACATTAAAAGTTGCTTAACAAATTTAGATTATTGCTTTTTTATGTGCACAGGGTTGCAACGCAATATTATTAAAATATATTTATTATCTTTAGTAATCCATACAAGATAATTAACGCAAATGTTAACTTGCAAAATAAAATTTATTTTTTATAAAATTACGATTTTTGAAGTTTATTTATTTTTATTATAAATCAAAATTGCTCGAAGGCGCATAAAATCGAGGCAAGTGTTTAACACTTTTGTGAGAGGAAATTGATTTTATCGCGATAACCGTGAAAATTACACACTCGTCATAGATTTACTAACAGGCGTACGGCTGCTCTCGCGCGCGTTATGGCTTCTTTTTTAACACACTCGAACGGGTACGATATTTCGCCAGTGGTAAATCGAAATGACGGAAGTGGGAGCGCTTCAGGGCGCGCCGGCTTTTCTTGGTGAACGAGGCAGGGACGGACACTCGGGTTTATGCCGCAACTTCCACGGCCTCGACGTTTCATTTCCGTCGATTGGACGGAAGTTTCCCTCTCTATGCGAGGTAGGGTTTGTCTCGTGAAGTGAACAAACAGAAAGGAGAAAGCAAAAAAGGAGCAGGAGACAGTGGAAAACGAACAACGAAGACGAGATGGTGCGCGATAAAAAAGAATAGCTAGCGGCTCAAAGAGTTTAAATATACGTTAGGAATTAAGGCCCCTTACGTACGCAAACGTAATAGCCGGCGGAGCTGTTCCCTTTTCGCCTTTTTTCCACTGACAATTTCTCCGTCGAGTCGCAACGAGCTGCCCGGCAAGTACATAATGTTTCAAGGAGGAACGGGGTTAGTTCATTCGTTTTTTGCGTACGCTGTCGCAGAAGTGGATTTACATCCTTATTTTTTTTTAAATTCATTATAAGAATCGTAATGTGAGCAATCTGAAACACAGAAAAACTTTGTTCTCTTGGTAGCTACTAGGTTTTTTTTTTTTTTTTGTTCTTCTCGTTGATAATTATATCGATGATAATAAATTGATTGAATTTTAAAATTATAGATTTAAAATAATAATTTAATTGCGAAAAAGAGTGTATCTTGGCTTTATTCTTATCATAGTATAATTTACTACATGTGTATATAATAATTGTACATAGTAATTTATATATTATATACATGAACTGTGTGTACTTTTATCAAATATCTTATTGAGAAAACTTGAACTTTTGATAATTTTATAATTATCTTATTATAAATATAATATTTAATTAATAATTAATATGCTATTTTTTGCGACTGTCGCGTTTAATTAATACCAAATTTACGTTTAGCAAGCCAAAGTGTGTAAAATATTTGTTAATTTTAACAACAAATCCGCGCAATACCTTTAAGCTTTCATCGTCACGTTGGAAAAGGGATATCGAGGCTAATGGAGCAAATTGCATCAGGGCGGCCAAGCCACGCCAAGTTTAACCGCTCGCGGAATCCGGCTCAAACACGACCGAAATAAATACTAATTATGAATCTTAATTGGCGAATCCTATTATCAATAGGGAACAAATGCTGATATATGATAGATGCTACAGAATATAAAGGAATGCTCATTATTTTGTCAGTATGAAAATTATCAATAAGTTGCTTCCAAATAGTTATCGAAAAATTATTTTTTAAATGTCATTAATATTTTTTACTATCTATTTATCATTAATTTTTCACTAATGAAGAATTGAAAAAGATCTCCAAATGTATTTATTACATTATTAAAATATAAGATAGCGAAAGAAATTCAGAGATATTCAAGATATGAAAGATGCAAGATGTTTGACATTTAAGTATATTGATATATTATTCATTATATTTCATACATTTGTATTTACAATTATTTATTTGTATTCACAATTTATATCCTATATTTTTATATAGATAAGACTAAATATAATTATGTCACTTTATTATTGCGGTAAAAATAATTCTTTTCTTTTTTAGAAAAACGTTTTAATGATAAATAATTCACCATCTTACAAGAGCAAAAAAATAACCTAGTCAAAGCTGTAAAAAGCTGGTCAAAGAGTTATGTTCTATCTTAGTAACTCTTACAGTAAATCTCAGTAAAAGACCTCGAAATTAGTTACCCAAGTACGCTTGGCATGATCTCGTCTGTATTTGCGACTAGTGTGCAAGGCGAGTCCTTCGCGCTTCTGACGTACTAAGTTAAGACCGCCTCTATGCTACTAATTATAAGCGCGATCTATGTTTGGACGCGTCTTACCGATACTTTTTGGCATTGAACGTAGAGACGATTGTTTTATATCTCATCAAGATCCTCTCAAATTATTAATTAATTGGTGTAATATACTTGCTCGAAAAACTAAAATAATTATCATAAAATTTAATTTCACAATTAGAGAAAATTTCATAATTTTGTGCTCTGTACGAGAAGAAAAAGGATAATAATACTCTTATTATATCTTGAAAGAAAAAGAAAAAAATGTCTTGGAATACACAAGTTAAAATTCTTGTCGTTCTAACATCTTGTACTTTCGCACGGTTTGCTTAGACTCGTAGCTATATGATATGATACAGTTTGACGTCATCAATATATTGAATTCAACAGACTGGGGTTAACGGAGGTTAACTCGCACATTTACGCATGAGTTCCCATCCTTCTGCTTTCTACTCTTCCTCGTTGTAACAACAATATCGCAATTGCGCTCTCAGACTTTGATAATAAATCGTGATCTATTGCATCGCGCGTCTACCGTCGTCTGCGTCGTAACTCAAAAGCGCAGTTTCCATTATTTGTCAGCGGACAGGTGAATTATATACATACGAATGTATATACGCGATGTCCATAAAGTCCTCTATCTGTACGTGATAGAGCATCAAGTAGGCTTTCTCTCAACGAACGGAATGAATTTTGCAACAGGCATTATATAATTTTCATCTGCAAACTATTGATTGCCTTTGTAAAGTTGAAAGTTTTCAATGCGAGTAGTACAGTAGTACAGTTTCCTTTATTCGAATTTCTTTATTTTAAACTGGATGGAAATGTAAAGTCGATCGATGTCGAATTTTTTCCATGTATATTGCTGTAGAAATGGAAGCGAAAAGTAGGATTGTATTGAGCCGTTTTTTTTTTTTTTTTTTTTTTTTTTTTTAGTTTTAAAGTAGCGCGAGTCAAGTTTGAGAAACGCTTACATCGATTTGTGCTTGTATGCTACTTGAATTTCAAAGTTTTATTTACGTCACTTTAAAAGCAAACAACTCAATCAGCCAATTCTATTTCAATGCATCCAAAAATTTGTAGTCGAGAACAAAACTCTCTCTCTCTTTTTCTATAATGATCAAAGTCAGAAATAAAAATATAAAATAAATCTTTATATAATTAATATTAATAATAAGCAAATGGAAACATACAGAGAGAAGGTAGAAAAATAAAACAAATATGTGAATGAATAAGTAAGAGAATTAGAGAAGAGAGAGATGGAGAAGTATTATCTCTCAACTAGATAAATGAACGTGATCACTGCGTGCGCTTCTCCATTAAGTACCCCACGATATTTATTAGAGCGTCCTACATTCCGTGCTAACAAACGGGAGGCCAAAGCAAACTGACTGAAATTGACTCTGTATAAGATCTAAATGCGATTTTCTAGACATAACACGTGACTGTAGGAGCATGTTCGATACCTTCTATGTATACCTCCGTCGTGTGTTCTGTGATCGCTACATCGTATTTTCGCGCATTTCTTTGGTGAACGAAATAGATATCTCATGGTGAAAGGGAAGAAAGGGTTGTACGCGCTGTCGATTCAGAGCGAGGCACACGCCACTGAAATCGGATTAAGAAATCGAGCTGGATATTGCATTTTTGATCGGGTTCCGCCGGTTCGTAACCGACCGGGGTTTCCTATTGGGCTGAATTATTAAATTCAATTTTTCGAGTACTGAGAGATTTGAATTATTAAGATGGCCTTGGCACGAAGACTCTCTTTGCAATCGCGACCGTCTATCATTCTCTTTTTCTTTTTTTTTTTTTTTTTTTTTTTTTTTTTTTTCGCGTCTTACAACTTCAGAGGAAACAGAATATAACACTTTGTAATCGCGTAAACTTTTCTTTCTTATTGTAATATTGTTTGGTTTATATTAAAAATTTATTTTAAAATTTAAAATAATTAATTTTTAATTTAAAATAAATCATAGTTATTGACATTGTTTTATTTAAAAAAAAACTTATGGTATTATAATTTTAAACAAGTTACAAAAAAATGGTATGTATTTCTGTTTCTTCTTTTTATCTTTTTTTTTTTTTTTATTTATTATACACTTTATCTTTTCTTGAACTCGCCTCGGCAATCGCTATTTCTCCTTCATTTCTTACTTGGCGATTCTTCAAATGGTCTTATTCCATGTATCGTACTATCGAGGACGAAATCGTAATGTGATACGACATATGACAGCTCAGGAGCTAGCGGTCGACGACTCAAAAATTTAGAAGGTCTAATGTGATTATCGGAACGCGTTCGTCATTGGCCGTTAATCCGGCTAGGAATCTTTTAAAAGAAGAGGAATGCTTTATATATATATGACGAGGTTGCACGAGAAACGCGATACCGGATGTTTTCCATGAAAATTTCGTCTCTTTGGATAACTCTCCCGTTAAAGGCAGATTGGAAATTCCAATTTCTCCGCTTGTATTCTCAGTTACCCGTAACCGAGAGATTCAAAATGCAAACAAGGAGAGTTTATTCTTTATCTAGATTCAAATGACTTCATCCTGGAGGAATTTAAGTCTTAGTTATCAAGATATTTAATGACGAAAATGGAGAAGCTGTTAAATGAGATAGGTAACTTTAATAGATCAGATAACTTTTTGGCATTTAACTTCAACTATTCGTGTAACTATTCTCGAGTTAAAATCTCTCTTATTAATTCTATTAAAATAAAATATATATGAATTTAAATGAAGAAAAGCTTTGGATATTTATTAATATCTATGTGCAATAAAACTTAATTTTTAAACAGTCAATTTTTAATCGTTTATAATTCAAAAGTTATGGTTGTAATTTTTTAATTATATAATTTCTTAATCGTTTGCGTCTCATGTTCTTAACGTTATATTTAATTCATAATCAATAAATATTTTAAATCATTGCTTTCATCTGTAGCTTTTATTCATAAATAAATCAATCACATTTGGATGTAACAAATCCTTTGATGTATATTATATAAGCCATTCGGGATTTATAGAAAAAATGGAGAGGCACAAATCGAAAATTACCGAAAGGTATCCAAGCGTGGCGATCTTGATATAAAATAAATCGATGTGAGTTGAAGTTTCCACCAGAGAGTGGACGCGATTCTTGATAGCATCCAATTGTGAGACACACTGTGAGGCGATCGGAGAGAAGGAAGAGATTGGAGACGGGGATCGGGAGAGAAGGGAGAATCTTTACTGGCTAGTTTTCCGCGCGATTTACCGCGAGAAACCCGAGAAAGGATTAAGGATCCGAGATTGGAAGGAGTTGAGCGACGCGGAAGTAGAAGGCGAAGTGGATCGGAGATTCGGAACGAGACAGAGCCGAAAACGAAAAAGCCCGGCGCGAGAGCTTCTTAAATGGGCAGCACTAGTTGCGAAGGTGCAGATACATGAGGAGAATCTTGGGAGGGGAGAAAGGAGAAGTTGGACAGCGGAGGGTGAGGTAAAATAGAGGTGTGCGGTAGATATAAGGAAGACGTGGAACAGTGGCTTAGCAGTGAGTATTATCGTATGAGAATCTCTCATCGGGTCCGATAGTTCGAGCGCGCGGATGTGGAATAAAGCTCATCAGGGATTCAGCCCGCAATCCGCATTCGATGAATTAAAGATGTCACCGGGAGTAACAAGAATGGAGCTCCGTTTCGTTCTCCGTTGCTTTACCCTTTCCTGCACTCCCGGTGACTCCTTCGGGTCCGAGCGCTTATCCGTTTTATTACGAATAGAATTAATCTCCGCTATCTTGGCCGCGATAAGATATTATTGAACTTTAAGTCTTGAACGTAACGGAAGTTTTTTTTTTTTTTTTTTTTTTTTTTAGAAAAAGAAAGCGAGAGAATGCACAATATTATTATTAATGTTTATTGTCTTATATGCATATGTTATATGTATATGATATATATGTATATATAATATTATATATTTCATATATTAAATTTTGTAATCTGAGTGTATCTCGTAAATACATTATCTGTTTTTTTAGAATTATTTTTTATAATTAATTTGCTATATTAAATACATTAGGCAATATATTTTAAAAGAAGAGAAACTTAATAGAAACAAAGATATATAAAACAGTGAAAGATAGATCAATTTAATAATTATCTTAAAATTTTATTAAATTTTATTAAAAGCTAATATAATAATTCTATTTTTTTGTGACTATATTGATGAATTTTTCCCATATAATCCTTATATAATTAAATCGCATCTATATAAAAGATATAACGATATTTTATTCGAATTGCTAACGATATCGCAAAATTATCTTAACTGTAAATCTGATATCTAGATTTTTCTTTGAAAGTGCTCTATTTCGTTCTGAATGCTGCGGGTGTTATTTGTTAAGTTAATCGTCGTCGACCACGTATAAGCTTGTCACCAAGTCCGATCAACCCCAAGCGACGCGAAATAAAGATCAAGAGAGGCGGAAGGGAGCGGAGCTCTCGAAAACGAGGGAGTGCCATCAAGAAAATCAGTCGCGGTCAGCGAAAGCAGCGATGCTTCGCAGCAAAGTGTCAGCAGAAAAGCGGGGACCGGCGACAAAGAACCCGTGGGTCTCGTCGAGGAAGGTGGGAGAAGGGGAGAAAAGGAGAAGGAGGGAAAGAACTATGAGAATGGGTGGTGCTCAAAGAGGGTCGGTAAGGGTAGTACCTGCGTGGTTGCCATCATTAGAATGGTGATCCATAGTTGCAATGCGGGTGCCCATGCGATGGAGGGAAGGAGAAGGGGGCAGGGCGGATGCCTACTATGCACTCTCTCTCTATCTCTCTTTCTCTTCCTCCCTATGCATCAACCGCGGTACTATCGCGAAGCCTGAAAGTGGGGTTGGCTCGCAGCCAGGTAGGCTCCAGATTCTGTCATCCCCCTTTACCTCTCGCCCCCGTGATGGCCCTGCACGCGTAGAAAATCAGCCTTTTCCCTTCCGCCATTATCTCGTCTATTACAACCCTTCTCATGGCGTTTAATGTTTTGCGATACCGATTTGGGTTAATTCGTTATAACTCGTTACAAATATTATTCGCTAAATTCTTTAATATTCTTTATTTTTAGATATGACGGTATTAAAAATTTTATTGTTGCAATAATAAAAATTACGACTTATGTGATTAAGCTTTTTGTATGCGAAATATATAATATATGCAATGAGTGCAAGCTGTGCGTAGTTTTTTATAATTTCAAAATAATTGATATTTAGAAGTTTCTGCAACTGTAAGAGATGTCGATATTTCGTTACTTTAATTTTCGTATATTTTCCTTTGAAAAATTATTATCCTATGAATTTTTGCAGAAATACATATTTATAAACACTTATTAATTCTTGCGATATATATATATATATATATATATTCTTACATACAAATTTAATACTTTTATGATATCTATCTAATATTCGTGTATGACATTTTGAGTTGTGGTCTATTTCAATGATGTACGAGATCGATTGGTTCCAGAGCCCGGTAAAAAAAAAAAAAGAAGAGAAAAAAAAAACACATTTCCAAAGCTTAAAAAAAACCTACAGCAGTTTGGAATTGGTTCTCTGCCGTTCGATTCCCTTGCGGCTTGCTCGATCGGTATGCCACGATTCCAGCCGGGCTCAAGTGTACGCTTACGTTGCCGTTAATGGCTCGTCGCTGCGCAAGAAGACAGTCACGACGGATAGACGGTATAATCTTTTTGGGATGCTGCGCGTTCGCCAAAATAGACGCCGGCACGCGAAGAGCGGCTTGCGGTAAGAAAGGCAGTGTTTCGTAGCAGAGTGTCTCGTCCGCGGCGTCCTCTTCCCACGGGACACGCTAGAACGCGGACACAGGGAATGAATTTCCATGCGGTGGTCAACGCGCCAATGTTTATTTATTTATTCAACATACATAACGCAATATCGTTGGATGATTGCTTACTCAATTACTCGGATGGCCAAGAAGTTTGTCGCCATTTGATCCCGGAAGGTCACGTGACAGTAATTGGGCTATCGGACTTCTCTCGCGATAATTAATAGTATATTGAATATTAATAGTCCTATTAATGGTCGAATGAGAAATTCGTCATCCTAATACACGGGAAACATTGATGACAGTATTAATCGGTAATTGCGGTATTTTGGGACTTAACAATATTAATGATAGTTTAAGAATTATTTAATGATGAGTGACAATGAAAAATTCATTCTGTTGACTCGCTTATGGGGCTTTAATCGATTATATGAATATTTTATTCATATTCGATATGATATGAAATAATTTTACTTAATCTTTATTCACGGATATGACAATAATCGAACAGATAGTGAATATGTATGTGTTTATTATACCTACTAATGAGCAGATAATATCAAAAATTATGTTGACAATACACATTAATAGTAATAATATTGATGATATAATAAATTTCATAAAAATTTCTAAAATCAAGAATTAAAGGTTTTGTTAGCTTTGAATAATATATGTGATAAAATCTGATTGTACATAGGTCATTATTAAATTGATGCTATGATAAGAATAAACAATACTCTAATTATCTAATCTAAATTATAGATGTTACTAATAATATTAATTGCAGGAAGCCACAGTAATAAACTGATTGCATGAATAACACGTGTTAATCACATATTAATGCCAGTAATATTGCAATATTCAATAATGAAGGATGGGGGGACGCGCGCACTGTATCACAAGTTAACGTTTGCAATTTTGACCGTCATTCGCAATATTTATTCGATAATTTATGCAAAAACGTATTTATGCATCCGCGTTAACATCTTTGACAGCACCGTTGCTTTACATTTATCGATAGAGCGCGTGAGCATCGTATTTGCGGATGGGTCGCTGAGTATTCGTCGCTAATTCTGGTACGCTTAGGTACAGAAATAGAGACTTATTATTAACGTATAGCGGGTTTCAGAATGTTTTTTCAGAGTTAACTTACGACTTGAGCATGAGGGATGAAAATAATAACGGAGATGTGCTATTTATCACTTTATTTCTTTATGCGATTAAAAATAAGAGAAATGCCAGACTCAATTGACTTATGTTCATCAAAATGTCAAACTGTCCAACGGTTTCTTTTTTAATTTAGACGATTAATGTGAAATGTATTATCTGGAAAGCTTTTGTGTGATATTAAGTCGATATGATTAATCTTTCCTATAGTTCGATTTTCTTGTGTTTTGCAATTTATGTAAAATAAAAAATCGAATTTATTAATTGTTTTTCGATGCGAATTAATAACTTTTTAATTTCCAACATTAAGTTTAAGTCACAGCTTTCAAAGCTTCTATTTATCTCTGTGTAAGTTTTACTTTTTTCTCTAATGATAATAATATCGTACGATAAATTATCATGATCGCGTGCTATTATTATTAACTGCTGTTATTATCATTTATTGGCCATATTCCAAGAAATAACAAGAATTCCGCGATCATCGTAAACTAAATTAGAATTCTCTTCACCTCGACGCGTCACTATATCGTTGCACGAGTATCGTGACCCGTTGTTGAAGACACGACATCCTTGCTGACAGGAATCTCATCCCGCAGGTAATAGAGAGCGAGGAGGTCCTCTTTTTGCCCGAAGGTATCACGACGCCATTAATATAGTTGTGGGACTAGAGAGTCTGTCTCTTTCCCGCTCGCTCTTGCCTGCCGGGAACAGGCGCGCAGTAACTTCGCGTTTATTCAAATGATGCTTTAGGTTGAGCCTTGAGCGTCCTTTGGCGGAAGATAAGTAATCCTGGCGGATTCGCGAGAGGCGTAACTCGAGGAAGAAGCGAAGAAAGAAGCGCGGCTGGAAATCGGAAAGGGAGAGGAAGGGAGGTACATTCGAGGGTCAGGGATAGAAAGGCAAGGAGAAAGAAAAGGAGAGAGAGAGAGAGAGAGAGAGAGAGTGATAGAAACTGGTGGAAGACCGCGAAAAGTGAGAAGGGTGAAGGAAGACAGAGAAGATGAAGGGACGAGGAGAAAGAGGCGGACAAGGCCATTCGTTTCAATGAACGACCCTCTGGAATGGGGGAACCGCCCCTTCGCCTCTCTTATCCCGTATCCACCCTGACTCCTGGGGAATCCGGGAGATAGGATAGGATAGGATAGAACTCGGTATATAGGACTTTATGCGAGCCTTCTCTGAATAGAAAAACACTCGAGCAGAGGCCAGCGTGCACCGTGCTCGCTTCCGTCTCCCTTCTTCTGCCCCCTCTTCAGCTTCTTGGCATCTCTTCCGATTCTTTCCTAGCGTTGAATCTCATTTGAATGGAGCTCGCCACCTCGCCGTCTCCACTTCCGCCATTGACTACCGCGTGGATAGTCGGTTCTAGAGCTTTCTCACGGCACGGCGACCAATATGCTCCAAGTACGGCGCGACGCGAGCTCTCTCAAAAGAGGATAAAAAGGTCTGAGACAATTTTTTTTTTTTTTTTAAGAATTACATCTGTGAATTCGAAGAAAAAAATAATACAAAAAATTTTGGATTAGTTTTGTTTTTTTAAGCAATTTTTTAGAAACTATTACAATGTCTAGTGCCTCTTCAGGATTGTATATATCGACTGAAAAGTTTTTCATTAAAATATATAAAACGTACATGTTTGCAAACTCTACCAAAATGCAGCATTCGTTTGTCGAAGGCATGGTACATTACCAATGCAAAAACCAGTACAATACATGCCACTTTGGAAGATTTACCACTCGTAAACTTTTTAACTGTAACTTTCTTCGCTATATAAACTTCAAGTTTCTCTATCTCATAAACATACGATTAGAAAATTTGAAATTATGAAATATGAAAATTATATGAAAAAGAATAGAATCAGTACGTTTCACCCACTTTAAGGCAACATATTTATAATATATTTCTATTTAATATTATATTTAAAGCTACATATAATTAAGGATATATTTTGTGAGAACAGGATACATATAATCAAACACATTATATACTATATATATATATATATAACACATATATAATATAATATTTAAAGAGGTCTTGCCGATACTATTATCTGTTAAATTTAATATTCTCGGACAAAATACATATTGTGCAGAATGTATATGGCAAAAAGCGATCGGGTTTTAACGTCACTGTCGAGAAAAAAAAAGTTTGCAGCTATAAAAGATAATGTATCATGCGTATTAACGAATTTTTTAAATCTTTTATTTTTGATAGTTTTTATAAGAAATTCTAATAGCTTAAATAGATGCATACTTTCTGTAATGTTATTTCAATAAATTGTAGAATTAATTAAAATTGCGGATATTGACATTAATTAATCGCGTAAATGTCGTCATATTTTATAATGAACGCTATGAAATACAACTCTTTTGTGCAGACATTCGCCATTTTAGATAATAATATAATTTTAATGAGCACGTTCTTATTTCGATATATGTAAAATATTTATTATTTTATCCGTCTATATATTTCATCCATGTAATCATATATTTATATACGATTAAAATCGTGTGGCTAATTTGGATGTATTGTTAGTTCATCGAATAAATATGTTACGATATTCTGTAACGTTCTTGTATATTTTATCTTTCAACGCGTTTTAACTAATAATGATCATGCGTAGAATTTTAAATAAATTCTTCTGGTCATTTGATCTATCTTTCGTTATTCTTGGCTGAATTTTAAATCCACCTTTAGCCAAAGAGCAAAGAAGGAAAATAATTTCTGCCATTGACTGATTCTCATTGCAAGCAGAGACGCATAAAATTTTTACTACATACGTTTGTTTACGATTGTGAGACAGTCATATAATCGTTTATACTAGACATGCCTTGTTCAGATCGTGCATAAACTAAATAATATTCCTTAAATTGTTAATTAAATTTTTTTTCGCGTTATTTATGTACTCGTATAACTCTTTATTTAAATTTGAGGTAATGAATTATCTCTTATGTAATAAAACACTATTTAGAATAAAATATTTTTATTATTAATATTATAAATTAATCTGACTTAGTTTATTTATTAAAGCAAATTAATTGGTGAAATATATATATTTTTAACAAAATTGTATGTATTCCATTAGTTACTGCATAACAACTGCAATTCTTTTTCTTCGCAACGTTATAAATTACTACATTCCTGAAAGAAAAGTTGAAGAAAGTTACAAGTAAACATTCCATTTCCTCCGAACACTACTTCATTCGAAGTCGGCAACGTATCGCTCTCGCTTCCGTTTGTTGCCATTCGGGGCAAGGAAGAGTTCTAAGCTGAGTAAGCTAGTCGCGTCACCGGCAAAGGGCCAAGGCACGAGCGTACCTTTCGAGTGACTGCAACGAAATGAGAATGCGACGAGGGCCGCGCGTGAAAAATAAGTTGTGCCGGAGAACAATTAAGGAAATGACAGCCGTAAATTTCGGCGGATCGCGGACACGTTTTAAGAGCGTCTTCTCGCAAGAACGACGAAATTGCTTCCATCAATCCGCCAGGACAAATTAAGGAAGCATTGGCAAGTCAGCCCTATGGAATGAAGTACATTTCTTTTATTTTAACGACATTTTCATAGTAGCCTGATGTTACAGAAATGAATCTAGAAAATTATCAAGGGGCTGTCGCGAAATTAAGAGAATTACGAAAAACTTGAAAGAATTATTCAAGAATGAAACGTATTAAAGAAATCAGGAAATGCTTTTCTATACTTTAATTATATTTTTTATACTAAGAGTTCAAGGAAAAATTTAAGAAATTACTGTGTGAATTAATTAAAAATCAGAAAGTTATAATTTTTCGAAAAATTATGGACAATAAATATTTGTATAAAAATTAAATAAACTCGGGTTTCAAATCAATAGAATGCGCGATCAGTCACTGTCGCTTCGTCGCTCTTTGCGTAAGAGTTTTCAAGATTTGAGATCTTTTCGCGGCAATGCATCCCCGAAAAAGTTTCGCGAATTAAATGCAAATTACAAATCCATCAAGAAGTAATTCAACGGCACGCTTCGATAATGCACTTTTTTATTAACAAAATCTTATTTTCGACGAGGAGGATGATGGCGTAATAAACGTTGACGTCGATATCTCTAGCTTAATTGTCTTTTAAATGTTTCGTCATGAAACGAACATTAGCCAGTGTGGTTGATAACAGGTTCTCGCTGTATCGCCTCCTTAAGAATTCCAACTTGGTGTTACTAATTAACAGTAACGGAGGGGCTGGGTGTAATTTATGCGCGAGGCTCGTTACCAAACAGGTGGTGCCCGACGGCTAATGACCTGGGGATACCAATAATTCATTGATTAATGCTGCGCGTTGAATTAGCAAGTCCAGTTCGTATTTTCCGCGCGCGCGTCGCGAAAATAACAATTATTAAACACTTCAAGTTTTCACGCAACAGCCATTCGTTCCTGTGTTTTACAAATGAAAAATACATACTCGTACAATAATTCTATTTATAGACTAGATATCCAGTTCACTTTCTATTATTATACTTTTCTTTTCACTTATGTATTCTTTAAATAAACGTTTTATTGAATTTTTATTAAAAAATATATAATTTTATAGTTTCAGTGTTAAATACTTTTACAATTTTGCTAAAGAAAATATCTATAAAATTAACTGAGAAATAAATTTATTATTTAGTTGCAATACAAAAATCTTTTATTCTTAAAAACATATTAAGCATTTAATTTTATTCATGCTTTAATGCTGACATAGCAACTTTGTTTAAATGTTACTTTTTCTAATTAAAAATATTTTAAAATTTATTTCTTATTATTTAAATAATATTATTATGTATTTATGTATATTGTGTTAAAAAATTAAAAAGTAAAAAAATGCTTCAATTAAATTAAATTATATTTTTGTTATTCTTCTAAAAGACAATTGTTATATGTAAAATATATTATTAAATGTTTTTTTTTTTTTTACAATAGCTCCATACTTACATTGCTTTTTAAAGAGAATATTTTTAAAATATAAATATTATTCATTCTTTTTGCGAATATATTTTATACAATTCATTGGGAGAGTATTAACGTAGGATAGCAAAAGTATACGTATATTTAACTTTGTGCAGTGTTGCGTATTGTAAAGCCATGTTGGGGATTTATTGAAACTCATTCGCGACCAAAGAGGCAAGTAACCGCCGAAACATTACGAAGTCTTAGAGCAGACTGGATGAAACGGCGTATAATTAGATAAGGTGTAAGACGTATTTGGAGCGCAGCCATGCTGGCTCGCCGCCAGTATTCAACCTTTTGCTATAAGCCTATGAAAAGGGTCAAGGGGGTGTCCCTGGCGGAAAAGAGTAAGAAAGCTCTACATTGGTTACATCGGTCGCATTGATCGTGTGGTACATATGTGATTGGATAATGTCTTGGCCAACTAGAAAAGTAAAAAGAGAACGAATATTAGTGTGATTTTTGCGTACTCTTTCATAGCCATGTCCAATATGCTAAAGATATTCATATTTTCGAACTCTGAAAACTGTATTTAATTTATAGCTTTCATTGTATATGTTGTATGAATCTTTTCTGATGGTTTTTTTTAGCACATTTCAAAGTTATTATTATGATAAAAAAATTATAGAAATTTATTGAAGAGCAAAGGCATTTTCTTTTCCGTAATACCAGCTACATTTTACATATATTATGGTACTATTAATTATGTTTCGAATGTAATTTTTACGTCGTTATTTTTATTTTTTTAACGTATGAAACGAATTTTGTTATTATCTATTTTTACATAAACATAAAATGATTATTAGACAGATTCATCATAGCAAGTGCATAATATGTCGAATTAGTTGTTATCAAAGATAGGTTGTGCTAAGCTAAAGCTTTACTTTGAACGCACGCACCGCGTGTTTATCGGGCTACGAGGATTACGTTCCAAAGTGTTGACGCGTTGTTATCTATTAATTCCAATTAGTTAGCGTTAGTGATCTTTTGTGTTGCTAACTCTAACTTTGGTTGACAGATGCAGCTCTCTTAAGCTGGCAGGACCAAATCAGCAAAATCAAATGGGACCTAATGGATTATTTAGTACTTATTTTGTACTATTTTGTAGCACCAAAAATAATTTTGTACTCCGTGCCAATTCAGAAAAAATCGTGGCGCTGCCAACTTAATATTAAGCTAGCAGGACCAAAAGAAAAAATTTAAAAAATAAATAAAACAAAGCAGATACAGTAGAAATTCGGTTATTATACGTTTAATGTGAAAATGATAGGAAAATTACATTTACATGCAAATCGGAGGAAATCTGAAAACGTATGATGCTAAGTATGTTTAATTTTTATGATTTTCATCATATCTAGTATCTAGTTGCGATTCTTATTTCGAATATATCACAGCAATACTTCTCGCGATTTCCATTTAATATTATTAACTATTAGTTTTATTATTTTATTACGGGCGATATTTCTCTAATAATAATCTTTAAATATACCTTAAATGCTTTTTCGCACTTTGAATTTTTCGCGGATTGAGATGATGTAATATATTAATCATTTTCAGATTGAGATAATACGAATCGCAGGATCGAATGATGAAGGGAAAAATTGTAATACACTCATTTATTAATAAAATTAATTTGAAACTCGAGAACGAAAGATGTAAGTAAAACTAGTTTTACAAAAGAATCAGATAGATCGTATATCGAAAGCTACTGACAATGAGGTAGAAAAATTATTGATATAAACGACATATATATGTATGTCGAATACGTACTTGTTAACTCTCGAGCGTTGGCTGAACAATAATAATTTTTTCGTCTCTCTGCTTTTTGCGCGACGCGGCGCGCGGCGCGGCGGTCCTTTCCCCCACTATGTCCTATGCCGTGTCTTCTACGTCACGCATACCAAGGATACAAACAAGGACGCGTCACCATTTTTTACAAAGGATATTCGGCATACCTACGTATATTATTTTATAGGCATAAGGAATTTGTTATCTTACATCGTCACACAGTGTTCGGCGCTCGACCTTTACAGACGTGGCGCGCTGTTGCTCTTGTCATATGTACGGCGACGTTCGAAGGAATAGGTATGCGTACTTCGTACATACCGTATTATTCTTTAAAATACGATTAGCTAATTATAATCTTTATAATTAGCAATTGATTAACTCTTATGATAAACTACACGTAAGAATATCAGCTCTCTTAAGCTGGCAGGACCAAATCAGCAAAATCAAATGGGCAGGACCTAATGGATTATTTAGTACTTATTTTGTACTATTTTGTACCACCAAAAATAATTTTGTACCCCATGCCAATTCAGAAAAAATCGTGGCGCTGCTAACTTAATATTAAGCTAGCAGGACCAAAAGAAAAAATTAAAAAAATTAATAAAACAAATCAGATACAATTAGTACTGAATTTGTACTAATTTGCACCACCGAAAATAAATTTGTACTCCGTACAAATTAAAAAAAAATTGTGGTCCTGCTAACTTAATATTCAACTATCGTAATAAAAACCATTAAAAAATGAAAAATAAAAATTGATCTGATTAGTACTGAATTTGTACTAATTTGTACCACCTGCCATTGCCATGATTTTTTCTGAATTGGCATGGGGTACAAAATTATTTTTGGTGGTACAAAATAGTACAAAGAAGTACTAAATAATCCATTAGGTCCCATTTGATTTTGCTGATTTGGTCCTGTCAGCTTAAGAGAGCTTGACAGATGCTTGAAAGGATATAATTTGGATTTTTGTCGCCGTAAACCAAAGATACCCATTTTTTGTAAAGTAGTATCTTCGTAAAAAAATAGCGAAAATGTGTCATAATAAAGGAGACGTTTCGTGTGAATGAGGAAAAATGCAGTGTTTTATAATAAGAAAAATGCAACATCGGATGCTATAACAACGTTTAATAAATCTTAAATAGTCGTTGAAAATATTTATATGACACTCTCTCGTTATAAAAAGTAATCAAAGCGTCGTTTTGTTTCAGAGAGCCTTAGGGAGTATTTCACCAAGTATGGAGACATCACAGAGGTCATGGTCATGAAAGATCCCACTACGCGACGATCAAGGTTAGTATTTTGTACTTTTATATCACATTTTTTGTATCTATATAAATATATTATTTTTATATTTTATGTTATATTTTATTTATTGTTTTATTAATATTTGTGGGTAAATATATATTTTTCACTATTTCAAATTCTTCAATTATTCTTCTAAATATATATATATATATATATATATATATATTTATACATAAAAAGTTTAATATATAAATTTAAATATCTTCGTAAAAAATTTATAACATATTAGTCTTCCGGAAATTTTCATTAGATTTTTTATTTTGTCGTTGAACGTACATATGATTGACACATCAAGGTTGACTTCGTTAAAAATAAATAGCTCGTAAAAAATGCGAACTTTATATTTTCCTTACTTTATGTTTTCAATCTCCTCTATAGGAAAATTATGACAAAATTTATAACACCGAAAGATAATAACGTGGTTACAATATTTGAAATTATGGTGAAATAATAATAATCAATATTATAATAATTACTATTATGTTTTTATCGAACTAATGATATAATAACAGTAATAGTCAAAGTTATAATAAAATTCTTGAAAGGAATGTGTGGGATTAAAGAAAAATTATGCAAACTATAAAATGCAGTACAAGTTAAAAAATGCGCTGCAAGATGCTTGCGGCGGTGTTTTTTATACTCGCTGCAGAATTAATTCACTGCGCTGTCCGCGTCACGAAAACTAATGCGCAGTATAATATAATGATATACAGCGTGTTGCGAGAATCGAGTTTCGCGTCGAGTCGCTGTTAAGCAGAAAACAGAGTAACGCTAAAGCGGATGGTAAATGCCAGAGCGCACCAGCATCGGAGTAATTACCGGTTTTTAAGTGGAGGAAACGAGGGGCGAGTCCGACGACGAGGGTCGAAAGAATAGGGACCGAAGGAAGGGTCGGAGGGGTGCATCCAACAGCTATATACAGTGTCACTCTCGTGTGAAAGGGGAGCGCGTCTTATCGCTCATCGAATGTAAAGCCGACGATGTTTTATTATTATCAGCTCAACGAAGATAGCAAAGAGAATGTGACTCGCATCAATGCATAGCGATACTATTATTATCGAAATGAATATAGAATTGTTTTCAAGAGAGAGGAAAAGAGAAAAATATGTTTAAATATTAATGTATGCATGTGTGTCTTATCTTACAGTTATTCCGTACGAGCTTTTTAAAAAATTTTCTTTCATAATACTTCATTCTTGATTTTGATTTAGATATGAGTGAATTATTACAAGATTAAATGCATACACGTAAAATTTGTATATAATACTTATTGCTTGAGAAATATAGCGGAAAAGACAACTATGTATCATAATTATAAATAGTCATAAATGTTAATTAAATAAAAATTATTATTTTTTTACTTTATTTATTTTTCAATATTTATTTCATATTTTTTAAGTAGATTTATTTATTACATAGTCAATATTGCGAAAACGTAAAATATAAATAAATGACACAAAAGATTTTTTTCTTCTTAATTGTATATATTTGACACATGTCTATTTAAATTCTATTCTCTGAAATATGTTTGTATATTTGTCAGTTTTCCAACTTTGATCTATGAACTTTTAATCTGTATTAATATTTAATATATTTCTTTTTCATATTTATTTTAACTTTATATTTTACCTATTCATTCCTTTTAATTTTAGATTCGTAATGTGCAGATTCTTTCTCTTATATAATATTCAAGTCTCTAATATTCTCTATTATCAACTGAAGCTTTTATAAAAGCGCGCCGTCAAGCACCGTTTAGGCAACGATAATCGCAGTCGAATTGTCGCTGTTTAAATTGCCATTTCTGGCGTTTATGCGCCGGTTACCTCTCGTACCGTGCATTTCTCCGTCTAATTAATTGGCCAGAAACTTTTGGGCCGTGCCCGCCAACCTTCTCTAATTATTCGTTCCTTTCATTCTCGCGAGGAGAGCGGAAAGAGAGGTCGGGAGACGCAGAGGAGAGAAGGAATTGCTGGACAACAAAACGAAACAGAGGACAACTTACTTCCACCGAGTTACAAAGCACAAGCAACAGCGGGCCTATTCGCACCCGCTTATTAAGCGAAGATAAAGTCCGCAAAATCAAAGACTATTTCCCACTCCCTTTCAGTTCCCGCCATTCATTTGTGACTTTCTCTTTCTTATTTTCTCTTAATTTTCTTAAATTTGCCCTTTTCTCGTATCTTCTCTCTTTCGTGTTCTGAATAGTTCGAAGTCCACTGATAATTAAGAATTTTGTTCTTTACTTTTATCATCGATGAGTACGTTGAATATGCCGAACCGGGTAAATTTGTTTCGTTGACGAAACAAAATTTAAGATCGAGACTGCAACGCAATTAAAAATAAAAAAAATGTAAGATATGTAATTAAAAAGGAAAGAAATCTTTTGCCGCTATCTTTTATCACTTTTTTTAAATTTACTAATTAATAGTTTTGGCAATCATGATTATATGTGATGAAAAATCTATTTAAAAAATATAAGTAAAGCAAAAAATAATTTTTATTTAATTAACATCTATGACTTTGTTTATAACCATGATACATAGTAGTCTTTTTCGTTACATTTCCTGAAGATGAAGCAGTTATTTAATTGGAAATGTTACACAATGCAGAACGATTAATAAAGACGTTTTTCATAATTTTCTATTGTATTCTGATACAGTAACTTTTTATTATATTTTTATTCTAAATTTATTGTATTCTAATATAGTAAAGCGTTGAATGAAATATAGAAATTTCTTTTATGAGAGAAAAAAATATTTCTTTATAGATAAATTATTTATTTATTTATTCATTATTTATTCTAAAAGATACTTATAATAAAAAGGTAAAAGAACGCAGATAATAATTTACGAGAAAAACCAATCTATACGCTGTGAGATTCGGGATACATCCGCGGGTTATCGTTAGGGATTAACCGAGATGTGCCGTCGATAGATTTAAATTTCTTTCGCCGTGGTATAACGAGAAGTTTCTCGGGTAGATGGAGGTCGCTTAAGAGTTGGGAGGCAACGGAGACAGCGAACGAAGGAGACAGAATGGAGAGATAGAAGAGAGGGGGGATCGTCCGGGAGAGAGTTGGGGCGGTTGAATCCCTCAGCGCCACGTCGTAGCTCATATCTGCCGCAAGGGGACGCGCGGATCCTGTATGCAGGGGTTGAGGCATGGGGTTACTCTGCGGGTTGTAAATTAATGGTTAGCCCGTGGCATGGTGGGGTTCGGCCTAAGGGTTCTGGTTGATCTATGGACGGCATGTGTGCCAGGTCAAACGGGCCTTGCCCACTGATACGGGAGCAAGAGAATTTCACTATCTCTCTGTCTCTCTCTCTCTGTCTCTCTCTCTCTCTCTCTCTCTCTCTCTCTCTCTCTTTCTGTTCCACCTCACATTCTCTACTTACTCTTACTTTGTCATCCTCTTTCTTCTGGTTGCGGTAAAATGTAAAATCGATAACTGTTTTGATAAGACTTCTCGCTAGAGATAGGAATAAATTTATCGATGAATAAGAGCGAATACTTAAAATATTATTCGATTATTTTACATCTAACTTTGACACTTTTTAACTTTGATTGATGTTATAATAGATTTATTATTTTCACTAGATCCATTAACTTGTAATTAATTTATTTTTAACACGGTCGATTATAATTCTATTTTCAGAAGAATTTTTTTTTATTCTCAAGTTTAGAATAACGTTGCTTTAATTACGGAGTAATTAATTATTGTTACATTAAAACATCAATATTCATGATCTTCAGGTCGGAATATCTAAATATATAATGATACTACTTCCTTCTATATATATATATATTTCTACAAGTGTTACAATAAGATTTAATTATCTTAATTAGGAAATATGTTTCTTTCTACTTGAATTGTTAATCAGTATTAATTAACGGCCATTGTATTTGCATTAACATTATATACACATGTCTTTAGAATATAAAAGTAATACGATATAGCCGAGCCAATCGTTCCTTTATGAGTTTTTCAAGTGGTCGTAATAACAATGAGATCCCAGTTGCGATCAATGTGTAATGGCGGATATTTGAACGCAGTTAACTTTAATATTCTCTAGAGTCGTGCTTTGAAAAGGGCCAGTAATGTGCATTGAAAAATCGATAATCTACTTCTTATCTTTCCTTCTTTTATTATCGACCATTTCTAATAAAATATTGAGCTAAAAATTAAACGCATCATACTGCTCGATTATATTTTGTGGATTCTTATAAGTCACTAATTTATCCTTCAAAAATTCATATTTACACGCTACAATATGTATTCCCTTGATCATTTTGACAATCTTTTTATTTCGATCATCTTTCATTATGAGAATGAATCTGATTTAGGCATATTGACAATGCGTAATAATTAAAGTCTTCTTAAATACGTAAAGCGCTAAGCAACATAGCACTTTGTTGAGGAGTTTACGTTTGTACGCGATCGACTTTAGACTGTCGAGGTACCTTCTGTACGACCGTTATTCCTCGTTAAACGAATCGAAATCCTCATTTCTGGCGATTCTGCTTCTTTCGAGGGAAGCAAGCACGCGGGCTCTTCTATCGACAGTCTCATTTCCTGCCTCGGACTTATCAAGACAAATATACGCCGAGCACGCTCCCTCGACTTGCCTCTCGTCCATCCGTCGGAAAATATCTCTAATGAACAAACTATCCGATTTGAGCCTGTGCTACACCATCTCGACACGCCTTCTTCTCGGGCGTCGATTCTCACCTCGCGAGGAGGTTGCAGCGTCTTCGATAACCAATCTCAATTTTGCCACGATATATCTGTTACGCAGTCTCGCGATTTTATTGAGAATCTTCGCTTTCCCTTCTTTTCTGAACAATCATAGTATGGTCTTCACACTTACTAAATAACACGGAAAATGTTGCCCGATATTATCGAGAATTAAAAGGAGAGTGTGCGAAAGTGTTGATATTACACGCTTTCTTACTCTATTATCTTCTTATTTATTATTATAAATAAGAGGATAATAGTTTTTATAAAAATAAAAAGCAACTTATTTTCATATTTTTTTGCTATTAATAAAAAATATAAAATTTTATTAAATAAAACAGAAAATTATTATCAGAATAAATTTGAATTAGCAATAAATATTATCACAATTAAATTTGATTTTGAATCAAAGTTCGAATATTAATTAATATGATTTTTCTAATCTTACCTATCTTTTTTTCAGTTTTCAAATGTTATAGCGTAAAAGTCAGATTTAATCAGTTCAGCTGGATATGATAGGGGATATATAGCATGCGAAGAATTCGAAATCTTTCTGGCGGGGCAATCTGTTAATTCGATCGTAACTCGTCGTTAAGAGAGAATTTAGTTGGTACTTGCTGGCGATAATTACACGGGTTTTGCGGCACGTAGTGGAACGGGAAGGACGCGATGCCACGAAAGGCGAGAAAATTCGAAGACGAAGAAAGGGAGAGAGACAAGCAGATGCTGGCTGAAGTAGAATTTATTGGGCGATAAGCGCCGTGCAACTTTCTTCCCTTACGATCGTCATTCTTTATCAGCCCACTCGTGGCCGACAGCATGGCGTATCGGCGCACCAGGATAGACTAGGCTTTATGAATCGGGATTATTAAGGTCTTTCTTAGATCATAGATCTTTTTTCCCTTCCTCCATCCGCATCGCCAAATGGAAACGTCGCTGTAGAGAACTCTCAGTCTCTCCGTCTTCGTGTATCTCGTTGAGATAGCAGTCGCGCTATTGGCATTCAAAATCATTCCTATTCATCCGGCAAGCAACTTTTCAAGTATAATTATCATTTCCGAGCTCGATTTTTTTTAAATCAGATAAATTTTATCTGCATGATTTTCAATTTCGTATTTCGATAATAGTACTTGTTGTCATATTTTAATAATGATATTTATTATATTTTTTTGATGACTTATTTTAATTGTTTTGAGCATTTATCTTTTTAATTTCAGAAAAGTCTAGGATAGTATAAAAAATATCCAGCAAGATTCACGCGATGATTTAACGTTCCAACATGTTTTGAAAGAAATAGAGAAGAAGACAAAATGTTTATATGTATTTTTTTAAAATTAAGAATTTTTTGCACGACTTTGAAATTTACGCATTGTGATGCGAAATAATGGCGATTATTTCTTCAGATAGAATCCTCGAGTGTTTTCTAGGCGTACAGCTTAGGTCTCGACGGTTATCGGGTCACGCGTACCGATCGTTTCTCGGAGGTTATAAGGCGCACTCCGCACTGATAGGCGCGCACATGACCGCGCGCTCAGGATGGACGATAGAGGTCTTGAGTAATTTATCAGGGTGCCTGAAGGGCGTGGGTGGCGATGGGTGCAGGTGATGCGCGAGGATCCGTGACCGGCGCCGTGGCGCGAAGTCTTATCTGCTCAGCGGGCGAGCTCACGAGGGTGCTCATCTACTCGCCGTTAGTTAGCGATGTTAGCGATCTCAGTTCTCGCCATGGCACAGAAACGTCACAGCCGCGACGTATATGTATGTACGTAACTCGATCGGCTCGAATCTAATTCTCCCAGTTTTAGAGAATGCTTGCGAAATAAAATAATATACTAGGTAGTATTAATATATCGTTCACGAGAATTAATGTGCTTACAAATTTTAAACGAAACAAAATATTCAAAATTCTTTTTTGTTTATTCAATTCATACATATAAAATACGGGTTTATTGAGAGAAATATTTTTGAAGCTTGTTCTGTGTGAATCTTAATTTATTGCGAGTAGAAAAGTTTTTCATATTGTATAGTCTTTTTTCCGAAGTGATTATTATTCGTTGAGTATTTTCATTATAACGTTTTTTTTATTACCTTTGGTTTTAAAAGAAAATGACTATTACTCTTGAACCAATTTTAATTATTATCTCTGATACCTACAGATTTTTGTTTATGACATTCTTATAAAATTTAGCATCATGTATTGAAATTACGATAAGTATTAATATAATATAAATTGATCTTATTAACACGAGGAAATAGTTTTGCAATTTTAATATAATCACTTATCTTAGGATGAAAATAATTGCTCGAGGCAGGAGATACAAAAAGTAATAAAGAGCGAAGTGTTAAAGGCGATCGAGATAGCGGCAAAGTATGTACGTATGTCGGTAGATCATTTGGATGGAAGTTGCGGGAGGGGAGGACACGAAATGTGGAGGATGCAGAGGTGGGTTAATGTGAGTCCGCGTAAGGACACCCGCTGCGCCCTGCGGGAGTTAACGCGGCAATCGCGTGTTCTCCCTATGAAACACGGAACGCCAAAGAACGTAAGGGAGAAGGACGGTTGGAATAAAGCGGGATAAATAGAAAGAAAAAGAGAAAGGAATAAGGATTTTCTGCGATTATTTTTCCGTTCGTGCTTCTTCAAAAGGAAAAAAATTGTCGATTACGTGATGACACGTCGCGATCGTGTTATGATGCCTGAGATTTTATTTCTAACAATTCCTCCGGTTTAATATTAATAAAAAGAAATATTATTAATATGTAGAAATATTTAATACAAAACGTAACCGTATATTTTTTAAAGATTTATTTTAGCAATTTTGTGAATTATATCTGTAGTAATGTCATCGCTTGAATAATTCATATAATAATTAATAAAATAAAATACTTAATATACTTAATAAAATAAAAAATATAATTACATACCATATATTGTTCCAGATAGATAAAATTAGCTTTCGTCGATCGATTTAAACAATCTAATTCTATCAATAGTAAAATATTGACAAAACTTTATCATCTTTTCTTATGGTGATTTTTCGAAATGTTTATAATGTACACTTTATGTATACGGTGTTTATATATATATATATATATATATATATATATATATATACAGATCCTGTATTCTCACGCGCGTTTCTATAAATC
This sequence comes from Anoplolepis gracilipes, assembly GCF_047496725.1. Classification (NCBI taxonomy): domain Eukaryota; kingdom Metazoa; phylum Arthropoda; class Insecta; order Hymenoptera; family Formicidae; genus Anoplolepis; species Anoplolepis gracilipes. The sequence continues at coordinate 11,522,358 of NC_132976.1, read as the reverse complement.
CGCGTTACGATACGTTAATAATCGTTGCAATATCCGCGCTTTAAAATGCGAAATATTCGAAGAGTACTTTTATGGACATCCGTTGCATCGTTTCGGCCTTTTCATATGCGTTTTTATGGCGCGCGCGTTCTGTAACGTCAGCATCATACGGTATGGAGATGTCTTACAACACCGTAAAGTAAACTCTTACACTAGGGAGCGGCCGCTGCTACAGTAACAATGATTTGTTTTTCGCTCGACAACTTTTGAGCACTCGCGCAATAACTATTCTGCGTAGTTTCCGCTTCCGTATACGGACAGCCATGACCATCGTAACGCCATAAGCGGGGAACTCATGAAGGAAAGAAGCGAGAAATGTAAAATCACACGTTGTCGCGATGATAGCAGTGTATGCGTATATAAATAGAGACTCTTCGTCATAATGTATCTCCCGGATACGGTAAAGTTAATGGTGAGTTAAGTTATGTACATATATCATAATATATAAAAAAAACATGAATATCATTCGCGTATTTTTGGCTTTTGATGAAATAAAATTATAAATTTAGATTTTTGGCAGATTTGGGTTGGCAAATTTACAAGTAACTAAAATTATTTCATTTGAATATATTTAATTATGTACTATATTAAAAAAGATACTAATATATAAATAAAAATATTTCACGTGTGAAAACTCAATATGATTTGCGAGCGGAGCAAAAGCAATCGCCATCAATATAAGTATAATGAATATATATATGTGTGTGTGTGTGTCTGTATATTCGATGTCTATTACCGCATTTCTATCGCGTTAGTTGCATTGCGGATTGCTATTTAGATACGCGATATTAATAAGCGACATTGGGAAGAAAGAGAGAGGAGCGTCTCTGCAGAGAGGTAGACGCGCCTAAAAGCCACTGCTGCCCGGGTTTTGAGCGGAAAAGCGAGAGATTCGTCTGTAAAAATCGCCTGGTACTGACATGCCGCGATTTATTAGTATCTTCCAAGTGACCGCGAATTCCACGTTGGCGAAAAGCGAATCATGGCACGTGTCGCGATGTATCGCGTCGCGTTACGTCTTAGTAATACGACTTGGCGTCGAGATAGATGAAGGTAGCCAGGGACATTATTAAGCAAATTAGGTGGATTGATCCGTCTTGGATTTAACGGTTGTTCGCTTTTATCAAACACGCCAGACTGTCTTTTCTCCACTACATCTTTTCTCTACTGTATTAATTTTGTGATAAGGAGCCAAAAGTTTGTATGCCAATATTCCTCAAAAGATAAAATTTAAATTTTGTTTTTCATAGATAGATTGGATATTTAATCCTTTCATTATCAATTTTGTTGACACTTATTTTTCATTTAATAATAAAAAATATAATGATATGAAATTAATATCTTGAAATTAGTATTGACAAGACAAGTCACAACTTTTTACAAGAATTATAAGTTTAATATGATACAAGGGATAATGGTCGAAAAGAAAAACTTAATTTTAATATCATACATACTTAAAAAATATTTTTATTTTTTATTTTTATAATATTTTCCCATCTCTTTTTATATCTTAAATTTGTATACATCAATTTTCTAAACAAAATTCATGATTTTGTTACACTTAATTTAAAAGCGCAATTGTTTAGCATCATGGATTCATATATATTATGGCTTTTGTTCTAAAAATAAATTTTTTCCAAAATAGACTTACCGAAAGATAAAATGTTACAGAACTGACGAGATATAAAATGAGATAGTAGCAATAAAATTTCATGAACAGCGCTATTCCGAAAGATTCGATCTATTTGGACAACATTCGAACGATACGCTTTCCGTGGATGATTGAATGGGGCAATATAGATTCTCGATCGTAAAACTATTTTTATTCGTTTTATAAAATATATTTTCACAGAGTGTCCGTCGCACGACTAGTGTTATGCAAAATTGAGGGAAACGACTGACAGTCCGCTGTTTACGGCCGTATTCTTGATAGCGTATCTCGAACAGCATTTCCCGCGTATGTTGCACGCGCGATGAAGACGATGCACGATGTCGAGATTACACTTAAGACACAACCGACGTATCTCGCGTAGCGATCTTTCGATTACCTCCCTCTGTTCAGGAACTTTCCTCTTGTTTTATCCTAATTCCTTCTTATCATTTCGTTATACGGCTTAATACCGACGTTTTATTTACACACTTTTCTTCAGTTTTTATACTTGTTCCGGGAGAATAAAACGTAGGTTAATAAAACGTAAACGTTAAACCTTTTAAAATAGCTCTTAGGAATTCTTTTATTTTGTTTTTGCCGTTTCCTGAATTGATAAGAATTGATTAGATGAGTTTTATGCAAGTATCATTATATAATAAACTTAACAGTATAATATAATTTGACGTGAGGAAACCAATATTAAAAAAATTATAGTGAGAAAGATGTAAAAATATTTTTTTATATTAACTTAAAATTTGCCAACTGCATTTCGATTATATCGATTTAATTATCAAAGTTATTTTTTAAATACTATTGGTTAAACAATATTTCTGTTAATTTTTTCATAATTATTTATTCAGTAAAATATTTATCAACAAACTTTATAGAATTCCGATTTATCTGAGTTGACCAAATAGCGATTATCCTGGTGAAACGTTGAAAAAACTCTACAACTCAACAATTTTAATTGCGATCGATCTAAAAGCAGGACACGCTATGCATCGGCTGGTCTAATGCTCGTTGTACACGATAGTGCATACGCGGCCAAACCATTATTGTCCGAGAGAAGAGGCAAAGAGGGAGAACTATATATTCTCTACTGCATTATATACTAACTGAGTGGAACAAACCGTATTGTATCCTACTGTCATTTGCTAAACGTAAATTAAACCACGTAATGAACGTAAATCTGTTATTAGATAACATAGTTTAATTATTGTACTTTACACAGAGTCGTGCGCACGATTGATCGTGAAATTATATACTTCTCTCTACGTAGTTTTTTTAGTCTCTTAAAATTACATAAAAAATTATTAGATTATATTAAGTGGGTAGCACAGTTTTGATTCTTTTTATTCCATGATTTAGAAAAACTCTTGTTGAAACAACACAACAAATGGCTTTCACGCAGATGTTATTTTCACTTAGGTATTTGTAAATTGTGTGAGCTGTCACTTCAAATACGCAGATATCTTGAGACTTCAGTATAGAATACAGTATGGTGAGAGTCGGTCGACTCAAGGCGGCTATGGTATAGTGCTCTATCCTTCACTTCGGCGTTTGTAAACTAACTTACCAACGTGATGTATTCACAGAGCATATACGTGTGCGTGCACGTGCATGCAAGTTCACATGCGAGACGGATTGCCGCTGACCCGTTGTTAAGTTAGTTCACCGTGCTCCGTGTCGCGCTGTCGGGGGAGTAGTTCTGCTAATTAAATTGGCGCCGCGCGATTGGCATGTGAGGCCGGCGAAAAATAGTGGTACGTTCCACGGGGCGACGTTGTCACGGTACTGGGTCAGCGGGAAAACTACTGACGGACAGCCATCGGCAAACTTTCGTGAATTTATATCCATTTAAACATTACCCTTAAATTTCGGCATAAATGGATATTATTAAGAGTAACGTTATGCATTAGTATTGATGGTTGATTTCAGGCAACTGTTGTGAATGCAGTTTTCATGTTTCACCTATCATTATATATATATATATATATATATATATATATATATATATATATATAAATTGAGCTTTATCTACATTAAATTTGTTAAAATCTCTTTGAAAGAGATTTAGGATCGTTTGTTCGACATTTTGAAATTTATGATAAAGAAGTTTTTTAGATTTTTCTTATATCAATTGCATACAAAATAATTATTTTAACAATCTTTTAAGCCATCATATTTAGAATGCAAATTTATGAAGTTATTTAATGGAATCTGTATTATAAAGAGAGAGAAAGAGAGGAATGCTCGTATTATAAATTGAATGTTAAATCAGTTTGAGATTTAATTTAATGATCTACGTTATTAAATACAATCATGTAAAATGTCTCAATTTTCTTGTTTGGAAATACAGATTTTTTTTCTATTATTTTTTGTTTGTTTTGTACGTTCTTCTATCGTCAACTCGTTCGAGTTCATTTCGCAAAGATTCGATGGAAACTCGGAGTATGCTTGTTCAATATAAGCTCGTCCTTAACTTGACAACCGGATCTAGAAAAAGCTTGACTTTTCCCTCTGAAGTCCCAAGGGAATCGAAAGAAAAAGATGTTTGCCGACCGCGATATTTTTGTCGTATCGCGCATTCGTTTTGTATTGGGGCTCACTTCGCAACTTTGAGTGAAAACTTCGAGCATGCTTATTCAATTTGAGTCCGTCTTTAATTCGATAAGTGGATCTGGCGCATTTGATTTTACGTCTTAAACTGAGGAAAGAGAAAAATGTCGACGTGTGCACTTTCTACTTTTCTTCATTATTTTGATCGCGCATTTTCGATCTACTTCATTTTTCTAGAAATCGAGTAAAAACTTTGGCACTGTGTTTGCTTGATTAACTTAAGTTCGTCACTAATTTGATAACGGGATGCCGGAGTGTGCTTGATTTTTCATTACGAAGTTCTCGAAAGGAGAGACATTAGAGATTTCCGTTGTTCTTGATTCCTCTTCTCTCAATCATATATTTATAATCAATTTTATTCTTCGCATATATTAATTATTTGAAAATGTGTGCTATTTTAGATCAATTAGTCATTATGTTCATATTCTTTTTATGTTTTGCTTCTTTATTATAATATATCTAATAATGAAGAAACAAAATATAATATGCAATACGAATTTAACGATTATTTAGTAGGTATAGATTTTCGTATTATTTTTAAATCAAAATTGTAAATTTTTACCCAATTTTAAGATAATTAAATATATATTTCAGAATCAGAAATTATTATTAATATTTGGAGATTAATGTCAAGTTAATAGTAATTTCTATGAAGTTGTAATTATAAGAGGAAATAAATAATTTTATGAATTTATATTCTCAAAGAAATAAATATCTAATTATTATTTAATTTTCTCTCTCTCTCTCTCTCTCTCTCTCTCTCTCTCTCAAGTGGACTTTATTATTTAATTGAAAACATCTAATGTATTGTATTAATAACTTGTATAAAAAGGAAAATAACTATTTGTTAGTGCAAAGTATTTAACCAAAACTGGAAAAAAATTTCTTGAAAAGTTACTTATTTTCAGATTTATTCGAAATTATTATATATTATTTTTTATAAACCGTATTGGTTTCAAACAATAAATGGATTTGATTGAGAGTATTGTTTAATGAAATTATAGTATTACCGCTTTTTACAACTCGCCAAGCACTTCAGTTTCGATACATTTTTGTTTGCATTTATTCCCGGCATAAATCTCGCGTGCGCGAAGTCGACCGAATGTATATCATAAATTCGCAACATTCGGGGGTGCAACATTGTTTTCGTGGATACTGGTTCGAAAAAGGAAAAACAGTGTTTGCGTAGTTTGTAGCGGGGGTAAAAAGTAACACGAGAATGAACGAGCGTTTCATTACACGAGGCGGAAGGAGCAACGGACGGAAGAGGGTGGGTTGGGAAACGACGAGGGGGTTAAAACGGAGAGTGGGAACGACGCGGTTGGTTACCGCGCGTAAACGCACGCTGCGCACAATTACAGTAACTAATCGCATTGTTTTCGTAGCTACGACACGACATAATACGTCATAACATTCAATCCAACCCCCGACCAACCCTTGATCCTTGGCTCGCCCCTTTAGGCGTTGACTCTCTCTTCCACCTATGCATCTGGAAATTGTTGTGATGTACATATCCCGAGAAATATAGATTCACGCACGTTTACCACGCACGCTGTTTGTTTGCAAATCCGCAAGAGTTAAAGGCATGCGTTGCACGCGTTGTTATATTTATCGAGCTGCGAAACAAGAATCGCCGAATTTTACATGTAAGCGAAATTAATTCGCAAATTTCGGTGATCATTAGAATCAGTAGAACTGACTATTATACAATATAATCATACATGTGGAACTACACACGTACCATAATACGTGCATATTTACTTAGCACACAGTATCATTTAAATTACATTAAGATATAACAAATATAGGAATATATATTTTGTATTAAAATATAAATAAATGCCACAGACACAATACAAATTTTATTTGCATAGAGGTCTCCCGATACAGTGAACAAATCGTGATTTAAAATTTTACTCTTCAGTATTAATAAAAATAATGTAAAGTCTAGATTAATTTTCAATAAAAAACTCGTTAGCCAGATGGTCTAAAGAAATAGAAGAAGCTATACGAACAAACGATTTCGAGCGTGCAAATGCGCACTAGTATTTCTATATTTCGTTTATTTCTTTAATTTTTTTTACTGATTCGCCTGCCATCCCTTACCATACCACCTCGAATTTACGGTGAAATTGTTAAACGACGTTTGAAAAATTCGTGGCACATACCACATCGCCCGGTTTCCCTGGTTTTCCTATGATCGTCGAATTTATATCTTCCACTTCCGTTGGGTAGGAATGCGAGTAAAGTTGTGGGTGGAGGAAAAGGGAGAGGAAACACGTTAGCGTTACAAACCGTTGCGCGGTTGCAACGGATCATGATTCTAAAGAGAACATTTCAAAGTGTTCGAAGCCTTAGTAGTTAATGTATTCGTAGTTTGTAATTAGAATTAATGTTTAGGTGTCTCTTAATAATAAATGAGCAAGAGTAGTACCATTTTCCTGGAATTTGAGATAATTAAAGAACTTGACCTATATTGGACAATCCTAACACAATATTGAAGTATTTTACATGCATTGTACAATATTACATAATGATGTAAAATGGATTGCTGTTGCCGAGCATTTATTATTTTTTCACGCAAGTAATAATTAATTAAATAAATCATAATTTACATAAATCAACATACGACGAATATGTTAGATTATAATTAAAATTTATATTGAAATGAGTCAAGTTCTTTGAGAATTTTGGAATTTATAAAGTAGCAAGAGAGAGAGTATTACCAAGTAAAGATCACATCAATTTGTTGTATGTAGCAATATATTTTACTTATTTTCTGTCACTATATTTTATTTTTATTATAATTTGAAAATAGAATGTGATGTCAAATCCGACCCCAATATTTTATCAAATATTACTAAAAAAGTACTTAATGCTGTGTTATATAATTTATTACCTTCTGTTAATTCCGTTTCACGGTCATATATCTAATTCTACCATATTAGCCGTTTGAGTCAAATCAGCATATCAGTGATACATTGAACGGAAATTTAATTTAAGATTAATTGCCGAGATATTCCGTGTTGGTAATTAAAACGCTCGTCGCGAGGAAAGTAACGATACCGAATTGTCGAACGACCGGAAAAGCGATGACGGTAGTAGCACTCTGTGTGCACAACATTCTGCGTACGATTATATTAAGCGCTCGTTCGAGGAACAAAGCGAGACGCGCGGAACTCGTAGATGCGATTACGTTGCGTATCGCGGCAGGATGCGCGGTGTGATAATAGCTATTTGCATTAACGATCCGCCGCGCTCACGCATGCGGCACGTCGCATGATCGCGGGCCGGTTGCAGTCTCGAGCCGGCCCGACTCAGTCAATCCACAATTCGAGCACGGTACATCAGAGAATCGTACTAACCCGACCAGGGATAATCGCGTTACCTTCCCGATTCTGATTACCGACCTTAATTAGACAATGGCAAAATGATGCGTAGCCCAGCCGAGAGCTTTCGCGATACGTGCTTGCCGTCGATGGCCTCCCATTTCGCAGCGCTTGATTATCCGATTAGCCGAACTGTGCCGCGTCGTTCGGACCCTCTCTCGAGGGATTAGCCCTTGACTTTTCTATCCAGTCTTCTTCGAATTTTCGCGGACGTCGATATTTACTAATCTTTCGTGACAGGGGGACAGGGGGATAATTTGAAATTATCGAACGTCTATTTTATTCCTCTACGAATTATGATTTTTCAAAGATCGAAGAGCATGATAATGTGATGCAAAATCTATTAATTTTTGTAACTGATTAGAGTGCATTTTTACTGAGAAGAATTTCATTCAATTAGAGTTGATAAAAGATGTAATTTTTCAAATATCTCACTTTCCTTGCAAAGAGTTAGAGATAGATTTTTTTAAATATTTACATCGGCAAATTTTCTATTTGTTATTTTACGAAGGAACAAAATCAGTTAAGCTTTATTAGCAACGGATATCTTACGTAACTTCGAATTTTGTACTGTCCAATTTGCAGCAAAATATCGAAAACATTCTCACTGTATCAAAGCATTATCTTCCTGCTCACGTTCGTCTCCTTTTTCAATACTTTCTTTCTTGTCGCATTGGTGCTGTGAAAAGAGCACAAGGGGATGCATTTGTGTTTCTTGATTTAAAGAAGTGAAGATTTAGATAAAAGCTCCTATTTTCTTGAATATAATTTAACGGGCGAATTGTTATATAATGTGGAATTTGTTAAATCTTACGAAAATTTGATCAAATAAGATATGTATTATAATTTAATATTTAAAAAATTTGTTTCTTAGCATTTTTTCATAAAAAAGAGAAATAATCTATATCTATCACGTCATAAATTATTTCTTCGATAAATATATGAAATGGCGTTGTCGCATTATTATTTAAAAAAAGAAGAATCTAAGTAATTATATAATTATATATTTTCCACGTTTTTCACTAAATAAGCAAGGAAATTTTTACCAGCATCCTACTCTAAGAAAGTTCTCGTTGGCGTCCATTGTCGAGAGTGTTTTAATTACCGATACGCATTTTTCTGAAATGTTTATACTCGCGATAAATCAGCCGCGAATAAAAGTCACGTCGCTATTTAAATGCCGAGATTGGGTGCGTCGCCGGTCGTCAGCCCTTGTCGCCAGGCGACAACGTGGGAGACGGCAAAGCGTTAGGAGACGCTTGTAAGAAATAATTGAAATGTCAAGGATGTTTGATTCATTTTCCGCAGCTTCTCATTTTACATCGGAAAATCTACAGATGGATGCGAGACGATTTGTTCGCTACAAAAGGGAAAGGAAGCTAGCACGGCGAGAAGAAGACGAGGGGCGAGATCGTGCGATAGGGCATGAGAAACGTCAAAGATTGCGGTATATCTGATTGGGCGGCAAGTCTCGGCTTTATAGGAATGCACTTATCCGATTGGCTCCGCGAATCAGCCGCGTCAGCTTCTTCGTTTGCTTCTTTTTCGTTTGATTCTTTTCTGTACTTCAGGTTAGACGATGATGACGACAAGCATCGTCGTTGCCGTTTGCTCACTGATTTTATTCCAGCAACTTTCATATCAGATACGATTTGAATTTCTTTAGAGAGCTTTGCTGCCTCGCTTCCGCCATCGGCGGATAGCGGTAGCTATGATTTATTATAATGCTAGTGATGGCTTTGATATCCTTGAGCCAAGTATCGAATACTCGCGGCGAATACAATAGAAATATTTTCGCTAGTTAATCATTTGAGTGAGATTTATAACAATGTTTTGAACTGTGTAAAATAAAAAAAGGTAGATATCTCTAATAGATCTAATAAATTTAAGCTACTGTAAGTTGTCAAAAAAGCTCGCAAGAAATAATCTTTCTAAAATTCAAAATTACACCCATTTCCTACGTTAACTATTTTCATATAATTTCTTATTTACGGAAGATATTTTTAATCTAAAGTTGTTTCAACTAGTTTCATTTGAGGTTGCACATAGGTAATTTCAGTGATATTATCAAGCTTTCGATCGGGACAAATGGCGGCAGCCGCCTTTTGCCTACGAGTCCTCATGGTCGTAAACGTTCGTCGGAGCAGGCAAGCTAGCATTTTCATTAGCCAAGATAATCTGTTTACTGTACGTTGCAACGATACGGCAATCCAGCGTTGCATACATACCGCTCTCGGAAACCATGAAGCTCGCAACACACTCAACCATCTCGTACGTACTCCCTCCTGCTCGCGTGGTTCCGCGCTGCCGGTGAATCTTGGGTGAACCGGTCATGAATAGTGCATAGTGGTCCGCGCCCGTATATATATATATATAGACGCCCTATATAGCGCACTATAGCGCAACGACGAAGTTGTTCCTAGCGCTATCCAAGCCCAGGCCGGCTGGATGCGCAGAGAGCGAATTGAATAGTGGACGTCATCTAATATACAGGTTGTCCCACATGTTCCGCTACGCGTCACGTCGTTTCGGCCTGACATTATTTATTGCCGCGGCGTTGGATACGCTGCGCTGTGTTCTAACCCTCTCTTCTTCCTCCCGCGTTCTCTCCCTCCCACCCACGATTGTCTCTTTTCCTCTTTTTCTCTCTCATCCTCTTGCCGGGCGCTTATCGCTTTCTATCTTTCTTTACTCTCTACCTTTCATGTGCTCTCCAGCGACTCTTTCCATTTTCGTGCAATACACGCTGATGCACATCTACATATACAGACTTCTTGCGCGACGCCTTGCGCGTATCGCAACATCCACCCCCGGCGATGCGCACCCTGGTCCCGTGCTTCCCACTCCGCCCAGTATTCCACTGTATCCTTGGATCTGTTTGTTTACCGCCGCAGCACAATTTCCAGTGATTTATACCTCCCGCGCGTCTCGGCCGGCTAGCTGCCCTCGAGTGGCTGTGCCGGAATAGCCAAGTTTTTCTGCCGTCCCGGGTCCAACGTTACATCAACAATGCAAACAATATGAAAGCCACGTGTAGAGTATTCTACATTATTACTTTATCCAACTAGATGTTTCTGTTTGAAGTAATTCAAGTAAAGTGGATATTAAAAGTAAAGTGTGATCACACATAAAAGAAAGCGATAATTTTTTTCTTACTTTTCATTTATGTAAATTACAACTCATAAATGATTTAATTAAAAGAGAATAATTTATTTATTTACTCTTTTAGTCTTTTAGTTCTATAATTTATTTCTTTTATAATTTACAACTTTTACCGTAATATATATGTACAAAATTGACAATTCAATTTAGATATTTGTTATCAATAATTAAATATTTAATGATATATTTACTCGTTTGTTAATTCAACAAACAGATTATTTATATGAATGAATGTAATATTCTTCTGTAATAATCATTTTTCTATATATATATATAAATAGAATTATCCAACTAGATGTTTCTGTTTAAAGTAATTCAAGTAAAGTGGATATTAAAAGTAAAGTGTGATCACACATAAAAGAAAGCGATAATTTTTTTCTTACTTTTCATTTATGTAAATTACAACTCATAAATGATTTAATTAAAAGAGAATAATTTATTTATTTACTCTTTTAGTCTTTTAGTTCTATAATTTATTTCTTTTATAATTTACAACTTTTACCGTAATATATATGTAGAAAATTGACAATTCAATTTAGATATTTGTTATCAATAATTAAATATTTAATGATATATTTACTCGTTTGTTAATTCAACAAACAGATTATTTATATGAATGAATGTAATATTCTTCTGTAATAATCATTTTTCTATATATATATAAATAGAATTATCCAACTAGATGTTTCTGTTTAAAGTAATTCAAGTAAAGTGGATATTAAAAGTAAAGTGTGATCACACATAAAAGAAAGCGATAATTTTTTTCTTACTTTTCATTTATGTAAATGACAACTCATAAATGATTTAATTAAAAGAGAATAATTTATTTATTTACTCTTTTAGTCTTTTAGTTCTATAATTTATTTCTTTTATAATTTACAACTTTTACCGTAATATATATGTACAAAATTGACAATTCAATTTAGATATTTGTTATCAATAATGAATTAAATTTAATATTGTTGTGGTTTCAATGTTATTCCAACAATATGAGACAAAAAGGAAAGATATTAATAAAACGTAATCTGTAAAACAATATATGTGCAGTTTGAAATTTATATGTAATGTCATTTTAACACCTAAAGTGCATCGGCAAGCTGACTGTGCGAAAAGTTAAGGAAAAGGGTCGAATTGCAGAACATATAAAATTAAATTATTCTTTATGTAGTCGCGCATGGTCGCTCCCGATGAAAGCGAATCTTCTTTAATTTTCCAGCAAAAGTCAGATCCGACGTAATGTTCGCATTCGTCGAGGCTGACGCGCGTGCCCTTCGTTATTATTCAAAAGTACTTAAGCCGATTTCGTCCGGACGTTATACCGCACTGGGTATTGTAATATCAAAGGAACAGTCGCTGGTCAGTTTCATGGACTTTGGTTGTCGCGCATTTATTCAACTTCCAACTTTTGCACTGTGGACTTTGTATTTCATGCCCCTTCGACTTTCCTCGTAAATGCGATCGTAAAAATTAAATATTCTTTGTTAATTCCATATTATATATTTTTTTTTGCTTTCATGTAAAATAAAAAATACATATATTGAAAAATTATAAAGTTTATAAATACATTAAATTACATAAAAAATATATCAATAGTTATATCAACATTTTCGTTTTATGTATATTATATTTCAGAAATATACATGTTATTAAAATAAAAAAAGAAAATACAAACTAATTAAGACTATTGTACTATTATCAAGAAATATCGTTAACATTTTATTTCTATTGTTTAGTAATATGTATCAAAGACAAAAAATATTTTGCGCATGGTAATCGTCCTACTTTTAACTACTTTAACAAGGTTTCAGGGGGAGTAGAGCGCTCACAAGGGAAGCGTGTAAGAATCTGCTACAATCAATTTTTCCGCGGAAACCACCCCTCGTGATCCATGCTTTGGACCCTTTACATGAAATATTAAGCTTCTAATACACGCACGCCCTGCTTTCATCCATTGCGGGTGTGTGTCTTACTAGTGTGAGCTAAAATCGGCCGGCGTAAACTTGTCTCTTTTTCTGCATGACCTAGATTACGTTTACCCGTGTACGGGTATCCGTGGGGTCGTATAAAATCAAGGGTGGATATATCGAATAAACCGATAGCGATACCAGCGACAACGTGAATGGTCAGTCACATCGACTGAATAAAGCATTATCAAACGATTTTTTCTATTTTAAAAAACGAGATATTTTTTCGGTACAGTTTAAACTAAACTTCCTTGCGTAATTGTAACTTATAGAACATATTACATACACATATCACTGATATATATATATATATATATATATATATATATATATATATAATTTTAAAAGTGACTTTAATTAATAAACAATAATGTTAATCGCGGATCACATTTTCACGGAGAAAGTAATTTTAACCTCCAGTAATATTCTTTCTTTTTACAAAACTTAATCCAATTTTAAATTGTAGTCTGCGTCTTGTTTTTCTTCTCTGGGACAGACAAAAAAACTCGATTATCTGAAAAAGCTCCTAGCTTTTCGAGCAGCAGCGCTGCTTTTTTGTAATCTTATTTCGATCTAAATCTGCACTCTTATTACTCTATTTATTTTCTATATTTTTCCCCTATCATTTAACGTGCTCGTTCAAATAGGATGGTATCCCTAGATCGTTCCGGAAGAGCAACTCTGCAGCTGCGTTATTGGTAATCGTGCATAATTATTCGTCGCGTCGAGCGCGATTTTCGGTCGACGAACCGAATGAAAAGCACGATGCAGACAATACGCTCAAACAAATATGATCCTGGTTAACAATTTAGCATAGGTGGTCGCGTAACAAAAGATACGTGTCGCTATGTGGTTGACGTGCTGGAGGATGGCGAAGAGAATTGGGAAATGAAATCTCTAAACACTTAATAGGTCGTGCAAATATATATCTCATCAATAACATATCATTACCGATTGTGTGCGTTCAATATTGCGAACAAAATTGAAAAAGAAGAAACGGACAAATATATATATATATATATATATATATATATATATATATATATATATATATATATATATATATATATATGTATAATTCGCGCATATGTTCTTTTTTTCAGCAATTAAAATTATTTATATTTTGCAAACATAAATAATTGCGACGAATGCAAAAAAAAAAAAAATATATACATAAAAACCATTACCATATTGAGCGATAATTTGATTTCCAAATATATCAATATTTATTGTTTTTCTCCTTAAACTTTTCCATATTCTTTTTTTCATTTCTTTTATCTATTTCCAATTAACTCGCGCGAATACTATTTATACAATATAATTGGGCTTATAACGCCAGGTAAATCCAAAGGGGTATCTCGTAACTTCTACGTTCTCGTTCGCGTATCTCTGTTAACCGACAAACTGCGATAAATCGTCGTTCCCACGCGATGATGGGGAAGGACGACGCAGTCCGGAATTTCGAGAAAATCGACTATGGTCGCGATGACGGTTGGTGCAGTGCCGGTGGTGCGGTGTGGTGCGGTAAATAAACGAGCGTGCATGCCCTTGCTCGCTCGTGGATATGGAATTATTGATCTATAGCTGTAGGGGCGATTTATGGTCGCGGATAATGCATTCGGAATGCGTTTAACGGCCGAAACGGAGTCGCCTGCGCCACCACGACCGACTGGCGACTTTGTTTAGGCGACTCAGGAGGAAGGGAATCATATCGGACAAAGGGCCGAAAACATTCCGGTCGTGCCACAGCGATTCAATTCGTTTTATCCGTCTTCTTAAAACGCAGAAATACGCGTTAATTTCGTCATTGTCGTATTATTTTTAAACCTTTTGAAAAGAGTATTTTGCTTGAATTTTATTTCTATTGGGAAGCTCGTTTTTAGCAATAAAAATATTTTATTGCGAAAGAGTGAGGAAATTTTATTCTCAGTATCTATGGTTTTTATTTTCCCTGGGGTGAAATTTGTCGTCTGGACTTGTATTGGTTGTAATACTGTAGATAAAAATTATAAAAATTGCCGCAATATCGTGATACTCAAAATAATTTGCACAATTTCGAAATGTATATATATATATATATATATATATATATATATATATATATATAAATATATATGGCTATTGTTGTAACATTTTATTTTCGCGACGTTGCACGCGGCTGGAGATAATTTCAAATATAATTTTCATTCGCCACAGATCATAAAATATCGCTCGCTATCGCGTATAAACATTGTATTTACATTTTAGAATGAGCTGTATCGACATTAAATTAATTAACAATACTAATTTAATTATCATGATAATACGATTTTTGCATATTGGCTGCAGTTATTCGAAGTACATTTGCATTTCAAAAGAAATGCTTAATTAAAGGAAATACATTTAAAATAATTCGATCTACGCAAACCTTTTTATACATTCATGTTTCTACTTAACTGTAAGATAACACGCTGCATTCATTAATTGTATGCGAACTACACATGAAATGTGCTCCCCGTCATACATTTTTTTTTTTTCACGAGTTCTGTATATTACAAAATTATACACGCGCGACTGAAACGAGCCGTTTCGCCGCGTTTTTTCGCACGTCTCGACGAACCCCCGAGAAAATTGCGACACCACCGCCGTTCTAGACTCTCCCAACCCACAGGTCGATTTTCATCCCTTGCCCCGCGCGTCCGCGCGTTTCCTTCGACGTTCGGGTCGCAAAAAGCGAGCTCTCGTACCGAGCTCTCTCGCTTCATCCTCTCGACGAGAGCCGGTCTGAGGCTGTTTTGTCTTCTCGCGCGAGGACATTTAAATTGCGCGCTGCGCTGGTACCCTTTAAAGGCCGTTCCTCTCACTTCAACCCTTTGCCCAGCGACGCAGGCGAACGGAGGAAAAACGCGCAGCCATGCACAATTTTACGGAAAGCTGGGCCCAGAATTGCCGAAGCGACGAAAGGAGCCGCGTGAGAAAGAACAAGACGATAAAAGAGAAAAGGGAATATGGAGAGGGAAGACGAAGAATGACCTATTCGATGATATTCACTACACCTAGAAGAGCCAGGCGCAAAAGGAAGGAAAGTCGCGTACATATATACGAGAAATAACTTGCAAAAATTGCATAAATGAAAAGGGTAAAAATTAGATATATCATCTCGGATTAAACCAGAGTGCATAAATAAAATGAAACTACCTGCTGATGTAGGTGCCGCCATCCTGCGGGGAACACAGACAGTTCAGAAGGTCGAGAGACGCGTATCTATTTTTCACAAACCGTATATTTGCACGCCTTGTATGTGCTCACGACCGCGAGCATAAACTTCGATAAATTTCTAACGACAAGCGCCTAATAATCCTGAGGGTCTATCATCTTTTACTCATTCTTACTTCTACAGAGATATTTTCTATACAAGAATTTTTCTATTACTCATGTTACATTGTTATTCAATTGTGAGAGGTTTATTTTTTTTTTTTTTTTTGTATCTCTTAATGAGCTTAATGTAGAATTATTGTTTATTGTTATATATTTGATGCTAATTAATTTCTCATTTCTCTCTCTCTCTCTTTCTCTATAAATAATTACAATAAATTAAAATGCTCGCATCACCGTGCAATGATCGTTGTGCCTAAGATGATAGATATATTTTGACAGGTCGAATTTAATGAATTCGTCTTGTAATTTACCAACTTCTCGGAAATCTTCGCTCTCTCTCTTTCTCTCTCATCTCCGTTCTACATTCTCGAAATCTATACATCACTCTTTCGAAGAAAACGGCACAAATAATTATGACGGACCCAAGTTTTCGCGACTTGGTGCGATAATCGACACGCTTCGAGTGCCAGATTTAATCGGTGCGGGGTCGAATTTAATGAATTCGTTTCGCAATTTTCCGGCTTCTCGGGGTGCCTTCGACGTCATCTCATCATCTCGACTTTCTCAACTTTCCGGATTTCTCTCGCGAGTCCCGCTGCTCGTCGTCGGCTCTTATGAATCAAATTGGAATCGAAAAGCGATAATTACACCGTCGTAATGGCCGCCTTAAATACGGAACGAGCGTTCTCCTTTTTCGCGTTCCCTGTCCCTTCACGTTGGATGCCGCGGCGACTAATATAAACTGACGGATGAGAGAGAAGGAGAGAGAAACGCGGTGGGGAGGGGAGAGGGAGGGAGAAAAGGAGTTGAGACATACAAAGCCTTCGAAGAAAGATGGGAGAAGGAATTGGGGGATAGCAAATGGATCCCCTTCGCGATGCTTCGAAAACGGAAATGAACGAAATGGCCGCTAAGCGAAAAAGCTTCCCTTCTTTAAGCCATTGAAACCATCTAGAAATGGACGATGATTCGTTCATAACTGGTCGAAGACGAAGAAAAGAGGGTCGATTTTTTTTTTTTTTTTTTTTTTTTTTTTTTTTTGCTATATAATCTCATCAATTTTTTGTCTATAAAAAATTATCGAGTTGTCATAAAATATACCACTATGGATAAAATGCACGCAACGTATAATTAATATATTATCTATATGCAATAAAAAGACAAATTGTGCGTATGATTATGATTTAAGATCCGTACAACTTTTCATTTTACGTTTCTATAAAGTCTTCCTTATCTACTTTTATGTCCTGTCAGTGAACTTGACACTCGGAAGGGCCAATATCTCACTTTTATCATTGCCGGGAGCACCTAACCTGCTTCGTTTTGAACGACGAGAGAGTGATCATTATAATAAGTTTGGGAGATGATGCGGCATTAGTGTCGAGTACGTTGGCGGGCGTATTTGTCAATAGATGGCTGTTAATGACAGCGGCCCATCCCTCGGCTCGCAGCCGCTGCTACCCTATTCTACGTTCATCCCATGTTCATCCCAGTATTAAACTTTCCGTACCATTAACATACGTAAATAACCCATTGTGTATGTGTTTGTGTGTGTGTGTGTGTGTGTGTGTGTGTGTATATATACTTATGAACAATATTGCAAATGTAATCTGAATTCCATAGGAGGAAATGCATTATTCGCTTTGACATATATGTATGTATATAGTATTCAATATCTTCCGATCAATAAAATCCTAAATTTATATAGATCTTCCATTAGTATGATGTTCAACGCTTTAACTCAAATTTAGCAATTCAAGGGAATTACTTTATGAATAATTCATACGTTTGAATTATGAAGTTTCTGTTATAAAATTTATATGTACATGCACACGCTTGGCGAACATAATAATATATATTCTGTGTTGCCCAAGCACGTTCACGTATTTTACAATGGTCAGTATAAGACGGTCCCAGAAAATACGTACATTGTGCGAGTATCGTATAAAAGAGATGCGAGAGAAAGCAGCCAGTGCAGAGAGCATAAGTTATTCTTGTGTGCGCCAACTATATATCGTACACGCGGCAAGAAAGTTATCACCGAAAGGGTTGATACGTACACATACAACGTCAACGTACAACGGTATTAGTCGACTGCATCTCGCGTAAAAGGGAACGGTGTCGACGGGCGTCGTCGAACGACGAGGATAACGGACGGAGGCTGTGATGAAGACGATGAAGAAGAAGGGGAGACGCTCGGGGGCCGCTCGTAAGCAATAAACCTTACGCCTCGTGGCGCCCACGATGGGCATCAAACCGCGGCGGGCCCTAAACATTCCGCGCGTCTATAAGGCGTTAAACGTAGTAACTTTATCGCCACACGACCAATCGGGATGCCAAGCCGAGAGGCGCCTTTTACGACCGTGCGAGACTTAGCCGCGCGTTCTGATACCCCGGTTAACTTTCCCGATCGTTATCGGCGACGCAGTCACGGTCATCGTTACATGCATACATCGGCGACGCGAAAATGAAATGGAGATTTGTCCTCCCCAGTCAAGCACATCCGCACGTTCATCCTGGAAAAATCACGTTTACGACGTTACATTTACCAGGTTCCAGCTTACATCGAGTCGTATCGTCCGACATCACCCTCGTATCGCAGCGAATAGACCGCATCCGGCTGCAATAGTAACATCTCTTATCGCCGCTTCCTCTTGATTAGGTTGCGGACGTAAAAGTGCAAGTAACTGCGGAAGAAGGTGGAAAATCGTGGTAGTTAATCGCATGAGCACATCAGCATTCGAATATACACCCATCGGATTTTTGCTTAAATTATAACAATGCGATCAAACGTGCAAATATTGCTGTTTTAATATTTACATTTTTAAGTACATGGATGTACTTTTTTTGCGCGACATTTATTGTGTTAAATACGTAGCTGTTTAATGCTGAACATTTTATTCATTTAATACGAAGATGATATGTAACGCTGTTATCGATTGATATAACATGCGGATAAAAAGTTAATTTGTCTGACTACTTAGCAGTTGCAGATAATTAAAGAACATAACGCATTCTTCATTTCGTCTTTCATATTATAAATAACTAATTAAATAATTTATTAAAAACAAAAAAACTTTCTGTTCTCTCTGTACGGTTCTCTCCGCTTGCTTCTCGGAGTGAACACCGGTAATCTTGATGGTTAATTTAAATGCAGAAACGGTGGAAGATCCGCGTGAAATTAAAGGCGTGAACGACGAACGGATTGCATTAATTTCCGATGATCATCCGCAAAAAATTCGAGATAATCAGCGTGAAAGGCGCGAGCAATAGAACGAGAAAGAGTCGAGGGTTCAGCTTTTATCGGAGCGGACACCTCCAGGGTACGGCAACGATGGTCACCACGGTTCTCTCTAGAGATCCTCGTCGCGCGGCCCAGGATCGGCGCAATATTCGAGCCCTTACTCTAAAATCTGTGAGGCAACGCGGTACTCTCTTCCTCTTAGCTGCAACCGCCGCGCTGTTGCTCAGAACTGATCCATATGTAACACGAATGAATATTCAACCTCGCTGCGAGAGTGTCATCCTCTCACTTGGGTTACCGTGTCCCAATCTCTCTCTCTCTCTCCCCCTCTTTCTCTCTCTCTCCCCCCCCTCTCTCTCTCTCTCTCTCCCCCCCCCCCCACTTTCCATTGTTCCGCCATCGTTGTCAACGACGTCGTGGTGAACGGCAACAGCCGGTGATGCCACAACGACGACGTTGGCTTGATTCTTGCGAGAAAGAGAAAGATAGAGAGAGACAGAGAGATCGTAAGTGCACCGATAACGTTGAACGACGATAGCGCTATCTCCTTGCTGACGACGTCCTGCTTCTCACTGCGTTATCCCGGATGACTACCGCGGTAAATGGGGGACGAAAAATTCTGTCTTGCTAGTGAGTGAGAGACGGGGAGAGAGAGGAGAAGGAGAGGAATTTATTCGGTACACGAATCTCTCATTAAAGAGAGAATAAATACATTCTGTATGAAATTGCAAGATTGGCCACAGAGACTTGTCAATATATATAAAATGATACATTGTTGTCAAAAAAAAGACTGAAATGGAATAATGTTGTAAGCACACTTAAATAATTCATATGATGTAGGATAAGACAGGATTTATTATTTTATATAATAAGAAGGGAGAGAATAAAAATGTATTGTCAGATGGTCAAAGTGGATCTCAATACTTAAGAGATGTACACAATTGCCGCGCACGACAAACATTATGTTCGCCCTTATGAGAGAACAAGCGAAAGCTCTCGTGAATGCGAAAGGTGGAAGTAAGCTTGCTGAAGAAATATTTGTTTACTGATTGGGTAAATGTGAATTTTTCGTAATACGTTGCTGTCGGAAATGCCTATGGAGGATGACGAGGCGGGATTCAGACAACATTTGTATCGATTTGGTACATAAATAACTGCACCGTCGAATGCGAGAGCGTTTTAACGAACGCAACGAGATTTACATCGGTTTATGTTAACGGTTTTCACTTGGGATTTTCCATTTGATATTTCTTTTGATGCTTTTAATTATGTAAATGGCATGCGCGCTTCTATACATGCAATTTTTGTATCTCTTACAAATTTGGTAGCTTTCTCTTTCTCTGAGCCGGGATAAAATTCCATTTCTACAGATTAAAGATCATCCGAAATAAAGTACTGCACAGATTATAAAGTATCTCATATATATTGTGATTCTATTTTACTAAAAAAAGGAGAACTTTTCAACAGGATTTATTCTTTCACTTTTTTTTGACAAATACATAATCTCCGAAATTTTATTCTATATGAAAAACCTTCTGATTTTCTATCTTTTTATTTTATAATTTAAAGCTTATAAAAAATATTTTTGAGAGAGAAAAAGAGAGAGGGAGAGATGTTGAGCAATTTAAACGTGTTGTTTCGTAATAATATACACATATATATGGAGAATTTAAACTAAAGATAAATAATATAAAAAGATAAAATATATATATATATAATTATATTTCGCATTGCTTGAATAGAATTATACAGAATTATTTCTTCTCGTTTTTGATGTTGTCAAAGATAAAGCTGAAAAATAAAAATTGAGAAAACTTGAATTTGTAAAATAATAGTATATTTTTCAATCTACGTGTTTTATTTAACATATTCGCACCAAGATGTAGTACGTTGTTTTTATGCAATAAATCGAGATCGTAAGTATCCGTTGAGTTGGAAAAAATTGGCTTCGCTTTAGCAATTCTTATTTGGCTTACGAACGATAACGCGACTACTAAACGATCTCATACAAATGTGTTTACCGCGAAACTTCGGCGCGAAGACCCAGTTTACGTTTCCCTTGGATGCAGAAGGGAAATTCGAGATTTATCGTGCGCGCGTGCGAGCTGAGCTTTTCTCGAAATTTATAGGGTCAAAATTCGCACTAGAATTTCTTTCGCCAGCGCCAATAATTTCACGCGCAAAACTTCATATTTGCTGTGCTACGCTGTAGTGTAAATAAGCGAAATTGCTTTCGTGAAAGTTTGGATGTTGGACATTTCTTTCCTTTGCTATGTCGACTATGTTTTTCAGAAAATGAGCAGATTAATCCGTTTTTTAAATATTTTAATATTATTTTTTAACTATTATTTAGAAAACGCAAAGAACATGTGAAACATGTTTCTTTTGAACAACGTTCCATTTTTTAATCTATTTCATGTTAAAAGACAAAAGATAAAAGATACCTACAAAATGATTTGCATTTTAATAAATTACATTCTCAGAACAAAAATAAGACGGCTTAATCTTTTAATTAATTTTAAACAAATTTTAGCGAAAAGAATCCCCCTTAAATAATGATATATTTAAAATTTAAAGTGAGCGTATATTGCAAAAAAAATTCTTGCAACAAAATATTCTTTAAAAAGACGTCTGCATTAATTTTGCTAGGGAAAGTAATTATTATACTACGGCGAGAATCTTATTATGGAAGAATTCCTTCGAGAATATCAGCTAAGAGATAGATCGACTAGATAAGTAACTGTTACATAGATTATGCGATTATATGGAGAATACCACAGATACTTGAAGCTTTTTCAGCAGTAATTACAACAATACGGCGGAAAATAATTTTTGTTTGAATATTCCCAAGGATCGATCTTCGGAGAGAGCATCGCGAAGAAGCTGACGATACTCGAGGGAACTCGAAGGTTTTAGTGGAAACGGTTGAAAGTTGGAAGAGCATTGCGCGCGTGGCGCGTACCGGCAAAGAAATTTATGGCAGTTCGACAAGACTTTATGCGATCTGCTCTGTGAAATTGTTTTATGCATTTTCCGTAACCGTATCAGCCAGCTTGGCGAATGACCTGTCCGTTGCTGATTGCTTCTCGCATTGGTCAGCAGATTTATATATAATATGATCGTATTATTGTTTGAGAATAATTATGAGATAATTACACAAAGAGTAAAAAAAAAAGTATTTGCATGATACTCTTTCTTTCCTGCGTTTTCTCCTTCTCTTACCTTTTTCTCATCTGCTTAATATACGTCACAGTCATGTGTTGGCATTAACAATGATAAGCGAGATGTGCGTTCCGAGCGATTCTTCCTGCCTTCGGTTTTTCTGATAAAAAATTGGAGATGGTTCAGTGCGTCGAAAAAGGCCCGATGGGAAGAGCTCGCGGCATTTGCGGTATGCGGTATCTGGTTTGCTTTGTCCGAATTTTTGTGTCCATTTATCTGCACATTCGTTCGCCAATTCTCTGGTATCCTCCGGCCAGGACTACCACCATCACTAGTACCGGCATCCCTTGTCACCGGCTTTCATTTCTAAAGCCAGCAAGCCCTTCTGACAAGCCCTTCTCTATATTCTCTGTCTCTTTTTGCAACGTTTTCTCTCTTCTTCTATCGCTATCTCTGTTTCTGTTTATCTTACTTTTATTTTTTGCTTTCTTCAGCACCGAAATGCCTTTGTTTTTGCTGACTGCTTCGTAGTGTTCTAAGCCCGATTGCAATTTCGACGAGCTTGTCTCGTTTCTATAGCAAGTTGATACTATCGAAAGACAATAAGAGACCTACCATCAGATACCTCGTGTTTTTCTTTTTTTAATATGAAAGAGGTATGAAAATTCTTGACTAATACAATTGAAACTTACAAAATACTTTAAATTAATAATTTGTAGAGCATCATGGTTCTGTAATTAAAAATTTAATTGAGCGAAAAAAAAATGCATATTTGTATTATTTTTTTCTCATGTTTTGTAGAAATATATAAGATCTTTTTTATTCGCTTTTCAATTTTTATTAAAGTAGGTTGATGTATTAAATGGCGCATTCAGAAAATGTCGGGAAAAGTTTGCATTTTTAATGCCGCTCAAACCAGCAGAAAGAAGTGACTTTTTCATTACGAACCTTCACCTGGCACTTTGCTTACCATTCTTCAGCGACCTTTTCGAAATAACTTTCTCTCTTACTTCCTCTCTTTTATTGACTTCTATTACTTCCTCGAGAAGTCGAGGAAACGTCTTGCGACGCATTTTCCGTTTCTTCGTCATGGTTTCCGTTAGCGGTTAATAGAAATAACGTGAAAGATAGCATTGCCCGATTGCTTTATTTACTTGCGAAATATGAGCTTTTCAACTTGTAAAGGTTTATCGGTGTAAAATTTGTAAAGTACGAAGAAAACTGCAATTGGCTTGTTAATAAATAATATGTAATATCAGAAATCTTTTAAATAAAAATTAAATAAAAAAAGGGATTCCAGAATAATGATATCAAGTATGCGATCTTTTTAAAATAATAAGAAAAATGAAAGCAATCAAAAATATATAGAGTAGACATTTATTAATAAACATATTTTTAATTAAATATAATAATTTCCAATTCAGAATTCGTACCATTAATTTTGTTTAGGATAAATCCGTTCGCGTGCGTACACGCGCAAAACGAACTGAGCAAGAAGATAAATGAAATCTAGGAGCGGTCGTGTCGAGGTGTGGCTTTCGAAAGATTCGTGATCGACCCGAATAGCGATTTGACGTAACGCTATTAGTATATCCGTCGAATTGTTCGCTAACACGAACACGTTCTATGTCAAACTTTTGCTTATCCGATTCTAATTTCTACGTGCGAGTTTCATATTAAATATAGAAACAGAGATAATGCTTGGAAACATTAAAAAAGCATAGGATATTTTTTAAAATATATATACTATAACTTTGATTGTGTCTTGTATTAATATTAACCCTTACGATACACACATGGGTCCATTCGTGTCCGATCGATCTCTATCCATTGAAATTTCTTAAAACTTCTAAGCGCTTCTAAATTATATTCCATTTTATTTTTTTTTTCCAAAATGAATTATGGATATTTGTTCCAGAAACTTGAAAGTATTTTTACGAATTTTTACAGATTTTTTGAATCAATTTAAATAAATGAAAAAAAAACGGTCGGACTTGAAATACCCATGTGTGTATGGATGAGGCACCTAAATGTAGTGTGTATCGTAAGGGTTAATCTTATATATCAATGTTTATTTCTTATTTAATAATTATGCTCTTTTCAAAATTATATGGAAAAGAATTTAATTTTTCTTATAAAAATTTAATTCAGTTTTATAAAAAAAAAATGAAGTTATATATATAGTTATTTTAATACATAATATACACTAGATTTTATATTTAATGAGCAGATGTATGGGGTGCTGCAGCCTATATTTATCAATGTTAAACTTTCTCAAACATGTTAAACGCACTATAGTTTCAAAATTCAAGTACCAGCATATGCCAATCATGTTACGGAAACGTGTCTTCGTATTCGCATATGTCGCGTAATCACCATGAGACGACAGCTGGACGTGCAAACCTGATCGCCTAACCTCGACGGATCGGAAGGATGCGGGCTGTGAAGACAGGCGCTTATTGAAGTGCAATTAATCAAAACGGCAACGCGACTTAGGGACAGGCGTTGGTGGCGATACACGTGTACGATCACGTCAGCGCGGATCCTCACCGGCGACGTCGATCCCCGGGTCACCGTGCCGTCGCGAGCCCTTGGTGGTGATCGATCGATCGCGCTTCGGGGTTACCGCAAACACATAGATACCGCTCTGCTTCGATTCCTCTTGGGAAAGCGATCTTGACGGTCTTTGATAGCACAGCGCTTCATGAATGTGCAAAGTAGACAGAGCACTGGCGGTGGCTCTACAAATCGATACCCAGACGAGAAAGTATTGCTATATATCCCATAAAAATCAAGATTATTATCGTCATGTTTTTTAGATATTTTATTATGTGTAAGAGACTATTATTTTTTAGTGTTTATGAAGTTATGAAGTTACGAAATTTACATTTTTTTTCATCCTCACAGAATATTCCGTTAGTAGAGAATGTTTGATGCTGGATTTTCTGTGTCTTCAAAAAGAAATATATACAGAAAGTCATACTCTACTACTTGAAAATATAATATTCTCGTTATATTATGTGTGCATCGCGTGAATATAATGTTATATACATATATATATATATATATATATATATATATATATATATATATATATGTATATGTATACGATAAAATTTTCCGTTTGTTGCTTCGTGTAATTAATAATTTATTTATTTCTTTGAATCTAAATGGCTATACTTTGTCAGCAATACTGGCATTTCGCCTGAAACGTTATCTCGGACGACCTCGTAACCTGTAAAATTTTGCTGCATCTATTCGATAGTTTACATGGAGGTATCAGAGTTATCATTACACAAGTGACGGTATCAAAGCTATTGCTATAGAGTTGGTTTTTGCGGGTTTTCCAGCGTGCGGGTTAGAAGGAACGGTTCACGAAAGACGTCCTATAGCTCACCAAGAAGGAACAAGTCGCGCTGTGGGTCGCTCTTTGATCGCGTTATCAGGAAACAATAGCTGTTTTGCCTGGCTTCGCTCGACTTTGATCGCCCGCCATCCCGGGAAGTTTGCCTAACCCGGGGAGGGCCCTTTGAGCGCGCGCACCTTTATCGGAATTCCCGTCCTAATGGACTCTTACGGGAAGTCTTTGCTTTTGCTTGCTCTCCCTCTGCGTCTCCAAAACTCGGCCGACGTCATGGTCTCGCGGATCTACTCTCGATGGCCCGATAATTTCTACCAAGGTTGATTTTTTTGCTCGTAACCCTTATCGAAAAGCAACCTCAATTCTACGGCGGAAATATATGAGAGGAAATGTATGAGAAATATATACTTCATAATTACTATCATATAAATTAATAATAATCGATATTATATTAATTATGTTTTTGTTTTATACACATATTTCTCTATTATTTCAGAATTAAATTATATAACAAAATCTGCTGTGAATATATCAATATGTGCATGCAATGAATATGTTCCATCTATTAATAATAATGCCAATATTATAGAACATTACATTATTCGTCTTTCATTCTCAATAATAACATATAGATATTATATGCGCTATCGCTTTTCTCATTAATTATCTATACTATATATTATATTAGATCGTATATCATTATCATGTATATTCTTAAAGAAGAATATTCGTTTTAAAAATATGTAAAAAAATCTATACACAAACATGTAAAAAAATTTATTAAAACTAGAAACAAAACTCTAGTATGAAAGCGTCAGAGAGAGAGAAAGAGAGAGGGAATGAAAATAAAATTATTTTCATTTATTTAGGATAGAAGTAAAAAACAAATTTTTGTGAAAATCTTTGCAATTATCGCGCCATTATAAATTTTTTTTACTCTGAAAAATGTTAAATATAAGCTGTAAGATAATATTGAAGCAATGTGATTTTACAAGTACGATAATTTTATTCGAATCTTATATAACTTTTCTTTATAATTTGGATCTTATCGTTCGTGAATTTCTATTCTTCTTCTTGAAAAAGAAACGCAGATGTGTAAGATTTGGAATATGTTTTGTCGTAATTCTAATATTTGTTACGTATAACACAATCTTGGAGAACATTTCACTTTCATAATCAGTTAAAGTTCCAAGTGTTAGTAACGCGATATCCATTATCGTGGATGTTTTGCAGTCAGCGAGCGGCAAGTCCGTGTCATTAGCGCGTCTCTGACTGATCCCCATCAGTCATCTTTACCCATTGGATGACAACCGAATTCGCAGTGCGCCGTTCCAGATTGATGGATCCCCGTCCCTTTCTCGGTATATCCTTTGCGCATTGGGGATGAAAATCTACCGTAGCGATTCTACGCGCATACATCTGCCCGATGGTCCGAGCAATCCACTGGCCATTAGTTTCCAAATTATTACGTTTCCCGCTCGTGGACGGTAAGAAACGTTTATGCGTGTCACGATGATTTATGGGCTCGCTTGCTCACGGACGTAGGATTCCTTATATGTGACCGAATGTAATAATCAGCGAAGAAGGAAAAGAGATAGCTACAGATAAAGCTAATGATATCTCTGTCTTTGACATATTCCTTTTACTTTTTTTCATACGTGTAAGTAATAAAAAAACTCAAAGCGACAACAACATTAGCGCGCGCAAAAGTTAAGCATATTTTTATTATACATAACTTTAATTTTTTATTATTATATACAAATTATACAATTTTTTCTTTGCCTTACGATTTTATCTTATATGTATATTTCATATATATATATATATATATATATATATATATATATATATATCGATAAAAAATACTTCAAAATTATACCGAGAAAGAGACGAAATCCATCAATTTAAGACGAATATAATAGTCATCCATGGGTAAATATAATAATATAATTAATTAAATGTAATTAAAAACATAAGTCATTTATATATCTATAAAAGTAATATTTTAGTTGCGCAGGATAAAAAATTCTAGTTATTTTTTTCATGTAAATTTAAATTAAATTCATAGAATTTCTAATATGATTTCTTGTAGGGGAAATATGTAGTACACAAAGCATCTTTCATATTTTAGATTGTGTATTGTGTCGTACAGAAAGAATCTTATAAAAAAATATAATAAAAATATAAGAATAACTTTTTCTGTAAAAAGAAAGATACTTTAAAAGATTTTTTTAAAACCAGTTTGATTTTATCAAACACTTCTAAAGCAAGGCGAGCAATTTTAATGGTTTCCAAACACAGCGCATATTACAATGAAACCGATGTTGCGAACGGCTACACGTTTTATGTTTTCCGGGGCGATGTATGCGAACAGCGCTTTTATGGTACCATAGATTCATCTCGCGAGCTCGATTTTATCATCGTAAAAGTAAACTCGATGGCGTAGAATACGCGGCTGAAAATGACTCTTCCTAATTTATAAAAGTCACGGTGCGTTATAATGATCGGAGATCTCGGATCTTCTCCCTGGGAGACGTTCCCTTTGGACTTTTCTTTCTATTAGAACGAAGGAAGGAAGTAGCGCGTTCGACTTTAACGTTTACGACGGGCATAAAGGGACGACCTTCGGATAAAGAGGGAGACAATTGTCCGCCACGTTCGGAACCTGCAACCCTTCTTTCGTCTGCGATCTTTCGCAGGACGATGCGTCGCGATCCAGCGGGATCGGAAACGGACGACAAACTCGCTGACTCGATACCTTCCGTCGGCTGATGTTTCTGATAAAAAAAGGTCTGTTCTATATAATGCGCGCGAGGACGGTCACCGTTCTCTATCTAAATCTAAAAAAGTATTCTCGAAATTTTATCCCCAAAAGGATGAGTCTCGGTGCGAACATGAACATATTCCGCAGCGAATTATGAGATGGAAGTCGCACTCTTTCGTGTAATTTGAAAATTGCCCGAGGAAAGAAAATCGCGATACAATTCTCGACGCGTTGTGTTTTACTTCGGCGATAAAAGTTTACGCGATGAATATTTCTCGAGAAGTACGAAAGGACGTTTCGCAATTCTCAAACAATTTTCATACATTTATGTTATTCACACGATATTCAGACTCTACGCGAATAATTTAATATTATGCGGATCAAATGTAAGTAGATACCGAAAAGAACATATTTTGCAAAAATAATAAGAGTTTTTTTTACAAACATTGAGAAAAAAACTTATCTTGTGACAATTATACAATATATCTAACTTTGATTGACGGCTCTAATAATTTTAATCTCACGCTGACAATTCCAAAGAAAAAGCTTTGAAAATTTTTTCTGAAATTACTAATAAAAGATATCTTATCTTTGTTGATAAGTTTTAAATGTCATAATCAAAATTCAAAACAAAAAGTTTAAGAGAAAAATTGTTAAATTGATAAGATATATGTTTCTAGACAGGAAGATATGCAAAATTAGATATGTATCGTAAAAATTCTGTATATTTTATAAAATTATTATTGTGCTCTATATAAAATTTTAGAGTTCATTAAAAAAATTGTAAACTTTATTGTAAATATATATACGCGCTTATCTTTTTGTATATTTTTTTATATATTATATATATATAAATACATTTTTATTTATGTTAATATATTATTAAACTATTAATTATCAATTCCCTCTTTAAATTCATTTAAAAGTTTGTTTTACTATATACGGTTTTAAGTTATTTTCTCCAAATAAAATGTAACATTCTTTTCATTAGAAGTAATTTTAATTGACTATTTCTCTTAGTTTTTATGTTAAAAAAGTAAATAAATAAAGACGCCTTTATTTATATAAAAAAAACTTGTCAAATAAATATTAGGGATACTAAATTCGTGAAAATTGATGCAATCACTTGAGCGTTAAGGACAGCGACGGCATAGAGAGGAATGGAATCGTTCGTAATAGATGAAAATAAAGCTGGCCGAATCGGAAGACGGCCTCGAATCAATTCGTATTCATTTAGCGCACAGGTGTTGCTAACGGTGAAAAATTGTCGTTACCTTTTTCGTAGTGTTCGCGGCCAATGAAAGGCACTCGTTATTTCGCGTCGGCAAACGATGCCACCTCACAAGGGTGGATACGGAACTTTCGAATGATTTATCATTCGCAACATTGTCTCGTCGTTCTTTCAACGAGAGCAACTGCAAGTATTTCAGAGCGAAGGGGAACTTTTCGCTATTGTTATGCGTAAGTGTATATTCACGAACGACAAAGTGCGATTTCTTACGTTATTTTCAGTATCGTATTGTACCTTTACTATCAATTTATTGAGCACAACGACAGTTTCTTCACAATGAATCGATAGAAAAATATTAACGTTGAATTCTTTGGAAAACTTAATTAATTTCTTTAGCTTTAGTAATGCGATTATATACGTATATAAGTTATTGTATAATAATTTGATAACTTATCGTTATTTTTCAATTTTTTGTTGCAGGTGAGTAACAATCCATCATCGATCGTGCACTTTACGTCGTAAGTTAGGCAACTACGAAGAGAAATAAAGTACGATAAGTATTAGACTTTCGAAAGACGCGATCGCGATCATATGAAGCTGTATAGAACTGAAAGTAATAGTTGAAAAGTAATTCAATCATCAATAGCATATGTGCGAAATCTCGTCTATTAACTTGGAAATAAACTATATTGCTTCTTTGAATTTAAAATTGGTTAAAAAAAGAAATGCGAAATTTTTGTTCATTCGGGAAGAGTACGTAATGTTGATACTAAAGGATGGTTACGAAAGATTATTTATTTCTATATCGATCATTGGGTCATGATAAATTTATTCGCTCCTGGCTCGGTCGACGTTGCGAAGGCTTTAAAGCTTTAACCGGGCGACGCGATAATCTCAACGAGGCAGGAGAAATGCGCGCGTTGATACGATATAAAGCGGAATTTCATTTTAATACGACATCGCGACACTTTGCGAGAATTAATTGAATCCATTCCGCCGTCACATACCGCCTCTCGTCTGGATCTCTTTTCTTTCTCTTTTTTTTTTATTTTTTAACGGGCCCCGACGCTTCTATTGAGAGGAACGCCATTTCGTTACGTCGTACCTAATTACGGAGTTGAGCGAACGATAGTTAATTACACAATTACTCCCTGAGAGAGGGAGTAACGCATCTTTGGATTCGCACGTGGCATCATGTTCTTTACAAAAGTGTTTTATTAAGCGCGATAAAAAATTAAAAGGCAATATAAAATAAAATAAAACAAGCAATGTAATATAAAATAGATTCGTATATAGTTTATGAAAAATATCTCAAAAGTGTCGTTTATTTTTATCGACTATTATTTTTTTTTACTATGAATCTTTATATGTTTTCGAAAATCAGTTTGACAGTATATCGCATACATGCAATAGTAAATTAACAAGATATTTTTAACAAGTTCTTGTGCGAACTATAAATAATTGAAAAAATAATTAAAAAACTATTATCTTTTCATTTATCAGAAAGTAAAAAATTATAGTAAAATTATTATTCAGTATACCTTGCATTATAAAAAATCTTTACACAAAATATGTTTTTTTATAAAAGAGACTTTTAATCTCAGAAATTATCTTTCTCTCTTTTATATGGACTTTTCACTTGATTTAATTAGTTTTTTATTTAATGAGAATAATAATTTTACTATAATTTTTTACTTTCTGATAAATGAAAAGATAATAGTTTTTTAATTATTTTTTTTCACTTATTTATAGTTCACACAAGAACTTGTTAAAAATATCTTGTTAATTTATTGTTGCATAATAGGATTCGATATTGTTAGATTGCTCTTTGTGATATGACATACCGTGACAAAGAGCTTAAATCGCGTGTCTCAACATGTGTCTCTCTAGACGGTTTTTGCGAGACTTTGAAAAAGAGATGAAAGGAAAAAAGAATCGAAAGCAAGCGTACATTGAAGATTGAGGGATTCATTGAATGGCGAGTAGAAAAATTGCGTGATACATACCCGTACGGATGGAAGAGAGGGAGAAAGGACTGAGCCTTTTCCTTTTCTCACATCGTAAGCCGGGGATGATAGCGCGGAACGTCTCGATTCACACACTCGGATGAGGTCAGAAAGGAGGAGAAAAAGAACGAGGGGGAAAGATTTCCGAGCCAGATGTAAGAGAAGGATTATCTCGCGTCGGGTTTCGAATCTGATAGCGAGTGCTCAGGGGTGAGGCGGTGAGGTTCCGGAAGAACAGGGCGAGCTCCTCTCAAAAGCCACGGTTTCGCGGTAGGGGTGGGTGGGTGGTGCTTTTAAGGTATTGGTCCGGAAGCGGAATGAGAGCCGGGAAAGAACGGTACCGAGCTACTGTTCACGAACGTGCCTTGACGTATTACGCGGGTAAAATGGAACTCCAACGGCATGGCGGCTATTCTGTAATGATGATGCCACTTACTCGGAAGGGTAGGGGAGGGATATATTCCGCGTATATCCTTATCGATCGCGTCAATATAAATTGTGCCCGTACAACTGGGACTTTTCGCTAATGTCGCGGTTTTGAGACGACACGAGATTAACCCTCAAGAATCGCCGATAAGATGCCTATTTTTGTTTATCGCCTATCGCCGATAATTCGTGAAGCTTACAGTCACTGTAAGCTTCACGAATTATTCCGGATTAAAAACGCATCTCGCGCCGCAACTTTGAACAACTTTTTCACAGAGCTGACCGAGTTATTGACTTTCAGATGCCTCGACAGATCTAAACGCTTTCCGACAACTTTGCGGACAGATGATAAAATACGGTTATCAGACTCATGTATATTTATAGTGCAGTGCGTCATACTCTAAAATTAAGTATTTTATCGAAATTTTTATTAGAAAAATCTCTATGTTGGAAAATTGCAAGATTAGTGAAAAGGTATTGCAAAAAATAAACTGTCTCCTGAATAAATAATAATTAATTATAATATATAAAAAATTTTAATTCTTTGATGTAGATTATGTGTCTGTTAAATTTGTTATTTTTACTCTTATATTATTTATTATTAATTTGTTTTTATTTCAAATTTATATTCATTCTCTCTCTTTAAAAGATGATATAACTATTATTATTATTTAATCATTATTAAAACATTTTATAGTCGATCTTTTAATAGCACAAATTAATATTAATCTTATCTGAATTCCATTATTATTTCATGAATATTATTAGAGAATTTTTAGTTATTGAATAAGTTTTTATTTGATTATTGTTGAAAGATATATTTGCATTTATTTTCTCATGACGCAATGACCGATCTAGATATATAATAACTCTCATCATTTTTAAATCAAGCAAAAAGTGATAAGATTAAGCAATAAAGATTCGCATATCTTTTTTAATAAATTCTTAACTAATTATACGACAAGTAATTATGATTTTTTTCACATGCCAATTTTTTTCTATGATATAAAAGTTTTCTAAAATATAAAAAGGAACATAAAAGATTCCTACGTATATAAAAAAATGTTCATATTTTCGCATCGTAATTAGTGAATTGGATTAAGCGTATAACATCCCTGTATTCATATATCAAGAATATTTCGCGAATATACTGCGCTGCTTACGCGGCAGGGTCTCCCATGGGAGAATCGTTTCTCTCTAGCTGTTTCCTTGCTCTTTGATCTTCGAACCGTCCCACGGAATCGTTCACGTGACTTCGAGTTTAAGAGCAGTTTGCAAGGTCTCGAGCTATATCTCCCAGGGTACATTAATGTAACGACTAAAAAATAGACAATTCTGTTATCCGTTTAACGAGGTGTGTCTAGGAGTTTCTCCCGAGTATTCCCGGGTCAATAGCGGCGGTATCTCGGTGATTGAACAGAATCCTGATCCAGCAGAATCCTCGCGAGTGAGCAGTATATCTGCCGCGTCTCCTCGAGTCTCAAATTGATAAGAGTTAGATCAGATTACTATGGACGTCTATATGTTGACTGCCGTGCGCCGGCTTGTCTTTCCCCAAACTTCTCGCGACGCCAACAATTTCTCGGCGAAATCGGCGCTAGCGGCTGCAAGGCGGCAGGTGTTGCTCGGAAGTGAAGATGATGAAAGATGACGGGCCGTCGCCCCGGGTGAGGATCTCTCTGACTGGTACCTTCCATCGACCCCGTTAGTTCGAGCATGAAATTACCGGGCCGACTGAGGCGCGAGTGGTTGCTTGCGCGAAGACGCCGCGGGATGGGTAAACGAGATAGGGGGTTGGAGTCTGCGTTGGGCGTCGAGAGGGGAAGAGGAGAATATGTAGAAGAAGGAGAAACGTCGAATAGAACCGTCGTATAAGCGCGAAAGTTGAAGAAAGAACGATCGGAAAAGTACGAGACGAAAGAAAATGCGAGAAGAGAGATATAATTTATTAATTTACATCGCGATGTAAGTAACAGCGCGAAAGACTTGAAACAATTCCGGTGAATTATACAAGAATCTCCATACCATTCTATAGAATCCATGTAAATTTGAATTAAAGAGCAATTTGCAAATATCAAGATATATCTCTCAAAGAATAGATTACTATGGATTATAAATGAAAAATAATAATAATTTTTTTCATACACTGATTTATGTAATATTATTTTAGAAATAATTTAATTTAAAAAATATTTCTTTTATTATTTATTCATTAATAGATAAAAATTGAAAAGTATTAATGCTATTGATTCCATATCATGAGAGATTTCAAGCGAGAGATTATCGTTCGTTGTACATGTTACTTATTTATTATTAACGACAAGTTTCCATAAGTAAATGAATTAGTTAATCAGACTAATTGCAAGTTACGGTAGATTGGTAGAGAGGAGGCAGAGGGGAGAAGGGGGAATGATAGGAAGAGAAGAATAGGGATGGTAAAGGAAAGAGGGAATGCCGGCGAAATCAATTATTGTCATTCCAGTCACTGATATATGTTGACGCTGTGATGAATGTAACACAACAATCTGTTATTCACACCAGGTTACGACCTATCCGCCTTGAAGCTTCTCTCCTCGTCTTTTTCTTTCTACGTCTACCTCTATCACGGTCGAGTTGCGCCGTCTCAAAATACCATTGCATCACGAGCTGGCAATTTGTCACGAATAGCGCTTATTAGGCAATTCTCTC
Organism: Anoplolepis gracilipes; assembly: GCF_047496725.1. NCBI lineage: Eukaryota > Metazoa > Arthropoda > Insecta > Hymenoptera > Formicidae > Anoplolepis > Anoplolepis gracilipes. The sequence goes on along the minus strand of NC_132976.1, from coordinate 11,487,295 downwards.
TCCACAGCATCGACGCGTTTACGATGCCGTGAATTTCATTAGAATCGAGCAACCGGGATTGGTATTAAGCGCCGTTCGTCTCGTTACATCAGCATTTCCGGTCGGTATGCGGCGAATTCCCCGGCCTGGAGATCGTTTAATCCTGAAGCAATCGCTCATAATTAATCTGCGCCATGTGTCGCCTTCTTAACGAGCAGACAATGGCGGCTGGGAGCTGCCACCTAAAGCGTTAATCTCTGTTTCTTCTTCGAAGAACGAGAAGGACTCTGTTCGTTCAATAGTTGTTCTCGAAACTAAACTAAACTAATCGTTTCATTATTATAATGAATTTCGTGAGAGGTTCTGAAGAAAAAGAGCAAAGAATTCGGGATAATAGAAAGGAGATCGTTAAGATTTAATTAATCTGACACGACGTTGCTTACATATCGTTATCCATCACTAGTAATTCGCTATATTTTTTTTTTCATATCTTAATTGCAGTAAAAAATATAAAATTTTCATAATTCATTTTGAAAAAGGCATTAGAGTTAAGAGAGTATTCATTTCATGAGTTTATTCATTTCATGACCGATACTGTAGCACGGCTACTGTTAAATCTCGATGGAAATGTGTGATTCTCGACAGTGCGCTTTTTATTTCACAATAAAGTTGCAATGTAAAAATACGTATTGTATCATACCGAGATCCCTGTAGAATTATATATAGAATATTTGGTCAAAACTACATGGCTTTTTTAATTGGATGGCTTTTGTCACGTGCTTCCGTGTATATTATTGATTAAAATATAATTTCACGTTACGATAACAAAAAGACTGAATACATACTTGACAAATTTAGCAGAATTACTTCTCTCATTGAAACTCGAGACCAAAAATCTATTCTATAGTCTATCGAATATATCGTGGACTAGTTCTCTTAACGGTTTGCTTCATCCCACGCACGTTTACGTGACACTCGATATACGCACGATATGTACAAGGATATTTAATCCGTGTTAAATTTAATATAACCGTTTATACTTTGATTGCGCGTACCACAAGAGGTAGCATAGTGATCGCGGAAATTTGGGAACGTATCCACGAACAAATATTAATTGCAACATATACCGTTTTACGCATACTCGTTTCCACAATAATATTCGCGCGCGAATATTATATACACTTGACAATTTCGCGTCGTTTGAAGCAACGAAGGGTCTGTTTTCGCGCGCGAGCAGTGCCGAGATGTGTACAACTGCCATAATTGCGGTTATTATGATTTCGCCCGCGAAACCAGATGTTTCTCGCACGTGAGAAAAGACGATTTTCGCGATGTCGGCCTTTTAGCGATTTCAACCGGCGCAAGATTGCAAAGTGTTTGTAAATATTTGCGCGCGATAATACTGTGGGAACGATTGTGTATAAAATAGTGCGTGTCGTGATTAAAATTTGCTCGTAAATGCATCGACAAACTTCCGCCTTCGCCATTTCCGTACCTCTTGTCATACGTGCGGTCGAATTGCGAGGTTAGTATATATTTATTTTAGCAAAAATGTAAGCATCGTACGAAAATCTTTTCGATAAACATAATCAAATTTATAAGTACATTGCGCGTACAAGAAGCTGTCTCGAGAATGTAACTCGCGTAAGATTGTACAGGATGTCCGGTAAAGATTGAATCAACGTTCGTGAGCAGGTAGAGCGCATTAAACTGAACAGAATAGTTCTTTATCATTTTGCGATTTTCGCAGTAATTATTGAGAAATTAATTAAAAAATATCGACCAATTCGCGCCAATATATTAGCGCTCTGCAAAAAGACAGTCCGCTGTCAGGCGGTCGCTAGGAACACAACGAAAAGATTCTACAATAGCTATCGTAAGTCGTATGTCGTAAGAGTTGACCAATCATATTCGATTATTCTTCTCTGAAGTCAACCGTGATTGCTTAACTCTTCCGACATCCGATTTAGGACAGCTATTGTAGAACCGTCCTTACTATGCGTGCGACTACATGACAACCGCATGACAGCAGGCTGGCTTTTCTCGCCACGTGCTAATACTCACACGATTTGGTCGATATTTTTAAATTAATTTCTCAATAATTATTGCGAAAATCGCAAAATGGTAAAGGACTTTTCTCATCAGTTTAATTCACTCTATCTGCTCACGAGAGTTGATTCAATCTTTACTAGACATCCTATATAAGATTAAGCTTCGCGCGCCAGACCAGACTCCCCCGCCAGGGGTCACTACTCTCGGCATGGCTTCACGCGTGAAGTTAGACACTCTTCAAATTCGCGCGCGGCAATGCTGCGGACACGATGGTGCATAAAGCAGTGCGTGGCGATTAATTATTTGCTCGCGAATACGTTACAAATTGTGAGGTTAGCGTTTCCTTTTAGCGGAGTGAAATATAAGCATTATAAGACAGTCTTGGCGTTATTTTTCGTTATCATTAAACATTCTTGTCGCCTGTATTTGGCGTATACATCGAGTATACCATATACGCGAGTGCGTGTGTACATGATTCAACTGCTCAGGCAAGCTAAGCGCAAGATAAACACTCGATATATTTGCCAGTGGTGCGGAAATGGATTTTTCGCCTCGAGATACAACGACTAAGCTTCAAGTAATCCGGTCAGATTTGTCAAGTACGTATTCGACCTTCTTAACTTGTTGTCATACATATTCTCAAGACTTTCTTAACTTGTTGTTGGTTAGGTTAGGTTCTGACGCGAAATTATATTTTTACCGTTGGTATGCGGAGGAGGCATATCCGATTACAGGCCGCGTAAAAGTGCCGCGCAATTCTGTGACCGCACACTCTACAGGGATTATACGAGTAGGAAACGCTGCCCCGCGATTCCGTGGGGGGAGGGGAAAAATTTTATTTCGCACAGTGCTGTCTCGCGTAACAGCTTGCACAAAACCTTCGGTGATATACGAGTCTGCGCGCGCGCGCGCGCGCAGCTACCAGGAACGAGGTCATCCGCATTAAAAATACGCGGCCGCGCGCCGCCCGCCGAAATTGATGGACGAGCCGCGCACACTACCTGTAATTATAATTATAAATCACTAGGAAAACGAGACGGCCACACACGGATGCGGTGGCTTATGCGCGTCGCTCGCGACCTCGCGACGGCACTGCAATTTATTCGCCGAAGGGCAATTAGGAATTTAAATATGCAGCGCGTCGTTTTTATGCATCGTTGTATGCGATGGAGGAGGAAGGGTAGGAAGGGGACGGGGGACGAGACGCGGCGTTTTCGGTAGAAACTCATATTTCTTTCACATTTTTTTTTTTCTTGCGGCGGAGAGAATTATTAGCAGCTATGAACTACATACATGTATAACGATGGTAACTTGGTGGAAATATGTTTTTGAAGTAATTAATTAACTAATTAACTGGCCTCACATAATGAGATGTATGTGTTATTGAAGCAATATGCAATTCAATAATATATTTATCTGGATCGATATGTATAATAGAAATACTACTCTGAAATAATTTTATCATATTCTTTAACAATAAGAGATTTCAAATTATTTATATATCGCAGGTTTATTTTGGTTTCCTTAAGTGATAGTATATCTACTCCGAAAAAAAAAAAAAAAAAAAAAATATCTTTTTACCTTTTCATGTAATGGACACTGATAAAGAGTCCAAAAGGCTATTTCGTACACACATACACAGTCGGTCGATCCGAATGCCGCGTGTGACGAACGAGAGCCACGCTTTGCCTTATCAGCATGCATTAGGCAGTCCTACCCGACTTACCCGACTTACCTAGTGTTGGTCGGGTTCTCCCGCAGACACCCTCGAATCACGCCTCGCCCTAGCTCGTACGAAATGTCACGGCACAACGCCCTTACAGCCTCTCCCTCGAAAAGCACGACAGATTCTTAAACGCGTCCCAATTTGTCAGGAACGAGATTCGCTCGCTAACGCTGCAAAAGCTACGCCGACGCTTTGCATATTTAATACAGAATACACAAGATGCTCCATGACTTTATATCGCAGCTTCGAGATTCTAAAGCAATTTGAAGATGAAATTGTTGTAGAACATTATTAATTTTCACGAAACTAGCAGAGTGCCGTATCGTTAACAAAAAACAAAGTCAAAGATTAACTTACGTGTATTTATTGAATTCCTGAAGAGACGTAATAAATGTATATTAAAAAGAAACAATTTTCTTAAAGATATAAGATTATTATTAACGATTTTTAACGACAGAGCTGATACTGATTAAAATCAGCATTTCTGGCCATTTCAGGCAAAACATTCCCGCGGAATAACCAATATCGAAACGTAACACTCTAGCTCTCATTAATATGTATTAGACAACTCGGGCCGACTTACTCTTTCATTGTCCGCACGCTTTGCCGACCAATCGACCGCCTCAGAGATTTCGATTTGCCCCTTATCACTCGAGCACCCTATATCCATCTGCCGTTACATTTACGTTCTCGCTCCTTTTCTCTCTCTCTCTCTCTCTCTCTCTCTCTCTCTCTTTCCTTTTTTTTCTCTATCGTCACTTTTACACGAGGCAGCCGACTACTTCGCGCAATTTGCGTGGAGAAAAAGTTTGATTACTTTCCCAAGCGCGTACGAAGAAAGTGGGCTAGTGTTAAGAGAGGAAAAATTTGATAAAAAAAGAAAAAAATGAAGAGAAAGTGCGAAATTTTAGCCCGCTCGAGCCGTCATTCTTATCAAGAACAAGACGTTCTATTTTCACATAGCAATATTAATAAATCGTACGAAAAAAATGAGATCAAGAAATATCGCTCATTTTTCATTTACATATGTATATCGTTATAATGATATTAATTAAAAATAAATTAATATTGCACATAGTATCATTTAATCATGCTAATAATAAAAGAAATAATAAAAAAATAATGATAGTTTTACAAAGGATTATTTTGAACACTCTGTACAGACATTTATGTGTTGTGTACAATTACATTTTATCGCTTTATCGAAGGACGCTTAAAGTAAAAAGATCTCGCCTTTCCCTTTAACGAATTCTTCTCTTCCGATCGCTTTCCCGCCCTTACTCTCGCGGTCATCATTGTCGTGTCGCGTTTTATAAGAGAACCGCGCTCGATCGCGTCCTCTCCATCTTCCTCTAACTTTATCCCGCCTGTACCTCGTCCCGTTAATCCCATGCGTTTATCTGGCACTTCTGAAAAACCGGACGGATTAAACTATCGAAGATTTTCCGCGCGACTACTTCGCCGTTTACCTCATCATATCAAATTTTTTTTCGAGGTTTGCTATAAATTTTTATTTCATCTCCGTAATACTTCTTTTTTTTTTTTTTTATAGTTAATCTCTTCTACGTGTATTGTTTTTAGATTTATTTGAATAGTGGTTTATGGAAAATCTTGTGATTTTTAATGAAGTATTTTATTTTCGCTTTTTTTTTTTTCGAAATATTAGCTTGTCTGACCTACTTAGTCTTATCGTGCGATGTTAGTAAGCTCATTTATAATTTTATTGAAAATTTCGGGGAGACGACAATCGCAACGCGAAGCAGACAGTGCGATGACGTGAGTCTGGATATTTACGGGCGCAAGAAGTTGTATTCTGCGCACGCTCGCGCACGGGGGCGCGCGCGTACACGTGTACACGAGTCCGCGGTGAATGCCGACAGGGATGTAAGGTGGCACGTAAGGTCAATCCTGGCGAATAGCCTGAGCAATTTTCACTTTGCTCGGGTTATATTCGTGCACTCTACTCCATCTGCCCTCATATGATACGTACCGTAACAAAGAGTGCAATCGAGAAAGAGAGAAACAGTGATGAAAAGAGAGACGGCAAATGCGTGAGAAAGAAAAATGTGGAGAAGGTAGAAGGCAAGCGATGAGAGAATTTACTGACTCGAGGAATCGCCCTGATTTTTCTCCCTTGCAATATTGCTCTGGTCGCACATCTTTTCAACAATTGACAAGGCCACCTTTGCTCTCATTCTGTCCTTGCCTCATCTTCTTCCCTCTTTTCGTTTTATCCTCTTGGGCGCTCTCGATACCCTCGTTGCTTCAAAATTGGACGATACGAGAAAATTTGCCGTCCGCGTGCGTTTCCTCCCTCATTTGCCGTTCTATCCTCCGGTTTCGTTCTCGGAAGCGGGTCCTCGGACTGAGCAAGGCTCACCGTCCAAAATTTTGGGACGCGCGCACAGCCAGCGATATTGTTTCACATTGTGCGACCTCGTGCTCCTCCTAGGGGTGTAACTTATGAAAAGCGTCGCAATCCTCTAGCGCGTAAAACGTTTATTAACTCTCTGCGAAATGAACTCGAGAGACGCTTACTGGTCTTACGACGTACGTGCGTGTATACCGGGTGTCCCGAAAGAATTCCACGATCGAGTTCCTGGGACGCGTTCCGCGTGGAGAGCAAGGATGAAAATGTGTTACATAAAACAGTAATATCGCGGAGTTAGAACAGCTAATTTAATTCTGCTGCTCGGAAGTGTGAACTAAGGAAATGTCACGAGTTCAGAGAGCGCCCCTCAACGTGTGTACCACGCAGTGACATAGACTGATCTAGTTTTGAAATATTAATATGTCCTTAAAAGAGCTGTCTTTCCATGGTAACATTCTCCTTCTTTAGACTGACATCGTAGAAAAGATTTAGTAATTTGAAATGTTTTTTATAGTATTTGTAGTCAAATATTTCATGAATTCTGGGCTTTAAAATATAATTTTATACATATTATAATTCTAAATATATACGCTTCAAAAAAACTTATAAAAATCCATAGAATATTCGAGATCTTTTATGTAATAACAAAGTAGTACATATGTGTGTTAAATTCTGATTGCGCTTTAAAATGAACACTCTGTGCATTCAGTAGTGGGCAGTAGCAGGTGCTTGACTTCGAGACGACGTCTGCGACTTTACCGTTTCGGGAAAGTTTCCGGGCACCGGTGACGCACGATCGGGACAAAAGTTATCGAGCAATTTGCCTTCTACGGCACAAGGTCCGCGCGAGCGAAGTCGAAAAGAATCACGAGGAAGGCACAGACTAAATCGCTGTCGTCATTCGTACACGAAATGTCGACGGTACCGACTCCTAATGTATGTGTACAGTTCCGAGTATCCGAGAATTTCTATCGAAATGTCGCAAATGCGACTTTTGGTACCCTTTGAATTTTAAGCGGCGAGCGATTCGCGGTCTCTGTGCGCGGTTAGTTCAGCGTGTTTTATTGGTCCCGTAATGCTGAAACCTGATTCCGATTGCATGGCAAGTCGTCTCTTTCCTATATTTCTCCGTATATACATACTGCTATTGGCGAGCGAGATGTTCCTATTTGTTTTTTTTTTTTTTTTTTTTCTTCTATTTAATCTCTTTCTTTTATTTAATTTTTATTTGAAATTATAAAATTCAATTCAACCGATTAAATCGATATTACGTTAAATATAATACTTATAAAATTTTGAAAGTTGAACATTTAGATATCTCTTTATCTCAAAATGACATTCTTTCTTTCCAAACTCTTAGTATCGTTTCATTTTACTCTCTTTAATTGCAATCGTGTATAATCATAATTTGCAGAGATTAAATTAAAAGATATAAAAATATTAAGATTTTACAAAGAGAGACTTCGGACTTGAAATAAGCAAGAAAATTAATGTCAATTGCATGCAAATTATTTGAGGTAATGTTGTGTTTATTGACGTGTACATCGTAAATTAGTTCATGCATAGTTTATAAAGTACCTCACTATCACTTTATACGTAATTTAAGTAGAGACAAACAATAAACACCTATAACCTTATTATGCGTAAACTAGTACTTTAAACACTACACATCTAGATTGCTGTTGTATATACATGCAAATGTGTTTTACATTAAGATTTTCCTTTGCATTTATTCACCTTATTGCTTGATATATCAAAGAAACAAGAGTTTCCGATCGTGAACATAATCGAACCCGTAAATAAACATAAGTCGAGAGTGTGGGGCAGCCTTCCGTCGTGCTTGCGACTTAGCATGTTATTGCACCGAACCCTTCATTTTACTCGTCCTTTACAAAGGAAGCCATGTTAGGGGAACAGCAAACGCGAACACAGACGGTACAACCAGTAGTAGAGTATGTCCCGACCTGCTTTGCATCGGAAAAGGACTTGTCGCAGAACGCGCGCGTGCAGTTTCAGTTCATCGCCATGAATAATCGACGTGTTTTCTATTCGACGCGCGCCACGATTCCATGAAAGAGAGATAGAGAGAGAGAGAGAGAAAAAAAAAGAAAGAGAGGAAAGGCGGAACGAATTTCTCCAGCGATGACAGCACGAACGAGACGTGCGGGACAGTACGGGCGGTCGGTTTCGAGAGACGGTGGAGAATGTCGTAACGATGCCAGTCTGCGAGATTCTCTGACTACAATCGGCCTCCGAGAGGACGGAAGGGGGTGGAGGGGAGGGGAGGGGGGGGGGAGGAAGGGCAGGCGGTAGGAAAAGGAACTGTATTACCAAGTGGACGTCGCCGACGACCCGTCGTGTCCCGGGCGTCCCCCGGGAGACACCCGGGAGTTCCACCCGCTCGGGATACAGGACGGTAATGGTGTCGCGGCTGTGCGAACGCGCCAAGAGCCTGGCACCGTGCCCGGACATACAAGGGGCCTTTCCTTCCTTCGTGACGAGCTTGTTAAATTTATCGAAAGCGCCAAATTATAGGAGGGAAGCGAAGGTTCTCTACAGCCGTTATCGTTTCTCTCTCCTCCCTACCCCCATTGGCGATTCTGCGTAAGCTTCAAATCTAGCCACGATTTTACAAACCGACAGCCGTGTATGCGCACATCGTTTTTCCGAAGCCAAAACAAATGATTTAAAAAATATTCTCAAAATATCTCGATAAATATTTTTCTTGAATTGTTGCTGAATATTTACATGAATTTATTTAACTATTTCTAATTGAAAGAATATATTCGTTGTACTTTTACTCTGATAATTTAAACGCGGAGCAAGAATGAATACGATCTCATGTATTTCACGAATTCTAATACACCTACTTCGAATATGACAAGACCAAACTCGCGAGACTCATATCGGAACGATATTCTCAGCTTCTTCGCGAATTATGATTATCACCGTACCAGCTGACGGTGGAAGTGTATGAAGTAGCCTCTTGGTCCGAGAACCATGAATGATCTGAAACTTTGGGGAAACTGTGCTCTCGTGGACGGCTTTCGAACGGGATGCTCGTCGAATCCGAATCGCAACGATTATTGCGGTACCAGCTGACGACGACGACGAGATTCCTAAACTACTCGCCAACTTAACCCCCTCATCGTTCCTGCGAGAGATATAATAGCGCGATCTTAGGTTAAATCGTGCGCAAATCATTCCGCGCAAATCCTTGGCAATAATAATAATAACAAATACTTCTACGTTGAAAAGGATTGCAAAGCAAGGAGAAAATCCGAGTTTCATGTTTCAGCGCAGTTTACTTGAAATAAAGTGTCGCTGCGTCTCGCCGTAATTCTCTAAAAATTTCCCACGCTATCTTGAGAAAGAGGACAATACTATTGTTATGTTGCAAGCATTGTAATTGTTCTAAGTAGAATTAACAATGTAATTCACTTAATGTACAATAACTAGATAAAGTAAGGTAACTTTAATAATATTAAATAATTACGAGATACTCTTTAGGTAAAATTAAATGCAAATTATATACTGTATATTATATTTTAAATTACTTTATTTTTTTTTTTTTTTTCTAAACATATTCCGTGTACTTTTTACAATTATTAATAATACGTTTACAAATTATAAAACAAAATAATTAAAATTTTACAAATATTCAAATTAAATTTAAAAAATCATTAGATCATGTGTCTTTTAAGTGATGCCTTTGTATAAATTAAAACTTGAGATTACGTGATCCGTGAAAAAGAAAGAGTGTCCAAAAATGATACGTTTCTAATTGTAATCAATTATGATACTTATGTATTACTTATGTATACTTATGTATTACGGTTTTATTATTATAATATAAAATTTTGCATCATATATATCTTTCTACAATAAGATTATATAAGAAAAACATCATAGCCAAAGAGGAAGGGATAGGCGTGTGGAATAATCGTGTGTCTTATTACTATATAATAAACGAATGAGATGGAAGACTGATTTTGCGATCATGCATCCGATAGATAAAATCGGCCGTGATCGTTCTTATCTCTTGAATTGGATATACTTCTTTCTCTCGATATTGGATATACTTCTTTGATTTTATTCCAATGTCGAACGCGCGCAGGCGGCAATGCTGGGTTTATTCGGAAATTACATTCGTTCCCTCGACGGATGTTCTTCCTTCGGATTATTGCTCGCGCTACAAAACTGATCTCTCACTCCTCCCCTTTCTTAGATCATCTCATACTCGCTTTTATTTTCTCGTTGATCGCCCCTTCTTTTAGATCAACAGCGTCTTTCCTGGCAACCCCTCATTTTCCAGTCAAGTTTCGTAGGTGCTCTTTTAAAAGCGTGTCTTATTGGGAAATATCGTATCTCTTCTCTTCTCTGTCTATAATCTCACATAAATCCTTCACAAACATGGTGTATATTCCTTTAAATCCTCCTCTTCTTATTCTGTCTTTGGAACGCTCACGTAATGTACGCTTTTACGTAATAGCTTTCTATGCATGAATTACCGATCAAATTATCTCTTATCATCTCTATTTGATTGCATTTAAAAAATAAATCTTTTTTCTTAATAGAAATTTTGAAATTGGCTAAATAGATCAATCACAAACCACACATATAAATAATTAAATGAATATTATTTAAGAAAATGTAATGATGAAAATATATCACGATTAGTATTAGTAATAACTTTATAATAACTCACTTGATCACTTTTATCATTAAAAAATGTTATAATATCAAAAGTGTAAGAGGGAGAGAGAGAGAGAGAGTACGTTATCATGATTTATTTTTTATAATGTTATATATTTATATTTAATAATTTTAGTACTAGAATCCCCCTCTCTCTCTCTCTCTTTTTAATTATGTGTTCTGATACTCTGATGTTTTGTATCAAGAAATTTAATAAAAGTTAAGTTGATTAGTAGCTTTTAAAAAGTTTATATATATCTGTTCTAATTGAGATTTATATTTGTAATTAATATGTACATATATCATTCTAGTAGAACTGATGTGCTGTATATTTATAGGTCGCAAATTTTGCAGAACGGATTTATTCTCATGGTACCACGAATGCGTTGTTGTTTATTTGCCAACTGGCAAATCCATCATAAATTAAATCTTCTCGTCGTACCTGAATTAATTTGCCGTCAATCTTCAGTGTTACTTATTTTAACTTAAAGTACACTCCATCATCTTTCCCTTTTCTTTTCGGAAATCCGTTTCAAATTTCCGAAAGATTTTCACCATACATTCACCTTCGCACATTTCTGTTCTTTTCTCATTTCATCATATTTTTCGTCTTTATTAGCATGTCGTCGCCATTTCCGCCCAGGGGAAATTCCCAACTTCGCCCTATAAACTCGATCTTTTTACGCATTCATAATTTTCTTCTGAATTCTGAAAAATGTAGGTTACATAAGCGATTTAAATTGCTTCTCTGTGACGTAAACGTAATAAAAAGACCCCTTTTCATATCTCTTCTGAAAAACGTGAAATGGACATATTCCTCCGTAGCACTAAAGTCAGCCATTTTCGTTCGTTCGCAAGACTCGCGAGTCGAGGAACCGTGAGTTATTCCGGTAACTGAACGAGTTACTCTTCGAGGTCGCTTAGGGCCAGAAAGAATCGAGAGAAAAGACGATAGTATAAGGGAAGGATCAAGAGGGTGAGAGTGGGGGAGGGCGAAGGTGCAAGGCGACGAAAAGAGAAGGAGCTTCGGCTACGGCGTTTCACATGGTAATCCTCTCATGAATATCCTCAAAGGACCCCCTCTCACATACGCACATGCATGCGTTCGCACACCGTCGAGAGCTTGTAAGGCGGAAGACGTAGACGTATCACTGCTCGCATTTATACATCCGGCCGGTAATGGAAGCGCGAGAGGGGAAGGGGGGCCGGGGACCCGGGACGCGACTGCGGGGCTGGTGCGCTGATGCGCTGGCGTAAGACCCCTCTTATTCGATTAAAGCGAAGCAAAAGCTTGGTGACACGCTCGCTCGTTGTAACCGAGTAATGTGATTAAAACTCCGATAGAGCTTGCAGTCATCAATGTCGAGTGCCTTTCCACGGACGAAGTCATATTTCCGCGAAAGCTATTGCCGAACGCATAATCGTTGATGTTCTTGCGCCTTCTTTTGCGCGTACTTTCGAATTAAAAGCTAAACATATTTATTATTTATTGTCGTTACTTGTTTATTAAATATACTTTATTTGTACTTATATATATATATCAATTTGTAAGTCTCTTTTAGAAATTTATTTTTTTACGTTTCTATTAATATAAACGATGCAATTGATATGGAAAAACGCTTGACGCGGAATAACAGAACTTTGGAAGCTTCAAAGAATGTTCGCGAGCTTTTTCTTACGTAGCACATTTTCTTTCCACGTTGATTCGACGGGCATTCGATTAACATACTGACTTGAGTATTTTCCGACAGCCGAATATATGTATATATATATATATATATATATATATATATATACATATATATATCGAGGAGGTTCCGGCCATGGTGCCCCTGCCCCCCCTGCCCCCCCTCGAAAAATATGAGACGAAAGAGCTGCCCAGGCAAAGAGAACCAAGGGAGTACAGAGAGAGGGAACGCACGGGGTGGAAAGCGACGGGCAAAGCGTTCTTTCACATGCTAATCTACCAGGCAGGCTGCGCTCATGAATACCTATGGTCAAAGCGCGCCTTTCTGTCTTTCCCCTCTTTCCGCCTCTCGTTTTCTGCCACTATTTTTGCCAGTTCTCTCGCTCTCTCATTGTGTATACACGCTGTTTCAAAACTTTCGCACTTTCGCCTAACCGCAGATGGTAGGTGATAAATTGGATAGACAATGGTGGTTACGTTTTAGTCTTTAAATGTCAAATTTATTGAATATCATGTCATTTTACTTTCCTTCAAATGATATAAATGTCGAGTTATTGATAAAAATAAATATACTAACAAAAAGAGAAATTAAAATAAAATAAACGTAATTATTAATCATTAACACATTTTTATTCAATAAATTGAAAATTTTACGTATATGTATATTATTATAATATTTTTTAAAAATATTGCATGCCATTAAATTTCTCATTTGTTCTTTAAGTGCCGTACAAAGAGGAGTGTCGTACAAAATGTCGCGAGTATTTTGTGAGTGCTTTTGAAGATGCATTAACGAAAAATTAGGAGAAAATGAGAGCAAGTCTGCGCATCGAGCTTTGTGGGAGCAATCAGATAATTTATTACGTATGAAGTAATTTATTATGTATCATTAGCGGAGTTAATTTTTTTGTCGCAATCATCGCATAGCGTATTTCGTGCAATTTGAATGTGTGTGAAGCTGGCGTCTCACCTCGTGAAAACTCATTAATTGTTGAGAGTTTGGACTTAATTTTTAATAATTCTAGAATTCTTAATAACATATATAAATATATGTATATATAAATTAAACAAATAGTGTCGACTGCTATTAAAAGAATGGAAAAGTCAGAACAAACTGACAATAAGACGTCAGGTTCACGCTGCGTTTCACGTTATCTTTCGACGATTTTTTTAGTATTTTTGCAAGATTTTAAGCGCTCCAGAGTGCTACAATAGTTTTGTAAAATGTTATATGCATAAAAATTATTAGAATATTAATTTTACAAATTATATCGTCCGAGACGCTAAACGTAAATGAGATTTCGTATTATACGTCTCAATCTAATTTAAATTAATTAAATATTCTAATAATTTTTACTTATACGTACCTAAACTCTGTTCAGAAGATATAAGTGATTGCGGAATGGCAATTATGTAAATAAAGTTATTTTAATAATTTTTAAATATTTTTATTAATATTTGAAGTATCAATTATATGTATAGATTTTGGACACTGCTTTATAATTTGAATATTTATATATAAATTAACATACTACTTCATTGTTGACATTATATTTGTTTAATTATTTTTATTTTTGGATATTTTGGAATTAATAAATCATATATATACATAGTATAAAGCATAGATTGAAATCCTGCAAAAAGCAATGATGGAATATCATTTTTTATTTAATATCTTTGCCAAATTTATCGAGAAATCCATAATCAATAGAAATCTCCCGATATCCAGGACGGGAATATCTTTAATTTATTTTTTCTAGTTCCTCGTCTTTTCTCTGTTTTTCATATATTTCCTCTCACTTATCGTTTTACAGCTATCTCTTTCACGTTCAGGAGAGAATTTCTCTCTATAGTTGATTCGTTTCCTTTCTCTTCTCTCCCCGCTAGATAGAGAACGCAGCAAGAAAGGCCTCGAGAGAAATGGTGGCGCTTTGTGTCTCGAATTTGTGCCACACCGTTCTCTGTGCTCCTTTACGAGCAACGATAAGTCAGGAGTGGCTCTTGCCCTTAAACCCCCTTCTCACCCTTTAGAGTCCTTTCCCTACCGACCCGCCGCTTCCGTTCTCGCCTACACGCAAAATTATCGCGACCGCACTTAGAATAACGCGATCGTATCTGCGTCCGGTTCGACTTTAGCGTACCTGTTAAATATTACCCGTCTTTAAATCGTTCCAAGCGCGTAGAGTAACCCTCACGTTATATTTCGCTGTAGTGAAGATGTTTATACGGCTGTATTTAATAACGGCGTGCACATTTGTGAGTTTGATCTACTTAAAATTTCTGTAAGCGCGAAGTTAATACAGAAAATTGCGTGCGCGTAATTACTATAAAAAATTTACAGAAATCTTATTTTTTATAAAAGACATAAAGAAAGTGGGAGAGAAAGAGAAAAATATTGTATTCTTTAATTATACTTCTTTGCAATGTATTTTATATTATATATAAATAATTTATTCAGGATACATTCGTTATCTTCAGTTATCAGTTTCGGATTTGAAATTAAAATTGTTAATATGATATTAACGTAATTTTTTATACATATATTATATCTATTTAATTTTATTTAATATTTAATATTTATTTAATTATATTTGGGTAATTTTATCAATCGGAAGCAATAAAAGCATTAATTCGTATTTTATATTTAACTATTATATATTAAACCGAAAAAGTATGAAGTGAATTGTAAAGTTACATTATGACACTACATTATTGCAAACATGATATTTCGGAATTACATTTTCACGGAGGCACACTTAATTGTCACTATAGAATTAGCATTCTACTCATCATACATAAACTTTCAGAAGTCGCTTTTGTTTCTGTACACGTTTGACTAGATACGAGTAATACCGTTACTTATTCATTGCTTGAACTTTATCATGTTTATCCTCCGGAGGAATCGTGGTAGGATGTATAAATAGTACCTTTCTCTCTCTCTCTCTCTCTCTCTCTTTCTCTCCTGTCCTATTTATCCTTTCATATCCACCGTAGGATCGTCGCCGCAGGAGCCGAAAAACGTCGCGGTCGTTCAATTTCGTCTCGCGAGCATCGCGTAATTGGAAGCATGCTCGGCGGGCTCGTTGTCGAGAATTTAGTTTCCGGTTCGCGGTATGCCCGGTCTACGTGTACGCGTGTCGGCGCGTGGGATAGCGATGAGGAAGAAGAGAAGAGAGAAAGGGCAAAAGAAGGAGAGCGAATATCTGTGCCACCAGCATGATGACCGAGGGGTTGGGGGGGGGAGGGGGAGGGCGGGCAGAGGTACTGGCAAGGGAAGAGGGTTAAAAGAGGCGGCAGGAAGAGGGCAGAGAAAGCCGAAGAGCTAGCGATGAGGGTGGATGCAAGAGAGGCGGAAAGGGGGAAGGCGCGAAAGGGATGGCTATCCCACGTGCTGCGCTCCCATGCATAGAGAGGGCTCATGTTTCCCTAATGCAGCCCGATAAATATTTAAGCATAACGTAATCGGTCGGATTATCCCGAGCGAGCGAGACAGTGGTACGGTAGAGACGCGGTGGTGAGAGAGAGAAAGAGGGAGAAAGATAGAAAGAGAGATAGAGAGAGTGAACCAGAACGAGGACGCAATCCGTAATGCTCTTGAGCGTGCAGCAGTTGTTTCGCGAAATGGCATCTTTCGCAATCTCGTACATACGCTATGTACGACGATCGGGTTCGAAATTTGTCCGCCGATGCGTTTCCCATCCTCGGAGAAAACGGCTAACGCGATGGAGATTCGCGATGGAGCTGGAAGATAGAGAACGGCAGTGGAAACTTTACGGCGGTTTGAATTGCGCGATGCATATTGAAAAGGGCTATTGTTCTTCATCTTGATCTGAATACTTTGAAAATGGCGATTGCATTGCGAAAGAATTTTTCGCTATTTTTCTTCATTGCGAGAATTCTTCCTAGAATTGAAATTTTAACGATTATTATTTTGTACATCCGCGTGATCTATTAAAATATTTCAGAGAACACGTAACATTTTTCTATATAATATACCTATATAAATTTTACATATAAATTATTAATAAATTTTTCAAGTCGATTTATTTCTTCTTATTTGGCGAACATTTTTAATAATAGAAACAAAATACATTAGAAACAATTGATATATATATATATATATATATATTTATTATTATTATTCTATTGTCAAGGTCTTGTTCAAGTTTATAAATTTCATTGGTAAATTCGTATGACACTTGATTAACTCTTCCAACTGATGCGTGGACACATATGTGTCACCCGGTCTGTCCTGTTCATTCAGCAGGCGA
Source organism: Anoplolepis gracilipes (assembly GCF_047496725.1). Lineage (NCBI taxonomy): Eukaryota > Metazoa > Arthropoda > Insecta > Hymenoptera > Formicidae > Anoplolepis > Anoplolepis gracilipes. The sequence continues at coordinate 11,470,514 of NC_132976.1, read as the reverse complement.
GCAAAAATTATTTGCCTATTGGAGGCTTAATCGTTACAGTACATAGCGGATTGTAAATCGTACAGTCGACATTTCCAATTTCGCGAACTCGACGTGCGCAAAGAACGCGACGGATTACTGACATCCCGTTTCGGTATAGATAGCTCTCGATCGTGATACACACTCGTGGACTGTTCAACCCTCTGGCTGGACGTTTGCAGGACACTGAAACCCCCGGAGGGTGCCAGTCCGTCGTGTCACGTCTAACCGGACGAGGCAGAATTTTCGGCGTGGAGGTGAGGGGAACGGGGAGCGGTCGCGGCAGCCGACGAGGGAGAGGCAATGTAGGACTTTGGGGAACGCGAGAGCATTTAAGCGTAAATGGTTTTTGTAACTGGGAGAGCGTAAAATTGCCTAACCGCCCTGCGCATCTCTTGACGCTTTTGAATGAGCTCGACCAACCTTCTCTCGCATTGAAATTCTTTCACTTTTATATAGACTATTCCAAGCAACTTTCACGCAATTTTGAATCAGTTTTTGTTAATTCCGGCCCAATCTCTTCCTAACAAAAATTAATCTGGTACTTTCTCTTCTCGTACCTAATACGAATTACGATATGATAACAAATAGGTAAAGTGCTAACGAAGATTATCGACATTACTAATTCTTTCAGTTGTGATTTTATTAAATAAATAAAGACATAGTTTAACTATAGAATATCGTGTGATTTTCCAGGAGAAATTTTGACAGGCGTTAGTGCGATATATCGAAATACGAATATGCGTGTGTATTGAAATTCGAGAATAATACCTCGGGAATTAGGGCGTTGGGGTAAAAACTGCGGTGGCGAGCCGCGCGGCGCGGATATAATGAATATTTAATGAGCGAAGAAAAAACCGCGTCTGCACCGGAAGGCAGGTGCGTGCCAACGATATGGGTAGGCCCCATGGGTGAACCTGGAAATCGCGTATTCATCATCGGTCCATTCGTAATCCGTCGCGCGGTCAAGGAAGGGAGAAGGGGTGGATGAACGGGGTACGTACGGTAGCGTGTACGGGGAGAGGATTGGAGGAAGCGATTAATTTCACAGCGTGATTCATAATGGAGCCCCCATCAATCATCGCCGCCGGTTACGCGCACGCCGCCCGAACTCCGCGGGGATAATTAATTCCAAAAAATTATTAATCGCAATAATGTCCTCATTTACCATAGCCGGCTGTTGCATCGCGCCACGTTCGCCGAGCGATTCGTTGAAACTCTGTTGACGCGCTCGCTTCGCCGAGTATTTAATTATGTACGATTTGCCTAATCGAGGATCAGTGATAGTATTATAGGATTTGCAATCGTGTTATACGTATCACGCGATATATCGTTTTCGCGTGGGTGAGTCACGTACAGGATACTCACGGCCGCCAAACTTGCTTTATCTAGAAACGTAAGAAATGTAATCAACTTTACTTAGATCTGAATATTGTGAAATATATGGTCACTATAATTTTTCGAATATTAGAACTTGTGTATAAATATATCAATAATTTTATATGCTATGAATTTTTTTAATGCAATATATATGATTCTCAATCATATTATTACGAAAATGTACAGTATTAATATTGCTACATTGTCATATTAAAATTAATTTGCAATCAATAATGTGAATTATTAATGAATTATATATAATATTGCAGCAATCGTAATACGTGAATGTTTTACGCATATTTTTTATTAATATAAGATTAATTTTCCAAATCAGTATTATATAAATCAGTATTGTATATATATATATATATATATATATATATATATATTTTTTTTTTTTATTACGAAGAAAAGGGTGTTTGTGTGTTTTATAATTAAAAATATTTATAAAACAGATTACATATGTATGGGCGTAATTGAAATGAAGTTGATGAATAATAAAATGCGCCTTAATTCAGCATATATAAATTTTTATTGCATTCAAAAATTGTACGTTATGTGTCAAACATCGAGAAATAAACAAAAATACTTTAAAAACAAAACTATAATAAAAATAAAGCTTTTAAAATATTTTTGCAACGTTGGAACATTGAAACATCGAAAAATTCTTGAAACATTTAGATAGTCGAAATATACAAATAAACAAAATCTTTTTATTTACTATTCAACAAAACTTCAACATTCATCACGAGCAATAAAGCGCGAATTACATGTTCTACAAATGTGTATCTGTTGTTTTAAATTTTTTATAAATTTTTGAAAACAAATTATGTGAATAAATTATGTTAGGGCATATTAAACTCGTAACAAATTAAATTAGTGAAATTATATCAATAATGAATTACAATGTTAGGTATGTTGTTTCTAGCTGGTTTCCTAGAGTGCTCTTAATTGAATGAAGAACATGCTTATTCGAGGGAAAAAGGAAAAGAAAAGAGAATAGTATTGGAAAATGTAAAAATTATAACTATGAGAAGAAAGCAGGTTTACTCAGTGCGGTGTCAAGTAGTTACATTGACCAAATATATTCTCCGACGTATTCATATTTCAAGTTTTATAAATATATTATTTCTTTCATTAATAGAATTACAATATGTAATCACACATAGGGGAAATTTCACATTTTTCTTTTCTTCTACAAAATATATTTTTAAAACATTTCCTTAAAATGTACAATATGTATAAAAACTCTCTTTCTTGAAAAATTAATAGAGTCTAGTATTGAAGAAGGATATAAGTCATTTATGACGCGTCGCTTTACGTTATAAAAGAAGTCAGTATGTAATATTTATATGTTTATGAGCTTAGAAAGAAATAATTCATATTCTTGAACGCACATATTCGTTCTTTAACGTTTATTCCTGGATATTCGCTTTTATTTTACTGCAAAAGTAATAAGAAATAGAAGATGATATTCCGAAAAGAAATCAAAGTATCGCGAGCAAGTGAGTTAGCAATGTAACCTTTACGAGAGGTATATATGTTTTCTATGTTAGTACATAAAGCCATGTGTATGTATGTATGCCGGGTCGTGGTTAACAGCCCGCGACGTCGTAAATTGATAGTAAATGTCACATCCGGATTGCAGAATAAGAACGCGCTCCTGTGGGAAATCCCCCACTGACGGCAATCACTTAGTCGCTCACTTGGTGGGACACGAATGCGCCTCACATTGGTCTCGCTGACGGTCGTAATTCTATGACATTGATATTCCTGTAGAAGTCGGAATTCACCGGAAAATAATTCGTTGGCATAACGCATCTCGAAGTGTATTTCGCAAAATTTGCATCTCGTAAAAATCATTTCGGATTGGACATGAGAAGACATTATTATTATTATTATTATTATTATTATTATTATTATTGCTATTACTATCATTATTACCATAATGATTTGAAAGATAGAATTTGTTTTTATTCAAACGGACCTTTTTTGCTTCTTAATTTAGATGAAAAAATATTAAACGTGAATGTTTATTTTGAACTTATTAAAAAAAATATATATTATATGTATATTAATTTAATATAAATTATTCATATTTTAATGGAGAGTTATTCATACATATCAATAATTCAGTATTATACACATAATTCACCACAGCATGAAACGAATCTATCATCTGTTCGATATACTTCTGAATTGTGTTCGTGCTCAGATTATAATCGAAGCAATGAATGATATCGCAAAATAAAAATACGAAATGTTAAAGTATAATACGATACAATCTTATACTTTCTTTTGCGAGTTAATCAATAAGAGATGGATGACTTGATGAAATAAGTTTATCGATGCGCATCTAATTTTAAACATCTGATTCAACAAATCTATTATCCGCTGAGATTTATTGGCACTTATAACATTAAAATTTTAATCGGCGTGCGCCAATACTTTTGACCTTTTCTCTCGCATGACGTAAGTGCTCTTACACTGGCGAAATCGGTTAACTTATTTATAAACCGCTAATATAGAGCAAAGTTCAGGTGGCAATGAGAGCGTCACGAGATTACTTCTAATGGCACAACCATTCGCGTTGGTTATTCTCATTGCGATGTTAGATATCTAAGTTTGAGATCTCGGCAAAATATCAAATTGTTATTCTTCAAAAATGATATAGTATTTTTACGAAATTTTCTTTTTCGTGTCCTCAACCTGATTTCTTTATTGTCGTGAAGTCCACGCGATCCATGGATTTTTTACCATTCCGTGCACCTGGAACGGCAAAGCTAAGAATGTATTTCACGGAAGACTTGCATTATTCAGGAAATTACTTCCCCCGCATTAGAATGTCTCGCAATACATTTAGGACGATATACGGCCGGAATATTCGTTAGTTCTGCAATCTTCTTATAGAAGAATTATACGAGTTATGTAAGAGAGGAAACATTCATTTATATTATTATTTATTTATTCTGTAAAAAAATTTGTGACTTCTGTATATATATATATATATATATATATATATATATATATATATATATCTAATATATAAGAATATCTATTTGGCACACAACTTTGACAAGATATATTAAAAGTTTTAGGTTTTGAACAATATATTATTACTCTCTTGCTATATATCTGCTCTCTAAATCTGAAAAATGAAAAAATTTGAAGTAAAAACCATTTAAAAAGATACATTGGTTAAATATTATTCAATTATTCTCTTAATTATGTTGTATAATATTTTAGCAAATAATTTGCATTCAACAAAATAAAGTATAAAATTACATAAGTTAAAATTACACAATTTTCTATACTTTTCTCTCTTTTGTACTTTTTTTCTTATTCTATCTTATTCACTCAAAAATAACTCTTACAATTATCTGAGAATTGAGATATTTTTGGAATCGTTTTTATCATCACTTTCAACTGTCCGTAAATCGTATCCGTTTTCCACATTGAAGGAGTTTATAAACGATTCGCATCAGTAAAGTTTCTCTATTTCACTTTGGTCGTGGATGAAGTCGTGAGATGAGGAAAACGGATAAACGCGCGTATTCGTTGAAGTAAATGCCAGACAATCGATAGTCCGACGACTGTCCCTGGTAACGTTTCGTTGTGTCTCTCAATTTCGAGCGGGGCTTCATGAATAACCAATGGCCTGGGAGGGACCCCGTCCCAGGAACACCGGCTGGCACCGAGGCCCGCTTCCATCCCTTCGGAATCGACGTTGCAACACGCGATCCCGGGCCGGGCCGGGTCGGACCGGGCGCTCTGTGATTCCGATGAACCAATAAGACGACGATTGCGGGCGTCGTCGAGGGTGACGTTTTCGTTTCGTCCCTTTTCGCTTCCTCGTTCTCCGTTGGTCGATCGTCTCGAAATAGAGGAGAATCGGAAGCCAAGAGCGCACCTATACGATTCACTCTTGATGATCGTTCGTGGTGCGCGAAAGCAGAAAATGTCTTTCTTATTGGCTGTCTTCTTAAGTTCAATAGTGCACATGGGATTCACTGGTAAATGCGTCGTCGCGAGCAATACAATTGTGCCATCATCAGAATCCATCAATGAGTTTAACTATTGTAACCACTCTTTGTGATATATATATATATATATATATATATATATATATATATATATATATATATATGTATGACATAAATTTGGAAAAAATTAAATAAAATAGAATTAATGATTATCTCCCTTCTTTTACGTAAAAATAATTTATATATATAATAAATAAAATATAATTTTCTAATAATACATAATAAAGTAAATATACAGTGTTAATTTATATAACATCAAATAACTTAGACAGTAGACTTTGATATAAAATAATTATAATATTAATTCTTTATTATTAGTGTTACTTTAATTCAATCTTAATTAATCTCGTAATCAAGTCGCAAACGAAGTCTTTGCGGAATTCTTTATAGTTGAAACACCCGTGCAGATTAAAAGTTTCTTCGCGGGCAGCTTAAACGAGTTTTAGCGACTCTTTAACGAGCTCCTCGCACCAAATCCAAAATGCTCCTTTCTGATCCGCAACTTACTAAAAGCCGACGATTGCAACTGTGCTTTCGAAAGTTTCACAGGCGTCCGCTACCGGAACATCAGACGCGGCATAGTGGTGCGGTCCGTGGAAACGCTGACCGCTCCTTGAGTGCGTTACGGATCTCGCGGCCGTCAGAAAATTAGGTCGTCCCGTGTCCGGTGTACTTCGATTAAATCCTTAGTCTCAGCCACTGTCCAGTTTCATTCCCGAAGTTTCCGCGCACAATGGAACGTTCCTGTCCCGAGGATCCGCTACCGGTCGAATGAAGGACTCCGCCTGGACACAGGAGTTCCTACTTTACGGAGATCCCACTGTCGAAGCTCAGCGCGACGATAACCTCCGCTGTAATTGCGTCCGAACGCCGCGCGTCCCTAGACTCTTGGTCCCGATCTCTACTCAAGAACTTCTCAGATTAAACGCTTAATTGTACCGCTGCTATCTCTTTCGACCGAGATTCCTCCTTTAAGGGAACCGATCACACTGTTCCACCGTTCTAGATGCTGCGATTACCGCGTGTAATTTCACCGCGCTTGATCGAGAGATGGTCTTTCGTTCGAGTCCTTTAAAGGTCTTAATTAAGTCTTCTCAAAATCAGCTGACCCGTGGAGCTTTCCCGAGGAAAGTCTAATCGTTTAACTTGGGCCGAAAGTTAATTTCGGCACACATCTGCTGGATGATTAGGGACTAGATTTTCGTATGTAGGTTGTAATTAGAATCCGAGAGTTTGAAGATTTTTTTAAATATTTCTCACGATATTCTTGGAAACTTTAGACTGTAAATTTCTCTATTCATGATAAGAGAGAGAGAGAGAGAGAGCGAATAAAAAATTTCTTCCGTAATATTTTGGTGAAAATTACTTTCAGTTTTTTAGAAATTAAAAATTATGTCATAATAATCTTCATAAAGACGTAATTAAAACATCTTATACTTGATAACTAATTTTCAATCTAAACTTTTTTGCAAAAATAAAATATATGTACGTGTTTACATGAAATATATTTAATTTAAAGAACATTCTATTTTCTATATTTCATTCTTCATAAATTTTATTGATATAATTCCCTTTATTCACAATCGTTAATAATTCTCAAGACCATTTCTTTTATAAATATCAAATTGTTTAAGAATTTGTATATTAAATGGACTAGCGAATATGTTACTAGACATAGTGTGTAATTTAAGTGTAATATAACAATACTCATGAAAGTATTTTGAACAAATTCTCTTACAGTGATGCAACATTAATAAAAACTTTGTCTTAAAAGTTTTGAGTGCTTTCGAGTGCTTTCGAAGAACCTTTGTTAGCCAATGGAAGTTCTTTTCGAGGTCGCCGGTTCAATTCGCACCTAGCGTCGAAATTCCATCCGCCTTCCCGAGATTGGTCATTAACCTACGCTCGAACCATTGTTCTCGTTTGCGAATTGGCTAAGACGCGTACAATACACTCTGGGATCACCCATTATCCTCTCGAAATTACCGTTGACTGCTGCTCCGAGTTCTTAATTTCGATGAGATCGAAGGTCCTGACGAAAGAGCTGAACTTTGAGTTGCGTCGTTTGTTTCAATCTGGAAAACGAGTAGCTTGATATAGCTGTAGTTTAAATCATTATAAACATGATTGTTTCATGATTATTGACATTCTGAAAGATTATAAATACATATACGTATAGAGAAAATTTGTCGTACCGGCTGTGACGTATTTCAAACAGATAAATACTTATGATAAATATAACTTTTGAAAAATGTAATTAATTTTTTGTTATCTCAAAATGATATACTACGATATTTAATGTCTGTGTGAGCTTTTCAAGTCTAAAGAAAGATGAATTTTTGTTGAATCGATATATGATTCGTAAATCAATTAAAAATAAGAAATTACTTCGAGTTAATCATTTTTTTTTTTCGTGTTTTTTATGAAATAATATCGCAAGAAATATTACAAAGTGGAATATTATAATTTAACTGATTGTAAATAATTTGCTTTTTAGGATAATTAGATTAATGTATAAAATGGTGGATATCAGAAATATAGGATATTAGAAATAAAGGATATTACAAGGCAACATTTTCTAATCTTTCACAGTTACTGCGGCTACGCAGTAAGGTCAGATGATCACGCGGGGATGAAACAGATTAGAACAACTTAGTTTGGGAATCTCATGAATTTCCAATTATCAACTTGGCGTTCCACCGACGACGATCTACCATTTCCTCTGTCTACGCCATGAATTCTACTGCCTCTCCTCTTGTCGATTTGCACTGTTTCGTCGGGAAAATAATCATTCCGATCATCCGTGAATATGTACTACTTTCTCCCGTTTCTCTGTTCTCTGATTTGTCGTAGTTATTAAATCTTAGTCAAATCTCGATTATCAAAATTAACGTGTGGAAACGTACTTTGATTTCATGCAAAAGATTGAGATTTATAATACATAAATAAAATATTTTTTTTACAATTCAAAAGATTAATTGAGAAAATTAATGAATAACTTTTTAAATATTTTGACATAAATTATAAATGTTTACGACGCTATAAATGTGTGTTTTAAAAAGCTAGAATTTACAATTCTCCCAAGGATCAAGTAATAATGATTATAATAATAATAATAATAATATGTTCAATGTACTTATAATACGAATATTATTTTTATTAAAATGTATCATTTTTCATTAATTTTTGCACAGAGGAAAGGCAGAAAATGAGAGATGAAGGCACATTCTAGGAAAATAACGTAATTCAGCGAGATATTTTCGCCCAGCTCAGCTCGTTAAGTTTCATTAATTTGTTGCGAAATATAATGTGGTTAGAGCTTTGAACATCATAAAAATCTCGGAAAATGATGAAGCATAGTAAAATAAATAAATAGGAGCTGAAGAAGCGAATGAAGACATCGATATCAAGATTCTATCATCGTTAGTCTTCCGCAATTAAATATTATATAATTACGAATGTCAGATTAGTGTTATAGTTCGATTTTTTCCGAGGTGAGCGTATAATTTTTCGAGTTACCGGAACTCTGTAGTTTACAGTCAACGGCTCTCGATGTTTCGAGAGATATCTATCTCGCGCGAGTTTCCCGTTCTCGGTGAGAGGAGAGAGGCATGGAGAAAGAGAGAGAGAAGAGGACACAGGATCGGGAAACTTTTTCAATCGGCGTCCCTCTCCCGACTCGACCGCGCCGACGTCGGGAATGTCGGGTATCCTGTAACTATTCGCCAATGAATTTCAGGCTTTTCAGAGATCTCCTTCGTTTTTCTTATCGGGAAGGATCGAAGTCGAGCGAAGTTATCTCGCGGATATCCCCTTACAATGTCCACGCGAATGGGATCGGATTGCTGTGGCTATATCGCCGAATTGGTCTCAATAATATCGCTCGATATCGCTCGAATCTTAATTTCGATAAATGTTCTTTGTTGTATAATAGTTATCTCTGATTGTAACTTGATCAACTTGTCATCTTTATGTATTATTGTAATTTGATTCGAATTCGTTGATATTTTTATCAAGTGTCACATTCGTCGCACTGTTACAATTATTATCTCGATTGACTCTTCTTCAAAGTGACGATTTTCAATCACATTTTTAATGATTAGTTCAATCGAAACAGTCACGTTAATTAATTTGCGAATCCGATAATTAGGTTTTTGCCCAACTTAGTCAAAGTCTTTATTTCTTTCGCAAACTTCTGCAGGAAAGATTTTGAAGAAAATTTCTTTTATTAAGAATATAATTTCGTGTGCTCAGAAATAGAATTTCAAGATTAAGAATTAAGATAGCCTTATAATGCAAGAAAAAAAACAAATAAATTTGATTATTGAAAATTTTAAGTTATATTAATTTTACTATGAGTTGTAATTATAATGTTGATATACATACATTTACCTCGTGAATTCACATTTCTATGTCATCAAATGAAAGAATAGATACAACTTTTAATATGTATAAAGTTTACGTTAAATATTACATGAAATTATATAAAGAGTGTCTCTCTCTCTCTCTCTCTCTCTCTCTCTCTCTCTCTCTCTCTCTCTCTCTCTTTTTTATGAATGCATAACAATTGGCTAATTCGAACTGATTAATTAGAGCTTTTTTCTGATTTAATTCGATTGAAATTCTTGATTCTTCAGCTAGCATTTGACAGAGATACTACTCGACGAACGTGAATGAACCACGAGAAAGAATCGCGCAGAGGGTTTCGCTGGTAGTCTTTCTCCTCTAGTTTTCACGGCGGTAAACACCCCCGGCATCACCGATGGTAACGGTGGCCACGAGACGAAAGTGTGCGGGACAAAAAGTAGATAAATGGTAGCTGGATGGCGAGGGTGGGCCAATCTATCACGCCCCGGGGGAGTGTTATTGACAGTACAAGAACTGTCTAACCCTCGACCTCGCTGCTCTCGACTGCTGTCTTCTACGGTATATTCCGTGCTCGAGCCTCCTTCGCACCGCGCGCGATCCTCATTCTTCTTTTCACGACTTTCGATACGAAGAATTCCGAGATAATAGAAGTTGTTGCCGCTGCCCCGGAAACTTTGCGTAAAATACATCGGTGACGTAGGTGTCTCCTCTGGCGCCAGCATCTGGCCCGGCTCGGAAAAACGAATCAAACTTTTCTCGCACGAAACATCGTGGGATTCGCCGACCCGTGGAACCTGCTGCTTTCTTGCCACGGCACGATTGCTTATTGTCACTTCCGATCGTAGCAAAATCTAATGCATCTATTATCGACGACACGATATTTTATAAAGTGTCTTTAGAAATTTATTAAACTAGCGAGAGAAGTTTAAATTACTTACTGAGTAAATATACAATACGTTTCTTGATTTATCTACAAAGATCAGTATAAGCTTGAATTAAAAAATAATCGAAATGAGAGGTAGAAAATGCAATTAAACTTAATATATAAAATATACTTAATATTAAAATTAAATTATTTTTACTCCAATAATAGATTCTGGCTATAAAATTACAATTATAATTTTATTGTTAGAAGCACAAGTAATGTTGATCAAATATAATGTTGATTATAAATATAATGTAAATTTTAGATCTTTAATGCTTTAAAAAGCATTCATATGTATAATATTATGCAGACACAATTTAGTTTAAATCTTCTCTCATAAATAATGTTATAGTTTATAAACTGGACGGCTTTCGTTCTTTAGATATTCTACCATTGTATCCAAAAACATTCTACGAATACAAAAAGGATTCTATACACAGATATTGTACCTAAAGAAGATCGCATCGACATTGATCACGATGACGTTGGTCGCTTAATGCCGTTTCGAGATCCGCGGTTTTAGTGGTGATTCCCGTAACGGGTTAGTTCCGTTGTAACTCGTCGACTTTCCTCTCTCCCGCCTCTTCGGTCTCCCTGACCCCTGGAATGACCATGGTAGACGTTAGAGCGTGTGTATCCGCTCTTGCACAGGCTGCAGGAGTGCCGGTCGTTGGGAGTCTCGAGGTCCGGGATTTCCTTCTCGAGACCGGAAGCTTAAGAGCGGCTTGCTGGCGGAGTTCGGCTAATGCCTAATGACGGGTCGTTTCAAATATTTACCGCCCGATTCCGCGTGCGAAATCCGACCGGTGGTGCGGCCGTAAACGCGATTACAGCCAGTTGCACGGTATGCACGGACGTCTATTCCGCGGAGGGAAAGCCATCTCTTATGGAAGGAAGCGCGATCGATACCGGACGCGGGTTCGTCTCTCATGAATCTGCTCAAATTACGCGGTCGGCGGATCAGCTAGAATGTCCCCGAACGCAATATCCACAGCGATATAATCCGCCGGTCTTTACGGCGAATTTATTCCTAATGCCTTATTCATGCATCAGCCTGAGGACTCATTATAAAAGTCGTACGGAGCGATTGGATAGTTCGTGCAGAGTGCAGCTGTGCTCATTCACAGGCCCGGTTCATAATTTCAATTTGCAACTCTGCTTTCTTCCTCGTGATTAGTTCTTTATTTCGTATAAATTAACGGGTAAATTAATTTTTTTTTTCATATTATTGTGTCATATATAACGTTCATACTTTTTTTTTTTTTTTTCTTCTTTTCCTATATGTTTCTGCAATGTACATATGTTTGTGTCTTTAAGAATTTAAGTCGTTATTAAAGGTATGTGAGATTAATTTGTTTTGTAATTATTGTAATTGTATAAAGTAGGAAAGTAGGAAATCAAACATCGCTGTATAGATATTGTGAAAAACTTAAAAACATTATATATATATCCATATTTTACTTATGTTTTTTTTCTCAATTCACCAAACTCACTCGTAGGATCATCCACTAAAAATCTCTCCAAGCGATGGAAATTATTGTAAAGAACATACCTATTTAACATGTGAATGTGGTGCATAAAATTTCAATTTACTGTGCATTGACTGGCTCTTTCGCATTGCGCGTTGTTCACTTTTTCTCATGATAGGGAGAAGTTGGAAATCATGAAAAATATGATACTGCATACGAGGTAAAAGCTATAGATGAAATTGCTAATTCATGCGAACAGAAACTCAAAAATAAAATTTTACTACGATAACAGAAATGCGATTATTTCTATATTAACAATGTTTTTAATATGTTATAATGCATCGATTAACAAACAAACATTTATTAAGTTTTAAATTATTAAAAGTAGAAAAAAAAAAAGATATGCACATGGAAAAGAGAGAAATTAGAAAGTTGTAGAAAATGGAATTAAACGTGAAGACGAAAAGATATAAGTTGCATATAATATTATTTACTAATGTATTATATATTATAATAATTAAAAAATGCTGAAATATTGAAAAAAGATTTTAGCAATTTTGTCTTTGTTAAAGAATTAAGGGATCGAATTTTATTTTCTATAAATTTTTTAATTTATTTTATTTATTCTTGCGTTATTTTCTCTTATACTTAAATTGACTATCTCGCTCATTGTGCTCATAAAACGTGGAACTTTGCGTCGTTTTGAATAGAATGCTGCTTCTGCGCTGCCATCATCATTTTCAATTAGTCTGTAATCACTGGATGACACTGTGCTCGTTAAACGAACGCAAAAGCGGGGGGGGGGGGAGGGGGGATGATGGCGTCTCCGTCAAGAGCGACTTATTAGTTATTAAGTTACTTCACGTATTAATTAAACATTCTCGAATAACGCCGCACAAAGCACCAACTTCTTCCATCTGTCCTAACATGCTTCTCCATTTACTTCGTCTTTCCTCCTATCAGAAAGCTTCCATTTTCTGTTTCTTTCGCACTTCTCTCATGCATTTATATATATATATATATATATATCCTTTTTTTCTTGACAGATGGAAATGGCGATTGTTTATCATTCTGTTCATCTTCGAAAACAGCTTTTATAACTTTACGGTTGATGAATATTTTTCCCATAACGTGATTCAGCTAGATTGAAAAGCTCATACTGTATACAGTTATATGATTCATTGCGCTTTTCACAGAAATCGTAATCTTACATTTTTAAAGCAAATATACATATATATATATATATATATCTTGAATTTTACAATACTACTGAATTGAAATTTTTTTGGCTCAAGAAAATTATTTTCTAATATCAAAAACTACTTCTAGTTTTTGAATGCATTAAATATTAGCTTTATCTATACTTACAATCAAATTTTAAAAAAAGATTGATGCAAAATTCATACAATAATTTTACAATAAAATGACATGAATGAGCTAGACACGTCTAGCATAGTTAACGCGATATCGATAATACAAGTACATATCTGTATTAACAAGTCGCAATAAATTATGATATGTATATATACATATTATTGATTCCGTTAATATTGTAGTAGCATTGTTTTGTCCTCGTCATTATCCATTTCTGCGTTTCCATCATCTTCCATCAACTTGCCTGCCCCTCTCTGCGCTTCACTCTCCGCGCTTTGCGCGTTCGCCAGGTTGAGCTCGAATTAGCATAACCAGAGCAGCTTTGATCAATCGCAATGGCACCTCGTTGCGCGACTATGGCCATTAGTATGCACCATTGACCGTGAGCGGCCACTGCGTAATTAGCATAATATAGCAATATCATAACGCGCGTACCGGGAAATGTGTTGGCTGCGGCGATCGTTGGCAGGATAGCGGGTAGGGAAAAGAGGGGGTTGGCCGGAGAGGATGGCAGGAGAGACAAGTACTAGCGTACAGACCCCCTGGGGACCCGATTCTCGGTGATGCTGGAGCATATGCGAAGCGGTTACACCGACTGCCGTAATGAACTCGGACGTCGCCAACCCTGAAACGGAACAAGCTCGGACAGTTACGTCCGCTTCTAGGCGACAAGATTCCTGATAAATAACAAATCGGACCGCCCCGCATATCGCTCCGTTGCATCCCGTCGGCCTGTCACTGCGGGCTCTCGATATGCCTGACCCTTTATCTTACTACATATGTAAAATTATTATCCAAGAGACTGTTCTCTCGACGGTATGTGTGATCTGTGTTGTTTTATTTGTTGAAAATGTTTTTTCCACACAATGTTATTGTTTTGTGTCTTGGGAGCTTTAATCGGAAAGAAAGATTTGTTATTTTATCAACAAATCCGCAAAACATTTTGTATCAAATTTCAAATTTACATAATTAAATTTTAAAGCATATTTTATGAAATATACATACGTATTAAGATTTGAATTAATTAAGTACGTTAAATTTATCAAAAGTTATTTATTTGTTATTGAAAATGTGTTTTTCATAAATTTAGATACGTATTTATTATATCTCCTAATTTACATTTTATCTGCATCCTTATTATAAATTGTTTTATTAACGTAGATGTACATAAGATACGTAGTTCGATTATTATATTTATTAAACACCATTAGCTGCGATCGGAGTGATTGGATTCGCGATGCGCATTGTGATAATGGCATCGTTCATAATGGCAATTAATGTATCGCGATCATCGTAAGAAAACAGCCGCGTGACGTTCCCGTGCGGGTTGAGCGTTAAGGGTATAAAATACACGAGTAACAGCATCGTGATAATCATCGTAGCAGAACAATTAACCTCGCAAATGGGAGTACCCCGCAATTATGGGCCGTTGATTATCGTCGGATAATACTTGCGCGAGTAACAGGGTGACACGGCTGTTATTATGACGAGCGATTAGCACTATTCACATCGTCCATCGTTCGCCACGTGCGATTCACGGTATTAGTGTCTTATGAATTTGCTGATTGCCGTTTTTGTCCGCGGATTATACAGGGTGTACGGAAATTAAACCGATAAACTTTCAGAGGTTCTCGGGGACACTAAAAAGATCATTTTTCACAAATGAAGCTAAACGTCGGAAGCGTGTCGTTACAGCGCTATGGCACACAGAGTGTTTGAAAAAGGTCGGAAGAAAAAGTGAATAATTTTGAAACGGCTGATCCAAAGTAGATAATAATGTTTTGAAAAGATTTCGAGGAGGGCTACAAAAATGTGCGAGAAAAACTGGCGGTTTTATTTAAAAAATTCAAGGCGATCTCGACCTAATCTTAGCGACGTTCCCGACCCTAAGTTCATTTACAAAAAATGATCCTTTTGGTGCCCCCGACAATCTCTGAAAGTTTGTCGGTTTAATTTCCGAACACCCTGTATATCCCCGAGGATGTTATTATCGCGCGCGACAGTGGACTCAAAAATTCAAGGCTTGACGACAAATTTCTGTGAGTTCTCCTTCAATACTAGGTTATAGGTAGGAAATCGCATAAATTTCTATATCAATTGTTTCATTGTTTACCAATAAACATAGAAATTTTCTTATACGTATACGCGGCATCGAAATCTCAAATGTTTGTTGAAATTATACCGAGTTTTATTCTCTCGAGAGAAACTTTTTATAAAGGCAGAATCGATTTCAGATTCACCGAAGAATCTACCATTAAAATATTTTCCACCAATACTGGAATATCCTCCGCATGCATGTCGATTATTGATTGGGAATACCGGTCGTCCATCCGAAGTGGCTCTATACGCCCGTCACATTGACCGAACAAACATGATAGCCGGCGTTCGTTCGATCGGAACGGGGTGGAGAGACTGCCGCACAAGGGGGGCGACGGACTGAGAGAAGGTTAGGTTAAGATAGGATATTTGCACGGTTATTAGACGGCGGTAGCAGCAGATTCCCGCTTTTGGTACGTGATATCGATCGTGCATTTGCCTGATGAGTTGCGTTATGAATCCTGGAGAAAGGGAGAGAGGGAGGGAGAGAAGAGGAAGAGCAGGGGTGTTCAGTCAAGTTTGACGTGCAAAGAGTTTAATACGCCGTTGATTACGTTCATCGCGATATTCTATGACCGTCGTTTCGCAAAATCCCGTTCGCTTTTTCGGTCTCTCTCTCTCTCTCTCTCTCTCTTTTTTTTTTTTTTACTCCCTTACAGCGTTTCTCTTCCCTTCCCTTTTACTGTGAAATGCATAAAACCACCGTTTCCGCGAGGCGAAACGCAGCGACGCGTGACCACGTGTCGTCACGGGTGCGGAGCCAATGAAACCGACGGCCGATTTGTGAAACGCAACGACCCGTAAAAGCGATCTTTGATAGAATATAGCGAAACTGCTGTCGTTCGGTCGGAGGGTTCTTCTCGATTTTATCTCGTTCTCTTTTCCTCGCCCGATGCGTCTATAACGTCTATAACGTCTATAACGCATATAAATTTATAAAGTTTCTATATTTGTTACGTTAACAGAATGCGAAACTACCTATCTATCATCAAGTCTCTCTTTTTTGCTTTTTTGCTACCATTGTCTATTTATGAAAGATGATTGAAGTCAAAATGAAAGTATCTCGAGATATAACTTACGATTTAATATCCGAAATAATAATTCTAATCTTAAAGAATATTAAAGAAAAAAAAAAGAAAAGAAAAGAATATGCGCAACACTTTAGTTATTCATCATCATCATTTATTATTGTTTCAAATCAGATACATAAACTATTTAGCATTGATTTAGAATTATTATACGTCCTAGCCACTGGCACATCACTTAATATCTTCCATTTCCGTCATGTGATTTATCTCTCAAACAGGATATGTATTGTCCTCCGGGGGTTACCAGTGTCCAAAGATATCGCGTCTTGAAACGTCTACGAAAGTAGTCTCTCGTTTCCGTTTACCCCTTCTTCGTTTCGTTTGTCTTCGTCATATACGAGAGATGCGGTTTCTAGGTCAAGATGCCTCAAGGTGTCTCGATTGTGCGGCAGTCGCAATTCCGGGTGGAATTGGCCGAATCACGACAATAGTTCATCGTCGGACTATCGTAAGTAGGTTATAGGAAACTGTCTGTGGCACCTCCGACGCGGAAATTGCTTATGCATTTAGCAGATATGAGTGACGAGAAGGAGGAAGAGGGAAAGAGAGAAAATGCGATGCGAAAAGTGGATTACCACATTTCGAATATCTATGGAATCAATCGTATTGATTTTTAAGATGCATTGTTAATATACATTTTTTTCGTTTATTCGTCGCTTTTTCACATGATTTATATTTTTTACAACACGTTCATGTGGAATAAAATTCATATTTTCTTGCGATAGGTATATGCTAACGCTTAACATATATGATGTAACAATAGTGAAAAATATACGTCGTAAATTTAATAATAATAATTTATATAATTGCAATGTATGGGTGCAATACAGTAGAAATATATTAAATATACATTTGTATTATATGTTTTATAGCTGCGGATACGCTTCTTCGGATAGTCTGATAAAACCATATTTTTTTACAGCTTATTGTTGTAGTAATATTTTTCGTATAATAGTGAGATCGTGATACGGTATACGGCAATACTTGACGTTATATCTACACGTTAGTATACATTAGCCGAGTGTTGTTAAAAGGAGTTTGAAACCACTCGATTTCCAGAGTTCTCGGTTAAGGAGCTCTCAAGCCTAAGGAATTGCTAAGGCAAGAATCTTTATTACGTCGCCGAGATATGTTTTCATTCAACTTATGGATGGTACTTTAGCAAGTGGAGTAATTGCACGTAGCACAATTCACTCTACTTATTTGAAAACGGAATGATTTCACCATTTTTTTTTTTTTTTTTTTTTTTTTAATTCTTTTCCCGTTTTTATGCTTTCTATGTTATATGGCTTCTCTTTCTATTTTCCATCACTTTTATTACATTTCATTACAATACGTATTACTTTACATTATTTTACATGATATTAAATATTTTACAGCTTCGTCATTATGTGTAGTATGGCATGCGCACATTATTTCAGAATTCTTTAATTTTTCATTTAGCGTTCGCGCCAAATTTAATTCTCGTGACAAGGCGAAGCGATACCGTCAAATAATTAGGAGACACGTCGGTGAAATGAAGAGAAATGCACAGTTCTGCTTGTCATTTTGATAGGTCGCTATTAATTAAGTCTCGATCGTCTTTCCTGTCGATACGATTTACACCGTCGGCCTCTTTTCCTCCTCACAGCTGACGTCCCTCGACGAGCTACGTCTCGTTCCTTTCTCCGCAAGCGCCGCCGACGGCGGCGCAAAGTAAACGGAGTGGCGAGTGACGTGTTATTTACCGCCTTACTGCAATCTCAGCTCGTCGCCTATCCGGCAGCCTCTCACCCCGCCTCGCACCTCGCCACCGGTTTCTCTACCCTCTTCCGCTATTCCGCGATCCCGGATCCCGGCTTCCATCGAGGTTCATCCACTTCTGTCTGTCGTACGGTTAAAAGTCAGCCGCTCGCTACTTCGGCACAAGTTTCTCTCTCGCGCGTCCTTCCATCCTCTCGACGTCCCATCATTCCCGTTTTTCCCCGCCACTGTTCCCGCGCTTCCTCTTCCGTCTTGTCCTCGTTTCCCGCGTGTCTTTTCTTTTTTTTTTTTTTTTTTTTTCTCGGGTGTAAACTCGCACTTGCGAAAAATCGCGAACAAGAATGGCCGATGATAGCAGAGTTCAGATTGAAAACGCAGGAGACGCCGACCGGGAGAAACTTCGCGAACTCTTAGCTACTCGCCGAACAAACAATTCACGAGCAGACGTCGTCATCTTTACCACGGTCCAGATCTCTTTCTCTTATTTGTCTTTGTGTCACGAAGAGATCGTTATTTTTTGGGGGAGGGGAAACGAAATGGCCGCTCGATGTCGGACGAGGTGCACTCGGTATTATTTCCGCTAATGCGACCTACAAAATTAACGCCGTCAACTTTTGACTTATTCTCTCGAATAAGGCGTCTTTGGCTCGGAGATCGTCGTTATTTAAACAATGAATAACATTTCGTTATATGAGTAAAAGCAAACGATTAATGAGGCTAAACAAATGCGTTAACGTATTTCTAATTATTATTAAATGCATCGAACATAAATCTATTTTTATGAAAAAAATCACTAAATGACGGTTTTGTGTGTAATGATTGATAAGTATTGATATCATTTATTTCAGAATTTTAGCTAAAAAATGAAATTATTTAAAAATATATATTATGCCGTATTACAGAAATAATAACGTAATAATATCGTTTAATGTGTATTTGTTACAGTAATGAAAATGATACAAGAACACTGATATACATTCTTTATAAATGATTGAGGCCGACGTAGTTGCAATTATTATCGCATTAGACATAGTCTTCCCATGTTCGATTACATGTTTCATCCATAGCAAGATTTACAAACTCTAAATCAAGGGAGCTAAGAGAGAATGAGAAAAGAGAGCGAGAGAGAAATAGTGCAACTAAAGAAAACGCTAAAGAACTAAAATGGTACGTGCATCAACTTGCTGTAACGATCTCTCGACTACTAGCTACCGTTTGTGTTACGCGACTCCGTTTTTAGACCAGTGTGTGCACAGTCACAAATATTAATTTCGAGCATCGCAGACCCTTTTCCAGCTTTCCTCCTTCTCTCTCTCTCTCTCTCGTGCTCTTTTTCTTTCTTTCTTTCTTTGTCGGAGCATCGAGCGTTTATCACCGTTACTTGTTCCAGGCGATGCCGGCACATAAGTCAGAATGATTAACACGCGAGACGTGCGTGACTGGTTTCGATTCGAACGACTCGAATTTTATTCACTTCTCGCTTCCTCACTCCTTTCTGCGATCTTTTTGCCTTGCAATCCCTTCTCTCTCTCGATCCGCTATCGGCTGACCGCGCCAGCAGTTACGGTCGTGAAGTTTAAATTGCCACGTGCTCGCCGCCTCGACGGGTGATTAAGGCCTCCTCCCGAAACTCGTCAAACGTTCGTATCGCGTATTTTGCCCGAGATCGCCACTGAAAATCCCTAAGTGGGTACGAACGATCGAGATTTATTTGACATGTGGTCAACGCGGGGCGAACGTACTGACGGGATGAACCGTAGATAATCCTGAAGCCGAACGATCCGCGGAATATTAAAGATTTCAATAATTAAACCTATAGGAACGTATTGAAAAAGAAAACTTGTCGGATGTATGATGTTAAATTCTTTCTGTAAAATTGGAATATAATAAGAAACGATGATAAAATTAATAAATATTATAGGAAAACCAACACTGTATATAAAATAAAAAACAAATTTGATCAAGTTGATCAAGAAATTAAAATGTATAATTATTGATTTTTAAATCTAAGGATGTAACAAAAATAACAAAGTTCATATATATCATACATATTATGCATAAAATTTGAATTGCGTAGAATCATGTTTATTAATGTACATCAAAATACATAATTGTAATAATGTCAATCATTCTGTTTATACACCCTGTTATTTGGAAATTATAATTGAAATTTTCGGCGAGGAAATTATATGGCAGAAATGTCGAAGGACGCAATATCAATCGTTCTCTCTGGCATTATCAAGTATCCTATCTTTCATTTTCGAAATCACGATGCCCTTTGATACTCCCTATAATTTCCGTCAGTCATTGCCACGCTGCGACACGATAACGTCACCGATGATCTACGATCAATCTCTGCTGGGGAAGGGAGGGATGGAGACGATCTACGAACAATGACTTTGGCGCGAAGGGCATAAAACGACGGGCACAGCTCGGTGAAAGCCACTTCATGGTAATTACGTCGGGCGATCCCCTGATCATCTGGAAGGCGTTAAAGCGCAAATGAAATCAGCCGACAGCCCGGGAAAAAGTGCTCCGGGGAAAGGGGAGTTGTGCACCAGCCTGCGAAGAACGACGAAGGATGATGGATCGGTTCACGCCGGAGTAACCGCCAGCGTTCCTAACAGCCATTTCGTAATTACACCAGCAGCGATTCGTTCGTCCTCGCGTCTTATCTATCGGGGCCCATCAATAATCCCTTCTTTTCGTCCTTCCCACCTTGTGCTGCCCGTCTTTTCGTTCCGCCGACACGTAAGCGCCTTTTTCCGATATGCCTAACCGTTACGAGGCGCAATGCTCTTTTCGTGTGGTTCTAGACAAAAACGTATACCTCATAGGTACGCAGGGATCGGAGGAAGAGGCAGGCTTTTAGAGAATATTACATACCTTCTCGAAGGATATTAAATTCTGAGATTTATCTCGGGGCCCCGTCAAATTCTCGTACTCGACCGCGCGATTATCGAGTCGAGGTCGATTTCCATCTTGTGCGCTCGAAGGGAAGACCGAGAGAACCTTTTGAAGTTTCATTTTAATAGATATATTAGTTTGAGCGTAGATCCGGAAAATCGCAACGCACTGTTTCTCCGATGAATTTTGAGTAACAAATCTGGCAAAAGAAATATACAACTATTATACATACATTTATCAAATGCGTACTATTTATTTATATCAAAATCTTTATATTAAATTACTTGATCATCGTCGTTTGCTTTTACCGCGAATCATGCATAGCTTTCTTTAAACTCGGTTACGATGAGAAAATTTAGGAAATTGAAAATCTTATTTATTAGTTATGCATATGATTATATTTTGAAATTGAAAAACTATGTTTGAAAATTATTGTTTTATCACAAGTTGCTATATTTCATGAAAGTTTTACAAAGCTCATTTCTTTTCACACACACACATACACACACTTGAAATTTGATATAGAAGACAAAAACGTTTACTAATGTGTTCAAATCAAAATTTGATTTTACATAAACTTTTTCTATTTATAAATATTCATATTTCCAAAAATTTAAGAGATTGCGTTATATTTCTATATTTATAAATAATACTGGTAAATAAATATACGTGTGTAATAACTAATATATATTACATACTATTAAATACATTACATTAGTCTGCCAAGAGGACCGAATTTTATGCATGAAATCGAGCCCTCACTGCGTATTTATCGAGTTTCCGATATGGCTCGAGCTTTCTAATTGCGCGATTTGGTTTTGCTATTCGATCGAAGTATCGCTTTGTAAGCTAAGCAATAGAGAATTATCTACATAGAATTAATTTACAGCCCTGCAGGGGTCATTCTCGATTATTGTATTTCCTGGGTGAAGCCATTAAATTAATACTTCTGTTTATATTTATAATCTGATTACATTAACATATATTACGAGAGATTATACAGATGCTGCTACAACTTATTAATTTTGAGATGTCAATTATGCGTCTACAAGTCTATTGTTTCTTTAAGTTTAGAATAAAAGAGATTAACTTTATATTTACATTTATGCTACACTTATATTTTCACATTATTATTATATTATAATATTATAATTAAAACAATGATATGTGTGACATTTCTTCTATTTTGATTTTAAGGTGCAATCTTTTTATTCTACTTAAATAATTTGTGGTTATAGTATTTTATTTATATTCGTGATTTGCTACAAAAAAACTTACACGAGAGAGAGAGAGAGAGAGAGAGAGAAATATATGACTGGGATGCTGCTTCGACCGTGACTCAGCTTGAGACATTGATTAGATGATATTGCAGTCTCTTCGCGCTTAATACTACTAAAAAAGTTTTATTTTCTAGACGATCTCTCAATCGTGTGAGATAACATTTTTATCGCATGGCAATTAACATCATAAATTTGTCTACTATCGCATGTCAATGTCTCAATACCCTTAATATCTTGAATTATGTCTCCGTTGCTGTGAATTTTTTTACGAGTAATCCGTTATACATGTATGTCGTAAATCATTGTGGCATTTGTTAAGTACAAAGTATAATCCCGCTTATCTGTGATCGTAACGCGTAGCTATCTCACTATCATAATTGATCGTTCGTTCCTGTGCGACGGGAAATTAGACAATATGAAAGCCAAACATAGAACGACTTTGCTCGTGCTACTATTCTTTTTTATGTATCTTAAATATCTGCGGAATAGACAAGAATAAATATTTATTATTTTACCAAAGGCATTCTTCGTTTAAATTCTTGTGAGAAAAATGGTTTAAAAACAGTTAAAAATTTTACTAAAACTATTTAACTTACTTGGAGAATATAACTTTACGTAAAAATTGTTATCACGTACGAGCGCATAAGGATTGTATTAATCTCGAGTTATCAGGTGTATGTTAAATTAAGCTGTTAAATTTTGCAATGCTGCTATCAATTCGGTTTTTTTAGTAATTATATAGAGGCAGTTAAATAGAGAGGGTAGAAATGAAGGGAAAACTAATCATTAGGGATCACAAAGAACTTTTCACGTTGCACACATTCGAATCTCGTGTCTTTTGCACGTTTATTATAGTGATGCTTGTTGGATGATTAAGTGTATATCTTGGTTGATGATCTTAGTGATTTCTCAGAACAATTTTTAGAATTCGAGAAAAATGTGACATTGCCATATCGATTAAAACCTTTCGCAGCTGATGAACAGATACCGCGAAGTGAAGTCTGAAAAAATTATTATCGGATTCATGGTAAATTAATTTTTTTGACAGTGCGATATATTGTGCATAAATCTCAATATAGTCAGTTATATATTCTAAAGTTTAATTAATTAAAAATGATAAGCTTAATTAAAATATCTACTTAAAAAAATTAAAATATCTAATAAGATTAACACAAAAGGCTCAATAATTGTATAGAATAATCATTTGATGAAGAAACACAAAGCCTCAAAAAAGTCTACAAAGTATTTTTAAATTATAAAATATGTCCTAGAGAGAAGAGATTATATTTGATTTCCCGGATTTTTACTACGAGTAATAAAATTTTAGTTGTAGTTGCGTTAATATTGGCGTTAAAATCTTGTTTTATCCATGATCCGAGACGGTTGGTTCGTTACTGGAAACAAAAGGCATGCCCGACTCTCCGCCCTTCAGCCACCGTGCACGAATGTGCTAATTATAATTCAATTTGCCCGTACGGATTTCGTTACCATCAGTCACAGTGGTCCTCCACTCGCCACGCTCTTCCAATCGTGGCGGCGTTTTGTTTCGTTATAACGAGTATCCTTCCTCTCATTTTCCTTTTTCTGCGGCGGCATATCCAATTTCTGCCGGATATTATTAGTATCGACATTTTCTGCTGGGATATAATAGACATTGTGCGTTCCGCGGAACGCGTGAGAGGTGAAACGCTCTGAAAAATTCCTTTCTCCTCGCAGATTTTTTTTTTTTTTTTTTTTTTTTTTTTTTTTTTAAACTCCTGATGTATTATGAAATTCTCCCCGGTATTCGATCATACATTTCGGTAATGCCGAAATGTAGCATTAATAACAGCGCATAACGCAAAGGGGCATAGCTGAAAATTTATTCAACATGTAAGAAAGTTTCTCGTTAGAGTTTCTCTAAATATAAGAGAAATATAATACAATGATTATGTCGAATTAATTTTATTAATACGCTCGTCTGAGTTAGTGATATATATATATATTTAGAAAGTTCCGTTTTTACTCGACATAAAATTATTTATTAAATGTTTTTATATAGAAACTTTTTTGTTTTTAATAAGTTATGATAATGCAAATGAATATTTTTGCAGATTCGCTAAGTTCATATTCATGAATAATTGAACTGATAAGAATTTAGATTTTGGACTATTTACATAATATTTTCTTTAATTGCACGTTTAACTCTTTTGCCGCGTTTTATATAAATTTAAATATTTTAAAATCGTGAGATTTCTTTCTTTAAAGAGCTGTTCAAAATTTTAAATTTATTCTCTATTTTTCTTGTTCTTTTACTCTTCTTATAGTTGAACGTTAATGTAATATGCGATGTCTACCCACGCTAAGTTATACATTGTGTCCCAGGATTACCGCGTCGTTGCTTATCTGCGTTCTCCAGCTGCATGTTGGCACGCCACGACGACGGGGATATTTGTCTTCAGAGATATACATGTTTCAATTTATTGTACTTTACAAGATGTTCTGAGAAATAAATACCAGAGTGTAACAGAATCATAGTTTTTATAATTTGATACGATTTCTTGGACAGAGTTTGATCGAATACTTGGAACAGTTAAATAGCATATATCATACTTATATACAGTGGTATTTATAGTTATGCTAACAAGAAAAAATTATGATTACATTTTGTGCTATAAAAATGGAACGTTGATAAAAATATATACAAAATGATTTTATTATCTTAATGAATAGCTAATTTCAGTAATTTAATTCTACACAATAAGAATGACTAAAGTAAAGTCGTTGGCAAATGAGACGCATAAATTTGCAATTTACATCCAAGCCGACCGCGCAAAACATATGCAAAAGTCGATCGCGCGTACGAGAACGTTGTCGAATCGCCGCGGGAAGTGGAAGGACGAGAGGGACCAATATGCCGAGGGTCGAAGGAGCCAGGGTGACTCGGAGGAAGGCGATTTCGTCGCGTGAGCACCGAAGGGTTCAATAACGAAGATGATTGGGAGCGCGATTGGTGGCGACGGTAACTGCGTTAACGGGGTAATAATAACCAATCTCGAGGCGATTTCCTCCCGACCCGACCAATCAGAAGACGCGCCCCCATTTCCGGAGCTGGGACCATCTCTCTCTCTCTCTCTTCGTACTTCCCTCCGAGCCCCCCCCCCTCCCTCCTTACCTCGTAACGGTAATCGAATTTTTGAGCAGCTCGTTTTCAAATCCCGAGAGCCATTCGCCGCACCGTCGTCGTCGTCGTCGTCGTCGTCGTCGCCGTCGTCTTCGTCGTCGTCGTCGTCGTCGTCGTCGTCGTCGCCGTCGTCGTCGTCGTCGTCGTCGTCGTCGTCGTCGTCGTCGTCGTCGTCGTCGTCGTCGTCGCCGCCGCCACCGTCGTCGCTGCATTTCCGCTGTCGTCTCTTTGTGCGACACTCGTAAGTTTACTCTCCTTCCCTTCCGGTTGCACTCAAGAGCATCTCGATTTTCCTCCCCCTGTCCTGTTTCGTGGCATCCCTCTTCCCCTTATTGCGCGAAACGACTACCTGGTGCGTCGGAGCGGAACGACATCGGAGAATCTTCTTGCCGACGCGCTCTTTTCTCGCGTTTGCTCATAATAACGATCTTTTTTACGACAGCGATTCTTCATCCTCGCTCGTTCCCTTCCTTTCTTCACCCGCTCACAGACCGCGCGAGCGCTGCCAGTGCCAAATTTCAATCAAATTTGGCCGAATTTCAGGACTTCCGGTACGAATGGCGATACGACACATCATCTCGCTGATTCGAGCAACCTTTCTCTTTATCACCCTCTCCTTCCGATATTGCGGTCGCTTTCAGGCGATCTGTCTCTCCTAAGCGTCCATCTTGTGGCCAGTTATGAACAGTCTCTCTTTACTACTTTCTCTAGTGCTACGACTGGTTATGAGTAGTCTATCTCTCCTTCAATATCGTAATTGATTGTGAGCGGTCCTTTTTCTACTTTCCTCGTGAGAGAGATACTGTCAGAAACAATATTAGTATATTATTACTAATGCAATTTCTCTCTTTACATTATATACGTATGTAAATAATGAAACACACACACACACACACACACACACACACACAAATTAGCTACATTTCTAAAATATAAATGTTACATCTTTTAAAACTATAAAATAATTTTATATAAAAATTTCCTTTTTTGCTTACGTCAAAATTTATCGAGTGAGTAGATAAAATCATTTGATATGTGTGTTTCGTCATTTTAATTATTTCGATATTTTCAGATTTCCAAGAATTCGGAAAATTATACAAAACATATATGATTCTTTCTACTTTACCCACTAGTTTTTACATATAAACATAGAATATTTTACATAGAGAAATTGAAGAAATATAGGTAATAAATTCAATTGAAATGTGTATATTTTGGAAAATAAAATTTGCTTTGACAAATAATTATTCAATAAGTTAAAAA
This sequence comes from Anoplolepis gracilipes, assembly GCF_047496725.1. Classification (NCBI taxonomy): domain Eukaryota; kingdom Metazoa; phylum Arthropoda; class Insecta; order Hymenoptera; family Formicidae; genus Anoplolepis; species Anoplolepis gracilipes. The sequence continues at coordinate 11,443,396 of NC_132976.1, read as the reverse complement.
TGCTTCCTATTAAATGCGAATGATTAATGTTAACGATCCATTTGTTACACTCCTATGTACGTTTTATCGTTGTTATTGCGCGTTTTATTAGTTTCTTGATTTTGCCAGATACAATTATATCTGGCAAAAATAAAAAAAAAAAACATAAGCACACGTCTTGGCTACGTGGCTCGTGAATTTGCCGTCAGCCTCATCGCCGAGTTTTGCCGTTTGCGTACATCTCGTCAGCGAGTTTGCCCGTTGCCGCTCAAAGTATACACCGCCTGCCTAGCGTCACGACGAGCAAACAGTCGTCATAACGGCCGTAACAGTCATAAGAAAATCAGATTTCGCTCCGCGCGCTGCTGTTCCTTTTTCTCCGCACCGTTCGTTCTTTCTTTTCTTGCAAATTGCATTCACTTAAGCTAGAGTTTGATTATATTCTTATAATTATACAATGAAAAATTGACATATATTTCAATCGAAATCAAAATTTTATTTTTATTTATAATTAAACATTTATACAAAATACAAGTTTTAAATAAGGAAACTAAAATATATTACATTTGATCCGACTGGCAGTACTGATAAATGACAAAAAATGATTAAAGTAATGTAGGCAATTATTTATATGTGAACTTAAGACGGGCAGTGTTTTCGCGTATCGCAGTCAGATTTTTTTTAAGTTAGGTAATTGAATATTACGCCGTTACTTCCTGTGCGAAACATGAAATTCCGCGGCGTCTCGCCAACTTAGGCGAATGTCGCACACTCGCCAAGTTATGTGGACATCCCGGTTCGGATGGGTGGTTCTCCGGATAGTTGTCTGGCGCAAAGATCGCCCTCGATGGCCGGTAAATCGCAGAGGGGACTCGATTGCCCCTAAGAAAAGCGTTTATGGGGCTAAGCTGACTCGTAGAGGAGGCGTGTCCTGGCCCGAAGACAAAGCAGCCAGATGTCCCTGACGGTCCCGCCATCGTGTCCTTCCGATTATCCTTTACCTTCGTCTCGTCCCTGTCGCTTATATTTTTTACTTTTTATCCGTACCTCTCGTCCTCGCCTCGAACATTCGGATCGTTAAGATTTCACAGACTTTTCTGTCGTTGTCATAAGAGTGTTGAATCAGGGCTGACCTGCTTAAAATTTGTTCACTTCAAGTATATGTTATACGAGGTAATATAACGAGATAAAAGGTGAAACTTGTGCATCTTTTTCTATAGTTGCTCTTGTTAATATTATTATTTTTTATCAAATTATAAACTGTTTTGTAAAATGAGAGAAAGAAAGTGAGTTAAGTTTAATGAAATTAAAATAATGTTATTTAATTTCTTATATGAGCAGAACAGTATATAATATATGCTAATCTCGATTTGTTTAATCCAAATTAAATTAATCGCGTGAAATTATAGTGTAATTTAATCTGTTATGTGTGAATGTACTGTGAACAATCTGTTGATAAAATAAAATTGCAGAGATACGTAATATTAACGAAATTACGGTAAAAGTGTCGTCAGATTATAATGATTTCACCTGAATAATTACGTAATTCAGAAAAATAGTTCATTGATATTATCTATAAGAAAAAACATTACATATACAATATATGTGCAGTATATATGTGTATATAAAGAATAATTTTTAAAATATTTCTTTTATCGCTTATCTTATGAAAAAAATAGATTGTTGCGCAATTCTTTTCACTTAAAATATTATTTATATGAAATGTGACATAGAGAGATTTTGTCGAATTAACTGTTAGTAAAATTTACATAAACAAAACTTCATTTTTAATTAATATGAAATAGACTTCTTTGACAGGTTTTATATTTGAATCTTAAAACCGTGCAATATATTTAAATATATATATGTACATATATTAAACGGTAAAAATATTATATTGAGAGATTATATTTTAATTAAATATTTCGTAAGAAGAGATCGACTTTGACTTGTGTAAAGAGCGTCGATATACTTGTATAAATGTAATATAAACGATAGTTTTAGTAACAACGGTAAGACGAGAGGACGAAGAGAAGAATATCATCGGACTCTCTAAACGGAAAAGAGCCGTAGCGCATTTCTCGGTCTGAAACAAGTTAGACTATTTTCTCAGCAAGTTCGGTATAAGTTTCTGGATATAAGCTCCTCGCCCTTATTTTGCTCCATTTCCGGACTCTTAATTACTTCGCTAATTCTTAACTGGGAATCTCGGCGTCGTCTCGAAGTCTGAAATAACAACTCTCATCCCCGATCTCAGTTCTCTTCACTCCCTATCTCCCTCGCAAATCTCTAAACCGGAGAGATTATTTTTTTTCAGTTTTATTCTCGTTTATTTCGTTCAGTCAGCTATTGAACTAGCCATTTAACTTGGTTAGGAAGCAATTTTTCTTCTTTAAGTATTTTTAATGAGAAATAATCTTTGTTCATGGTTTGAAATTTATAGAACAATATGTATATATTTTTAACTGATTTATATATGCATGTACACATTGTTTTCTAAATTGTAATTATGGATTTTAATTTTAATTATAGTTCATGATAATCATAACCTAATATGTACTTATAGTATGTATAATTTTAAAAATATATTTTAGATACATTCTTTTCGAAATATTATAATTATTATTAATATTTTCCGCATTCACACACAAATAGTTTTCTTTTTCTTTAAAAAATTGTGGAATTTTTTTAACGATATCTAAAAGTAAAATTTTACAAATCGGTAAAGGCGCACACACACACACACACAAAGTAGTATTTATTTACAATATTATAATAGTGTCCATCTTTTAAAATCTATCAGACTTTGGGATATATATATATATTTTATGACAAAAGTCAATTCTAACTTGAAAAGTAAATTTAGTGAATATTTTTACTTTCTGATAAGTAAAAAACTGCGGTTTTCGATCAACTATTTTCCAATGAAATAGAGTGACATGTTTTTCGTAATTTTACGTATACATGCCAATAACATACATGCTGCGCATTACGAAATATATTTCAGTAAATTATAGTCAATATTCTTCGTAAGCGACTATTTTTAAATAATGTTATTCATGGTCGGTATAAATTACGCAGATGGAAAAGGAAGGAGGGGTGTAGAGTCGGCGAGATTTATGACGCTAAATGAAGCATGAAGAAGTTGCGGATCTGATGCGCTGAAAGTTAGATTCGACGATATTTGCGCCGGCTGATATTGGGCTCATTGAAATTATACAGTTATCGATCACTGTCGCCGTAAGCATAATCTGACAGCGGATCGATTCCGCTTCGTGCTGCCCCAATTCTAAACTGAATACCATTATCGTCGCATTAACGTTAATTTAATGACGATACTGACACGGGTTGAATTGAATCGTTCTTCCTCTCTCTTCCCTTTTCATATGTTATTTGAGTAAAAAAAAAAAAAAAAAAATAAAAATAAATAAATTATACTTTTGTAGAAAAATTATACTTTTGTACTTTTGTAGTGCGGCGAGGTGTCGTGATTTTATTCACATATTCATATAGCAGTAATTTGTGATATAAATTTGTATACATTATTTTTTGATCGCTCCGTCCACGTAAATAAATATTTATTTAATTTCACATTGCGATCATCTTCTCGATGTTTCGATTGTAATTTTCTTTTGTATAACCATAAAGTGTTTGAAAAGAAGATTAGTTCAGCAAATTTTACATCATATACGTCGCTACGCACAATACAGGGTTAAAATTATTTCTCCTTTTGTTTTGATTTCTCATTTCTTAAAAAAATTTTCTTTTTCACGCCAATTTCATTTTTCCAGCCGACGAGAATTTTCGAGTGCACCGGTATGCGTGTCATGAATCGACGATTGGTGCATCGAATATCTCGCTGGAAGATCGTTGAGAGTGACTTCGCTCGAAATGCGGAAACTCATACGTACGCGTCATAAATTTTACCATCCTCTCGCCCTCCCATCTCTCTCTCTCTCTCTCTCTTTCTCCTGACAATGGTTGCTCTCACCCCCTTTTTCCTGGGGGTTGTTCGGCCGGCCGTTGTTAAACTTGCGGCCGATAAATCAGACGATCCCGTATAAATTTGTTACCCGCGAAATCGCACGGATACTCGGCGCGCGGGGCGCGTCTTTCCTTTCCCTCCGACTCATACCCCGGGGGGAAAACCTCTCTCTGCGCGCGTTCCCAGTCCCTTCTTTGTTTTCGGCGCGCGTTTACCGCCGTTTCCGCGCGCATTTTTAGCTCTCGCGTAAATAACTACCGCGCCCATAAAACCTGATATACCGCCGCCGATACGAATCTATATATTGTTGTTCGCGATAGATGCATCCTCTCACAGCCGGTCGGCCCCCCGGCACTTCGCGAATTTATAGAGCGTTTCGACCCGGGGAAACAAAGTGTATACAGAGAGCGAAACCTCGCTCGCGTGCATCCTATTAGACGCCATTTCATTGCGAATTCATTCGAAGTGGTGCGATTCGCACAGTAGCCTACATCTCTAATCGCTTTGAAGCGGTAACAAATTAATTATCCTGTGAAATAATTTAAATTTTAACCGTTATATTTTTAGCATTATTGCTTTTTATTAAAAACATTGCACAAATAATTAAAAGTCTATAAAAAGAATGTTTGTTCTAAAAATAGATAATTTTATTAGATACCATTATCTTTAATTATTTTACAAAAAAATGTTTTATTTTATTATTTTAAATTGTTATTAGCTTTTATTAATTAAAAAGCTTAATAAAAATATACTTTTGAATCGATAATTCTTAATGATTGTAATAAGAATCTCACGGCCGTTCTTTCGAACAATAGTTTTGGTGGAATCATTCTGATTTCGTTAGTGAAAGTGACTGGAAGAGGCTATCACGATTAAGTAATTTCAACTATCGGCATTGGCATGGTAGAGATTGGACGAGATTCTTCGGATGAGAAGCAGAGATAAAGGAGAGTGTGGATAATACATGGCGTAACTGTAGAAACAGAGGGACAGCGCGACGCCAAACGCTGAGCATTGTCCAATCAATGCACATTGAGACGAAGACGGGGGCAGAAGAGGGAAGCTTCCCTGTCTCTTCCTCGTCTCTTCTTCCTACCTCCCATCATTTCCATGCCCGCATCTCCTCGCTGTTGTACCGGCAGCATCACGATACCCGCAGGCACCGTAGCCTATCTGCCAGCTACTGATGCTACGCCGGTGATTTAGGCGCCTCGCTAATTACCTCGAAAGACCATTCTAGATTCACTTAGTCAGGATCTTGGTATTTCTGTCTCTATCATTCTGTCGCGATCGATGCTTTAATAGTGGTTACCAATCAAGTTCCTCATCATGTTGTTCTTTCCCCAATTATTTACTCGCTAAGCAAAATTTTCAATAATTCACTGGTTTGTTTAGGAAAATAACTTAATTCTTTTTGTAACACTTATTAATGACAATAGAATATAATGAGCATAAATTAAAGATTTTCATCATGAACAAAATTGTATTTTATATTTTTTAATTTTTATTCCATTCCTCCTTTTCGGTAATGTATCCTTTCCACTTATGATTAGTATATTTTAATTACAAGTCAATCAATCATTGCATTCTAGTATTTTATTTTCTGGGAAAAATTTATTAAAAAATAATATCACAGTTAAAAAAATTTATAAAAAAATAACAAAACCATATTCTTCGTAAAATACTTTTAGTACACATACGTATTTTCAATGAATTTCTCTGAATTCGAGTATGAAGTATAAAACTTATTGAGATCAGAATCACGACGAATTTTGAATCGCAGTTTCACAATTTAAGGGCTTCTCTCAAAATACATAGGTAAATCCTGCACAAGTGTGTTTTGAAGCGACGGTTCAATACATTTTGTTCTATGGCAGATGACTGAAATTCTAACTCACGTGGAAATCCGGAAATCCATTTGTTGACGCTGTGATGTTCGCTGTCCCACGAGAAATTGTGGGGCTCTAAACGATGTCGCGCATCGGCAATGATAGCTCTCTAATTAGAGGCTTGTCCTCTGTTAATTATTCTTGCATGATTAATGGTGACGGATGTTCTGTAGCGTCCTCGGCAAACCTAAGCCAGGATCGTCTCAGCAGCCGACCATCGTGCAACAACCTCTGGGACGCACCAGGCCCGATAGTGACACTACTCTGATGGTGGTAGCGTTCCTAATCAACGGATCGCACCCCCAGGAGCCAGAGTTCTGACAAATGAAAAGAGAATGAAAGGCGGTGACCACGAGAAGGGCTGGACCTACGTGTGCGTGCTTCTTAATTAAATTTCTGACCGAGAGTGTTCTCTTCGAGAGAAGCGATAAAAGAGAGAGTGAAGGTTAACAATACATCAAAAGATTTCGTTTACTTATGCGACTCATGTTCTAGCATTGTTTATAAATTCTAAATTCCCTTTAATAAGTAAATTCTCGTTTCGTTTGAATAAGATGTTTTAGTGTATTATACAAGTTCTTTAAAGCGTTACTTTTTTATATCTGTAGAAATAACATGATTAATAAGATAATCATACAAGTAGTTAACTGGTCATAATACTAGACTACATCCTCTATAGTTTTTTATCTGGTTTATTACTTTATAAAATAAGGCTTATATACATATATTCAAACTTTCATTATCACGCAAATATAGAAGAATTTTAAATATATGTAAAATAACAAAGTAATATAAATGAGATAAGATTTGATAAATGCAAAATATAAAAGACATCTTTATGATATATACAAGCTTTTATACAGTTTCACACACGAGGAAAAAAGTGCGAAATTCTTTTAGTAGAGTTTAAATTTAGTAGAGTGAAATTAAATATACATTTACTTTACTGGATAAAAAATGATAAAAAAACATGACAAATACTTCAGTTTGCTCCCATTTGATCATATATAGTTCAGGGAAGAAAATAAACAGTTGTATAAAAATTGATTCGTTTGAAAATAATAAAATAAATTTAACAATAAGAACTTGGGGAAACGATAAAAGCTGTACTTTTGAAAACTAACTTTTATTTTCTAGAACAGGATGTCTAGATAATGGTATTATACTGAAATGGTATACTACATAAACTTGTTATTTTCACACACAGATTGTACTTTTGCACTTTTTGGATCACATTTTATTAACAATGTCGTTTCTTGAAAATTATAAAATTACGTTGTTTGTAATTTAATTGGTTTGTACTTTATACACAGTTTTATAAAAATGATATAAACTCCAAAAATATTGATAACATGTTTAATAAATTATATATTTTTTAATGTGTGTAGGAATGAATACTGAATATATAACTGAAAAATCCTGAAATATTTGAAAGATATGTTTGCGCTAACAAGTATAGTGAACCAGTCATGCACAATATGATATTAAGGTTTATTTAGCCGACATACTACAGGTTTAGTAAGAATCATTTATGGCGATCTAAAATTGATACAATAACAACAATATCGTCTGTGTTGCGGTTGCGTTTTCACGTTAAAGTACTCGGACCGTGTAACGATCGCTGTCACAGACAAGCCGGTTATGAACAGTCGTGTAATGTTGAATCTTCTGCTATATATTTGGGAAACAAGCAACACCTTTTGCTACTCGAAGCAGAAAGAAATTTTAAACACCGCATGTTTGTTGCACTATTATTTTGTTTTAATTGTTGCATTTTCGCGAACTAGAGGCAAATTCTGACATATGTAAAAACTCGCTTATGGTATCGAAATGTAAGATTTTAAAAAGCAAGTATTGTATATTACTGTATATCACCGCGTGCATTATATTTTATGATTGTTTTGTACGTTAATGAAAATCTGGACAAAGGACCCGTATGTTTGGTAGCTGGTTAGGTAACATTAAATAACCGCACTGCGATATTGACTCTCTCTCTGTGCTTAGAATTGACTGCCCTCGCGCGTATTATGTTTCGCGAGGAGCCTATTATATTAAGTAGCAGAGGGACGGTACATAACAAATGAAATGTCCTAAAGTTACGAGGATCGCGAGCCGGAGGTAACATAACACCGTTCCTTTGTATAATTCTACACTACCGAGGTCGTAACTGCCGGCTACGATGTGCTTAGATTATGGAGAATGCACTCGCGTTACGTAGTCAGTCTCGCCGATGTTCCGAGAGCGTCTCTTCACAGTGCAGTGCTTCTCGAGAAATGCTTGCGTAAAAATTCTTGCCTTTTATGTCGTACAAACTTTCACAAAGAACTGTATTTCCGCTTATAAACAATGGTAAAGTCTTCCTTACATGCAAAATCATTTTTCCTTATGTATACAGCTTTTCTCTCGTTTTTTTCTCTCTCTCTCTCTCTCTCTCTCTCTCCTTCTGAACTTATTTTACACTTTAATTTTCGATTTTTTATTACAAGCAAATTAGACAAACGCTAGAAATTGTACTTTAAAAACTAACTAAAACAATTCATCTAATATTATAAAAAATATTTTTGGATTACACACATTTATTAAATTGAATTTTTAGCTCTAAAGAGATATAAATATTTGTTCAGTTATTCTATTATAAAAGAATATTTTGTTAAAAAATTACTCGCTATTTATTTATTTATTTTACATGTTGGTTGGTGTAAAAATTCCAGGTATTTACTATATTATACATGTGTATATAAACCACCGTGTTCCCTCCGTGTAAACGTTAATAAAGTTTAAATAAAGGTGCAAAATAATTTCTCCTCATCGATCATTCATATTCCGAGCATCTAATAATTTCTCGCGAATGACTTGGTTTTACCGATGCGCGCTTTATTTCAACCATAAACTCGTGCGATTTTATACTACTCTCTGCAGATATGCGAACGTTTTTCCTCCCGATTGGAGACATCCCGCGGCACAGCTCGCGTTAACTTACTTCCTTTCCTCCTTCGTTCACCTGCGCTCTTTTACACGGCACGTGCTGTTTCACAACGCGGTCGCTGGTATTATTCCGGGCGTGGTGCAATTTACGCCGGGAATTAACGGCACGAGGGAACTTTCCCTCAGGAACTGTAAAACCACGGATACCTCGCGAATAAAGCAACTTAAAAATTGCAGCGAGTTGCTGGTATAAATTCCGAACTGATGTACGGCGGCGCGTAGCGAGAATAATCCGACATCGTTGGCCGATAAATTTATTCTCGCGAGATCAGTTGCCAATTTTATGAAGTCGGAAGGCCCAAAGCGAAAGCTGAAATTGCATGTGGAAAATACTGGATTGGTGAGAGAGCAATTTTCGAATTTTGCGGCGAAAAAGGAACACGATGTGTGAGGTGTTAAGTTCTTCTTTGAATATTATTTCTCGCACCGCTGTCGTTAATTTATGAATTATTATTCAAACTAGAAAAACAAAAAATAATTTTTGACATGAAGATAAAAAGTAACAAGAGCGACTCTACGTCAGTTTTGGGAATCTCTATCTGTTTACTTTTTGTCCATTTAATTTAAAGTCCATAAACATCTCTATAATGTCAATTTGCAAAAGGTTCGAGCGTATTCATCTGTCCTTTTTCACTAGCGATCGCCGCAGGCCGATTTATTTCACCAGTCGGCGTGACTCGTAGGGCGCGTACAGCGGCGCCTGTTAATAATTCGCAGCGGTTGTTACCCTGCGGGCTTTCCATCCCCCTTGCCGCCCTTCCGCGCCACTCGCACCGCGCTAGTAACGCAAACACACCGCCGTCTAATTCGATTAGCCGGCCCGCAAAAATTATATCCAATTACGCTCCCGTGGCCCTACCAGAGAAGCGTTGCAACTTCCATCCCTCAACTGTCGTGTTTACCGCTCCGTCTCTATGGGACTTTTTACCTTTCGTCTTGCGAAGCTTCTCGTTCACGAGCTTCTCGATCATTAGTAGTGACCCTGCCGTTTGTACCAAAAATACTTATTAATTGCGTTAAAACTAATAAAGAAAGGAAAAGTTTTCTTTTTCAGCTATTAAAAATTTCAAAGTATAACATGTAAGTAAGAAATGTCAAAGTTCGCTAAATGCTAACAGCAAATCGAAGAACGTCTACAATATGAAAACACAAAGAGCGAAATAAGAACTGTAGGGAAACGTGAGGAAAATCATAAAATCTCATTTAATCGCTCGAGCTATTCCTTGAACTCTTTTTATCTTTTTATTTCTTTTTTAACATAGATGACCGGTCATTCTCTTCCACGCTGTTGGTCCTTGCGGTGCTTCCGATTCGACAAATGTCGACGATAGTCTGACATGGCAGTTATATTGAAACAATTTTAGCGTAAGGAACATAAATGGGGTTGAAACGTGATAAGACACGCATTTGCATTCTTAGCAAAGACGATTCTCGTTTGCAGTAACAAGCAGTCCACGAGAAGCCAGGACTAACTGTTGCAAACTGTTCACATTTTCCATAACGAGGTTCGGTTAATCGATAGTTCTCATCGTTCAACTTTGAAATCAGTAAGAAGCGTCCTTTTATTCCCCGAAGAGCTTTGCAAGAAGATAATTCTGAGAAAAGCTTAATTTGATTCTCTGTCCTTTTTAATCTTCTTGCGCATCTTTTCAGAAAATCAGTATTATAAAATCACTATTATAGCTAACCAACGAATCAAATATTCGAAATCATTTAAATTTTATTTATCTCAATCTTATTTATCTTTCTCGCTGTTACTAATCAAAATTACAGTTATATATAGATTCTTTATAGTTTTATTCTATATAATAAATACTCTTATTATATATAATAGTATAATTACAGTGTTTCATTATATTTAGTTTTTAAAATTGTATTATTTTTTTCACGTTTTTTTAAAAAAAGTGAATATTTCGGAACAAAATGGACCAGGAAATTTTAGAGAATTTCAATGAGTTTTGAAGAATTTTGACGTTTGATCGTGCTTATACGCGCTTGTTACAATTTAAATCGCGCTTTCTCGAAAAAGCGTATTTTCTCCTCACGTCACCCTGTCTCGGCAACGAGCAGTAAATACACTCTACCCTATCATTCTCCATCGACTAGAGGGGATGCGTGGCGGTTCGCGAAAAGGAATGGAGGAAGGAGATGCGAGAAGAGGTTTCGCTCGCACTTTCCGGCATGTCCTCGAGAGACTACGTGTCCCAGGACTCAATAAACCTCTTCACTTCCTCGCTTTTCAAAGGCGGAGGAGATTTTCCCTCCCGCAGGTGTCTCGCCGAGTGGTTGGTAAAGATTCGAATCCGCTTTCTCCTCTTTCTTCTTCTCCGCGTTCACCGCGCGTCCGTCGAGCACCTTCGCCGGTCTCATCCTTGTCCGTATTCGCTTTTCACCCGATAGCGCCGTGTAAACAGCCGAGGCTACCAATGACGCGGCCGTATCAATTGGAAATTGGCAGATTTAGATGGCGAGGGGCGCGCTAAACCCACCAATCTTCAGTTGCCGCAATAATCTGGGTCGCTGTTTGCGCGCATCGGAGATCACTCGTCCAAGATTCCTTCGTACGCACAACGCGTACGATTCTTCCGGCAAAAAAGGAGTAAAACTCACGAGAACGGTAGCGATTTTCCCTCTTTTGACATTTTTCGTCTGTCATCTTTTCAAACTGCTTCCAACTGTTGCAGTCTATATTTTAAGAACGTCTTTAAATAAGTTAAATTATTATTATATCATTGAATAAAATTGCACTAAATACAATACATATATTATAAGAATAAAGAAAGAGAGAGAGAGAGAGAGAGAGAGAGAGAGAATATTTAATGTCGGTTTTCTGTTTGCTACTTTATAAACTATTATACAAGATAAATATCATTTAAAATGCATAATAATAATAGCAATAATAACGAAGTGTGTGAAAGAATTTTCAAAAAAATATTGCACTTGGAATAATTTTGACATTGACATTTATTTCTTGCTTAGAAAAAAGCAATTCATATCAATGCATTGATAAAAATGGAATATCTCGTCGTACTTTCGTCACTTTAAATCGAAATCCCTTTCTCTTCTTATGCTATTTGTTGAGCAATTCGCCGTTATCGTATACGATTTGTTTTTCTTTATCGAAATTATAATTTTATTTCGTCATTTACGAAGGAAAAGGATAGCGACAGCTACTGCCGGATGAGAGACACATTGCTGCCCCCCCCTCCCTCCCCTTCCCCGAGCCAGTTTCCGTAGCGGCGATGTGTAACGTGACGTCCGTACTCGGCTGAGGGTGGCATAAACTTATATTAAACAATAAAATGCAAATAGAATGCTTTATACCGCGTGAGTCGGCCTCGCTGCAACTCGGGTTGGATGCAGTCCGACCTTCGTTGCATTTCGCATGCCATGTATACAGGGTGTTTTAGCTTTCTCGAAAAATTCTAGGGACACGTTCTGCAACAAATGCGAAACACGTTTCCTTGGTCAAAATGATCAAAAAGATCTGATTATGCGAAGACTTTTTACACCGGCAAATATTTTCCTCGAATTAAATTTTAAACATGCAAATGTTCACGACGAAGGTTTATTTCAGTTTTAGATATTTTTTTTTTTTTTTATATAAATTATGTTTACAGAATAATGACATCGACATATTTTTACTATTTGTAATTATTGTACTAATTAGAAACGATTGAATTTATTGAATTAAATTTGTCAAAGAATTTGTCGCTAAGATATCTTCAATCAAGTTCTTTAACGCAATTTTCGTTAGGTTTAGTTACAAAAAGATAGTTATTATTAGGAACTAAGAAAGGAAGATGTAATGTTCAATAGAATTTCCGTTAAAGAGAAATCGGCTTTAAATAGTTCAAAGAATTGGCGAGCTAAAGGAACGGTGATAGTTCTGGGTCACCGTGTGTGTAGCGACGTATACAGAGAACCGTCGTACAATTGAGTTTGCCGTGGAGACGTGGTTGGTTAGAGAGAGCTCACGGAGAGCAACAAGAGTTGGTCCAAGCCGAGCCCGAGAGGACGTAATTAAAAAATCACTCGAAGTGACCAATAAAGGTGGCGACTGGGCGGCTTATCTCCTTCACATGGCAAATCCTATTGCGGCCCGTTCAAGGAAACCCGCTGTTCTATAGACTATTGTTCAGCGGCTATTATTTGTTCCTGTCTTGATTAACGGCGTACTTTTATTGCACCGCTTTTAAAAAGCCGTAGTATTACGTAAATATTACACTGAGACCGTGCGCAAATTGCAACTTTTGCATTTTACGCAGTGCAAGATGTGCAGGATGTAATTCAAAGTTGCATTAAAAAACAATTTCGTGTTTGCGGAAAATTTTATAATGTACATTTGTAATTAATGTTTCACAAATTTAGCCGCAAAGTATAATCACACGGAAATAAAATTGTGTGATAATAATTGTCTTGAATATATACATACCTATAATAAATATTTAGATACAATCGATTACAATGAATAATAGTAAATAATGAAATTTGAAGATTAAAACTCGAGCATTATATGTATCGAATAAATTATACTCTAATCTATATTTATCTGATTTATTATCTAAACTGTTTTGATCTTTTAATTTTATCTTCGACTTATTGTTTTTATCCGCACTCATAACTGAAATGTGTTTAAAAATTGTTGTTTGTATATTTTAATAAAATATTACGTTTACGCGATAAAAAATGAGGTATCATGAAACATTTTAATTTATTCAGAGTTCAAATTTGCGTTGAATGTATAGCTGATAACTGCAATTACTATGAAGCTCAACTTCATTTTTCCACTGAAATATTTCTGTAACTGGTCTCGTAGAGATGCGTTCGGGGCTGGCTCTATTTACTACTCCCCCGCTCTCCGTGTTCTTCTTTCGCGTGGCCAGTCAGCAGTATTTTAGAGCGCGTCTTTTTGCATTGCCACCATCTGGAACATCGCTCCTCCCCCGGTGTTAAAAACGCTGGTACTGCGCAATTACCTTGGAAGTTGCCGCGGACAACGCGAGCTTCTCCGGACGATAAATAAAATGTAAATGATTTCAGCGGCGAATAAATTCCAGCGACGCGCTGGCCGAGAGGGCGAAAGTCGAGAGGAAGAAGGACGATCGAGGCGAGGCGGGAAAGGAGAATGCGAGGGTGGGATGATGGGAGGGAGGGAGTTCGGTAAAGTACGTCGTTATAAATGCACTTGGTGCACGCGAGACGAATTGTTCGTTCATTTCAGCCAACTTTAATTCGTGTTCCTTCTTCATTCTCGGTATAGGTTTTCCGAAACATTTTTCCCACATTAATGCTCGACTATTGTATAGAAGTCAGATCTGACCATTATGCAAATATTTTGTAAGAAGTGTTATAGAGTCTACATTCTGTTTCAACTTATACAGCTTGTTTTTCTTCTTTTTTTGTAATCTTCGTGTAATTTATGATAATTTCTTCTGCTTGTTATAAGGATAAGTAATAAAAAGTAAAACTTTGCTAATGATATGAAATATTATACTTTTTATACATTATCCAAAGTAACTTTATGATTTCTTACTTTCTTGAATTTAAGTATGTATTGTAATTAATAGTTAATTATATCACATATATAAATTTATATGCATAATCTTTTTCTCGAAACTTGTTTTCGCGTTATTCTCTCTTATTGATACACTCCGTTCTTAGCTCGCACAAAACATATTTTTGTTGGAGAAAAATTACAAAAAGTTTCAATTACCTAGTTATATCAGTAAGGAAAAGCAGGTTAAAATAAGAAATATGTATCCTTCCTCTGTGTAAGAGAAATAAGATCCACCGAATAATGTTTCCATATGAAGGGCAGGAAGAAGCTACGGTAACGGAAACGCGCACGTGTCGCCGACAGTCCTGTCACGTTATCGTCACGTGTCGCATGAATCGAATGTTTTACTCCCGTCCGCCCTTCCCTCCCGGAAAGCTGCCGCCTTCTCCGAATGCGTTTCATACCGCGGATCTTTGTGAGAACCTCGTGCATGGGTACACGAAGATCCAGCCCGTCCGATCCTTTATACGATCCATATTTCCGAAGATACTCGTGGAATATGAAGTCGAACGGTAGCTAGTCTATTTATGACTTAGACCGTCGCACTTCGTAGCTTGTTATGCGACATAGAATTCACAAGACATCTGTGCGTCTCGTGCAAACAAAGAAACGCAGCAGATAGGATAGGAATTTTATCTAGAAAAAAGAGGTTCTGTAATCTGCTCGATAAGTCGATATAATGACCCTTCATCATATTACATTTGTTACATCATACATTCTTGTAATTCTTTTATGGCTTTCTCTTTCTGACTCGAAGATAATATAATTAAGGTGTCTTTAAAAAGAGGTTCATTTTCTAACGGAATTTTCTTGTAACTTCTATTTTTTATTTGATATTTTATGTTATGATGACATGTTATTTTCAAAAGTTATGTTATAACTTCGAATTTTTAATATTTTTTATTTATATTTGTCTTACATTTTTTTATTAAAATTATTGATTAAAAAAGAAATTTAAAGAAAAAAGCAAAATATCAGATAAAAGAGAATAATTATTTGACACTTTTGTTGGTATCTTCTTGAGAGAGGAAGAAGGGTGGTCAAATAATATGGCTGAAATTGTTCGTCGTCTGAGATGCGGGTGGCGTCTTAGAATGCTGACAGGGGAAGGCGCGGGATGTCGCAAGTATTCGCTAATGTAGCTCGTAGCTTTCGCGGGATAGGAGTTTGCTATGGCCTCTAGTGACACTTAGAATGTGCAGTCCTTATCCGAATCTATGCGAACGCATATGCAGTGGACGACTCGTCGCGCACATTCGAGAATCCGAAAATTACATTCCTGGCACTCGCTTGGTAAACGGCGCCCCTTTCCATTTCTCCGCACCCCCTCCCCCCCCCCCTCATTTCGCGTTTCTCTATTCTCTTCCTTTCGTCACAAATAATATTTGCGTACTGTTAATGTACGTGTATCATATCTCAGCGTAATCATATTATTACATTTTTCCAACTATATGTAAATAATAAACTAAGAAATAGTAAAGTTAATAAGTGTTCCAGTTACAATAGGGCAAATAATTAAAGATTAATCAAACTAAACAGATTATGAGGAGTGAATTTTATTACTTTATTATTAAACATTTAAAGCAAATTAAAAATAAATTGATTATCCATTGCTAGATATTCGATCATATAAAAAATTGCTCATGCAGACACGAGAGGACAGTATATATAATTGATGTGTAAAATATTTTTGTTATAATGACAATTTTTTTAGCAAAAAAGATAAAGAGAACGTTTACTTATGTTAGAGCATCCTATGTAATCACTTGGTCGTAAAAGCACAAATAAAATAACGCTTTTCCATTTCTCTTTCTTCCCTCTATCTAACTCTCAGTATCTCTTTCCTCTTCGTCTTCCACGAGTGGCGCAATGGAGGATATGCGACGAAACCAACTTTCGGAATTAGGTTGCACCGTCGAAGCTACGGGCCGCACAGGCGCTTCGTTTTCGAATCCCTGCTGCGGCTTAGAAATTCATCCCATCCGTGAAACGAATTTAGGCTGCGGAATGAAGCAAAGCTCTACAAGCGAATGCTCTCCTTCATTCCCTCTTCTCTGTCTTTCTCTCTTTCTCTCTCTCTCTTTCCTTTATCTCCCCGGAGCGATGCCATGCATCTTGTCACTTACTTTGTGTATGTGTAATATACATGAGAAGACCTGACGAGAATGGCGAAATTATTGCGGAGGTTTAACATGTTAGATGTAAATGTAGTTTTTACGACTTGATAGACAGCGCGACAAAGCGCAATTTAGAAATAAATCATCACAGAAGGCATTTACATAACGATGTGAAGATAAACTGGGAAAATCTAAGGCAATTAGAAACAGATTAATTATTAACAGTGTCGAGAATTAAAAATTAAATTAAATCTTTTTATTTCCTTTTATTTGACATATAATAAATATACATATAAAAAAGATCACTAAATTACTGTAATATGTAAATGAATTATTAACACAATATTAAATCAATGATAAAATTAGCGTGCGAGAATTTTGATTATTTCATATGAATCGTTTAACTTTAAAATCTCTACGTTCTTTATGCAATGGAAATATTTTGCAGTTGAGACAAAATATCTCTTCACAATATTATTACCATTATAGGGAAATGGTTTATTCCCAATTTTGTTGAAGAAATGTTTCTTGAAAGCTGGACCGCCTGGACAGACATGTCGATGCCGAAGCGCAAGTGAAATATGAACGAATAGATAATAATGCGAAGGAATGAAAAACGAACGAATGAAAATTTTACATCGGAAATGTCGCGATTGCCGGAAAGCGGATTACAAAGACGAACGGCAAGTCGCCGCTCGCGAAAATCCCGATTTCTCATATCGTGCGATTGAGAGCGCAAGAAAATACGTAAATAAGCTTTCTCAGATCGACAGAAGTGAGATATATTTATCTCTGCTTATTTAGCGAGTTTAAATGTTTTAAAAGAAAAGTTGAAACAAATATATAAAAAAACACGCGTATATATTATTAAATATTAAACAAATGTAATTGAAAATAATCCAATAGATCGAAACTGATGATTGATTTTTACTCTTACTAGTATGCTCGATACATTTTCGAATGTTAATCTTTTTTTTTTTTTTTTGTTGCTCAATTAAGTGATGAATTTTTCAAAAATTTTAAAACGATTTAGAATATATCTTTCTCAAAAATAAAATATTATCAGAAGCAAGCTCTTCTCCCTTCTTACCTGTCGTTACGTCAAACAACACAAAGATCGACGATACAATAAGAAATTCTTCAGCCGTAAGACGGACGTCACGTGACGGCGACGATACGAACAGCAACGTGACGTAGGGAACGAAAACGAAATCCGCAACGTGGATGTGTCGCGACGTCTCGATCCGTGTGCAAGGCGCCGCTTCTCGACGGGCCGGATTGTAAAATGGCAACCCGCGAGATTATTGTACGTACAAGAGATTTACCGTCCGTGGCCCTTTCGCCGAGCCAAAGGGCGGCCGAGGTCGCTATGGCAACAGACAGACGGAAGCCAGCATCTACCCTTCTATTTCTCCGGATGCAACCGTCGGTCTGCCGTCTCTCGCTCCCTTTGCGAGACAGAGTCAAATGATTCTGTTGCATCGCGTTCTGCGGCCTCTCACGATGTTCTTTCCTTTTTCCTCCGGGTTTCTTTGTCCTTTCGCATTGTCTTCTCGTTTGCTGGTCAGATTCTCAAACCTTGCGAACTACTGCACTCGATGATTCCGTCTGTTGCGGCTCTTTCTGTTTTTTCGTTGACGGAATTTTCCATGAATAAAATAACGAATGCAATTTTTGTGCGCACGATATTATCAATCTATCGCGTTGGCTTTGGCCAATTTGGAAACATGCACGCTCGGAAGTACAATATAAAAACATGAAAGTATACATTTCATACGAGAGTATTTTTTTCTACATTCTGATTATGTTTTATTATGTATATAAATAAAATGTACCATATATAGATAGAAAAAATTTATAAGTCGAATTTATGGTTCATAATAATGCATAAATTAAAATAATTATTAAAATTATAATTTTATTTTCGGACATACATGCAGGATTAACTTCAATTCAATAAACAAAGCAACCATATATTTATTTATATAATTATGATTATATCCAATACATATTTTTTATTAAATTAATATCAGAATTAATTGTATAATTTATCGGATTGATAATATAAGTGTATTATACTTTTAAAATTTGGTTATTTCTTGTAATACTTATATAATACTGATTACTTACAGATAATATTGATAATAACATGAAACAAGTAATATATGCAAGGATTGTAAAATAATCTTTTTTTTTTAATTTATTTGATTTTATTCAGCTATACTTATAATTCATTAGAATTGGAAAACATATATATTATATAAGAACATAACGAAGAATGGGAAGAAACATGCAGAAAATTAAATATTATAATAAGACATATAGAAAATGTAAATAAATTATATATAAATGTTAATTCCAAACACTCTAAATGTGCAAATTTTGCGGTGACGGTAATCTAAAACAAAAACGAGGCAATGTTTCGGGAGATGATTTTAGCTGTTTAGAACTTTTTGACAAGTTGTAATCAAATATTTGTAATAATCAGTCAGCAAGACGCGTGACGAATATTTAGGACGATATCAACAGGTGGCCATCTGCTACTTTTTTTCTCCCTGCTTCTTCCTCGTCTTGGTGTATCCGGTGTTCGGTTAGCACACGCGAATCGTTTAATTCGTAAATAACTTTTTACCGGCGACTGACCAGTTAATAT
Source organism: Anoplolepis gracilipes (assembly GCF_047496725.1). Lineage (NCBI taxonomy): Eukaryota > Metazoa > Arthropoda > Insecta > Hymenoptera > Formicidae > Anoplolepis > Anoplolepis gracilipes. The sequence continues at coordinate 11,424,228 of NC_132976.1, read as the reverse complement.
TTTCAAGCATGATTCCACGAGATAGATTGCGTGTTGTCTACGAATCATCGCAGAATCTGATAAATTTCCGTGTTTTTTTTTTTTTTGCTAATTAATTGAGCTGTGAATTTTGCATGTAGTTGTATCTTTTGTATTATTCTTTTGAATTAATCTTCAATTATTAGATGTAATAATGTAGCTATAAATATACTAAATATAATATCTGATAGTAAATTAACTAATCGATTTCTGCAGGTAATAAAAATATATATTGGAAACTGAAAGTTGAAATTAATTCTCAATATGTAATGTGTTTAAAATTGTTTGCCCTGTTTAAAATATAACAGCATTGTTAAAGTTGATCCCATCATCATCGGATGGAATTAAATTATGATAGCCGACAGTTTATATTAATAGAGAATAAACTAAAGTTGAAGGCTTTTATGAGAGGAAGAGCCGAAAAAGCGATGCTAGATAATGCCAAGTCAGGATTGCGCGCGCTATCGAGTTATTTCAGCGTTGTGAGATAAGCGTTATCCCCCACGGTCATGAATATTAACGAATTCCAGCGCAGTAGGATGGACAAGACTTGAAAAGGACGAACTGGACTGCGGTGTGTGCGTGACAATCCGCGAATGAAATTAATTTTCCAGCTCCGCGACAAGCCGTTCTCTCTATGATGCCTCATCCAACATAAATTATCCATCGAGAGGCGAGCATAAAAGACAATATCATGCATTTCTTCGGCAACGAATAACTAAATAAAAAATATTTTTTAAAAAATTCGGATTCGATTTTATAGATGTATACATTTTTTTAAGAAAAGATACTGTATATATTAATTGGGATTAAACATTTTTTACATTTTTGATCTTATATTGTATAAAATACTATTAAATCTTTCTCTCTCTCTCTCTTTCTCTCTCTTCTTCACTCTATTATATGAAAAGATCGTTCCTTCTAAAATGAAAAGCAGAAACTGAATTTTTGTTTTCAAAGGACTTAAAAATTACGTTCAAGTGAGAGTGACTCAAGAAGTTCACCGACAAATCAGACAGAAACGGATTAGGTTTCTCCTCGTCCTGGCTTGTTACCGTACTTCCGTCGTGCGGAGAACAATAATTCCGTCACTAATTGAGTTACGTCGCGGCCTAAATGCTCGATGAATATTCATATCTTTCCCTGTAGTACCTTGCGTTTCTCGTTGGCGCCGGCATGGAAAAAAAAAAGTTGTCATGAATTAAAAACTCTGTAAAATTAGAAAATTGCGTTTACTTGTAATTTCGTAGGAATGTTGCGCATTTATACTATTTCCACTTTCTGTTATTACGTGCTTTTAACCCTTTTATGATTATAAAAGATTATGCATATTTCTTGAGAATAATAAACCGACATTTTTTCAAGATATGATTATGTTTATGAAGTGATATCATGAAAACATATATCGTGAAAACTAACGTAACATTTCATTATGCGATGTATACTTTTTAATGCTTTCGCTTTGCGACAATTATCATTACAATTACCTAGATAAGCTAGCGATCATAATTAATTTAAAAAATGCTTTGCCTTTAAATTACAATATCCTAATTTTTATCGTAAAAAAAATTAGAATTAACAAGCGCGAATCTTTCGGGAATATTGCGGATAGAGAAAAGTATTCTTGTTGTAATTTTTTAAGTTTCGATTTCAGAAAATTATCTGTACTTGTTCAATCAAATTTCAGCGGGCGATAGATAATTACAAGTTGGAAAAGTTATCTTCGGAATATATAAGGCAATAATTTGATAAAACAGGAATACGAATTTGTTCTTAAATACAGTGCAATCTCACTCGCGCGTACAAGAACTTGCCACCTTATCATTAGCGGCGAACGACTGCAGCTACGGATATCGTTATCGCGTCGACCACACCGAACGAGCTATCGAGCAGATTTTTCCTCGCGCTTTTTTTTGCTGCTCGAGACTTAAACGTCTTCCCTGGTCGCAGCCCGCGGCGGCCGAGCGAGCTGACTTAGGGAGATTGCGATTTGCATAATGCAATTCAACGGGATCCCGTTTCAAGGAAAAGTCAAGAAGAACAGGGCAATTACAATGAGACTCCATGGGACGCGGCGGCTTTCACGGCCTTGCTACTGGCCACCTAGACGATGTCAGCTTTATAAATATTCAGCCAGTCATTAAGGCAGAAAGGATAAAGAGAAGTGAAGAGGTAGAGAGAGACAGAAGGAGGAGATAGAAAGATAGAAAGATAAAACTAAAGATAGAAGGAGATTAAAAAAAGAAAAATGTAAAAGTGTTGTCCACAGCTTGACACGTTCTTGTGCCCGCTCGTTGTAATTCTATTCGATATACCGCTGCAATGGCGACCCATGTGTGTATGGCTAGCTTTTAATGCAGCCGCAGTTTGTATTTGGAATTATTACGTGGTTAAGTTGATGCCGCGGAAACATTTCAATCCACGTCGCGGCGAAAGTCCTGCGAGAGCAGTTTTATGTGCGCAAAATGAAAAGCTATTGTCCTGTTGGAGAATTGAAAGAGAACATTACGGATGTAAAAAGTTTGAGATTCGAGATTCAAAGTTTTGGAATAACATTATAATATTGTTTAATTAAATTTATTACCTCTTTTTTCTACTCACATATTGTGATTGATGAAGTAGAAATGAAATAGTTGTGCGACATACATATCCACTTTTTTTGTCTAATAATTCCATCACGATCAAATTTTTGTTTCTCAGTATACATATCATTTTATAAATAAGTAGTGTTTTATTAAATGTAAATCGTTATTAAAAGTAATGTTGAAGAGCATTTCAGCACACAATTATACTTTTATTTAATATTTAAATTACACAAATAAATAAAACACCCTTCTTCCTTTCTTTTTTTCTTTATCTCTGTAAAACAGCTTGTGCAGCAGTTTATACAAAACAAGACGAGGAAGAGGAGATTGTTTAGCAACACAATATCTCATGTAAACGCGAAAAGAGGGATATAGGGAGGGAAAGCGACTCGGAAGCGAGTTGGAAGATCGGCGAGCTTCGCAGTGAGTTTCGCATGTTTCTCGCCTCGACGGTGGAGCTTGATTGTCTACACCTCGGCGGGAGGCAAGCGGATTAAGGTGGTTAGTTAAAGAGCAGTTACCATACAGTCGGTACGACAAAGCAGCGAGGTGGATGAAAGTTTCGAGGTAGCAAGAGACGTAGCAGAGCGAGGGGGAATGCAGGAAAAGGAGTCGTTTTCTAGACTCTCAACTTGCTGATGGTGGTGGAATGCGCGTGGGGGTAGCGCGCTTGCTCTTCTCCCCGAAACCGGGTCCGTAACTGGCTTCAGCCACGAAGCTACATCGGCCCGAGCCGGGTATATCGCAGTCGACTGCAATAGCAGAAACTGTCGGGCTAAGTAACTGCCGGTACTTGCAGTAAGTTCGCGCGCAATGAGACCGCCTACATAAATACACCTAATACACTATGGCTTCCTCTTCCCCGGCAGGTCGTACCCTTATCCTACCTACTTCGCGGTATAAATTCTCCAACAACTGCGAGTGTAGCCTTTCCACGCGATACGGGGGTAAAGGTATGCACGTGAGCTGTGTTGAGCTGATTTACCTTGCATTTTATTATTTTCTCCTCTTGCGCCTTGACACATCTTATTCGCGGTGCATGGTAGGATCGTACTCGGTTGTATTACAATAGCGGTGGTTAACGACGTGGGGTGTATATGTATACAGTATGCTGGGATATTATTAAAATTAATGTTGCACTCTCTCTCTCTCTCTCTCTCTCTCTCTCTCTCTCTCTCTCTCTTTCTCTATCTCTCTATCTATAGAAGAAAAGACACTTGGTTTGTAGAGAATCAATTATAAACGTGATAAATTTCTTGACAAATTTATATTCTCTTTAAGTTTTATGAGAAATTATTATTGCTTGCGCAGCTGCAATTAATGTTTTGAATATACCTACCATAAATTTATAACTCTACACTGTGAGAAAAAAAGTTGTTAATTTCATCAAGTACGTTGGAGAGATTTAACATAAATAAATATTTTGACTAAAGAAAGAAATATTTTAACCAAAGAAACAATAACCAACTAAACATATTTAATCAAGTTAACAACCTTGCTTTCAGTGTATTTATTTATTACAAGTACATATTTTAGCGCAAAAAGTAGTTTATTGTACACATATGTTTGTTTTAAAAAAATTTATTACGAATCTACTTTAAGTTGGTTATTTCATTATCATAGAATGTTTAAGAAAAACCAATTATTTAAGAAATGTTTTAATCGCGTAAAATAAGGAAAAAAACTTTAAATTGCTTTTTTTATACAGAAAAAAATGTCATGTTTTAATAATTTATTTTACGTAAAAAAATATTCATAATATAAATTTAACGTTTGTAATTTGACTCATATTACAGTCGTAAATACGGAAGACAAATATTTTCATAAATTTTAGACTTTGAAATGATCTTAGAGTTATTGCTTTAATATATCAGATCCTTTAATTCTCACGAAGAAACTTTTAATAATCGATAAACTTATATTGCAAATTTCAATATCTCTGTTATTTATGCCCTGACTTTTACTTGGTTGAAAATTCTTGAATTATAAGTGAAGAACTTGATGATGCGCTGTGTTATTTTGAACTGATTTCGGCTGAGATTTTTCCTCGCAGCACGTGTCCGGGATACTCTCGCGTATGCCAGAAAGGCTCCCTGCCCTCTTCTCCTGCGGTGGAGCAAGAGAGGCCGTGACAAACAAATGCACCGCGTCAGCCCGGCGTGACACTCTTCCGTAGCTGGTACGGTGGGATGGGTAGGTAGACGAAAAGGGCGACGAGAGCATCGGTGAGGGGCGAAGGGAGTAGTAGAATAAGGACGAGAAGAGAGAAGAGACGTTGGTCGAGCGGCAGAGGACGAGTAGGAGGATGAGGAGCAGGATGAAAAGTAGAGGATCGTGGAAGCTGTGCTCAAGTAGACAAGGGACACGTCAGCCGCCATCCTTCTCTACTCAGCCTTTTATAGATTATTCACGTACAATGGCCGGGGGTGACAAGTGGCGCGATGCACGGGGCCTCGATGGTGCGATGGGTCCGCTAGATGGATCCCTTCCTTTATCCTGGAGATGACTCTGAAGTGGTTCTCGACTTTTTTGATATATCGTTATAAGATTCGTGACTTGCCGTGATACGATTCCTTTCGTCATTCGTGTGAATAATTGTCATGAATAAAGAATTTCTTAGAGTTTGGAAATTTGAAGATTACATTGTAGCGTTTTATATTAAGGGAAAAATCTAGATTTTTTTTCTCTTTTGATTAGATTACAACAATATTCTGCTTTTAGGAAATTTTTAGAAAAATGACAATTTAAGCCTCTTGACGTAAAATCATTATTTTTTACCTTATCTAATAATAAAACATTTCAAAATACGTGTATGAAATTATGTTTTCCGTTTAGTTTAAAAATAAATGTAAACAAAAATATTGTTTCTAATGATTGCATGAGTGATGGAAATAGCATAAACATTTTGTTTTCGCTGCACAATAAATTATGTTGTCATCGTACAATTGATCAATCTATACCATCCCAATGATAATTGGTGACCTGCGAGTTCTAATTAAATTCTAGCGCGATGTTCGGTGGAAAATGGATGAATTATTCGCGTGATTTTCCGAGACCGGTGTTCATGATTTTGGTGTACATTGGGCGTACGCTGTCATAAACGCGATGTCGTAAAAGAGAGCGTGGGAGAGACAAAAAGAGAGTGGGAGTGAGAGAACGTCCGGACGGCCTCGTCGTTTCGTTGTATGCAAATGCGAGCCGCCCGCGGTGTTCTCGCTCGTGTTGTTTGGCGTTTTAATGCTGATTGGACGACTGCCGATTCAGCGGCTGTTCGTTTGCCGCGATTGTGCGTTCTGCGAAAATCTCCCAAAATTCGGTGTATTGTCGTAGCCGCATGAGCGAATCGCGAGCTCAGTAACGGGGTAGCTGGGTAGCTTCATGGACGCTCTGAATCATACATGCTGCTTTTCACTTACATTCAATTTTTTCATCAATTGTTAAAAAAAAAATATTTAATGGTAGAAATTAAAAAGTTGCAATTACCATTTTCCTCGACGTTTAGTATCAAAAATTGACCTTAGATTGTCAAAATCATTGTTAAGTGAAAGATTGCTTGCAAATTCTGCTTTTACAACAAGGACATTGTAAATTTTTAATGATTTAATTAAGAAATTTGCATTTATAAAATTAAAACTGAAAATTACGAAGCTGTTTAATTGTGTACAATTTCCGCGTTTTACTGCATAGCAACGTTGCAATATCTGTGATTGTTATTGCGATTCTCTATTAAAAATAAATCAGGAGCGAAATTAGTTTTATGCAGTTTTTTTTTTAACTTTACCGATGCAGAATAACAATCGTTGAGATTTTTACCTTTCAATTTTGTGTATGTAATGCGTGCGTCGCTACTTCTCCATTCTTCTTAGATGCACTCTTTTCAACTTTGTTCGAAATCGTATCGCGTGCTTGAAGAAATCGATATAGAAAGAGGAAGTCATCGCGACGCTTTCACGCAGTTCGCACTAGATGCACGAGTATTGCCGAGCATCGTAGACGCGAAGGAAAAAGGTGGATAGGTAGATTGAAGGGTATGAGTCGAGGGCCCGGAGGGGTCGGCTCCATCAAAAATTCAATCCATACGAGTATTCGTTGTTTCGTCTGTGAGAAGGAAGCGGAAGCAGTAAGAGAGGCGTGAAACGTTTTGTAGAATTCTCGAGACGTTGCCGGCAGCTTTCGTAGGGAATCGTGAGCGGATGAAGGAGATGAGTGAGAGAAAGAGAGGAAAGGAGCAACGGCGGAACATGCCATTCCGTAAAACAGAAAAAGGGAGGCAGTCGAAGAGGAAAAGAGGCGGAAAAGGGGTTTGCGCGAAAGGTAGAAGAGAATATAGGCAAGCGAAGGAGCGAGAGGGTAAAAGCGGGTAGCGCACGGTGGCGCGTTTGGTTCTTGAAGCATGTGTGCCCCATAAATAACATGTAAATATTTTCAATAACTGCCGGGGCGGCTTCGGCATGAAAAATGCAAACCGCTTTGCGTCCGGCCCTCGACGCGTTGCATTCCCTCGTATCGTCGTATCACTCATCCCCTGTTCGTGGATCGGCCGACGGCAGCCACCCCCTTAGCTCACGGCGTCGAACTGTCTTTTAATATATCCGTGTGTACACCGTGTCCCGCGTGAAATTTATGATATAACGGGCCGTGCCGGGCTCGATATTCGTTTCGCTTTAATCCTTCAGTTTCCAATGTCGCCGACGGCACTTTTGAATTTGCATAGGTTCCTGAAAAATTATAAGCTACTCTTGTGTCTAGTATTTTTATTTTGTATAAAAAACATTATTATAAAATGTTGCTTGTTAAAAAAAAGTTTTTAAAAATTTTACCGTAGTTATTGATAACTTTTTCAGTATTGCTTTACTATTGTTTATTTTTTTTTTTTTTTACATATAAAATAGATTTCAATATGTAAAATGTTTATTTCACTGTCAACAATTAAGTGAAAAATTAAATCAATGTTAATTTTTCTTTAATAAATAAGCTTAATGTAATAAATTAAGTAGATGTATAATATTTTGTGAATATTTCCAAGGTTTCTGCAAAAATAATCGTTTTGGATAATTTTCAATTTATAGATTAAAAACCGACAGCAAATTATCTTAATGACTACTTTTAATCGCGGATGTAAAAGGAGCGAAAATTACCTTATACAGAGGATGCTATCGTATCTCGTGATTTACGAGAATTAATTAATACGGAAATGTGTTACGCTTTTGATTGATTTTTATTTATATGATCGTGCGCTTTGATATATGTACTACATCGATATATGAATATATCTCGCAATTTATTCAATCGCAACATGCAGTTATTATCTTTGTACGTGTTTGCGATGGAAATATTATTACTTCAGCAACTGCTTGCTTCATTACTGTCCCAAGCGACAAGCACACATTTATACTAAACATTTCTTTTTCGTTTGTTTACAGGGGTTTTGGGTTCATCACATTCGCAGATCCTGCCAGCGTAGACAAAGTACTGGCGCAAGGCAATCACGAGCTGGATGGCAAAAAAGTAAGTGATTGTTACATTTTACAAATTAATTTTAATAATGTAATTAAACATTAATTTAGGTTATAAAATTTCTGATTTTTCTATTATTAAACAGCAATGTAACAGGAAACAACTATATGTAAAATTATCAATCGACTTTTCTGTATAGTTCTTTTATAGCATTTAATGATTTTTAAAACATATAAAATTATCCTATATATGAGAGACATATTAAGAATATTGATTACATATTATATTAACTCGCCTTGATACTAAAAAAAGCAATTTTTCTCTTCCACGAGATTATAAGCGCAATACTTACCGAGAAAGGTGCAAGAAATATCTCATTCTATGAAAAAGTATGGTTAAAAAAATATACAAATTGTGCGTGCCTTAATCAAATGTGCGTCACGCGAGCAATTAATTTTCACGTCCGGTCGGTGCCGTTCCGAGGTAATTGAAAGAGCATGCTGCGAGTCGATCAAACCGATTGGTAACTGCAGTTTATAGATATATTTCAATCCGGTCCCCAACATCGATTCCGACAGTAAAATTTTATTCGCGTTTGAAACTTCATTAATTTAGAGTCAAACGTTGTTTCGTTCGCTACAGCCTGAGCATATCACTTATCACCTATGTTTCATAATTATATAAATAGTTGGTTCGGTTATTAACAAAATGTTATCTTTGCCAAGTGGATCGAAAAAGGAGTCAATCCTAGAAATTATCATTTTCTTAAATAATAAATCTATTTAACATTATAAAGTTATAATTTGTTAATTTAAATATTTTTAACATTTAAAAAGAATTTGAGAAAAATTTATATATTTTTTTTTTTATTGCAATTTCACTTTTGTGAGACAGGAAGGATTTAAAATAAAGTTCCAGTAAATCATTATTTTTTATCGTTTTAATTTTTATATTTAAGATTAAAATTAGACTTTTGTTATAATAAAATTTATTACACAAACTAGTTGAAAATTAAATTTTGACTTGATGATAGTTTTGATATTTAATTTTTGAAACTATTTAATCGTAACAAGACAAATCAAGTATGATAATAAAGACATTTACATTTTTAAGTTTATCAATATCGAAAAATCTGACGACAGGCAATAAAATCTTTTTCTGCTCTAATAAATTGCTATTATATATTCCAAACGGTGGCGCACGTTTATTATTAAATCCAATAAAAAAATTAAATCTATTGTAATTCAAAAGATGTAAATCGAAACAGTAAAGTAATGACTTATTTCAACTCTGTTTTAAATCTCATGTCTCATATTTAAAAGCAATAATTATACAGCACCGTACAAAAATTTTTCCTAATATTAAGCAATAATAATTAATCTAAAACTACGCTACTGATTGAGTTTCTATCTATAAAAAAGTTTTTCCCACTATTCACCGAAAATATATCTCTCTATCGATTCTCACCTTTTCCTAAGGGATACCTTGCGCGAAACGGCAGCGAGCACAGAACAATGCCGACGGTGCGGCGATTAATCGTAGGTCGACGTAGTCGTTTGGCAAACGTGCCTCTTATTCTACCTCTCTCTCTTTCTCTCTCTCTCTCTTTCTCAGCAAGAGCAAGACAATACTCGTAGAATAATATCGTAAGACGTCGAGCGGGCTGTATGGCGAGAGAAATAGTTGCGGACATTAGCTGTCCACTGTGCCATAAGTAGAACGACTCCAGCGCCAGAGCAGCCGCCTAAGTGGCCCCGAATACGCTTAAGCGAGGGGCAACCCGGTCCGTATCCCCGGCTCGCATAAATTTCGCGTAATTCGCTCCGGCTAATGCAAATTGCGAATGCACGGATCCGGAAGCTAACACCTTCCCGATAGCGGGAAGAGAATATCGCGCGTATAGGGCAACCGCCGGCGCATCCTATTAAGGTTCCCTCTTAAGGGATGAGATGTCCTCACTCTCTAACACTCTATCTGCCTTCCTTCCTTCTCCCTTTCTCTTTCTCTCTCTCTCTCTTTCTCTGAGGAAAAAGGGAGAAGCGAGAACGTACAAGGAATGCAAACGCGCGGAAGCGCCCGTTGCTTTGATTCGCTGACAAGTTTCGCCGCATTAATTAGCGCGGCCTTCGCCCCCGCTCTCGTTAACGAACCGGGGGACTCTTAACTTGCGCTAACACGCGAATATAAATAAAGTGGGACAAGAGCGAAACACGCGGTATATTCTACCGGTAAGTGTAGTTGTCACGAGAATATAGTTTCTCTTGCTTTGTGCTCCTCATTTTATATGTGTATAAAGTTTCCTAGAGAATAGAATAGAAATATTACCTTAAATCTATTCGGAATTGTAGTTTGTTGTGATATCTATAAGCTAATTGTAATGTGACACATTAAAGATTAAAGAAAACACAATTTTAATTAAATTATGTTAAATTTTTTATAAATTATATATATTTGTACAGAAAAGAGATACCAATTTTAGAATGATACAGTTTATAAAATATGTACGTGATTGAAAGATTAAAATATTCCGATAAAGTGAGGAGAAATGTTTCTACAAACGCGAGCTGTGGACGTCATTCCGATTATATAATATTATCGAAAATCAGAGTTAGCTCACACGAGAGCAATTTTGCGGGTCGATATGCCAGACGTTTCTCTCCGCCTGACATGGACAATGATTTTGCAACGTGCCGCGTAAGCACCCACTGCGGCACAATGCTGATCGACGATCAGAATAGCCAGCAGATTCTGCTTAATCGGGCCGGGCGCTGATTAAAAAAATGCGCGGGACAAACGTGCGCGTCCTCGTTTGCGTACCGTTTGATCTCGACAAGCGTAGCGGAAGTAGTTAAATCGGCTGTACTCGTGCATGTTTCATAATGCTGGCGCATGTAATACCGTCCAGAGCTATTCTCTATCCTCTCAAAGATCAGCGGTACAGATTTTCTTTGTTATATATAACTCAATACAGACTAACTTACATACGACACGAACTTAGGAAGACAGTTATTGTATTTCAATACAGTTACTATGTAATATGATATAATATGTAGTAATATAAGTTGAAAAAGTGAGAATCAAAAGTTTACATTTTAAAATGCATAATATGAATATTTTATTCTTTGATATGTTTCAAATAAATCGTTTTTCATTGTATATAATAAACTTGTAATTTTTAGATACGATCAAAAGAATTAATTTTATTTTTGTTAAAATATTTGATTTAAATTAAAAAATTTTTTAAATAATAAAACTAATGAGATATATATATATAACTATATAATAAATATAATTATAATTCTAATGGGATTCTTGAAAAAACTCATAGTAATTCATCAACAATTTATACATAAAAATACAATTAATTGTAGAAAAAATATATTGCAGGAAAATATTTATGAAGACTAAAAAAATTTACATTTCAAATTTTTTATATCAAGAAATGCACTTTTGAACATATCGAAGTCCTAATTATTTCATAATTCTATTTTATAGCTGCAGAGATGTATGGACGTGATATATAAAGACGACTTGAAATAATTTACGAAAGATACGGATGCGGGTGATGAGGTCTAAGAAGGAAATCGTGAGAAGGAAGGAACCTTTAAGGATAGATGCATGCGAAATTGTGGGAGCTCTTTAGAGCTTTGCATGGCCCGCATTCCTGGATACCTCCAGACGTCTCGACGGCTTTAGAGACGTATCGTATGAGAACACGTGGCAGACGAGTTTGTCCTTTCCCTCATCCTTCTACTTCCTTTTCTCTTTAAAGGAGAGCGCGTTCGAACTCTTTTGAAAAGGTATCAGTTTTATTATATCAAGAAGAACATTGTTAATATTATAAGATTAAACGATTTTTTTTTTTTTTTACTATAATTTCTTCGACAAATGTGAATTTTTCTTTTATCTGGAACATATTTAATATTTAATATTTAACATTTAATATCTAATATTTTTCAATTTTTGTTCAAATATTTTATTTGTATAGTTTTATTCACAGTTTCAGATATTAAATATACAGATGAAAGAGATTTGTAACGCGCATTAATTTGTTATCAATTTCAAAGAAATATTACATTAAATGAAGTGACAAGAAAGTAAAAGTAAATATATTTTATTGAAATTATCAGAGAAATAAAATTCTTTCGGGTATGTATTGAAATATATACATTTTATCGAGAATTAACTGAAATGATAAAGTCTACATAATGCTGAAATGCAGTTTTCTGATATTTCTGTGAATGTAGTTTATTAAACTTACACAAATTGAAATTCTCGCAAATCCTGATTGCAATGTCGTAATGTAGTTAAATGAGCTTTTTCATAAAGATGATATTAGAAATCGATACTTTTTAATATCGCAATTATATACTCACAATAGTTTCAATTTTTATAATGACATAGATTGGAATGAAACATAGTAGAGTAAACTCAGTCTCTTTTTCTCTTTTTTTTTATTTCAAAGATATAGAAGATAGGAAGCGATTCAATATCGAGTATTTCGTACACTTATCATATGTTCAGACAAATTTTTCTCGCTGTTCTTTTATAGAGATTTTTAATTTTATATATAAAGCACTATTATCATAAATGTGCGCTTTTTCATGTATTAACCTTTTATTTCGAAAAAGTTTTTAGTACAATTTGAAAACGTTGTAAATAATAATAAAATACAAATAATATTGGCAAAGACAAACTAGACTTGTGTAATCTTTAAAACGAAATATAATTCACATGTATATTTTACAGAATAGACTAGGATCTCTCTTTTTAATACTGCATTCCTAAAAAGGTCTTACCTAAAGAATAATAAAATTTGTCTTTTAATTTCTCTTTCTTTTTTTTTCCTTCTCTCAATTTTTTTATCTCTTTACATTTTTTTCATTGATGTTTCTTAAATATGTGCGCTACAAACGATGGTTCGAAAAATGCTGAAAAATAAGCAGCGTCGTTCATCCACGGAATAATTTATTTGGACAGCTCGAAGCCACTAAGCCCTACGGAAATTGTCTGCAGTCCCTTAAAAAATTCTGTGCTATCTCTCTCCTCATTGTCAGTCACTGTTCTCTTCGGCCGACTCTTTTAACTTCTATATACTTTCTTCTTTTACTTCTCTCTCTCTCTCTCTCTCTCTCTTTTTTTTTCTTGGATGAATCAACAATACGAGAAGCGTCCATTGTCGAATGCTTTTAAATTTGAAATACAAACCGCCCATCTTGCTTCTTATCTCGTCTATCCCATCCATCCTCTCGAGTTATCCATGTCATCGTACATGTATAATATTTGGAAAAAGTTTTTTTATCTGTATTTTTTTTTGTATCATTTTTCGTGTTCAGAGATTCAAGTTCTTTAAGCGACTTCTCGAAAAAATGCCGAATCTAAGAATAAGATAATAAGAAAAAGTTGTATCAAAAAATCTTGAAAATATTCTCTCTTTTGAAACAAAAATATCTAGAAAATCGAGGAATTTACAGGAAGTATTTTACAAGATTTGAGTAGATATTCTGTAGTATGATTCAAGTTGTGTTACTCCAGATACTTTTTTACAATGTTCACTCAGCACATCAAGCTAATCTTTTTTATTAATTTAAACACGCAAAAGAATTATATTTAAGGAATTTGCAATGTTAGTATTATGTGGCTTATTAAGATTTCTCTCGAGAGTGTTGATTCGCATCTCCCAAGAAGACTCGGGATTTCTTGGGAAACACAAATGTAATTAGAAGGCACGGAAGCGGAAGGGGGATTAGTCACTTTGTAATCGTAATTCGGGAAAGTTTATGGCTCGCGGTTTATGAAGACGCATCCCGTCGAGTCGCCGGGAAAGTTCTGGTTATCGCGCTAACGAATTAAACCGATACAGCCGGGTTGCGGCATCTGTTACTAACGGCTTAACTCACTCGCCCTTTGCGTTGGATATACGGAGTACAGCCGGCATGAATATAAGTCGAAACTAGGGCACCTACATCAGACAGTTGCGGAAGGAACGGGAAATAAAAAAATCCCATATATCACGAGCAGAGAAATCAAGGAGCGGGATAGTGAATTCATGTAGCTGAACTATCTACGAAAAGAGCTGGGAGACTGCAGAAATAAAAGATGTTTTCTCACGTAATTTATCGTAACGATTCTTATCTTTTGTTATTGCGAAATTTATAAAGGTGTATACATGTAAATGTAATCACGACTTTTTTTTTTAACTTACACTTTTATAGAAATATAAAAATTTTAATACAATAAAAATAAATAAACGTAAGAAGGATAATCGATTAATTATATTTCATTTTTAATTACAAAATTTACTGTTGACTACAATCAATACATGGAATATATGGAACTACAATACTACAGTACTGTTGAACTACAACATATATATAAACGAAAAATATTTGCTTGAAATATATTCCATATATTGTAGTTTTACAGTATTGTAGTATTGTAATTCCATGTATTGATTGTAGTTTAACAATAAATTTTCTAACAAAAATGAAATTATTCGGTTATCTTTCTCTCCTTTATTTATTTTTATTGCATTAAAATTTTTATATATTTCTATGAAAATGTAAATTAAAAAAATATATCCTGATTACGTTTATATCAGATTTTTAATATATATATTAGTGAAATCAAGTTTAAAAAATATGAAGTTCTAATCTTATATATTTTTCAACATATATATATAATACAATTAATACATTAATAGAATACATTTAAATTACGGAAGTAGATGAAAGGATATTATGCTTGTATCATAGTTAACATGCCGGTGAGTTTTAGTCGATCGATTATTCGTCACGGTTTGTGTATTCAATGTCTTTAAGGGAGCTTTAGGAAGGTTTTCGAAGGTTTCCTTTCTCACACTGACGCAAATATAACAAAGAAGCCCACCCTTGCGGCTTTCGATGCCTCGCCCTTTGATTTCCGGCTTCAGAGAAATGCGATCTCGTTAATGGCGCATAATATCAACAGAAACTTTTCCGTTCAATTTCTTCTTCCTGTCACGAAATAAACTATCGCTGTCACTCGAACAATTAGCATTAAAGATCTATAGGAAAAGCGGAGTTGTGATTATAAATCACAAAGGAACAGGAAGTTTAGTTTTCAATCAAATAGTTGTCATCCAAATAAATTTATGTCATATAAAAAGAAAAAGCAAAAAAATTTATATTTATATCCGCTATTCAGTTGTTATTCTTCATAATTATCATAGACATATTGAATCTATCTTCACTCATGTAAACCTGCCAAATTTATATTACGCACACGTTCGTAGCCTTAACGAGCTTGGGAATTACAAATGTAAAAAAAGTGGTACACTATATCTTTCGTTAACAGCAAACATTTTATACTACAGCTGTATGTGTCATGTTTATTGAGCACAGCATTTAACTAGAAGCTGGTTATCAAATTTGTATGTGACACAAACAGAATGTCCACTACGCTTCCTGTATAACAAAAAGATTTTGATTTGATGTGCCAATTTTCTACGAAAAAATAGAGGTGAATGGAAACTTTACAATTTAGTGTTTCAATCGATGTGTCCGTTATTTTCTCGTTTCTAATTTTTAATCAACAAGAACCACATTCATATATATTTCCTGCGTGTGATTTAATTGTTATATTTATATTTTTGCGAATTTCATTGACCTTATCTATAATTTGCTTTAATAATATTAAAGCGGACATAATTCATCAGTTTTAAATGGCCTGTTATAATTTACAAGCATCAACGTCAACAAACATCAATGAGGCAAGAAAAATTGCATTTGAGAAACCGTTAAAAATTCAACGGATGTTATCTGTCTCGTTGGTGAAGATTGATGGATCGTCAATGTCTTTAACGAGAATTTGAGAGAATTGATGAGCCGAAAGTTAAGTGCTTGTTTCATCAAACTTAAAATAATTTTTTTCTTAGATAATAAGATTTATAAAAAAAATATTAAGAAATATTATTTACATAAAATTTGTATTATTTAAATAGAAATCAGTTTTAATTATAAATTCATGTATAATATATAATTAGTTCGATAATAATAGTCGTTTGTTTTTATTAATATATTTACTTCGTATTTTATAATATTTTAAATATTCTATTGAAAATATCATACTATAATGTCAAAATAATCATCGAATAAAAAATTAAGTGATATTATCATTTATACAAATAAATCTTTTTTTTACATTTATTACATTATTCTATTACTGTTTCTTAAATTATTATTTTATTATTTATTATTAATAAATTATGAAATAATTCAGCGGGTAAGTTAACATGATATTTTTTTCGCTTTTGGATCATATGAGTGGAGTCTGTACGGCATGTACGCTGTACAACGATGTATCGCAAATGTAAAATACCGCATGTGTAGGCTGTAAGTATCTCTGCCCCGGTGTACATGAAGTATAAATAATTAGTATAATATATAAGCGTCCTGTGTGGCCGCACGCAGATGTACCGAGCACGGTTTATCGACGTGACCCACGGCTTTATTTCGAGGACGGTCACATTTTATCCGTTAAATTAGCACAGTTGTCCGCGATTTATGTCACTCGTTTTGAGAAAACCATTACCGAGATATATTATATATCATTTTGATGTGATATTAAGGGACAAACGAAAATAGTTAGCGAACTTGAAATAAAACATATCATCAAAAATCACTGCAGGTGTTTGATTTTATTAAATTGACATTAAGAGAGAGAGAGAGAGAGAGAGAGAGAGAGAGAGAGAGAGTCATGTGTGCTAATCGAACGAAATTATAAATGCGTTATATCGATTTATTGAACGTAAACTGGTCTAAAGCTCCGGAAACTGCAGAATTTAAGGCTATCTGCAAAAATAATGGGCGCGGCGGATGCTGCGTGAGAGAAAAGCGAGATGCGTATGATGGTCCATTCTCTGCAACCCTAAGAGAGGACGGTGTCATGTTTCTTGATGTCGAAGACGATGCCCTAAAAGCGTTTCTCTGACCGATCCCTTAACGCAACTTGAGCTAGTGACGGCGCGCGAAATTTTCATTTGAGAAAACAAGCGATTAGAAGAAAAACAGAAAAAGCGAAAGAAGGATACAAAGTATTTTTTTATGACACTTATATTGCCACTAACACACACACACACACATATGTATATATTATATAATATTATACTATATATAATAATATATAACTCTATATATTATATAATATGTTTTATCTTTTATTTTCCGTAAAAAATTACGTTATTTATGAATTTTATAAAGAAGAAATCTTGCTCATTTCGGATACTATACTTCTTGACTGCACATTTAAAATTATTTATAATCTTTTGATAATATATTTATTCAAGAATATATGTATATTACTCGGTATTGTTGTCGCGCATTAGACTTATACATACTAAAGACTGATTACATAACGAAGGTATAAAAATGATGAGAAATACGCAAATATATCTCATATTTTTTTGTAATGAATTTTTAACAAAATCTAAAATATATTTTTAGCGAAAGTTATTTAATAATTTATAGAGACATAGAAATGTTGCAGATATAAAACGTTTGACTTTGTATGGAACTTTAAGAGCTTTAAACAATTAACAACGGTGCTTTTCGATTTTCAAATGGATTTAAATTTAAGAAAACTTTAATTCAATTGCGACAATTTAATATCAAAAATTAAGAATATATACAATATATACTAATTGAGATCTTATTTTTCTTTTTCATCTCGAGAACTTCAGTGTACATCCTCAAATTTTTGTGTCTTCCCTTCAACATTCTGCACAAATGTGTAATTTGCGTAATGAACCGCGATCGCAAGAAGTAATCCTCGCGGCTTCTAGGAGTTTGCTGGCCAGTTCGCGTCACGCGACTTGGCAAAAGGGAGAGCACGAAGATGAGGAAAAACGAGGATAAGGCCAGCAGAGAAAGGAAGAGACGATGAAACAGTCCATTTCACCTGTTTCTCTTGCTCCCTGTCTTTTTTTTTCTCTCTCGTTCTTCGTCTGCTTCCCCTTCCAACCTCCTCAACTCGCCTCATAGAGGCGCATTCTCAGGCGATCCATTTCCAGATTAAACACGCGTAAAACTCCACTCTCATGCGGTACACAAGAACTACGCTCCTCTCTCTCTCTCTCTCTCTCTCTCTCTCTCTCTCTCTCTCTCTCTCTCTCTCTCTCTCTCTCTCTCTCTCTCTCCTTTGCTTTCTTCTCCCTTCCGGTTCCTCTCTTTGCGTTTCAGGTCTTCTCTCCCCTTCGAACATATGTAGGGAACTTGAACATTCCCTTTGCTCCACACCCTAGAAAGTAGATGACAGAGGAAAAGATTCGCATGCTATGATTTAAAATCTTCCCAGAAGCGAATTCCTTAGCTTCTGACAAACTGGAAATATTTGCTTAATTGTGCAATATCTCGAGCAAGCCGATTAATATGGTAATATCAAAGAACATGAAACATTTTTAAAATATACCAATTGTATAGAGTATCATACCATTTATTATTAAAATGAACTAATTTTGAGTATGAGGAAATAACGGAATATTCTTAAGTATTCACGTGACATATATTTCTAATATTTAAATTCGCTACAAAATTACATTAAACATTTATATTAATATAGTAATATTGATATTCTATAAATATTAATATTAATGAATACCGGTAAGGGATAAGAGTAATAAATGTTTTAATGATATTTCCGTCACGCGATCTTATTAAAGTTATTGGCAACGTCTGTTTCCTTAACAGACCAATTTCCGGTTATCGGGCATGTTCGAGACGAGGTCAGGGTCAGCCGAGATCGATGAGAACGACGTTAACGAGGCGCTGGATGCAGGCACGGACGAGGGGTACTCCGAGGCAAGCGTTATCGTTTAAGATGGGACGTGACGTCGAAATGGAAAGTACGAAGGGAGAACCGCGCGACGAAGGGGGAGAGTGAGAGATGCGTGCGAGGCATTCGGAGCACAAAGCTCGTCGGGATGACGGGAATGTTTTGCTAGGGGTGGAAACAACGGCACGGCTCGACGCGACTCGCGCAAGATAGGCAAAATGAGAGATACAGGGTGGGACCTATTGAGCTCGTCGTGCGGCTGTGCTGCGCGCATATTAACACGTCATAATAATTACGAATGTAATCAGCGACGCGCGCGAGAGCTTCCTGAATCGCGCATTTTGCTTTCATTTCAGTTGGCCGCCTCTTGCTTCTCTGAGGAAGAGCGGACTCGCGCGACGTAGATGAAAGATCTTTCCCCGTGAGGGTAGAATAAAAGTTCTGGTATGAAGCGTGAGGGGGAAGGTTTTGCCAGGGATTTTCACGCTATGATATCTCGCTACGTCAGTTTGTGTAACGAGACTGAGACTCATTAAAAGTGAATAATGTTGAACGAATGTAATTATATTAACACAAATGTAAGATATTTTTTTTACAAGTAGTGTATTATAAAAACAATATAATATTTAATCGGTAAAAAAAAAAAAAATAAGAAGATTAAGGGGACGAAAAATATGCAGAATTATTATCAAACATTATTATGCTTCCGAAATAAATGCCATATGACAATTTCATTGTTAAAAAAGTAAAATTCTCTGATCCTTTTGACAATTAATACAACGATTCTGACTTTGATTCTCAAATGTTGGATTTAATAGCGCACAGAAGATACAACAAGGAAGGGCGACAGTTTCCAAAGAGAAACATTATAATCCATTGTACAAGTTGGAGAACGAAGAGCGACGGAAAGTCTTAAGTAATCGTTAGAAAATCAATGGCGAGTTCTCAGGCGGTGTCTCACGGACAATGTGCAATAATCCACGGTCGAGAGCCGAGGAAGCTGCAGCTTTTCCCACGAAATAAGCGGTTAGACAGTCGAGAATTGGGGAACGTGTTGGAAACGCGGAAGTGTCCTCCATCATCGAAGTTGCAACTTGTCGGCTAATTGCATAGTTCGTCTTCTTGCCTGCAAATATCCAAATCGTTACGAATACTTGGTCAAACTTGAGCTTTCCTCTTTCAATCTTTTTGTATTTTCTACGCGTTTAATTTATAGGATTATGCTTTGTAAATATGCGCTTTGCTATTTAATATGCGAGAAGTAATTATATATTTCTTGAAATTTCTTGAATAATTCTAAAATGAAACTAAAAACAGTGATAATCACTTCAATGTCAAATATTTTTGAGATATGAAATGATCGAAAGAAGTATGTAATAATTTCAAATTTTGGGACATAGAAATAAAAATTAAAGAATATATTTAATTGAAGACTTAAAAGTATCATATTCGATTTACTCGCGCGGCATTTATGTAATTGATGAAATAAATAATAATAATAATAAGTATATATCTTAAATATAATTGTACACACACAATTGCGAAAGTACTTGATGTAGGATAAACTTGGGTAAGATAGCCATAGTTTTTTAAAATGCAAAAAAAACATACTTTTATTTTTGTTATTTTTTAATAGTGTTTAGCACATTATCTTCACTGAAGCTTAAATTACGTAATATTATGGAAATTAAAAAGAAAATATTTAATAGAAATTTTATATTATCAAAATAGTACAACATAAGCATTGGCCCAACTTTTAAGGAAAAGATGAGCATAGTGACGAAAAAATGACGATTACGATAGCTTAACTGCAATTTATTCGACGTTGTAGCAGTTTTTAGTGGACGAATGAAAAGCTTTGCAGGTAGTGAAAAGTAAAAATATGATATAAAATTCACACTATCGTTATTTTGAATAATGTATACACATAAGCTACTGTAAATATCGATTATCTTTGATAATGACTAAAATAGCGCACTATGTAGCGATTATTTCCGTATCATCTTTCCTCGTATGGCTATCATACCCTAGTTTACCCTATTTATATTAAAAGCTACTATTATATTAATTGCAATCGTCTGGCAAACGGTCATTCGTCGCCTGAGGAATTTTGACGCGTCTGCTAAATCGGAATTCTTGGCGTTGCGCGAGATCTTCCGTCGTGGAATCAAAAACACAAGTGGACGAGACGGAGACGCGTTGTTGTTCCGCTCGCTTAAATAATTCATAAGCAATATCGCGCCGTGGGTCGCGGTCACGTCTCGACTTCCCTACTGATTGGCTCGAATTTACGAGCCATTGTCGCCTGATTGGCCGCGCTTGTGCGACGGATGGTGGTTTCGTAAAGAAAAGCACTTTATCGCCCGAGAGCATTGACGCGCTAGGCGAGCGGCGTCGTCGGCAGGAGGAAAGAGCGTGAAACGCTTTCGGTAATTCCTCTAAGGCTCACCGTTTTCTCCCGTTTCTTCGCCGCCAACCGCGCTCCCGATTTAACCCCCGTCGAATTCCTTCGTCTCGCACAAAAGCTCCTCTCGAGATATACCAATAGAAATGGGAAACATCAGCGCTCACTCGCTCTTTCTCTTTTTTCTTTCTCTCTTTGTGTATTCCCTCTTCTTTCTAACATTTGCTGCTCTTTGTGCGGTATTTGTTGGTGCCATTTCATCCGCGAGACGATACCGTCAGATATGTACTTGGACTAGATGTACTTATGGATACGATTATATAATTCCTGTATCAATCGAATCTCAAATTGAATGTTTGCTAAAAAGATTTATTTTTTTTTTTTTTAGATATTTTTATGATTTATTTTAATATGTATATTTTTTAACGTAAAAATGAAAATACTCAAGAACGTAGCAACAAAAATGACAATATTCGAAAGAATAGGTTAGTGTGTATTTTTTTTTATTTCTTTTTATTTTCTTAGATTACGTTTATCATATCCGTGTGAAATTTCGGCGCAACGTATCGATGCTTCGAAACCATTGCGAAAACTCACCTGAAGTTTCTACGATACCTTCTTCCGCGACGACGGCGTGAGTTTGCGAAGGGATATTATTATGCCCGCTACACACGCCCTCGCGAGTTGCAATTTTGGTTCGGTCTGGTAGACCTCGTTGCCTGTGACACTTTGACGCAAGCTCGGAGCAGAGAACGGTGTCCGGAGAGCGCCTGTACCAGGCAGTTATGAGTTGCTTAATTGTTTTGTCACTGTTCGTCCCGACCTCGTAGCGGCAGCAACGTTCTCGTTGTCGTCGCTGTCGTTTGTCTACGCCACGGTAGAGTTTCTCGAAATCGTTTCCGGAATAGCCACGACTTGACCCTCAATAACTTGGACCGCGGACGAGATTCTGATCGCGCAAAATCGACAGAGAGGGTTGCATTGTTTGCTGAAGATAAAGTTTGCAGTAATCATAGCGGACCGGCAGCGAATCGACAGCGCAATTTGTCTGAAGTAATTTAATTTTGATAACCTTTGATAAATATTGAGACAGACGCATTCTGCTTCCTGCATCAAATTTCTAAAAAATTATTCCTTGTAACAGACTCTTTAACATTTTAGATATGGCATATCATATAGCATGAAATATAATAAACACAATAATTTTGCGCTTTTTTAATTTTACATAATTAACTTATAGTATTATTATCATATATTTTTATATAATTAACTTTTATCGGGCATTTTGTTTTATTACGATACTAGCAGAAGATTATTTCTAGAAACATTCCACACATTATATTTTTTGTCATTTAAATTTCTTTTTTATTATGACACAGTATCAGATTACAAATAATTCTAGTTTATTATACGTTTTGTGTTATTTTGCATTTGTATCATTAGTATAATTTGATACGTGCAAAATTTTTTATAAAACTATATACGTTTTATATATGCATATAATTCTCATGTGACTATGTACTATAAATTCTTCTTTTAACTTTTAATTATTATCTATTCGTTTTGATATTTCTTTTTGCTCTATTGCTGTCGATATAAAGAGTCATCCAGATGGCAACCGTTAAAGGGATACATCGTGCTATGATATTGGCTGGCGCCGAATGTCGGTGACGCTGTCGAAAAGACTTCTGACAAGCGTTGTTATTAAAAATCTGAAGAAGCGTGTGCGCTCGATGCTCTAGAAACGAAACAGGCATCTGCCGTCTGAGAGAAAATTTGTGAGATAAGTTATCTCTATATATTCGATATTTAAAGTAGAATCTTTTATATATTAAAAAAAAAAAACAAAATATTAGTAAAACATTCACGCATTCCGGATAAATTGCATTGTTCGGATGACAAACTTTTTTGCTGAATTTTTTCAGTTTTTTTTTTAGAGAGATAGAAAGTAAGCTTAACTTGGTTTGGTTCAGCCACTCACCTGATCGAAACAGAATAAAGTTAAAATCAGTAGCATAAATTTTATTTTCTAATTACAGAGTGGTAATCTATTTGAATTAATCTTTGTTTACGCGATCGACCTTTTTCGATGTGTGACGTTTCGTTAAATATTTCTTTTACGTACGATGGAATCGCATTAAGCGAGCCTTTTTTATGATTCTGGGAACTTTCATTAACGAGATTTTCCGGGGTTTCGTTTCGACCGACATCGCAATAACGACATATTCGTCGCGTGGGAAAAATAATGTGCGCCAAATCGAAACGGGAGTTCATTTTTATCGCCTATACATCTTGACGGTAGTCGCGGCGGAATCGAGAACAAGACGCCAAAGGGTCTTGGTACGCAGCTGGCGCGAATATTAAAAGCAATCGCTCTCAGTCCCGTGTAATAACTGACCGCCCGATAGTATATAGTTGTACTTACAGTTGTACCTGCCTGTGCTTTGCAATCCGCATTTGTGTGAATAGAATAATAATCGACGTGAAATTATTTTTATCTAATTTGACACTTTTGAAGAAAAATTTTATACCTGTACATAAAACTCTTTTAATAATAATTAACACGTTTAAAGTACTTTTTTCAAACTTTAGGCATTGAAAATTCTTTAATAAGTAGATAAGGCTTAAAGAGAAAAATTAAATTACGTTTTATATAATAACGCAAAAAATAATTAAAATTTAGCTTTTAGTTACTTTAAGACTTGAATTTAATTCAGGATATTTAATAATGAAAAAATTGTAGTAAATGATAACATTTTAGTTTATATTTTAAAAAATCGAACCGTTGAGGTCATCAAAAAATGAAATTATTAAAATTTATCATCTAACAAGTACAAATAGGAATCCAACATTAACGATGACACATTTTGTCTCGTAATTACACTCACAATCAGAGAATTTTTTTTTCATCGATACAATAGCGGATGTGTAAAGTTTGGCGAGAATGAGATGCACGAGAAATGAAACAACAATGTTCCATCATCGTAAAACTAGAAAAAAGCTCGCGAATGACAAAGGTAGTAGTATTTTGTTCAAAGACCCGAGTTATACGAACCGAATACATACGACATTGCTGACAAGAGTGTCTAAAGATTAAAGTCCAGTAAAATAACCTAAATAAAGCGGAATATATGTAACATATATAACATATTATTAACATTTCATATAATTTTCATAAGTTCTAATCGATTTTTGTGAAAATACTAGTATAAAGATAAGTGAAGATGATCGCCTTGAAACTGTCTTCTAAGAAAAAGTTAGCATTAATTTTTGTCACTAAAAGTTAATTAGAAAGGATAATAAAGAATTGCAAAAATAATTTTCTCTTAATAAACATTTCTGAAAATTGATAAATCTAAAAGGAATTATGTTCTTTTAGTTCTTTTCCATGGCTCTTAGGTAATTCCTCTGTTTTCACACGGAGACGATGACGTCGACGAACGAAATAATGGGAGGGAAACGAAGAAAAAAGACCGATCGTCCAGGGCACGGCGGAAATGATCAGTTGCAAAATCGCAGTCGCGTATTTGCCTTTAATTTGCCGAGCGAATTAACCGAATATTTGAGACGGGCAAACGCTGTGTCCGTACTATTGAGGTTGGGGATGGAAACGAATCGGCAGTGTCTGAAATTTAATAATAATTCTCTCGTCTCCAAATCCCCACATCGCCAAATATGACATCCTCGATGAATTTCCTTTCTCTATCGCCGCCCCGCTGCGCGAGTTCGATGTTGTCCGAACAGAGACTACTCGGGATAGAAATAAATTATAAGCACTCTCTTTGTTTAAATAGCTAACGAGCCGACGGAAAACTATTTCGTGGAAATAGAAACCGTACAGTGGATAAATAGGCTATATAGATTTATTTCTTAAGATTATTACTTGTTGCTATGGTGCTAAGAAGAAGTCGTGCTATTTCTCATTTCATTAAAATAATTAAAAAAAAAAAAAAACCGGGAATTACTGCAGAGAATATTGAAGATATTGGAAAAATTGAATGTAGAATAATCATATCCTTGACGATGTAAATACTTGGATGGCCCAATTGTTGAGTTTAGATTATTTAAAAAAATAAATTTCGACGCTTTAATGACGAATGGTTCACGTGTACGCAGCTTTGGAATTCGGCCGTCGTAATTCGAGCCGCAAATCGTTCGTTCCCTCGACGTTATAATAGAAACTTTAACGTTATACGGCCTCCCCGGCTATTTCCATGTCTCTTCTGTCTTTAGTACGTGCGCGCGGCCACATACCTCGTATAACAATTTAACCAGCATTCGAATTCCTACGGAATTAGCGCGAGTTCGCCTGTGAAATTTCTCGTTCGCGTTATCCGCGGATGCAGTTTGCTGTGAGAGAAGCAACGAGAGAGAGAAGAGAGAGAGAGAGAGAGAGAGAGAGAGAGAGAGAGAGAGAGAGAGAGAGAGAGAGAGAGATAAACCGGAAGAGAGGAGAGAATTGAGGTTTCGAAGGGAGACCGCTTACGGTCGCGATGGGGGTAGCGGCGGGAGGGGGTGAGGTACGGGGGTTTGCGAAGAATGGCGTCGTGAATTACTTTTCCAAATGCTCCCGATCCGACTCGAGGCTCTCTTTTCTACCGAGCCCCTTCAGGGTAGAAGCATCCAGGGGTAGGTGGCTCTTCCAATTTCCAGGCGTGCCAACCAGATTGAATTTCTATCGTCGACGACGACGACGACGACGACGACGACGACGACGACGACGAGGAGGAGGAAGACGACGAGGAAGACGACGACGGTTGGCGGCCGATCATTTCGCGAGATATCGGGTAACTGGGTTATGTTTGCGAAAATGGCTTCGAGCCTCTCGATTTTTCTCGGTAATGCTACCCTCTCCGTTCCTGATAATGTTCTCTTTCTCCTTTCCCAGTTTCCACGTGCTTGCGTTCTCTTTCGTCTCTATCTTTTCTCTCTATGTTTTGTTCCATCTCCTCGTTACCAACTCTCTGCTCTTTCCCGCAAAAACTATCGTTCGGTGAGACGAATCAAATGAATGCGACATCGAAGGCTCTCACATTGATCGATCGAACGGTCGCGAATTGTGTCTCGTTGACAAACGTTTATTACATCAGATAGAAAACAGTGATTACGATAGATAGCATCGTCACCTTGATATTTATCACTAGGCAATGCAATTTGATTCTCAAAGAAATGAGAGTTTGATTTTTATTGTAGAAACGTTGATTACAAGTATATTAAAATTCAACTTGTGGAATATAGTTATCAAATTAAGTAATCTAATTAAATATTAGAGGACTTTATAAATATAGAGGAAAAAAATGAAGGATAGTAATTTTGCAACAGATGCAGGAGATGTCTCGGATGATTAATACATGTGATTTTTTCCTGTTTTGTTTATCCTCACTAGTCTAGCCTACATGTACCAGAAGTATATCGTTGGTTGTTCTAGTTTCTCAGTATATGTATATATTCGAACCATAGTTATAGTATGCAACTTTGTATCCGACGTACGACATGTACAGCGAAATCCGTTGCAAATAGCTCCTACGGGTGCAGTAGCGAAGTTTGAAACGTACTCTTCCTTCATCCCCGCCTACCTTTTCGTCGTATCGGCAGGCGAGATCAGAAGAAGAGGTATTACCGAAGCGAAAGAACGATGGAAAGACTCTCTCGTCGTCGTCGTCGTCGTCGTCGTCGTCGTCGTCGTCATCGTTGACGACGACGATGTCGAGACGCCTCTCGTCTAGGAGCGTGCGAGCGACCGGTGTGAACTTCGCCGTAGGGGATTATGCAAACGGGAGTGGTTCCCGAGATCGAGGGAGGAGAGAGATAGAGAAAACCGCATCGTCGGGGTGGATGATGACGGTGACGGCGGGCGGGTTCTCTTGCTTGTCATTACCACGTTCGTGGCTTCCACCGCCCGGGGTGCCGGCCGCTCTCTGTTACGAGAAGCTTGGCACACGGGAATAGTAAAACTCGCTCTCTCTCTCTCTCTCTCTCTCTCTCTCTCTCTCTCTCTCTCTCTCTCTCTCTCTCTCTCTCTCTCTCTCTCTCTCTCTCTCTCTCTCTCTCTTTCAGTTTGCGTACGAGAATACATTCTCTTTTGTTTTCTCTTTCTCTCTTTTCCTTTTTTTTTTTTATTTTTTTTAAGTAGCGCTCCGATGACGCTCTCAAAGCTAATTACAAGCGTTCGCTGGAAGCCTCGCATCGACCTGATAAAATAATTCGAGATCGTGAAAGAGTGTCAGATGAAGTAAATGAGAAAATCAGGATTTTATAATTTGTGAACGGGAGCCACAGCGCCATTTTGCGCCAATATTCATAATGTTATCGCGTATAATTTTCGATTTTATTTCTCGTTTACGTTATATACAATTATACAAGATGAAATCTTAGACAATAGAGTAGGCAAATCGTGGGTAAGAGTAGAAACTTATTTGTGTAAAATATATGCAGATAATTATTAAAATCCTTCATGTTGCTATGCATTAATTTATATTAATTTTTTTATATAATGCTTGCGATATGCATTTACTAACATTTTTTTTCCTGTCGTAAATATATGTTATCTTTTTAAAGAAATCCTGTTATGACTGTTGTTAACAGTTAGCAGAACGGTGGTAATATGGCATTGCGAAACTCAGAACTAGGTAGTCACGTTTAGCACTGAATGCGCGTCGAGAATACAGATGTTGTTTCATTTAGCATTAGAACAACTGGTGAAATCGGCTGATCCTTTCAGCGTGTTTAAGTAGTAGGATGGTATTTTCAGCAAATGCTAGTGTTAACAATAAATACTCTTGTGGATTTCCGCGAGCTTAATGTTCATGATGTTATTTATCTCACGCGGTACTGTAAGTAATACAAATCTAATGCACACATGTATACATAGAGTAGTTCACAGTAATGTAACGCATTCATTATTAGATTGTTCGTTAATACACGTAAAATAATTTGTTTGACGTCAATAGTTTTAATCTCGACAAATTAATTTATTATATTGTTCTATCTATTCTTTACATACGTGATTTAAATTTATACCTTTATGGAATAATAATGCTCGCTCGCATATACATAATTAAATTTAAATTGTAAACTTTTCGACTTAATGCATTCATACATTCTTAGAAAAATCTTTATCATATAACTTATTAATCGAGATTAAGAAAACAAGAGAAATAAATAAAATATGAAAGAAATAAACAAAATAAATAAATCAAATAAATTATAATTATATTCTAATCTTGGAATTGATATAATAATTTTATTTCGTGTAAATTATTTTTAAATTTATTTTATTATAAATTTATAAAAAGAGAATGTTGATAGCAGAAATAATTGTTTTATGGATATTGATCTGATATGATAACATATAGTAAATTGAAAGGATTGACCTAAAACTGTTAATAAAATCAAAATGATGCATGGTCAAAGATTAAATGATAGATTCGCATGGTCAATAGGAAAATGTACTAATGTATACGAAGAGTAGTTGAAATGTTGTCACGTATAATAGCGAAATGATGCGATCCAAAAGCAAGACTAATCAACATGGCTCTATTCATTGATCGAAATCAGTAGTGGTTAGGGAATTCGAGATTAGGTCTTCTGGTTTTGGCCAAAGCGTTCGGAAATACACTATATGGATATTGGCGAGGAATAACGGCTTTGAATTTGAATCTGTGACATAGAAGCTACTCACATCACTTTGCGGTCAATGGGAGAGTTGAGTATAGATCACCATATATTCACGAAAATATCATTTCGTATAAAGGAATTCTAATAGAATTTCACAACCGATATCTAAAAAATATGCTACACTATAAAATATATATATATATATATATATATATATATATATATATATAATATAATCTTAAATAAATATAAAATATATTATTATAAATAAATCTATTAAAGTATGTAGAGATTTTAAAACGCCAAAATTCAATTTTTTACTAAATTTTCTAGTATTTTTTAATCTTATTGAACATTCTATTGATCGATAAATGTATCCTATAAATTTTAAACGGCGAAAAGCGATTATCGTGACAGAAGAGAAAAGTGTTCGAGTCGGCTGATCGCGTCAGAAATTTACGTGGCTGTTGCGCCGGAAGGAAGTTCCTTGGTTTTGTGGGGTATAGAGTTCCTGGGCCTTCGCTTTTTAGTGAAGCGTGCAACATAAGGTGCGCTTATACGTTCGACTTGGTCG
Organism: Anoplolepis gracilipes; assembly: GCF_047496725.1. Taxonomy (NCBI): domain Eukaryota; kingdom Metazoa; phylum Arthropoda; class Insecta; order Hymenoptera; family Formicidae; genus Anoplolepis; species Anoplolepis gracilipes. The sequence continues at coordinate 11,394,764 of NC_132976.1, read as the reverse complement.
GTGTGTTTCATCTCCCTCGGGATGGTCCGCGAAGTGAAAAGAGGTGGCGGTGGCGGAGGTAACCGAGAGTTCGGTTAGTCGACTCGGAGTTCTCGAGAGCACCTACTCTTTATTACTATGTAATTAATTGTAATGGGGATTTCAACTGGGAAAACAGTCCGGCGAGAGAGCTTCCCCTTTTGTACGTTCGTTCATTCTTGTTTCCTCCCTTTTCTCCCCGTTTTCCCACTGCTCGCGTATAATACGTATTTTCATATTTGTTTCTTCTCTTTGCCCTCGCAAACTCGCAGGCGAATAAGATTTGTCCCCGAGTTTGAATTCGCATGTGGCGCGTAATGTTCTTTTCGAGGTTATATCGTCGTTTTACCGTAGCAAAATTCTGGGATTATAAGGCAATTTGTGTTTGAGGTTTATTATTCAGAAATTTAAATAAGTTGCTAAACACATTTTTATTTTATTGTACACATAAAACATTTTTATATATTAATTAGGTTTTAAATATTTTATTTAATTTCTTTGTGTTTTTCTGTTTCAGATCGACCCAAAGGTAGCATTTCCTAGGAGAACACATCCAAAGGTAAGAAAACTTATATTACCTCAAGTTATTTGTCCTTATTATACAATTCGAGTCTCTCTCTTTTTATTCATCGTTTGTATTTAATATTCAATTACGACAAACAAGAATTTTATAAAAGAAAATATTATAAAAAAGAAAGTAGCAATTAAAAATTAGTAAAAAAATCAAAACTATATACAATATAGCACTTTTCAAAGTTAATAAACAAAACTATACTATACTAAATGTCAAAGTAACGTATCATTTTGATACATTCCCATCAATAGCTTAATCTCGCAAATGCCAAAGTTTTAAAGATTGTCATTACGGTTGCAAACTTGATTGGAAGCAATTCTAACGCGAGAAATCGAAATGGTTCATCCATTTACGCTGACGTTTATCATACCAGTCCCCAATGGCGCGGCGGAGTAAAATAGTGGGTTAACGAGAATTACTCGTACCCGGGTTCCACTACGTTCATTTGGAACTTGCTATTTTTGCCATGCGTAGAAAAAGCACGGATGTGGAAACGCGGCGGCGCGGCAGTATAACAGTGGCAAAGGGTCGAGAAGGGTGGGGGGGGGGGGGGGCAACCGGGAAGGTACGAGCTTAAAAAGTCGAATGATGGCGCGTTCGGAGGGCGTGATTGAAGAGGGAATAATAAAGCCGTCTCGTCTCTACGCAATAAGAGCAATTAAACGTAATTCATTTCGAAACCCGGAATTACTTCCTTGCTGGCTAGATAATCGCGGCAACGAATTGCGACATTCGGCCGCATCGAGGAAACACGCGCAAAGGATGAAACTGTAAAGTGGGACGAGAGATGCGAGAGGAGTAGCCGATAGAGGGAGCGGGATAGAGGGAATAATACGAGGGCACGCATACACAGAAGTAACAACGGTAAAGTGGCGAGAGAAATTTGCGCGACTTAATAATATAAATGCCACGGACGCGAATTACCGGCGAGTGACTGAATTGCGCTAATTTTAATTGTACTCTTTCCCTTCTCCCGGTGCGACACGTTCTTTTTTTCTACCGTGGCTATTCTCCTACCTTTGTCCATCGTCGCGTTTTTACGTTTTTACGACGCGTGCGCGCGGCCATCTCTCTTTCCAGCTCCGGATCGCTCGACCCCTCGCGACCACCCTTCCAGCGTTTTATTTCGATGGCAGAATCCGAAGGGACATAATTTACGACGCGCGTGTGGCCAAAATCACGACGTAGCGAGTGCCGCCGGTAATCATGCGTCTCACCAATCGAAAAGTGTCAGGCAATCTGAAAGTGAATGAAACATTTGCTGCGAGTAGAGAAAAATAAATTTTTGAATCATGAGAAAAATAGGACATTCTTTTTGGCGTAGACTTGAAATCGGAACAAATGTCACTTTTATGTTGCACATGACAATCTTGTTTGGAAGTTCCGACTAAATCTCATCTATCACAAACGCGGAATATTTCAGTGCCAAAATTTCGAATCGCGACTTTAAAACTTTAGCTGTGAGAAATAAAATATTCTTGGAACAAATATAGGAGACGGAGATAACTTTTCGACACAAGGTTTCTCTCAAAATGTTTTAATATCGGAAAAATAATAACCCACATACACATGTATATATAATTTTTTTATTTTTTTTTTTTCAGTAGTTTTGTAATGTTTTGTGATGGTTTAAAATGTTTTTTTCTTTTCTCTCTCTAGTTAAAATTAGTATATAGTTTGATAGATGTAATATTTTATCTCATCATATATTTTAAAATCTAATTAGATATTATATATTACTTGATATTATATTGCATATAATGCTTTAGTATTATATTTTTAGTAATAAATTATATATAATTATGATAACTAATAAGTAATATTATAGTAGAATTTATGTTCGTTAATATAAATAGATTGTAATAATTAATTAAAGTAATTAACTAAATCTGTTAAAGGTAAAAAAATTGGGTTTAAAACTTGCATCACAAATAAGATATTTTCTTAATATTGATTAAATAATTCAATCTCGTACAGTATAATATGATCCAATTGACGACTTTGTAATCGGAGTTTCTAGGACTGGAACTTTCAGATACCGAAACTTTCAGGAATATGAAATTTATGCCGCAAGCCGTCCCGCAGACTAATGTGCGAATACATGGTGTTCGAAATAACACAACCGGTGCGATGCATGTAATATATGTAACGGATGTAACGTATACGAGTCTACCGTTTTGGAAAACGGATATGAAACGTGGGAAATGTAATTTTCATAAAATAACGCGCCGGCTTCTCCCCCGACCCCACTTTTGTTCCTCGTCTTCGTATTGCAAAAGGTTTGAATAAGTTGTGGCAATGTACGCTTTAAGATCAGAAACAATACCAAGATATCTTTCGTGCGTTTGCCACGATTTGTAATACGATAATTTACCGTAAACAGAAAAAGAAACATGGTTCGTTTTACGTGATTTTATTTTCATGGCTGAAACAGTCAAATTAATAATATTGCTCGCTCGCGCTAAAACACACACAATGAAATACTTAATATGCCGGTTCGTCAACACCCGAATTGCAACGTTAGACCCGCTGAACTTTAGGAGGAAAACGGTACCCGCCGCAAAGTTCATTGAAATGTCACCGGGTGCTCCCGCGCTCGTCGTAACAACCTTCTTGAGACCGCACGCCGGAAACGCTTTGTTACCGTACTTCCGGTCTGACGGAAATGGCGCAATGCGCTTCCGACACGGCGGAAAAGTAGCGACAGTCATTACCGAGTCCTCTCTTTCTCGCTTTATACCGCTCCTTTGCGGCGAACGCACGAAAAAAGGCTCCGGATTTTTACCGCTTTTTGGGGAAAATGCAAGGCGTACTTCGGATAATTGTCTGGAAGTTTCTTAGCCGAAGAAATGAATACTTGCGGTAACTAGAGATCCATTTTTAATGAAGAATATACTTACCTACAACGCGTTCTATGAAAAAAAAGATATTTATTTTTTAAATGAAGTAAATATCGCTTTCTTTTGTCTCGTGAGAAAATGTCAGTAAAATTTTACATTTCTTATCAAGTATTATTTGTTCTGAAAACACTTTTTATACGAAATGTGATAAGGAATTTTATTACAAGAGATAAGTGTCAATATGAATAATATCTTTATGAAAAGACAATAATCGCAAAAATACATTTTAACAAGCGTGTAATCAAATAGTTAAAATCACTTTTTCTTTTTAAATACTGCGCTCGTAAAGTTTCTTTAATCGTGTATTCCATTTCATTGACAAAGATACAAGCGTCGTGAGTGTGTCTGACCGCGAATGAGCACTTTTACGTAATTCAGTTAGGGTAGGAAAGTCTCCGTTTGGGTGATAGTACGTCGCGATAACTCGCGTCGTAACCACGATCTGGGAAACTATGGCGAAACGGGGGATGAGAGACGGAAGGTAACTAGCGCGACGCATAAACCTTACTAGCCATCGATGGCGCGGCCTCCCCTTAGTCGGAACGGACGGCTACCGGGACGATAATGGCATCGCCAACCCCCGGTATAATATCCACTTGTTACTGAGTAGTAATACATACACGCAAGATACACAGACGTTATACACGCGGGAGGATATTACTCCAACCGCGCCGCAAGCTCGAGAGGCGCGCGGAAGATAGAGAAAATAAAGATGCGAAGAGAAAAAAAGGGGAGGAAGAGACAGAGAAAGCGAGAAAAGATGTATCTTCGAACGACGCGCGAGAAAAAGAGGGTGGATGCGGCAAGGGAGAAGCCGACGGGACGGGTCAGAATGAAAAAAAACAAACAAAAAAAAAAAAAAAAAAAAATAGAGAGAGAGAGCGCGAGAAAAAGGGAGATTGGCGGAGGGAAGGGAAAACCCAGGAAGAGAGGGTGGGAGAGCCGGGATAGTTGCACCATGTCTCGCGTAACGAGCTGTCGGCTCCCCAGGGTGTTCAAGCTTCCCTTCGCCCGTCTCTCTCTTTTTCTCCCTTGTCCTCCGGCCATCTTCGTCCACCACAGCAACGTCTCTACCTATGTGCCCTCGCAGCGCCGTCCCGTGTACTCCGCCTTTCACGAACTCGTTTTGTTTCTTCTCCGTCGAGTGAGAGATATCCACCTACTCGGCTCGAGCGGGGCGCCAAGTATACCGTCGATACCCACCAGCCCCCGATCGCGCGACATTCTTCGCCATCACCGTCGCCACCGTGCCTTAATGCTATCTTATATGATTTGTTTGACTTTGCTTCTCGCACAACCCTCAGGCTTGTCGTCCTCCGTGCAATATTTTGTCCTTCTCCAGCGGGCACGCGAATGCAATCGGCTCGTAAAACTTATTTCGAAACTAACTTTTCGAAATGCGCTGCAAAATTATATCCTTCTTGTTAAATTATCGACAACTGTTGTTGTTCAACTTGTGTTGCAACATAAGGATAGTGAGAAAATAGTTAGTTTGAAAGAATATATCAAGATGAGAATGCTTTAATTGAGATAAAGATGTTTCAGTATGATTAAATTTCGATTTTAATTGAACTCTAGATATGATGAAGATCTGTTGAAATAATGTTATACGTGATTTTTTATAGGTACAAGTTTAATCAGTTAAAATTTAACTATGCAGCATAATATGAAAAAGGATATAAAAAATACATTTAGCATATAATATAGTAATCAGCAATACCATGGAAATTTCATGAATATTTAAATTAAAGCTTATGTTACTTTCTCGGGATAATTCTAATACTTTTTTTCTTATTTTCTCGCGAAGGTAATTTTACTAGAGTAATATCATTTCAATTTAACGTTAACTGCCAAGAAAATTCTTTGTTATATTTCCGCAATCATTACAATTTCCATGTAGATTGTATAATAACTATTTTACAAAGGATCACTCGAGAAAACTTAATCAGTTTGGGATGATGAAAAGATGAATGAAGAATCACGAAATGTTAACAAGAAGGAACGGAATCTTCGGAATATACACATTGAAAAGAAAGACGAGAGATTGATTCAAGTTCAAATAGTCTGGCTACAGACTAGAAAGAAAACCTGGACGATGCTTTGAAAAAAACGAAAGCCAATATAATCGCTCTCTTCTTTTTGCTTAGAGTTTTAGCGAATTTCGTGAATTTCGCGTCATACGTGAAAATAACGTAAAAACCATCGGGATTGAGCGTTAAGGATCGGCCAACGTTATCTCGTGTCTCTCCCGCGAGGCCTATTCGTAATTCCGACCAGAGCAAGGATTACGGATGATGTGTACACATCCTTTGGTCGATCCCGGTTCCGTCTCGTCCCACACCGGTCGGCTCAAAAGGGACCTGTTACATACATCTGCCAGGGGTTGTGAAGGGGGGGGGGAGGGGGAGAGGGGCTAAATACGCTGCCAGGCAAACTCCACGGTCGGCATTAGAGCGAAATCCCATGCATTTTATACGCGCCCGGGTCATTCAGCGCGACGACTCGTCGGTTATGGCGGCTGTGTACTCTACGACGACCCTGTTCGCCGCGTCACACTTGTGGACACAGCTCGACAGCCCGAGGAGTCTCTCCCTCCTCTAACGCAACCCTCCGCCCGTCGACGTTCTCTCTCCTTCCGTCGATTTGACGCGCTTACTTTCCCTCCTCGCTCGTGAGTCTTCCGGCTATACGGATGAGAAACACAGAAAGAGGGGACGACCGGAGGTGGTATGTTTGCGCGGCGTAAGTGGCGTCTCTTTACTCCCCGTGCAATGTCGTTTCTCGTCCCCGAAGATCCGTCCGAAGCATCCCTCGTGCAGGGATTGTTCACGCTATTTGAGTGCGTTTACGATTGTTAGGGAGATGTTGCCAAGAAAAAGCAAAAAGTATAGCGTTCTACAATCACGTTCAAGACATTGAAAATGTTTTTAACAGTAATATTTATTACGATATTTTTGACAGTAATATTTCTATAATATTATATTTATGTATAAGATAGTCATTAGTATACTATTGCTATTACTGCCGATGCAATTTTGATAGTTTTTATAGCACGTGCGCTATATTATTTATTTAGTATGTCGATTTAATATCGCTGTAAAAAAGCATGAAATATTTTTTCTAAATGTTATACCATTAGAAAATGTTAAAGTTAACACTAGCTTTTTTCTAATTTACATTTTTCCTAGAGCTAAATAAATCATTGTTTTACTGTAATGGTCAAGCAAAATAGCAGCAATAACCATGGTAATGATCAGCCGCTTCCGAATCTACCTACCTATCTTCCTTTCGTGATAAATCGCCGAGTTAATCTTCGAAGGAACTTCCTAAAACGAGGGGCCAGCTACGCCCGCGTATACTTTGACCGCGAATCACTCTGAAGCCACCACCTGTCGCAGTTGACAGTAGTTTTCCCGCCGACGCGAGACGGAAGCCTCAGATATGTTGTGTCGCATTGAGATAAGCTAAGCTCCGCGTGATGGAGCAGCCCGTAAACTCCGACGGCCATGCCATGATGCCACCGAAATGGCTGCTAGATAATGTATAGCTATACGTGATGCGCATCGACCTCACGCTCCTCTGTCTTGTGCGCGTATGCATATGCGTATGTACATAACGGGTGTCCAGGAAACTATGTAATTTAGGCAGCATGACGTACCTGGAAAATCTATAGACATTTGATTCCTGCAATGGAAGTTGAATTTCCAATTTGGTTGCGGAACAAAAAGAATAGATCTTTATATAATTTGATTCTTATCTTCTCTCATGAATGAACTCTTTGTAACCCTTAGTTTCCTGTTTTCTTTCTTTCAAGAAAAGATAAAAAGTTTTTTTTTTTTTTTTTTTTTTTTACGTTTCATGCAAATTTTAAATCCTTTAGACTATGGAATATTAAATGCTTTAGTTGCGTACTATTTTTTAATTCATTGCTGATTTAATTTAATGATGGTTTTATAATAATTATTATTTTATATATTTTTTTTGTAAATATGTAGGAAACATTTAAATAGAGAATGCTAATTTAAATTAATTATTAAGTATTTAAGAAGAATAGATCTTTATATAATTTGATTCTTATCTTGTCTCATGAATGAACTCTTTGTAACCCTTAGTTTCCTGTTTTCTTTCTTTCAAGAAAAGATAAAAAGTTTTTTTTTTTTTTTTTTTTACGTTTCATGCAAATTTTAAATCCTTTAGACTATGGAATACTAAATGCTTTAGTTGCGTACTATTTTTTAATTCATTGCTGATTTAATTTAATGATGGTTTTATAATAATTATTATTTTATATATTTTTTTGTAAATATGTAGGAAACATTTAAATAGAGAATGCTAATTTAAATTAATTATTAAGTATTTAATAAGCTCTTTATTACGAGAAAAAAAAAGGTTTATTGTCATTGTACACTATTTTACATTTAAATATATAATGTTGAATAATTATATGCAAAAGCAATGAATATTTGATTGATACTGACAATTAGAAGTTAGCGTAGAATGCATGTATATTATATAGCACACTGCAATTAAAATCTCTTGACTGAAAGAACAATTGAAAGAGCGAACGAAACATTGTTGCAATTTTCAAGAATTGCTTCGATGTCACGTGGAATATTGACGCAGTGCAGTCTAATATACTTAACAGCACCGATTTTAATGACGATTCGCAATGGGCTCCGGTGAATCGAGAAACGGAAACAATGACGCGACTCGACACAGACTGCAAGAGAGAGAAAAAAAAAGAGAGAGAGAGAGAGAGAGAGATTGACAAGTCCACGATGCGCGTTGCTTTTCGCAAGTTCTATGTCTGGCTCGAAAGCTCTCTGCTCGGCGCACTTTTTATCAACGCGTTGAATCGACACGCGGCAAAAGAGAAGGAATGCAGTCTGTCTCTGCACGCGTAGCATCTCTTTCTCCTGCCTTTGTCCGTCCGTCTGTCTGTCCTTCGTCCCTCATCCATATATGCGTCGTGAGCGCGTGTCGCATCGCCTGATGCACATCTTCCTGAATAGGCTCGATAATTGCGCGTTTAATATTTCAGAGCTTTTTTCGCGGCACACACACACACACACACACACACACAGTGCACGATTAAACGAGAGGAGGAGGTCCTGTTCGCCGCCTCTTTCATCGTTCATCTCTCGTCTTGTACTTGTCGTCTGTTTGCGATGCGCCGGTCGAAAGTAGCAAAGCGCGCGCACTCGTACATCTCCGACCCTTTCCCTCTCACCACCCTCGTCTTTTTCTTCGTCCTTAGAACACATATGCGCTTGTTGTGATTTTTTGTTTACGAGCATGTATTCTTGTACCGAGCTTCAAAGCATCGAAAAATGTAAAAAGGATAATTTACTTTTTTTTTTTTTTTTTTTTTTGAGATATTTTAGACTTTATTAATTTTCATACTGATTAACATCTCATATTTTTCTAAAACTGTTAAAAAATATATATATTTTAATGTTTTCTCATTACTGATTACCTGAGTTGAGGATGTTGTAGGTAAGCACTATGAATCAGTCAAAGAATTAATAATCCTAATCAACAAAACACTAGAAAGTAGAAAATTTCATTTCGCAGTTTGTCTGAACAATTGGCAGAGAACGGCTTTTCCAAGACGACCGACTATACTCGTGGTACTTTGATAAGGTACAAAGGGTGGCCTAATGCGAGCTTGCCGACAAAGCGCCATTTCAGGATCGCTTCTACTCTCTTCTCTGCCTTTCCCACCGTTATTCCCATCTTGAGGCGACAAAGACTCTGGCGATCTCAATCACAAATTGACAATAAAAAATGTCCAATTAACCCCGAGGAGCATCGAGGATAGATGGAATCGACTAGAATCGGCTCGACCCCGCACACTATCGTCGGCCGTCTTTTCACCGCAACGAAGCGCGAGGAGGAAGAGGCCGGGGGTTGGAAGCGGAAAAGGGAGAAAACTCGCGCGAAGTTGGAAGCAATCGAGAAGGTTTAATCCCGCTCGATTGCGTTCCTTGCCCGGCAACCTCGGCCCGCTCCCCTCGCTCTCCTTCCGCCCTTTCAGTTTCGCACCCTCCACTACCCCGCGGCCACCTTTTCCCCTTTATTACAACCGAGGACGACAGACACGTAAGTGTGCGGAGGCTAAAGGGGCTCCTTTTTTTCCTTCGGAAAGTCGCAAACTCGTCGGTTCTGTATGTCCTACGCACGCACCAATACACGCATCTGTAAGAAGCTCGATGGGCCCGACGAATTGGCACGGTCTTGGATGAATATCGCACGAGAAAAAATGGCGAAGAGGTGAAACCATCTCGTAAATATTCCACAGTCAGTTTCTTGCTGCAAGAGAATATAAGTTAAGAATGTTTAAATGAATCGGTACGAACGTCACAGTTCTCAATTATCAGAGGATCGATATTTATTATTTTACAATCGAGCTTTACATATCATATGATTATTAAATATTCTGCAAATCCACGCATCTCTAAATAATATAATTTTCGTCAATTTTCTAGAGATAAAGTTAGACAAGCGGAGGTGTATATTTATATTCGCGCTCATAATTCGCAATTGGATATCCCAATGTGTATATTGAAGAGATGCAAATACAGTTCAAAATACGGCTGCATAATTTATCGAAAGAGAGAGAAAGAGAAAGAGAGAGAGAGAGAGAGGGAGAAAGCAACCGAGAAAAGAGCAGAGATTTACAATTTTGTCGTGAAAATGCGCGCTTTCGAAAATTCGTAGCCGTGGTGCGTCGGGGCCAGGAATTAATCGTAAACGAATTTATCTTTGGCGCGCTCCGGGGTTGAACTAAAACGCTCAGATATTACGGGGAAGTAAGCTCGTTAGAGGGTTTACAGCATCGCCGGTGCGCTCCCCGGCCCCTGTCGGCCACTGTCCTCCCCGGCGACCCCTCACCACTGTCGGAGCGGTAGTAGCTTGCGGTCTGGTAACCGCAGTCTCTACTGCGCTGTCGGTTGCGGATAGCCCGGACCTCGTGTGCAACCTCGCCGTCTGTTTTGCGTCGAGAGGGCTTTCAAAAACCGCGACTGCCGAACCGAACCGGCGTGGCGCGGCGCGGCGCGGCGCGGCGCGGCGCGTTACCGCCACCCTTGCGAGCCGACATGATGACGTAAGCCAGCAACCGTCGGTCGAAGAACCTGCCGAGTGCACTTTCACGGTTGCCGTAATCAGGAATACACATAACGTTTGGAAAAATCCGAATCGAAAGCGACATACCTTCTCCCTTTTCTCCCTTTCTCCTCTCTTATATGTTGGACGGACTAGCTTATATAAAAAAAAAAGATTTATTAATAATTGTAGCAAAAGGTTCCATTATTTTATTAATAATAATGATTTTTCATTGAAAAAGAAAGAAATTTTTTGTACGAGAAAAATTATTCTTTATACGCGCTAAGTTTATAATAATTGTTTTATGTGAATTGATTTATGAAGGGTTGGAGTAATTCTAACGTTTGCTTTTGAAATCGTGGCAGTATATTTGCTTAGAATATATATGTTTTTTTTAACAATCAAAAGTGATAACTATCGTGATCGTAAAATGTATAGACACGATGCATCGATGATGACCTAGACACGAGTCTCTCTAACTATAATAACTCTTACGGTAAACCCATGTACGCTTTCGAATTAATTACGTGCTGAGATAATGCCGATCGATACGTCGTATTAATCACAACAGCGAGAGTAACGCGGTTAATATTAATCAGCATTTTAGTGTAGGCGCCGGCGAACTACACGAGGAGACGAAAGGTAGATGATGTTTAATATTGAAGGATATAATTATCTAACGCTGATAGCACATCGAAGATATAATTATGTTGATATTGAAAATTAAATGTAATAATAGCGGATTAAGTTTCAGAGATGCGAATAAATAGAAGATGTCTTTCGTGTCCTCGGTGACTTCAAGTGAATATATTAGTATGAAAAAGTAATGTAGTATAAAACACTCTAAAAGAGTTATATAAGGTGATTAAAATTGAAAATTTATAAATTGCAAATATGATTGACGACTAATTTTAGATTTTTTTGAAAGAAAAATCCCATATGTTGGATTTTTCAAAATATTGTACACATTTATAATTGTATCTACAATTTTCACTGCGACACGAATGAATGTCTAACGGTAGTTAAAATACATGTTCGTTCACCGATTTAATAGCGGCAATAATTCCTTTGCAGAGAAATAAATTCTCCAATGATAATTTGCACCGCCATATGTAACTAACGTACCTAATCGGCCACGATTTATCATATCCGCGTTCACACTTCTCTCGTCGAATGTTATTTCATCGCGCCTTTCTCCTAGCAGGGAGAGAGCTCACGCCTGACCATCCAGAATAAAAATAAAAATCCAGGAATTTCGAGATCCGATAAAAATTCAATAAAAAAGAATGCAACTACAGTTTGCAGCGAGAAATAAAATAATTTTATTTTTTATTTTTATTTTTATAACCTTAACAAACTGCCTGCTAAAATTGATTCTAATGTCGATTAACATTAACTTTAATAGTGATTTTATATTGAATTTTATACAGATTTAATAGATTGATTTTAATAGACTTTAAATGTCGCTGTCCGACGAGTAATATAATCGTGCTGTAATTATGTATTTTATTACAACAGTATTATTGACGATGTGAAAGAACGTGATACAAACGATCATCTCTACGAAATCTCTTATCGAGGTCACAGATTCGGTAGAAAAGACTCTCTTTCCTCATTTCTTCCCAATTTTCTTGTTCCGTTTAACTCGACACGGTTTTATGCGCGAGCGTCGAATACGCCGTTTCGTCTGGCAGCGAATTAAGCTGCTTTATAAAAATGTAAAAGGATTCGCGAACTTAGGGGAGGTGAAGTGCGGAGTAGGATGTGGGCTCGAGGCTCGTACGATGGAACTGGAGAATAGCAAATGCGATTGGGAGCCTCATTGTTTCTAAGAGCGGGGGAGCGTCCAGAGGGTAGAAACTTGAGACCCAACGAGAGAGTTTAAGGCGTCGAGGAGGAATAGTGAAAGAGAGAGAGAGAGAGAGAGAGAGAGAGAGAGAGAGAGAGAGAGAGAGAGAGAGAGAGAGAGAGAGAGAGAGAGAGAGAGAGAGAGAGAGAGAGAGAGAGAGAGAGAGAGAAAAGTGGAATAAAGAGAGGGAGGGGAAGGCAGTGTGAAGTTGAAGATGGAAAGGGATCGCGATAGGAACGGTCGTGGGCGACTGAGGATATTCTTTATTTATGCACGAACGGTTACGAAGACTTCCAAAGTAAGCGGCGGTAAAGGGCGCTACCTTCTCGCGTTCTCTTTGGCCGGCGAGTACCTCGGACATTATGCGAATCGCTCGCGTACACGATATCAGTGACGCGGACTTTCAACCGTTTCGACGTTGTAACATCGCGTCGCAGCGTTTCGTACTTTGCGACTAACTTTACTAAGTCCTTTTGCAAAGCTAACTCCTGTCGTACGCGCCAGCTATGTTCCAGAATTACCATAGTTTCTTTAGATGCTACGACTTCGAACGTTTGAGCTTTTTTTATTTTACTCTTTGCAATATTTGATTCTATCCTGTCAATATTGATAGTCGAGACAATTGATGTTGTTCGCGTGTCGATTTTTATCTATTAATGACTTTAATCAAGTAACATAATTCTTACAATGACATTTATGATGTAAAAATCCAATATTCCACTTTCTTCATTCGTTAAATCCATAAATTTCCGAATAACAGCGAAAAAAGAACAATCAAATCTACCTACCTCCAGTACATCATATCTTGAACTTTATTGATCAAAGTGTCACAATATTTTTCCACTTTCGAACGTGGAGCTCTAACTGGGTCAGGGAATCGGAGTTCTCTGTGAGAACACGTACCGATAAACTAGCATACAGGATCGTGATGCAATATTTTTGATAAAACCTCACTTTTTTTATTTTACTATAAATTGTAATGTTTATATTACTATATAATATAAATTTACAGATATAATATATTTATAATATAAATGTATAGATATAAATATATATATTAATCTATAATAAATTTATAGGTATAAATAAATAAAATAATAATGTCAATTAATAAAATATTACATAACGAAAATGAATCTTGGACCGCTAATACCAGTCATAAACATAGATAATACGATGATAAAAAATGAAAAGACGTATTGTCATAAGCTACAGATAGAAGGAGAGAATAATTTTTTATTATAAATTATTATAATTAATAACTTTAATTATACAAATATTATATCTTTCTTTTAAACCTGTTATTATAATCAATATAATCATTAGAATGTTTGCACACGTGTTTAGATTATCGGCATTAATTTTGACATAGAATCTTCATTTGCCGAATGCATTAGTGGAATGCATCACGTAGAATAATCGCACTTTGTAGCTTTCTGTTCGCGCAGATATCTCTATAAATAAAGAAATCAAATGTTTGTTTGTGTGCGCCAATAAAATGCAGCACGGGGAAAACAACTGGGCTGATTTCTGTCGCGGCCGTTGGACGGAGACGTATTACATATTCATTTGTGATTTCCTTTAGCAAAAGCACAGAGAAGGAAGACAAGAGAATGAGATAGAGGGAGAAAGAAAAGGAAAAAAATATACAGAAGAAGACGAGGAAAAAGGGTGAGATAGTGAAAGACCCGTCGGAAGTTGGAATGCGAGTGCACGAAATAAGATTTCGATTCCGAGGGCATTAATTGAGCCCAGCTATGTATTTCCCTGTGGGATAGGCAGGGAACGGTGCCTTCCACTACCAATCTCCAAGAGTTTGGATTTCAAACCGGCAGAAATGGAAGCAGAAGGACGGAGAAAGTGATGGCGAGGGAGGGGGATATACGAGAGAGTTAAACTTGCATGCGCGCCATGTAATATGGCATAGGCACGGGATATTGGGGGAGAGGGGGTTGGGGAAGTAGAAGAGATCCGCGGTAAAGTGAAGAAACGAATACAAGATAATAGAATGTGCATGTAATAACCAGAGGAAATATACACCGCGTGGTTTTCATATCGCGAAAGGAAGGAAGGAAGGAAGGAAAGAATGTGGAGAAGCAAGAGAGGGAGAGAGAGAGAGAGAGAGAAAGTTGGGGAGAGAGCCCTTTCGCGAAAGAGTACTGGCATCCCTCCTACGTTCTTACACCCTCCTTTTCTTCTCGACTTGGTCGCGTATATGAAATTCACATTGAATCAGCCTCGCGTGTTGAGAGATATAAGTATAACGTACATAGTATAATTTCGTCGTGTAATCGGCAAGCGCCAAATGTATCGCCATAAATAGAATAAACTCTCCGTATTGTGGGAAATGATAATGTAAATATACAAACATATAGAATTATCATCAGCGACATAGTTTGCATAAGTATTGAAATGGAACAAGCTCTTGACGTTTTAATTAATGAATAATATTTGTTTTATAAAATTTATACACTATGTAATATTATTATGCAAAACAACAGCAAAAATTCGTGATGTAGTAGAAAATAATACACGCAGTAATTTTAATTTTTATGTAGCTTATAACAATGGTAAAATACACCACAACTTTTCTAATAATAATACTAATATGAGGATGACATATTATTATCAGATATCGTCATGCATTTCAAATTCATCAAAACGTGATTTTTTTATTTTATGCTCTAGAATCTATCTCGCAAACAGAATTATATTCATAAAAATAAAATTAGAAGATGACGAATAACATAATTTATTTTTAAAAATAGAACACTAGGAATATATAGAGATTGTTCCGTACTGTGTCCTTGCAGGATCCAGAGCACGTTTCGTCCGTGGGATACCGCAATTAACTGTCTACGAGCTCGTGTCAGCGTGTCCTATGACAAAGACAGCCGACGTGAAACGTCAGCTTGTAGATATTTCTGCGGAATCTGTGGCATCGGAATCGAAATTTGCAGAAAAACGAACTCTGGAGTAATTTAACTAACATTTCTTTCTGACATTAGATACGCGTATTCATAAAAAAAAAGCTATTATTTTATTAACTGACTAAAGAAATAGACAAGGTTTCTTATCTATTTGTCATTCTAGTTTAATTCACTAAAGGATTTTCATCTTTGTTTTTATATACGTATATATCTTGATAACAATTTATATCTCAGAATTGAAACAGCCGTCATTCCTCTTATCTCAGTCGCTAGTCTCTATCATTAAAGTAATTTCCGGTGGTATGATGGACCATTTCGCATAATATATTCATGATATAAAGGGTAAGAATTAAGAGAGATATCAAACGAAACAAAGGAGCTTTAACGGAGCGTGTCGGAATTTAGATCTTTTGACCGATAAAGTCGAGATTTCCGAAGGCGACGAGTCCGTCACCGCACGCGCGGTCCGACTTTTATTATATTAAAGTAGTAAAGCAGATAATAAAGTAAGGAAAATGTCCGCTCTCGTGTCCGTCAGGTTTACGACTGCCCGTACGACATCTTATATCGCGTACTTACGCCCGATCATAACCGGTCCGCATCGGTCGCACGTATGTCGCGTGTATGTCCCCTTTCGTCCTGTGTCTTTCGATCGCGAGGCACGTATCACGACCGGAATCATAACGACGAATGGCCACAATTTTCTCGTTATAAATCGCGCGATACTATTGACGCCTTCGCGTGCGCATGAATAAAGCCCCCGTAAAAAGAAATACAGAAGCGCGTATATTTAACGCAATATCTCAGGAGACTGGCAGTCAATCGTAACAAAAATGATGATGCTTTACTTCGCATCGTAAACAAATCGAAGAAGACAAATATATTATACAATATAAAATTTTATTCAATAACTATGGAGAGAATTTGGGAAAAATACATTTTTAGAGAGAGAGAGAATGCCATTTTATATTGCTATTTTTCTGTTTTATTATTGATGGAGAGAATATAGTTTTTATGAACAAATTAAAAAGGTGACATTTTTTTAAAATAAATAATACCTCTGACGTGACGAAAAATAACTTTCAAAGAATCATAGCTTATTGCGAGTATTATATGGAGAAATACAGTAATACAGAAATATCATTATTTTTTAAATAAGATAAAAATATTATTATATGAATAAATGACAGTATACGCAATACAATTTTTGCATATATAAAATTTAGTTTCTTTTCGTCCATCATGCATTTTTTGTTGCAATCGCTTTTGACATTCTTCCTGCCACATTGCATTCAGTTTTCTCCATTTTACATTGTTGTTATAATAATAAAAACATTTCGCAATAGTTGTCAGCGTCTCTAAAATTCCAGCTTTCGCAATGTTGCATGTTGAAATATTACTAAACTTTCTCTCTCTCTCTCTCTCTCTCTGTTTCTCATTAGAAGAAGATGCGATCGAGCGGGATTGCCGCATTCCGTATGATTGTTTACGTTCTACGTGTCGGTCCAGTAAAGTGGCTTTCGGCGGTAAGTGCAACGGATAAGGAGAAGGCAATTGAGAGATACGTCGCGTATCGTCAGAATGGAACCTGCACGTAGCCCCGCCGAATGCACAGATCGCTCTCGATGTTGATTGAAGTGTAACGGAGATAACTGGAGTTGTGGGTAACGGAGCGCGGATGCACCTGCTCGCGCGAGTGCAGACGGGCAGAGATTAGTGAAAGGGCGTGTAATGGAGTTAGGCGGTTTAACTCAAAAAGGATCACGCTCCGTTGGAACGGTCCGCCGTCGCTGGACCGGTTCGATCTTCCGGCGTGGTCACGTGCCGCGCCCGGCTAATTCCTGATATAATGCGCGCCACGTGATTTATATCGGGCTCCTCTCGTCTTGCCTTTGTTTACGTAATAGCCGGCGCTCGCGCTGGAGTCCAGCCAACCGTGTCCGATGGCGATAACCGTTTGCGTCGCGCTCGATCAAAGTCGCGCCTGATAAGTGTGAGGGAATAAATCAGGAACGAGTGCGCGCAGCATTTATATCTAGCTAATTTAATGTTAATCTCCCTTTTTGATTTCGCGCAGTATGGATCGCTCGTTGTCTTGATGGATTAAAAAGCTGAGTTAATTAAAATTTTATGGTAACGCTCTGCATTTTACTCAATCCGGAAATATTTGTCTCAGTTATCGTTAAGTTTTAATATACAAAAATGACATTTCAGTGGATAGTATTTATTTTGAAATGGCCGTTGGTCGTGCATAGTTATATTGTTATTATATTGTGAATTTTAATTAAAGTTTACAAATCAGATTTCGAATTGTTATATTAATATTGCATAGAGTAAGAATTATCTTCAAGATATGAAATAATTTGCATTCTAGAGAGTCTTTTTTAGAATCGTCATTTAAAAATTTAAAAAAAAAATTATCTTGGCAAACATCTTGGTTGACATGACATTTCATGCATAATTTCTATAGTATTATGATTGATTAGCACATTATTGGGATATTATCAAGAAGGATATCGCGAAAGTTTTTGCGGATCGAGAGATCGGAGTCGCGTGCGTGCGTTACCGGAGTGGAAATGGGAGATCTTGGTGACAGGTAGCTCGCACAGTGTTATGGCAATCTAAGTTGGCATGTTTAGTCAGCTCGAATAAAGCGCACCGGTATCAGGTCTGATAGCTAGCTGAATCAACATTCACGTATTTGCCGTGGCATTGCTACGAAGCCATCCGGTTGAAGCCCAGCCGGTGAATCAGGTAAAGGAGAAAGATAGAAAGAGAGAGAGAGAGAAGGAGATGAAGATTAGAAGCTACGAGAGAAAGAGACGGACGGAGAACGCGAGGAAGGGCGGTGAGTGGAAGAGGTTGGAAGAGGAAAGGAGGGTTGTCTCGTGCCGTGCACAATTTGGTGCAAGATATTGCTCGGGAATGCAACCCTCTTACTCTTCGCCGCCCAAGCAGTTACCGATGTTTACCTTGCATGCTTGACAGCACCACCGCGAGGGATTCATGCGTCTGTTTTCGATTCTAGCTATCTTAATCGAGCAGGGATCATCGGTACGTTCGCTAATTCTGGAGAGAGGAGTTTGCGCGGAGATTATATTCGTCAAAAGCGAAAAATAAATTTATATCATATAATCGATTGGTAGTTGGACGCATTCCAGAGAAGCACGCATTTACTTTTGGAGAAAACAACAGTGGAAAAGAGGACTGTAGTTTACGTTGAATTATGTTAACGTAATTTACAAAGACAATAAACTAAATTAAACCATATATTTAACAGTTACGTTCTGAATAGTCTCGGTGAAAATCACGTCGGACAGGTAAAACGCTCGTGACAATGGAAGAGAGGCGGAAGAAACGCGCGTTACACGCCGTCGTAAATTACAAAACGTGGGAAACCAAGTTAAACCGCGAACTCTGCCGAGTAGCGTAGCTAAAACCTCGACGCGTCGCGATCACGACCGTCTTGCAAGATCGGCATTGTAAGCAAGGATGTTAAACAGTTGTCAAGTCCATCTCCCGCGTCAGTTGGTAGACGCTCGCTTCCTCTCTCTCTCTCTCTCTCTCTCTTTCTTTCTCTCTCGCTATAATCCTACGAGGATCACGCGACGAGGAAGACGTCAGGGCGGAAAGAGAGAAATAAGGAAGGGGACGCGAGCGAGCGAGCACGCCGAGAGGAACAGGCGGATGCCCCGTGAAATTGAATTACAATAAGCAAAGTAAAGTTGGATGATCCGACTATTGTGCACCGCCGCTCGTTGCTACCTCACTGCCAGTTATACTCCCTTCCCCTTCCCTCCCTCCCGCTTGCTCTTATACCCTCCGTCCTTCTTACTCCTCTCCTTCTCTCTTCCCATCCCCGGTCTCATCTCTCTTTGGCGAGGCGAGTCCCTGGTCGAGGAAGAACTTCTCTGGAGTACGAGACGACGGTCGACGGTATTCTTACGCCTTTGTTCCCCGCAGGGTTGAATTAATTGCTGCGTTTTTGACATCCATTCATTGTCGGGTCCCGGCAGACGACGTCAGGATGAGCGGATAAAGGGAAAAGTTACGGAGCGCGCTATATCTGTCTGTCTCTCCGTCCCCTGCTCTTCTTCCTCCGTCATTCGGATTCGCGGAATATTATTTCGCCGCGTGTAACCTCGCGGAAGTCGATAGCGTCGCAATCTTTTATAACAGCGCCAGCTTCTTTGATGACGCAATTATCTATTATACAATTTTTACTTATAATGAGAAATACACAATTAACGTTTCTATAAACAGGATGTTTTAATATTACTCTTTTTTTTCTCGTTTATAATTTTAATAACTTGTAACTTGATTTTTGCTCATCATTTTAACCTTTTTTTTTTTTTTTTTTTATTATAAATTGTATACACAAATCGTAAAATTATCGAAAAAAATGAGTAGATGTTTTAATTGAAAAAAAATCTTTTAAATTTTCTGTTTAAATATGTAAAAATTAAGAAAATGCTATCGTTATCCTATAGTTTTCATATTATTTAATTTTAATACCTACATGTTAAGTACTAAATGGAAAATCACAAAATTTGACTAGCTTTTGTTCCTCATTTCACGATGGGTAGTGCGCGTACCGTTCTCCTGTATAGATGTAGACGGAAAGCCGTTGAATATGCATAAGTCATATTAAATTGGGACACCAAGTGTATGGTGCATCAGCGAAGGCGGCGAGGATAGTGGATACCAATTACAAGGACTTGGATAGACTTCGACTTCCTAGCATAAATGTGAACAAAAAAGGGATTAGAATAGATTTGAGAAAGCATAGCATAGATGTATCGTAGGAATATCATATATTTCATGTTATATTATATATTTTGCGATGAGTGGTTAGTTAATAATAGTTTGTTAGTGCACACTTGTAAAAGATTTGCAACACACTTGTGCAAAACGGAATCGCTAAGTAACGTGAATTAGCACCTTTTCAAGTAGCATCATTACGTTGATTGAATGCGTATAACAGCGTGCTGAAAGTTGAGAAAGTCTCAAGTACTTGTGACTGACGTGATCGAATATAAACTATATCCGATATAAATATAAATGTATTTATACGAAAGCAAAATCTGTAAATGATTTAATAATCTGTACATTTATTCAGAATAATCGAATGACGCTTGTCAAATCAACCAGAATTTTTAAAATGTTATTAACTAGCAGCTTTAGTGGTTAGATTAAAATCTGATGAAACAACTTTTTAATAATAATATTATTCAGAGAGATATACTCTCGTATTAATCAAAATTATTCACGAGCTACAGAGACGTTTACAATTGTTTGTCAGCCGGATAATTTGAATGCGTCCGAACAGATGCGTGTTTCGCTGGAATGACGTTTACATAATCCCGGCATTACTTGCGTCTCCTTTGGGGATCGACGGAGTTTCTACTAGAAGAGCGAAGTAGAAAGGATTGAAGGACTGAAAGAGGCCCGTGAGTGAAAGTGAGAGACAGAAATGTATACAGCGAAACAAGTAAAGAGAAACGGAGCCTAAATGAGAAACTTTTTCTCACCGAAGAATTCCTCACCCTATGTTTTTGCGTAAAAGAGTCGATAAAGACCGAAGAAAAAGACGATAATAAAGGGAGCGGGCATAAAAACTTAATTTTCATTATCTCCGCTAATTCAGTTACGCTAGCGGTAACGGTCATTTTAACGAGGAAAAATTTAATAGAGACCCGGTACAAAAACCGCATTCTCCGTATTTGGTTAACCGGTTAAGCGATCGCTTTGTCGAAAGGAATTAATGCAGTTAGCGTTAATTACCGGGTCCGGGAAGTTCGCTTATCAAGAGGCGTGCTTTTGGATGCTTAATGTGTGAAAAGTCGTTTGACGTTTACCCATTCATTTTGCGTGGTTTGTCCCGCGAGTCACCCCGCATCCCGTACATTCGTTAACAAGCTTACGACCCCTATGCCCTCCGGCTTCTCTGTACTCGGTCCTCGGGACAGTTTCTCCAGATGTGCTTCCTGACCGCTTCTGACCGCTTTACGCTCGTTGACTTGGCTAATAACATAATACGTCGCGGACGTGTTCGGAATGAATGCCGAATACTCCTGGAATGTGCAAACCGCGATATTGTTAGCTGCCTTTGACATTTCGTCTGCTAAAGCGAAGCATTTCAGGTTAAATTAGCCTTTCCGTCATTTTCCTCTATCTTTGTGCGCGAAAAAGTATTCGAATGTTTATTTATTTTCTCTTTTAGAGCAGAAATTCAGTCGTGAAACTCACGAGTTTCTTGCAATTCTCTATAAAATTCACTATAGTAAAATTATTGCTGATGTTTGTAATGATATGAGAATTATATCATTACTAATTATTACTTTAATTCAATGTTGTCATAATTTTGATTTATCTTTGAAGAAAGAGGAAGAGAGAGAGAGAGAGAGAGAGAGAGAGAGAGAGAGAGAGAGAGAGAGAGAGAGAGAGAAAGATCGAGTTAATTTCAGCTTTTTTATATTTTGTACGTAGGATAAACTAGGATATGAGGGCCATAAGCTGTAATTTTTTTAATAATCGCTACATAGCGGGCTTTTTTCGTCATTATCAAAGATGATCGATATTTACAGTAGTTTATGTGCATATATTATTCGAAATAACGATATTGTGAATCTTATATCATATTTTTATTTTTGACTACCTGTTTACTAAAGTTTTTCATTTGTCCACTAAAAACTGTTATAACGTCGAATAAATGACAGTTAAACTATCGTAATCGACGTTAGACATATTATACAGATATGTAAATTGTTATATGACCTATAATTTTTATTTTCGTTTTCACTATTTTTTTATAAATATTATGGTCATCTTTTCCTTAAAAGTTGGGTAAGATGGCCAATGCTTATGTTGTACTATTTTGATAATATAAAATTTCAATTAAATATTTTCCTTTTAATTTCGATAATATTACGTAATTTAAGCTTCAGTGAAAATAATATGCCGAGCACTATTAAAAAATAACAAAAATAAAAGTATGTTTTTTGCAATTTTAAAAAACTATGGCCATCTTACCCTAACATTTAAATAAAGACACTGCTGATAATAAAATACTAAATTTGTTTGTATCTTTGTGAAAGAAGATAATACGCGACAAATAAATTAATATTGATTAATACATTTGAATAGGACGTACCACTTTGTATAAATTAGCGAAACGATTTTCGCTCTCAACATTTGTATTAAGTAACATGGTTTGCTAACACGGCTGCTGGACCTGGTTTACGGCGCGGCCGCTAACTCGAGTTAAACGAGATGAATGTCGGTTCGCTAATAGTTGTTACGTATTGCCACTAGAGTCTGTTTAGTCCGCTCGGGGAGAGATTTAGACGAGCAACTAAGATGAGCTCGGTGCCTAACAATCTCCTCCGCTTTAATCTCGCAACCTCCTCCTTTACCGCCATCTTATTCTCCTTCTTCGTCGAGATTAGAAGTCTCGCGCTCAGAACTTCGACGGCTGCGTTCTCGTGATCGAATTTGCAAGCCGCGGTTGACTTTCCGTCGGTTTGTCGCTATCGTGTTTCATTTTACTCTAAGTGTTTAAATGCGAGAGGGCAATTGGACGGGAGATTAAAGGTAAATTAAAATTAAAAACTTATTCGTCGATTTTCATTTCATATCTTTTTTTAAAAAGCTTCCATTATTTATTCCATTAATTTTTTTCAGGTTAAAAAAGCATTCGATATTTTGTATATTAGATGTATTATATTATATTTCTGGAGCATGAGTTTCAATTTTAACGAGATTTCACCTCTTGACTTATTTAATAGTCAATTGTTCCATTCTTGGCACCCAGTATTTTAGAAATTAATTTTGATCGCTGTGTAATACATGTGTGTTTCACTCTTGAAATCTCGCAAAAGTTTCTTCGGCGCGTCGTTACATTCTTATCTCTACAATAAAGATACTGTGAGTAAATTAGTCGTGTTATATCTGACCATGAGCAATCTCGTGGGAAATCCTCGGGGAGGTTGTCCGACCGGAAATCAGCTCTCGTGATACCGAGATCTGGATAGCCCGAGCTGAGTAGAGTGATGTAGGATATATTACGTCAGAATTCTCCGCGAGATCCGGCTCAGGCGATCTTTCCCTTCGGTCTGAATGGAAGGTGTCTCTCCCGAGGATCTCCTTCCGCCTCGTGCGATATATCGCAACGTCCTCTTGTTTTGCCCGTCTTAAAGCGGCAACAATCCGTCCAATATATCGCCCCATTCTATCTGATACGGAATTACGACGCGTGCCTGTAATTCGCGCCTCTGCGATCCGGAAATACGTACGTATTTACACACGTGCGAATGGAGGTTGTAGTAATGCATCGCGATCTTTAGTCGCGCGTCTGTCTAACGCCAGGGATAAACCGGAATCTCTTCTGGTGAAAGAGGGAGGGGGAGGAGAGAGAGAGAGAGACGAGGCACCGAAGGAGGCGGAGTTCCGGAGCTCATCAAGGTAATGCAGCTGGGATTATCCCGTAACCGAGTAGGTTCCTGACGAAGGGGCAAGGAGCACTGACACGACTCCGGGGGAAAGAGCGAACCTCTCACGATCCGGTATTAGTTGATCGTTTGATCAAGAGCCCGTTGAGATTTATAGCCACCCCTGACACGCTTTGTGTCCACTCGCCGGATAGGCAGCGTCAGAACTAACTGACTCGTTGAGTCGGGACGTTCGCTCTGCCAATTTGTCTCGACAAGTCACTTGTCCAGAAAATGGAGAATATTTTCATTATACTTTTAATATATAAAACATGTAAATAAAATAGAATTAATCGCATTCGGTAATTGTTTATTCATGAACGGTCCAAATAGATTATTCGAATATTTAGTGGATGTACCTTGACTAATTAATTCCGGTAAAATAAGTTTTACAGGCGCTCGCTCGACCATCGTCAAATATATCTCCGTGGTTAATAGCTACATCGACGTCCCGACGTTCCAACGTTGCCTCGTTGCCTCGTCGTACCGACACGACGGGCAAGAATAAATAAGTGCGTTTAACAGATTGATTGTGTACAGGGCGCTTTGGCGAGACTGGCTACGATTCAGTGCGCTTTCACCGTTGTTGCACCGAATATAAACTTACAATTAGTTAAGTCCATCATGATGGTCGACCGTTCTATCCTCGTAATTTAACCCTTTATTCCGTGATACATCTCACAATATCGCGCAATATTTTTAATTGGATTTGAGCAGGGTTTATGCGAAAGAATGACTAATATATATTAGTATATTTTTTTAAGTAGAATTATTTTACACGTTTTATTTACAAGATTTATATCGCTGAAACATGAATGAAAGAGGGAGAGGCTCGAAGGACGAGACAGAATGAAAGAAATCGCTTTCTAAATGCCAACGCAAGACGCGCCCTATTCTTATCTCGCC
Organism: Anoplolepis gracilipes; assembly: GCF_047496725.1. Classification (NCBI taxonomy): domain Eukaryota; kingdom Metazoa; phylum Arthropoda; class Insecta; order Hymenoptera; family Formicidae; genus Anoplolepis; species Anoplolepis gracilipes. Next base: position 11,369,991 of record NC_132976.1, on the reverse strand, counting down.
CGACGACAGTTTGATTAAAATGCTCGTTGCCTTTTTGTTGCAGGTAAGAATCGAAGAGGCATTTTCTGTCGGCGGCTCGTATCGCGCATTTAATCGGTAAGTCTCTCCCGTGAGAAAGCAGCAAGGAGAAATTCCAAATTAAAGCGACCGTCTCGCTCGTATTTATCTCGCTCATTGCCGATCGCGAAATCGCGTTTCGAGGGAGACGCTCTTAATTACGGAGTGGTGTTTGATTACATTTCGGCGTGTCGATCGAAATGCGTCCAACCTAAAAATTATCGTCAGGAAATACGCGAGAGGTTTGGAAATCAGCAGTTCCGATATCATGGTGAGAGCCGATATCATCTGAAAAATGTCACCAGGCTAGACATTATTACATTTAAATTTTAACTTTGCATATCGGAGCTTTCGCGAAGAGAAATTCGAAGGAATCGATTGTTTTCTCTTAAATACACAAGCAACGAGTTTTAAAAATGTATATAGTAACGATGACATCTTAACGTAATTAGAAAATTAAAATTAAATTTCTGGAAATTATATTTTAGTATTATATATTACAAGTCATTTTATATAAATTTATTATTCACACATACATTGATATATCTGATATTCATTTAATCTTCTCTGCAAATTTAATATCAAGTGTGAAATTAGATGCGATCTTTAATAACAAATTTCGACGACTGCATTTGGCATAAAATGGTGCTAAATGAAATTGACGATACCGGTTATGTCTTGCAAAGTTTTTTGTGACGATTCTATTTTCCTCCGCGCTTTCTCTTCGTTGACGGTAAGCGATATATTCTGAAAAGAAAATATAACGTCGGTTAAATTTTCTTAATTTCGAAAGTATAAAAGCGCTAATCTGTGTCACAGAATAAGTAGTGCAAGCAGACAATGTGTTCTCCGTGTTTTTATTTTAACCCATTTTGCGCCGAAATACATAATATATTGGTGCCAGTATAGCAACCAATGTTTTGTCAATATTATACCATTATGAGCGTGTGTATTGTAATATCGAGTTACACATCCAAATATGAAATTGAAATTGTTACAACGCTGCAGGTATAATGTTATACAATGTATATATTATTACAGTAACTCTTATTATAGTCGAGATTTTTGAAAATATTAATAATACACTAAACATTTCGTAATATATTCCGCGATGCACATTTTTCAAAAATTTTACCATTTTTAATTGAGGTGAGAATATTAAATTTCTTTCGTCTCTCGAAGACCGAGAGAAATCGCTCTTTCGAAAAAATCCTGATTTTCTCGATTTAGAGAAAACCATCATAATAAGTCGCTCTTTCGAGCCACGAAATTCACTTCGGGGCCTCAGACGTGCGACGTAATATCTGAAACCTTAACACGTGCATGTTGTCGGTCGCCGAATCGGGCGTCTTTGGTACGAAAGAGAGGACAAGATCCATTTCGAGATATTTAAGTCGACCAACTAGCGCGACGAGCGGTTCGCGGGGTTTCCAAGATTACCAAGCAGTTTCATTATGCTTACGAAAAGTCACTGCCATGCAGTGTCGCTTCCTCCGTGTATCGTCGTGGCATCCCCGTCCTTCCGCCCCTCCCTCCTCGATCTGACGTCGACCCCGCGCACCTCTGTGTTCACTCGTCTTTGTGTGGCGCGGAGAGGCCCTCGAGAGCTCGGGACCATAGTTGACGTCAAGACCGGAGATGAGAGCACCCGGGAAGAACCGAGACTAGATTTCCTCTCTTCGCCCTCTGAAGTTTTCTAGACGCTCGCGCGGCTGATGAGCGTGAAATAGAGTCGATACCGTGTAACGAACACGGAATTCTGTCGCGCATTGCTTTCCTCTTTTTGAGATTGCCAACACGTCAAAATACATCTGACTAATCGCATTTCCATTGATTTTTACTCTTGATTCACGAGAATAATTGAAAATTGTACGTGTAATAATATTTTGAGTGTAATTGTTTTCGAGCAGGAGATCTAGTTCGCACTATTAATATTTCACTCTACTTGTATTTAAATTATTTAAATCATATTTGAATCGCTATTGAACTTACATTATTTATTATGTTAAATGGTTTGAATTTGTCTTTATTGAGCTTTTATTTATTATTCACGTTTTATGTATTATTAAAAGTTACGTTGCAGTATCTGTAAAATACCTCGTGTATCGCAGAGTAGATATATCGTTTGTAAAACAGAGCGTGCAATTTTGAAGGTACATACTGTCAATTTTAGATTATTTATTATCAAGAATTTATTATAAGTCAAACATTTTACATTGCCACAAATAATCACACGTCAATCTGCACAAAGCTAATTTTGAAACAAAACAAACTGATTGGTTGGTCAAATATGAAAAGGTATATTTAGGATGGAATCTGATGACAAAGATTGCATTTTGTACCTACGTTTCACGACTATTCCGAGAGTGCGCTATTTTATACCTCTGTCGTTTTGTCGAAAGAACCGTAAATCCGAGTCTGATCCTCTTACGATCAACGTCATAAGAGGTGCGAAACGAGCAATATCCACTTCTTAAAGGTTTACACTAGAAGAAATTCTGCTTTCTTGCAAAAGTATCTGCGCGAGTATAACATTTCTGTAATAGATTTTTTTTCTTTTCAGTTTCTCACCGCGCAGCGACATAATCCAAACTTTACAAATCTTGATAAGCAAGATACGTCTATCGTGATAAGTTACGTAAAATCTAGATTTACGTGTGCTTGAAAAATATATATTTTATTGATTAGATACAGTCACTTTGTTTTAATATAAAAGTTACGCTTTCTTCCAGTACACACTACGCTAAATACACACATATACGTTGTAAAATGCAGAGAGATTTACGCAGACGAATACTACAACTGTTTACACGTTCTGGATAATTTTCTTCCGTATACGTGGATCTTAATATCACGCGAGTAAGCGACGCCGTCGGATTAATCGAGCATATAGCGTCACGTCGGTGGGCATATTACGTGCAAACCAATCTAACGACCGAGAGTCATTACCGAGCTTCACAGAACCGAGATACTACGGGTACACACCTGCGTGTACATTTCCGCAGACTTATCTTCTTCTCCCTTCCTCCGTTTTAGCGACACCTCCTCCTTCTCTCCTGTCTTTAAGCAAATGCGAGTTACGTTGCTAAACTCTGTCCTACGTAAAGCTTCCGACACGTTCTACTAATCACATGTTTGTCAACTACAATCATTCGCTATTTCTCCATCAGCATTCGGATGCGATGGATCGGTCGTAATTCCTTCCTTCGTGAAAGAGAATCTTATTTGCAGTAGTTGCAAAATGAGAAAATTAAGTTTTCCAAAATTTTAGACAAATTCAGAAAAATGAAGGAATAAAAAGTATATGAATTTTTACAGAATTAATAAATTGATTTGATACGTTAGAGCGGGTAGAATTATATCGTTTCAATAAACACTAAATAGAATCATATTATATGTGCATTATATGTAAATATGAATTTGTTTAATAGAATAGTGATTAAGATTATTATCGACATAGATTATTATAATACAGATAATTACATCAAATTTACTACGAAAATTTACTTCTCTATTAAATTGATTAGTACACAATTAGTACATAACGAATTTCATGTTAATTCCATATAAAACTGCATAGTAAAATTTCTCTCTGATAATCTTTCTTTAGAGAATGTAATCATAAAGTAAATTAAAATATAAATGAATATAAATATTATCAAATAATACAGAAACTTATTACGTATTTATTATATAAGCTATGTAAACATATTATTTCAAAAAATCTAATATTCATTATTTTTTATAAACTGAAAGAAGGTTTGATTTGGATTATTAATTCTATATTAAAATATAGTCCCCTTCAAGTCGTGGAAGCTAAATACCTTCATTCGCGATGAAACCGCAAAGCATAATTTTTATCGATAAGAAGTCTTATATCTTGGTAATTGGTATGAAGATGGTAACTCTGTCTTATTAATGTCATTAATCACCGGATGAAAAACCGGCCATCGGGAAGAGAAAAATAAGGGCGTTCTGGAAAAAGAGAGAAGAATCTCGTAAATTTATCGCGCTGGTGAATTTTTCCGAGTACTTTTTCGCGAAGGCGAGAGTAAAACGGTACTGAGCATCGTATCGTTTCGCCGCAGTTTCTCGGCGATTTTTTTGCAGATTTTACTTCGTTCTCTCACGATCAAGCAAGGAACTAGCGTTGCTACCGAAGCGAATCCAAGGCCTTCTGTCCTCGATAAAAATTCATTTCCTTTTCCTTTGATTTACTCCAAGCACCTCAGCCAATTCTGCACGGCGCGTCCCTTTCCCTCTCGTCCTCGTCTTCACTTTCTTCTCCCCATGCTCGTGAAGTGAATGAGATAAATGCTTGGGAAACGCGAAACGTTCTTACGACTTGGGATATAAATTTTTGCGCGAAGAGATTTGCGAGTAAGATTCTGGCGAAAGACGATTCTTACAGGCTGAATTTTCTACGGCGTGAAATCTTAATGAAATGCTAAATCGCCAAGAATAAGACTTGACAAACAAGTAAGCAGTGCTTAGTTAAAAATCTGTTATTATTACTGAAAAAATAATATTTTTTCTGAAACAAAGATAATACAATTTGGAAAAACATTATATCTTTAATAATTATTATATAAATTAGCTCTGTTATGTGTTAAAATAAAACTAGATCATTTTTACTTATAAAGACTATGTATAAAAGTTAATTAGGGAAAAATGATTTTAAAGTAAATACTTTTAAAGTGAATAAATTAAAAATAAATTTTTAACATATACATATACAGTTTGTAAATTTGGAAAGTAAAGAAATAAAAAATATAGAATTTTTGTTTTATTTAGATACGATATCATTTATGCACATATATATATATATATATATATATATATATATATATTTTATACATAATGTATAATAAAACACTTAATTTTTTTCTTTCCTCTTTTCTCTTTTTCTCTCTCATTTTTCAAAAATCTTACGACAATATATTTTATTACCTCTTCTCTTTTCGTCAATCGAACTGTTCAGATTATTTACGTACTTTTAATTAAAGTCTACTTTAATTGTAATGTGGTCATCACTATTCATTATTTCGTAAGTGGGTAAGGTCATATCCGTAGATCTTATCATCGCCTTACGAAAAAGGAGGGCGCGTAAAACACTGTCAATATCGATTAAGACTTATCTCTGGAGACTCTAAGACTCGCTACGGCGGACAAGCTCTTCTCGGTGATGTGTAGCCGCCGGGAGGATCTTGAGGGTCGCTGATGGCGCAGTAGCTCGTTTTCGTGCGCCCTATTAATTACGAGGCAACGGCTCGCGTGATTCGAGCTATTTGCCCATCCACCCCTGGCTTTCTTGATCCGAGCTGCTTGCGTTTCTTCTCTCTTCGATCGTCCTTCTTCTTTTTCTCTTTCTCTTTTTCTCTTATTCTCTATGTCTGACTTCGGAAAACTCTGAACAAATTGTGAGCAACTGAGTTTAGAATAAATGAGTACTGAACGGGGGACGGGGAGAAAAATTGAAAGGAGAAAGAGACGAGCGGAAAGGGGAGAAGACCTCATGCCCTTCGAATATGTCGAACGTCTAATATTTTAGAAAAGTTTCGAGTTTTTCATTCTCGGCTTCTTGGGTTTTGTCGAGGTGAGAAAGCAGACAGTCGAGAGAATATCGAGAGCGCGGTTTCGAGGTAGACAGGCGAGGTGGGTCGTCCGGGATGAGCCATATTGCGGGGAGATAAGTATCAAGCTTGAGAATTGCGACCAAAAATCCTGGCGACGTCATGCGGGAAAGGGCGAACTGGGTCGTGGAAGAGTTTCTACTGCGGTCGAACGGCGCAATCGAGCGATCCCTTCCTCCCTCTTTTGATTCCCTTTCCCCACAATGTGCATCTTGCATGCGAGCCTCTGAAACTCGGCTGCTGTTCGAAAACACCCTGCCCTTGTACTGTCACCGAAACAAATACCGATTGTGAGAGTCGGGTTAAAAGGGATTGAAGACTTTTTCTTCGATATCGAAGTTTTTCAAGAGTACGAATCCGCTTATCGATCCCGCGACCGAGTTAATGGTACTTTTTTTATTTAGCCAGTTTTATTGTTGCAATCCTGAATATTTGAGAATTCTTAACGTTGAAAGTGTAAACAATGAAATTAAATCTCTTTTGATAATTTAATTTTTCTTGATAATTAAATTCGAGAATATATTTGTAAAATGGAAAGGTAAATTATTGTTATATAACAAATGATTAGAGAAATAAATATTTAAAAGATTTTGCATTATTTCTAGATGTATATTTTAAAGTTTCGTGCTGTTTATTGTTTCTATTATTATTTTTATTATAAATATTATAAGAGAAATTAATATAAAATAATTGCTACAAATATTTATTTTAGAATTTAAATACAAAAATTTTGTTAAATTAATATTTTGTATTAAAAATTCTGTATATAATATAACTAAAATAAATTTGGCTAAAAAAAAGAAAATATATATATGTAAAAGTATTTTTTATAAGTTTGCCACTCTGTAATTAATCATCTTGATCAGACTTTTCACTTCTTATCGCGATAAGGACGTCATGAGAAGCATTTCACTTAGAGAGATTTACGCCACGCGTACGTTTCGATTGCGTTAACATCTCGTCGATCTGGTTACCGAGCGGAATATACATTGACCGTGGAGCACCCCAGGAAAGGGTGGACCCTCCCGCGTGGCGCGATAACTCAGTTACGTGCCAATATCATGATTACATGTCATCCTTGGCAGTCGACAGCCTCTAGAGTAATGATTATTGTGGGATCGTCGAAGCGGTTACGGGATCGCATTGACTGGCCGAAATCTCGAGGCCAGTAAATAATCCGTCATTTGCCCATTACTAACCGTTTCCGCGGTAACGCGCTGTTATTACATCATAAATATATAACCGCAATGATATGATAATGGAGGCTGAAATAGTTTCAAATTTAAAAACGATTAAAGTGAATATTTATCAATTTGCTATTTATTGTAATTTTGAAATTAATTTTTCTAATTCTTTATATTGAAAAGTACGTATCACATTCAAAAGTTACAAGTCTGGTTTGGTTACAATTGATATCGATATCTGTATCAACACATGCTGGCCTGATATTAAGATCGATAAAATGTTTTGGCACTAAATTTTCAAAAATAAGTAACATTTTTCTTGTCATAATCGTAGATATATGTGGAAAGAAAATGTGAATAAAATTACAGTTATTATATATAATTAATATAATTACGATAATTAATATCGATGCAATCGACTTGTTTTTTACGTATACGTGACGTAATAGTGTTGAATAACATTTTCTACAAAGACTATATATATATATTACGAGAAATAAAACCGAGACAGTATAAATTTATATACTAACGTGACAAAGTCGATAAATTCCGAGGTTATCTTCAGTGTTATCTTCCAACATAGAGACGTCTCTACGCAGCCGGTGCAAGGATATTGCCAGCCATTGTAGTCGCGTCTGTCGTACGACAGAAGGAAACACGCGCCAATGCGGTTTTCCCGCCAAGTTCATTCAGCGTCTCGCTTTGGATGCAAGCCAAATGCACGCGAGCAAGCAACGCCCGCCTTTCCTCTTTACCCTTCGTCTCTTGGAAGCGCCACCATCCAAGTATTAGGATATCCCGCTCTCGCTAGCGTTATCGGTGTCTCTCTCTCCCGTGGACCGCGCGACAAACAAACAAACTAACATTCTTATCTTTCTCGGTGATAATACAAAAAAAAAAAAAAGAAAATCAACCATAATATCGATATCGGTACACGTACTTCCGTAGAAGCTTGACCCAGGTTCTTGCAACCAAACGGTCCCTCTATTCCGTCCGATAACAGGAACCATTCGACCATATCGGAGGAACTTGGACGGTACATTCCATAGCGGCGATATTTCTCTAAAAAAATGGCGATTCTTATGGCAGGTTTTCTCTCGCGAGCACCCATCATTGCGAGAGCCCGCGTAGGGAGTCCATAGTACTGGCAGCCGGCCAAGTCACGTTGCGGCTCAATGAAATCTTTCTGGGTTAGGTTAGTTCCTTCCTTCCGCGTTAAGCGTAGGATACGTTCACACCGAGCCGTTAGACGTGCGAGAGAGGCGGTCCTGGCTTCCGGCCAGCCAGGCAACGGAGCCGAGGAAACAGTTGACTTCGGTATCCAACGGGAGTAGTAGTGGTCAATATTGACCGGACCTGGCTCCCGTTCTCGAGCGAGGTCTCGAACTACTTGGACGACGGGTCATCGCTGTTGCGTTATCTTGGCAGCTGTCGATAGAATATCGAACGGACCGGATGTCCCTTGCACCTTCATGCGGCCGTGTCAGCTAGTTGTCGAATTTTTAAATAATTCTCAATCAGAATTTCTCTCTCGATCTGAATTCAAGTTCCGTGTGATACTTGAAATATTTTTGTTTTAAATTAAATATAATATACGTAATGATGTAAGCGAAATTTACTAGTCAACATATCCATATATTTAATGAAAATTTATTATGTATAATATATTGAAAATTTGACAGTGACACAGTTTAGTATAAATAAACGGAGAGAGAAATTTCACATCATAATGCAATATCGTGAATGATATAATTTCTACGCAGTCTCGTCATTAGTCGGGAATCAACTCGCGGACGCGTAACAAGTAGTCGCAAGGTTCGTAAGCAACATCCGGCGGCTCGTGCGAGCCTCTTCAGCTTCCGTCTTGTTGATCTCCCTCGCTACCATCCCGCCGTCAAGCGAGCGTGGCTTGGCGGAGGCAGTCAGACAGTCAGCCTCTCTCCTGGCATTAAGTATTCCCGTTGGGTCGGCGTGGCGAGAAGGTTTTGTGGGCAAAAGGGGAGGATTGCGGGAGGAGAGGAGGGAGAGGGAACGAAAGCGGCTCGGAGCAGCGTGGCGCGTCGGTCGATGCTGGGGTGTGCTGATGGTGAAGGAAGGAAACGAACGAGAAGGAGAGAAGCCCGTATCAGCGGGGGAAAGGGAAGTTTTCTCTCTCTCTCTCTCTCTCGTATTCCACCATCCTTCTCTCTCTCTCTCTCTCTCTCTCTCTCTCTCTTTCTCTCTTCAGATAGTTCTCCCTTCGTCTTCCTCTGAAAACTACTACTCCCCTCGAGCGACGGCAGCGCCCCGGGGGCGCCTGCGCGCCTCGGAGGGGTAGCGCTCGCTCGAGGGCGGAGGACGCGAAAGAGCGGGATGAAGGGACCCCTTCCCGGAATACTCACTCGCCCCCTCTATCCGGCGCCCCACTACGCTGCCACCCGCACGGCTTCTCTCCACCTCCCCTCGCTACGGCTTCACTCGCCCGGGCCTCCACGATCGCCCCATTCTGTTCTCGGCGTCATAGCGTGCAGCATTAAACCCGACGTACGGCGACGAAGAGCGCGACGACGACCACCTGCCTGTGTGCTCGCAAGTTGATCTCTCTCCCTCTTTTTCTCTCTTTCTCTCTGTCTGTCCTGGGTGTTTATCCATCCGCCTCACTCGTACCTTCCTCGTGACGCGATAACAGCGAAGAATAAAACAGCGATTCGTCTGACACAACGTTACCGGTTGCATTTCGGCAGGCAGAAGCCGACTTGGGAGAAATCTGTCAGAAGAGGGAAAACACTCGACTTTACTCCGGTGGTCCCGTCACGTTCGCGCGTAACGTCGCCCGCCAAAGAATCGAGGATCGTTTCTAGTGTCTTCCGCATCGCGAAAAAAGTGTACGTTTGGCGCGAGTACACCGATCGTACGTCTGGATTATCTGTCTGGTCCAGCTTTAAGTGTGAGAAAAATTTTGTGAAAGCCGCCGAGAGAGGATCCTACAAGATTAAATCTTCCGGATCCAATGGTCTACCGAGCCCGATTTAATCCCTTGTAAAAAGAGCATCGTCGTGAGATTCTTCCGGATACATCCTAAATCGTTAGTGAGAATACAGCAAGATCCACGGAAGTGTAAAATCCGTACGTGTTGCACGATCGACCTCCTGCAACACGGACAACAGGTACACGCGCGTGTTGTGCTTGACAGAGGCGCGAAATCGTCTCTCTCTCAGCCGGTCGATCAAACGATTTGATCGAAACGTCTCCCGTTTCTCTTTCGCGGAGAAAGAGCACCGCGCCGATCGCACGGCACTCGGTACTCCACACGGTGGTACTGAGTGACCTGCAAGCTTCCTTTCACCCCGTGATCATCCTAAGGTGTACACGACGGCGGTCACTACGTACATCACGCCGCTCATCACCCCGGAGAAGGTACGATGCGTAACTATATTTCGCAACTCCTTCTCGTCAATTTCGAGCGTAAAGCAGCCCATCTTCTCTTCGTTGAATCCTGTTGAAGGGCTCGCGCAGCTCACACAAGTGCCGCGGATATCGCGCGCGCGCGCGCGCGTGTGTATATGTATATGTGTATGTGTGTTCTGTTGGCTTTTAGTGTATTATGTCGCGCGTGTGTATGTGTGTATATGCGCCGGATGACACAGAACTGTCTCATTGTGCTCGTACGTGTATGCGTGCTATGCGTAGGCGCAAGTACGGATGCGTGTATGAGTGTGTATGTACGTGTATGAGTGTGTAGCTACGTGTGTGCGTTGGCTGGGGGCATGTGTGTGGGTGGAGCTTGATCGTGGACGTCATCCGTCGGACAGAGGCGGACCAACCAACCGGGGTGTCGGATATTTTCTCCCTTCCCCCCCCCCTCTCTCTCTCTCATTCTATCTCTACATTTCTCTCTCCCACCTCCCCTTTCTCTCTTCTTCCTTTTACCCCCCCTTCTCACACTTCATCTCTCCTGGTTCCTGTGTGCATTTCTCGCAACAATGTGCAGTGACCGAAATGTTTCACGGAGATGACAGCGAACAACTTCGCCTCTTGCAATTCGGCCGCGTTGTTCTCGAAATCTTTGTCGACTTCCGTTCTAGCCAATACGGCGATACGTAGATGACGTTTATTTTTCCTCGCGGATGCTCCTACGACGCTCGAGACATATTTACACGGTTTACTTTTATAGACGGTGGTATGGACGAATTTTTGTTTAAATGCATCATTACCTGTCAGTTAATAAATGCATTTCAAAGCGGTTTACATTGACTTTTTTAAAATGTCACAAGATTAATGAGATACGAAATTATTGGTGCTCGAAAACCACAGTCAACTAACACACTTTAAAATCTTGATTTTGCAAGAAAAACTGCGGTTTATTTTATTTTGATTGCGGTTGACTGTGAATATTTAATGCAAATAAAAAAAGTTGAAAATGATTTTACTTTTTTTTTGAATTTCTGGCACAAGTTTTTTCTCGTAAAAATATACCTATTCATACATATAGCATATATTTTTCAATTACTTTAAATAATCCATTCAATGTTCTCACTGAAAATAAGCCACGCAAATTTTCATTTATATTGATTTTTATTTATACTGTGAATATTCTGGAATATTCGATTTTAGCGAAATTAATATTTAATTTTATGTTATCCGAACTTGTCAGATTTAATTGCTGACTTGAAATCCTTGCAAATGAAATCACAACTGTGTATATTAAATCTGAAAACTTACTTTTTAAAAATTGAAGACGCTGTTTTGCATTATCTCCATTAGATTAAAAATTTTAATTTTAATTTTATATTTTAATTTTTGTATTTTAATTTTTAACATTAGATAATTATGTTATAAAAATTAGTTTTTTTTGTTGATGGTTAAGAGAGATGTTTTGTATGAACATCAGGAGAAATTGCGTCGTATAAAGAATAATAATCGTAATAAGTAATATCATGCTAGTAAGATGATTGAAACGAAACTTTTTCCAATGAAGACTATTTATCCGATATTTATTCTGCATTCGAAGATGATATCTAAGAATAATGTTGCGAAATAAATGAACAAGCTGCCTTATGCTTGACTGCTCGTGGCATTTCGAGCGATATCCGAAAGGGTCGATTAATTCTTTAAATAAGTACCGCGCATAGTAATAAAGACGAAGTTTCCGAGGGTATTACGGCTCCTTCGCGCGCTTTTAATAATCTCGCCGCGTCGGTGCGTCAAGTCGCATGAAAGAAATATTAATGGAATTAATAAGTTGAGTAGTCTGACGCGGATGATGGCAAAGAGTGTAAGAGAGAAAGAGAGAGAGAGAGAAGGAGAGAGATAGATAGATAGAGAGAGAGAGGGAAAGGGAAAGGTAAGCGAGCGCTATTTCCCTCTCACGCGCGTGAGAGCGCTCCGGTTTCTTATTAAGGACTCTCCAACCCTCCCATACAAACTTATTATCTTAAGTCCTTCGCTTCTCGAGGCAGAACGATAACGAGATCGTTACTTTCGAAGCGCCTTGTGGCAACCGTCCAGCAGGACTTGCCTTCGCCTCTTTTTTCTTCTCTCTCTCTCTCTCTCTCTTCCTCTTTTCCTCTCTTTTGCCGTTTCTTCATCTCGATTGCTATCCACATTGATCCTTCTGTCATTCCTAGTTTCGAACTGTCTCTTTATGATCATTTAATATCAATCGCATACATCCATGAATACATATCATCAAATATCTTTATTACTTGCGGATTATTTTTTTTTTCTTCCTCTTCATAATCATCATTTTTATGAATTATCGTTTTCTCATAAATATAATCGTCTTGTATCTAATTTGGCTACACCTATAGCTGAAAGATTTGCAACAAGTATTGCGACTGCAGACAAATGGAATCGAAAGGAAAATTAGATTTTAAATTAAAGGTTGTACTATTTGTTTTTTACTTTGCTTACTTCTGTTATACTAATTCTGATTTTTTTTTAATTATCTAGAAAGCAATTAGTTGCACATCCTATAATTATATACTTTTTCTATTGTGTAAATTGTCAAGTCCAATTTCTCCGTATTTATTTCTCGTTGTTATACATATTTTATAAGAAATTATATTAAATAAAAAAATGCACAATAAATTCTATTCTAGGATTATCTTTTCCCATTCGATTATAGCAAGGCATTTAAATAGAGTTCTTAAAACTTCCTGCCACGTAGACGGAAATTGCGGCAACACATTGTCACGCGAGATAATCGTCACACGGACGATCCATCTACCCAGTTCCACCCTTATCTCTGCCGCCTTCGCACTCTCCCCTTTCGCTGACCCATATATCGCATCACGTTGTAAAATTCATCGTTATCTGAAATACAATCTCCGCTTCAAAATGTGTGTGGCGCGATTTTACAACCTCTCTCTTTCACTCGAGACGTCTAATATCTTTTCAATATCGCGGGTATGAATCTGCAACGTGAGACTCGCGAAACAAGAAAGATAAATATATTTTAGCCGTCAATTATTAATATTTTCAAAACATAGTTATTAAGTTTCCATCTCTTTGACAAATAACCGATATTTTTTTATTAAAAATGTGAGTTTTGCCAAAATGGATGATAAAAATCGATAATGTTTCGCAAAAACAACGATTATCGCGAATGCAACTTTTTCTTTCGTATCTGTGAATGATATTTTCAGAATATCGATATTTCATTGTCGTTTGTATTTTTGAGTGAATGTTTCTCTTAATGATATTTTCAATGGTAAGAATAATTTGGCGAGAAATTATCACATAGCGTGCATTGTATTGTAGTTTTAATTGTATTATAGCGAGTGAAAAATGACATAACGTATCTTTGAGATGTAGGACAATGTGTTTTCCTTTTTCCGCATAAATGTTGTGTAGTTGACAAACACGAGCGTTTCATATGGAAGAGATTTTGGATTTAAAGCGGCGATAACGAAAAGCGTTATTACACGAACGAAAGCCTAAACTGCGCCCCTTTAAAGTTTGACGCGTTAGGATGGCAGAGGGTCGTTTTCCGCTGAGTACCCCACAGCGATGCGCCCTTCGGGGACAGGGCTTGATTGCTCTTCGCCTTTTCTTGGGGACGATATAGAGTCTTCTTCTCCTTCGAGATATAAAGCAAAATGCCAAAGTTTCCGGCTTGACGACTATGACGATGCGCTCTTTATATCGTCCGGCAACATCGCTTTCCGAGGAAAGTCCGGGTTCCTCGTTTCGCGAATGGCAAAGAAAGTAAGCGGATTTGATGGTCGCTCCGGTTTCATTTTTGAAAATATGAAGCACGCGGAGAAGAAGAAGGCAATTAAAAACATTGGACAAGCTCTTACAGGAGATATTTACTTTAAAAGTCATAGAGGAGCGTAGTAATTATATGAAAACAAAAAAGTTGTGCTTATTTTTAATATTTTAGCAGACATTTTGAGAGAAATTGCAATTTTTTTGTGGTTTTATCTTATTGCGAGTAATGTAACGGGGTGCGTAACATATTGTAAAAATATATCTTTCGCGAACTGGCTTGGGATAAAAGTGTACGGTAAAAAGAGAATGGGAGATAAGTGCATCGATGAAGAAAAAATTAGATGGTTGATGCCGCGCGAAAGGCACGGTTGTTTACATCGAAATGCTTTTAAATCCGGATGGCAGCACAAGCAGACAGCCCTCGTGATTCTCAGGATTTTCCATACAAATGCATGGCCACAATCCCTCTTTCTCTCTCTCTCTCTCTCTCTCTCTCTTGCCGCCAACAAACGGCCGAGATGTAAAAATAGATGACTCGTCGAATCGACTCAAACCGACCACTTTCGATATATACGCAAGAGCTGCTAATGTCCACGTATTTGTTTCCGTGGACATCTTGTGCTTCTAAAAGAAGTGCAAATAAGAGAGATAAAAAAGTAAAAATGCATTTAATCAGTGCAACATATTTAAATAAAACAAAAGAAACAAAAACGTCAAACTTTGACTTTAAATTTTTCGACGATTATTCATCTGCATTATAGACATTATTTATATTTTTCATGTCTTCTAAATAATATCTTAATAATACTTTAAATATATAGACAAAATATAAATTATTAAATACATTTTTGTTGCACATATTTTATGTGTGCGCGTGTGTGTCTGTCACATACTAATTTATTTTAAATATTTTACTTTTTTTATTTTTGCTTACGGACGTTTATTTCTGAAGTTCAATTTAACATAAATAAATTCGATCGTCGATAATGTTGTGATACTTTAATTTCATATGCACCTGCCGGTATTATGTCATTGAGAATTTAAAAAAAACTGTGTCTCGCCACGAGTTATGCGATAAATAATGGAATCAACAACGCGCAGCGGTGCGTTAGAAGGGAATGGTTGCGGCGCGCATTCCGCGGTTACGCGAATCTCGCGGTAATTATTAACAATGTAATCCGGAAGTGGTCTGGACTGGAGAGAGCGGTTTGTATAGAGAGACAGAAGTCGAACAATATAACGATAGCAGATTACTTTATCGTCACACTGTACACGCATATTCGTTTGTACGAATGTTTGCGCGCAACATGTACGTTTTGCATTCGTGCAAATACATCCTGCACCACATTTTTTGCCTCAACTATTTTCTCTCCTTTTTTTTTTTGCTATCTCATTTTATCTCTTGTCCTTTTAATCGATCCTCGTTTTTTCTTTTTTCTTTTTTTTTTTTTTTTTTTTTTTTTTAATTTCTTTGCGAGCATTTTGTCAATTTGCACCTACGCACGCTTCGGAATGATTCTCTCGCTCACGCACGTATTCGATATTTATATCGACGGGCGTGTAAATATATTGGCGTTATTAATTAATACTCACCCTCTTGCGGGCGCGCTTTCCGCGCTCTTCTAAAGTATGCACTTTTACGTGTGCCTTGATTGCAATCTGGAAAATTGTACCGATCGGAGATTCTCAAGTTTCTCATGAGATTTCGACGAAACGTAAGAGAGAGATGAAACGATTTAAATTACTTAATGAAATTAGATTTGAGAAAAATTGAAAATAAATTGAATATATTATCAGGATTAACTTAAATCGAATAAATTTTATTAAGAGTATGTGTAGGCTAAATGTGTATTTTTTTATCTCCCGAGATAAAGGAATAACGTTCATGTCAATGCTATTTATTTACCGTAGATTTATCTATGCGTAGAAATATCACTGTTATTATGATATCGATATCTGTATTTATATTTTTTATCGCTGTTACAAAACGTTTTCGAAGAATTTCACTAACAATATTGACAGACGCGACAGACATAAATATTTATGCTAACGGTAACAAGTAACCGCGAGTAATGTATTGTTGAAGCTTCTTTTGAAATTGCAGAAAATTAACACCAAGTAAAATAAATTGAAGGAACTATAGAATAATTAGACTGTCTTATGTCGAAATGAATCATGCGCAAAGATTACAGACCTGAGTTAATGTTATGAGTCGGCCATTAAAATATCGATCTCTTTTACGCGGAGAATTATGCTAAGGGGAATTTATTACGTTATATATGGTAGAGAGTCAAATAGGAAAGTAATACTATACAAGTGTGTATGTACATATATACAAATATATATTATATCAGAATGAATCCAACGAGAATTGAGGCTTCTGCTTCGATGAGCGTAGACGTCGTTCAACATGCATCGTGACCGCGCACGATACGCGATTCGTTAATTAATCCCTCGTCGGCGCACATGCGGTACACCCAAGATCCGCACTAAGAGAACTCCAACCTCATTCGACCGTTGAATCGCGTTGGCATAATACGCGAATTGCGGTTTACGATGGTGATTTAACCGTCCGCGGCCAACCGGATTCGCTATGCGTCGCTGCGTCTCATTGCGCGTCGCAGTTGTTCATGTTGCAATTTTCGTTTTTACTCGCAAACATATCCATGTCGGAATTTGTTGAAACACGAACGATTCGGAAGACAATAATAATCCACGTTAAACGCAAACATTTGATTCGAACAATCTCTCCGTCAAAATAAATGCCAAACATTTATAACAAAGTAAAAATTAATCAAAAGTATATACTCAAAATGTATCAAAGAAGAAGATTAAATTTAATTTTTTTAATTTTCTTTCATTGTATTTATTGTTTATTAAAAATTTATCAACGATACGCGCGTATGATATTATAAATTTGCATCGATCCTTTAATGATTTATTATTTATGATATTGTATATTTAATACTATTATTATCAAGGCTTGTTCATAAAATTTTTAAAGAATTGAAATCTTTCAAATTAAAAAAAAAAGAGATTGTATTAGATGACTCGCGTAATTCACTGGCATAAATTTTTATAATAGTGCGCGTTATCAGCTGATTTAGTGCTTCGACCCATCGACATTCAATGGCCGAGTGACGTGAATCGAGAGACAAGGTCGTTCCGGCTGTCGCTCTACATTTTAATTAGCAGCACCGTACATTGCCCCTAATGGTGTTTCTGTTGTCGACGATTGAATAGCGCCTCACAATAGCCGCCTTTACGTCCTATTCAGCCCTTCCACGAGGATAGCATAGACGGGCGGAGTTGAAGGGTAAACTACTATGAATGTGCTAACTCGTGGCCGTGGCGATTGAGTTTAGATCGCTATTGAATTTCTACGTGCCCGGACGGCTTAGATGCACGATTATGTCCTTTTACATCTTCACCCCGTTCGAGAGAGAGAGAGAGAGAGAGAGAGAGAGCTTCTTCAGATGCGCGAACGTTTAGACAATTTTTAGAGAGAAGATTTTTAGAAGCATAAAAGGAATGAAGATTAATAAAGAATGGATATAGTATTATTCTTTGATAAAAGTTTGCGAAATTAAATTAATTTAATTGAAATATATTTAATGTTACGTCGTTATAAGTAACGATTTATTGAATTCTTTACTTTGTAAAATTATTGTTTGTGGTTCCTATTTTTTTTAGAGCACTCAAAAATATCTTTTCATTATATTATCTCTAGCGTCGGACGTGAAAAATGCCTATTCTGCAATATGTTGCGAGGAGATAGATAAGTTTGAAATTTTATTGGGCCGCAAACTAAGTTGGTTATCGCGTCTTGCCACAATTTTTCACAGCGCGCAAATACGAATGGAGTTTAAACCATTTTTCTATCGTTAAATCAAAACGGAAGAAAGCCCGTAAGCCGCTTAGCTCTAAATACGATCCCGCGAGGGTCGCACCGTTTCGGTGCTCAATTTATGGTCATCGGCTCGCGCGCGCCCACAGCCGATGTTCATAGTCAGCGTGTCGACGAAACTGCATTACGCGGACGAGTTCGGCGTCGTGCCGTTGAATGCCGGTTATTTCGCAAAGCTCTCCGGAAGGGAATGATGTCCCGGAGGGTGAGGTTTACGAGCGTCCCCGAAATCTCGGGCATGACTCGATAAAAAGCCACCCTGCGGGACCCGGAGAGCCCGGTCCCCCTTTATCGTCTCCATGCTCGTGTGACAGAGTCGGTCACGGGGATATCGCAGGATCCATTCCACTTTCCTTGATTCGGATTTTTGACTTTAGCGATTTTCACGAGCCTTGTTCGACACATACACCATGCCGGAATGTGATGACGTTATATATCAGTATCTATCAATTTAGTCATTATATCAATTTATAAATTCCTGAGACAGTAAATTAATAATAAATGCGATAGCTATTTGATTTTGGAATTAAAACAGATATTGAAAATTTGTGTGTGAGTGTGTGTGTGTGTGTGTGTGTGTGTGTGTGTGTGTGTGTGTGTGTGTGTGTGTGTGAATTTATTCGAATATATTTTGTTTATATGAATATATTGAAATTCGTGAAATATAAAATATGCCAGAAATATTATAATTTTAACAACGTATTTATCTTTTAAAAGTTAAAAAAATTAAATATAATAAAAAAACATTCTACACTAATTTCTGTTATAAAGCACACATTTTGCTGTGTTATAAACAATAATAATTACTCAGTTCGAAAGAATAGAATTTATCGAATCTTGCCATCGAGATTCCGTTTAGGCGTAACACAACAATGTGTCCCAAACAGTTTCGAGACAGATTAAAAATGCGGGTGGCTCCTACCGTGGCACGTTCGACGTGCCGTTGAATCTAAAAGGATTGTGGATATATCGGGCGCCCGAATAAAACAAGAAGGTCTGATAATGCGCATCAAAGGCGCGGGTAGAAATAGAGAAGCGCTTAAGCCGGCATGCACTTGTCGAGCGTCAGCGCTTTCATCTTCGCCCTCAAAGAGCAACTCGTAAACGTTTGATGCCACAGGATCAATAAATGTATCATGCGCGGACCAATGCACATCGGCATCCAGTTTCATCGGAAGAATGAAATCTCCGCCTGTTTTTCGCGTCTCTGGTTTCCGCGGAAAACCGCGAGAATGATGAAACGCAGTCACGATATCGTAAAAAAGAGGAACACAGGGTATCTACTCCATGGAAAACCTGGAAAACCTGGAATTCTCAGATATTTCTTTTATACCTGGAAAAATCAGGAAATTTTCATGCAATTTTATTGAAACTCTAGGAACTTTTTATAATATTTTCTCTTTGATAATTTTGCTTTATATTGTAAGCAATCAGCAATTCGTCGATAAACCAAGTTATGAATTACATGTTTTTAATATATATATATATATATATATTCTTTCTATTTTTAATGTTTAGTGATAAAAAATAAAAATGTTATTCAAGTGAAAGATGTTTATTCTATAAACTATTTAGTTTTTCAGTATATTTGCAAATACATATACATTTAAGGTTTAAATGACTGTGTGTTTTTTCTTCATATAAGTAGAAAGTATTAGAATTTTTAAACAAAAATACTTTAAAAAGATTAAGGAATTTTTAGCGAATTTTTTTTTGAAAGATTTGAGTAGACACCCTGGAAACATATTAATTTTAAATCTAGATTTTTAGCTTCAAGAATCTATTTTACTGTAATATGTATTTCAACTAAACATATTTTTACATTTGAAATAAGTTTTTTGAATTTGTAAGAAAATTTTTTTCTACTTTTTTTTTTAGAGACGACAGTAACTTTTTTAGTAAACCAAGTATTTCTACAGACACTTACTAGGCATATACCTAGTTAAAATAATGTGTAAAATATTATGTGGCTCATAACGAAATGCATAACGAAAGCACCGGATTTACCGTGAAGCTTGGAAACGTTGTAAAGAAATTCGAGTGGCTACTGTGGAAACTCTTTTATGGGAGTTTGCTCTCGTTCGAATTTTTTTACGGCAGTTGCTTTCTTCGAGATTCCGCTTGAATTTGCTGATGGCGCAAACGACTGTGGAAAAAGCTCTTAACTTCTTACTAAAGCCTTATATGCGATTTTTATCTTGACTAATCTCTCATAAACATTTATCAGAAATAATGTTTTTTCGTCATCTTCATTACTTTACTCTTATCCAATAGTCGGTATAATTAATCGTTACATTTGTAATGATTAATTTAATGCGTTGAATATTTTTAATATGTATAATAATTATTACTACATAATTTCTTCCAACATTAATTAGCTATCGCATTTCAATAAGATTTATTAAAATTGATCTACGTATTTCCTGCATAAAAAGGAATTTTCACTCAAAGGGGTTTGCAACGTTTTTTATTTTATTTAATTTTTTATTTAGTTATTTGTACATTCTCTAATATTTACGATGTAATGTTTTTAACATCACATTCAAGTGTTCCGATATTCCGAGCATTATCTTGAATATCGTAGCACGAAGACACGGAGATCTCGAAATAATCACCTAGGGTTGGAACTTCTCGAACGACGAAGGGGTTTGGCAGATTCCGTGGTAATCCGGTAAAGTCGCAACTCAAACAGTTTAAGTCAGAATAGTGGCCGAAGGGTGGTAGGTTGCGGTCGTTCAGAGGGTGTAATGGGTGGGATTTAGGATTACGAGTGCAAGTGTATGTAACGTTCGGTCTAGCAATTTATCAATTTGACCTTCCATTTTTAACGATTGTCAGTCGATATATTCTCTAATAATAATTGCATGCATTATCTTGAGCATTAATATATTTTTCCATGTTATTTTCTTACTTAAATAAGCACTTTAATTCTAAAAATTTGTGAATTTTTGGAAGTAACAAAAATGTATTTTATATCTACTAATTAAAGAATAGAATAAATTATAGCTATTCCTACCGCGCCGCAGGCTCTCTTTTCTTCACGTTTTAAAAAAATTATAAATTCCAGTCACGATAGCCTTGCATTCGCTTCCTTTAAATTCGCAAAATCGATGCGTACCAAGGTTGATACAAGCGAGGTGGAATTTTCGGAATATTCTCCGACCGGAAAACCGTAGGATGAGGCATGCGCGTATAATTTACGTGAGAGCACGTTCTGCGGCGAGCATCTCGAATCGTACTATAGCGTGTGCAGCTAGAGCGAGAACGGAGTTAGAGCAAGGTAGGGTCAGGGCTGGACAGCGCGATAGCGATGTTCCGAGCGACGTTGAGCGCCTTACCTTACCGCTCGGTTACTGATAACCTCCCTTCCTTCCTTCCTGCACTACCACCGTCCCGTAACCTCTTTTGCTATTTATGACCGGTAACTTAAATCGTGGAACGTCGCGATCGTGAGAGATTGTTGCAGCATGGTTGCCATGTCGAAATCCGCGTAGATAAAAAGTGGTAGCTTCTCTAAGATAGGTAGTTTCCGAAGTGTATAAGGAAAGGTTTTCAAACCTTTTAGATACTGAAGAATCATGCGATCCATATTGCACTTTATATACATCGGCTAAATTGTATATAATCTTACTTAGCAATAGTGTTTCTAGCTTTACCTTGTACTCTGCGTTTAAATGATTTCGTTAAGACAAGGCAAGAAGGCTCGTAAAAGAAAGAGAGATTCAGAGAAACGTCAAAGAACAAAAGCGAGTGACATTATCCGCGACGGATGGGGGCTACAGTCGTCAGAGCCAGGCCAGGATTAATTCTTTTCGAGCGAGATTCAGGACGCCGGGATGGATCACTCGGAAAGACAGAAGGGTTGGAAGAAAGACTATGGATTCTGCGGCACTGGGCTAGCTAGAGAAAAAGTAGGGCGAAAGGGCGAGGGACAGGCCGGGCGAATCGGTTATCATCCCGAGGGTTGCGAGCTTCGTCCCGGGATCCCACGTCGCTTTTTCTTTCTTTCCTCTCCCATTTTTTTTCTACTCTATCTCTGCCTACCCTTCTCTCTCGACCTTATCCTCGTCCTATTCGTCCCTATGACCTGGATTCGCGACAATACGAAATTATTCTACGCAATTTTGATCAGTTTTATTCTGATTCGAAAATGCTTTACCTTCACTTGATGTAATATGTATATTAAATTGTAGTAAACGATGAAGATTAATTTTATTTGTTAATAAAAGATTACCTTAATTGTTAAGAGCTACGGCAAATATATTCGCAATGTTTTAGTTGAAGTTGTAAGTCAACATATAAAAAGAAGTTCAAAGAAATTGACATTTTTATTAAATAGGATAAAAGTCAATTTATATTTCGATGTATCAGGTTTACGCATTCCTATCAATGTAATATTATCGATACTGTTCTATATGATCGCTAAAGGGACAGAGTGGATAGAGTAATATTCGCAATGCGTTGAGGTTATCGATTTTAAAGTTGAGTTGATTGTCACAGTATTGCGATATAATAATACAGATGGGCCATTCAACCATGGACATACGTTACCAAAAGCTATTGCGCTGCTAAATTGATAGTATACATGATACAATGGAAAACGATAATTTATTCGTAAAAGGTAGATAACGCTTGCACACCATTTTATTTCTTTCAAATCGTCTATATTTTAGCGCATTAATGCCAACAAAAATGTGAAATTTTCTTAATATTTATACTTTAGGTGATTACAGTATTACTTGTGTATAAAACAAAGTAATCGCGACATGTATGTCCTATATCGTTTTCTAATTATATGAATTTACGCTTTCGTTAAAAACTCATCTACACTTTTAGTAAACTACGTAGTCTCGGACGTTTCTCAAATGCGTAAATTTTGGCATGGAATCGGCGAATACACGATTAAACTCGCAAAATAATCGCGAACGGAGGTAAAAGTATTCGCTGTTAAAGCGCGCGAACGTGAGACCGTTGATTAACGTTTATTCCAATATTTTTCTTGCCGTTCCTACCCTTCGTGCATTCATTGTAGGGGTAGAAATGCCGTGAAAACGCGGGACTGATTATGACATTTACGAATACATCGCAATAATGTGGAACGATAATGCCCGATGGTCATAAAAGACACGCTGACTATTGTCCTTGTTTTTCTTTGTTCTTTTTTATTCTTTATGGAATTGCGCGTCGTCATTAAACGCGCGCCTTTTATTACGAACTTTGCGTTTCCTCTCGTCATTTTGCGTTACACAATAATTTTAATTTGTTTGGGAATGAAATTTTTATTTCACAATGCCAATCGTTGCAATAAAGTGTAAAGGCCCTCCATTTTGCGCTTTAATAGTAGCTAATATGCTTTTAATTTTTATTTTATTTGCTGAATTTTCATGTTTTTTTTTTTAAAACAAATCGCAATACCGTTAGCAGGGAGAGAGCGCAAATATTTAAAATTAATATAAAATAACTTACATCATTATGAAATCATATTAAACTACAGAGCATTTTAATATATATATATATATATATATATATATATATATATATATATATATTATAGATGAATATTAAATTTCCGCAAATATAGAGAGGTAGCTTCTACATCTTCCTTTCTCCGGGGCGATTTCATTTTCGTAGAAAGCGTTAAAGGCGAGCCAGAAACATGTACGCGGTCATATCGGGTGAGAAAAGCAAGAGTTTGGTAAAGAGGGATGAGGCAGCCCTCTCTCCCGCTTCCTCTCCCTCAAGCGATGAAACTATAAAGCCACTCCTAGTAAGTTGTAAAATTGTAATAGCTTTCCGGTATTTACATAATGCTACGGCGTAATAAGTGGAACTCACCGAGTTTCCATTACCATTCTGCCGCTATCCGCTCTTATCTCCGCTAACGACCCGAGGGGCCCCGCTCTCCTTCTTGTTTCTCTCGTGACTTATATTTTTCCACCTTATTCTTCGCTGGGTTAACCGCGGCGAGAAGCGATCCAAACCCCAAACCTCATCCTTTGTTCGCGTCGCGTCTTCACGACGAAAATTCGACCACTTATTTCGTTAGTTGGTTTTTCCTCTCTCCCTCAAGCTCTTTAAACGCGCGGATTTTATTTTGTCATAATAAAAGATGGCAAAGTTGACAAACCAAGTATCTTTCCAGCCTATATTCCATTGCGTGGAAACTGGAGTTTTATTGTTCTCTTTCTTATATCTTGCACGAAAAATAAATTCGCAAATGTCACACTTGTCTACAAATGAAACTTTTGAGATTCATCTTGCGAATATAGGCAGTGTAATATTTTTACTAAGCTGTAGAAAAAAAAAACAATTTATACAAGAACGTTATTTTGTAAAACAAATGTTATACTTTATCTTATATATTTCACATTTTCTCACGTTTCATTTTCATTTCTAAACAAAAACTTTTTACAGCAAACGCTGTTCATAGCAATAGAAAGCGCGCTAAGTCTCTTCAATTTGCACGACAATATACTCATTACGCGATTGGCAATAGCAAAGTGTAAAAAGATTTTAGACTAAAATTCTCGTTTATCGATGGAGAACATGGAAGAAGTCGAATTCTCGCTTTCGGCACTCAAGGGAAGGAGTGGAAGCTGCAGCGGCTTCATTCGAATAAGTGGCGTCCTAAGTTTAGATTCACCTTCTTTCATTGTTTCCTTCCTCTTCATTTTATCCATCCATGATATCATCCTTCTTTATCCCCGAGTGTGCCTCTTTCTCTTTGTTATTTTCTTACGATGAACTTCTCGCCGACGAAACCGGGGCGAGTCGTTTATTTAATTTTCGAGATCCCCTGCCATTTTATTTTTATCCCCGAGACTTTATACACTTCGCTGATTAACCCACCTCGCGAGAAACCTTACCTCTCTCATTCCCCTTCAGTGGAGAACGTCGAAACGAAGAACGCTGCGAGTTTGCATGGGGTTGAGGAAGAGTTAGGGACGCGGAGGAGGGGAGGGGAGTCGAATTCAGGAACGTAGAAGGATGGAAGGACTCGTGGGGTTTGCGTTACTCACCGGATATAGAGATGTCTAAGCCCAGCCATCACTGAAATTGCCAGAGTTTACCTCTTCCGCCCTTTTCGCCGCATACTCTCTCTCCTTTTCTGTCTCTTCTTCTATCCTGATTGAGCTTTCGTTTTCTCAGCATGGAGTTTCCGTCCGTAAAATATTCGACTCCTGCCTTTCATTCTCTCCAGCTTGCCCGCCCGCGGCTTTATTACAATGCGATTGTATTATCAAGATTTCCAGACTAGAAGTATCGGTTTTTCTCCAACATCTTCCTTTCAGTTCCTTTAAGCTCTTTATATTAATCTGCCTTGTTGAAGTGGCTGATTTTACGGAGAAATCGATGAGTCCTTTTTATCAAATTATTTCCCAGTGTTTATCTGACTATTAACGATCGCATTATCCGACCGTCACTGTCATTATTGTTTGCATTTTTATTCTGTCCGAATTCAAATGCTATATAAATCGTATCTTTAATTCTCATTTAATTAAATAAATATTAAATATATTCATATAAACTTGTCTAAATTTGTTCAAAAATAAGAGATGAGTTTTTGTTATATATTTCAAATTAAATTATACATTTTTTACCGTGTTTTTATTGGTTTTTTAAATATTGACAGAATTTTTCATCGATTATTTATATACCCGTAAGACTTGATATAGTTCGCGATGTCTGAGTAGTGTCTTGGTAACGTTCGATATCTAACGGAAGACACGAGGAATATCGGAGATTCGAGACGTCGGGTTTATCTAGTATTCGCATGTAGCCGCATCCGATACAAGATCCAATGTCGCGCTTCAGATTTGCCATGAACAATCTTAAGGAACGATGCCATGCTGCTTGTTCCGACGTCGCTATGCTTTTTTGCGTTCCTTTCAATTCGCGATACGCACATTCGCGACGTGTATCTATAACAAATGTACAGACAATAGCATTTCTTTCGATTTCGACCCTGACCTTTTACCGCGCCCTTCTCAGATTCCATTCTTTAAAGCATTATCTGGTAACATTCTCTGGCAACAGCTGTCCTTTTCACTCTTCCATTTCTTTTTTTACGGAAATTTCCGTAGTCACGCGAAAGAGGAAGTCGTGTACGTTTTATTTTCGGAGATGTTTTCCAAATTTCATAGAAAATTGAATATTTCCCAAGTATTTTCTCCGTGTTTACGTATTGATACGTTATATTGAAGTAAGTTTGACTGTTAATAATGTACCTGCGTATCGATTATTTACAACTTTTCCGTCAATAACCAGGCAGGTAATATGAAAGGCTAGAAGCAACGGCAAAAACATCGTAATAGAGTCTTCCTGGAAATGTCGTAACACATATACAGACACAACCCATTTATATTTAATAAAGTCTTTATCAATTTTGCTGATACTGTCGTATACTGGAATTTTTTTTAACATTATTAGTTGTTTCGCTTTTCGTGTTTTTATAATATATTTTTTGAAAAAAAAAAAGTTGGTAAGAAGCCATAATTTAGGTAATATTTTAATAAGTAAAAGATTGATTTGAACTAATAAAAAATGTATTTTAAAAAATAGGTTTCAAAAAAATTTTAATTTGTTCTAATTGAAAGTCTTAATCTTTTTTTTATAGATGGTGACAAGGACAAAGAAGATATTCGTCGGGGGATTATCGGCGCCGACGACGCTGGAGGACGTCAAAAACTACTTCGAACAATTCGGCCCGGTGAGTATAAATATCAATATCAAATTTATAACGTTATTACGTTGCTCTGCAGATCTAATTGTTAGACTGTCAAACTCGGAAAATTTTATTTCAACAAGATTGCAAATGCCGCGCGCAAATTCAGAAAAAGCGACATTAAATGATTTTTAAAAATTATTAATATAGTGATTTCTATGTTTTTAAATACACGTTATATTTATAATTAGCATTTTAGAGTTAAAATCTTGTTATAAAAAATTTTCTCAAATATCTCCACAAAATTTTATTTCATTTTGAATTTATAAAATTTCCAAGCATTATGCAACGTATTGCTGCATTTCGTTGGAATCATGAACGCGATATCATTGAGTATCATTTCAGTTGGTTACATTATCGATGTATCGTACATCCTCACCATTTCCTCTCGCGTCGCAAAATCGAGCGGCACTGTCGACGACTGTGATTCATGGGATTTACATTGTTTAGTACTTTTGCATATTTTATTGGCCATTTCGCGCGGAACGCTATTGATTTTTGGATGAACAAGTGCACTCATTTCCATTTACACGACGTCAACGGCGCGCGACGACAATTCTGCCTCGCTGTAGCTCCCATGAATTTTGATCGTTATGGCTCATAACGGTGATATCGAGGTATCGCTCTATTTGGATTGTTTCAAAATGCGCAACATAATATTATTTACGTGCGAATGATCTCATTTAGTCTAGCGACCTAACTTGTTCATGGATTACACAAAATTTTTTTAGAATTTGGGACACTTTATTTAAACTGATTTTTTTTTTTATAATCTCATGTGACAAAATCTGAAATGTCGGTTTAATAATGAACAAGCATGATTTTTTATACAGTTATAAGCAATTTTATTCGTCTCATAAAATTACAATATTGAGCAATAATTTAATATCGTATTTTGATAGTTAAGAGCATCCACTTATCACTAGATCTGTTTAAGAAGGAATGCTGCTGAAGGAATCTGCAAAGTTTGCATTAACGTTCCAAACTACAGATCGAGTGATTAGGCATTACTGATTGGGGGAAAAAGTTTAGCTAATTAGCGTCTATCGATCCTCGGAAAATCTTCAGAATGCGTTATTATGTGGGCGTCTCGACTATTCATCGAGTTCGATTGCGATCGAATTGAACGCACGTGCGATCTTCAATCCAATTCCAATTCCAGTACGGTTGCTCTAAATGGCTTTCCACGAGGTAGTAATAATAAACGATTCTAATGGGCAGAGTGGAATAATTATTATGCGGAAAGTTTTCGGCTATCTCGTTTCCGTTTCGAAACGATATCATAAAATTAGTAGAATTGTTAAAGTTAAAGCGCCTGGTTGAATATTATTATTATTATTATTTAACATTTATGAGAGCATTATTTTTGAGATAAACGAGCCGGAAATGTGTACATGTGTTTGTGTGTGTCAATTATTTTATTTATGTTCCTGCAACATTATCGTCATGATTTTTAACGAACACACATATATTTATATTTATTTATAAAATATCAATGACAATTTTCAAAATTTGCTTTTCTTTTCGATGTAAATGACTTTTTGTCTCTCTAATAGTAATCAAATCAGGAATGTGAGAATACATATAATAAATACGATAGTTGTTCCATCATTTTTTTAAAGTGTGTTCGAATCACGTGTAACAAGCAGATCTTGAATCGACACATCGATCTGTAACCTAAATTCTTAGGTGACAATAAAAAGTTACGTATACCATGCATGAAAATCGCGATAACGTCCTTCCGTTATAGTGAATCAGATTTCTTGTCATGGTCAGACATGCATACCGTGCATCGGAACGGTTAAAGCTCCTGGCTGCAGCAGCGGCGGAGCGCTCGGAAGAACCGTCGCCGCGCTTATCATTGACGGCGGGAATCGAGATACGGAGAGAATTCGGCAGCGCCGAACGGCCGCATAATAAGGCAGTCCCCGGGTCGTCCGTTGCAGATGCACAGCCGGCGGATATAGAAATTTATTGGAAAACTTGGTCGATTCCAGCCGCGGTAGAGGATATATGCTCGGCTCTCAGGTGACACGATGTAGTTTCGAAGGGTCGAGGATAGTAGTAGTGGAGTATGACCGGAGAACGGCGAGAAGGGGGTAGGCGGGGGGAAGGGGGGGAGGAAGAAAAGGAAGAAGCGAGAGAAGTTGGGGCGCGCACGACGTTTGTCGTGGCACGAGCCAGAAATGGACTCGAGATATCAGAGAGAGAGTCTGTGCCGCTATCTCCGGCCTAACCCTCTCTCCCTTATCCCATCCCATCCCATCTCTCTCTCTTTCGCCCCTCACACGCTCCCGTTCTCCACCTCGAAAGTCCCTCGTCCGGCTTTGAATGCAGAGTTTCCGGCTCGTAGCGGCTCGACTTCGTCTATATGTGTGACCCACATCGGAGATACGATCGGACGTGCGCGCGCTGGCGAACATACACGACGCCATTTCGGAATTCGACTCCTACGTATGATGACACACACGCACATACACACGTACACACACGTGAGTATACACAAGTTCGTGTGTACGCCCACGTACTGCTAACAGCGAGCATACACGATCGTGCAGTATTCACACCGGACGACTAACGGACTGAATAAAAGTGAAGGGCGGAAATTTGGAGCCGTGCCATTTGTAAAGTAATCAGAATCTGTTTTCTTATCTACGTACAGCTGGCTATTTTATGGCTATTTTATTACAGGCTTTTACATATTTTTATTTGATACTTACATCTTTTGCATCGGTAACATATGACATTATTACGCGAAACATCGTCATCTTTTTAACGTGCTTTTGAAATTCGGTGACCGGACGAAAGATCGTCGTTTTTTGGTACCATTATCAACGTTATTATTATAATATAAAATACGATATTAACGTTTTGATGTATTTTGTGCGATCGTAAATGTCTGTTACAAGATAACTCGTGTTTAGAATGTAAAGGCACAAGTGCGAGGCGAGTCCCGCCGTAAATTTCTATCGCTCGCTGGTCTTTGCGGTTCAGTCCGATGTTCCATCTCGATGATACGTATCTGATCCCACTTTTGCTCCGCGGAAACACAAGGGAAAAAGGGAGCGTGCAAGTGGGAGATCTCTCCCAACGAAATAGCTAGACGAGGTAGCTGATAAAGCTAATGGCATTGCTGGGAAATGCGTTATACTCATTGCGTTCCGGCTTATGAAACTTTTCAGAAACGACCAATTCGTTCTCACAAACATTTGTACGTATTCATGACCGAGGGATTCGGACATATTTTCTGCATACATTTAATTCCCGTTTAAATCACACGCTACTCGAATATTTTAATTTTGTTTTACATATTTCATGAGTTGAGTATGCGTGAATTTTCGTGATTCCAATGAAGCGATTTAAATTTAATTAGATTATATTCAAAAGCGTTTTGTGCAAAGATAAATACGCCATTTAAAGCTATCGATTATTTACTCTGAAAATAGAAAAGCGATTCTTTTAATCTTTTTTTGGTAAATACATGAGCTTTTTATAATGAGACAAGCACGTTTTAAAGTCATCGTAAAGGATTTTTGGAGCATTAAATGTAGTAGAGTAACGATTTCAAAACATAGTCTCGATGCTTTTAGGATAACTCAGACTTTCTGCGAGGAAGATTGTTTGACAGTTTGCTTTCACTGTTTCAATCTTGGTTTCCAATCTAACATCTTTAGAGTGCCATCGCGTATAATTATTCGTTTACCTAAAAGTTTCTACAATATTATAAACGCGATTCCATATCAAGATATATTAGCAAATATCTAACTACATCATAGAAAGTTTCCGCTGCCATTAAAATTTACAGAGAATCGAGTGTAATAGTAGCGTGAATGCAAATCTTAATTCGATATATATATATATATATATATATATATATCGATATAGGTGGGTTCTCTTGAACCTTCTCTTCGTTCTTCTTGTCTAAGGACGATCGTATATTGCAGACCGCCGCTAGCACGCGATTTAAAACTTAGATGAGGCCGTCCGGCGACGTTACCTGAAAAATGAATGGATCTCCGAAGAGAGCGAGAGCTTAATTGCGCTCGCTCTCGAACCCTCTTTCTCTTCCTCCTTCCTGTCCTGTCTCCTTCGATAGTCGAAGAACCGGACACGAGGATGGATGAAGCGACAGAAAGATAAGGGAAGGAAACGGTGGTTGTCGATGGAAGGGCGGACGACCTCTTTGACGCCGTACTTAACGGTCGACTTGAAATTAAGAAATTAAGAATTAATACGAATCTCGGAGAATCGGTTGGTTCGTCTTTTTCCGTCGGTCGTTGCATTTGATTCTCACATCGAGGAACGAATTTTTCACAGGAACGGTCGTTCATTGATCCGCCACGATGAAGTTTGCTCGTTCAGATATCGAGAAGTGCCCGGTAATAATCACTGCGCTCTTGTGATCACGAGTGACAGCTTTGAGGGCCTTGATGATTGCTCTATTTTGGAAGCGTTAAATAACAAGGTTTTACACAGTCATTTGTTACTAATTTCGCTGTTTGGGAAAAATTTTACAAAATTGTACAAAGACTTGAGGCTTATGCGAATTAAAAGGCATCTTTTTTTCTTATATACTTACATAAGAAAATTTAACAATAATTGTCTAAACAATAAGTTTTTAAAGACAGAATAATAAGAAAGTATAAAATATTAAAAGGGATATTTGGGCTATCCTCATTAATTGCGCGCGTTTCAGAAAATATAAATTTTATTTTTCACAACAGAGCGATAGAATTTTAAGATTATATCTTCAAGTCGATTAATGTTATTTCAAAAAACGTTTGATGTAAGAACAAAATATTCTATGATCGCTTGTATTTTTTGCGTAATCAAATCCAATTACAATACAATGTTCGAGGGCACTATGAGCGAAGCGAAAGTAGTTTTGCGTTGCGCCTGCTCGCGCACATTTCTCTCGCACCAACTTCTATATTCGTCGGTAAATAATATTTCCAATGTTCGAGCACATTTCCGTGTTGTTTCTTTTTGCGTAGAATATTACCGCGGTCTACAATACATCACTTGCCATCGCGCACACGCTTCCAATATTCGTTCGCCGTTTCATTTTCACCTGTAGAACACGCGGATACAGGAAGAGGGGGGGAGGGGGGAGGGGTGGAGGAAGGAGGCGGTGGGTTCCGGGGACTTCTGGGAGTTCTCCTGCGTCTGCGACCCTGCGCGGCTGCGTGGCTGAATAAATAAATTTAATGGCGCTTGTCACGTAGCAAAACGGGATAAATTCCGGGCGTCTGACAGCCATTTAAAACAATGCCGTCGCGAATACACGCCATTTGTAACCCGGTGCTTTTGTTTCACGTTGCTATTCATTCCCCTGCGAACCCCGTACCTCTCGCGCCACCACCACCGTCACCTATTCTATATCCGCCGACGTCACCATCGTTCGACCAATCCGTGAACCGGGAAAGCCGCGCCGGCACGTTGATAGCGCGGACTGCGCTGTCGGATTCATGCTTCATTTTTTATCCCCGATAAAAATGCAATTAAGGCTCTTTGATAAGGCTCGAGTCGTGCCCATTGTACCCCTTTCTCAACCTTATATCCCGATCCCATTCATCCCGACCGGTTGGAAATGCAGCGCTCATTATTTGCACGGAAAGATCGCTTACCGTAAAATGTCAACGACTCCTTCAGATGCAAATTTTCTCTGACGATAATATGCTAAGCCATATCATTGAACGAATTATATAATAATATTTTAACTCTTATTTTTTCAAAATTTTTTTTAGATATCTCTTTTCAGCTTTAAAATCTTTCTCTCAAAAGACTAATATAAAATATGATGTAGAGGAATTGTATCTCATTATCGTTTTTGCTACTTTCACTTGTGAGATAATTTCATTTAATTTTACATCTCATTAATATCATTATTTCTTGATAGAGAAGAATGTTTATTAGTAAAATAAATATACCTGTATGAAAATTAAATAATATTCTAATTATTATTTTAGTTTGACAAATACCACTTTTACGTAACATTATTTCTCATTAACACTCATACATGTTATTAATTATACATCCTGAATAGAGTACACGTCAAGAAGAACTGATTGTCTAACTCTTAACTCATTACATTCACCATTAAACTAGATTTTCAAAGTCGTTATTTTTTTCGCAGACACTCCGACGGAAAAAGAATCGCGTAAAGTTCGACTCGATTTTCGCAGAACAAATTCTCAAGCTCGCGGAAATGCCCGAGGATTAGTTGCGCGCCCGTTTCGAGAGAGGGAGAACGGGCAAAATAGTCGCGTAACAGCACCTCGCGGGCGCTTTTTTCCCGTCGTCGCGACGTAACCGCCGTATATCACGTTATGGCGCTTATCAGACGGGCGTATATCTCGAGCGTTTCGCCGTGGCGACGAGAGAACGAAAAAGGGGGCCGAAAGAGAGGGAGAGAGAGAGCGAGAGCGTAATTCCCCGCTTCTTCTTTCGAAATTTCTCAGGCTCGAATGGCGCGGGAGCCAGCTCGACGCGATGCCGCTCGCGCGCGAGAGAACATTCCTTCTTCGGGGATGAAGGGAACCATCGCCGTTCCCGTTCTCGCTCCGGCGAGGGTGCTCGGGCGTGCGGAATGAAATTTATGAGGGTCCTTTATTCCGGCACTTAAAGGGACGGCGGGGATAGAAGGGGAGGGCGAAGCCTCGACTTAAGTTTGAGCAATTTATTAATTTCCCCGTATTTCGGCACGACCGTGGACGACGCGTCTCGTTCCGCCCCTTGAAAAAGAGATCACGCTCTCGCCCCCGACTCTCGACTCTCGAATGCGCGCCCTCTTTCCTCGAGACCATTCCATGGGCAAATCGTACATCATGCGCGTGTCACGAGAAGAAGTTTAACGTCGCCCACAAATCGTGCCGCGCGCATTTTTATGCTCCTCCTAGTCGAGAAATTCTTAAGTCCCCGTCGAGCAGATGATAATTTATTATTTTGTTGCGTACGTCATTTTCTTTTATGATATCGCGCCACCTAGTGCTTTTGTTCTAAATTCACATTTATAGTGTTACTATTAATTATATTTTAAAACTTGTCATACGCGCATGCGCATTTATCATCGGTATTTAGAGTAACATAATTTGCATTTAGATAATAATAACAAGTTGGCGCAAAATTTACTATTTTAATAACACACGCACGCACATCCTGGTGTTTTAGTAATTTTTAAGTTTATTAAATTTAATAATATAATTTACAATAATTAAAATTTTATAATAATTTTAAGTTTATGAAATTTCTACTATTTTTATAAGCTCTGACTTTTCTTATTGCAATGAGCTATGTTGTTCTGTCATTCGTTCGATGACAATTGTGCGAAAATTAATAGTCGGTTTCATTTTGTATACCTGCCGGTTTAGGAAGCTTTTCTTCTTCTCCGATAAGCCCGTTGTACGATTGCTACGCGTAGCTTTTGTCTAACGATGCAAGCATCATTAGCGTCGAGCATAACGAGCACGCTAATCATCAGCAGACTTCGCACACGGTGTATGTACTGGAGCATCCTAGAGAGAAAGAAAAAAAAATTACTCGCGGGAACACGTGTAACTGTAGAAGCTAGAACGGACAAGTATTAGAAATGTACGTGTGCTTTATTCGTGTATTCGTATGAGAGAGAAATAGAATTGTTTTTTATAAATCTGTTCAATTGTTAAAATTTTACAAAAAGATGATCAAATCTACAATAATTGTTATTAGCTTATATACTTTTGTTATTTGTATCATATTTTAATTATTTTAATTTTAAAAATGAAGAAAGAAATCAAAGAGTATAAAACAAAAGATGAATCGAGAGGATAAAATAAGAAAAGAAAATAAACGTAATTATTAAAGTGAATGAGTTATTTTAAATTCCGCTATTATATGCAATTAGCTTGCCGCATCGGGATATTAAGCTGCATGTTTTGTAATATAACTTTTATTATGTACGTAGGTACACTGTAATATAAAGAAATGTAAAGCGAGTACTATTAGTATCGATAACATCAATATATAGGTATGTATTGCTCAGAAACGCATTGGATCATTGCATAACGAATACTGTTTTACTGATTTATCGATCCTCTTTGTTCAAAAGGAGATTGAGTGCTGCCTAATTATCACGATTCCGATTATTACATCTCTCTTTCGAGAGAGAGGGAGATGGAGATGGAGAGGGAGAGAGAGAGAGAGAACGCTTTAGGATTTAATTCATCAGTCACGTTAAATAAGGCATTAATTATTTCGGTAATTACGTAAATGTAAATACGTCACTATTCATTTATCCGTGCTTATTATTATAATTAATTTATACTCACGATCCTTATCTAGTGTCATTTATCTTGAATTCTCATTCTATTAGACATGTAACTTTCATTATCAATTTTCTTTTATATTATTTCAGATTATTAATTGTCGTAAATGTCGATATATCAAAACTGAGAAAAAAATGTTTTAGCAATTTTAAATACCTATTCTGTTTCTATTCAATTCAGTTTTCATTGTTTTCTGCTAGTCAGTTTCAAATTGAATTTTATCAGTAATTTGTACGGACTATACGAAAATTGAAATTAAATGAAATATATTAGAAATTATGTTATTTATTGCATTGGGAAGTTTGAAAATTAATGCTGCTTTCGTGCACGTTTTGCTCATCAGGTAGATATTTCCGATTTAAGAAGATTAGTGATTGCGAAATTATACATATACAAACACGCATGATATATTTATGATAGAATTAAAAGGATTTTATTTTACTCGATGATTTCGCAAAAAAATTTCCGATTAGAATTGATTTAAATCCGAGCCTAATTCTCGCAGCAGATTTGAATGGAACGTGAACTGGCGGCCATTTACATTCTCAGACAACGCGGTTCGTATTGCGCAAGTGTTTGCCTGGCCGTTTCGTAACGTAAAATAGACACGAACAATTTCAGGCAAAGTGCTGCTTTAGTGTCGAATTCATACCATTTTAAACCCGCATGTTTTGTTCCCTTATTTCTAGCGTTAACTACGAGCGAGAGGCGAAGCCGCTCGTTTGTCCGTGTACGTTCTTGTAATTATCGTAATTATTGTCGTGAGCGAAAGTTGTCGAAGTAATGCATGGAGGAAGATTTTCATTGCCCTACTGCAGCGAACATAATAACGTTTCATGAATGTTTGCTTGATTTGTTGCAATTACTCGAGCTTGAAAATATCTATATTGTGTGTATATGTATATTTCGAGGAGACCAATCAAACCAAATTCACACGAAACAAATGTCAAGAATTTAAACTCTTCACGCAAGTTAAAAGATATATTATTTTTAGGATTCGATTATTTATTGAGTCATATATTTTCTCTGTCAACATTTACTTGTGAAAACGCACATGTACATCAAGTATAAATATTTTATTTATCATTAAATTTATATTTATATCTTTCTCATTTACACATCACTTGCTTTTATGACATATAAGCTGGCGCTATATAACATTATATTTTCCCAACAAGATTAAAATTGATGAAATAAAAAGAACGATTGTATCAATTAGATTTTTGTTATATTTATCAGTGTTATACGTCATCAAATTTATGATAGGCAATGCATTTATCTCGTCGTTATTTATCACTAAATCTGCGTGGTGATGACCGACCTATATTAAAGATTGGACGCGTGAGGGAGAAAGCGCTGAAAACAGCGAGAGGGGCTGCAGTTAACAGTCCCGTTAAACATTAACTGCCGTTCTGCAGTTTTCCCCTATAACTCCAGGTTAACTTTGATTGCAGCTAACGGCCCCCGGGGATAGTACGTTTAAGAGAGAGAGTCAGGATAGGACGGGGGGTTGCGCGTGGGAGGGTAGAATGGGTTGATGAAGGAGAACGCGCAAGAAGGTGGTATGAGAGAAGGACGGTAGGGGAAAGGTGGGAATACAGGAGGGAGGGAGGAAGAGGAAAGGTTGGAATACAGGAGGCATCTTATAACTTCTTATAATTACTCAAGACTCGAAGCTTTAACTGCTGTTTAATTTCATTCGGCAATTAACCCGCGCTTTATCGGCGCTCGAAACACCTCGAGCCATCGTCTCGGATGGCCATCAGCTACTATTTTATTGTCCGCGACATAGTATCTTCGCATTGTTCTGCATGCCGAATCGGTAATGGTGCTAATGCGTTGATTACACTTTTGCACAAAACGAATTGTCATTGTTGAATGACTTTTAAAGGATGCAAACGAAAAAAGTGAGATCAAATTTCATTTACGGCTCTTAATTTTCTATCAATGTCAATAATGTCGACTAGTAGTTCGAGAACAGCGTGTTTATTACAAACGAGCAGCGTCGTTGAGTCGCACTTTCATCATATTCAAACTACTTTTGCTTCGCGCAAGAATGCGTATCGCCGCTGAGCAAAGAAGGACATCTATAGCATCGCTGAAATTGCAATCATCGCGGTGAACTGTAAATTAAAAGGCAGACAACGAGCATTTGCAGCTGACAAGTAATGAGGCGTATAATGATTTTATCGGGCAATTGCCGGTGTTTCATGTTGCAATGCCGATTGGACGAGAATAATGGTTCGTCCGCATGAGGCATTCGATCGTTGATTGCCCATTCGGCCGTCTGGCCCGGACACTCGCTGCGTTTGACCGCCCCGACATCGTTTTCCCTCCCAACCCTCCGAAAAGGGATATAACTATGAGCTTCCGTACCAAAATCCCACAGTACGATCTACAATACGTCGATACATCGTAACGTTTCCTAATCTGATTTCAATAGCCCACATTGCTTTTACAGAAAAAAAAAAAAATCGATTCGAGATCTGTCAAACGATTACCGTTTCTTTTTGAACCTCAGTATATTTATCAGAGTTGCCGCTTTTATTGGGAGAAAGAGAGAGAGAGAGATTGAGATATAAAGAACTTGCCAAAATATATATATTAATTTAATTACATCCATAATTGTTGGATTAATGGTAATTATAAATGTAAATGGAATAGATGAAATAAAAATTGAATTGAATTGTTCCGCTTGCAATCAGTCGCCTTTCTTGCATCTATTCTGCGCCATATTCTACACGCGCTCGTTGCGGATTTGCATATTCGTCGAAAATAATCCACTCGAATTAATTTAATTAGTCGAAAATCGCGATGGCGTAGAAGCGCGAGGACAAGAGAGAAATATAGTTGCGAGAGGAATATAAGCGAGGCTACTCTGCATATATAGAGACAGATAGAGCGACGTAGCGTCACCGACATGTTGGATTCACTTCTGGTGAAATTTGTTTATGCAAATAATTCGCTACAGTTATGGAGAACCGTCAAAGCTGTAATACTGCTCTCCTTTTCCTTCCTCGTCGTTCATCTGTATTTCAAGTAGTACAGCTGCTCTATAATCCGACTTTCTTCGTTCGTCTCTTACACTGTCGAGCTGAAATGTCTCGGTTATTTGATATTGACAGCGTTATCTCGAAATAATGATTCCGAGAAAATGAATCAACACGCATTCTGTGCAGTTTTATTTAAAAAAATACAATGCCTAGGATTGTATCTTTAAACAATCAATATTAATTTACAATATGGAGATGGAAAGATAAATGTTTTATACATGAGCACATATAACTTTCTTCTGTTTTTCAATCACAAAGATACACAGAATGAATTATTGTTACGCTAGGCACGATGTCGAGCGCGAGAAGAAAAAAATTGAGATAATTAATACTGATACATCTTGATATAACAGTTAATGGTATAATACATTTTCATTTTTACAATGTTGATATTTATCACGCTAATAAAATATTTTGACGTATTAATTAGATAAAAAATATTTAGTGATTGTTGTTTGAAATTAATTTTTCTTTAAAATTATTTGATTATATTACGTGATATTTAATTTTTTCAGATGTTTGTGTGTTTTGCAAAAACACTCGTTTCTTGCCTCCGTTTTCGTAATTGCATAACTTTCTTCGAAAGTTATAATGTTTTCCGCTCTTGTTGTTCTGATTTAAAATCGATTTTAAATTTGATACGGGCCTACACAGCGTGAAAGTGTTTTCGCACCCCTCGCAATCCGGATTCAACTGACTGGGACCTTCCGCAGTGCCCACGGGGGAATATTTTAGCAAGGAAAACGACGTCTAGATTACGAGTTTATCTAAATGATCTCCTTAAAACACGGCAATCGCGCTAGAGTGGTGTCCAGATTATAGGCGAACAGCCCTAGCTTAGCCACGGGATTTTTATGGTTTCGTGACAGGGAAAATTGTTTTTCGGCTAAACTTCTCCTCGAACAGGACTGTTTCTGAAGAATTTTCTCATCTCTTCTATCATATAAATATATATATATATATATATATATATATATGAATAAAACAACAAATTGTTATTAAATTGAATATAATGTGCAAATAAAAAAATGCTATTAAAATAGGAAACGAGAACGAGAGAGAAAAAAATTGTTAAAAAATTTTTTAATTGTAAAGAAAAAAGTTAAGAGTTTTTTTGTAAAATACATAATTTAAATTTGTTTTAATGACGTGCATAAATATTAGATTTTATAATAATTATTACTTTACTTATAATAAATATTAGACTTTATTTATGAATTAGTTTTAGAAAAGATGTATTTAAATAGAGAAATTGTTTTATGTGGGTTCGAGAAAGTATAAAGATTTATGATAAAAATTAAGATATTTTAAAGAAACAGGAAATATCAGCATTTTCAATAGAAAAAACCGATGATACAAACTTGTCAAGAAAGCTACAAAAAAATACACGATATTTCGTGATATTTCCCGACGAGAACGTACGTAAGTTTGCGCTCGAGAGACGAGACATCCCTCGCCAAATAAGTGTTTTCATTCGGAATGTAGCGACATTCGTTGATCGAAATCGAAGCCACCGTCGGAAGATGAGGTTAAAATCCAATAGTCCAGCATAGCCCTCGGGGGGCGATGAAGGTGACAGGGATTCAGGGGTTTGCACGCGAGGCGGCACCCTTCGAATTATGAGCGGATGACAAAATTTTGATTTTCTTGGCCCATGTTGCCCTCGCTCCGCTACGCTTCATCCGTTTATTTGATTTTAAACCACGACGAGACGACCCTTGCGACCCTTTGCTGACTATCTCGCAACTCCTTCCCTCAATTTCGTACAGGGAGTTTGCAAGAAAACGTTTCTCTACGAAATCTCTTACTTCTTTCATCGTCTTCCACGTTTTTCTCTCACCGTTTCCGGTCTTTTAGCGCGACTGTAATGTCGAAGAATTTTATCGTTCTGAAAGATTTAATGATTCCGGTAATAATAATTTTGCACATGAATAACACGAATATTTGCACAACAAATTCAAAGTTTTATGTGTGCGTAAAGTGAATATAGAACATAATTAATAGAACATGATATCGTGATACCGCACGTAATTATTATATTACATTTAACTATCGAAGCTTTAGTCTCTCAAATATTATAGTAAATAAACTTCAAATTATAAAATTCTTCTTCAAAACAAAGCCTAGATAAATTTAATGAAGACTGAGATTTGATTATCTATTTGCAGTTAATTTATTTTAAAAGTTAGAATTCTTATTTTCTTCCAAATCATTATAATTTAAAAGAAAATATTAATATTTTGATTTTATTGAGAAAAGATGGATTTTGAATTGATAAATTGAAAGAATTGTTGAAAAGATAGTGGAATACTTTGTCAAATTACCTGAAAATATACTGTTGCGGTATAATAGTATTAATAATTATTTTCTCTATTATATATAAACGATGCTGTGGCAGAAATGTCATTCCATCTAGCTGACGTTAGATTAGCTGTATTAGGATATATGGGGGTGGCTTGCAGTCTGCAATTTTGTCTCTCGGGATCTGTTGGGGCTTCTGATGCCGAAATCCTTTGAGTACGAGCCCGCAGCAGGATCTTCTTAAGATTAGTTGTTGGGTAGGTTAAGTTTCAGCCTACAAACAAAGCGGTCTTCCATACTTGTCGTTGATTAAAGTGTTTTACTTGTTTAGCGTAAATAACTGTCAACAAGAGAGTATACGATTTATATTTTAGTAGATGTATATTATAAATGCGCAAATTATATTGCATGCGTAACTTACATTACAAGCGTAATAAAATATGCTAATTTGTACGACAAATACTTTCATATATATAATTGAAGTAGTTATGTTAAAACTA
This sequence comes from Anoplolepis gracilipes, assembly GCF_047496725.1. Taxonomy (NCBI): domain Eukaryota; kingdom Metazoa; phylum Arthropoda; class Insecta; order Hymenoptera; family Formicidae; genus Anoplolepis; species Anoplolepis gracilipes. Next base: position 11,329,134 of record NC_132976.1, on the reverse strand, counting down.
ATCAAATTGCATCACATTTTTTAAAAAGGTATAATTAATTTTATTTTGAAGGTATAACTTATTTTATTAAATAATTATATAATAAATAATTGATAAAATATAAAAGAAAATACGCTTATTATATGCTATGTATGAATAATTTGAGAATCTTTTTTATTAGAATCGAGAAATTGTTACTTGTTCAGTTTTTAAATTTAACACACTAGTCATCAACAAAAGTGCCTTTATAGTCGTTGCTTGCTTTCGCGTGCATAAAAGCTAAAACAAATAAACGGAGAAACAATAAACAGTTAAATTATTTAATTACTCTATTGTTCAATATGTGATTTTATTTATTCAGCACAGCAGAATATTGCATCAATTAAGTATCCTACTTGCTGATCGTGTTTTTCGAAATTACCTTTTAATTGAAATTTTATCGCATATGAATAAAAAATAACAAATGTTTTTGTAGGGTGTAATGGACGTATTGTTGTAATTTAGTAGCGTAAAACATTTATTGAAAGACAAGTTTTAGTCAATAATTTAATTTAAAAGATATTTTGCTCTTTGTGAAATTGAGAGTAATGTAATGTACGGAAAAATTTATACGTCGCGATATTAGAATTTGAAAAGCTGTTACTTCTTTTTTTTTTTTTTTTTTTTTTTTGAAATTTTGACAGAGTCGGATAAACGTTAATCTTTCAGTGTTCATAGTTTCGAAACGAACGAACGGCAGCCTGTTTCTTCCCTATTTATCCACGCTTCATAGTCCCGTGATTTTTCCGCAACGGCGCTTTGTCGCGGCACATCCGGCCGCTTCCGGTACGCCCGGGTCCGGAAACAAGATGGCCGGCGCCGACGCAGCCGTGATGAAATATTAGCGGAAAAGCTGGTACTGAGGGGGAGCTCGGGGGCTAGAGGGACGCGGATACTGGGCTCCCGGGAAATTTCGGAAAATCTTTTTCCCCTCTCCTTCAATTCTCTGATGGCACCAATATCAGTCGCGGCTGGACGCCTTGCCAGCGTACTTCTGTTCCGCCGGAAGTGAGCATTCTCACGGTTGTAGGCTCTACATTCATCTTAGCACCTCGTGCTTCATCGCGCGAAATGCATACAGCATCGCTAACAATGAAAATTTTATAAAGGACGAGACGAGAAGTAGAAATAGGCGGATATTCCTTGTGGGAGCAGAAATCAGACCATCTTAAAGAATATTGAAAATGTTTGAAGAAAAGATATTAAACTGTCTAGTTTTTTTTAAAAGATGGATTGTTGAGATATAGATTTGATTTGATTTTATTATTTTATTTTTTTATTGTGAATTTGGAGTAATATAGAGAGCTTATATTGAATGTTAAATGTGCAATGAGAGAATATTAACCATATAATATTTATATATAGCAAGAATATAAAATTTAAAGTAGCAATTGCGTGTTCATGTATTATAAAAATATGTTATTATATTATACGTAGAAGATAATAGAAAATAACAATTATTGTGATAATAACGTTTGTACCTCTTAGCAATCATGTAGCTATTAATTTTGATGAAATCTCCTGTATTAAAGACTTTTATATATTGAAGTTTAAATATATGGAAGCGAGAGAAGAGCATTTCAAATTACGTTAGTGGACCTCGTGAGAGTTCATTCGCAGACAGAATGCGGCGAAAAGGTCGGAGTTGCATCGCCGTTGCAAACACATGCAATGCATTTTTAAAACGTCATATATTTTAGTTAGACTACACCCGGTACATTTCACGGACACGGTAGCGTGCCTCGTTAATGTTCACCATGCAACAAACACCACCTTGCTCGACCCACGACGTGTTCAGATAAATATTCCATAGAAAGTAAAACTTATGTTGTAGTACAAATGGTAAGCGTATGCAATATAGAATGTACAATTAAATTGGAGAATGTAAAATACAAGTAATCTAACTGCTCTTTCTTTTCTTCTCTTGTCAATAAATATAATCATGGCAAGTATTGCGCATATATATATATATATATATATTTAACAATAAACAAATTGCATAATAATTGAAAAAATCTGTATACTTGATTGACATATGTATTCTAGGTTTTTTTTTTCTTTTTTGCCGCGTAATCTCGATTATTGTTTTGAGTATCAGTTTTTTATTTTACATGTATTTTATATTATTTTACACAAAGGAGTTGTAGAGAAAATAGAAAGTTATATAAAAAAAATTGTCTTAGAAAAATACGTATATGCTGAAAAATAATATATTCGCTAATCAAAAGATTTAAATCTTTATTAATTAATTAATAATGAGAATACCGGAATATATTTCGAAATTGTCAAAGAAATTATTCAAAAAAATCATTACGATGCGACGTGATGAATCCATTAATATTGGCAAAACGGATTAGCTTTTTCATCTTGAGAAAGCACAACGCGCTGCGACTATAACGCTTTGAAGGCTGCGATAATGGTGATTCATGGGTCGAGGAATTGCGACCGCGCATCGCCAATGCGGCGGATAAGCTCCGTGGAAAATCCGACGTTTATTTAGCTTCGACCTTCTCGCCGATAAATAATTCGACGCTCCGTGAATTCTCCTCTCTCTCTCTCTCTCTCTCTCTCTCTCTTTCTCTCTCTTCCACTTTTGCCTTCTTCCTCTATCATACGCGGCGCCCAATGGATGAATCGAGCGGACTCACGCGAGCGCTTCTTCCTTTATCAAACGGGTGTCCATTATTCACGCGTTTGCGAAACTCGGCCTGGTTTTACAATACTCATCCACCCGTGTGTGGTCGGCTCATGCACGTTTGTTCGATCTTTCGATCGATCGAACGGACGAAAGCAGTTATGACCATTGTTTTTCACGGAATGACCATACCTCTCTCTCTCTCCCCCCCCCCCGTCTTTCCCTTCATCTCTTGCACGTGTGCGCTCGATCATTGCTCTCGTACATTTCTTTCTCATTTTTCATGCTTCGCTTTTCTTATCCTCACCCTCGTCGTTTGAGAGTGAATAGGATAGAATAGAATAGAATTTATTTCATGTTCCAGGAGTAGAAATCCATATGGAACATTCTAATACATAATTCAAATCAAAATTTACAAATCAAAATCATGTTACAGAATAATGACAAAAAAGTAATGTAAAAAAAAATGAACATTGATCAATAACGATAACAGAATAATTAAATTTTAATAATTAGATGAGAAGAGAAGAGAGCAGTCAAAGTAGAATTATAGGTATATAATACTGGCCCTATGTATACATTTTAATAATTATACGTAAATAAATGATCGATATAAAAACAAAAAGTATTAGTTAAATTTACAAATAGAGAGTGTCAGTCTTGGGGAAGAAAATTTTACAACGGTTTAAGTAGTTCTAATGCGGCAGACGCTATTTTCTTCTCAGAATTCGATCCTAAAAACTAAAATTGAGGCTGTAAACGCGTTCCTTTGACGCTCTTCGCGATGCAACTAGTCGTCGGAAAAGTCATCGGCTCGGCGGTCTCGAAGGAGTTTAGTTCGATTTTCATTCCGAGTAAGAAAGACTACAATTCGCCGGCGGCCACGTTTTCCAATCTCTTGCTCGACCGACCGACCGTCCGTCCGTCTGTCGTTGCTCGTCGCGTCGGAGGGAACGTCGCCAACTTCGGCGTCTCGTGGTGAGGTTGCTCTCACTCGCTTCCCTCGAGGGAGGATGGATGGTCGCGGCATCGAGGTTGAGTCGCGAAGGAGTATCTCGACATGCAGGAATCGTTTTCGCTGCGGCGACGAAAAAGCGAACGTCGCGCGTCGACTTCGGGTCTCTATCGAACCAGCTGCTGATTCAATATTCGTTCCTGTGCGACATAACTTTCCATTTGCATGCGCCCAGCCCAATTCCCGACCGACCTTTCGCGCTTTTCGTAACCGCCCTCTCCTCCTCTTCCTTCGATTCCCGCTTCCTTTTTTTTTTTTTTTTTTTTTTTTTTTGCCTGTAACCGCCTTTTCGACGAGCGAGCTGTCCTACCCGCGTCCAGATCGCGGGTCGGTAAATGTCGACATGTGTTGCATAATATCGAGATATTTTGATCCTCCGCGCCGGCGGCTCTCGGGGCCCGGGCGATATTGTGGTATATTAAATCGAGAGAGCTAAAGCCTCTTGCTTGCTAGGTTCCAAAGAGGAAAAGCGAGAAGCTTACCGTGCTATGCTCGTTCGCGTGTGCGCGCCCACTCGATCACCGTTCGCCTTCATCGGGAATTGGATTCGATTTTTGTGTGAAAATAAAGACGAATGACGTGCCCGGGCTTGTACTGGTGAGTGCGCACCACTCGCTCGATACTAACGTAACTTCGGATACGATTGATTAGATATGCAGTATCATTTAACTTCAATAACTGACACGTTATAGTTTGTGTACAACAGAAATCAATATGCTGACGAGAAAAATTTTCTCTCGCTTTTATTTGGTTGTATTTTAACTTACTTTTACAAACTCGTTTCGCATCGTTAAAATAGAAATATAAGGTGTTTTTTTTTTAGTTACTTAAGTCAATTTTTGAGATTTTAAATGTTTGAAATACTGTACCAGGCGATAAATATGGTGTGAAAGTAAATCTAGGTATAGAGTTAATTAATTTACTATTAAAATTTGATAATATCTTTTTAAGATAAAAAACGTTCTTTTTTATCAAGAATTTTTATGATAATATTAGATAATAGAATCGTTGATGTTTTACATAATCCTGCATTTTTATTTTAGTTTTTTTTTTTCACTCTTTTCGCACATTTATTTTCATATTATTATGATACGTTAGAAATTTTCATAATTGGTTATTTTAAAATGTTTACTTAAAATTATTTTTATAATCGGATATTTTGAAACACAATCTTTTCTTTTAATCTTTTATACTGAATTTAGGAAATTGAAATTACTAGAAGTTCTTATTAAAATAGAATTAAATCATCGTGGTTTTCTATAACAATATACAGAATCGCATTACCTCGCATTTCTTCTTCAAGGTAGTGCGGCTTGATTCGTTTATAGATTCTCCTCTCTTTGAGACAATCCACACGATGCAAAATCAGCACAATCCTCTTGAACAAAGACGAGTCGGCGAAAGAACGGGCTGATGCTATTTGTATATCAAACGAGTTTTTGTTCGGAGTCGATACGTAACTTCGTTCGCCTCGCGGAGCGCGCACTTCCGTTTCTCTGTGGGGTGAGGCCCGTCTTCCGCTAGAAAGTTTTCAATAAATCCTACGTTGAAGTGTTGACGACCCCTTTCGCGATGCACCTCGCGGCTATGTATGCTTCTCACAAAGGATATTAGCGAAAGGAATGTACGAGACCCTTTATACACTCTTTTTGATCGTAATAATAATTCAAAGTGAAATCACTGCTCATCCCCTTTTTTTTCCCTCGAATATATTATAACTTATAAAGGCTTGGAGGATTAAAAAATGATTAACTTGCATTAAACAATCTCTCTCTCTCTCTCTCTCTCTCTCGAATCGACCTGCTTATAAAGGTGTTACGATCGCGGCGTCGATTATACTATCGCGACTTAATTCGAAAAGTTTGACGCGGGTACAGCGCTGTCGCGAGTGCATAGAAGAGCGATGGCGGTTAGCCGCGAACAAGTCCAATTTGCGATTTTGCAATTCCAATTGCCTTGGCTATGCAGATGCGAAGCGCTCGCGAGTTCTCCTTCGCGTTCATCGTCTCTCTCTCTCTCTCTCTCTCTCTCACTCCTTTCACGATTCATCTCTCTCGTAGATCCTGCGGCCCTTTAACGCGGTGAAACACACCTACGTGCGAACTCCTTCGCAGAGTCCGTCCCGACTTTAATGCACGTCCGACGGACGAGCGGAAGCGCATTTACGCGCATCGCCGTAACAGGATGCGGTCGGTGAAATGTGTTGGCGACGAAAGGTGAACATAGTTGAGTTCTACCACGTGTTGAGACCAGAGTAATTTGTAGCGTTCATCAACAAAAGTGATTACTGTAAAAATTCGGAACTAAATTATCTGAGACGTTATCGGAAGATGGTCGATTTTTACAAACATTTATATTACGAATTAAACTTGATTTGAAATAATAACTAGACAGATTTTTGTGCGCTATTTTATAATATAAGCGGATAAATATAATGTGGAATAAAGATCTTGTCAAATTTTATTAAAATATTTCATAGGTTTATATATCAATTATTAATCAACGAACTCTATTGTTGCCGAAAATATCCAACAGTTGCTCAATATTAGATTATTGAAATTTCTTTTTAATGTGCATAAATATCTTTTAATATAAAATTTTCCGACTACGGCGTTTTTCCAGAAACAATATTTTACATCAAGTATGCCGTGAGAAAATCTACAGAATATCTGTATAATTATTTCGATCTCCGAACTCTATATGTCGGAAGGTCAAAAGCATCGGACGCGAACGGCAAAATTGAGAACGCAGTGCGCGACGTTGGATTCAGTTAGACAGGTTATAAATTGCGAGTGCCTGCGAGCACCAAAGTCGGAGGAAAGTTTTCCGTTGGCGCTTCGGTAGTAACTCGAAACTCGCGCGGCTCCGGAAAACGGAAAAGAGCACCCTCGTACATCAGCTTCCCCTGCCCCCCCTCCTTCTCTCTCTCTCTCTCTCTCTCCCCATCGTTCCGTAGTCCAGCCGCTTTTTCTCTGATTAAGGTGATGCGAGGAGTTCGCGAAACGCGAATAGCAACAGCGCGCGTTCCGCGGAGTTTGCTTGCGGTTCTTTGCGTCTAAATTTTCGTAAGGGCCTTAACGGACTTTGAGCTGCTTTCAAAAAATACTTTTCCCAATGCCGTATAAATTTAATTCTCGTTTGTTAACGACGGATATCTCTTTTCGGTTAACTTTTCTGAAAATAAATAATATATTTGTCGGACAGTTTATTCTCTTTTTTTTTTTTTTATGAACATTATAGTTTAATACATTATATTGTGTACGTCATTGTTAAATGTCATAAATGTTGTCAACATTAATATGCATAATGTAATAAATCTCGACTCTCGGAAGATCGCATACAGTTCTTAAAAACATCGCGGTGCATTTGTAATGATTTTTCATTTTGAAAGAGAAAAATGCAAAAAGCGGCACAACGTTCAGTATGTATTCAGTTGAGCTTAACTCGGTGGTCGTTACGCGGATAAAAGAATGCTAAACGATTCCTTAATACATTCGCGTTAGACGAATACATTAATAAGATTTACGGCGTTGTCGTTGTACGTCATTTTGACTAGCGGTTTTATAAATAACCGCAACTTCCTATCGCATGCATTATAATATATTATGCGGGCGGCAGCCGCGCGGTTCTTCTCCCGCCAGTTTTTACACCATAATCACGCAGTTAAGGAGATAAATATGACGTCAGTGGCAGAAGCCAGCAATGTGGTGCGCACATTAGGAAAAAGTATATCTTTCGCGCCCACTAAGCCGCTGTTTGCCCAGCGGCTGCGAGTTTAGCCGCGCTAGAGGGTACAAATAACGACTGCAAGAGGTAGAAAGACGAAAAATATTAAGAGGATGCCCGTGCAGTAAAAAGCAATTTAAGGAAGCGTATTAAAAGGATTAAATATGCGCATATACGTTAATTACGTTAATTACAGGAATTTAAGTTGTCGAATCGTTGTTTTGCGTCGCAGTGATTTTACGCGAAAAAACATGCAACAATGTGTGTAAGCAGAAAGGAAATTTGTAAGCTAATCAACGCGAAAAGTTTCGGTTAAAAAATGACTATCTCGATATCCTTAGATTTTCATAGCGGGGAAACCTCAATGAGATTCCCGAGGGGTTATTAGAAGCTGGGCCCACCCATCTGTCCTTCCTTCGTACATTAAAGTCGTCCGCTAATTGGATCGGTTCCCGTTTCCTTCCTTCTCATTTTTCTTCCGACTTCTCCTCGACTCCCGCTTCCAATCCGCACGCCGGTTTCTCGAACCATTCGGTCCTTTTCTTCTTTCCGTTTGGCGGGTGAGAGATGCAAGGAGTTTTCTCCCGTGCCAGAGGGAGAGGGTGCACTTTCGCGAGACGAGGAACGAAAAACGCGATCCATAATCGTCCGCGACACGAGCGCGCACCTTCCATGATGCAACCGCGGGGACTCTAATCGGGTTTAGTTTATCTCGCGGAGACACGCGCTGTACAAGTATTAGATACCTGCATCCGTTCCCATCGCTCCCGTCCCTTCCTCTCTGCCTCCCTACCCGTGTTTCTACCGCAGACCGCCCGCCGCCCCGGCCATCTTGGCTCATCATCTTCTGGAAGCAGTTGGATAGGTCGGCGAGCGAGCGCTATAGATGTAGCTCTCCTCTCTCTCTCTCTCTCTCTCTCGCTCTCTTACCGGGTAGCTAACTCATAACTACGTCACATCCTGCAGGTAATTGAAAACGTTATCTCGCACCCGGCTACCCCCGTTCCCTCTCCTATCTGTCGGCCGTACACCCTGCCGCGCCGCACGGTGGCTTGCGGGGTGCTGTTACCCCATGCTCAGAACCGGCTGGTAATTAACACTCCACCTTTTCCTCCTCCCCTCCGCTCGGCGGGTAACTCCTGGAAAACTAGTAGGAAAACTCGCGATAGCGTTCTCCGTCTGCTCTCCCACGTGCGTCCGCTCCCACCCCCTCTTCTCACAACAGTCGCTCTCTTTCTCTATATCTTCTCTTCTCGTCTACGATCTCTTCTTCTCTCTATCCGCTTGTTCTATCAACCCGCCGTCGCTCGGTTAGCCGACATAATTCGTAACCGCGAGTTGTATTCAGCAGAAAATGGACTTAAGATCGAGCTACCTCTTTCTCATGTTTTGCTCTCACGAGCGCACGTATTTATGAAGAAAGGAAGGAAAATCGAGAAATGAGTATGAGTAGTTATCTATATAATATACATATAGGCAAAACTTTCTCTTCGAGGTGAGCGTCGGAAGTCGAGCTTATTGTTACTTGGAGCATTGCTGTTCGAATATCAGTTTAACCTTTCCCGTATATACCTGCATACCATACAGCGCACATCAATTTCCGTTGAGTGTGATATATCGCAATTTACAAATGGTGTACGAAATTATATATATATATAATTATCATCAAATTCTTTTAACTTTATATAATTTAAAAAAAATTTTTTTAATTATTAGTAATATCTAAGCAATTAATTAATTAATAATATATTTTTAATTTGAAAAAATTATTAAGTCAAATGAACAAAAAATTGACAAACGATTTATATTTTATATTTGTGCGTGACACACACACATGCATTATATATAATTTATATCATATGAAACTTATTCCCCGTCATAAAATATTTGTTTGCATATGTATATGTATACAACTATGTTTAAAAGTTTCAAGTCTGAGTTTTCAAACCTTCAAAGGAAAACTTTCCTCTGAAAATCTTTTCATAATCTTGTAAGAAATAGATTGAAAACTAAAATATTGTGCGAGTATGCTCTGATATAGAAAAATTATTAATTCGGAATTAGTGAGAGAAACATGATTATTCTCTAAAGCACTATTAAAGTAAATTACGCGTAGGAGTGATATCTTGAAGCACGATCCGTGTCGATGATGCGTAACAGTTTCTCGTCTTTGGTTTCGCTAAGACAGAAGCGACAAAAGGAGAGAAGGATGTCAGGCAGGAGGATCGATTCTCCCGTCTACTTCTGTCCTAGACAGTGATGGATGGAGGACGGCTTTCAGCGAACTCTCTCGCAGCAAAGTACCCTTCTCCTTTCTTACGTACTTTCGGACGTCGTCCGACGTCCGTCGTTTCATTAATTAACGGGGAATTAGAATCGTTCTCTCGCTCCGCGAGAGCGGAGCGAAACGGAGAAGCAATCAGTAATCTTACGAGAACATAAACTATCGACATATTCTATGTAAACGGAGAATATAACGAAAAGCACAATTATAATGATAATTATAAAAATACACTCTATTTTCATTCATCTAACACAATCAAGATTGATGCTTGTACGAATAATAGGGTCTGTTGGTCGCATCGATGACAATTTAAATAAAAGAAATCTCATTTATTTAAAGTATTAAAGTTAACTTTTATCTGTTATTTAAAAGTAATAATATTAAATGAAAATTAAACGTGTAAATAGAATATAATCTTTAATACTTTATCTCGTTCAGCTTTGAAAATTTTCGCAAGCCTTGTGGTTGCGCCGTCAACATGTTTGATGTCATACATATCGGCATAAGCGATACTTTTATTCTCTCTCTTTCTTTTGCGGCATTATAATTTTCCGTCGGCGCCTCTTGCCAAACCGATCTCGCTGTTTGTCGACGGGCGCGAGGAACGGAACGATAATTCACGTCATGCCTTCTTAGCCTCTCGACATCTCGGTGGTTTCGCCACTTGACTGTGAATAGCGAGAAGGAAGAGACAGATATAGAGTAAAGAAGAGGGACAGGGAAAGAGTGAGCGAGAGTCAGCAAACCGGAAGCCTACTGGCTCCGTTCGTGGGCACCATTCATCAAAAGTGTCCACCCTGCCTGCCATCGTCTCTTCTCTTTCCCGTTCCTGCTCCCCGGCCTTCAATCCGCGTGACGGTAGTCACTTGTGTTGGCATCCTCGAAGGGCACACACCCCCGCACCACCTCTGGCGTCACCTACGCCTAGCACCTCTCCGAAATGCCATTCCCATTGATTAATCGAAGCGAGGCATGTCGGGACTCGGCAACACCCTCCATTTCCTCCCTTATCCCCGTTAACCACTACTAATACTACGACGACGTCGTCGTCGTCGTCGTCTACGACGATGACGGAGACAGGTTGCTCGCTAGTGCTTGGCATCGCGCTCGCTCGTCACCCCCATCAGCACCAATAGAGGCGGACGGTGCCATGATTTACCCTTGTACACGTCGGAGCTTCGATAGCGAGATATCGACTGCCTCCTAGGGGAACGGCCTAACACCCCTGGAGGCCGATATCGTCGCTACTGTTCCGCGTCCTCGTCAATCTTGCGTATTCTCGCAGGTCGATTCGACTACATGCATCTATCTATTAAATATTCGCATTTAAACAGACACACTTTTTTCAGACTACTATGCGTTATACGATAGTTGCAACATTACATCGGATGTTAAAATAATCGAAAAGCCGTTATAAATCGAGAAAGACTGTTATGACATATAAAAGAAGAGAAAGATGATATTTTTTACGAGCCTTATAAGATACTACCTTGTATGTGTTATAACTTTGTATACAATGATTTCAAAAATACTTTTCTTTTAGATGTAAGATTGTCCCCGTTCGTTCTTATATGGCCATAAAGTCATACGAGTCGAAATTAACAAAGTTTAGTTCAGTTAGAGATTCAAGTTTAAAAGTCGGCGGTCCACCGTTCTTCAAGAACATAAATGTCACGCACCGGGGGATAATGCGAGATCTACAGCGGCAAATGCCGAAAACGTTCTCGTTGGTGCCGCGAACTTGGCGACTTATTTATCACCTCGTAAAAGTAAATTTTCCATGCTGCCGCTCTATAGCACGATATTAATGTATGTTACTATAATTTTCGCGCCGCCCTGCTAACTTTGTCGGCATTTGAAAATATCCTGTCTGTGGCAGGTCAGAAATTCCAATAATCGATTGTTTAAAAAGCTCTTTGTATTAAGTGCAATCATTGTATTCTTGTTAGCAAACTAATGAAATGTAGGAAAAAATTCGTGTTTATAATTCAAATAAAGCCGTAGCTGCTATTAAGACTCGATTGTCATATTCGGAATAAAATTGCAGAGTATAAAAATGAATTTCTGATATCCCAGAGAATATGAAAAATTTATAGAAATTTTATTGTAATTTATATCATCTCTATTTATATATAAAATCTGTTTACATATATGTATATTTATCCTATCTAAAACTAATTGTAAGAAATAAAAATAAAATTTGAGAGTTTCGTGTTAAGAAATTTAAATATAAAAAATTATGTCATTACTATAATTATCGTTCATTAAATATGAAATTAACTCAAATTATACTCATATTCCAAATTCAATCATAATTTCAAGTTTAATCACTTTCGTAGAAAACGAGGTGATACTATCTCGCGGAAATTTCATTTCGAATGTGAAATAGAGTCGCGCGCGCTTTCTTCCCACTTGATTTATAGACCAATCCATAATCTTGACGTTCTTAACGTAGAATGATGCATTGCGTGACATACATCGAAATGTTCGAGAAGCGCATCAGTGCTAAAGCACCCTACAAAAAAGTATATTTCTCTTACATTTCTTTCGCAATTTCTTTCTTGATGCGCACACAAATTAATCTCACGTTTGGCGTGAATAACATTCTCAGCCTGTTAGTCTTGCACAATTGCACACACATCGTAACAAGTTACAGCAAAACGTTTGCCTCTATCAAACGCGTTTCATGCGGCAAGATGTGTAAGTCGAATGCCGAGAGCCGAGAGCCGAGAGCCGAGAGCCGAGAGGAACTCGGACAGTTGTCACCGGTTCGCGGAAGGCTCGTAGGAATATTCCGCAGTTTGCAACTTGTGTGTCACAAGCTGACCAACAATGCGGCGACGGGGTTGGGAAGTAAAGCGGCGTGCGCGCGGACCGTCGGGCGGCAGGCCGGCTCGCATAATGATTGAATTCCAACGTGGCGCCTTCCGCGTATTTACCGGATGCACGGAATTTCGACGGGGGCGCGAAGGAATTCCTCGCCGCGAGGGACAGTTTCGTTTCACGGCCTCTTGGGGAGCTTTGATTCCCTCCGCTCTTTCCCGACGCCGTCTTTCATCCCAGGCGCGCCGCGAGGAATTTATTCGGATTACTTTATCGCCGCTTTATTATCGCCGGCGTTCAAAGGAAACGCTGTTAACGCAGATAGTGAATCGATGTAGCTCGCTGATGAATTTTCTATTCGAAAGATATTTACGTTGAAAGATATTAAAAAGATATTCTTTCGTGCTATATAGTTATTTTGTTACCATTAATTTGTGTCGCTCTTAATTATTTCTACTTTATTTATTTATGCTTATTTTATTCACTAGTTTATTTTGAATTATTTCCAATTTCTCTCTTTTTCTATTCCCAGTTTGATACGGATTATTAATTTCAATAAGCTAAATGCAACTATTTTTGATCTCATATTTGATTTATGGTTTTAAATGGAATTTTTGGAAGCGCAGAATTATATATTTAACGTTAAATATAATATGTGGCAGAGAAATCGAATATAAATCTCTATAGCTTGACTTATATTTTTGTAAATTAAGTACAAGTGAACATTAGTCTACGAATCGATTTTTAAAATATATAGTTTATATGAAATGTTTATATTGGAGTTGAAAAATATTTGACAAGAATTTGATATTACGATCGAAGTTTATTCAACTTCTTATCGCAAGGAATTTTCTGTAAAAGATATTTTCAATGTTGACGTACTATCGTTTAAATTATCGAAGAGACAAAGCGTTTTTCCGCGACCATTTTCTTCCTCTTTTCGCTTGGACGGTATCGAGTTTCGGCTTTGCCACTGCATATAGCAGGCTTAGTCGTCACTCTGCGGAATTAGATGCCGCGAAATGCCCGTAATATTCTCGCTTTTTCAGCATCCGAAGTGAGCTCCGCAGCGCTGCCTTTCAAAAGTAGCGAGCGCGTCTCTTTAAGATTCTTATTCAACTCTTTCTAAAAATTCTGACATATCTATTAAGAGATTGGATAGCAGTTTCCCGTATCTCGAGAGCATTGTGAGTTTGAAAAATGTCTCTTTCTAAAAAGAGATTCTGACTCGTTAATCGCATTAAGTGTATCATTCACAGGAAAAAATATTCGCTTAATTTATACGATTGGAACGATGGACTTTTTTTCACACACAGCAGCTCTTATTTCAGAATACGAAACTTTAAAACTTGCAAAATTGCAAGTAAACATTTTTAGGAAGCGGAAACGTCTAGATTTATTCGATAGATATATTTTTATATGTGTTATTTTAAATCGCTCTTGTGAAATAGTCGCGTTCGCATTTGCTTTGTACAGCGGGATAATATCGCGCTGAGGAAAATGGGAAAACGCGTGACGACGAACAATGGAAAATGTCGTATTCGCGCGCAACTAAATTTTCCACATGACCGTGATTTTACTTCCGACCAACACGCCAATCGCGTGTGTGCGAGATCGCGTGCAGAGCCAGTGTCGCGGTATGTGATGTGAAGTAAATGGCTCGGTGCTTACAGTAGCGAGCGGAGGGTAAGAATATCGCGTCGTGCAAGACGAACTACCCCCTGGAGGATTGTATTGCCCCCTCGACTCTCTCAACATCAACCTCCTCCGCGATGATGGTGTTATTAAAGATGCAGTACACGCGCGCATGCCAACGTCTTACCGCGCTGATTATCACATCTTGTCATAATTCAACTTATCATTGAGTTTAATTATAATTTTTATCGTTTTATGCATTTTTATTCCTCTAAAATAAATGGAGGAATTATTTTTAACCTTTACCAATCGGCGATAAAAATTATCTTTGATTTTAAAAGTGGAAGAAAATCAATAAATCCGGAATTCTAGAACGTAAAGCTCTGTGTTAGATTCACATTTTCAGAATCAGATTTTTTTTTTTTTTCTGGAGGAGGAGGAGGAGGAGGGTTAGGGTAGTTCGTGTAAATATGATGTGTGTATTACACATATATGTATATGCATGTATGTGTGTAGAAAGCACTACAATTATACATGGTTGCTGGTTTCCCTCGTCGTGAATGGTACTCGAGCTTCCTCTTTCGCCAACAACGATGATGACGATACTGCCGACGCGTATTTTCCCGGGGCTTGCTTGTTAGCGCCGCGATATATCCCACATGTGTCTCGCGGCCGTCTTATTTAATTAGACGCCTTTCGACGACATTGTTAGGCGCAGGGCATTACCGTGTCGCTGTCTGTACGTGTTCAAGTTGGCCTACGGCCAGCGAACCTCTCGAAATTACGGTTCTCTTCAAGATCTCTCGCGTCCCCGTCTCCTCCCTCCGCTCTTTTTCCTCCGCGTTCTTTTCTTTTCTTCCGTCTATTCAGCGTCGATCAGATACTTTCCGCTCGCTCGCGCTTTTATTGCGCTCGTACTCGGGATTCGAAGGAAATCTCCGCCCACGCGAAGGGAAAATGGACGAAGGACTCTCGCGCAACGTTGTTACGAGTGTCGAAGGAATCAAAGCTTCTAAAAAGACTCCGGCCTCAAATCCCGGTCCCTCTCTTCCGCATCCGATCCGAATTATCGATCGCTGGGTATGGATGTTTTAGTCGTGGAATTGCTGGAGAGAACGTTGCGAAAACGATGAAGCGAACGAAATAATCAAGCAGTGAAAAAATATAATAAAAATATAATGAAAGAAGCTACGTTTTTCTTATAAATAAATTTTCGCTATTCAAAATATTTTTACCATTTTAACTGTTAAATAATGTCATGTAATATATTTCTTTAGCAAGAAACCTCTTTTATATCCTAGTTTATTACAGTTTCTCTTAGGCTTATTAAGTACTAAGGTTTCCTACATGTATACAAAGCGGGGAGTCACACAAGCCAGTTGCGCCTCGTGCATCCATAAAGCTGTACTTAAAGAAGTTTAGGTTGTAAAGGCTTAATGCGTTGAATGCCAACGATAGTTTGCTAATTTTGCAAAACTCCGTTAACTCCGCGCATTGCACTCTCATAAAAGACAAATATTCAGAGAACTAAGCGATATATAATGCCCTTTCAATTCAATATTAAAATATAGTATTAGTTGGAGCGCAAAATAAATGTTTTTACAGTGTATTATATTTTTCTTTTAAAGTATAATCAAATATTCACCTCTTTTATTTCCTATTTTGCTTGCACAAACTTTTTTATCGATCGTCTTGACTTTGATATTTATGGTATTAGCAGTAATTAAATAATTGATAACGATTAAATGATCGAGCATGCGTTAGTTCAAATGAATTTATTAGAATTTTGTTTCATGATTAGACGTGTCTATGCACGTGTTATTAGCACGTAGCACAGAGATGTAAGGAACTTGTTTTCCGAAAGTTCGCAAGGTGCTGCGGCCGATTATCATCCTCGAGGAGTGCACCGCGATGCATTTAGCGCGCCGCCAACTTCGCCGCTCAGGAATTTCCGTTACATGAGGATATTCTTGCGCGCGTTTGCTGCGTTTCCGCGCGCACTCGTCCCGGCATACTTTCGAGTTGGCAAATATCAGACGAACTTGTGCTGCGACGGCCGCATCCTGCGGCAGAAAAGCCGCTTGCGCACGCTCGTGTATAAATCACCGAGTTTATCTCGTTGCGGTAACATTTATTCGCGCCGATACACGCAACAAAGTTCACCACCGCAAATTCGTGGCTCCTTATGCAACACTTGGGAACAACCTGTTTTTGTGGTAAACATCACACGCTGCGAATAATTAAACAGCGCGCTTTGTTCAGAGAAAATAAGCTTTATTAATTGTTATTATTATAATTTTTTTAAAAAAATTTTTTTCAGCTTTCTAAATTTTATATACCTAATTTAAATTTAAATTTTCTCTCTCTATATGCGATTAAATTTTTTCTGTTACATTCATAAATTTTTACATTTCATTTAATACTAAATTGACTAATGAACGTTTATTAACATTGGATTTGATACAAGTCACACTTTGTACCAATTAAAAAAAAAAAAAAAAAAATACTTAAATACTAAGTAAAAAATTACTAATTGTAAATAAAAAATTTTGAATGCCATTGATTAAGTATATAATTCTTTATCTCATTTTTAGCTGAGAAATGTATTCTCTGAGAATGTATGTATTCTTCTTAATATCATGATATTGCTTTATTTCTTATTGAGAAATGATAGAGCTGCTGTAGATAAACCAGGTCTCTCATGTCTCGTTAGACATACGCGCAGGTTTCGAAGGGTTAAGGTGTGAGACGCGAGTATCGTTCGCTTAACATTCTCGGTTGCATCTCGCGTTTGATTTAACCCCTTGTTCTGTCGGAGGTTTGTCGCGCTTAAATCCCTGAGGGTTTACAATATGCGGGCGTATGCGGGCGCATATCATTCATTAGGATCACACAGACGCACACACCTGCACACTAGGTCCGCCGGTAGCGTCGGTGGGGACCGACGTGTATAACAGGGGAGAGAGGGAGGGGGGGGGGCGGAGGGTGGCACTTGACACGTCACAGTAACGAAGTAGTGACGCGCATGCCACGGTACTTAATTAATTCTGATTAACCCGTAATCACGTAGTCGTTCCGCGGCGTTGGATGCTCCCTCCTCCCCTCTCCTCGTCCAATTTGTGCCGCCGGCTATTAATTCTCAGCCTCTACCCCTTCGCGAATGTCCCGTTTGCGACATTTCGAGTATTAACTTAACGGTACGAAAAGCGCGTAAGAGTACGACGGATTTCTTTTATAGAGGAGGGAAAAAAGTTCGATTAACAGTATCTATATTAAAATTTTATAACATAGTTTTTTGTTATATTGAATGTAATTTTTTACAACATAGTTTGTAAAATGAATATAATAGCCATAATAAAAAAGCTTTGGATTTTATTAAATGTCTATAAAAAAAAAATGCTGGCCCTTTCCATTGGGAGATTTAATGAAAAAGTTTGATTAGCTAATTCATCCATGTACGTGTGAACAATTTCACGCGTACAACATTATTAATTTTTATAATTATAAAAATCTTTTTTAAGAACTCTGTGTTATACGAGATAAAATGATATCAATCTATTCTGTGCTTATATGCAAATATTAAAGATAAACTAATAAATGTAAGCAAGTTTAGTAACGCTTTATGTGCTCTCCAATTAATAGAATTAGTTCGCCGTTGTATTATCATAATATTCATGCATACACATACACAAGCACATGGAACGCGCGGTAATATTCTGCCAAAGTCTAACTGCCTCTGGTACGATAGTTTCCGTGCTTGGCAAATGGAATTATTCGTTTCGAGGTCAAGTATGAGAAGGCTTCGCCAAAGGGCGCTTTGCGCATATTAATATCGCGCTCCCGATTGAACTTGGTCGTTCGATACTTCGAAAGGCCCGGGGGGGGTTAGTAAACTGCGAGCGAATAGGGCGCAGCTTAGCTGCGTTTTTGCGGGTCTGCAGGAACCTTTCTGTTAACGTCGTCGTAAAAGCCCTCGTATATTCATGAGTTCTTACAAACTCTTTTTGCTCAGCGCAGCCTTCGGAGCGTTGTAATTAAATCTCAAGCAGTATGCACCTTCCGAGGGGCGCCCCGATAGCATTGCTCTTTATTTATTCCCTCATAAATGCATACGCGGCTTAAAGATAATACCCGCTCGGCTGCGTCGTAGTTTTGTTTTATTAAGCACGCCGAGAGAAATAATTTGTGCATTTTGATATTACGGAAATAGTAAACGAACCAATATATTTGAAATTAAATTTGAAACAGCACTCATTTTATTATTAGTTAGTTAAAACTTAGTTTCCTTTTTATTTTTTTTTTTTTTATTTCTTTGTAAATTTTTGGGAAATAGATTATTGGCATTAAAAAAAGAAATTTATACTCCATATTGTGTGTATATAAACTTTTTTCTCTAAGTTATACATACATACATGTGATAGATTGCCATTCAATTTAATTGTTACTTCGATCGAGCGCTTTTAGGGAAAGAGCTGCGCATAATTAAATATATTTCCCGGTTGAAAACTGTGAATTACGGATATTGCACTGGTTGAATATTAACGTCCGATGGTGTAAATTATGATAAGCGATTTTACATAAATACACACCTAACGAACCAATCGGACGATGATTGTGCGAGCACGATTACGCGCGATTGGCACACTCGTAATAAAAGCGCGGACATATACCTATACATTCGCTTGCTCGTTCGTTCGAGTCCCCGGCCCTTCGAGATTAAACGCCAAAAGTTCATCGTGGCTGCATCACAGTAATAAAAAAGTATTTTTTACTCGGATGAAAATCCCCCGACGGATTCACCAGCAGTCGACTCCATCGAAAACAGCACGTTGCAATATCGCCGCTTTGACATCGTTTCGTTCTCGAAAATACTTCTCGCTCGATCGAGTCGATTTTAGTTGAGAATGGACGAATGGATGTATCATGATAGATCATATAAATATCTTATTATATAATTTTGTAATAGCCATTTTAGAAACTTGAAGTCGATTTTTGTTTAACATTTGGTAATATTTTACCTCAATTGTCATAATTTTTTTAAGCTTTTTTAACTCTCTCATCGGAATGTCAATTTGAGCCTTTTTTCATACCTTTTTTTGCTAAAAATAGAACCTTACTTAATAAATTTCTCACAAAATCAAAACGTTTATTTTTATCAATCTAATAGCTTTAATGACATTAAAATGCAAACTATAAAATTCTCATTACTTTGTTTAAATTTTACAGGTAAAAAACCTTAATTAGCGTTTCGATTTACCTGTAGTATCAAATTGACCCTAATCAAATTTAAGTTTTGAAATGAATGTTAATTCCAATGAAGGTTAATTCTTCGATAGAAATAATTTAATTAATGTTATGATATCTTTGTTAACTCGAGAGCATAGAGTTATACTAATATATATATATATATATATATATATATATATATATTCGAATAAATATAATCACGCTTTACGATTTTATTAGTTTTTATGTTCCTAAAACCAAATATTTTTTGCGGAACAATAAAAATTCGCGCAGTAACCGGATTAAAGATATCTGCTGCTGCCGATAAAATACAATAAAGGGCGGAAAATTGGACTGTGTCTGCCGCCATGTCCGTGTTCGACTGACTGTGGGCGCGCAAGAGTTTAAAAAAGCGATGGACGTCGAGGGAGGAAGGGGGGGAAAAAAGGGGGATGACTGTAGCGCATTGGAAACGTACCGTTTCCGTTTATGCGTGCCGGGACAGCGACGGGGACTCCCGCGGGAGACCGGCGTTACATCCGATCTGACCCGCCGCGGTTGTTACTGAAATTAGTTCGGCTCGTATGGCTCTCGACATAAATTGCAGGCAACTCGCATGGATGCGCTTATTGGTTCGCGAGAGAAGCGCATAGCAATATGTACAGGATGCATTTATTTTTTTTTTTTTTTTTTTTTTTTTTTTACCTTGTTGAAAATGGCAACTTTCTTCCATTTGTTTGTTTTGAATTTAGAAGTTTAATCGGATGACAAGATCGAGTATGCAATGTTTCAGACATTCCCGACTTAGACTCTTTGAAATTTAAAAGCAATATATTTTTTATTAGCGCAAATTAGATTACGTTCCATATTTTTTTCATGGAATTAAAATTCTATTGACTGCAGTTTGTTTAAAACCGAATTCGTTACCGATAGTCTTTAGTACTTTTTATACAGTACTTTTTATATAGTCTTTAGTACTTTTTATACAGTACTTTTTATATAGTCATGCTTATAATCAAGTAATAACGTTTTCTTATTTCACTAAATATTAGTATGATAATAAATGTAATATAATATTATTACATAATTCACTCTGAATAATTTATTTTTATACTATTAATAATTGTAGTCTACTTTTTCATCTTTTTATTCTTTTCCGACTTGTAATGCTTAAAAATTTCTTTTATTAAACGCTTTCTATTTGTCTGACATCGCTGATTTACTACCATGTATTCCATGTATATCCGAAGCAAACATAGTGAACAGGAAATAAATTCTACTTTATTCTACTTCTTTATTTTTTTTGTCTTTTATCAACTGGCCGTGACCATTTTCCTGCAAAATCCACATTCTGTTTTTGTCACAGTCGCCTTTACTTCCTCGAGGGGAATCCCCTCGGCCGAACGATAAAAGTTCACCTCGCAAATATCTCACTCGCGGGAATTTTGCGTTCGTATCAATATGTGCCTGCGAGATTAGATTGTAGTTGATAACGTGACATGTCACGCGTAATGAGTAACTGTTAATTTGAGTAATGGCAGGAAACCACGATATCAGTGAAGGACGATTCAAGGCTACTTTAATCTCATTTTGTGAATCTCAAGCAGCTTTTTCATAATTAGAAAGATAGATTTGATAGAGAAAATATATAAAAATATAACTTTTAGAAAAAAAAAATATATCTGAAAATACGCACATAGATTGATTATATTACAAAAAGTAAGCGTATTATAGTTATCGATTTGAATGTAATTTATGGAATTGAAAGCAAATGAATTTTATAAAAATACAATTTTTATATTTTTTTTTTTTTTTTTTTTTTGTAATCATTATATTTGTATTGTTTTTTCATTTACCTCAAGTCCATATTTCATCGACGCGGCATCACGTGTAAACATCGGCGGATAAAGTGTCGGCGAATTTACTTTTCCTAAATAGAGAGAATGCTAGGAAATCGAGCGAAGCACAAAAATGGGACGATTTTGCGGATGTGAAACGACGCGCACAATGGCTATACGGCGATCGCGATTGTACCGCGTTCTCATTATTGTCGTCGGACACGATGGACTTGTGTCGGAAAAATGGCCCGCACATTTTCGAAGCCGTTCTCGCCCGCCATCTTCTACCCCTCTCTATGGTGCATCGATCGTCGCCCTCGGAAAGTTTCCGCTCTTTTCCCGCCACCCTCGTCCGACCCTCCTCCTTTTTGCCCGCTCGCTTTCTCTCGTAGACAAATTTTAAAGTCGATTGAATTTCCGGTTGGCCAAACCACGAAGCTACCGCCAAACAACCTCGTAGTTGGTTTTTCAACACTCTGCAACGTCGACGTGAAATACATACTCTCGTATAATTTTGTGTTTTACTCGTGACAAAGTCAAATGTGATTATAATAAATGCTTTTTTATATTTAAGATTTATAACGTACCATTGGAATGGAAAAAATAATTGCATGATAGTAAAATTAAATTAAAAGAGATTTAAAAAATTTTTTTCCAGTTTCAGTCAATTTAGTATTTCATTAAATTTCTATGAATTATTTAAATTTTTTTAAAGGATATATATATATATGTATCTATTAACGATAAATTCTAGCAACAAGCTGATTTATTTTTAACATATTTTTTCTAAATTGAAAACAACCGAAACATTTTTTGTTTATTTTAGTTTATTTTATCCAATTAATTTTTTATAGATGAAATTAATTTTTTGTTACAGAACAGTACTATCTCAATATATGACATTTCATGACACGAATAATGAGAGAGAAAACATACTTTTAATAAATTTTCAAAGTTATGTAAATATATTTGTATATATAATTTCTAAGAATCTTTCTAAGTAAAAATGTAAAGTGAAGAACAAAAAACAGTTAAAAAGAGATTATTCTTATTAATATATTAAATATTACATGTATATACATAAATAGAAAGTCCAAAGATTTTCTTCTTCTTTCATAAAATATATTTTCATATTGAACAAACAAACTTATGTATGCGCCATTTCCTAAAAAATTTACTCAAAGTCCGTTTATTTGAACGTACCGCCTTTGCTAAAAAATTTACTCGCAGTCCGTTTGTTTGAATGTACCATTGACACATTTAATCACATCGATGTGATAGAATTCAGACATTCCGAATATCAAAATGAACGTAAAACGACACACCATTGTGCATTTCCGCATCGTTTCTCACATCGTTATTTTATATCATAGAAAAACGATATTAATTACAAAATTCCGCGGCAGTTGTGGCGTGTGATATTCTTTGAACGCGATCGTATCCCGCGACAAAAAATTTAGCGTCACCGAGCTCACTCCCTACGAGCGTTGATTCGCGCCACCCTTTGCCAATCAAAAATCGATACGTCAAATAGAAATGCTCGCGTGCGGGACGCACTTGTAGCATATTAATTAAAACGTCGGCAATTAGTCGGCGAGGGATGGGAACAAAAATGGCGATTTGGTTTGCCATACGGTAGGGGATGTATGCATGAATTACGGCCATTCTACCGTAACATCAGTTCACATGACTCCGCGAAATGCAAAGTGCTATTTAACGGTAGAATTGCAGTAAAGGTTTTAGTTACAGTTACAACTGTGTCGCGAACACGATGGATAAATGAGAAATTTTGATATTGTACAAAGAAAGAAAATTCGACAATTTTATATTTCTTAATCCGTGTACATAAATTAAATAGATTATACGGTCTTTCAAAATTATTACACGGGAAAATAATATTTTTTTAAATTAAATATTGGTGAAAAAACGAGCTAGAGAAAATGTTCAATCACATTTTTGCTATGAGAAAATGCAAGCTTCAAAGAAACTATGGACCAAAAGAGAGAGATTTGACAATATCGCTTCAAAAATCGATATACAGTGGGCAAGAAAATGCGTATAAGCTTGCGTATCGACAAAAGCAAGCGAGAATTATTCGTTCGGAGCTCGCGTAACGGATACTTTTTCATTAATATCGCGTTCGGACGGATCGCCTAACTGCGAATGACCGCACCCTCGACATTTTTACGGTCGGTCGGTCGATTGGTGTGTGCCATAGCCGGGGGCGTAATCGCGCCCGCGGTTATTATCGCGACCCCGCGTGAAAATTACGCCGTTCGACGCTCGCGTGATTCGACGGTTAAGGTAAAACGTTAAGTAGATTAAACTTTTATGCGGCAGCGGACCGAGCGTTTCCGCGCATTTTTACAGCCGTTAAATATCTCGACACCTCTCTCTCGCTTTTTCACATCTCGTTTTATCTACGCTTGTAGTTTCGAAATCTTCTATTTCTATCATCGCGCCTGATTATTTTCATCGCATTTTCCAGCTGTTAAGCTTGCGTAAATAATTATGTTGTTCTTGAAAGTTAGTAAAGTGTCTCATAGATTATTTTCAAGTTTAGCGCTGTCGAGGAAAGCTATATATTCGACGTGACAATATTCAGGTATATAATTTTTGGGGATATCAGATACATAATGTTTTGTTTTTTTTTTTTTTTTTAAATGTCATTAAAAACAATTAGATTTAACTAATTAGAGATTGCAATTTTTATTTATAGATATTACACAATATAAATGATATTATCTTTCAAAGAACAACTGAAATCTATTGTTAGAAATTATGGTTCTCGTTGTGACTATAGGGAACAAAAGTACGCGAGACGAAGTATATTACCGATAACGGTCTCCACACATTGTAGCGAAGAAAGAAAGCACCTAACACCGTACTCTACACAGGGTGACTATAAATCCCGTCCTCCGTTCATCGGCTTCCTCGGCGCGAGGCGTTTCCTCTCTCTGGAAAGTTCGTTGCTTACGTTCACGCGGGCGAAACTTCCGGCCCGGAAGCGACTATAGCCGTCGCAGTACGATTAATAGTCAGTTCGAGAACCCGAACCAAGCCAACCCGGCCGCCCTTCCCGGTACCAGCGGTGGCAGCGGCAAGGGGGATGCTTCGTTGGTGACACGGTGGCTGCGCTCTGCAACCCGGTAGACCGGCGGAAGGGGAGGAGGGGGGCTGACTGGAACCGTGCTGCCATAACACTGCCGCTAATTAAACGATTAATCATGCAACGAATGACATGTATATAACCGGTTCCGCGGGAAATCGCTCCCGCTAGACTCTACGCCGTCGACGTAGCCGACCAAGGTTATGCTCGCAATTCCCGCCCGATGTGCAGCATCTGCATATTCCGCTGCACATATGAGCGTGTGATGCGATATTAACTCCTTGCACTCGAAATGATTTTTATCACGCTACCAGAATACCGGAGTAAATTATGCCAATATCTGCAACGGTGTTCACTTTATAGTCTACTCATGTCGGCCGGATCATTTATCTTAATATCGTTTATCCTGATATTGTACTGTTATTATTTTACGTGGAGAAGGATTAAGGAAACTTCAGTGAGGTGTGTGTGTGTGTGTGTGTGTGAATACAAGTTTAATGTATAAATTACGACAAAATTAAAAGGTTATAGACTTTAAGATATAATTGAGAGACATGATTACTTTATCCGAAAGTGACTCGGAAAGTATCGATATCTCTGCTGCGGGAACGTACTTCTACTCAACTTCTTACTATCTGTGATAAAGATTACGCGATAAGTCCGGAACACCCTATAGAGAACACATTCGTGAGGAAGAGGGTAAAAAAAACGAAATACGAGCAAGCGGGGGAGTTGGCGCAAGAGATGGTTACTAACTGATAGAGAAGGTCGGTCGGTACGGATAGCGCTTCGCAATCGAATCGCGTCCCATGTGGGTGGAACATGGGGGGAGGAGGGGCACGGGGGGGGTCGATAGCGAGGTAAAGGGACGGGGAGGGAGGGGAAGGATTGGTTGGTATCGAGGGGGACAGCAATCCCAACCCTGCCGCTTCGGCTCGTCCGTCCGTCGGGGGATGGTTACCAACTCCGCTTTCACGGTCCGTGTGCAGCCCTTCATTTCGATTGTCCGACGTATCGATACTCGACATCGGCTATACCCGTCTATTATTCGTTGCGGCCAATGGTCACTGGCACCGCCGTATACCCGCTTATGATTTGTTACTCTGTTTTCGACGTATGTTGCGGCGACCGTCCGATGTATCCTCTCCTGCTCGCCTCTCTTTTTTCTCTTCAGTTTCTTTCAATGCCCTCTCTTGCACGCTCTACCGTTCGCACGCATCGAGTTAATACTCTCTATTGATATTTTTCGGGAAATCGATATCTACTTGCGATTTTCAAATGGAACGATTCCAAAATGGTCTTACATGCAATGGATATTTTGAGATTGCTCTCTAAATTGTTTTTAAAAATTGACAAAATTGCGATATAATAGTAATGATATAGTAATGTAATTTGTTTTTGAAAATGATACAAAAATATTTAAATATTTTAAAAGAAACAATGTTGTCAAAATACATATTCTCAAGTGTTCAATCGCATTAATAAATTTGATTTTGAATAAAATTAAAGGCTCAGATCAAAATTAGAAAGTCAAGCAAGAAATATACAGGAGTCAGATCACAATATAAGAAATTGTTATTTCCAGAGAAAATAACAAGAATAAATTACAAAGAATGGGAGCAATTCAGAGAGCGATATCTTGATTGCAAAAATTCGATTCACCATCCGATCTCATACAGTCAATCATACCTGTATAGAGAATTGCCAAAGTGAGTTTCTCATAAATGCGGTCCCGAAGCAATCCGCGAATTTGCGTTCATCGCATTTTAGCGGAATCCAATAACGATGTAATCGCTTTAATCTAGTGAACCCTCTATAAATGTAATTTCATAACGTAGCACACGCGAGAACGTTACGGCTGTATCATGCGACACGCTTATCGTTCGCTTCAGAAATATAGGTACGCGCGAGAGGAGAGGAGGAAGGAGATTGAGGACGTGTAACCGCGATACCGCAAGAAGAACGCGATATCGAAAAAGGTATAAGAATGGCTTTTCGCTTTGCCTCTCTGGTGTATCACATAATCCATCGATTCCACTATTATCCCGTTGTTTCTGCGCTCGTGGCCGCGTAATTTATTATACCTCTCTCCCTCTCCGTCGCCCATCCTCTTCATCCCTCTGGCTTCGCTCGCTTGCTCGACAACCTCCCCTTCCCTCGTTCCTTTCGAAGAGAGTCGGTGCGCTACAGGTGTCGACGAGATACAGGTGTTGTTAGGGGGATAGTTGCCCGTGGGGAGGATAAAAGCATCCTCGCCTAACTCTTCGCCCTCCTACCCTCCCCGCCTTTCTCGTTTCTTCTCAGTTTCGCTTCTGCATCTTCTTCGAGCCGACATATAGGGTGAATCGGAATGCATATAGGGTGAATGCGCCCTTCTTATTTAAGTAGATACTATAAAACCGGCTTATATACGGTGGCTAAGAAACTATTAATAAATTGCATAAAATAAATAAATTAGGAAGGTTAAAATTAAAATTACTGACATATTTGATTTCTATAGACGCTTGTTTTTTTTTCCCATTTAATTTGTATTTAATTTAAGATAAATCAATTTTAATAGAAAATATTAATTAATGAAGTATCCGTATATTTTTCTACAAGATATTTGTTTATCAAAAATAAGACTTATGAAGAATACATATACATATATAATTTATTTTCATTTTAAAATAATTTATGTAGATTTGTATAATAAAATTTTCCTACATGATGAAATAATGTTGAATAGTTCATTACAGTAGTATTTATCATTACATCATTTACAAAGCCAATGGGAATGTGTCTAATTCTAACAGTTCATAATGACGCCGACCAACAAATCGGATCTCACGGGATGCACTCAGAAAATTAGCGGGACATATCTCTGTTTACTCTAGTTAGTCCGAGTCCGGATAAGAAGTAAAAACTAAGTAAAGAGAAAGCGGAAAAAACCGCGATGGAGGAGTACTCAGAGAGGAAGAGATGGAAGATGTGAAGAGAAGGAATCAGCGAGAACGGATTCTTCACGAGCGAACAGCCGGAGGAACTTTTCTATCACCGACTTTCGCGACAATACAATTAAAAAGATTGCCAAAGAAAGTCCGTAGCACTCGCGAGAACTGCTACTCGCACGAAGTTAGCCTTTTCCACCGATTGGGAAAAAGAAGAAGAAGAGGAAGAGAGAAAGAAAAGGTACTTCTTAGTCGTCATCGTCGTCGACGTCGTGTCCTCGTCGTTGTCGTCTTACGCTTACCTCGTCAACGGCAACTGTTTGTCCACCAATCGGTGAACAGAATACTCGAGTGGAATCCTATACCGTAGGGACTTTTCCAGCAAACGCCTTCTTATGCTTTCAATATTGCAATCCTTTTCCAGTGGTTTGTTTGCCCCTTGGATCGAGAAAAATTTCCTCTCTCACTTTTCCTTTGTTTCCTTTCTTTTTTATGCACTCGTGAAAATTTTAGGAGACGAATCGTGAGTTTTGATATTTTAGATGTAAAAAATCGCTTTACATTTATACGTTATTAATTTGGATTGAGTTTTTGTGAATAACTAGGCCAAATTATTCAATATAAATTAATCAGTTTCTTCTCGATCATCTGACTTGATCGCCTCGAGCAAGGCGATTAGCCCAAGGTGCTACTTTACTTGTTAGATCAAGTAGATAACTTGCTCGCATTACACGTTTGCACACAGTAGTTAACATGTTTAAATTTGTTTTAGCCTGTTTTAACTAGATGTATAATTTTTTTATTATTAATTATTAACTAATTTATTTTTATTAAGATAAAGAGAAAACTTGAAGAAAGAAGATAAGAACTATGTAATATAAGAATAATAGCTATATTTAATTTGTTGTTTTAATTACAACATTATTTTTACATGAATTTTTATATGACTGAACATGATGGATTTCATTATTCTTATGCTGTTAATCTTACAAGTTTATGTTATATATATTCTAGGTAATGGTTTATATTATATGTTTTTATATACTCTTGCTAAATCTATCATATATTTTGAACTTTTTTACCTACAGTTAGAGTACATTTTGAAAATTATATATTTTAATAAATTTATTAATATATTATAATTATCATAATGTGATTAGTTTTATTCTAATAAATGATATATATTTTATGTTGTTTTAAAAAGTATAACATTTTATAATTGTATTACTTTTTTTTAATTAATGTCCAATTAATTTCAGCATTATATTGAACTATTAAATGTTGTGCATTATAACAATAATTTTATTTAATATATTATTTTGTTAAATTTGTAATTACTGTTCAATATTTACGTCAAAAATCTATATGCATATTGAAGTTTTTTGCATGATTTTGAATCTTTATTTAATTAATATAATATAATAAAATAATAATAATTTCATATTTTGATATCTATCTTATACAATGCTTTAAAATCTGTGTATAATGCTTATGTTTCTAAAGGATTTTCGCAACATATACACATACCGAATTACTTTCTCTTTCTCATCTTTTTAGAAATATTCTAGTCACGTTTCTCGTTGTTTACGAGAGAGTGACATTCATGCGCCGAAAACGCGCAGAGTGTCTCTTTACTCGGAAGCCGCGAGTGAAATATCGGACATATCATTGCTAATATTTTTCTCTAGAAAAAGCGAGCCCTTTGCGAGGCCGGAGCTGAAGGCGACAATAACTCACTTCCTGGAGAATCCTTAAGAACGCGACGGTAAAGTCGGATTGGGAAGGGGCAAAGGTAGAATGAAGCTGAGAGAAGAGCGGGAAAGGAGAGAAGAAGGAAAACGAGGCCGCGAGAATAACTCAAATTTATGAGGTGTAGAGCCAGACCAAATTCCCGTTTGTACCATCCCTCTGGAGTCCACTTATACTCGACTACTCCCCTATATATGTCGATCGTTTACCCTGCGCCATAATCTATCCTTTCTAAATTTTCGCTGCCCTCATTTCCGTTGCCTCACTGGAATTCGAATATCGCGTTCTTACGATTCTTCGGAAAGGTCGATATATATATATATATATTGCACACGCTGGAATATATCGAAGAAATTATTTTCGTAAAACATTCCGAACAGTCTGTTATATTGATTAAATCATTTCCTTCATTTCTTTCATCCTTCGAGTTATAATCTTTTTATACATAATTACGCTCAATTTACTTTTAATGGAATAAAATGAAAGAGAGATTCTCGTATATAGAAATACTGTACATATTTAATTAGTTATAAAAGTTTTCCTAAAACTTGCAATTTTTTTATTTTTTTCATTAAATATCCCGCAAATTAAGATAAACAGTAAGATGCGATTAAATCTGACAATATGTATTATCTATTTCCTATTTTTTTGGTTCATCCTCTATTTAATCTTTTCTAAAAATTAATTCATCAAAATTCTTTGAATGTCAATGTTTCATATTTTCATTATTAAGTTTTTCATTTATTTCCTAATAGAACGAAATTAATTTCAAATTGCTTCAGGGAATTTATAATTAAAAAATAATACATGATTTTTAATACTTTCTGTATATTTGTTGCTTTGTATTTATTTCATTAAAAAACTATAGAAAAAGACGAAAAAGTTTCTTTGAATTTTTTAAAGTTTTTATTAATAAATTAATATAAAAGCTTTATTATATTGCACGTGAAAACTTAAATATATTTTTTTTCATTATGCGACATATATTACAAGCATTTAATTTATTTTCCTCTGATAAATAAAAAATATTGTGAGTGAGACGATAGCATTTATTATCAAAAATGTTCACAGAAATTGCCTAAGGAGGTAATACACCATTTTTACAGTCAGATGAGATAGAATATGTGCACGTGCGTGTGTATACCCATTCAATTATAAACCTATGTATCGCATAGGATCCGTTGCTATCGCTGTCATTATTAGCGCTGCTTGGTTCCTGTTCGGCTCGGTTGAGCTTGGCGCTTAATGCAAAGTCACGGTGCACCTAACGGACACACACACACACACACACACACACGCACACGCACACACACATGCGTTCAAGTCGGGAAACGCGTGCGCTACAAATTATTGACCTGTCGCGACTTTAGGAGCTGCTGACTTTACGAGCAATTCTCTTCGAACCTCCAAGGCCGATATTAGCGTGATAAAACTTAGTCACGTTTATGGAGCGTAATAGAAAGAATAGTAAGGCGTTGAAAGGATAAGTTTAATAAAATGAAAAGAATGATACAAAAAGTACAGGAGAAAGAGAACTAAACAGATAGGTTTGAAAATCTATGAAAACAATTCACATAAGAAAGATCAGTTTAAATCGTTTCAAAATTTATAGTCGCTTATCATAATTACGTTTTTTAACGTAAAAAAATTTTGGGAAATTTTTAAACATTATAATGTTGCGGTTCAAGGTGACAAAATAATAATGTTCGATTAAACGTTTCTCTCTTCTCGTGAAGATTTAAAAATATGCAGGTGCATTTTTTTGCATTTGCTCTCACGAGACGCCCTTGTGTCAGTAATACTCTTTACTTAAGCGACGATGCTCCGGTCGACGTACGGCTCCGTCGCACGTTGAATACTTCATGTTACGTACCCTGAAGAATGCGCTCTCGAGCCCGCACCCTGTCTACGCGAATCGGTCTGGAAGGACGCGATTATCCTTTTACGGTCGACGCGAAACGAGGTTGACGTATACTGAATAAACCATTCCGGCGCGGAAATGAAAACGCTGAAGAAACGTCCTGTTGTCCGGATTGTCTTGACTTAAGCGTCGATCGATTAGAATGTAACGAGTATACAGAGTATTTCGTAGAGTTTATAAGAATGACGGAGAGACACATCTCGGAATCATATCCCTTCTTTTGAAAAGTTGAAATTGCAGCATAATTAGAGCGTTGATTAGCCTTGAAAATTAAAAAACCTCCTATAGAAATTAAGCTTCAATCCTGCAAATGTATGATAAAATCTTATTCTTTAGTTCTTTAGCTTTAAGAGGATTTTACTTTAAGAAGTTTAATACGAGACTTAATTAGCAGGATATTTAAACTTTATAATTAAAAAGTTGCACAGAGAAAGAGAGAGAGAAAGAGAGAGAGAGAGAGAGAGAAATAGCATCCGATCGATTCTTCGTTAAGCGGAAATCGCCTACATATTCATCAGAGAATAATACTCTCCAAGTTTGAAGCAAATTTTGCGAAACACTCAGTATATAACAATGGTTACTTGAAGCTGTTACATAGTAAACTCGATGCGATCATCGCGATTCTGTATACTCATTATTTTGTTCATTAATTGCTAACGCATTACTGTATCATAATTTTTACAGAAGAAATGGAATATTATAAAGACTTCAAATATTCCTAGAGAGTAATTTCTTTAATAAATTGCAGGCGATTTAAAATGTTAAATACTTATTTTTTCTTAAAGACCATAAAGACAAGAGAGAAATTTTATTATATCGTGTGTTTATGTAATAGAGACATGAGTAAGTTAACTAAAAATGTCGCTACTATGTCTACTGACAATGAGACAAAATCGGACAGAAGTAATGGCATTAAGAAGCCTGTAAAAGTTACACAATCCCCTGTCGCTTCTATATCTGATCTCACCAGGTCTGCGGTGACAATGAAGACAATCACGTTATAGCATTGCTGACTTTACCCTAACCAGATTCAGCACTCCTTTATTTAGAGAGCACGAATGCATTTCTTTCGATTTTTTATAAGGATTGAAGTTGACATTTTTTTGCTGTGATATATATATATATATATTGATATTACTGATATAATAATTATAGACATCTGTGCAAGATGTAAATCTGTCAGAAGTATGCACTAATTAAATAATAGCTGGCGTTAAAAAATCAGAATTATATAAATTTTTATTATTATAAAATTACTTTAAAAACGTACATAAAGGGGAGATAAATCCTCTTTTATATTGTTTGTTTTGTAGGATAATTTTATATTAATTTATCAAAAATTTATGTTCTCAATTTTTGAAAAGAGATTATCCACTAGAAATAGGGAGAAAGAAAGAGAAAGTTTTTGTAATTCTTTTTCCTCATTTTTATCGATAAAAATTATATTTAAACAAAAAAAAAATCACTAAAAATTATATAAAAACAAAAGATTAAATTCAATAAAAAAAGAAACCAAATCGAATTTTATTTCTCTTTTCTTTCTCTCTTTAAATGTCAATGTAGAAATATCAAACAGACCTTCTTTAGAGACAGAAAGAACAATATTGGTTTACGCTAAATAAAATACAGATATTTTAAGATAATATTGCGATAAAATGCCAAAAAGTGAAAATATTAATTATGGTTTTAAAGTTCTCGTATGATTCTCATCTCAGCATCTTGTCGAAGCTCTCACGACGAAATCAGCCGCGGTAGTTTCGGAGGCCGCGCAGCACGTGGTACGCCAGTTCAGTTTACGAGCACTTTGTGCAAATTGGTGGTAAAGTTAGCGTCTTAATATACATTGGCTAAACTGTTTACCGAAGTTTGTGAGCGGTGCTCGCGCTGCTTCGTCGGTCCACTATGCGCACCTATTCCAAAGTCCATAACTAATCCTGCAAAACCGTAGCGAAACTCTTCGCATAACTAATTAATCGGCAGACAAAGTCCAGCAATTGTTCGAATAACATCTTGTAATTATATTTGAAAAAAAGTATGAAGAAGCTTTTTATAGAACAGGTAATTGGATTATTTTTACTCAAATCAAATCGAGATCTATATAAAATACTATTCACTTAATGTTTATAAAATGCAGTAATATTATTTTATTTTCTACCCAGATAACATTTTACTACTAACTTTAATAAAATATTGCAAGTGCAATGTGTACTAGATTCTTTTAAATTTTTCAATATTTTATTATAAAGAAAACGAAACAAATCTTTAAGATAAAAAGTTGCAGAATTTATTTATTATTGTATAGTTTGATTTAATAATGATTTAATAATGATTTGATAAAAAACTAATTAACAACGAAATAGTCCTTGCTAAAGTTATTCTAAATACTATGAATGATCATCCGGGATCAATTTTTACACCAGCACAAAGCACCATGAATACACAGTACAGCCACATATTTTTTAAACAATGGCAGTCGGACATTTTACGAACAAAATAGGAAACGAATAGAAACGTTATAGCGCCTGCATTATTTTGTTTGGTTTGGTTGGGAATACCCACATGTATTTTTTTTTTAAATTCAGTACATACCATTACTTCTCTCTTTCCTGCAATATTTTTTGACAGAAATAATAAAAAAAATATACAATGGATTAGTTTAAATTACAGATACATATATAACTTTTCTCTTTTTTTATCAATCATGATATTACTCATGATATCATCCTGTGTTAAAAACTAATGATAAAAATAATTATTTACTTTTAATTCGCGCTTTTTACGTCAAAAAAATAATAAAATTTGATACAAATACAGAGAAAAATAAAATAATTTTATTAAAATTATATTAATTTATTATTAAAGAAATTATTATTAAAGATTGTCTCTAACTTTTTATATTATTGATACATTCTATAAAGTAATTTCAACTAAAAAAAAATGCAAATTTGCAATTGTCTATTTGATTGTCAAGAATCACTGTTCACTGCGATTAAACAGGCATCTATGTATATTAAAGAGTTAATGACGAGTCCTTAAATAGATATTCGAAACGTAGAATGGCTGAAAAATATCTACCCTACCCTTTATTATTTTGTAAATTTAAGCAGAGGTAGCTAATCGGAAAACGATATCCGATAACATGCTCTTGGTTAAATGTTATAAGCGTAAGTAATAATGATGGAAAGATATGCATGTTATTTGATTCCATTTGAAGTCGCCAGATATCTGTCCCTTATGTGGAAAAATAACAAGAATAACAGAATAAAAACAAATTAAAATAGTGAATTTTTTTTTCAAGAAAATTGATCAAGAACCAAAAGAAGTTTCGTAAATAAAATACATCTAAAATAATATTTCTTTTACAAATAAGTTAAAAAACTTACTATTTCTTATTTATGTATATAGAATATATATAAAGAAATGTATCAAAATTTAAATTATATGATGGAGAAAAACATTTGGATTTTATTTAATTTATAAATCATTATTTATGAAAAAAAAAAACACTACATTTAATCATAATTATTTTTAATTATATATATGAAAACTCTTTGTTATAATTCTGAAGAATTTTGTTTAATATAATATGCGTTCCGCCTACAATGATTTACACAATTATCCTACATTTAGTATTGTATGTAAGTATTATTGCGGATGTTCTAAATCCCATAAACTCGATTACTATGCTATAATCACTGTATCACTTCCAACGTCACGGTCGGAACGTGCAGAGCGATGAATTATCATGCGGAGGCGAAAGGCGCGGAGAAATGCATAAGATACCAACATTGATACCGCCGGGCCGCGATGGCTCCAGTCGTACCTGGCACATCGCAGGTCACGAACCGGTACCTACCTACCTATCTATCTACCTGGTTGAGAAACCGGGGTGGTGCTAAAAGGTTTGACGGGCGTAGAAGGAGGCCGCATCGCGTTTCGTAAATGGACCCCTCCGATCATTTTCCCGGCGAATAATACTATTTTCCATATTCCCTTCCTGATTCGGTTTTTATTTGTGCGCGCCACGATACATATACATGTGGATATACAGTAAACATAGCGCGTCACGATTGATCGATTCGCGTGCGCGAAACGCTCGCGTTGGAAATTACGCAAAACGATGCCGCGACAAGTACGAGAGAGTCAAAGAATAATAGGGACAGGAGAAGGTGGCCGCTTGTTTTTTCACACCACCCGTTGACAAAACGCACGTCTCAGTCTACCGACTGTAAACGATTTGTTTTGCACGAACAGCTTCCGGTCGGCCGTTATTTCGTCCAGCGATCCAGGAAGTATCATGTTATATTTGCCCGTTTACAGCTCGACCGCGATCGATCACGATTTGTGAGCTCTGTCATCGAACGCGTACGGAAGTTTTGCGTTTACGATGCTTTTCATTAGCGACGCGAGAATTCGCGATCGCCAGCCGGTTCATCAACGTGACGTATAAATATCTGATCAGAGCGTTATAGGGGTGCACAAAAGAGTTAGTCGGCAAAATATGAATTTTGTGCGAAACTAAACGGATTAGCGAGAACTATTCATCGTCAGTCATTGGCAGAGTAACATTGATCTTTGATATTTCCAATGCGACCATGGACGATAGCGTACTCGTATTGTATGTTCGATGCGTTGCAAACTGAGGTTTAGTCGAACCACAAAAATTGGCGTGTATATTTCAATTTGCAATCAGAAAATTGACACCAAACAATTTTTACCTATAATATAAAAAAATGTTTTTTTATTGTACTTGAAAGGTTTGGAAAAATTGATAACGTATCATCAATTAAAGCACACGTGTCTCGAAGGATTTTAAAAATAACGAGCTTTTAGATTACAAAGATATGTGTAGTTGAGAAAAAATTATCGCATTAATTATCGCATTTTTAAATTAAATTTTACTCGAATCTCAACATTACATATTTAATTTTATAAAATTACTTTATTTTAATTAGAAATTTATTTTGATTCAACTGTTATAAGTACAGATTTAAATTTTCCTATTTCTTGTTTCAACAAAATTTAACTTGACGTTAAATGATAGTCGTTGAATGACAATTATATTATATCAGTTGGTCAGACGAAAATGGCTATTTACATACTCTGAAATATGAGAGGAGATTGCTTCCATCTCGTTTCTTTCTTTAGCAGTCAGTTTTAGAAATTACGATATTAAAATCTTATCGCGCTGCAACGTCGAGCATCCACTTCGCGTCCTT
Organism: Anoplolepis gracilipes; assembly: GCF_047496725.1. Taxonomy (NCBI): domain Eukaryota; kingdom Metazoa; phylum Arthropoda; class Insecta; order Hymenoptera; family Formicidae; genus Anoplolepis; species Anoplolepis gracilipes. The sequence goes on along the minus strand of NC_132976.1, from coordinate 11,293,006 downwards.
CACGATGTTAAAACAAATTTTTAATTTTAGGAACACACTTCTCTTGATTACATAAGGACATTTTTTTGCACGCCATTTTTATAAGAAATACCTGGTGTAAGAAACTCTTCGAATTTGCCACGTTGAAATAAATGAAAGATGTCGGAATATGATCAAATATTGATATTAATAAAAGAGATATGTATATATGTCTATGCAAAAATTACATATGTTATACTTTATAAAAATATTTTTATTGAAATCCCATCGTATTTTTTATCTTTAAGGACCAAAAAGTATATTTCGTTTTTTCGTGTATCTGAATGTGATTGAGGAGCAAAACGAACCTCGGAACGTTACGGCATTTGAAAGGACAAGGGTTGGAAGTTACAAATGACTCTCAGTAGTTCGCGTAAGAAAGAGTCGGTAGGATGTAACCGGAGGGCGAAAGGCGAATTTACTTCGGAGATTAGGTAGATAGTACTTTCTTTGGGAGCGACCATTGGCAGGCAATCGATGCTTGTCCGAATGACATCATGAACGTCGAAAATATGTTTGACGAACTTAGAGAGATATAATCAAAGTCTTTTCAAACGCAAACTCTCGTAGCGCAATGCAGTTTTAAACATTTGTATAAATTTTCAGGATTATATTTGAATAATTACGCAAATCTCTCGATTATTTTTAGGAACGCTGCCATTCTCGCGCGAAATACTTGACACTTGTAATTGTTTATTTTACAAATTATTTTGACAAATATTGCCATTCGTAATAATTATCCTGGCGATCGAGACATTGATTGTTCTAAATGAGATATCAATCAAAGTAGCAAGCATAAAAAAATTGCATAAAAAATTTCACAAAAAAACATTCAAAGCTATAAATTAAAATTGAGTTCGTAGACTAATGAATATTGAATAGCATACATTAAATATATAAGAGGTTGTATCGAAAAAAATGTCTATGGCCCATATTCGTACCTCACAATTAGCATGCTAAATGGAATCGCATTCACATTTGACATTTAACGCTACATACGGTCGTTTGCTCGTGGGTTTTATCTAGAGCTGCATATGAGCACGGTCATATTTAGCGACGAGTATGTAACATGAACGTTCGTCCGTTATTCATAGGTCGTACGTTATATTCATGCTACATATGTAAAAAGGAATATCGAACGCGCAATTACTTATGGTCGTATCGAGTGGTTTGATCGTGCGAGAACACGCCGCGATTCCGCTACCAAACATTTATCCGATACGTTGATACTTATTTGATGCTCTTGCGAGAGAGAGAGAAAGAGAGAGATACTCTCTCGACGATATTAATATTGCCCGCAGCGTGTTATTGATATTTTTTCAACGATATGGTGTGTGTAAAGCGGCTTGGTTTATCTGAAAATAACAAGCAGATGTCGGTCTGAGAACCATCATTATCTCCGAGAGTTGGTAAGAGAAATGTTATGTATCCATCCGCGTTGAAAGAAGAGAGAGAGAGAGAGAGAGACTTGGTTCGCCAAGATCCAAAAAGAGCAGAGTTTTTTCTTTCTTTTTTTTTTTTTCGCGAAAGTTATCCCCGCGAGAAAAACCGCCCTTTCTACTTGCCAGCCTCGACCTACTCCGTGCATCCCTTCTGAATACAGGCCGGCTCGATATCGATCGAGTATCGAACAGCAAACGACGGCAACTTCGACGGCCGATTTGTTTGTCGGAAGCGCTCCGAGTTTTCCAGGGAAGTTTTCCTTTCCCTCCTTCGTCCCGGGAACACCGACATAGGCGGAGTCGACTTACGTGTTGTCGAATAACCGGATCGACCCTCGCCGCGTGTCCGTTCGCGAGCTACTTAAGTTCCTCGCCCTCTATCTCGCCCTTCTCGGATCATTATTCAGCCCCGGGGCGACCGACGAGCGAAATCGCATGAGTCACGGAGGAACACGACGGTGAAATTGAAGCGGTCGAAAACACCTTGATTAAGTTGGTGACATTGCAACAAAATAGCTTCCCTTCTCCCTCTTATACTAGGATTAGGATATTAACTCTGAATAAGTAACGTGGTAAAATGTAATGGACTTTGCGGCGCCGATTTTAACTTTAGTATGACATTCACATGACATCATTAATCTTTTCGACTATTAATGAGAGAGAGAGAGAGAGAGAGAGAGAGAGAGAGAGAGAGAGAGAGAGAGAGAGACAGAGAGAGAAAGAGAGAGAGACAGAGAGAGAAAGAGAGAGAGAGAGAGCGAGAGAGAGACAAGATTTGATATTCCAGTTTTATAACAGAAACTTTATATTATATTAATATATTTTTATACGACAAAGAGATATATTTTTTTAAAAATAACCTGAACTACATTTTCCACACCTACATACATATATTTTCGCAATGAGAATGCATTAATTTAAAATGTGCGTCAACGATGTCACGGACCGCAATTTTACCGTAAATGAGCCGCGAGCGTAAATTGTTTTACCGCATATACAAGTAATAGAATCCGACTTTGTAACTCTCGCGCAGGGGACGCGCGCGGCGCGGCCTTTAATCAACTCGGGGGAAAAAAAAAAAAAAATAAAATCTCGATGGAGAGCGGGAGTTCTCGAAGCGGGGCGCGCGCTTCGTTCTCGTTTATCTTCGAAAAAGGGAGCTCGGGACAAGCGAGGAACGGAGAAACGAAACGAAATAAAAAGGGTGCGCACGCCCACGCGCGCGTACACGCACACGCACACGCGCACGCACACGCACACGCGCATACACACAATGCGAGTGGTATGTAGGACGGGGGTTGTGGAAACTCGATGCCCCGGGTTCGAAAATGAATTTAAGCACACCGAAGCCCGTGTTACCGAAGTATCCGGTTCTGTGAACTTTGGTGATAAGTTTCATGAAGTGCACTCCGGATGGCGTACGTGGATGCACGTTTGCGCACTCGAAACGCGTATCGTATTGCAACGCGAATCGGAAACAAATTCAAGTGGGAATCACCGTTTCGGCTCGTTGCATTCGATTCGATGTCGCGATCGATTGAGATAACTTCTAGCTTTCACGCGCAGATTCGCAGTTTAGTCTCATAGTATACGATAGTTCAGAATACATGGATTGTAGAGTTTTGTAATATGATAAATTGACCGAAAAGAGAGTGTACTCACTTCGAAACGAATCGTTCACTTTTTCCGATTCAAAACTTGAGCTTCTTTATAAATCGTATTATTTGTCACGAATATTTCCCTCATATTTTAGATATTTCGATTTATAGACTAGGAGAGAGAGAGAGAGAGAGAGAGAGAGAGAGAGAGAGAGAGGGAGGGAGGGAGAGAGAGATTTTTAAATATATAAATTCCTAGACACTTATTTCTTTTTCTCCTTAAGATTTTTAAAATCAAAGCCATTACAAAGTATATAGGACAGTTATTATAGATGTTATATATACGTTATAAATATCTCTATAATGAGAAAAAGAGTAACAAACGATTTAAATTTCCTCTTTATATAAAAATATTTAGCGATTGTCTCAAATTATTGCGGTGAAATATTTATCTAAATTTTAACAAGGCGAATTAAAACTATAACTATAAATCGCAATAGTTGTCCTAGCTAGCTCTGATGGTTCTCTTCTTAATGCAAATATTTAACGATGACAGTTTTTTACTCTGCGTCCCCGGGGATTACCGTAAAATGTAAAGGCAAACCGGAAAATGTTGCAAAGCGAAATCCAATGGAAAACGCAGGATAAAATCAACAGATGAATTGCAAATAGAGATTGTAAAGTTTACCGAGCGGCGTTATTGGCAACAGCAGCGAATATTTTCTTTTTTTTTTTTTTTTGGTGCGCTTCTTACAATATTTTCGACAAAAATAAAAACCTAAAAATATTCTCTTGAAAGAACAAAAACGAAAATATTTATGCATGAGCAAATGTGATGTATCAATTTATCATTTCGGTGTTACGATTTATTCTTATATTTGCGCAACGCAATTTTGTTCGTATTGCGTTTATTGCAAAGAGTCAGCTGTATTTCCTTCTCGACAATGCTTATTAATAATAATCATTAGCGTGGAAAAATAAGTATTTTCAGTACGTTATTTTGGCTATCTCTTTATTGCACGTAATTGCTCGCATCGGAAATTCGAGCCGACTGCACATCCACAGTTGTTATTTTACAATGTAATATCAATGAAGCGGATTATGACAATAATAATTTAAACGCGCGATAATTGATAAATATTATGTGTTTTTTTTTTAACTTATATTTTCTGAACGAAATGATATTTCAAACAAGTTGGTAGACTTTGTCGGCAAGACACAGAAAATCAGGTGTAAAATGTGGTTCATAAAGATGTCCCCTCTTGTCCCACTTTTATGCGTCCTCTTTAAAGTAGTTGGTCAAACAGAAAGGCTGGAGCGAGTGTCATACACACACACACACACACACACGCGTATACAAACATACACACACATCGAGTACGAATCGAGTAGAAGGGTGCCGAGAAAATGACACGGCCTTGCCTCGGAGGGGAGGGACTCGCGATATAAAGGGCGAGGGCAGTAAGACAGCAATCTACAGCTCGGTCCACCGAGAGCTGTAACACCGGTGGAATCGAACTTGTAATAAGGTACGTCTCGCCCACTCACCAGAACTCGATTGCTCTCCGGAGGACGCCGCCGACTCCTGTCTACCCTTCGCTTCCTTCTCCTCTTCTCCTCTTCGATAACCTTTTTCGTACCACGTATTTTCCGAGCTCACGTAAAGGGAAGAAGTTTTGGCAAGTTACAAGGCCAATTCGCGTTATATTCTTCCGTTATCTGCCTTAAGGTTACATCGACGTGTCTTGAGAATTTCAATCTGCGTGCGAACTAAAATTCTCTCGTTCCCGGCGAAATTATTCTCGGTTTGGAACAGAGTGCTGATTTCACTTGTCAAAAGTAAATTGATAACCAGGAAATGTACTTACTTACATACGAAAAGTAGAGAGAGATATTTTGAAAAGATTTAATATGGGCAAATAAATCAATAATTCCAATTTGAAAAGTATCGTAACTACATAACTATAAATTAAAAAAAAAAATAGTTGCATAATTTTTACCTTTAAAAGCTTTTAACATTTTTATTATTTATATATTACGATAACAAAATAATTCAATAAGTATAAAATATATAAATTAGAGTTATAATATTTTTTTTAAATACGTTTATAAAATAAGATTATAATAATTGTAACTAGAAATGCCGAAACGCAATAATTTTCAATATAATACTATTAGTCTTTTAATAATATAAATTACATTATATATTGTTATTTATTCTGACACATGTTTATTGTCTCTGAGAAAATATCTCTTTTTATTTAAAAAAAAAGGTATAATATAAAAAATTATTGGAGAAGAGATATACGTATTTATTGTACGTAAAATCAGCTCGCACGTAAACGACGGTAGAATAATAAGCATTTCCTATAATATTCTCTCGTGCACGACGTTACTGGTAATGCACTGCGTACGATAATTATATTAATTTATATCGAATCAATATTAAATACATCCGGGCAATGTATTTTTAATGAAGTAAATACGTGGATGCATAATGCGTCGAGCGCTGAATATTACATATCGCAGGAAATAGATACTCGCAATGCAATGATACACACGAAACCCGCAAAACTGCATTGCGACTCGCGATAATTATTCGAGATAATGAGGGAAATACACGATTGCCTGTTTGCAAAGATTCCCGCGCAAAATAAAAAAAAAAAGAGTACCGTTATCGCACATATTTCAATTACTAAAATAATTACTGTTTTTATTGAAAGAAAAATAATTTTATTTATACTTTGGTTTAAGCATTATTATTAAAAAAATGTCGTTATTACAGTAGTAAAGAAAGTTTACAAACTGTTGATTGAAACAGATGGAAATAAAAATATAGAGAGATGTTTACAGAGAAAAATGCTAACAAAGTTGGGAAAAGTAAATTTTTCATATACATTGTTACTGGAGTAAAAATTTTATGTTCTTGATCGAAAGCATTATCACTGATACGGGAAGCATCACAAACATCGACAGACTCATGTCACACTGATTCAACCGCTAAGGGTACATCAGTATAACAGCCGCAACAAAGGCTGCAGCATTAAGGAATAATGAAAGGATGTACTTTACATGTACTTTATGAGAAGAGAGGGTGGAAAAGAATAAGCAACGATGGCTCTTCCAGTGGCGGTCTTGTCTTACGCCGTGACGCTTCTTGCGTTTTCATTAAAAGCCCACCCGTCCCCTCGTTTTGTCCGTCAACCCCCTCGTAAAAGGCATATCACCTCTCGAAAAATAAAAGTCGCAACAAATGTCAGCTAAGACACCCGATTCCCTTGGCATTTTTCAGCGACTTCCTCGCCGCAGCACCATGATCGTTACACGAAATTCATTAAAATTTTATTGTACTGTCTGACGAGAAAATAAAATGAGAACGTGACGACTGTTACTGCTGCGTGTTATTTTAAAACATTGACATATTATTTAGTAATCAAGCTTTTCAGATGTCAAATTAACCAACTTCACTTTTTTGTAGATTTCTTAATTTTATTACCAAAATATATATGATGAGAAGAGAGAGAAAAAAAGAGAAGAAGAAGAAGAAAAGAGAGAGAGAGAGAGAGGAGAGAGAGAGAGAGAGAGAGAGAGAGAGAGTATATTGATACTAAAATAAATAAATTTACAAAAAATAGAGTCAACTAGTTTGTCTTCTATCGTTAAACAGAAAATAAATTAAATTAATTATTATGCCTAAATATAACGTTGTTTATATTTTTAATTTAATTTTGGTGTTTCATAAATTTATCTTTTTCATGTTTAAAGCAGAAAAACATATTTCAAATTATATGGAACAATGAAATTAATTTTTATCAGTGTAAACTTGGATACACACATACACAGAGAATCTCTCCTATTATCTTTATACAATTTGCTCTATTTTACTTTGTAGGTGTTACTATTTATATTTGTTTGTATTTTTTGTTTGGTGTTGTCAAATTTAATTTTTAGAACATTTAAAACGATGATTTATATCTTACACAAAATATAGTCATAAAATATAAAACGTCTATTTATCAATGACTAAACGTCTATTAAAAATGATTACGCAAACGTCACGAAAAGAATATCGCGATTCTAACAGGTATAGATTATCGATAGTTAGTGGACTGCGAAAGAGCGAGAAGGAAAGAACAAGTAAAGGAGGTAAAGGTAATCCTCTATTGTTTCTCTTGTCTCATAAATCCTACTAGCTCTTCCTACGCCTCTTCGGGGCTCCGCTCGCCTTTTGGCCATATATAGAGCCATCTACCCCCGCCTCTCTCGGCCACCCCTTCTCAGCAACATGCTCCGTAAATCTCTGACCAGCTGTGCTTTACGACACGTACTAGTCCTCATAAGGATACAAAGGATTTTATTCGTCATTCAACTAGCGTTCCTGGAAATCGCTTAAAAATCAATCACTGCTCAGCCTCCTTTGATGAGCAAATTTTATCTTTACACAAAATCCATCAATTTGTAACATTGTTAACATTAATTTTTTATTTTAAAAATGACTGACTCTCTTTAATTGATGCAGAGATTATTTCATATTATATTCCTAAATCTATATATTTATATTTTTACTTCTAATACGGTTTAAAGTAGAAATTTTAGATTGGGCTATTAATCACGTCAATCAAAGTTTCGTTAATAATTTATGATGATGTGCACGCGCGATTATGTCATACAATAATATATTATAGCCCCGTAATTAATTTTAATTGTATATACAGTTAATAATTTATTTATTTATAGTACAATAACATAGAATATGTATTATATGAACCTATACATCGTCGTGAATTTATCAGACGTATAGAATTATTTTGAGAAAAAAATTTAGATTCACAACTTTAATTTTTAATTTACGAAAAAAAAGAGAGACTTCAACTGTAAAAGATTTTATATTGAAAACAAATATTATTTTATGCTACATAGTTATCTGGATTCTATCCACAGGGATATTAGACGTTTATTGTTAATACGAAAGTTTATTATTCTATTGTCGGCTAATTATCGTCACTGGCACAGATGAGCGTATTTATTTTATATATGCTAGCATGTGCGCGTGTGCGCGCATATGTACATATATGTGTATGCGTTGTAACAAACAACACACACACACACACACACACATTTAAATTAAGTGAAATAATATAATTAATAAAATAATTTAATAAAAGAATAATATCTGAAATAAATAAAAAAAACTATATTTTAATTAGGTTAACTTAATAAGATAAAGTTTTAAATTATATGTATACATTAAATTGAAGTAATTTTTTTTGTGATGAAAATCATTCTTTCTTTTTATGTTCCAGATCGAGGATGCTATGCTGATGTTCGACAAGCAAACTAATAGGCATAGAGGTGAGTACAGTTATTATGTTGTTTTTTGAAGTTATATTGTTTTTTGAAAATATTGCGGGGACTTATTACAACTTTGTTGCATACAAACGTGCCGAAAATTTATACGAAACTATCCTATTTAACGAGTCAATAATGTTCGCCAGTGAGGTAATTAACGACTCGAGTTGAAAGGCTGTAATTAGTAATCATGGTAAAGCCACGATAAATACGAGGAAAGATAAATAATACAAAATTCGGAATATGCTACGTACGCAAATTGTGCCGGTATTTTGTGAATTTACGGTTCACGGATTGATAGTTACGGAGGAGAAAATTATCACAAAACACATTGGAATTGGCTCAGCATAAAAAGAGGATATTATGAAAAAGATTACCCCGTTTGAAACTGTAAGAGATTAAATATTGTGTGATTTAGAATTTTTATACAACATTTATAAATATTTCCTACATTTACAAGATAATGTTAAACATTGTATTTTATTGTTAGGCTTTTTTACAGTAATTTTCTTTTGATGCTTTACATAGAAAATATACAGTCTGATTAATGAACATTTTGGCAACTTGCTAATAATATACATATAATAAAACTCTTTTATAGATAAATCAATAAGAAATGTAAAAATAAAAAAAATTCTTTGCAATTAGATTAATTTTTAATAATTTGTAAGATAAATATTACAAATTTATTAGCCATATGCTAATGTCTATTCATTTAAAATAATTTTGTCATAATAATATAAATTTATAAGTATCAAAGAATTTTCAATGCTTACGGTAAAAAATATATACTTTATCACTTCTTATTTTTCTCTATCGTTACTTCACACTCTTTATGTTTTTGCTGTAACTTGATATATTGTAGAATTAGAAAGTCATCGTGATTAAAAGCCCTCGATCCCTCGACAAGGCGTGCGCGACCAAGAAATTTTTACTAGCAGTACTTTGCTAGCCATAACGACGAGAAGGATGAAAAACGGGATGAAAACGTTATTGAGATCGCGCGAGGAGCGCATGCCCAATTGAAAATCGACTGAGCAGAGAGAAGGACGGAGGAGATCGAGAGGTCGCGATGAATGAAATATCGCGCGGCTACGATAATATATAGGGCAGGTCTCTCGACTCTCTCAGCCTTCCTCTCTTCCGCTCCGCTCGTCGGGAGCATACACATATATATAATATATATATATATATATATATATAGCGATGCCTTGCGATCTCTGGATCCATTCACATCGCTGCTTCAATAGAGTCGATAATCGTCAGCGATCGCGGTATCCCACCCCTTCGATAATCGGGAAAGTCCCTCTATCTTTTTTATCGATACCCACCACCTTTTCTATAGCTCTCGATCTTAGAGCGAAGGCGAGTGCCTGCGCTCGGGCCTCTTCGATGATAGATTCTAATATCGCTTATGAAAAATAGGGGCAAATGGGATATGAGAGCTGGCCCTCCCTTCGGTGCCACGGAGGGTTTCTTCCATCCTATGAGAGTCGTTGGAAGTGGTTGGAAGGGACAGAGACGCTTCGAATGTGCGTCGCACATCGCACAACGAACGAATGACGCGAAGGATGGTAGGAGTAACTGAAATAGCGACGCGCTCGGGATGACGATGGTGGATGGAGAAAGAAGGATGAATGGAAGTGGAAGTGAGATAGGGGGCTCTTTCAAAGCCCGTAATCTCTCTCGTGATGACATCCAATACCGTCCTCTCGTACGACGAGAGTCTGCGAACCTCAAACCTCGCGCTCGGCTGTTGCTGCTGCGCTGCTGCTCGCCGGCAGATTCCGCGATATGGCACTTCCACGCCGGGTCCCTGACCCCTAAGGGGATCATTCTCGGATTCTCCCGTAGACATACCGTGAGAATTTCAGACGAAATACGCGCGGAAGCGACGAGGATATTTATTACGCCGCATTTGATATTTCTCGTTCGGGCTAGCTACGCGTTCGTCGATCGGAAAACTTACACACGTATAAATCTTTACGTTCCTTCAAACATTTTGGAAATGCTTTCCTCCTAGGTATGTCTGCCATTTTCTATTTCGAATAATAAATTTTATTAACGTAAAGTTATGTTTGTAACTTTTTTGTTTGTTTTATTATAGCCTTATTTTAAAAATTACATAAAACGTATACTCTTGTTTTATAAACCCGATAATATAATTGAAATTAATGCACGATAAATTTTTCAATTTTTATTAATTTTTAAATAAATAATTATAATTTGTTTTTTTTTAACGTTACGCAACTTTATCGTTTTAGATTTTGTTCTGTTAAAAGCTATTATGTATAATTGTTTTTTGATTACCTTTGATTACGTATTTTAAAATAAATTTCTTCGATATCTTTTTCAAATTGTTTTAAATATTAAATTACAGCTCTATAGATAAATTATAAATTAATTAATTTAATTTTAATAATTAATATAGTAATTGATTTTAACAATAAATTTTAATAATTAACATAGTATTTTTCAAGAACCTTCTATTATAAAACTTTCTATTCTGCCTTTTTCTGAAAAAAATCTATTATATAGCTGTTTGCAGTCTTCTTAGCTCTAGAATCAATTGAATGCGATTGAATAATAAAAACGCATTTTTAATAATATTGATGCTAATTCTTCTAATGGCAATACAGTCTTAAACTTCTTTTTCTGTGATCGTAACATTTCTTTTAAACACGTCCGCTTTCGATCTACGTTCGATTGACATTACACGTCTTCTCGAGCACTGCCTTCGAATTATAAAGAGATCTTCAGACAATCTTCCGGGAGAGGTCTCTTTATGCCCAAATCCCCGAAGAGGCAGTCGGCTGCCTGTCGCGTCCTATCCTTCCTCGCTCTACACTATAGACGGAGGAAAGAAGACTCCGCCGAGAACTGCTCGGCAAACGTTTCCGGACAATTTCGAGTCCCGATGGCTCCCGCAGCGAGCTATGATTTCCACGTGGATGGGCAGGCTGCGATTGCAGCAAAGCGAGCTTTTCCTCCCTCCTCCCATTTTCTCTCTCCCACCTTTCTATCCCTCTTTTCTCTCCTTGTCAGCATCCTTACCGCGACGAAGAGAAGCGCGTCTATAGCTCGGAGCACGATTATCCAAGCTTCGCTGGCCAAAGGATTTTCCCTCCGCGAGCTTCCCCGCTTTCCCCTCCCCCCATCCCCGCGCAGAGTCTATGTTTGTGTGGGATGATAAGGAGGAGTGAGAGCTCATAGAGTGTGTGTTCGTACACGTGGTCTGCACATGTGAACTCGTCTTCCTTGCACGATGGTAGATGTACAGCGGGAATGCTCTCATAAGTTGCGACCACATTACTCTTGGAGAGTGTGCGTTCTTAGGGTAGGTTTGACGTGTGTGTGTGTGTGTGTGTGTTTCATGACGTGTATGTGTTATACAGTGACCTGTGTGTTCTTACTTGTCCGACGACAACTCGGTCCTCCCGGTGACCGTGCTCCAAAAGGAGGACTTGGCCTAGCCATGTATGAACACATGTCAAAGGGACAGCTCCACTGTCGATCGTTTATTGGATCGTATGCTCGCGTGCGCTTTGACGGTGGATTACCCGCGTTTGGCCTAGCGTCGTTTAAACGTCTCCGCCGGACATCGCTTATGGAAATCGGAATGTCTTCCACGAAGTAAAAGTAGAGGGAAGACTCGAAACATGTCGAGAAAGACTGTCTTTCCGTGGAGAAACGGTCGATTGATCGTACGATTACCATCAACTTATCCATCGGTTAATCCCATAGCTGACTTTAACTCACAGAAGATTTGATGAACCCTCGATTATTTTCAGATAGAAATTAACATTTTCTAAAAATATAGATGTAATATATAGATGCGATATTTTCATTAATTAACCGGAAAAGTATATTAAACGTTTACAAATGAAATTTATTAAATTTACGTTTGTAGAACTCGCTTTTCTATCGATGAACGTTAAAAGTCAACTTTCTCAATATTTCTCTCGCAATCAGCAACCTTGTAACTAACGAGCCGTTTTTCTGATTTCCCGTCGAATTAACATAAGAATTGCGACTAACCCTGATTACATATTGGCATTATCTTTGATAAAATAAGAAAAAGAGAGAGAGAGAGAGAGAGAGAGAGAGAGAGAAACAGAGAAACAACGAGCGAGTCTCGCATCATCGTGATCCAAAGTTAGCCAAGTCCGCAATCTGCCGTCTCTGACGGCGTGCTCGGATAGATGCAATTACCCTAGCCACGTTTCCTCTCGAGCGAACGAGGAGAATTTCCGGGTGAAGTCTCAAGAGCGGCAAGTTCGCCAGTCAGCTAGCCGAGGCGGATGTGTGTTATGCCAGTTTGATGTAATCCGGCATCAGACGGCGCCCGGAACTCAGCGCGAGGTTCTCTCCTCCTCTTTCCCTATCTCTTTCCCTATGTGCTTCTGTTCGCGCTCGCGAATCTCGCGTTTCTCGAGAGCACGAAGCGATTCGCGTGACACGCGCGGCGAATCTGACCAACTTGCAGGTGCGTATGAATCCGTTCCGACTCCGCTTCGAATAGTTGCTCCGCTTCCGCGGAAAGTTCCACGCCGGTCCGAGATAGTTTCCCCGCCGTCGTTTCTGGCGTGTCTCCGTTCTCGCTTATGGAGAGTGCAGAATACGTAGGGGAACTTGCAAGATCACGGCGCGCCATTCACGAGTCTTCAGAGACGACCATTCGTGCGGAAAAGCTGAATTGATCTCGATGAAAGTTCTGTCGCTTGCTGATTAGAGGAGCACAAAACCGCGCACGTAATAACGCGCGTGCCTAATCCTTGATGTATTGAATTACAATTTGAATTAGAATTTCCCCGTAATGAATATTTATCACGAAGCGATCGACTTTGTATTATTACAATCTAACGGTTAACTGATATTTTGCATATTTATTATTGATTAAGAAAATTATTAGTATATATTTACATAATGCTATTCGAATAAAACGATGTCAAATCCTTTTGAAATTTATAAAGAAATTTTTTATTAATTATTGTTCTTTTTAAGTTGCAATGAACGTAATTTTCTGCAAATTGAGAGCGTTATTCAATTAAAGATGATGTATATTCATCAAGTAGTATGAATAAATTTTAATATTAATAGCTTGTACGTTAAACAATTTATCCTTTAATGAATTTTTTAATGAGTGTTTTTGTCTTAATGATTTCTATTTAATCGTGAGATGCGCGTGAAGTTAATATTTAATTTTGAAAAGAACATGGCCGCGACTCTTTCGGAAAATATCTCGACGAGAGAATTTTTTTCTTCTCGAACGGATCTCAGTCGAGTGAAGAAACTCCGACGGCGTCTTTTGGGAACGGGTAGCAATGGCGTCCGGGTATCTTCTTCGCTTGCCGACGGCATATCGGAAGGTTTCGCGCGTCGTTGCGAGTTTCGAAAAGTTCTTTGGAGGAAAACTCATCCAGCCGCGGCCTGGAAACTTCTGAACGATGGATGGTTCGGGGAAGTTACGTAAAGGATCACAAACGCGCGCGCGGTAGAACGTCGAGTACACTTGAATGTGCCATCGGTTTTGGCCGACCCGGTTTTATCAGGTCTTTCTCATCCTGGGATTACTGAAAACGATCGCTTGCCACGAATTCAGTACTCTTCCTCGTCATTGATTGCCAGATCTGATCGTTAAGTATAAGGTGTATCGTGCATCTCACTCGTTCCGTTCTATTTCTACTGCCGATGTATGTATATCGTTATATACAACTCTCTACATGTATATCTAGAATATTACTATATATGTGTAACCTACTATTATATTACGTTTGAAAATATTTCACTTTATAAAATTTTACAGCTACCTATAAAACTCTATTTTCTGTTTACCTCGTTGCGTGTTTCACTTCTATTCGCATGCAAGTTTATAACTATCATTATTTCTTATACGTCATACATAAATATATTATCTGCTTATATTATCTACCGCATTATTATTTTATACTTAAATTTATTTTAATGTATGAAATTTTATAATAGTTTAATTTTTATTATCAACATATTCCTATTTTTTATGCTTGTCTACAATATATATATATATATATATATATAATCTACTTATTGATTATTATTAATATTTCTTCTTTCTCATCGATATTATTGCATATGATTTTTCTTTTTTATTCATGTATAATATCATGACACCTTTATGACACTTTACCATCGTGGATTGTTCAACCAGTCGCATTACAGTCAGGAACACGCTCTCGACGGCTGGTGACTACAACATCGCTATACATAGCGGAAGGGTTAAGATCACGGTTGCTGATCTTTATCGAGAAGATGGCGAGCGATTTTCCGGTACGGTTCCGTCGCGGCGCGTAAAATTCTCCGGGCAAATCTCGGTATAAAAGGAAACTGGAATCCGGAGGATAGGAAGAGACGTTCTATCCATTCCATTATAGGAATCTCGGGGTGCGGCGGTATCGACACGCTCCAATTGTCACCTGCATTACGACGCTACACTCCAAGTGGAGAATCCTTCGCGGCAGCAACGGTTGGCGGAGACTCTAAAATATTGAAACGCGCACGTTGTTCCCGGTACTTTGCTTTCGTTCTTAACTGCACTTCATCTTCGCTCGTGCTCTTTCGCCACGTCTTTCCTTCTTCCTTCATTCAGACTTCGCCAACTTAAACAACCGCATCTCGCGCTGGCGGTTGCGAAGAAATTTTCACCTATTTCGACATTTCGTTATATTTGCCAGTTTTTATTCTTGAATGCATTTTCGATCTTTCCTTCGCGTTTGTGAATGGAATTTTTCTACAGGTTTCAAATAAAATGATACTTGTGCCTCTAATATATTTTTAAAAATCTTAGAGGCAGAATATATTATTATACATACAACAGCAAAAATATATATATATATATATATAAATATTTTTTTTTTATATTTTGAATTTTCTCATTTTATTTTTTTTAAATTAAAGCATTTTTTAAATATCTTCTTTTCTTTACTTAATTTTTCAAGATATGTCATTTTTTAACTAAAAACAGTTTATGATTTGCAGCTATATAGTTTATATATAATATATTGTTTAGTTTATATTGTATAATGTTAAAGTAAAATTAAAATAAAATAGAATAGATAAGACATATATTTTGTCCCGAAACTACATGATAGTATCAGATTACAATAAATATTCAATGATTATGAAGAATTGATACTACTTTCTCTAGTATATTTTCAGATCTTTAATTAAACATATTAGTCGTTTTCTATCACGTTGCAAATACTCATCCTAATGATTAATGATAATATTTTCAACAACTATCTGAAATCTTTTATACACAATTCTAATTTTTATTTTTCTCTATATTTACTTTTATCAATCTCTTATTTAGAGAAATCAATTTTGCGCTCGATTGAACGTATCGATATGGTATTCAGTGGTTTTCGTTTTTTTTTTTTAATTTTCTTATTTTTCTTCCATGTAACGTATAGAGTCAATTTCGAACGCGGTGCACAATGGTCTCATATAGGCATACATACTTATTATCGAATCTGCTTCGTCTCACGGATAATCCCGGATTCCATGGGCAAGAAAGTGCTTTTCGTCCCGCGCTCGTTTGCCGCCATTCTGTCGGCGTTTTCCTTCTACTTTCTTTCCTATCGCTCGTACAGATCCAGCTTGTGCGAGCGATTGAACTGGGCCTTGCGATTTTATGGATCCGTTTTGAATCGAGAATCGACTTCCGCTGATGCGCTGCAAAAGCCGAAGAGAGGAAACAGGATCCCAATAGTAGAGAATGAAAAGATTTAAAGAAACATCTAAAAAAATCCTTTCAACTTTCAACTTTTAATGTTGAGAAAATACTTGATAAACTAAATTTTTAATTAACATTCTGTTGAAATAAAGTTCACTTGAAAATAAACAGGATGCTGTTGTCTGTCTGTCTGCATCTCTAAACTTTAATTTGGCCGAATTCTCTGCCTCGACATTTGTCAAAGAACAACATCACGAAGTTTGAGACAATTCCAACGAAAGGTCCTTCATATACAAACCATTTGTCAAGGCAAGACTCCTTATCGCGCAAGACTTCGTAAAGATAAGAATGCGAATGGTAATTGCGCGTTAAGAAGAAGGTAAATTCATCTTTTGGGACGGAAAATCGCGATATCTCGAAACTATAAGAAAAGGAGATGGATGAGTAGATCGGTTCATCATCCAAGCATGAAATACGCAAAATGTCTCGTGCGTTTTTCATTGCTTTTTTACGCTTATTTTCCTTTCTTTTTTATTTGCGTACGCTGGTCTGCAAAATGCTAATGCTCATCAGAGACAACTTGACCTCTTCGATTCGTTCGCGCTTCGACGAGTTTAATCTTTTTCGCTTGGGTGTTCCTATCCTTTCAACCTCGTACGCTTCCGTCTCTCATTCTCCGTCATCGGAGATTCTTTCGTTCGTAGGAAAGAATTTAAAATTCAAACGTAAGTGGCTCTCTTTCGAGTCGTCGTCGTCGACATTGACGTCGACGCCATCGTTCCGCATCACGCGCGTCTCTTCCCTCTTCTGTCTCTCTCTCTCTCTTCTCTTCTCTTCTCTTCTCTTCTCTTCTCTTCTCTTCTCTTGCAACCTTGTACACCCTCGAGGCGCGGTCGTTCCAGATGCATGAATTTCGAGCTGTAACTCCCTGGCGTAGCTTGCACGAAGCGAGCGCTCGAACGAGGAGAATGATCGACGGGCGAAACGCGGTTGTACATTACCAAAGTGGATAGAAATGCGCTTGTAATAGGAGGAGAGAGTCGAGGTATATTATCTGTAATTTTAAAGTAATACATTCTACACATGCTCTTTTGTATATTAATTTTCAAACGTTGTACCGTTGCGGATTACTGCAATTCACTTTCGAAGAATAAGAAAGTAAAATGATATATTGATATCTTTTACTTGTCTTTGATATACGATATATATTAAATATTTGCGTGATTAGCTCCAAAATTTGAAAGGTATATAATAAATATTTTTAGCAAAATAAAAATGTTTCAATAAAAATTATATTGCAGTAATATTGTACTAACAACCTTTTGGTTTCAATAGATTTTAGTAATTTATGGAAATAAATAATTAAAGAAATAAAGAGAGAGAGAGAGAGAGAGAGAGAGAGAGAGAGAGAGAGAGAGAGAGAGAAGTAGAGAAAGAGAGAGTAAGAGAAATGTCGTACAAACATCGCATTCCAGATCCGGGTTGCTGGATGCGTCTCTCGTCAAGTTTGAGTTACGAAACAATGAATATTCATTAATCTCCGGGACACCGCGGTTGCGAGAGCGCGAGTGCGCTTCCGGCGCAGCAACATCGGGATTTCCGCGCGTCGACAGAGGCGTCGTTATTGGGAATGTCGTTCGCGTTTGCATCCTCCTTCCTCTTCTTCATTCTAACGTTTCTCCAATAGCTAATTTAAGAGCTGCAAGTAATACTCGCGGCTCCGGAATAAATCTCTGATGATTCGCAATATCCGCGAGAGTGATCGATAAAGGAAAAAATATTTCCCAACATTTAGCGGGAAATTATACAAGTCCGATTTAATTATTAAATTAATTAATTAACTACACATTTAATAATTATGATGTTTATAAGAAGTATTTTCATGCAACCATTGAATAGTTACAATGAGATTGTACATACGTGCTTATTATCATATGTTTTGAAAGAATTGTATCGTAGTTGATATAAAAGCTTTTTCATCTTTTGTTATTTAGCTGCTTTTTCTTTGAGCCCAGTTTTTTGGTGCATTGTTTCGAGTGTAATCATTCAAATAAAAAAAAACTTCACAAAAATATTTGTATTGCAATGAAGTCACTAGACTGGAAAGATAAATATATGAATATTAAGAAACATGAAAGGTGCGAAATATTTGAAATATCTGTCCGTCTAAGCTGAAAAACATCGTCGCATTATTCTGTAATATTCTTCTATATACAGGACTCGCGATGACGCGAGTGGTTTACCCGCCGTATACTAAAACGCGTTCCATAAATTTAAATAACATCACCGATGCACTCGACAAAATGCGGTTTGCTTGAGAAGAGCAAAACAATATAACGACCAAAGATGGTGCTGCGATAAAAATTGAACATTTTATGTGTAAAAATCAAACAAGGGTTAGGTCCTTCGTCTTGTCCTTCCCCTCTCTCTTTATCTCATATCGTCGCTGATAACGTATTGATGAAGAAAATTTATAAACTCTCTTGCGTTCTATTTAGTATCTTGATGATGTATTTGATCGCATTCCAGAATTAAACGCCTCATTCTGTCAAACCTCTAAATGACTCTAATTCTTTCTATTCTTCTGTTCTAAAAATAAATTGCACGCGGTCATGTCAAATGCAACGCGTTTAATACCGTGAAAAAGTCGAGATGCAGGTTGATAATGATTACGCAAAATAACTCAGAATTGTGCATTTTTTATTATAAATTTGATAAATATAAAGGGGAGTAACAAATTCTTTTATAGTTGTGTTAGATGATTGACATGTAAAACTGTATATCATAAATTTCGAAAAAATCTAAAACTCTTCATGGAAATACCATTTTGAAAATAAATTTTTATTATTGCAATAAATTCCATACATTGTTATTGAATTTAATATAATATTTTTACCATTTCTGTCGGAATATATATCCTACATTTAATTTTCAAGTTTTTACAATTTTTCAATAAAACTTGTAAATAATATAGTTTATAAACAGTTTTATTTTTATAGTTTATAAATATAATTTTAAGTTAACAATATATTAAAAGAAAGTGGTTTAATACTTGAAAGAATGCAATTATTATTAATTCTTCGACGCATATAATATAATTCTCCTTCTGCCTCATGAATGCTCTCGTGTATAAAAAAATTAAACTTAACCTCAGCTAAAATTAATTAAAATACCACGCTTGTTTGCTTTTCCGAATCTTCATTTAATCCTTTTCAATGACTAGTGTGTAACTAAAACGCCATTATAGTCTTCTATGTATACAGTAACAACTGTCATTATTCTCAATTTAGCTTCCAGCATTTGCGTTTCGGTTGAAAACTTGAATGCCTTCGCGTAATACGTCATACGAGCCGGGACAATACTCGTTACTCGATGTATTATGAATAAGAGAGCAGAGGAGCGAGCACCTGTAGCAATCGATGGCAACCGATGACTCTATTATGCGCCGGTTCTCGTCTAGCGCGCCGGCCATTATTCATCCCTCGCGGAGTCATACACGAGTCGAGTGTTCGAAATACAGGGAAGATGAATGGCGGGGGTTCGCCGTCGGCGAGGCGCGCCGGGAAAGGGGAGTAGCAATAACCGGGGGATTAAAAGAGAATTAAAAGTGTGTCGGTCGCGCATCTGTGTCAAGCGCAGAAAGGGCAGAGTCATCCGCCGTCGGGATATCGAAGCGACCGCGACAGCGCGAATGAAAAGGAATGACGAGGAGCGGGACGGAGAGGGGGTGGGGGTGTGGGGTGGCAGAGGTAAACAAGCGGAACGCGTCCACCCTCGTCGTCTATGCACGCGCGCGTTCTTTTTGTCGTTGCGCATCGAGCCCTTTAGCTCGCGACGCCGCGTGATTTATCTCGCTTTTCGTCCGATTGGTTCTTCCGCTGAAATAATTACCGGCTCTTTTCGACGTGTAGTTATTCCGACGTAATTCGTTTAACTCGCGAATCCAGCGGAACAATTTCCGGCACGTTGTGTATACCGATCAACTGACGGGATTTATCTATTGTTCAAAGTAGATCTATTATTGGTCTACTGAATCGGGCGTGAAAACACTGGATTTTTTGCCAAAACTGTTTTTTAGTCCTTGTAACTTTTATAAAAAATGATAGATTTTATATCAAAAGAATAGATAAAATATATTTAAAAAAAAAACAAAAAAAATTAAAAAAATATAATTTATGCATCATCAAGATATTGAAATCAAGTATTTCTTCAAATAAAGACAGATCGATTTCACATTTATTTAAGAATTTGCATCGTTGATAAAAATGCATACACGACTTATAATACATCCTGAATATCCTTTTCATCTCGCGGTATATATATCACATCTATCTCTATATCATCATTCTACTGCACATCATCGTTTCATTACGACGAGTTTCGCGAGTAGGTCGGAGTAATGCCTAACTATCTGTGACGCGTTCTCGCTCCGAATGAAAGCAATATACGACCGCTGTTCAATCATTTCCAGCTTATAGGACTGCATCCCCGCGAGATTGGATTTTCCCGATACTTGATATTTTGCAATAGAACGTCGAAGCGTTGTGGCTCACAACTACGCGTGCTATTTCCATTTATTATCGAATTGCCATACGTCGCGTACGATTAAGCCGGATTTGTGGGTGATTTATTATTCGCGTTTGTTCTGCTGCCGTATCGATTCCCGGGCATAATTAACGACAAGGCTTTTAGAAACCCCGCGCCCTCATCATGTCGGACAACTCTCGTTGTCGCGAGTGTAAATCATCATCGCGATGGAATAACTGCGCGATCGCAAATGCTTGACGAGTCTATGTGCGAGGCAAATCATATTTCCGCATGTATAATGTGCCGAGTCAGCATTTTTTCCTGATATAGCTTTTCTAACTCCTTCTCTCATTTTTTCTCTCTCTTTCTCTCTCTTTCTCTTTTACATACACACACATACACATACACATACACACACACACACACGCACACTTTCCATCAGAAAAACAGCCAGGCCAGAAGTTGCGCAAACTCGTAGAGGGTCGTATTTGCTGGAAGGGCGGGTATTGCGAGTGACAGCTGGCTGTTCATTATTCCTGGATTACCGGACTGGTGCGCGAGAGTGGAAGCGAGACGGATGGAGAGAAAGTCGAGGGTTGAAGAGAATGCAAGAAGAATGGAGAGAGAAAGAAGACGGACGTTGTTGAATGGGACGAGTGAGAAGAAGAAAGACGGGAAACCTTCAGCTCGAAACATTGAAATTCTCGGCTAGTCTACTCGATAGAATGTTCCGTATATATCGTTAGGTAGTTTTGAAGATTTCCCTATAATATTTTTTTACCTCTTTCTTTCTTTAACCAGTTGCGGCCAAGCATAAATAAAAGTTGTTGTGAAAATGATCAAAGTTTTGGAAATCTTCAACAAAGAGCGTATTGTTATTGTGGGCAAAAGATTTATATGGTGCCGTAAAGTTTTTTTTTTTTTTTTTTTTTTTTTTTTTATTCTATTATATTAAAAAATGCAGATTCGTTAAAAAGATTTATCATTACTAAGTTTGTTGCTGCGCAAGCAACTAACAATAAGATACTCTCTGTAACGATACTCGTCGATCAACCGTTACGTCCGGTTTTGTGGATTTGTCGTTTTTTATATACATATCGCGTATCGTTCAGACATCGCTCGTTATTTTCAATGTTTGTTCAACAACTACCAACTGCAAACCCGACATTTCATTTCCTCACTTCGTGGGTTGCGAGATTTTTTCGGTTACGAGCTTTTTTCACGTTTACAAATATCAATACACACGATATGAAAAATTGTTGTTCCAGTTTTATAAGCGTATATACACGCACTTATTATTTTATTACATATGACGCGGGTACAATTTAAAATATATATTATTATTAAACAAAAATTAAGATAGAGTAATACACAAATTGAGTTAATCGCGTTATGTGAATAGATTATAGTAACAGGAATTAAGTAGCAATTATTGCTAGTCCAGAGAGAAGAAATGACACTTTGATATTTTGAGAAGATTGAGATTCTAGACAAAATTTATACAGAAATTTAAATTGAAAATACTAAAGAAAAAAATAAAGATTGAATAATAGTCGGTAATAATAATAATAATGATAATAGGATGAAAATAATGTGAAATCAACAATTATGACAATAAGAATAAAATCAAATATAAGTGAAAGTATATGTCACAACACAAAAAGCACAATGTTGTAATATTTGTTTCACAAGCTATAACTTGAGTTCTTCGGTTTAACGACCATTAAAAACCGCAAACGCATCTTAATTCGTTTTTCTGATCTTCTCCGATCAGTCCTTTCGACTATTGGTTCTCGCAACCTGTTCGAACGGATCGGAGAATGTTTATCGATAAAACGAATTTTACGAGAGTCCATAAAAAAACATTGCACTTTACCTCGAACACTTAATACTCGCGGGAGTTGACTATCCGGAAGTCGAACGCGGGCAGAGCGTTACGTTTTAATTACGCTTGATTCCGCTTTATGATCTTCCGTTGAACTGGGATTATGAGTCTCTGTGGATGATCGTAACATCCGCGAAAACACATCTCTCATCACTGTATTACGTTTCTTACACTCGATGTGGACATAAAAAAGGACTTATACGACAAACTTAGAAAATTGTTCCACGAAGGATGGATATTAAAACTGTACAGTAGGCGCGTGCGTTATCGGTCTTCTGTAATAATAAGTGAAATAAAGTTGTAACAGAATTAAGTCAACACGTATCTATAATTCCGTAAATTTATTATCATTACATTTATTTGAAGAAGATAATTAATTTTTCGCATTATACATATGTACTATGTATGATATCGAACATTGTTTTTCACCCGGTTAGATAAGATTATTAGTCTCATTATTAGATAAGAATGCAGAGAATATTAAAATATGCGCGTATTCTAAAAAAAAAAAATCTCTTTTTGTTGGAATTATATTTTACATTGTCCTTTGGTATTTTCATAATATATACCCAGATTTAGTAAACATATATATGGCAATTTAGCAAATATAATATGCAAATATAATATACAAATACATATAATAGGCAAATATAAGCACACACAATATTGCGAAGCATGACATCGAGTTAAATTTACTTATATTAATAATAAATAATAAAAAAATAACAACTGATAATAAATCATTTTTCAATTTAATATACTTTCTCTTTCTGATAAAATCTTTATATTGATCAAATATTTCCCATCTGCATTTTCCTATGGATTCCGAGATATATTTCTTTCAAAAATTTTACTTTTTAAGTAACACTTGATTATTTCATCGAAACAGGAAATATGTAAGAAAGCATTACTCTTCGCATTAAACATTCTTTGAAGCATAATATGTTCCTAGAGTCTTAAAAGGGTTAAATCTAGTTGCAGCCCTTTTCATTCCCCTTCTACTCTTCACGCCCCTATGGTTTTAATAAGGCTTGATTACGAGTTTTACGAGCAGTCGGCTTGCGTTGCGCATCCTGGTTGATGGCCTCCCTCAAGTGCTGCCTGGCTCTCGCGAGTAATTAAGTTTACAAGTGCAGCCTGTCTTCGTCGTAGCGGCGCAAGTGGCGGACCTTCTTCTTCGTGTTCGGGTTAAGTGAACGGCGCTTTCCGCGATGCAACGACCAATAACGAGTATAATTTTAGATGGAGAGCGTTTTCTTGACGTCCTCGCGACGAGGATATAATTATAATTTAGCGACAAAATAATAATAGCGGTGAAATACAAACCGCGCATTTCCACAATGATCGCGATTACGATTAATATAGTTACCGTTCTATTTTTTTTCCCCCACATAGTGGTCTGATGTAATTATTCACTGAATTATATTCTGTTAACAATGATAATGATACCTGTCATATGGTTGAAATTTGCGCTGTTGTCTCATTAACAATGATAATAGTGGTAGCTTCAATGAGAGATATAATTTTATTATCATAGTAATTGCGGCACATAATTTTCTGGCAACATTTGCGCAAACAATGGAAATTTGCGTCTCATTAACAATAATGATAATAATAACAAGAGGTGAGAAATGCAATTTTGTTTCCAACGCATCTGCTAAGAAAGATCAACTTAATTGTTTTCTGGCGAATTAATATTTTGCGTAAGCGATCTCTCTCGAAAGTTCGCCTTATCGTCTCATTAACTGTCTCCTCGTGGTTTTCCACTATACAGTCGCCAACAAATCGCGTCCGGGACAAGTGGCGACAAGCGTCAACTTTTAACCGGCGCACACGCGGTCGTTATTTATCAAGATCATTTAACGGGTAGAAGAGGGTCTTTGTCACGCACGCGTCTAATTATTCTCCAGTGTGTGCCTCGCCACACAAACATTCCCTGCTGTAAGAACATAATGAACCGTACAACAGAAATTGCGATAGCAATTAGAGCATTCAAAGATACAAGATTTGTGAGATATTTTACTCATCTTAAAATAAAGCCTAAAGGCCATGTCACCTTTTTAATGTTTTATTTAATATGTATAAAATGTCTGTAAATATGTTTATATTATATATCATTAATTAATTGTTTGGTACAGTAATATTCAAGAGGCATCACGTATCTTGGAACATTACATATTAGAATAATAGTAGAATTTTTTTACACGATTTTATCTTTTTGAGTGATTTGAATAATTTGGCGGTAAAATATAGTACAAACATGTTTTATCTCTCTCATATATTTACATGTTATTTAAGTTTAACATACCATTTTACTTTAATGGGGAGTGGAATAATGTGCCGCGTAAATAATCAACGTTCCATAAAGCATAGGTAAGGGTTGCCATAATTTCCAGGGACATGGAATAATCCCATTTACCTCTGATGCTTGAATTGCCTCGTCTTGAATCGTCGAATATAAATGATATCGTGCGTAATTTCAGCATAAGTCAGTACGGCGCTCTCGCGTGCGTTATTCGGCTCGTCGCGTCGCCTGCGTGCTCCGAAATAAATCGCCTCGTGACAAAGATGGGTCCTCACGGATTTCTCTTACTAATAAGACAGCCAAGTTCAGCCGCCGTTTTTTTTTTTTTTTTTTTTTTTATGTTCAACAATATTTAAACAGTACACGGCAATTACGATCATATTCATTGGAAATAAAAAATCATTTAACATTAGCTAAATGTTTTAAAGTAAGCGACAAAACAAGTAATAAAATTTACGTAAAAATAATCTATATATATAATAATTTATATAATTCAACGAGACTCAAGATGATTACAAAACTACATTTGTTAAGAAGAAGAAAAGAATGATTGTAAAATTAATTGTAAGAATAATTGTTCTCATAAAGATTACTCGTGCTCTCTCTCTCTCTCTCTCTCTCTCTCTCTCTCTCTCTCATAATATCTTAATTTTAATTTTTGCATCTAAAATTATTTATATTTACTAATTGTGAAGGAAGTTATTTTTTTCTCTTACGAAGGATCAAAATAACTTTGTACAACTATTCTTTCATTGCTTTATTTTATATTTGAAATATATCTTCTTTAATTCACGGTAAAATAGTGCTTTACATTTCAACTGATATTTCAATAAATCTCTAATAAATTGTTATTATGTACGTTTTATGTGTTTGAACATCAAAATAAATTTTTCTCGAAATGTTTCTAAATGGTTCTTGATCGTTATTGCCGTGCGCCCTCCATTTGTCACGACCGATGGAAATCACGAGCATAAATCATGCGATTCTGTCACGCGCCGATCGCGTTCGATCCAAGTTCGATAGAGGGAAAATGTATTGGAAAGGATTCATTGAATAAAGTTCCTAAATTTCCATCGTCGAACGGCGAATAGATTTTCGCGATGTTCGCATGAGAGAACGTATATCGCAAATAAGTGTTTCGAGTAGAAAGAATTTATCGCCCGGCTTCCACGCTCTCGACACGTGTATATCTCCCGCGAAATCGATATGCGATTTCGACGCTCGCCGCATTTCCACCGCTGCCGGATGTTCGCGGAATACCGTCGCGTTCGACGAGCGATGATATGTTTTATTCATTTTTCGCACTCTAAATTCATAACATTTCGCAAAACAGACAGCTTTATTCTACGTGTGTTGAAACTTTTTTTCGGCCATCGTGCTCGACATAAACGATTACAGAAAAACGCGAATTGATTCCAAAACAAATTTCGCGAGAATCGACTCCACATGGGAACTAAGATAAAATGTTGTATTTGCGGTGACTTAGAGTCAGACTTTACTACTGCTAAATGGATGCTTTCACTCGCGTTACTTAGGGGACATAAACCCAAAGTGCATAATTCAAACACGGCTGAACGAGCGTCACGCATTTCGTTTATGGTTCCTAACGAACGTATACGTTATACGCTTTCGCGTGCTATTAAAATCCATTATTATAAACCAAATTGCTAACTTGCGAGCGCGCAGCGCGAGCTTATCGACTGTTATTTTTACTTAAATTTTATCGTTTATCATCAAATTCAAACTATAATGAACAAACTTTATTATGGGGATAATATATTACTTCCTACAAATAAAAAAATAAATAATGTTCTAGTAAAAATGCGGCAATTTTTAAGGATATATAATATTAATTGACTGATTTTTATCAAAAATATAAAAATACTGTAAAGTGAGACTAGAGCGACTTACAAAATTTCTTAATTTATTGCACGTTGAAAATTTCCAAATTTCCATTAGATTTAGGCATTGATTTTTTGAAAGAGTCACAGGGAAAAATTTATCTGATATACAAGTAAGAGAAATTGGATATCAAATGCATCTGAAGCTATCATGCGCGAGCATAGATTTACATAATACCGATACAGGTGGACCGCAAGGGTATAATCCTCAGGGTGACCAGCTTCGAAATATCACACGCCACATTCCGCATGACATAATCCCATTTCTTTAATTTGCATATTAAATACATATTCGAGCCCCTACTTTCTCTCTCTCTCTCTCTCTCTCTCTCTCTCTCTCTCTCTCTCTCTCTCTCTCTCTCTGCCTTTCTCTTTCTTTCTCTCTATTTCTCTCGTCGCCATCCCTTTAAACCCCTCGACACATATTTGTTGTATATGTATCCATGAATTCATCCCGGATTCTATGAGCTCGCTTTTACATACAATATTCGGGCGGACATACAAGAGCGAAAAAGACAAAAAATTCAGCTCGTCGGAGAATTCGTTAAACAAGAAATTGTTCATTACGTCGGATGATCCTCGGCTTTGCGTTCGTGCGGTATGCTTGGTGTGATTACGTTGTAATTATATGTGCGTTGCTTTACTTAATAACCGCATAGTAAAACGCTGTGCTTTTAATTTGGTCTTTAACATATAATAAGTATGACATAGATTTGAAATAATTTATATTTAGGTGCTCATACATTACCGTTTAATCAAGCTAAAATGTCACGAGAAAATTTAAATTTAGAAATTTATTTCACGAGAAGTATATTCATTCCACGCTGATTTTTTTATTAAGGAAAGCTATAACGATAAAAATTTTACAGTTTTTTAAATATTTATTTCATATATGTGTTTGTGAACATTTTAAAGTTTTATCGACACATTCTTTTCACACGGAATAATCATAATATATTATGGCCAATAAACCAAGCTTGCATTGCGAAGCATGTCGCACCGTTTATCTAAATTCTTTACTTATTTCAATTGAATATACAACAATGAGTTTTTAACTCCAATTCAATATGCAACAATAAGTTTTTTTAACAAGTTATTAAAAATCTGTACACACGTATGAATAATGTCATTTTATTGAACAGCAATATAAGTAAAAAAGCATAATAATTACAGTCTGTTGTCACAATTATTATTTTTTAAAATAAATAATATGAAAGGATTTTCTCTGTGTAAATACAAGAGATTATTAGATAAACGTAAAATGTTAATAATAATTAATATATGTATAGTAATCATATTATGTAATGTTCCTTTGTAAAATCCTTTGATGCGTCATCAAACATCAAGAGGTTTTACAAAGAAACGTACCGTAAAATATTCATCAATAATCGATCGTTGGATAAAATCACTCGCATGCGATTGAATAGATTTTGACCTAACCTTCCGCGCGTGCACGACTCTATGCCGTCTCTTTCACGTTCTCTTTCCGCACCCCTGCTCGGCTGCTTCTAGAACGCGAAACGCGAGTAGAAGATATAGAGTGCTGGTAAGAATCAAAGGAGACAATAAGAGAGGAGGAAACGAGACTGTCGTGTCAGAAAGAAATGAAGACAGAGCTATCAGTTACAGAACGCCGTCTGCACGGAAGCAATTCATTCCGCTTCACTGTTCAACCCTTATCCGTCCAACGTTTTCCTTCCACCTTTCTGATTCTATCCCCACTGCCGCCGAAATCTTTTGATCTCGCCTGCTGCTCACCTGCGCCATGTGCTTGAGCAAAAGAGATATTTCTTAGAAAAAAAGGAAACTCGAAAAAAATCACATGTCTAACAGTTATGAGTTTTGCTAAATTGGAAAAGATGAAAAAATCTCTTACGACGTTCCAAATTATTTGATGAACAATTCCGTGATCCAAAGTCAATTGCACAAATAATAATTTTTTTTTTTAATATTTTAATATGGCTAAAAATATATAAGATTTTGTTGATAATTTCTAACTTAACGATAAGTCAGTTATACAACAGCAAACATTTTTTTGTAGCTAATGCAAATTATATACAAAACACTGTTATCTTTCAAGGGTATCACATTATAACAATGGCAACATATCGATTTTAATTTTCTTATAAAATTAACTAATAATCTGTAAATTAATTGTAAATAATTCATTTCTATCTATTTGATTGAAAAATCCAATATAATTAAGAAGCGGAAAGTAAGATATCATCATAATTGCACGCATATTTTACAATTGCAAATTACAGTGTATAGAAAGAGATCATATTTTTTTTTATTTTTCCGATAGTTTATTGGAATCCTGAAAATGGAGAGCCGACTTTTGAATGTACACGTACAAATGCACAAACACAATTACTGTAGGCAATTTTGTTAATCCTGCATCACATGCTATTATTCCGACATACTTTATTTCTCACGATAATTTTGAAGTATTATAGGATTACAATATTCAACACTTTAATTGCATTAAAGCGTCAGTTTTCTTTTAGTAATTATAATATTATTATATAAAATATCGCTAATTTATTACTATTTTTCAATGTATATTTTGCATCTCTTTTTCTTAATTCTATTAAATTATATAGAAAAAATTAAATTACATGTCTATCAGATACAGGCAAGGGATTATTACAGGTACCTTATAGTTTTGAGGCTTTATCTAAAATAATAAATTTTCTTTTATGTCAGTTAGCTGTATACTTTCACACCGCAAATATCTGCCAAATACGTTTCAAGTGACAATGAAAAATTCTGATGGCGTACGACGGAAGGTTATAAAGCACGGTACGCGTCGCCGATAGAATTACGAGAACTTGATCGGCCTTAATCTTACCGGCTCGTAACTCATAATGCTGCTTTACGAGCGTCTGCACGATCCGGTGTGCTTGTATTAAGAACGAAATTCGCGCTAGGCAAAGTGCATTAACCGCAAGGAGCAATTCTTAGCATTTCAATAACATTTCTTTCTATCTTGCGTGTCGAGAGCGAAGGAAATCCGAAAGTGAAGAGATTATATGTCGACTCATTGTCAGCAAATTTCCAAGTTTATTCCATCGACGGTGCTGGCCTTTGAACCTTTATTATAACAAGGAAAATATAAATATACATTGTTCAACAAAATACAGAATTTTTGATAATAGAACTGTTGATCTCATAAAAAGCGTAGAATAACATTATTGACGATTATTATTTTAATTACTTTTTATCCGCGCATAGATAAGTTTTAAACAAGTTTAAAACTTTAAAAAAATTTTATTAATATCAATACAATCTTTTATTTCACAGACATATCAAGTTAATTTTGATAACTTCTCGTAAAAATGTATCTTTTAATAGTGTTCGAATTATATTTCTGCGTTTAAAAATTACAAAAGAGAATATATCCCTATTCTTTAATTCTCCAAATTTTTTTTTGTAAAATTTTAAAAAACTTTTTGCTCAAAAAAAAAAAAATTTATTTGATAAGTTTGTCGATCATAGAGGACAATTTCTCGAACGAATCTCGGATAGAGAGAAATATGAAACTGATGGCCGACTCTGACAGGAGATACGAAATGAATTTTTGCGTGTTGAAGACCGGATGCAAAGTCTAATTGAGTTGACATCCTCCCTCTTTCTCTCTCTTTCTATGTATATTCCTCTCTCTATTGAAAACATCGACTTTAATTATGTGAACTAATTATGTGAATTAACGCGAATTAACCCCGTGGTCCGTTTGACCTGGCTCCATTCTGGTCCGAAACCCCTTGATAATTCGGACGCGGCGCGCACTGATTACCGAAGATTGGTGAGACCTCCCTGCACTTACCGCAAACTGAAAGTCGAAACGCCAGCCTTTGAAGCTGTGTCACGTTAATTCTCGCTCCTGTTTACCACTGTAAGGTCTATAAGGATGATTAATTTACATTGGTAATCACACTGATGAGAAATTGTAATCACATAGAAACAGCGCGACATTGCTTTAATCTTACATAGTTTTATACTATAATTCTATTTCTATATTTTATTTCTTTATAAACAAGAAAGAATTTTCTCGTAAGAGATTTAGAAGATATAGTATAGAGCATAAAGGAGCATAAACAGATAAAACAATAAATAAAGAGAACAGAATAAATATTGTAATAAGACAGATAATAAGAATAGATAACAAATAATAATTTTAAAAAATATAGCAAAGAGAATGATATAATAAGCAGGGGGAATATAATATAAAAAGTAAGATAAAAGAGGAGGCAAGAAAAAGATACTGTACCTGTAGATAGCACAAAAACCAGTTTGTGTATCAATGATTATTCAAATGATTAATCAAAAAGGAGTTTTTAATTAGGGAGATCGATTACTATTTAGCTTACTAAAATAATATTAATTTCATACTGGTGTGTGTGTTGATTGACGCGCGCAACGTAATGTCACAAAGGGACGATTCACCGCTTTCTTGTCGAGTCGGTGCGCGACTCGTCTTTCCGGCTAGCCAACGTTCCGATATCGCTCGTTATTAAAATTAAATTGCATTATTAACGCTTCGCGAACGATTTCCGACGGTTTGTACGGCAATTTGCGGCCGAGAGAGCGTCCGTGGAAATTCGAAAAGGGATTAACCAACAGCAGCCCCTGTCCCCGCCGTTCTACCCCGATTCGCCTCTCGCCTTCCGTTCCCCCTCCCCTTCCTCCCTACTCTCCTATTTTCAAAGCCTCTCTCTCTCCCTACTGTGCTTTGCAGGCCGAGGGATTTATACAATTAATTCTCTA
Organism: Anoplolepis gracilipes; assembly: GCF_047496725.1. NCBI lineage: Eukaryota > Metazoa > Arthropoda > Insecta > Hymenoptera > Formicidae > Anoplolepis > Anoplolepis gracilipes. Next base: position 11,261,503 of record NC_132976.1, on the reverse strand, counting down.
ATTTGTCGCGCTCACGTCGGATTTCGTCGGTAATAGATTTTCATCGATCGTTACAACCCGTTCCTGCCCGAGCTTTGCTACTACTTCTCTCCCCCTCTTTTCGCCCCACCCAAACCGCGTACGTTTTGCTCAATTTTCGTGCGTCATAATAATTATTTTCTCTGTGCTACCAAATACACGTAACCACGACAATACAATTCTCGATTAGCCGCATAGCTATAATAAAAACTCTGTCCCTATTATGATTTCGTGAGTTTGATTAAAAGGCAAACGCGTGATAATTTATTATATATGTGAAAATTTTTTGTTGTTTATCTCCCCTTCATTACGGTTCACATACACACAAACATACATTTATACACATGTAAAAAAAATACTTGTAAAAAATATATTTTGTTTTATACACACATAGAATATCAACTCGAAAATATAATGATAGCAATTTATTTACAAGTAAATATTTGTATATAAGCGGTATTTTGTTATATACACACATACAATGTCAATTTGAAAGTGCAATGATTTATATAACAAAATATCACTTCTATGCAAGTATATATAAGTATATGTAATATACTTGTCGATTTTCTCACGAATGACATATAGAGAATATTGTATTTATAAAATAAAAGATAATATTAAATATAAATTATTTATATAAATATAAATATATATATATATATTTCTCCTTTATATTTTTTACAGATATTTTTTACAGATATACAACTATAAGAATATTTATAGCAAGATTAATATGTATGTATGAATATAAACTTTTTCTTTGTATTGTACTTATTAAATTTACTTGAATTTTTTATTTTACATATATAAGTATATTTATTATATCCTTTCTGTATATATTTTCTTTTTTTTCTGTATATTAATTTTGTATTATATTTGTTTTATGTATTTCTTATAGTATAATTTTTACTATCTCTTTCTTATTTATTTTGTTATTTATTTTTCATCAATTTTATACGAGGAAAATATTTTTGTATTGTATAAATAAATAATAAAAGGAAAGAGTATATGTATACACGTGAAATACAATTTCAATATTAATATAACAATTAATTCATATCACATTATATGATAATTAATTTATTGTTGATATTATAAACATTATTAAATGTAAAACATTCATTCATTTGTCTCTTCAATTAATATCCAACAGATTTCGGTCGGTTAAAATATAAAATTGGGAATTTGAGAATACACATATAGTTTAATAGTTCGTTTTATCGCACGCACGTAGTTACGAATAAAGTATTATTTTACACGAATATAATTTTTTTACTCAAATATAATCTTTCTCTACGTTAAAAAATGAAAAATTTTATATGAATCTTGAAACATAATATTTTTTTTACCACAATATCACTATTTTCATAAAATCCAATCTACTCTGCAGCTTGCAAACAGAAATTTAATTTTTATCGCTTTCGTATCACGCGTGTTAAGGCACGAGTAGCACACAACATTTTACGCCAAATTACAATAATAACAACAATATTGCCCCGGAATATTGCAAACAACATAATGAACAAACATTGAATAATTATTGATGCATGATATTTAGTGCTGAGAAATAGCCAATAATTTCTAAATTTTAGCAGCAGTTTAAATTTCGTACGCTAAAGTGTTTTATTCATATTTGCTGGAAATGTATAATAACAGATTGATTTAGTTGTTACACACACAGTAATTCATTAGATTAATATTATCGAGTAATATTGCGACGATAATAAGAACAACACAATTTATCGAATTATTCTTGCTTCATGCTTTTTCATTTGCGAATTGATACGCGAGAAAAACACATTAAAGATTTGGTCGTAATTCCTGAACGAGTCTATAGGTCAAAAGGTTCTTTCCGGAAACCCCAGGTAATGTCGAATTCTCTTCCCAAGTGTTGGCTCTTTCGGTCTGGGGTTTCTCCGAGTTTTCACGAGTGGCACTCACACGGATATTTGCTGGGATAATAAGATTGTCACGTGGATCTGCGGCCGGAAAAGTCCGATCTCTCCTTGAAGAGTATACGTTCGAAGCGACCTTTCGAAAGCCTCTTGCCCTTCGAGAATCGTCAGTGATATAACAGCGCCAAGGAGAACGAGGAGAGAGAGAGAGAGAAAGAGATAAAGAGATAAAGAGAACAGATTTGTTTCGCATTCAATTAACGCCAACAATTTGCCTTTGCTCGAAAACGAGTGTAAGATGCTCGAGTGCTGGTGCTTACAATAACCTGGTTTTGTCGAGCATTTCACAAGCGTCATCGTCCTACCGGAACTTCTCACGAGTAAGGAGAAAGAAAAGCAGCAGAGATAGAAATAGAAATAAAAGGCAAAGGAAACAGAATTAGAGAAAGAAAGAGAAAGAAAAGAAAAAAGAAAAGAGAGCAGAGATTAAGAATTTACTATACGCTAAAAAGGTTTCTTAGAAACAAAGTTATATAATACTTGTATGCAAGTAAAAATAATTATAGAAATAGAAATTTAAAAAATATAACATACGTTATACAATATGTATAAAAAAAAAAGTGTATATATAGATGTTTAAGGAAAAGTTATTTTAGGTAATATATTAATTTTTGTAGACATTATTTCATAACGAAAGACTAAAAATTAATTGATTATATTAATATGCATGCAATTGAAAAAAAATAGGATGCACTTATCTCTTCCTAATTATATTTCTGGTTATCTCTTCGATCTCGACAAACGTCACAACGGTCGGTGAAAGAGTTGCTAAAATAGTAGAATAATAATATTCCACGCCATTCCGTCTAGCATTAGTGATTCTTTGAGCGAGTAATGAAGGAATTTGAATATTTCCCTCGCGCACCACTCCCCCGGCGCACGAGCTTCCAAGTCAATTACCGGATTCAACCACCGTCCTACGTTCCGCGGCCGCTTTATTAAAACAATTCGCCCGATCTCATCCTCCCGCGCCACCCTCTCAGTCCTCCCCAGCGGCAGCACCGCGCGAGAGCACGGCTGCTGCGACTTCGTCTCCTCCGTCTACCCTTGCCGCCCCCTTCGCTTCCATCATCGACTTCCTTGCGGCGCCTTGGATTATTATCGCGATGGAACTCGAGACTCGAGGAGAACGAAACTGTTGCTCGTAACAATGGCCGTCATAAAATGGTTATGGTCCCGGGGTAAACGACTCGTAGGCAGAAATTTCTGTCAACGTCATAGCATTATTCTTGTCGACTTAAAACTCAATGTATTGTGTACTTTTTATAGTTATCTGACATATACTGAACTAGCGATTTACACCTAAATTAACATTTTATCAGTCAGTTGAAGTCGAGATAAAATCTTCATAACTGCAGAAACAACTTGCAAATCTCAGCATTGATCTTGCACAAAATTTTAAGATTATTTTTATTTTCATTAAAATTGATATCAAAATTAAAATCTTCTAATGATTGTTTATTACACATTATCTAAATGGAATAATATTTCATTTAAATAACGAGTAGAGCATTTAATCATACTTTTCACATACATTTATATAATTTGTATAATAAATTTAATTTTGCTATAATATATTACCTAGATAATGACATTTTTATTAATATTTTTTATTAATGTCATACGTATTATAATAATCTCGTTCAACACATTGAGCACACAGTATCGTACAGAATCAATCTCTTATTTAACAAATAAATATACTATCTTATCATTCGCCTTTTTAATCACTTATTTGTTTCTCTATTTGAATAATTCATGGTAAATCGGTGTCTCCATCGGCTGTGACAGCAAAATCGGATGCGAATCACGCTTTAATGCGAATCGATCGTTACGCAAGAACTCGCTTGTAATTCGTCATAGCAATCACGCGATGTATATCACGATGGACGTTGGCTATCCTATCGTGTTGCAATTAATATTTTAGTAGGAAATAGCCCAGCAATGCCTAAACCTGGCCTCCTAAATGGAGATGCTCGTCCTTTCCTCGAAGCCACCAACGCGAGGCTGCGTGTACGTTAATTGCCTGATTGAATATGAAACGCGTATCGATTCGCCCAGACGCGAATTGAAACTTGATATTATTCCGCCTCTCAGATATGAAACTGGTCATGTTATAGCGGCGAAGTACGCTATAACAAACATCAACGCTAATTAGCACAACTGGTAAAGAACCTGTTACAGATTCCGCAACAATCCTCTGTAGAAGGGAAGTTTAATTATATTAGATTTTGATACACCCACACATAGTGATTTTATTCTTGCATATAAAACGCAATGCATACTTAATTAATAAAGACTAATAACTTTACTACTGATGTCATGAGCTAGGACATGTTTATATTTAATCGACAGTGACTTGAATGGTTTTTATTAAATTAATAGATTATATTTATAATTTTGCGCATTTCCTTATAAACTTATTACATACATATATATTTGTAATACACCAATACACACAAGACAATTTTATATAATGAGATATAACTTTTAGCGAGTAGTGATACGTTAAAATAAACTAAAACAACAGTTTTAAATTTCACAAAAAGATATGACACATCGCGAAAATGGTTGGCAGGTCTTAAAAAAAAAAAGACAGTTTGAAGAACACACGTATTTTAAGCTTCTTTACGACTAAAGTGCGGAAACCCCCCTCGGTTATTTTCTTCGCATTTAGCTCGTTTTGTGTTACGGCGGATTTTAGCGAAATCAGCAGCCGACCGAAATAACTCTTTTTCTATTGCCGCCCTTTCTCTTCCCGCCCTTTCGAGCATCGTCAGAGAGACGAAAGGGGCATGGGGGAGAACTTCTTCCCTCGGACACAATTAATGCGATCGCTTAGTTTTCTTCTTGTTACCTATTACGCTGTCCTCCGTCTATTTGTAACACAAATTGTCCTCGACGTATCCTCCCCTTCGTACTCTTTCCATCCTTTCGCCGTTGCCGGAGCTAGGACGATTAAAAATTGCGTGGCTGGCGAAATTCACGAAAAGAGGAACAGAGACGAAAAGAGAGACAAAGAGAGGAGCTTTTAATCAAAGGCCAAAAGCACTAAATGACAGCGAAACTAATTCATCCTCGCTCCATACACTATCCAATTTTCTCGACAGTGGAAAACTTTGAAAATATACGTCGGTAGTTTCTCCATGTGGAAAATATTATTAACAGTTATATCAATCAACGTGCCATTGTCAAGCGAATAAATGTGCTTAATATACCTGCTACTATTGTAATATACTATTAAATAATTGTTTATACATTATATAATGCCTTACATAAATAGTTATGTCATTTAGAAATAATATTTTTATTATTTTACTTTAAATTTTTGTTATTATTAATGTAACTTTTATTAATTTATTATTATTAGTAAATTAAATCAATATTTTTACTCGGAATAAAAATTAATAATCAAAATTAATTACCACACAAGTTAATTATCAAGTAATCAATTTTTGAAGAATTATAATTATAGATATTAAATTTGTGTGAAATATTTATTCTCTACGTCTGTCTGCTAAAGAATTTACGACAAATTATATAAACAACTTGAGATCGATTAACAATTTCGCGATATTTCGCAAAGCAATTTTATTTCTATAAATTTAGAGAAGGATTCATTAAAGAGAAACGCCAATAAAACAATTAGCAATTGCAAATGCGTGTCACGTGTGCATGCATCTGATCGCAACCGCGTACGTGTCACTCTCTCACGTGTTGCGCGCATTACGTTTGCGAACAGCACTAAGCTAAATGTGCATGTTCACGCGCATCTATCGCGATAAGGGATGTTGGCATCTCGTGTACTGACGTAGATATGGTTCAAAGAGGATTAGATAGTAGAGAAGCTGATGTATACGATCTATGGTGGTATATGATCTATTGAAAATGGTTGATATTTGTGAACATTCCGAAATGCATTTTAAAATAAAAAACGAACGTGTGACTAACAATAAGTAATAGGTAATATTTTATAAATTTTCATTAAATCTGCAAATTTTATGTTTTAAGGTTTACAAAAGTAAATTATTAAATTATTGCGTTTGTAAATTATTTACTAATATATATAATTATTTCTATTAATTTCACAGACGCAATTTAGACTTTGCAAAAGTATTTGAAATGACATGACACTTGAGAAGCGAAGAGTTAAGAGAAACGCGCTCATGTTCAGTAATTTTAATTTTTAATAAGATATGCGACCTGCATAACGTATAATTAATCGCCATTCGGGCAGTTCGAACAACCGGACGTCGAGCAGCTTCCGTTTTATTAAAAAAGTTGCGAAGCTGTCTAACGCCGAGTAGAGCTCAACGACCGAGTTTATTTATATGTTAATGCCGACCCAACAATGGGGTCGTGACTTCCGGATGTTTCTCATCCCTCTGTCGCAATGGCATTCGGCGAAAGTTCATCTGAAACCGCTACTCCCCCTTCCTCCCCTTCGCAGCAGATATCGCTGATTTAATTACCATTTATCCTGCCTGCAATTCGTTGCATTCCGCGTAACACTAACTATCGTACACATAGAGGACACAGAAAGGACGACAAAAAATCGACGGAATTGTGACAAAAAACGCTCGCTTTATACATTCACGTGTAATACGATTGTAACGTAAAAGGGTGCGACCATAATCGAATTTCGGCGTTGCCGAGCGCAAACGTCGAATCCGTCGAAAACGGAATCGGTTTAACCAGTCCGAAGGGCGGTTAAACGCTATTGATCGGTTCCTATTGCTTGGAAACGCGGTATTAAGCCTATGTATGCACCTGGCGTCCCACTCCGCCTCGCAGAAAATCGTGCTTAATCGTACACGGCGCGATCCGATCGGCAGACAATTCCTCGACCATTGATTCAACCGATCGTATCAATCTCCTGTTGGTTGACTTTGTTTTCCGCACTTTGCGCGATTCAACAATTTAAAGCCGTTTGTGCAACGGCTCTAAATTTCGGAAGAGAGATATTTAGATTTTTTTACGACAACAAGACTGTAACAGACATTTATCATTTCGAATTTTGAGAACGAAATGAAGATGAGCTCGAATCATAACATTGTCGGGCAAAATATATAATAAGGTGTTGTTAAAATAAAACATATAAATTTAATGGGATTAAATTTATGGAATTATCAAATTAAATAAAAATATTTTAAATTTCTGTCTTTTTCTGTATATTGTCGAAGAAAAAATATCTATCAGTTTATTCCCGTTTACGCATCTGCTTAAAAAACGAATGAGGCAAATTTGACTTGCGAGAAAATATAAATATCAAGCAAACAAATATTATTAAGTGTTAAATATCAGTTCTCTCTATTACATATAAGTTTATTGTCAATTATTAGATATATTATTTTTTTCGAAAATTAAATCAATTTTAATTATATAAATAATAATAATGATTATGTGATAGCAACATAGCAACGATAGAATCAGTCTGACTTGAAGCCATAAATCGAGCTTATCGATTTGGAAAAATCTTGTTTTCACGGACGATTTAACGTGCAACATAGATCAATATATATATATATGTGTGTGTGTGTATATATATATATATATATATATATATATATATATATATACACATCAGTGGTATATCCCGAGACCGATCAGACAAGGACGGAGAAAAACGAAAGTTATGGGAATTGCTTTGCGGTGTCAAGCATCAACCGTTAACATTGGTAGATGAAATTGGCAGTATCGATGGTTGTTGTTTCAACTATTTACAAAAGTCTACCCTGTGTTCTCTGCGAGATCCGATTTGACCTCGCCTGTCGAGCCGAAGGATTACACCTACGCGCATTTTTCTCCCATGTACGCTCTTTCACGCACACTCTACCAGGCGGTTCACGCAAGTTCAGCTAATGAGACACGAGGCTCGAAATAGTCTGTCATTCTATGTTGGTGAATTAATTCAATGAAGCTGAAGAATTCTTTGGTTTCCCGCGATCTTTTTTTAATCTTTTTCATTTTATTACATTATTAAAAAAATATACGCCTGTCCTAATCTCGATTTAATTTATTTTATTATATTAAAGAGCCTTGATTTGTAATTTGTTAAAAAATATATATATATATACTCGTGAATATATGCTAAAATCATAAATATGATAGTAACACCGATAGTAATGTGTAAATAATTAATGAGTGCTCGAAAGGAGAATGGAATGATGCATTTCTCGCGCAGAAAAGTTTAATCCTTCAAACAGTAAACGAATTTTTGAGGAGAGAGATATAGTGAGATAGATTCAAAGTTTTACTTACTGAAATGAAACTCTCTGTTGCAAAACTATTCATCAAACCTTGATGCGAGTTAAATATTCATGTTACCAGCATGCGTTACAAACTATTTTCTACAGAGAGATAAAATAGAGAGAGAGAGAGAGAGAGAGAGAGAGAGAGAGAGAGAGAGAGAGAGAGGGAGAGAGAAAATACGTTAAATTACGTTATATATAAACATATTTTAACAAATAACATTCAAATAAATAACTCTTAACTTTTTATATATCTTAAAAGTTTCGTTGAATGTAAGCTACTTAATTTAATCTTTAGATTAAAAATCTCAAATGATAATTTTTAAAATTAATGTAATTATAGTTTTAATATTTTAAATTTCTTATATGTTTCTTATATTTGTTATAAAATTATATATTTAAATAATTATTAAATTTTAATATATTGAAAATCTAGTAATTACATTTATTTCACTTTAAAAAAATCGAATATTTTACTACTATAAGATTTGAGCTCTAGATTAAAAGTCTCAACAATTTTTATAATTAAAATTTTAACATTTTAAATTGTTTGTATACTTATGATATTTATTATTAAATCATATAATTAATTAATTGTTAAATTTAATATATCAATAGTCTAGTGATTACAACTATCTCGCTTTAAGAAAAATCAAATGTTTTAGTATTATCAGATTTTATAAATCGCAAAAAATACATCCTTCTCTGCATTTTGGAATCTATGAACGTGTTTGAGTGTCATTAAAGAATTTAAGTACTATGAAGCATGACACAGTGTCATCTGTTCTAGTTGATTACATCGAAAGGGCGCTAATCCTCACGTACGTCGTTATCAGTCGCAGCGCACACGCCATCTCCGTTTCTCGTTCCGGTGCTACCACGGCGCGGATGTGTGACAACCGGGGTCGGGAATCGTTAACGTATCGCTAACTCGTTCGATATCAAGGGAGGAGGGGGGAGGGGGAGGGAGAGTACTGGTTTAAGCCCGCTTCCCTAAGTACTGCCGTCATTACTGCGAAGCGCAGCACCCTTCCAATCTCCCCTTTTCCCTCTCAACCACCACTTGCCTGCAATCTGCCGTGCAACCCGTTGCACCAACACATCCACGGCACCCCCGTCGCGTCTCTCGTCGGTGAATCGGGCAATTGCATACCAACGAGAGAAGCTGTGTTTGCTCGTTAGTGCGAGACTGCTTGAACCCCCGTGATCGCGACTCGAAAACGGCTGTTTTTCCGACGGCGAGGTTGAATCTCGAACGACGCGAATCACCATCCGCGTTGTAAACGACGGCGTTAAATCGTTCTCGGTCGTCGGGCGCATTCTATTAACTCGTCGGTCGCATAGTTTCCCTTTCTTTTCAATGAACAAATATATATATATATATATATATATATATATATATATATATATATATTTGTTAATTGTGTCAACAATTAACAAATATAAACATTGTACAGACGCTTGGATTCATAAAAGACATATATATATATATGTCTTTTACAAATGCAAGCGGCTGTGCAATGTTTAATTGTTGACACAATTAAGTTTTAATTGTTTTCTGTGACCGAATTTTACACATGCATTATTTAACTACGACTGAAAGCGATAAATTTAATAATTGAAATTAAGGAAATTAGAACTTTCTGTCGTCTATTTAAGTGTGGTGTAACGTAAATTATCGGTTTATCTGGAAATTTATTAGGGAATAAAAAATTATATAAATAATTGAATTTTACAGAAGAAAAATGGTATTATAAGAATAATGACTTTCTGAAACAATATCACAAGTGAAACGTAAATTGAAGCGATTGTTTGCCAGCGATAACCACGAACAGCATGTAACGTAATCTGCCCCTACACGCGGTATTAAAAAGGCCAAGGGCGTAGAATCGACTTTTGTTAAATATCAACTAAACGAGCGCGTTTGTTGGAAAAGAAGAGTTTTTTCTATCGCAAGCATTAATTTGATAACGCAAAATTTCGTAGGACTCGACGCATCCGAAGTAAAGTTTTGACGAAAGGCTTTTCGTTAATTATGTGGTAGGGCGGTCGGTCTTTTCCCATATTGGGGAGAGAGAAAGAAAGAAAGAGAGAGAACATACTTGCTAAAACCTAACCCAGTTTCTACTGTGGTCCGGGCCAGTATGCTAATCCACTACAACGTTCGGGCATCTATTGAAACCGCAGCCTCCTCGTGCTGTTTCTGGCCGGAGTTCCTCTAACCACGGCAGCTCGCGCAACAATGATCTATGTAGCACGACGAGGCGGCCGACGTGTTTGGTGCGCTGCACAGAGCCGTTAGATCAGGACCGGACGTTAATTACTGCCACCAATCAGCGACGGTGCACCGGCTCGCCTGTTAGTCGGGGTGCTAAGGGCAGTTCGCTGCCAACCAGACCCGCTAACCATCTCCCTTCTCTCTCCTGTGCTCACCCGTCTCTTCCGGCCACATTGACGAATTCGAGCCGTCTTCCAAAGCGCGAATCGATTAATCCGGTGGCTGTATCCGGTCACGTGGACGAATTGTGTGATCGTCGAAGCGTAATCATACATCCGATAGCAGACGTGACCGAGCATATCGTTCGTAGAGCCTGCTCTGTCAATCTATCTCGATTGAGAGTACAATTCTACACGAGGCTACGAAAGATACATTCGAACTTTGCAAAGGTTACAATATTGGTTGAGCATATTTCTAAAAAAAAAGAAAAAGTTGAAAGCACCGCACTTATTATATCTCGTCGTCGCCACTCGAGCATTAGTCACAATGACTTTCGCAGTTGCCTTCGCTCTAAATTGGATACGAGGGTATGAGTAATTGGCGATTAATAACACGCCTCGCCGAATATCGGTATAACGTAAGACGTGGGGGCCATCGGTATTGTAATTAAGGCCGAGCTACACGGCGTGTCTGCGGCCCGCGCGAACCTTCCGGAGCGGTATCGCATCCATCACGTGCCACCTGGCGATTAATACAGGGACGTTTGGACGCTTATCTGGGTTATCTTCGCCATCGATAATATATCACTTCATTCGAGGTATCGCGTGCGTCTCTCCGCCAAAGACTCTCTCTCTCTCGTCCCCGCGTCTGCGCGTCTTTGTCTCTGTCAGGTTTAATCGCGCCTCTAAGGACGAATACAGTGTCATAATTCCCGCGCGATAGCGTGTCACAATTAATCGCAGGTATCACAACTTCAATGAACGCCGTAGGATAATTAAATAAACGCTATTTATTCATTATGAGCTTCTTTGCGAGTTTCACAGAGCTTTTTTTTAAACACAGCGAAAGAGTCGAGAATTTTAACTCTTAAATATAATAAACGTATATATCATCTTTTTGCTAATTTAATATGTATTCTATAACTTTACAGTAGACACGATTATATAAGTCTTGAGTCTGTTCTTGATGACTTCTCCAAGACATTAAAAAAATATTAATATAAACAGCAATATGTCTATCCAAGCAATGTTATCGATTTATCAAGTATGTTTGTTGAAATAATATAACTACTGATGTTTACAGAAGAAATATACAATATTTGTACTTTTTCTCCAACTTAAAGTTTCAATTAATTTTCATATTACATCATCCATCAAGGACTCTGCTGGTCATAAGTATCATCTGTAACATTGCTAATTTTTTCTTTTTTCTTGCAATATTTATTATATTATTATTTCACTGTGTTTAGAAAACTTTAATAGATTTTCAAATCTTTTTTTCGTTATAATTAATCCAAGAAGAAAGAAATATATATGCATACACATATGTACGTATATATGTTGTTATTTGCATCCCAAGCTTAAACATGCGTCTGAAGGAACGACATAATTTTATGAAGACCAAAACGAGCGTTTTGGTGACTCAAACGTACGTGTTTTACAAGCTTGAGAGCGCGAGTGAAGAAAATCTCGGCAACCCGCGGTACCGAGTCGAAGCGTTTCAAGTCATTAAACCATCAAACAGCGAGTCGGGTAACCTAACCGATTCGGTGCGAGCAAATAGGGCCGGGGATAGAGCGCCTTGGTCGTTTATACCGGGTTTTCGGGGAGATTTACCGAGCCACTGTGTACCTCCTTCAGTTTCGGGGCCCATTATTGCTGATATACTGAGAGATTAAGAGCACGTGTTACGTACGTTGTGTCGTGATAGTGAAGCATTTCGGCGTTGTACTGCGACGCTGAGTGTATATATATATATATATATAGGTCAACTTCTAGTGAATGTTATATACGTGTGTGTATGTGTGTATGCGTGCGTAAATATGTTGTATATTTTCTTCGATAAAGCGATACCATACGCTCGTCAACATTGCCGTTACAGGCATCGATTGTGTACGCAGCGAGCACGGATTTGACTGTGCGAGAAATGGGAATCGTAAAATAATTTTAAACGAGCGTGGCAAATAATTTCGCGCGAGCGATTCCAATCGCGCAAATTTGGGATAGCGCGCGATCGTTCGATTAAAACTAAACTCGGCGATTTAAATTAAATTTAAATTGGCGCACGAAAGGGGCATTGCGTAATTGATGATTGCGCTTGTTGCGTCGCTTAATCCTTATTAAACCGCGATTAAATCTGAATACCGGCCAACCGTGATTCGCGGAGCATCGAATATATATTTCTGGATTTCATTCCCGATTAGTCGGCGGCTAGAACCCTTTCGAGCAACACGGCCTGCATCCTGGTTTATACATGGCTGGCTAGATTCGTTTGCATTCCGAGATATCTCGGATTAGCCAAATTTCGTACGATTGAAAAATTGAATTACGAGTTTGAGGAGCGAATTCTCCGCTGCGTACGGGGATGAGTCGGATCGGAGAATTAGCAATGTTGCTATTTCCGTGGAACGTCCGGATTCTGACGAATGCTTCGAAATTCTCCCGACGAAAGATTATGAATTAGAGAATGCGATGAATAAGAAACTTTTCAATATTTTTTATATGTAAACTTATTATCAGTTTATAAGAATAAGTTAGTTGTGCCCAAAACAATTTAGTTTAATTATTATTCGATTTAATTCTAATTCTAACTCTAATCTTTCTTTCCTTTAAAAATGAAATTAATTAAAGTTCTTCTGAAAATTACAAAATTTTAAATCGTACATTCACAATAATATCAATTTCACTATAAAATTATCGTAAAAATAAATTTAAATGAAATTTTATGCATTACATTATAATAAAGAAAGTGTTTTTTATAGAAAAAATAAATGTGTTATATATTTTTACATACATTAATTTATCTTTCTCTTTTCTAAAAGAAGATTAAAATTTAATTACATTTTTGGCAAATTTAATAAATTTTCTGTAAACTAAAATTTATTTTATAAATAATGATGCTTGTCTTTAGCTTTATGCGAATTTATTATTGTAAAATTTTAATTATATGTAAAATATAACTTTTGTTCTTGATTAAATTATCCAATAAATCATTTTAAGCGAAGTTAATTATGCTAGCTTATTTAGAAACACAAGTTTAATTTATTTTCTCTCTTCTCCACTCCATGTTAGTATTATGGTTCAACGGTTTATGCATTGCGTCTTTATAATAATACGATAATTACTTGTGTACTTTCAAAGAATCACATCAATCATTTTAATGCATCCAAGTCAGTGGACCAGTCGCATTTTATAACATAATTTGATGACTTTCTTTATATGATTTTACAGATTCCGTGCGTCGATCGTATAATAACGAAGATTCTTTAATAGGCTGGGGTGTTATAATATGCTCAAATGAGAATATCGCTTGTTAGAACGAAAATATAAAAGACTCGATAAAATCAAACAATGTGACGACAAGATAAGTGGACGCGATCATTCAACACCTTCTTTTATGGAGATAGAAGGCTAATTACGAAATTTCTGTGGCCTTCGATTATCTCCTATAGCTGTTATTCGAGGGGAGAGATCGCCAGAATAGCAGTTGATGCGAACATAATTACCTCGGTGACGTCCTTCGTGCATAGATGACGCTAATTAACCCGAGTAACGATAATGAAAAGAGAATCCTGTAAAAATCATCTTCATTGCGAATATTGCGTCAACCATATAAAGTGAATTTATAGCCACGATATTTCATTTAAAAAATACGACTCAACAAGCGTCTTTAAAAGATTATGAATAAAATTTATACCACGACGCAATTAACTGTGTTAATTACCTTCACATTTAGTTTAAAAAAGACTTAATATTTCTGTTTAAAAAATTTTATTTAAAAAGAAATTGCTATGTAATTGACATAATCAATTTAATAATCTCTTTATTTCATAAATAACTGCATTAAGATATAAGATGATTACATTAAGATTAATATAACTACGTTAAACTTAAGGACAACTTGATAAAAAATAAAATACGACTAATATGTTAATCCTATCGATAATAAAGTTAATTAATTGTTAACGTGTACGTAAAATGTAGAAAATGCGAACGCGTTGAAAACTCGTGAAGTTACTTTGTATTCACTTAACTTATTATTCCGTTTTATCGATTTTGCAATCGTCCTGTCCGCTCGTATATTTGTTAGACGAATCGATAATCAAGACAACAAAGGTTTTATCTATTATCTTCGCTTTAACTCAATTAGAGTACCATCCGATGTTAATCGACGCGCGTTGATAACGTTTTCCGCGTCACAACCCTCAAAGCACAAACGAGTAGGTCAACCTCCGCTCCCGCTTCACCTCTGTTTTACAACGTAACTTCGTTAACAACTCGGAAACTCGAAATGACAGGGTTAAGGTCGCGTATTTCTAAAGTCGTCTTAACGGATTTTCTTTCTGATATCTAATTGATTAAAACAGGCTTTGATGAGTTTATCCGACTTTTATATTGTAAATTTAATTTGATAAAAAGAATTGAAGACTTCTATGTCTTCAAAGAGAAAGAGAGAATTATTTCACTATATTTATATCTATAATATTTACACTATATTAATTTTTTTTATGACAAAATCTATACTATTTATTTTTTTCCGCGAACATCAGTATATACTTCCTAATAAAATTTACATCTATATTTTAAACTTATAAATTTTAAAATATTAAAAGAGGAAAGATTATTAACGAGCGAATGATAGGAAAAATGTTGAAATAATTTTCATAAATATTTATAACACAAAGTATTTTTTGAATAACAGAGCAAAGATCAGATGATTAAATAAATGTAATTAATATACTAAAAAATTATTAAAGGCAATTGTTGCAATGAAAAATTTATAAACTTAGACTTTTTTCAATAATTTTCATTAAAATAATATTAAACTATTATTATGTTATCGTTGAAAATAATTGTGTGAAAAATAAATTAACTTGTTAAAAAATTAGTAATTATATAAATTGTTCTGTTGTCAATAATAGTATCGTCTTCTAAAAGATCAAAGTTAAACAAGTTTATTTAGCTACCTATCTGTTGTTAGGGTATCCGAGAGTATTCTAGAGTATAAATTACTCAGTGAAAGTTAGTTTACGAAGCGTCAATGTTTTACTATAAGTATATAATTTCCACAAGATCTACTACAGTGAAATATTGATATAATAATTAAAAGATGATATAATGATAGATAATATAGTAATAGTAAGTTATAACAAGTTTTTCTTAGTAATAAAGCTAAAAATCTTTCTAAAAGAGAAAGGAAAGAAAGCAAATTCAAAACAGCAAAATATGCTGTTTGCTCTGAATATGCTCTGAAATATTTTCTCTCTGACGCGAAGAAAAATTATATTCAAGTACAAAGCTCAAATCTCTCTAGTGATACAGAAATAAATTACAAAGTATGTGGGATGAAAGGATTTTACAAAACAGATAGGGAGAAAGATATCCGAGATAAAAGTGACAAGGCAACAATATGGCGAAACGCGAGCGCGATAAGAGATTGATTAAAATCAGACAGATTTTTGTGTGTAAGATTATTGTGTGTGTACGCATGTATTTCGAATGGATTTGGATCCGCGCCAGGATTTATAAGGGTTGACGAAGAACTCGTAGTGATATCACAGACGCGAATCGAACGAGGGGTTTGGTTGCGCGCTTTAATGGCAACGCCAGCAATCGGTAGAAACCATCCGTCTTCATTTCCTGCCGAATGCCATTACTCACGTGATAGAAAGTCGCGTGTACGCAACGCTTCGCACGCACGACATACCCGCCATGTAAATTGTAACAGTCACGGGGAAAGGGTGGAGGCCATCAATTTTTAATTGAATCTTGATTGGCAGAGATTACTCGAGGGCACTAGGTCCTATTCCGAGGTTCGATTGATTATTCAATTATCAAAATCGATTCGGAAATGGCGATAATCCGGGCCGACCTGACTCTCGTGTCTGCTGATGCTTTGAAATTTCCTGTTTATTGCTTCATCCACGTTTTATTGCCCAACTTTTTTATCAAGAAAAATGTAGATGTTAACATACTTAATACGACAAGTTGCGTCTCTCGTATTCGAAAAATAAATCATGAAAAATTCATTGTAATCGTTAGATATTTTCTGCAGCAATTTATAATTTTATTATTATACTTTGTATCGTAGTATATAATATATCAGAATATATTTTTTTCTTTATAAGAAATAGCTGTAATGAATGTAAATCAATAATCACTTTTTCCTTACCATAAAGATTATTAACTGGATAGTCACTTATTTATGATTTTTCAATGATCATAAATTTTATCGTTTGATAAATAGAGCGATTTATATTTCACAACCACTTCAGATGACCCTACATTGCTTACAAATATTGTAAAAATCGGTTTTCCATAAAGATAAATCAGAATTCTCTGAGTACATATGTGGAACAAATACGGTAAAAAGGGAGGGTTTGTATTTTTATTGCTATGCGTTACATAGGCGTTTATACGTTTTTATTATATCTGGATATGGCGCCCTTTTATCGATCTAATATCTTCCGTTATTGTAGACACGACGTGCTATCTAGACGATATTGTATCACGAACGCAAAAAAAAAAAAAAAGAAAGAAAGAATGGAGGTGCGACAGAGAAAAATTGCAGCAGTATAGCGGGTCCACTGAGTTATTACACGCTTTTTCCGGGGCATCTTGGACGGGTCTCTTCGCGATATACGCGGTTAATACATTGTTCATCGTCGAATTCCAAGATGTCATATCCCACGTGAAACATTTTGAAACATTTTACTCTAGTTGCGAAATAAAAAATTTCCGCAAGTATTTGTTGTTAATTTGTTGTAATTGCGATGTAATATAAAAATTGGAATTCTCGTTGACAAAATATTCAAGATGATAACACAATCGCTCGCGAATCGAATTATATCTGATATTGCACCTTTAATATCAATATTATAACAAAGTATTTAAAATTTCAGCCGATTTATTTGAATAAAATTGCGTTTAATAATTGTATTTATATTGTTTATATTAAAGATTAAAACAATATTATTGCAATCGAGTTGTATTAATACAACATGATTTTGTATTTGATATAGATTAATTGTTTTCTCTCTCGATATATATCTTCTTTAATATTTATGACTAAAATAATCGGCAATATGTTTTCAATATATAAAGTAAATTCATTAGTGAGATATTTGTGGAACATGATTACTAGAAAAGAACCCCGTATAGTACTTTCCATCACAATTGTTCCGAAGTGACAGTGGTGTCCAATTAAAGCAAATCGAAACGTGTCGGTAAAACAAAGAAAAAAAAGCCGACATTATTCCTCCCTTCACTCGCTTTAACGACTTAATTAAGGATGCCGCGAACTCGTCGCGAAAAACAATAACGCCGTGCAATCTTAATCAAAGTTTCCGCTATAATCTGTATTCGTGAAGCTTATTCTCCCTGGCGTCACGAATCCTCTTTCTCTTTCTCTTTCTTTCTCTCCCTCAGAAAGGCGAACTCAACAGGGGTTGGGTCGGATAAATCCGCGTCGGTAAAAAGTGGTATAACGCGCCTTGCTGATAGGAGCGGCTTCTACCGAAGAGCCTAGATAAAGCCATCCGCGTCTTAAAAGGAAACGAGAGAGGACGAGACCGTCGTCGTTTTCTAAGCAGCTTCGGAAGAACTTTTTTCCGTGCTTAAAAGCGGCCGTCTAGCTTCACCTCCAAGCTGAGGAGAACCGTGGAATTTTGGATTATGGCTACTCGACTATGTTACACTCTTCTTCTTTTCCTTTTTCCACAAAACAATGAAAAACACAACATTTCACAAAAAATTTCGAAATTTAAATCATGTATTTATAATTATTAATTTAATATATTTATGATTATTTAAAATATAGAATATAAAAAAAATATTGAATATTGTTCGAAAAAATTAAAAATTTCTTTTTCCATAAAATATATAAAATAGAAAAATATAAATAACTAGAAAAACTGTTTAAATAATTAAAAAAGTATGTATATGTAACATTGATTGTGTGGTATATGATTACTGTGTGTGCTCAACTTCATTTCGATTAATTTTCCTTATCTGTGAAACGTGTTATACTTCTTTATCTGCTTTCCATGTATAAATATTTGAAAAGATAGCCTTGTTGCTTTGAAAAATCGTAATTAATTATAACTAAAAATGAAAGATTATATAAAGATCTAAAAAATGCTTTTAAATAATATAAAACTAATCGTAAAAAAAATTGTTTCAAAATAACAGAGGCATTTTTTCAAATATATGAATGACAACTACATATAGGAGAGAGAGAGGTATGAAGTATGTTGAAAAAGCGTAAATTAATGTGTCATGTCTCACAGATAAGCAAAATAAATTGTACTTTTTTGTATGTTATTAAAAGACACATGTACACATTTAATGTTCCACCGACAAAAAATATGGTTAATTTTTCATATTTGTACATTATGACATTTTTATCTTGTGTTTGTTCGATGAATATGTAGTAATGTGGTATTTAATAATTTATTTTTCATACCATTTGTTCACACAGATCGTTAATGAAAAATTTTGTCATTTGCGTCGTTAGTTGCTAGGAATCGTGCGGAGAAAAATAGAAATGGAAGCGTCTAACAGTTCTTAGTTTCTGCATGAATTTTTGATATATTTTATTTATATAATTTATATTTTATATAATACATTATATATATATATATATATATATATATATATATATATATATATATATATATATATACTTAATTATTTTACGAATATTCTTCTTTCCCATTATTCTATCATGTATTTTTTAACATTTCGATCAGGATTGAAATACTTTGCTCATTAAAACAAACTGGCTGAATTTATGCTGTCATTTATGTATGAGTTTTTGGTTTCAAAAAGTCTGTGCACGCAGAGATTTTTCAGATTCGCCAAAAGCGAGTGAATTCGTGCGTGATGATAGCAAGTCACGAGGGACGTTTTTAAGATTCGTCCAATTTCCGAAAACAGTCGAGCGATAGTGATTCTGAAAAAGGAGCTAGGAAGAACACACATTCTTCGAACGCACCCTCGTTACCCTCGTCACTTTCAGTCGACGAAGAAGAAAAAAACCTCCAGTTGCGTCGACACTTTCAATTCTCACTTCAGCAGTTTCATTCTCTCTATCCTTTCTGTCTATCGCCATCTCTGCGATCCTAGAAATGTTCATCGCGAAACTCTTTATTTCCGGCAGGACGTATCGTTTTTTCACTTTCTTCGCTTCTACGATTTGTTATATAGAAAACATTCCGACTTGAATAAAACTCTAAAACTTCTTCATATATAAGAATTTTGAAGTCTTTATCATTAATCAAAACTGTTCTAATAATATTAAAAAATTATGTAATGAATTACACGAATATAATTCTTTTTCTTGCAATGCTTATTTTTTCAATATTTCAGAATTTATTAATATTTTTTATTTGTACGAAACACTTTCATATATAAAATACATTATAATAACTCGAACAATTTTTACAATGCGCGATACGTGCCAATTCGGCATATATGTATTCCGAAAATATTTTCAAAGCGTATAAAAAGAGAAATGGGCGCGTTCTGATGACTATTTTTCTCCATAATCGTATATAAAGACGGCGAAAATCCGGCGCGCGTTTTCTGACAAAAAGTCGCAATCAATCTTTATCGCGAGGTCGCTTATCAAGGGAGATACTTCGTCGATCGTGCTCGTGGGTACCGTTTGTCTTATCGCGAAGCATGCATCCCCTATCCTTTGTACAATAATGCGAGGGATGACATAACAGCTGACTGTTCGCGTTATCCCCCAACTGTAATTCGCATACAAACCATAACTGAGGTTGCCGCAGTATTCGCCTACCCTATACGACACAAACAATATTAAATGACGTCGGATTGCCTTGCGACGTTGGGACCGATTACTACTCTTGCTCCTGCATCTCTCTCTCTCTCTCTCTCTCTCTCTCTCTCTTTCTCTCTTTTCTTTGAATAATATAAACATCGTCTTATTTGATGGATTCTAGGTAATTCCGGAATCAGTAAACTTACGCTTTCGAATAAATGGCTGCACTTTACGTGCTATATTATTCTCGATTATCTTGCAAACCCAACTTTTATATTACAAATAACCGTATAAGAACTTTACGGTATATGTATCGGTGTATGTTTTTTTATTATATTTTTCTAGATATAAATTTTGTTATGAAAATCATATTACGATACAAACTTTTAGTTATTTTTTTTATTCCCATGCAAAAAAAGAATGTAAGGGCAAGTTAAAAATATAATTTGCTCGAACACTGAAAAGTATCAGAATAATTAACACGCAGAATTTAAAAAAAGGCAATGCTTTGCGCGAAGTTAGTCGTTTGAATTGGCTGCGTTAATTAGAATTGATTAATTTCTTCACTCTAATCCTCTTTCCCGTTCGTTTTCAGTCGGAATATAAATTATCTGATGTCAGAGGCAGATCTAAAAATGATTCGTTTAATATTCGGTAAAACGTTTCAATAATATATATAATCTATTGTAAGACAGATCAGTGTAATATCCGTTATAAAAAAAGTGTAAAATGTAACATTTGCTTGTAAGATTTTCTTTTTCTTTATATATCTTTCTAAATGCATTTAAATAATATTCATATTTACAATTTTATTTGTATTAACAAGAAATCTCTTACTTTTTTAAATATTGTTCTCTTTTCGATTATTATAAATCGTTGAAATTTTCGATTCATGTATTTTTATCAGAAAATTATTTGTGAAAAAATATTTAAATATTTAATTGCGAAATGATATCAATTCTTCATCGAACGAATAAAGAATATTAAACTTACTTAATTATTGAAACACTTCAAATGTTTAAACGGCGGAAAATCGCTCAGTGGGTTGATTATTAATACCGTCATCAAAAGTGATCCCCACTGCAATGACGAGTGTCAAACTGTTAAATTCGCGCGACATTCAATCTTCGGGAGTTCTCCGGAACCTCATGGCTGGAGAGCGCGCACAGACTTGACAGAGACGAACGAGCGCGAATCCCCGACTCTGACGCTCGTATGCATCTCGCCGAGTTCAGCAATTTGCATGAAGCGAAACGGTACCGTCGTGCAACGTGACTGACTCACACACAAAGCGGTTGAAACAAACCCCGGTGCTGGAATTCGTATAACGAACACCAGCGTGAGAGAAGAAGCCTGAGAACGTTACCGCGAAAGAAAAAAGCGAGGATATTTGTCTTACTTCGATGTCGTAATGGCTAAACGATTTGCCATGAGTTTATATTGATTCGCTGATTCTATAATCAATATATTTTACCGTTTTTTATATTCGTCATTACAAGGGAAAAAAAAAAATTATTTTCGAGAGAGATAAAGTCTTACTGGTTTCAATTTTTTTTTTTATTAATTGTATCCTAATTTAAAACATTTTACGGTAAATTTTTAATAAAAATATAATTAGACGCTAAGTATTTTTACACGAGTAAAATGTTGCCTGTATGTAAATGATATAAACTACTTTATTACTATATTATTTTATTTTTTGGAATTAAAATATTCTGTTATGCCTCCAACATAAGACATTTTCATGCAAGGAGGATTGATAAGGGGGTTGCAATCGCTACCCTAGAAATTTTACGGATATATAAAGCTACAGATCTTTCAATCACGCTCCGGCGGATACGTCAGTGTCAAACCCTCCTCTCTCGAGGATATCGAGACGGCATCTCGTAGGTCTACACGTGCTTCCAAATGCCTCCCACGTAAAATTCACTTATTTCGCCGCGCGTTTCGCCGTCTTTGTTCGCTCGGATATCCTGAAGGCGTAACAAGATGTCTCTTCACACCATGTCAAAGTCGAGCATCTTTAACCCGATTTCCATTCTGTCTTCGAGACAGAGATCTCTAAAAAAATTCTAAGACATCTCGTTGTCGAAAAAAATTATGCGCATATCCGCGATTTCCACAAAAATGTAGGCAGCTCATGGTTATGAGTTGGAAATTTGCATCTTTACACTACACGCTACAGTGTACATATCTTGTATCTTTCTCTCTCTCTCTCTTGAATTGTTGCAATTATTCACGAAGTATAATATTCTCTCTCTTTCCTTCATCTTTATAAAAATCACTTTTAACATACATGTTATGATTTACATTTACATAATTAAAATAAAAGTTATCTTTGTATAAAACAACTTAAAGCATCTTATTGTAATTTAAAAGAGCGTGTTTTAGCAAAAGTTGAAATATAAAATATGACGCATAATTTATGATTACTTGAATTTATCTTGATGAAAATTTTCTTGTGTGTCAGACGAGAAAAAAGAAAGATTTATATATCAAACTCTCCATTTTAATATCCGATTACTGTGATTTTGAAAAAACATTTTATATCTTTCAATTGTCAGACGTGCATATTTACTCTCGTCTGGGAGTGATCGGCAAAGCACCAAGTAAGGACGAGCGGGATTTTTGGCAGTACTTAGTGTAAGCCAGTGAGACAACGTCGGTCCCGTACAGTCGACGGGAGTCCTTTCCGCGGTCTTGAATGGGGATCCGGAGGTTTTCGGAAACAGTGTCGTGATCCCGGGATTTAGCAGCGTGCACTGTCCGCCGAAGTGTTCTTCGTGTCCATTCTACGTATGCCATCGGACGTATAGTAACGTCTCGTGTCAGCTCGGCATAATCCCGGGATCTGGAAGACGCCATGGTCGTGGAAACACGATCGAGTCGACCAATTCCTTCGTACGAGGGGGAACGCGGTTCCGTGAAGGACAAAGAGAGAAACCTCTACATACTTCCCTACAATTTAGACATAGATACCGATCTGACAGATTTTACGAGATCCGTTTAAACTTTGCTTACTTTTATTTGAAATATTGTCTCAGTCATACGAGCACATCACAGTTGATTTAGAATCACCACTGACTCCAGATTGAATATAAAATGTATGTTTCGAGCATTTGGTTATGTAGCATGTGCTTGTGGCGGAAAATTGAAATTATTGTGGAAGAACGAAAGCTGAATAAACCGGAGAAATTAGGTAATAAGCGTATGCAAAAAGTTTTAGACAGATAAATGAAAAGTATTATAAATTATTAATAAAGTTTAAATATTCTTTTCTATAATTTTTAAACACATTATATTATACTTATAAGAAATGCAAACCACACATACACATAATTTTGTTCGAATCATATATATAATGGAATCTATACAAATAAATGTGTAATCGAGAAAAGAAACTTTTATTTATATTTATGAAAGTTCTTTATATATGTTAGACAAAATTAGACACGTTAATCACATAAATATGTCATATTTTGCAAGAAGTCTGATCTAACATATGTGTTTATTTAGAGTAAATAACTATAAAGGTGCACAGATTATAAATAAGCTTAAACAAGGAATGAAAGACAAAGATTGTAAAATAGAATATGTTACTGAAGATTTTAAATTACATATTTCTTTTTCTTATCAATTAAAATTGTGCGTGATATATTTCAAATATTTTTACTTGTAATGTAAAAACACAATGATTAATTTGTGTTTTAATTTTTTGAAAATAGCCTACGAAAACCTTATGTTACATTTTCAGTGATATAATTTAACTCGTTGAGCATACTCTAACAATATAATCGCTCCAAACATTTAATTGAAACACATCCGTGATAACTGGCGAATTTAACGCGGTATGCTTTTCTAACTTTTTAATGCAATTAAAACAATTTAACTTTCGCGCTATTTAATGGGTCGACATTATTATCGGAGACGCAGGCAGCTTTGGTTTCGATATGAAATGAAATAAATTATACATAAAAGCGCGTTTTCCAAATAAACGTTGGTCATCTTCGACGCAAACAATTCCTTGCGCAAATTCCGTAATTACATTGGCACGTAATGGAGTGAATATTTCACCAGTCGAAATGTGAATTTCACAATCGTCCGGTGAAATAAAGCGATAAATAATAAGCGCCAACGTAAAATCGAATTATTAATTCCCATCGCCACTGGAAAACAGACGACAAAACATTGTTCAAAAGTCAACATTTATTTCTTGTTTTTCCTTTATTTCTCTCTTTCTCTTTCTTTCTTTTCAAACACAAAAATGTTACACGCGTTACTTAAATTTATCCGCTTGCGTAATTTTTCCGACGTTAGCTACAGGGGCTAAAAATGAAATTCCGATATAAAAGATGAACACGAATAAATAATTTTAATGTAAAAATAAAAGCAAAAAAACCGAATCGCGAGTGGAACAATTATTACGCGAGATATAATTTTGTGATGCAGCATCGCGCTCGCAAAAATGTAATTGGTTATTGACGTGTAACCATAATATTTGCAAAGAATATTGATACAGCACTGCCATCTTTTCAATTATTATTCCTCGTAACACAAATAGTTTTATGAATTTCTAATTCTAGAAACATGTATGGATTAGATGTATATTGTTTGATATTTAATATTTTTATAAATTTCTTTAAAGCTTTAATGTTAAGTATGTTAGTAATTTAATGCTATCACAAATATATTTTTTTAAAATAATTCAAACATAAGGTGTGCACATTCTTATCTATTAGAAATTATTTTCTTAACTTACCGATACGATGCGCAGTAGAGTAACATAGCGTTGATCTGTAACATACAAATACATTTTAATTATAAAATAGTGTTTAAAATAATTAATATATCCTAAATAATTACTATACGCAATTAGTGAAAAATTCAAAACGCAAGATCAAATATATTTGACTTCAAGCTTATCTAAGAAAATCGTGCGAAATATTATATCAAATTTATATAATTATATATAATATTTATATAATTTTGAGCAATAAAAAAAGTTTACAACTTTGGTTGTAATTTTTATTTAAAGTACATAAATATATCGCGAGAATTATGTACCCTTTGACAAGTAATCTTATCTCTGGTATTTTTACGAGTCATCAGTCGCAAGAGTTCATTAATTATACGAACTAATAGTGCTAACTATTTGTAAAACTATTGATCACGTTTTCTATGTAGAGTTGTAGTACTTGTCGCGATCGTATTTCGACAAATAATAAAACGACACACGGAGCGTCTCGCCTCGTTACCTTCCTTCTCGAGTCCTATCACGCAAATAACAATGAGCCGGCGCCGCGCCGTACGCCGTACAAATGTCACCGCTGCCGTTATATCGCTTATGAACAACAGAGCGCTGAAGGTCGCACGAAACGAACGCCGAATTTTTCGACGTACGTACAAGGTTATAAGTAATACTTGTATGTATGTCGAAAAATTCGACGTTTGTTTCGTGCGGCCTTCAGCGCTCTGTTGTTCACAAGCGATATAACGTCAGTGGTGACATTTGTACTTTATACACAGTGACAGTATTACCTTGCGGGCAAATTAAAAATTTATTTAAAATTCTTTTAGTTTGAAATAATGTATTTTGATTATTCAGATTCCATTTTTACTTATTACATATATAGACTTATCTATCTAAATGGATCAGTATTTTCTGATGAAAAGTTTCTCGTATATTGTTTGATCTTGAATATAACAGGTTTTCTGTAGGATGGTTCAAGCACATATAAAGCACGTTGGAAATCGAGTTCTCTGTAAAGCTGTAGGAACCTAACGAGTTCCACGCGACGAAGCAATACCTTTTCAAGATTTAAAAGCGCCTTCTTCCGGCCGAGATACTTTCCTTGTCAGATCCAGGTCAGACATTCTTCGTACAACGAGAGGTCACCTTTGAAAACGTGGAATATATGTTGGTATCTCAGGTTTTACCTAGGCAACCGAAATGCATCCTACAGGCGAAGGATGCAATTTAGGTATCCGATATTTAGCCGTTGACATTTCTATGTATACTGAATGAAGGCCAAGATGCACGTACATGTAAATACACAGAAAAATCATATTTCAATTATACAAGAAGCACATGCGTGCTAGAACGACTGACATATCTTCTGAATAATAATTCTTTCCACAAATCAATTTTTTCTTGATGAAAATAATTGTGACAATGATTAATTGTTAAAATTATTAATTTAAAATTTTATCTTTTTCCAATTAAATATTTTAATAAGCAAACTTTTCAAGTAAAAATTCCAACATACATAGAAAGAACATTTTATTGAAAAGTAAAGTTTTGATACCTATTTTTAAAAATTTATTTCATGTTTTATTGATTATCAATCAAAAGACGATTGATGCTCCGACATTTCTATTAAGGAATAATCGACTTTAAATTGGTAAAAGAATTCTAAGAAGAATACTCCGGGATACTCTGTATAATACGCCGACATATGCTCCAGATTCGAAACTAGCGCACCGAATTTCAATTTGGCTGAGCATTTCAGTCACGCGCATCTCCGTCTACTCCGAGACTGTTTCCTCGTAAGGAAAGCATGAATAATTCTTGCGTCTTGGGACAGGACAGAATTCAAACGCGGCACAATTCCTGTTATGAAGCGCAACATAATTGCTGGTACGTCTCGTTAATTATAAACGAAAATTAATCGACAACTTAGACAACTTATTCTCTTGCGCAGAATCTGTTATAATTAATCCGCTCGTTTCACAGAAAATTAAATTAAAGAGCCCAGAATGTGATTAATTTTCTAATTACAATACATCCTTTAAACAAGCGGTTCTAGTTTTATAAAATAAACACAGTCATTAATGATCTGAATAAACGAGGTTGTCGAAGTCACGAATTTGCAAATAAAAGGAACGGACAATTAGCTTTATAACGATAGAGATAACATTTTGTTAAGAGAATATCGTGTGCTTTGCAAATAGATATGTAAATTTTTTAAAATTAATCTATTCAACTAAATCTTTTCTACCACAATTCCTACCCTGAATAGTACGTTTCATTCAAACGCATAAAATATCATTTTATTCGACGTGAAAAACGAGACCATTTCGGTTTATCGTGGCACGAGTATGGAAAGCGACTGACACCGTTTGTGGACGAGCCATTCGAATCTAAACGAGGAACGCCCGAAATCCCTGGGATCTCCGCTATAGGAATTAAC
Organism: Anoplolepis gracilipes; assembly: GCF_047496725.1. NCBI lineage: Eukaryota > Metazoa > Arthropoda > Insecta > Hymenoptera > Formicidae > Anoplolepis > Anoplolepis gracilipes. The sequence goes on along the minus strand of NC_132976.1, from coordinate 11,233,863 downwards.
CGTATGTTGTATACGCGCCGAAACGCATCCCCAAAATCGGATCGAGGAAAAGCTCATTTGTCAAGATGCGGCAAGAAACGGGTGGAATTTCGGTCCGTTCGTCACCGACCGGCCGTGCCATTAATTGAATGCGTTCGCGGTGCGTCAGCCTTCGCTTCGCAAGCTTCGCCGATCGATCTCGACACATTACCCGTATACCAAAGAGGATTAAATGGCAGAGAAGCTGGCGTACATGATATCAACTGAAAATGGCTGATATTTAATGTTGCGAAATGTAAGCGGTGGCAGACGATAAATTACAATGCATTATGCCCATATATTAATTGTACGCTTAGATTATCGTATATACTGGTCGCCTGATAAAAAAAGCATCGTAACTGAGATACAATCTCGCATTTATTTTTATTTCGTGTTAAGTACGATTGAGGAATGTATTAGCTTTGAAATTTATGATCGGTGAGAAACGAAGAAAAAGATTAAAAGTACGATTTATAGCAGAATATATTAAGTGATATTTAATTCCGTGATGTCTGAGTGATATTAATTATGTGTTGAGATTATTGTACACTGATTAATACTGTATAACAAAGAGCGCGTTGTATAATGAAGATAAAAATTTTTATCTCACATTTCTCTACCTTTAAATTCTTTCCAATTCACGAACGATAGAAAGGGGAAAAAAGTTACGTCATTTGCGTTGTTATAAAACTTTATATGACTGATTGCGAGAGTGAGATTTTATTATGAAAGCTTCTACGCTTTGATCCTCGTATATGTAATTTGTTTATTTTTTATGTCACAAAAGAAGTGATTACGCATTTATACATTGCAAATGAAAAAATAATTGCTGATAATTAAAAAATTAATATTTATAACAACGCATTTCGTGTATGTGTATGTGTGTGTTAAATGGCTTTAAACATTTACAAAACTTTTTTTTTTCACTTTTTAAACGCGTACACACAATAGTTAATATGATAATAATATTCCGCTCACTATTATTTTTCGTATTTATAAAAAATTTATATAACTAAAAAAATCAAATATATTATTTCCATAAAAGCTTTATTTTCACTGTTTCGGTCATTATATATGTATTGTTAGCATTTATTGCGATATGTACAAGCTGTACCTAACGAGTTGCAATATAACGGTGAATCTTCTTACGCAACTACTTATATCCGTCCGCATTTTTACCGATCGAAACTGTCGCGAATTTCCTCAGTAAGTGCATGCTTGCAGGATCGCGGGGTGACAAACCAGAAACGATAAAGAGCACAGCAGCGCTGGTGGAGGTCGCGTCTTTACTGACACTTTCATTCATTTCCTCCGCTTTACGAGCGATAAAACCGCGGAACCCATAACGCTGTGAAATGCCGCAAAAAATCCTAATCTACGTCTAAATTTAAACTGCAGAGAGTAGTCACCCCTCTTTCTTTCTCTTTATCCGTGCACGCTCTTTACCATTCCCGTTTGACGAAATGACGCCATTGTAATCTGGTTTAGGCGACCGACAAGGTTGTTAATGGCATTTCGCAATCGCGGTGGAACTCCATTTTCTCGAACGTTTCGATTATTCGAAAAAATGCACTTTGTGCGATCGCGCGAACCTTATTATCTCGTTTTATGCTAGCTACTCGATAATTTCCCTCAGGTACGTCGAAGGCTCATCGTCGGGTATTATCGTGCTTAAAGGATCGTATCACCCAAAGGGGTTGTTACCATCTTCAAGCCATCGAACCATCTCCCTCTTGGGCACTGCGGGGAGACGTTAACGACCGCCTCTAACGTCGTCTTAAACCGTCTTTTTAATCAACGATCGTTTTCGCCCTTAATATCGTCGCACTATACTTGTACATGTCATGTTAAATATCCTGCTGTTATTTCTAAGATTAAATCAAGAAAATTAATTACTTTACATAGAGAAAAAGGGAGAAGGAAATTTTTTGTTTTGTGAAAATTATTAATTACACTGTGACTTTGATTTATATACTAAATATGATTTCTGATTTACACGTCTTTTTAATATAAATTTCTATCAAGTTAATGTCAATTTTTTTTTATGGTGAAAATGTGTTGCTCTATTTATAATAAACTGTTTGTTAAATTACATTCCATTGTATTGTAGTAATTATATTTTGTATTGTAGTCTAATTTATACGTAACACACACACACACACAGACATATATTTCGTCAAATTATAGAATTGTATCAATTCTTTATTTTTTTTTCCTTTCAACAATTCTTAATCGATACGCGCTATCTTACGTAATAAGTATCGACTTCGAAGATGGGGAAAGAGGGTTGTGTCGGGAGGATCGAATGTACGGCGGACGGCATTGATTCGGCCGGCAATTAAGCTCGGATTACACTGGATAGGCCGTACTGTGTACCCCGGGGCTAAATGGATACACATAGCTGAGATTACTGCGGCCACTATGGCCTAATGTAATGCCGTCCTACGAGCCGTTACAACGACGAAGCCAGGAAGATGCTTACAAGTGAGATCAAGAGAGAAAGCGAGGATGGTGGGGGTGAGAGGATGTTCGAACGGGCGCGGGCGGAGAGGTGTGAGAGACGGGTAGACAATCGCGGAACAACCCGTTCTATCGGTCCCCGCAATAGCATTCTAGCCCCCATCCCCTGGCTTCTCCTCCATCCCGACGTAGGATATAATATTTTCGAAAACGAGAAATTCTCCGTTAAGTACGGAAATTATACGAGCAGTTTATTTCAGACACCAATCCCTTCCTCGCTCTCGCCCATCGCTGGTCATTTTAATCGTTTTCGAAGGGAGGAAAAACACCAGCCTCGGGGCGAAACACCCTGATTTATAGATGCGCCGCGATCCACCCACGGCCCGATTATAACGAAGGTAATTAATAATTTGCGGTGCTTAAGCGGCGCTTGGGAATACACTTCATTCGATATTCCTATAGTAATTCGTTATTATCTGCGCTTGCCTCATCGAACGGGGGAGCAATTAACTATTGTAACACTGTGGTCGATAGTGATTATTATTGTCGGTGATCAAGCACAGGCGGACGTATCGCGATGCGCGCGCGTTAATAAATAAAGCGAATTAACTTTTATTACGCGATAGTGCAGTTTGCGAGCGCTTCAGTCCGAAGGAGTATCATAAAACAGTTCCAGTTGCGCTGATGTTAATTGAAATTTCTGTTAAAAGGTATTAGCTTTGCCTACTAAATACGCCTGTAATTAAATATACAGAATTGTTTAAAGGTAAATACTAAACGAATTTCCATCACATGTAATATTAACTAGAGAGATTGAGAACATTGAGGATGTTTATCAATTTTATTTAAATTGATTTATTTGTTAAATTTTTGAACACCTTTCCACACAAATAAGAAGTTGTGTAAAATTAAAGTTAAAATTACGAAATGTTGTCAAAGGATTAATATAAATTTTATATCAAGAAAGTATTAATTAAGTACTATGACGAGTAAAAAATTGCAATCTAGAAAACAGATTTAGACAATCGTCAAGCAGTATTAATTAATCAAGTCTGTCAATAGATTCCGGAATTAAGAATTGCCTCCAGCTGTTCCGCGATAATACAGAAAAATGACAATAGACAGACGAGGGAGAAACGGAAAGAAACGGTAGAGGGGGGTTGGGGGCGGAAGGGAGGCAATAGCTCGCGGCACCCGTCAAACTCTGGAAGGAGCTAGCAACGGCAAGCATAAACCGCTATCACGGACTATAACCATCCGCGCCATAAACCTCAGCCTCAGCCCCATAACGAGAATAATGCGTGCCGCTAGAGTATCCGCCTCTATTACATTTGAAATCCCCATGGACTTGCTCTCATTCCCTCGTCCTGTCATGCCCACGCACGTTACATTTTTCCCTTCTCCTGCCTATCCTTTCGCGCGCGTTTCAGTTTAGACGGCGTGATAGTAGAGGTTATCTCATTAGTCACAGATTCTGCCAGTAATCTGGAACGGATTTCCATTAAACCGTAATTTAATGAGGATCTGTCATTCAGTAACTGTTCAATTTTCTACGTTACCATATCTCCGTAATCTAAGAATGTGGGGTTCAATTTACGTTACGTACTAGTGAATCTTTTAATTATTAATTACAATTAATAATAATCATACATATGTATATATACCTAATTCTCTGCAGCAATGTTTACACAGGCAATTATTATCGAAGCGTGAAATAACTGAAAAGCGTTTTTCACGAAAATTAATAACGTTGTGCCAGTCTTTAATCTTTGCTGGTTATTTCATTTAGCTGTATAATTTGAACATTCTTTTTTGTGATAAAATAACAACAATTAATATTATGGAATAATTAGTTCCCACCCAGTGATTCGGTTAACCATTCAGGTTAACCATTTAGGCTATAGAAATCTTTTTGTATAAAGATTTGTAAGGTATAAGATCGGTACGCTCGTTACAAAGTAATTAATTTCTTCGCGTACTTTGTTTAGCTATTTATTTTAGATTGTAATAATCTTGGCCGCAAAATATATCACAAAGAAATATTAATCGCGTTGCGGTATTTAATATAATATTTAATGAAGAGTAGAAAAGCGTATGTTTATATATATGTATATAACTTTTCGCAAAATTGCGAGGAAGACTTAAAAGAGACACATAAATAAGAAGAATAAAGCAACTACTACCGCGTACCGATAATTGAACTAGGTATACTCTTCTTGTTCTTCTTCACTCTGATGCTTTATACCTCCACCCATCTTTCCCCTTACATTTCTTTCTCTGTCTTCTAATCGAGTTATATGGGGTTGCGTTCGACTCGCCATTCGCTTGGTGAAAACTGGAAAGTTTTTCAAGACACTGCTAAGCCGTAATGTCCTGACGATAAAGTCTTGTTCGAAAGAAACGAAGAGGAAACAAGATTCGACACAATGAAAGACAAAGAAAGGGAAAGAAAGAGATAGTATAACTTCGCGATACTGTTGGAGCTCGCGCATATTGTGAGACTTTCCGCAAATCGAAGGGAAATTCGATCAAGAGGAATAAGAGAATCAATCTTACAAGAGGAAAAAACTATTTTCAAATCATGAAACACAATTTCTGCATTCGATTTGCACTTTTACGTAGTATATAAAACACATGAATTTTAATTTGTCTTTATATATTACACCAAATAAAATATTAAACAAATTAATATTGATATTAGAAAAAACATACCGAAAGATTTCAAAGAATTATTTAAATATTTTTAATATTATTGAAGCTTTTGGAAAATACAATCTGGACTTTAATTTCAAATATATTATTTTAATTTTCTATTCTGACAACGAGAGTCATTTTATTTTAATTATCCTACGTTATTATTCTATAAAAGAATGGAAAGAGATGCTTTGTTTATTCTGTAATAATAAGAACGTAGAACAGCAACCATAATATTTCATATTTCATTAGCGAGTTATCACGTTTATATCGCAACATCGAGATTCTTGAGAGGAAATGTCACATCTGGCATAGTTCACTTTTATTGTCATATAGCATAAGCATTCGAATGCTGAATTTGGTGCGTGTAAACCTGACCCTGTATCAGGCTGGAGGGATTTTGTGAAGATAGTAGAACGAGGGAATATAGCTTCCGTATACCTTCGATATCGCCTTGTGCCATTGTTTCCCTTCTGGACCATCATCTTTCTCCTTCCTCCTCTATCCTCTTCCGCTCATGTCGACTTACGACGAGTCAGGAAATGGCTTGAACTTTCTAATGTAAAATGCAAGGCGCAATATTACCAGATAAGACCACAGTCATTCGCATCTCTTTCTTTCACCTCCTCCTTTCTTTCCTTCTCGCGCGCTTTCTCCGACTCGATACGATAAAACTTGGACTGTAAATCAAAGCTCCCATACAGGCTCTGATTCTCATATATTTTATTATTTCATAATAAAACTTTGCGCCGTTTCGATACGAAGGGAAACGAGAAGGGTAGGATATAACAACGTGGCACGAAGGCTTTACGATCTTTACAAATCTGACGGAGAGATACTCTGCCGATTTTTGTCCCTATTCAGCTCCTTTACCATCTCTCGTGGCGGAAAAGTTCGATGAAGCGTTCTTCTTTGGATTTTCATATGGCAGACTGAATTGAGATCATAGTGTTCTCGAGATGCTGTTGTGACTTCAAAACAGCCTGCTTTAAGATCATTCTTTCACCTTGTAAATAGAATTATTAATAGAATATAGATTACGAAAAAATTATTTAAAAATTATATAAAAAGAAAATGTATTATTTTATAATAAAAATAATAGCTTAAAAATTATAATTATTTTACATAGAAATTCTTTAAGAATTTATAAAACTAAATAAACTTTTCTAACATGTGTTTTAAAACATATATATATATATATATATATATATATATATATATATATATATAATATATAAAGATACGTCTTAAACAAGAAAAATATTATATATTTTATTACTAAAAATATTATTATGAAAAAAAATCAACTTCTGTTGATTTTATATAGATTCTGTTTGAAACTTTACATGATCAATTATAATATATACATATAATGTGTGTATGTATACATATGTATGTACAGATATATATGTATTTGTCGACACGTGACGCGTCTGTAAATTCGCAGCCGGATCAGCGCGAGCGGTGGTAATTGCAGCGTAAACATTTTCCCAGACGCTGATTGCGAGACTCATTATTTCGGCGAGGCTACAAATCGAGAATCGCGCTCGACATTCGACGACTCTAAGACACCGCCGACGAGCCGTTCCACCGGTCTTGATTAAGGCGAGGGGATGCTCTCATTATTGCTCATAATCAAGACACTACAATAAGGAAAGGCCACCGAGCAAGAAGATGTTTCACCACGACAGCATCCGCGCCCCTATTTCTCATCTATCAGATGTAAAGACTCGATCCTTTTATGACAACTATATAGTTGCCTCGACGCAGATTTTGCCATCTGAAGAAATAAATACGAAAATAAACGGGACATTCTATGATTAAGGAGCTGGCGGTTCATTCGTAAAACTAGCTCCTTCATTTTCCTTCGACTGTATTGAAAATGCAACATATTCGGAGAATACGAAGCGCCATCAGAATTGTGTATCAAAATTTTCGCGTTTATTTCGTATTCAAAATATTCCTACTCAGTCTGCATACGAACTGATTCATTTATCTGTACCATATTGTAATGAAATTTACATTCTATTTTTAGCACTTAACCAGATACCGTCGTATCAAATTTTTAGAAAAACGAAAATTGTATCGAAGGCTAGCAAATATCTGTTACATTTTTCTTTCAATCATACTAGGAATAATTCCACGAAATTTTCTGAAATTTACATCTTATTTGCATCTTTAATGGCGTTATCCGACTGCGTCGGATTCTCTGTGAAAAAAAATGATAGCAAAATTTCAATGTTTTACAAATTGAAATAACAACACTGAAATTAATTGAAACGATCATTTGTTTTAAATATTTCTATAAACACATCTACAATTTTTCAACTTTTAATTAATAACTAACATACACACATCGAGTGTGTATGTATTGTTATACACAATATGTTTTTTATATTTTTCAATTTTCATCAATTTTCTAATTTTTTCTTACACATAAAATAAAAAATAATTTAATTATTATATTTACTTTTTAATTATTTTAGCATTATAATAAATTTTATAATTAAATTTTAATTTTTATATATGTGATATAATGATACAATGATTGTACAAATTTTACAACAAAAATATTCATGGTGAGCGGCAAATGTATTTTTAGCATCTTCAAAAAAAAGGTTGCCAAAGGCAATATAAAAGACGTCGTTACGCATCAAGTTCTCAAAGCTATACGAGGGTGCGTTTCACGTCGCTGGCATTTCTTAGCGAGGGCAGGCGATAATAAATCGCCACAATTTCGCGGGAAGGAACCCACGGTACGACTTACATACGAAATGGTGCTCTACTTCCCTTTCGAGGCACCTGACAAATACGATACGTAGGTAGAGCTTTTCGAGTGCGACCCGGATACGGGGAGAAAGTACGAAGATGCGGAAAGCAGAACGGCGAAAGGCCGAAGAGATTCTGCCTCGCTCTTCGCTTCGTCCGACAAACGAAGGCCGAAAACACCAAGCTCTGTCGGATGATGGGTGCTCCTAATAGAGAGGGATTCCGTTCAATTATGTCTTATGGCACCATTCTACCCGCAATTCGCCACGATTTTCAATGGCCAATAAGATTCGTCCAAGAGAAAATGAAAGATAGCTTCAAAATAGAGATGAAAGGTGGAAAATGCACAGGATGGAATGATTGAAATTTTTATGAGCAATTTAATCCGACTCAGGTGCTAAATTTCAAACAGCGAAATCGTAGAGAATATATTCCGCAGTTTCACAGCCACAGATACAAATCATATGATTACAACGATATTATCAACCGAGAGATGATATAGTATCGATATTATTAATTGCTACGGTATGAGAAACTTAGTTTGGAAATAAATTTATTTTTTGCAATATTAACACGTGTTAATATCACTATATTAATATGTATCGTTTTGATTTTCATCTTTCTTCGATAAAAATCTTCGCTGAAGAAATTCTAATCACCTTGTTATTGTAACTTCGAGTTTGAATCTGCTACAGTCCCTTGAGATTATTCACCATATATCAACGGAGCCTTCAACTTAGTTTTCCGACAGTTTTCCAAGCTCGAAAATGACGCGCATAGAGAATTTTCAACTTCTATGGTATGTCGCGAAAATCCACAAGTTCTTTCTACTGCCTAGTTTGATCGTCAGTGAAGAGATATCGGAGTTTCGTGGTCGAGTGAACGTATCCATAAAGCAACCCAGGGTTCGGAGAGAGAAGAACAATTTCGTCTAATCTTCCTGCATCTCGCTTCACTTCCTTCGTCTCTTTCTCTTTATCTCCTCCCCCCCCCCTCTCTCTCTCTCTCTTTCTTTCTCTCTGTCTTTCTCACAAGCGCGCTCTCAACCTCTCACCCCCTTTACCTCTGCTTCTTGACGACTTAAGCACCTCAATTTGGTACGTTCGCTTAATCCCCTTCCCAGAGGACGCGAAGAGGGGTAACAAAGTAAGGGAAGATGGCGGGAAGATAGAACGAGGCCGACGTCTGACGCCAGCACAACTGCGTGCTAAGCAAAATGCGAGATGCGGTAAAGTGCAGTTTGCAGTTCCGTTCGTCCCCGATGAAGCCTGTCAACCAACGACGCGCAAAAAGCGGCTGACTCACATCTAAGAAACTTACATCTAATTAACAGTGATTAATTAACGTGCCACGCTCCGCGTTTCTGCCAACGCTCTGTTCAGTAAGATACCATTGTGCTTCTCGTATGTCAGATATTACCGTACTTTGCGACTCTCTTGTAATCAATGTGACGTCGTAGAAATTCTTTTTTTATTCTGACGCGATTATAGATTGAAAAAGATGATTTATAAAATACAAAAATAATATAAAATATTTATTGAAACTTTTATGAGGATAAAGTGAAAATATCAAAAGCAATTTTTTTTATTTAAAACATTTAAAAAATTGACGTCTAAAAACAATTTAAAAATAATTTATTCTACTTTTATTCTGCTTTTTCAAAGTATAATATTATTTTTAAATATTTATTTTTATTTTATTCCCCGGATTTCATCAATTAATATTTATTTATATGATCACAATCACAATGATTATTATGGTCAATCGTGAAAGAATATGGAAATAATTTTTCACAATAAATGATAAAGGAGACTACATATGTACATAGTTGAAATTATTAACTACATCAATATGTAGTAAATAGTAAATGTATACGAGGCGTTTCTCTTGTGTCTTTTTACTCTGACAACCTACGATTATATAGGCACTTATTCGCGACATCTCCGAAAATTTACGACGACATAACTCCGCAGGAGACAGGCCACACAAATGCGAAACAAAAACGTATTTCGAGTGTTTTGTTTGGTGTACATACAGACTTGTAATCTACGCCTGTCATCATTCACGCACGCGCGTATATTAACACATTGACTCTGACAGATTTTTGACAGCATCACTGCATTTTACGACAATATAAATAATAAACGTACTTTGTGAATTATTATATGTACATTGTGATTTTATGTATAAACAGAATTAACTTTGTTATTGAAGCAAAAGATTTTGTAACAAACTTCAAGAATATTTTGTAGAATTCGGGGAGAATTGACTTTTTCTTTTTACAAAAATATTTGAACCGAGTTATAATCAAAATGTATACAGTTAGTAGTGATTTAAAGGACGAATTTAAATATTAAACAAATTTAACGTAAGTCGTGCATATTATAGATATAATAAGTAAATAAAAATAACGAAATCTTATTTTTTAATTACGTTTAAATGATTTCTGTTTAAAAAAAAAAGAAACAAATAATGTGGATGTTTAATTACTAATGTAATATTAAAAATTTTATGATCTTGCGAAAAGCAAAACTCAACAATTTCTGCTTTTTAACTTTTAATTAAACCAAAGGGTGCCAGTATACCTCATATATAAAAACAGCTCTTTCGGGACACTTTGTCTATAGAATATCTCGGAATATGTATTTCTGATGCATGCTCGTATTCTCTCAACGTAGGCATGTCGTATGAAATGTGTGTGATAATACCCATCCGTGAATAATTCAGGGATTAATAACGACGTATACCCAGGTGGCTTAAATGCGGCAGGACTGTAGCGCTGATCGATGCCAAGGAGTAACGGATCGGTGTAGCTATATTCGAGTTTTAGGGTGGCTATTAGAAAGTGATGGCTTGCCAAGAGAGTTCGGACGCCTCGAAACCGCAGCTTCGCGGTTAGCACGGTAAATCAACAAGTTGATATCCGTTACTTGGCCCAACTCAGACCGCATCAGAGAATGAGAAAGGCAGAGACAGAGACAAAGAGACAGAAAGAAGAGAGAGAGAGAGAGAGAGAGAGAGAGAGAGAGAGAGAGAGAGAGAGAGAGAACAGAGAAGAAAGAGAGGGAGAAAAAGAGAGAGAGAGAGAGAGAGAGAGGGTGAGAGATAAAGAATTTGAAATGTTAGACACAATGATTATACCAAACGATAAAACTGTCTTCAAAGTGCATAATCTACATTCAAGTACATAAACCCGTTCAATATTGCAAACACGTTAACTCTCAAGACGCATCCGGTGGCGCGATTTCCTACAGAGAATATCTGCGAAATATAAATATTATATAACTTAGAATCGCAACGTCGAAAAAGCGTCATCCGTTGGGAGCAAACTTACTCTAGCAAATTTCACAAGCAGCTTGGAATTGTTAATAAACTTGGAGACGTTGATGTCTCGAGGGGTTGCCTCATGACGCGGTAAGATATTTTAAATTATATAGGCTGCGCACGCCTACACATACGCGCTTGACAAATCGATACTTGATAATTTCTCTATTACTAAATTCCAAGTTATGCGATTATTAAAATATTTCTTTTTGGAAAAATATTTTTATATATAATTGCAATTTTTTTTAAATATAGTTAATGTAATATTCAGAGCGAATTGTCAACTTTTTTTATCATATGTATGCATGAATGATTTAAAATACCTCATCATTATATGTGTAAATAATGTATGATCCGAGAGATAAAAAAAGTTGACAATTCGCTCTGAATATTACATTATACTTTATACACTATATTTTATATATATATATATATATATATATATATATATATATATATATATATATATATTTACACGCGGAAATCTTCTAGAGGTTTTTTAAAGGCTTTTAAAGTTATGAGATGATTGAAAAAATAATAGAGTTTTTCCGGAGATTTTTATTTATACATATTCATCATTTTTAATTTTCGAAAAAAGGAATGGAAGTCGATTTTGTCCAGCTATTTACATCCTAGCAAATCAGTAAGAAACGCACGACTTTTCGAATAGTAGCAATCAGGCATTTAGAATTATGTTACAGCTTTATATTCCTCATTCAACAATTATTACGAATGAAAAGGTCGTGTGAGAAACTGAGGAACGGCAGGTATTTAAAGTTTGTCATGGAGAAACTTTAGCAACAATTATCGATGTAACGGTCAATAAGGAGAGAGTCTATAGACTGTGCACAGCCTGTACGTGATAACATATTAATCGGTTATAGAGGAGTACGAGGATGCCGTAATGAAAGCGCGGTAACTCGAGTCTACGACTAGTAGTAATGCGTGTTGCAGACATTTACTAGCCAACTTCCTGTTCGGGACAGGTCTAGACCGCTCATAATCGTTACTGCTGATCTCCCTCTCTTTAAGGAAGACTTAAAACTTTGTCATATTTGATGGTCAAAGACGTTGGTTGCCGTTTATTGCCCCTGTTTTATCGTCGTTTATATGTTGATCATTTTTATCAACTCTAAATTGAATCGAATTGACTAAATTAGAAATTGAGAAAATTGAAACTATTATACTCTTGCAAGCATATAATATATAAACGGAATGCAATAAAGTTATTCACAAACTATTCGCAATGCACATGAAATTGTTCGAAAAATTATATCTCGTACAATATTTATATTTCATATATTTTGTGTGCAATTTGTGACGAAATTTAACACAATATTATTTCATTCTACAATTTAATACTTGAAATCTATTTTTCTTTTAGAATTATTTGCTTATAATTTTGGCTTCAAATATTATTGGAAACAACACACAGTTCTTTAGAAATATGTATTATATGTGTGTATCTTATAACATTAAAACCTCAGTTCTCGATCTCGAGAGCAACGGAATAAGTCAGTACGCAATCAATTTATCGTAGGAATACGAAAAGTACTGATACAAGTACCGATAAGAATACGTATACGTTGGAGGAAAAGCCAATCGACCGATAAGGCGTTCCGCGGCAATCGCGACGTGAAATCGCGACTTGGGCGACGAATCGCACGAGAAATCGCGCTTCAAGAGCTCCGAACGCTATCTAGGCGCGTTGATCGCTGTTTCGGAAACTTAGATTATGGTCGTCTTGTAGAAAGCGATTAGGTTCATGGTACGCTGAGGTGCAAATTGGTTCTCGGGTGGTTTGCTTGATTTATTGCTGTTTCAATCGACAACCGTATCGCTACGTAATATACAGCTAATTACACAGTAAGGCGCTAGCTGATAACCACCTTTGTTGCTTCAAGCTTGATATCGGTATCAATATCGAGGAGATAACGCACACGATATCCAGTATTGCTGATGTTACGGAGGGTGCTTGACGATTGATTACGTACATAAATTCTGGTGTTTGAGAAACTTTCATGACAGAATTAATAAACGATACAAAGGAACACCTATAATCGTCTTTATTACTTGGAAACTTAGAATATTACCACCTCAAAGAGAAATGATTGAGGTCATGGCAAAATGAGAAGGTTGAAATTAATTCCAACACTTATATTCCATCGTCTTGCTATTTGGAACTAGTGATTATACTTAATGCAATGCCTATGTATACATCGATAATCGGGAATAATTATATAGGTATCTATAATAATGATAGATACTTCGATAAATTGACATTACAGTTAACTACCATTCAAAATAGAACAATTAAGAAAATGAGAAATTTGATGATAGTAGTGAATATGTGAGAGGTAATTGTTATTAATGATCGATATGACGTTGCATATAAGTATATTACCAATCCATGAATATCATGTCATTTCTGCTCAATCATCGACGAAGAAAATATTGCATTTTCTACAGGACAAATATAATTATACTCATAAAAAGTACTATTAGTTATAAATATAAATAGTTACGTAATAATAAATAAAGAGAGACATTTGTTATTAGAATTATAAATATGTCTTAGTAAAATAAGTTAAGATAATTTCAGATAAAAAAAAGAAACAGATCAATAAAATACTATGAATAATTACAAGGAGCAAATTATATTACGATGAAAAAAAAAATTAATTACATAAAACTTTAATTTTAAATTTTAACATAAGAAAATCTCTCTTACGTATTAAAATCACGTTAAAAGAACTATAGGTCGATATCTCTCGTAAAACGGATCGTCAAAGTTTGAGATGACATTAAAAATCAAATAATATTATTACCTATTGAATTTAATTACAACGATATGTGTGCAATCAATGAATCAATTATATGATTTGCGGTGTATGCGAGATTTTAAATAATCTATTTCATAAAACATTAGTTGTAAATATCTACTATTATTATTATCGATTAAATTTATGAATTTATCAGAAATTCGTTGACATTATAAAATCGAAATTATATATAAGCGTAATATATGATATTATTAATTATTTAGTGTAGTTAAGAAAAATCTGACTGCTACTAAAAAAAAAAAAAAAAAAAAAAAAAAAACTAAATACAAGATTTTTTAGCGCTATAATATAACATAATAACATGCAGAATCTCAATAAAAAAATGGTGCAAATGAAACGAGCTTTACAAAGTATTAAAATCGATGTAGAAGTAACGTTTCGTTATCATCGATGTTCCTCGTAAAACGAACCATCAAAATTCAACGACATTAAAAATAAAATAGTCGCTCCTCGTTCCCTGGCAGCTCTTTCGGTATCGATCACCGGGATTCCGCATCGTAAATACGTCGCGGGAAACAAACAAAAGTTCGCAGAAGTTTTATGTGCCGACGGGGGCGAAGGTGGAAAGGGTACGACCGAGGGGGGGTGGGGTGGGGCGGAGGGGGAGGGGGAAGACGGAAAGAGTGCGGAGGTCTAACTCCTCGTATCCATTTACAAGTTTTAAATCGTTCCGCCGGCGTGCCTTTTGAAAGAAACCTTTTACCTTTATTCTCAATGCACGATAAAATTCTGAAACGCGCGTTCGCCGGCCGCGCGGCTTTTAAACGTTAACACGCGCGCTTGCTCGGTACAATGGCGGCGGGGTCGCATTATACTCGAGAATCAGAGGGAGAACAAGTGATATAGGAAGAAACAAGGGCTCGACGAGTGGCGACGAAGGGGTGAAGAAGAGTGCCGTGGTACTAAGTGGAAAGAAGACGGCGGTGAGGGAACAGAGAACTGCTGTTCTCTCGTCGTCGTCGTCATCGTTTGCTACTTCGATTTCTTTGCACAAGACCGAATAAAGCTGCACTAACAGGAATAAAAATCTTATTTCCTGTAATATATATATTTATTCGTACATTGGCGCAATTTTTATCTTTATCTGATTTATACAATATTTTGACCTTATCGTGATATATTGATTATATAAATAAGTTATATAGTTCGATAGATGTCTTATATATAATAGAAAGATTAAATATGTCTTTCCATAAAACTTTTATAAATATTATATATTATATATTATGACATATATATTGCAAAATTGTTTAAGTATATATGTCAAAAATTATTAATAAATGCTGTGAGAATTATTAATTAGCGCTAGCTTAAGTCTGACTTAATTGGACATAGCAATGACAGCAATTTATATTAATGAGAGACATGTGCCAGCTTTTGTCGATCCGGTGTAATGTACTTAAATGAGTGTTTGCGAGATCGTAAATAATCGTTTTTATCATAACCGCTCAGTTTGGCCATTCGCGCTGCTTTTATGAAACCGTAAGATATCCCAGTTCGATTTGCATCTTCGTTGAACGAGGGAAGGAGACGCCGTAATCTCGCGACCTGGAAGGTCGCGATGGTAATTCTGTGCCATTGGGACAGCTTATGGATCATTTAAGAAGCTCTCGCAGGTCAAGAGGATAGTCCACGGTAAAGGATATCGCAGGGGTTTTTTTTTTATTGAAATGCGCGCATCTGCGGCGGCCAGCGATGGCTCGGCCAGCTGAGCACGCATTTTTTTCATCGCCTCGTTCAACTCCACAGCGGTCGGTTGGTCGCTGAGAGCGGTTACATCTCTCCGTACGTCGTCCAAAGGCGTGAAAATGGAGTTTTGCAGGAAGGTTACGGGGTCCGGTTACGGAGATAAATTTCCTTATGAAAATTCGAATTCGATCGGGGAAGAGATGCCCCGTTATTCGCAATTTATCGGGGCTTTTGTGAATCGCTGATCGTGCTCTTATATGTCTCTCGGTCATTCTTTGTCGCTTTCAAGGCCGTAAAAGAAGCGCGCTTTAAAGATGACAAACATTTCATCTTCAGAACGATTAAAGACTTAATTTTATTAGAAATATATTGAAATATTATTCGCTAAAATATATCAAAAAATAATTTTATTCTCAGAATAAATCATAATTCTCGATTATATTGTAAAGAAAAGTTGCTTCTTGATACCTTGCGCAATAGAAGCTCGAAAGGATGAACGCTATCAAGGAATGTCAATGATAGTCCAACGATGCCGCATTACGCTCGTAAGGGAGAGAACAGTCAAAGTGATGGCAGCAAGGGGCCGCGAAGCAAGATAGTTAAATGTTACCGGTGTCAGGACATAGCCTTTGTGTTAGGGGAGTGCTTGGGCTCGGTGGAGTTAGCTAGACTGGCAGAGTACTATAAATTACATAAATGAAGTAAGCCCCTTCCGCGCTCAAACGGACGTCTTGCCAAGTTTATAACTTAATCACTCGTGCTACCTCGTAGCAAGAGGAGAAGCTTAGGTGGATGAGAGAATGCGAGAGACGCAGCGGAACGCTCGAGATGGGAGCGGGTACAGCGGAGACAGATAGCGTAGAGGATGTAAGAGAGAAAGAATCTGGCGGAGAACAAGCCGAACG
Source organism: Anoplolepis gracilipes (assembly GCF_047496725.1). Lineage (NCBI taxonomy): Eukaryota > Metazoa > Arthropoda > Insecta > Hymenoptera > Formicidae > Anoplolepis > Anoplolepis gracilipes. Next base: position 11,217,161 of record NC_132976.1, on the reverse strand, counting down.
ATTAATGGTGTCAGCGTTGAATAATTGAATGTGTCGCGCACATATTGCTTCAACACTTGTAAGTTTTTTTTTTTTTTCTCCGCGACCTGCTTGTTTTAAAGCAGGATGTATAAATAAGATTATCTCTTAAATTAATTATTATTTTCTCAATCATTTATTTAATTAAATTTCTAATTTAAATAAATGTGAATAGTTCTTTTTAAGTATTTGCATAAACTGTATGAAAAATGTATAATTTTTTTAATCTCATTATTTACTATTTGTTATACATTTAACGATATACATTTTGAAAGTTCTATTACGCATTAAAATTGTCTCTCTCTCTCTCTCTCTCTCTCTCTCTCTCTCTCTCTCTCTCTCTATCTATCTATCTATCTATCTATCTATCTATCTCTCTCTAAACTCACAAGACTCGAGATAACTTTTGAAAATAGTAAGAAAAATATGAAAATTAATTATCTCGGTTCTCTTTGACGTATCTTCATGGAAGTAGACTAGAATCATGCATTGCCAGCTTATATTTCTTTCGAATGACTATCGGGTGCTTTTTAATTACGGGACGCCTAGCGTAGCTGCAGCAACTGCTTTAGTACGGAAACACTAAACTCACTAACTCCTTATCTTAAGCAACATCGCGCACTCTGAATTCGTATAACTCGCGCTCGCCGGATATCTTGAGTCTGAATTACTAGGTAGGAGAGGAGCGCCGGCGCGAGGAAAGAGCGAGATTAAAATCGCCCGGAGAGCAATGCAAAGTTTTTAATAACCCTTGATGCTTGATTAAGTTACGGCTCTCTCTTCGCCGACTCGCTGTCTTTCCTTCCCGCTGTTCGTCTTGAGCTACGGAGATAAATTTCGCGGAGATTTCGCTTAGACCGCGTTCGAGCGGTACGAGGGAAGAAGCGAGGCTCGTTTGCTCCGTCAGCTAAATTAATGGAAATCTGGATGGTTTCTTATTTCCGCGAATATGCAGGAGAGCCTTGCGGAGAGCTTGCATTCTCGCCAATACCGGTTACTCCAATTCAAAATTATGTAGATATATTTATTAATGCGGATTGAGACCCGGTTGAATGTCAAGTACCTTTTTACTCGTAATATATGATAAATAAGTTAATTTTTTTTTATAATTTTTAATGCGCCAGAGATTAATATATATATATATATATATATATATATATATATATATATATATATATAAAACAAATTATTATGAAATTTAAAAACTTATGATAGAAAAGTAAATTAGCATACACACTTTTGCTATTTCAATGTTTTATATTCTAAATCTAATATAAATTCTCTTATTAACATTTAACAAGATTTTATGTGTTTTCTTGCAGGCTTTGGATTCGTCACGTTTCAAAGCGAGGATGTCGTCGACAAAGTCTGCGAGATCCATTTCCATGAAATCAACAACAAAATGGTAAGTCGTAGGTTAAAAAAAAAAGTCTGTTTGTATAATTAAAAGTGTTCTCTTTACTTTAAATGTCTGCAAAGGTGGCGTCAAAAAATATTTAACTTTTGCTCCTTGCTTGCAGATAGCAATAGCATCGAGCTTAATTAATTTTCCATATAAATGAAAATCGCTTTGTTACATACATTTGATACGCATGTGGAATATACATGCAAAAGTAGTTACGTACGATATAAAAGATGTGAAAGAGCTAGCTGTGAATTCTCTAGAGTAAGAGAAATCTCTGTTTACCTTCTATTACAACGGAAAGCTCTTTCACGCGTTGGTTAAGTATTTTCTTGATGCCACCTTGTAATAATCTCAAAGTAAACTCACGCGCTCTGATCCAGTTCAAAGCTTTTCAAATTTCATCCTCAGCAGTTACTTATTTCTTTATGAAATTTTTATCAAAAGTACTTTTAGTATTTAGCAAGAGCTATAATAACCCGATAAATTAACGAAATCTTTCGGAATAGAAACAGAAATTCATCTATCGTATTTTTCCTTTCAACTTATTTCCAAGGATGATAATACTGAAACCATAACGAACGACACGCGCACAATTTTAGAACTGTAATATAATTGCGCTAAAGAGTAAAGAAATACACCTTCCGAGACCTATCTGAATCATCAGCTTCCTGTCAAAAATCTCGTTCGGCAAGTCTCGGTCGGACGCTTCACCCCATCTCCTCACCTGTCTCTATCTGACATTTCAAGGTCGAGTGCAAGAAGGCACAACCGAAGGAAGTGATGCTCCCAGCGAATCTGGCCAAGACGCGAGCGGCCAGCAGAGGCGCATACGGTGAGTTGGTGATGGTCGCGACACCCACCCCCGCCACCTATCGCTACGCGCCGTACCCCCTGCCGACGGCGGCCGCCGCCGCTGCACACGCGGCCGCGGCGGCCACCGCTGGACCCCCTCACCACCACTTGCTGGCTCCGATAGTCGCTACCGCTGCACCGAGCGCGGCCGCTACCTACCAATATGCGGCCGGCGCGGCCGCCGCACCTACGGCCGCCGCGGCAGCCACCACCGCGGCGGCGGTCTATGACGTAAAGCGCGCGATCGCGGCTGCAGCCGCGGCCGCGGCGGCGGCCTCTTACCGTCCGCATCCGGTCGCGACCGCGGCTGCATCCCGCGCCGCCGCGCTCACCTATTCCATGAGCGATCTGCTCGGCGTGCAGGGCCTCGACATGGGGGCCGTTTACCATCCGATACCGACCATAGGCCTATGACCTACGATACTCACGCCCCTCTCGCGCCCGCAATAGATGGCCGCGCGATGAGATTTTCCGGGGGCGTCGTCCGGCTACTTGCGCGTCCGATTTCTTTCAATTTCATTTCAATCGGTCCAGTAGTCGTTCCTTTCTACGTTACTCAAACTAGACAACAAGCTTTTTCTCGGTCTCGTTGTAGCATGGATAAGTCGTAAGGATAAGTTTAACAATTTGCGCGTGTCCAGGCAAGAATGATGTAGCGACGTGTATGTACGTGGTTTCAAAATGCAATACGCGATACTCTCTCTCTAATTTTCTTCAGAGATTGTATTTTGATATGTGCCAAAAATTAGATTCTTTGAATAAATCACATAAATTACGTAGTTTGGAGCTCAATATGTTAACTATATTTTTATAAAAGAAATCTGCATTTTAACGAGTCTGTCTGTAAGACTCAATTGGCCAATATATAAGCTCAAGATACGAGATTTTTACTTCTTGTTAATTAGAGATTCCAATGAAGAACTAGTACTCCCTCGTAGCATATGAGTTATTTTTTTCAACGAAATATTACATTAGATTTTAAAAATATTTTGTCATACATTCCTCGATTGAGACTGTTTTAGACTTCGTTTTGAAGTAGTCAACGAAGAAAATCGAAAGTATTAATTAATATATGTCGATTAGAGGAGAATGATCGAACGACCGGATGTGATAGATATCGATATCAGGAAGTGCAATATCGTTAGATTAGAAAGACAGCTCGTTCTTATTTGCCGGTACGAGATACATATCGAGGACGCGATATACTGTTCGCGGTTTACAATGTTCGGCAAAACTGTGATCGTAGAAACAGAACGCGTAGCAAATTGCAAATTTACTCGACGCGTAGTAGTTACCTATGTGGCCTCATTTTCTTGTAGCAAAAAATTTAGACAACGAGACGAACGTATCGCAAAAGACTGGTAGTTATTTCGTAGATAATTAGTAATGCAGGTAGTAGGACAATAAACGAAGTGTTCAAATGTAGAGAGAAAAAAAAACGGACCGAAATGATCCAACGTTGCTCAATAGTAGATCGCCGTCGCCTTGAACGTATCTCCTTCGGGGATTGTCTTTCAATTTATATATTTGCAGTGTTAAATAAAACACATAATATGCAAAAATAATTTAATCATCTATGATATACATATATCAAGAATATAAACACTTATAGCTTCTTAAAATAAATGTTACTAAATATAAGAATAAAATTTATGAAACTCTTGATCCTTCGACCTTTAAAAGGTCGGTTAGTAATCTATTCTGATGTTTCTGGATGTGAAACTTTCTGTACGCTCTCGTAATATTTTTAATTCAAAACTGCTATATAAACACATGTTAGAAGCTTATAAAGGATTGAAATGATAATAATGATTTAAAGTATCTAATGAGCTGTTGTAAAAAAAGTACACTTTGAAAGGTTAAATATAATTATAGAAATATCTTAATTAATAAGGATATTTAAAATGTACGAAGGTGTATAAGTCATGTCTAATCAAGTTTCATCTACCAAGATCGATAATTAAGTTCTCGGCGTCCATCACACTTGCCGTTAAAAGCATTTCAATTAAAACGCTGTTAGAACTTAACGCCGACATCGAGCCTTCAACGAAAGAGAAACGGTAGAACAGGAAATCGAAGGACAGGTGAGCTCCTGTCGTGCGACGATTTTCAGGTCACCTCGATGGGAAAACGAAATGACAATTCCCCGATGGAGAGATCGTATGTTCGTCTGGTGGCTGTCAATTCGTTGGTAGAACTTAGTTGAAATTTTAGCGACGCGAACAAAGCTTTAAACGTAGAAATGGCCGTCTGCGAGGGAGGTTACGCGCGACGAGACCGGATGATAATTAAAAAGCCGCGATGGGAGATGCGGGAAAAAAAAACAACAATTTCGCGTTTTTTCCTGGCATATTTTCGGGCGTGTCGTCAAAAACGGCAGGATATTTAACGGGACAAAACAATTGTCCGCTCAATCGGCGAGCGCGCTCCTCGTCGAGGCCGTTGATTACGAATATTTTATCAGGAAACAGAAATATAAAAAAAAGTAAAACACATTCCCAGGTAGCGGCGTGCCGCGTGCCGCGTGTGTCGCGATACGAGCGATAATTGAAGGAAATCGATTAGCGGCGACGCGCCGACAAAAATTGTCGGCGACGTAACGAGGGGGCGGTTAGCGCGACGAGAGCTCGCAGCAAATGGTCGGTGCACTTCTCATTTTTGTCGCGCCTTCCGGAATATTTTTCGCAAGTGACTTCATGAAATTTCATAATTTCGAAGCAAAAAAGAACTTCACTGTTCTCTAAACGATATTAAGATATTCAGCAGAAAAGAAACACAAAACTCTCGGCACTATCTACTATATGTATATACATGCATACGAATCTATATACATATATATATATATATATATATATATATATAATATATTTATATTCTATATACTTTGTATGGGGTGTCTCAAAATCAGCGGTAATGTGTCCGTAACGTACGTGTTTTATGGATAAGCAAGAGATCGAACTCGGAAAATAGAAAATTAATTTAATGAGAGAAGACATTCTAGAATGCACATAATGAACATGTAATGAAATGAATCTTGAACGAAAAAAATTGTACGTTTATTTGAAACTTACTCGAATTTACAACATTGACAAATGATATCAAGCTATTGCTTAAAAAAAAAAAAAAAAAATAGATTCCGAGTGAGATATGCGCCAGTGCCATGATTTTCGGACATCCCGTATAGATATGTACCTAACGACCCATTATAGATTACGCCAGACGATATATAAGTTATATTGTTTTGTATATCTTACCTATTTGGTAATACTATAGCATTTGATATTGATATCGATATATTTTGTGAGAGCCGCATATTACACCTTATAGTTTTTTGTAATAGATCAAACAGATATACATATCTCGAAGTTATATATATCTATCTATCTATCTATCTATCTATACATATTTAGGTACTAGGTAAACATTTGTGTTGTTACCAAACCTTAGATATTATTGAAACTCTAGGCGCTCTAGGTTCGATTAGTTAGAGCGAATCAGTTTTGGGCGAATTAATATACTATGTACACGTTCCTACCGTTGAGACTACTAGTGGATTATAGCTTTTGGGAAGTCACTATAATACCGTTAGCTTAGATTATACTTTAGGCATTTCTTCGCGGAAGATCGTATGTAGGCTCGCTTGCGATTATCGACAGAGAATGGCTCGGAAAAAGAAAATTTTTTTTTCGCCTCTGTCGTAACATTTCTACTCACATTTGCTTTAGAAAAGCTTATTCGTAATCAGTTTTTTGTCGAAAAAAAAAAAAAGAAATGAAATATAAAAAGCGAGAACCTCAGCGTTTTCCGCAAAGAACACGCAGTTTAACAGCGGCTTCAAAAGAGACCTATTACATTGTACCTACTTACTTAACGAGCTCTACGTTACATAGTACATTTATATTACGTTACACGTAATATTATACCTCTCTATATAGGATACATACTAAATATATATCGTGCGTATACCTGTCTATGCCTCAGTCTCCCAGTATTCCTACTCATATATTACTTGTTACATAGTATTTAACTCTTCTTAAACCACATAGTACCGTTTATCTTAATAAATAATGCGTGAGTCGTGTGTGTCCTAGACAATACTTAGCCCGAGAGGCGCAACACTGTCAGTTTCGTAAGTAGACCAGACCTTGAAGAGATTCGTTCGAACAAAACGTGCTGTTTCGTTCGGTTGGCCTTTTGTGATGCTTGGCTGGGGGCCGGATTTTGGTTTCACGGGATTATAGAATGTCCTATTCACATACACACGATTTGTAACGGGGGCGCAGAACGGACTCAAGACGGAATGCACCCCCGATACACGGCCTCGCGAATGTTCTCATGCTCCCCGAGTGGAACGCATCAAAAGGGGAAACATAAAATTCTAGTAAGAGTAGCTCAATGAATTCCACGTTGCCGAAGCCCCATCGATGTGACGTAAATGTTAATCGACCGGCAACTCGATCGTAAACTCGAGCTGAGACAGGCTTTATGCGCTCCTCGGAACTGCGAGAGACTGTTAATGTTAATGTCGTACGTAAACGTCTGCTCTACGTGAGATCGATATGTTGCATCTGAGAAAGTACACAGGATGCCGATATTACGTAGATGCCGTATAGAAAGCATGCGCGTAATTCGCGCAAGAAATATTTACGTGGTATCGTCGAGATCTATTCACGTGTGTTTCGATGAAGCGATAAAGATATATTATATCTATATTATGCTGCAAACGATTCCATTGAAATAAATGCGAGATAGTACTCGACGTATACGTGCAAATTTTATTGTAGCTCGGAAGAATTTAGAAAGCCATTAAGACAGAGAAAAAAAAAAAAAAAAAAAAAGAGCAAAATGATAATAAAATGCCATTGAGCGCGCTTGACGTAATCAAAACCAGCCCGGTAGAGAGACTTTAGGTACGGAATTACTAATACTATTAATATGTATCAGTGTATATTTTAATGGCTAGAATAAACGCTCTTATATACTTTTTCCATCTGCGTATATTGTGAGAGCAACGTCGATATGGACACTAGCATAGTGAGTCAGTAGTGTAGTATTGTGGTCGGTGTTTTTTTTCAATATTGTATCGTCAATATAAATGTGGTAGTGGTGTCGGTAATATGCCACGCACACGTGACGTAGAGACAAAAATTGAAACGTTTTATCGACGTATCCACGTGTATTCTACTGAAATTATTTCGCAAACAGTTTGTCAGAGTTTGCGGGACAACAATCGAACGGTGGCATACTACCGACCCTTAGTCGATATCTAATAAGCTATATAGACAGCCTAGCAAATATTACTTAACGGTAAATAATTAACCAATATACCTTTGGAGGCTACAATAACCATAGTTTATAGGAGGGTTTATTTTGTCGTAGATTGAAGACACCTCGGCCGCGCGTAGTTACTAGTACCTTGTCACACAGTTAGTCGATGCGCTATATAGTCGATGCGATATACATATATACATAGTGAGAATCTTAGTTGTGTGGTCTTTTGAATTAGTATCGAATTATGAAATTTCATGAATGCCTTGATCTCTCTATCATTCTCTTTCTTACTCTTACTCTTTCTCTATATCTTTCTTTCCCTTTCTTTCTCTCTTTCTGTTTCTCACTCTCACACACATTTTCTTACTCTCTGATTAACCTAGAAAGCTTCTAATCCTGTTCTAATTCTTCTCTTCTTTTCTTTTTACGTTCTCTTTATCGTTTGAACCTAGTCATACGTTACACTTAAATCGTTGATCCCGACGAATTTCTGCAACGCTTTGCTTCATATATTTAACTTATCTCCATGTACATATTCTTAAATGTTTATGCCTATCTTTCGCCTGTTCGAAGAAAAATATTGGTCCTGTGGTATATCATTTTAACGGGATTGACACGTGAAAACTTGATTTCCGACGTTAAGCTCACTTTTAAAATTTTCGAGCGATCAATATCTTTCTTCGTACGTAGTTGCAGAAATTTTGATGGAGATTTGAAATCGTTGCACTAACGAACACGCAATATGAATGAAGGGAAAAGAATTAAAAATGTGAAAAAGAGAAAAGAAAAAAAGAGAAAAAATGTGTTGTACTCATAACACATTGATCCATCTCGAATCTACATTTTAATCGAATCTATTTTTCCTTATAGATTTTATGTGGTCTCTGGGAGCATTACCTGATGGTGAGTAATGAAATATATATAAGCTTAGATCTAGTAAACTCGATACTTGCTGACGGCTGCTATTTTAACTGACGGACATAGCTAAAATAATAGCGATATCATACGACTTGACAACCTTGATACATAATCATTTATTGACCTATTTCATTGCTTTAACATATATTTTATTTTATAACATATCTTTTAATTGACTACAAATTACGTATAAATGTTAGAATTTTAGATTAGCTATTAACTCTATTAGCTTCTATATAATATTTAAATTTAATCTGATTATTAATTAGCAGAGAGTATAGATACTTATATAAACATAACTTGATAGATTTAATTTAATCATTAGCAATTTACATAAGTTTCATCGCGTGTTTTATATATTTTCATCAATTTTTCTATTATAATCTAATAATTTACAAAATTGTGCTAAGAAAAAATTAATATTTCATTAGTGATTTATGAAATGAGATAAAAATTTCTTTCTCTAATCCTTTTCAAGCTTCTTAATATTTTCCTTAAACTTTTCAAGATATAAATTCAGGCACAATAATGTATTAAAGAATTTATAAAATTATAACTGAAAGCACATACATGTATGCACATTAAAAGAGGTAAAAAAAAAAAAAAAATTAAAATTATATATCTATAAATTGGAACTCTTCAAGATAAAATTATTATAATTATATAATAGTACCACTAAAAATGCAAACGAGTTGAACGGCTCTTTGTGTTTAACAGCATTTTGTCATTCAAAAGCACAAAACTACCGTATGATCTCGGATATGAGAGAAAGAGAATATAACACACAAATTTTCGTTACATTTACAGGTTTCCCAGCGGCAGCGTACGCGGCATACGCGGCGGGTCGCGGCTATTCTGGGTACCCTAGTTTCGGATTACCCTACCCGACAGGTAACCATCTTAGTCTTAACCATCTTAACCACCACAATGCGGCCCACATCGCGCCCCTGAACTTGAACTTAAACCTTATACAGGCGCAGCCCGCGCCCCACCATAATCCACCCACCCCGACACCGCTCTTTTACCATCCTAATCTGGACCTCTACAACGCCATGCCTCTGTGAACTAACTCGCCGACTAACGGTACCGACCCGAGCTGTTTGCGCGCACTCTAACCCATCGCCACACGCTAATAATTGACTATGCTGTCGCTTCGTCTGTCTGGTTTTATTGCGATGAGAGAGCGTGTCGCGACGCGATTAATATGCCGGGTGGAAGACAGATTCCGTGTTACGAGTATCGAGGAAACTCGTGCGATTCAAGCGTGACAGAACCATGCAACGCACGCGTGGAAACTGTACGCGAGACAAGAGGTCCTCCGTCGAGGACCGCGAACAAAACGACGCGACGGCTAGCAGGTTCCGCTGGATCGCGTCGCTATCCTCTTCGCCCAGAAAAGGACGATAAAATTCCTTAAAACGCGGGAAGAGGATTCCTTTTTAAAACAGCGGCCGCTCCGATTTCACAAAGTTTCGCGCTGCTCTTGACAACGCGAAAGTCGGGATAGGACAACCGAGAAGGAAACGGGAACGGGAACGCGAAAAATGCTACGTCGTGAGAAACTTTACCTGGTGTTACAAGATATTCGGGGATAAATTATTAATGTCGAGCGGTGTCGGCTTTTGCCGACACGACTGCTCGCTCTCGCTGCGATATCGGTCTCGCTTCTCTATGAAAAAGTTTGTACATTATTGGAGTGCTTATTCGATACTTGGTCGCGATGTTGGTTTCGCGTATTTTCTTACAAAACGAGCATACCGTTGGGGTAGTAGCCAGCGGTGAAAATCGTACAAATCGATAAAACTTACTATATCAAAGTTTCCCCCGCCGCGTTAATCTAACAATAAGAACACTAAAGAAATACCTATTTGTTACTTTGAGATACGGTACCGATAAAACAGTTTAGTCTAGTTTGTATTTATTTACGCGCATTAATTTAGCAAAAGGTTTAAGATGAATTTCGTACGACACACACTATGACTTTATTATATTTTATTTTTCTACTGTATTTTTAGATGACTTTTTTTAAAGAGAAAACAATGAATTCCATAGGATATAAGTAATTTATTCTCTTTCTCGTTCTGCGATAGACAATAAATCACCGGGTGTTTGCGAAAAAGTGGCGCTACCCGTGGATCTGGAATTTATTGAGCTGTTATAGCCGCGGTGTACTATTGACTCTCCCTCTTGTGTTGAGGCTATAATTTTTAAAGAATTTAAAATCTCAAAAAATAGTATGTATTGTATTATATGAACGAAAAAACGAAGAAAGAAATGCGCGTGAATATATTACATCAAGTGTAAAATGACTCGCAATTCAAACGATTTTATTTAATTTATAGATATATTATCGTTTGAAAATATTTCGGTAAGCCACTCTATGTGAAATCAATCATTCCTTCCAATAACAAGTACATTGCAATGGTAATCTCAATAAAAGCAAATATCCAATCAATGTTTGAATACATCAGCGAATGCCACTAAATATTGAAATAGCCGATAAAAGTTATTAGAAAATACTTTTGCTTTTAAAGCGTTCATTAGCCAAAACTGTATAGCACGTGATAAAACCAATAATATATATTTCATGAATACCTATCGATATTTCGAAAATACGATGTCAGTGAAATTGAGTTCGAGCTGTTCAAAGCTGTTTGGCTCGGTTAACGGATTGTGAAATCGATCGTAATATAAAATGTGCGGCAGGAGCAGAGTAAAATGTCATTGTTGATATTTGGCAGGAATAACGAGTACACATCAATTGACAATGATACGCGAGGGAACCGCATTGCGGTCCACTCTACACACACATGTACATACAGCTATTGACATATATATATACACACACACATACAGTATGCGTATGGTTACAACGATTAATAAAATATCCAAGGAAAATGAGCACGTCCATCTTTCAATATCGATCTATTGAAATCGAAGTGGATGATAGCTCGCTGGCGAACCTTTCGAAGTCAAGCCTTCTTCATATTGCATTTGCAAAATGGAAATCACAGATGCATTGCACTTGAATAAGTTCAAGGAGACTGCATTTCTCTTCCACTATCGACATTATCGACATTGAGATGTTTATAACATTTGATGGAAATCATTTTAACTTGTTTTTGCGAATTATCAAACTTTGTATCATTTATTTCATTCTCTATCTTTGTATCATTTATTTCGTTTTGTTCTATTTTTGTAATTGTTCCTCTTTGAAGAGATGTAATTATGATTTGAGTTTTTTACCGCATAAATTTTTATTTTATAATAAAATTAAATAAAAATTTTTGAAGTAATATAATAAATTAAAATATTAGTAGAAGAAAGATGCATTTTTTTAACTTATCTACTTATTACATCTGTGAATTCTATTTTGGAAAATTAAAAGGGAACAAGTTATATTTTTTTTAAATTTATAATAAATATTTGCAAGAAAATTATTTTCAAGAATTGCATTTTTGTCGAAAAATTGCATTTTAAATTGATTTAAACTTGATTAAAAAGTATATATTATTATATTATCATTACTCTCATTTTAAAATTTTCAACAAATAAATTAAATTTATATTTAATATTATATAATATTTTAGCTCTCCAAATGCGAATTGTTTCGTAGACTTTATATAATTACTATAACGCTCTCCTAAAGGCTTTTTTCTTCTTGACGTTTGCCAGGACGTCGTACACGCTATCGCTCTCATGTGTTATGCTCGCTTGTCTCTATCACTTCCCGTCTGGTAAACGTACGCACGTTTTGTTCCGCGTGTTCCGCGAAAGGTGATTGCGATCGAAGTTACGCACTCCCCCATAATTCCAACCCTCGCACACGGTTTACCGCTCCTCCTGTGTCAAGCATGTAAAACGGTAATAACGCGTCACGTCGTTAGCGTCGGACAAACTGCGACCGGTGCTTCGTCACGATCGAGATTAATTAACGCGGGAGATAGTATCGCTCAACGATATCGCGCCGTATTCGCGGAGAAATGCTTTCTAGAAAGAACGAAACGCACGAAAGGCGATTCCTCTTGTCGAGGAATCGGAACCTACGCAGTGCAGTACAACGACTTTTAGAACAATACACGCGGATGTGAAGGGAACTCATAAATAATATATAATGTTTTTCGGACATTGACCCATCCCTCAAAAAGTCTCCAGTTTTCCTCCGCCCTCCGTCGTGGCCCTTCTTGAATCGATCCTCGCTCTTCTCCAGGGATGTGCTCAATGCTTTCAGAATCGTTTCCAATTTCCTTCGGCAGCCGCTACTTAAAGCATCTGAATAACTTTTCGGAAACTCTTTCCCTTCCCGCGCGGCCACCTTTCCAACCTCTTCGACCATATCTTTGATCCTCCCGTTCCGACTTGTCTTATTGCGTACAGTTCACGAGGCATGGTGGTAGAAGGAAAAGTGGATATCATCCGCGATGATTGATCGCTATAGAGGAGTATTCCTCGCCATCCTTCCCCCTACCCCCTCCCTTCTCCCCCCCCCCCCGGCCCTGTCCGTCTCCCTCAATTCCCAATGTCCGAAAAACATTCGTCTGTTAAGCCACCCTCTACGCAAACACGGGAACGGAGCGATCTTCCACGCAGGAACGAATCCGACATGGGGTTGGAAAGATATTTCTGAGTAGGGGGCGGCGATGTATATTCGAGAATATATTCGCTTCGCGGGGGAACTTCTTTGGGGAAAGTCTTCTACTCGAATGTTCCCGAACTGCAAATATTCCGAGAGCAGGCAAATGGCAGTCGTGATTTAACGATCATTGCTAGATATTCGCCTTCGCGTCACGAAACGAAAGCGCCGAAGGACGCGAACTGAATTCGAACCGCGTGGCTCGTATTTCATTTATTGATAAATATTCAAGAAACTTAATAAATGGAGAGGCGCGCGCAAAAGAAGTTGTTTTGACGAAAGTCAAGTCACACATTTCCACCAATAAATAATTGATTTGTATTATGTCATACATAATGTATTGGATCTTTAATATTCTCTTTTACAGAATCTTATATTTCAATTTTTTTTAGAATTAAATATCTCGCTTTAAAAAACCCACTTTACATTAATTGAAAAATAATACTTTCTTATCTATCTCAATATTTTGACATTTTACATTTTATTATTACTCTTACCTGTTTCAGAAACAATATGCATATTACCTTAAGCTATATGAATAGTATAAAAATGTTTTCATATATTAAATTATATTATTGTGTTATCTATTAAATTTCAAATAATGCGGAAATTATAAACAAAAATTCTCTCATTTTCCGTTATGAATCATATTCTAAGATGGATGAGATATCTAATACGTGAGTGCGACATTATGCAGCAAGTTCGCTCTGGGGTTACAAGTTTCCTAAGAGCGAAGTAGTTTCCGCCGGTAGTTTATATTTGTTAAATATTGATGTGAGATCAGCGCGTCTTACATATCTCAATTACATATCTGAAACTACACTGCCGTTCACAAGTTAATTGACTAAAAGAGAAAATGTTTACATGAAACAATATCAATGAACATAAAATTAATTGATTTATTTCTATATTATAAGTTTGAGAATATGTAACAATCAAGCCTTTCATGCACACAAATTTCACGCAATTGCGAACTATTTTATTACTATTTCTTTCTCAATGCGATAAATAATATTCAATAAACATTGCATGATATTTCGGTGCAATGAAAAAATTAAATAAACGCGATAAACGAGAGGCATCGTTTTCGCAGTTTGTCCGATGACACATTAAAATCCTGACGTCTAACAAAACTCGATCCAATTTCTTATCCTTGCGTGGTCCTTTGTAATAGTCAACATTTTCCGCGACGTATACGATCATGAAAACAGGACGAAAGGGATAATAGCGGCACGTCACGAAATAGTAATTTAAAGAAAATTAACGGTGAAGAATGATTAGAGGCATAGGGGGTTGATAATGCTTCGGGATTATCGCTTCCTCCCTCATCCCGCTATCAGTAAGCGACAAATCGTTGTATGACGAAGGTACAGAATCATTCTGGAGTAGTGAGCCTAGAAAATGACGGAGATCGCGCAAAAAAATCTCTGTAGCAAAGAATAAGACGCTTTTAATCTTCATATAATGCGAAAATCGTTGAAAAAGAGAGAAATAAGGAGAGAAGGAGACGATGGGGAGCAATTTTTCGCAAAAGTAGCGATCTGTCGTTCTCGTGATACGCGCTAAAATAACTTGCCGGTCGGTTAGATTTTCTCGGTTCGGTCGCGAGACGGATGGTAAAAGGCCGAATCTTTTTTAAATCTTGTGACCCGTTTTTTACGAGAAAATAACGAGCTGCAACGTCTCCATATTTTTCCCGGGATAACGCCGCTTGAGTAGACAACGTAACGACGACGGCAACGACAACGACGACGATTTCCTCTTAGAATGCAAACGCGATATAACGAGCTTCTCTTCTCTTCCTTGCTCGAAGGACGGTAGTCCTAGACGCCTCATTGAACATCGGTCGGTTTTTCAGAAGAACTCGAAAGGACACTTCTCTTTTTCTTTTTGTCGGCTTACCCCTCGTCTGCGTGCACGGACTTTGCGAGAATATCGAGCTCTCCTCCTTCTCCTCATCGCTCTTTCTCAACGCGTAACGAATCTATCATACGAGGATCAATTTTCTTGTACAAGAACCGATTTCAGTTCATACGACCCTGTCCGGTTGGATTATACGAATAGTAGAATATCGGAGAGAGAAAAGAGAACAATCTCGTAAAGGATAAAACTGGCGTGTGCGCTGTTAACGAGAATATTTGTTATCCATTTATTGTCCGATTGACGTCAATATGTTATCAATGCGATTGTTCTTTCAGATTTTTGTTTTTTTTTTTTTATTTTTGCTCTTCCTTTCAACACACCGGATTGTGCGAACAACGCGCGCCATTTGTAGAGTGGGTTACGGTCGATAAACGAGAATGAATAGGGACTTAAAACTCATTATTGTCAATTAAAACCATCTCAATTTTTGCTTCAATATGCGTTTTTACAGATACAATAAAACATTATCTATTGGTCTTATCTGTTTTAGGTAAATAATTTTATGTGTTAATGACATTTTTCAATGATAACGTTTAAAGATAATAATCGTCTTAAATGCTATATGTTAAGCAATTATACATTGCCGTCCATAGTTAATCAACATTATCTTTTAATCACAAAAAAAAAAAAAAAAAAAAAAAAAAAAAACAGAATAGTGTTTTTACAAAATAAATACAATGGATTTCTGAAAAAAAGAGAATAATAATATCAAAACTAATACCGTCAGACACAAGTACTCATATTTTATTTAAAGTACTTACAGCGTATTCCTCATATTATGTTGTTCTCCGCATTAAAGTATGTGTTTCATAATAGTACATACTTCAATCTTCACGCAGATCCTTCTCGATCAAAGGTTGAAAGCTAAGTGAATAAAACTTGAAGCCTTCTTGCGTAAATATAGCACGTAGTATGTTTACATATGTGTGTAATACGACTCTCGCTCCAGTTCGGTAACTACGCGCCGATGAGTCATTGTAAACAAATAGTGTTAGCGCCAAGTCATTGAAGTGGGGATTGTGCTACATACTGGAAGGTTTAAAGTTTTATTTAGTTAGCTATTAATCTTTGACGAAGGAAGATTTGTGAGTGAAAATTGAAACTAATACCGCGACGAAGAACAGCGGAGAGAGAAGCATAAAAGTATAATAGAAGTATCTATACTGTAAGTACTTTATAGAATAGTTATTTAAGAACTTTTCTAAGAAAATATCTAAGAATTTATATGTTTTTATTTCTATATTTCTAGAATGTAATGTTCAATATTAAATTGCACGAGATTTCGATTTCAATGAACACAAGCATTACGAACAGTAATTTATAGAACTATTGTATTAACTCAGTTTCACTGCAACTCTGTAGCTTATATTTTCAACGCGCTTCAATTCACATCGCGTCGCGTTATATATTATTTATTACCCCTAGTATCGTAACGCGCACTTCAGATAGCAATATCGAGTATAGCGGGACAATCGATGGCGCTCCTCCGAAAACATTCCTCTAAACGCGAAATATTTCTATTCGTACTCGATTCGATTAGAGAGACCGAGAGGGAGAGAACGAGAAAGAGAGAAAAGAGAGACGGGAGTTTTACACGCTCGCGATTCGCGTACATACACGCGAATCGAAACTCAGTCCTTTCAGAGCCCGGGGGTGGCCGGGCAGCTGCGGCGAAGCGGAAGGGTTGCGTGGGTAGAAGGGGGTGGTAGCAGAGGCGCACCGTCGTATTTCACAGTCATTACCGTAACGTGTTACCGTGCGCGCTCGTTGCGCCACGCAATAAATCGTCGGTTACCGTTACCATACCGGTGGATGGAAAGGGAGGGAAGGGCAAGGGAGATGAACACGAGGGGGTTATTGTGGTGCCTCAACCTGCCGCCGTGCATTTCCACTAACCTGCCGCTCGCAACAATCGCGACCTCCTTCCGATTCTTTACGCTTGAATCTTTTCTTGCTGTTTTCATTTTTGAAACCCGAACTAGTTTCGTTTTTAAATTCCGAATAATTATACAGTGAGTGTTAGAATACCTTCTTTATTACAGATGATAATCGTTTTTTTTTTTTCTTTTACTTGTACTAAAGCACTTATACTATGCCTTTCAATAATTGTGCTATTTAATTTGAAAATTACTTAAATTAATAAATTTCCTTTTAATTGTTTTAATATAACAAGACATCTATAAGATAATTATCTGTCTTTTTAAAATGTAAAGGTTAATAATGAAATATACTTGCGCGCACACTGGGTTTGGATTAAAATATTTTCTTCTCAGATTAAAGAGGAAATATTATTTTACAATTTTATCCATTTACTCTTTTAAAATCCTTTAGACATATGGAGTCTTTAAAAATACAGACGTTTATTATATATTTAAAAAGAATATGAAATGTGAATGTGACACCGTTATATTAGTATTTTATTTTATTTAGAATTACCAGATCTGCGTTCATTGGTAACCATTTTATTTATTTTTTCTTGAATCGTTAACACTATATGTCTAACAATAAGAACATCGCAACGTGGCGTATTGCGTGATTGCTTTAATACTCACATAAATATTAATTCCACGACAACCTCGATTCGCGTTATTTTAGAGAGCGCGTCATTACATTTCATCGCGTAACCGTGACGGATTTCTCTTTTTTTTTCTCTCCCCTTTTATTTCCGTTTTTGCGCTTCTGGCCTTTGTTTCGTTCCATCGACGAGCAATGCACATAACTCTCGTACTCTTTCCGCTTTTTCTCTTCCGTCGTTTCGGTCTTTGTTCAACGTGAACAGTCGACTCCGCTTCCATTGGCGAATTCAAGCCGCGAGTAGATACCGCCGGAAATAAAACCTGGCGAACGGGAGAGAGTGAGAAGGGAGGGAATGATTTGAATTTCAATTATTCTTGCCAGCGATACTGCAGTTTCTTCGCGGATGCGCGCGAATTGATTTGGTTTGTCTTACTAAATCTTAACGAGAACGACGAAAGAGTCGCAGATCCGATGCAACGATTACAGTTTGCAACGTACAGAGACACAGCTGACAGGAAATAGGAGAAGGAGAAAGTAGCTATTGTATTCAACGTGAATCTATGCAGCGTGTGCATTTATTACCCGCAAATACTTCCACATCTACGCATCTACACTTTCACATCTAAAAAAAATTCTCTGATATACATACAATGATGCTGTCATCTACTTTTCTTTCTAATGTTTCCTGTTAACATGTAACGAATATGTCCAACAAATGCTAATTATAAAAGCATTTAACTCGATAAAATGACAAGAGAGAATACTGATTGTGAATATAATAATGATATAAAACATATTATATTTTAATCTTATTGTTATTTATTCCAATACAGAATGCATAAATTTTGAATATTGCAATCAACATGAAGTTTACACAAAAAAAAGGAAAAAAATATATATATATATATATATATATATATATATTGCTACAGTGGTCGGAATGATTCTATGGAAACGTAGGATTAATGCTGAGTCTTCTCGACCGCAGGATATCGGGCGCGAAATGCTCTCTTCTTGTATATTCGCGCGCCGACGAGAGATATATTTTCTATGGATCGTATATCTCTCGCTCTCTGTATTATATATATATATATATATATATATATATATATATATATAAATATACATATATACGTAAAATCGTTGTACATATTGTTCCGCGAGGCAAGGCTAAGGTAATACGTTATAGTTTAAGGAAAACCTCAACTCCGCGCTAAGAATCCCAAATATCCGAAGCTTATATATAACGCGTGCCGTTTCGGGAGATTTACGATATCGCCGTCATGCGAGAGACACATGCAGTATATACGGCGGCACCTGCTCGCGCCCGGGAAACACAAATGCAAACTCGCCCTCGCGCAACGAGTTGCGTACAAACATGTGCGCGCGTGCACCAGAGTATGCACACAACAAAAGCGCTCGAGAAATTTCGCTCCGGAAATGCACTGGGTCACGAAAGTCTACGTACATCCGAGAAAACTTCAAGAAAGTGTCAGAATTGATGTAAGGTCCTGCATTTTTGAAAAGTATCCATGTTTCGCTAGGAACAAATCGAAACTTTTTAGAGAAAAACACATTTAACTTCAGAAATATATGAAACTAAAATAGCAAAATATCGTTAATGGTTTCTCACCAATATGTTATCGATAAACTCTATATATGCACATAATTATTTTACATTTTATGTAAATATATTTTTTTTTTCTCTTGCAAATGTATTTAGGAACGTTTTAATTTTTCTGATTTTATTATTTTTCATAGATGACATATAATTCTGTAGATATAAATAGATGTTTAAAATAACGAACAAAATTGTATTATCCCTATAAGTGCATAATATTATATAATATTTAAGATTTTTTCAAGGTATATTTTTAGAAGATATATTCTAAAAATATAACTGAAATATTATATAATATTATGCGTTTATGGGGATATTATTATCTCACGTTAATTTTGTATATTTTTGGAAATAAGACTTTCTCCACATAAATAATATATGTGGCAATAACTTTATTATTTTTAACATTTCTTAATTCTTCTTTTTTTTATCTTCAAGTTTTTCCTCAAGTAAAACACGTTTCATGTTTAAATTTATTTGTATTCCATATGTGTCGATGCTTTAACATCTTGTAAATACGCGCAATTGTACAGTCATTTATTCACATCGTATAATGTATACACGATATAAATAAAAAACATACAATATAAATAAATATAAATATATACAAAGCGCGGAGATAATATATACAGAACGGGTGATGTAAATTAATGTTGCTCACATTGTTGAAATACGAATTGTCTTGTGAATTATTAATGGAATATCATTTATTTCTACAATGTACAGCGATCATTCGCCGGAGATAAAATATGGAATCGCTACGATTAATATAATACGCGGCGCTATTCGTCGGGCCAATCTTTATTGTTTGTTATTATAGAACCAGTGGATCTCGCAGGATTTGCAAATGCATTTGCAATAGACACTATAACTGGTTTGATAAATATTGCGTAGTTCATTAAGCGATAAACAAAGAGTTTGCATTTTGAAAATTTCCAAAATTTTAAATGCAAAATTCCAATTTCAATGAAAATTTTTTCGCTCCTATCGTTCTAATCGACTCAACGCGCGAATATGACAAATTTATAATTCGAAATATTGAACCAACATTTTTGCGCGCAAATATGTTCTAATTTTTACAACCACTTGAATAAAATTGAACATTATTCTGATAACTATAATACTCGGAATATTTATGTGAAATAAAATGGATAATTTGTCCACTACTATACTCGTTTTTCATATTCAAATAGAAAAAATACTATATAAAATAACATTTGCGTGAACTAACATATTTTTATGTTTATATTTTACAAACATCCTTTAAAAAATCCTCGAAATTAATATTTTATTTTATTTTGTTTATATATGCTATACGTTGAAAGTACTTTGAGAGAGAGAAAGAGAGAGAGAGAGAGAGAGAGAGAGAGAGAGAGAGAGAGAGAGAGAGAACTATCTCATAATAAATAATTCTGATCAAGATCACTTATAATAATTTTGTCGCTTGGAATAACCCTTCGCTGTTAACATAAACCGCACAAATTTTGACTTATATACGTCATGTTAGAGTGAGACATCATCGCAGTTATCATCGAAAGGTTAATCCGAGATTGTATCTGTGTGATATTGTGTGCAACGAATAAATATTTTTATTACCAGTAACCGTCGAAAGCCGATTCTGAATTTTGCCACTGAAATAGCTTGTTCTCACGTGAATCGCTTGACCGGAAATTAAAAAATGTTCACAGACGCATGGCTGGCAAACTCTGTGGTCCTTCGTCAAGCAAAGCGTCGCCTGCCTCTACCCCCATTCCATTAGGTACTGCCAAACACAAGACTTTAAAACGAAAAAAGAACACAAATACACACACACACACACATACACACACACACGCACGCACGCACATACGCATTGCATATCGATATACACAAATACCTTCGACAGAAATATCTCGCGCGAAAAAGTGCTCGCCCTCCTGCAAAAGCATTCACTCTCAAGCAAACAGGAATGAAGGAATGGCAAGGAAAGAAACGGGTAAACGCGTAAATGCCGAGGTAAGG
Source organism: Anoplolepis gracilipes (assembly GCF_047496725.1). Classification (NCBI taxonomy): domain Eukaryota; kingdom Metazoa; phylum Arthropoda; class Insecta; order Hymenoptera; family Formicidae; genus Anoplolepis; species Anoplolepis gracilipes. Next base: position 11,196,002 of record NC_132976.1, on the reverse strand, counting down.
GAAAGAGAGAGAAAAAAATAGGGCATGCGAAAAAATAAAAAAGATATGTAAGTCAAGCGAGAAGATTTAATGGTTCTTCGATAAAAATCGAGTGCTATTCACGTTCTCTCTCTTTCTGTTCCTCCACTTGTCTTCTTCTTCTCGTTCGCGTAGAAGTAGACAGATTCCTTCGTTAATTTGAAAAGCGGCTGAGAATGAAGATAAGCGTTCATTCGAATCTATGTGATGCTCAATGGCAAGGCTACTTGTATCACAAAATTAAAGGAATATTATAAAATTCACTTTCTGTGAAATATATATCAGTGCAAATTTATGTTATGCAGATGGATACATTGTCGAATTAAAACAGATTTCAATAATTACGAATATAAATATGTTGAAATAACGATAGATCAATTAATGCTTTATACATGATTGTTATAATAATTTTATCGATTATAACTATCGCACGTAAATTCGAGCTTTCTATAAATCGTGTCAAAAACGGGATTAACAGTTGTCACAAATATCAGATTGTCGGAATATGTCGTGAGGTAGCCTTGTCATCAACAACTGTCGCCTATGGTGAAAACGTAGATATGATTAGCACAGATGTCATGCCGAGATAATTCTTACCCCTTCGTCACAGTGCGTGTGTTAGGGGGAGGGGATATAGCAGCTATATTAAACTCACACAAAACACGCGATAATTATAAATTGATGGATATAATCCGAGGTAGATGTCTTAATGCGAGGTAGATGTTTTAATGAACCATAATAAGAATGCAAGTCAGATTATGATTATACGTAGAAAATTAACGATTATTAAAGACCACGGTCTCTTTTACCCCGTGCTTCCTTAGAATGCCCCTCCTCCAATCTCCTTCCCTATCCTTCGCCGGTCCACATCATTCTTTTCCATTCACTTTAAACTTAACGCGTTTCTCTCACGTAGATGTTGATCTCACGTAGCGATTCAAGATGTAGCCACGTTCTATGTAATCTTTAAGCTAAACACTTTAATCGAAAACACTTAGCGTAGGACATATATACGTAGATATAACGATATAGACGTTTCCGAGTGCTTCGATTACGGCGCCTTGTCGAAGCGACGCCTCAAAATTATACGTCAATATTTGATAATAACCACAAAATTCACCGCCAATGATTATAATCGAATTATTGATCAAAAGATGTAACGTACGTTTCGTAACGTAATTGTCAAAATTGCAATAAATGTATGAAGCTAAATTGCACGTACAAATCATATTATCAATAGTATCAAACATAAATGAAATGAGATATTTCATTCTAGTCTAAAACAGTTCTCTCCAAATAATATTTCTGCAGCATTTTAATATGCAGAGTTTCGTGCCACTAGCGAATACATTTTTTATCACAGATTCGTTAACAAACTCTGCAGACGATTTTTCTTCTGCTAAAATATAACGACGTGCGGGTAAAGGAAAGAGACAAGGACATTTATCATGAATTTTTCTATGTTCCAAGATTAAATATCTTGGCAGCAGGAAATTAAATTTTTACTAAGAGATAACTTATCAGAACATAAATTTCTATTAAGGTAATGATAGAGAAGAGGAATCAGTTGAAATAAACTGAAAAAGGAGTGAAAAATAAAGGATTTCTGCACGTTTTAACACCGTAGTATTCAACGTATGTATATTTGTCGATTACAAAGTTATTATCGGAGAATTAAAATGTATTAAAATGCATGGCAAACAAGGTGCCGTCGTCGCGGCGCGTGACTATTTCTTAACCAGAAAAAAAAATTAACATATTGCTAAATGTAGAATAAGGCATAAGTCGAGTTAGGCGAAAGTGAAACGTAAGAAAAAGAGTACCGACCCTCGTAGGAGAGATTAGCATCGAAATAAGCCGCACAAGGACCGTTGGCCATTTTGTGCTTCTTGTTATTATTATACCGTTAAAATCATTCCAGGCCTTTCCGAAGTTCCACACTTCCGTCCCTCGATAAAGCGTCAGGAAACCGCGGAAGCAAGGACGATGCGACACGAAATGCAATTAAATAGATTTAATATACATACATTTAATACAACGGCAACAGTCATATAATCGGGGATTTTTAAATCCCTGCAGATTAATTATGTTCTCTCATTACGCCTTGAATTTTTCAAACATTTTTATTTAATTAAAATAACATTCTAAACTGCGCGCGCTTGCATACCGAAGATAAGAGAGATTAATTTTAAGGATATTAAAGATATCTCTAAAAAGAAGAGGAGTAGATTATAATGCACGCGAAAATCGCAGCGACGCAGTGCTTTCATGTTTCTGCAGATTGCACGCACACATTCACCTTCGTAATGAAGATTAAGATTAATTAATTATAGCGCGGATTTATTAACGGTAAATAGAGGAGACGCGAGTGCGGTAATGTCGTCGCGCTAATTCCTTCGCCTTGCTTTCTCGGTTTTACCCTTCCCACCCCTTGCTGGCCCGCATCCCTCTGGCATTATTCCACCCGTACCGCAACGTATTATACGTTCGAGAGCTGTGATCGAGTTTGGATTCCGTTGTGTGTTCTCGAGTTTGTCGTTTAATGAAGATCCTACGAACCATCCGTGTGGATCGCAGGGCGAGAAAATGAAAAAAAAAAAAAAAAAAACAAAAGACGTATGTACGAAATATATGTTACGATAAGTCTCGCGCGCATAGAAGAGAGACAGAAAGGCGACGAGCGAATTGTCCGTCCTCGTCCCCCTAAGACGTTATGGAGATTCACGAAGAGGGCAGCCAGATTTACGCTCATTCTCGCGAATTGTCTCGCTGAAACTATAGCCAATCGCCGGCAACATAAATTGTTAAAGGTTTGCATTCACGTTCTAGTTTAGACCTTTAGACGTAAATGTAGCTGCCTAACTTGCAGTTATTCTTGACTCACATATAAAAATTGCATTTGATATTATTATGAACTGGAAAATTAAGTAGCCATTTAATGTTAAATATACCGGATATATCTCTGGAGAAGATTATAAAATTGGCATTCAATGTTATTTCGAGAATTCAAAATTAAAAGTACTCGTGCAATTTGAGATTTGTTTAAAATCTAGGTAATATACTCGGTTATCTACTAAATGTCAGGCAGTTACATTTAGCGCTAAATATGCGATACGAATGCAAGCTTGAGAGTTTGCGAGCGGGATAATTGACAATGAGTGACAGGAGTAAGCCAAATCCAAGAGGAGACACTTATGGTCCTGAGCTTATACATTTGTTAATGACAGGATGCTTAAATAATATTATTGATACTTTTATGCGCGGCTATAGTTCGCTCGCGTTAACGTCATCGTCCTATCTGGAAACAAAATCTCGCGATGTAAGTATATTCTTCTGTTTATTGAGAATTTGCAAATTTCACTTGAACCGCTAATACCGTGATATATTCTCGCGTATATAAATATATATAAAGATAAAAAGAAAGATCAAAATTTTTGTTAGATTTTCCCAGAACGGCGCGGTTAACGTTATCGAGCTATGGTCCGATTGTTGCTATTCGTAAGATTGTTGTTAAATCACTATGATCGCGCGTGGATAAAATTAATACTTTGGCCCGATCCCGAGAATGACTCTCACAATGCCATTTACACTCACAGAGATGATCTGATGATGCTGAACCGTATCCCACGCAAGATTACTTGAAGAACATCGCTATGAATAAAATAAAATGCAATTAAATGAAATTAAAATGCAATTGGACAACGTTCAAAAATATAAGAAAATATACCGTCCAAGATAATACAACGTTTGTGAGAGCAATATATGGCGCAGTTTTGAAGCCGATTGACTCGCGGGTTATGCTTGGGATTGAATTAAAACGTCAATTAGGGATTAGGAACAAAAATGGGAGAAATTTAATATTGATTTTGGAGTAAATAGGGACTTCTCTGATATGTTTATTAATTCCTAAGTATCATGATGAAAAATTGTGACATTTGTACGCGCGCGATTAATATTTAATATGTATTATAATAAATTCTGCCACGTACTTTTTTTATTAAATTATTGAGTAAAAAGAAATTTTTTTATATTATTTTCTTCAATTTAAAAGAAAAATTACATTAAAGAATCCACAACAATTTTAGATGCAGCAAAATATAAAGAGGGAATAATTTGAATAAAACGAAACAGGTAAATTGTTTAAAGTCGCGTACAGTCCCATCATGGTACTTATAAATTGATGATGCCTGGCATTTAATGACTATCACTTCGTATATTCTTAATATCGCACATTTAGGATATTTATATTTCTTAAATTCAAACAGATATATTTTTTTAAGTTAAAATTATCGTATAAATGAAATTTTTACGACTTGCTGAGAGAATCTCTTCAAGTTTTCTTGCACGCGAAATCGTCTTATTCGACAATCGCTACTCTTTCTTAATGCGTAAGATTTCGTACGGTATAGAATCACGCTTCCGACGTTGCTCCTTTCCTCGGCTTGCGCTGTTATACGCGCCTTAAGAATAACACACTTGTGAAAGTAATTAATTTATCAGGCGATCGATGAGGGCTCGGACGATTTATTAAGCTATCAACGATAAGACAGCGTAAAAACATGATGAAGAGAGAACTTCCAACCACGAAAGTTTTGTAAATGTCTCATGGGTACTTACAAGTAACGTAACACTTAATGCCCGTCAGAGATCGCTCTGGAACTGAATGACGGAGTGAGTTAACTCACGCACGCGCGTATACGTATTAACGCCGCCATATAACGATTCTCTAAAGCTCTATTATTATAATGATTAAGGATTATAAATAATAAATGTCTGTAACAAATAAAAAGTACCACGCAATGAACGAAAAAGTAGATAAACTTTCTCGATACTGTGTGCTGGAAGAAGGGCTCGAGAAAATATTCTGTTTACCTTTCTTGCAGCACGATATAGTGATGTAACATGTTTGAGTTTCTGCTATGAGCTAGGTGTCACCTCACACGATCAGTACAATTTGATGTGCCATTTTATAATGAACGATTAAAAATTAATTATTTGTGAAAACTTCTAAAAATTAATTATTTGTATACTATACATTGAAATTACGCTTACGTACATTACTATACATTACATTCATGTTTGAAATATACCAACACAAACATATATACTCTTGACAATTTAAAATTAAAAGCTCAAATTATATATATATACATATATACATTTATATAATTTAAACTTTTAATTTATATATATATATATATATATATATATATATATATATATATGTAATGATATACATAAAGAGCAGAGCTCTTGTAATTATACAGACTTGATTTATTTATGAAAACCGCGTGTCTTAACTAATAGGGAATTACAGAAATTGCAAGTTTATTAACGCGTAGATAAAATATAAAGTAGTAGTAAACGACTCTTTATCTAGAAATATCATATACTATATGAAATGCACGGTGCTGAATTAAGTGCGTTGTTAACCAATCATATTATTTTTGCAAAAGTTGTTCCTTCATGTTATTTACTAGGCATTACTGCAACAACAATTATATCTTTATGTAGTAGTAATAACTTTACTATATTATCGCAGTGCGAATAAATTTTTTCTTTAAATGTAGAATATATAAAAATTTTTTTTCAGTATATATTTATTAATATAAATTTTCTAATTTCTATGTAATTTCTATAGATTTATTAGATTATATTTGTAATTAATTCTGAAATTTTTAAATATATATTTTTTTTAAATAACATAAAAACTATATATGCAGAAATGAGTAATTATTACATTTTACGTATTTATCATAAAAAGTAAAAGAAATACTATAATAAATATAAATAAAACAAAAAAGCAATTTATTTATGAATTTATTTACATTTAGCTTTTACAACATGAGATTTAATCCAGCACCAAGTCATCTAAATCGGTAGATAAAATTATCACGTATATTTAATTAACGCGTTCGACAGGAATTTCTATATCATGTAAGATCGGTGATGTCTGTTGTTGGGTAGGAGCGGTCGTGTACCGCGCAGTGGGGCCAAGGGTAGGCCGAGTGTCCGTGAGCCCCAGCGGGGGTTGCACCGGTAAGCTTCAACCCCAAAGTGCCAGGTTGTTCCACCAAGTTCTCGTGTTCTCGCTCGTGTTAACGGTAACCGTAATCCGTAGTACGTAGTACATACCCAGATTCCATACCCACATTCACACATTACTCAAATATTATACATACTCAGTTTACAACAAACACCAGTTAAAGTTATTATATGTAAATCAAAAATTATTTTTCTAAATTATGTAAAAATCAATGATGAATCTGAGAATTTAAAGTCGTATTGTATTTTATTGATTTTAATTTTTCATACTTTAAAAATAGTTATTTATGAGAAAAAATTGATATCTTTTAATTGAAAAACATTTGATATTTTAAATTGGCATTAAAATTATTATAAAAAAACATTTTTTTAAATATACCTCTAATATTTTAATCATTGTTTTCTTAATCAATTTAATTGCTACAGCATTTTAATTTTTGATTAAAATATTAAAACAGGAATTTCATAAATTTTTTCTTATTATAATTATTATGAATTAATTATTTGTCAATTATTCGACAAATGTCATAATGTAATAATTTTATTGGAAGAATGAAAGTTATTATATTATGAGATTCTTTTAATGTGTGCATAATAATTAAAATCAATTATTTATATTAAATATTTTTTTATACACTAGTCTCTCATTTTTTTACACATTTTACATTATTTAATTTTAATTGAAATATGAGACATCTGTCACTCTGTTACTATCTAGTTACTTTAGGTATCCATTAGTTCAAGTATTGTCATCGATAGTATTTATTATTGGATTGGTTGAACTTTTCGTATACAGATATATACACACTTGTATATTTTATACGTACATATATATATATATATATATATTCTTATGGAATGCTTAGGAAACAGAGAATCGTATGTTAGTTGTGCATCCATTGTTCATTGTACCGCCTACGCGATCTGTATTCGTCTCGTTCGCCTTTTCTATGACGTGCGATTTTAAAAATCGATCAATTCACGTAAGAAAAATGCACTTGCTCGTATCTGCGACGGAAAAAAAATGTGCACTATTAAAATATTCACGTAAAATCAGTCACTTGTTTATTACAGTTTCGTGCAATTTATACGTAAAAATTGACTATTTTAATAGTTTTTCTCCAGTTTTATTAAAAATTAAGAAACTTTGTGTTAATCTTATAAATAATTAATAAATTTATGGCGATTGACAACTTCTTAATTTTAGAATTCCTAGACCTGTTCTGTCATTAAAATAAATTTACGTATAGGGTGAACATAGATTGCGCAAAATGATATATGTACGTATCATTTTTTACGTTAACATACTTTTTACTGAATTGTGGGAATCAGATAATCGGTACTTTCAACGAACAAGCGATTAAAATGATTTAATATGATCGTCCGACTGTAAAGTCTCATCGCTATAAAAATAACCGCGTTATTTTACTGTAATGGCTTGGAATATTTGATTACATTGCAATTTAATTACGAGAATAATTAACTTCTTAGTCGGATAATGCGATTGGCGAAGAGAATAGGTATCGAAGAAGCGATATAAGTCGCAGCCTTGTACGATTTCGCTGCAGCAGTAGAAGTTTGTATTACTTTCTTAGCTCTATCTCGAGTTGATTTGTTCTCTGCACATTTGTTACACCGTATCTACGTTTTCTAATCTGCTTTAAAGTCGTTTCTAATTGCTATTTAACACGCTACAAAGTTGATCTTTATACCCTAATTCGGTTCTTCGATAATTCTACCTGAAATAATTCTGACGATTGTAGGAAATATGGGAAAATGTTGAATTATGATTTTCAAATTTCTTTTTCTCAGATCGTTGTACGGTTATAAACCGCGAGATTATTACCGAATATGAAGAACAATTCGCTGATAATAGACTTCCACGCGTATTTTCGATAAAATTTTTTTATGGTATCCATACGCGTGAGTCATTTATACGCGTATCATAAATATGTATCGAAGCTATTTTCTGAAATATGTGTCAAGTTATTCAATGGAATATTGATAGAGTTATTCGATAGAATAATACTGTACTGTTTGGCATACACATTTCCTGGGGCATCCTGCATATATAATCTATCGTATAAACAAGCAGCGGATTGCAATTCTGTGTTCTAAAAATGGAATCGGTGCACACATTTCTCAATCCATTAGAGGCTAGAGACGCCTGGATATTCATATGGTAAATACGAAAAATTCGCGATGCTTTACAGTGCATTATGAAATTTTCGAATTTACTACATGAAAATACAATATATGAATATATTGTATTTTCCGATACAACTTCTCTGGTCGGTTAGGGGTCTATATCTATACATATACATATAAATAAATCGTATGTCATTTTACTTCATAGTATCTAGAATAGTCTACAAGTAATCGTAATAAGAACCATATTTGGTTCCCAATGTGTCTATATATACACATATTTAAATCCCGTATCTCGTACTGGTGTTGGATGACTGCCTAGCTCATAGTACATAGTTATGTCCAGAATTTCTATCGTTTTATACTATCCGTATGAGTACTCGAGCCTAACATTAGTTTTCACTAGAATTTAGCCTGATGTCTATAGGTCTGTTAAAAAAAAAACGTATTAAACGAGAAATTATGTGTACATTGTCGCATGACAAGAGAATTGTTAGATCCTTTCCTGATCTATTTCACGGAAAGGATTCTCATTAAAATCGAGGCGAAGTCACGGTTGGTCACGAAACGTTGAAAAATCTCAATTTACAGAGCTTGTTTTAGAGCTATCGATACCCGATACTTGGCTCGTATTCTCATCGTGTTTAGCGCTAAATGAAATCATCAGATTTTCATTTCTCGCTGAGGCATTAAAGGTGATTATATTAATATACAAATATGATTAGATAGTTAATGCAATACAAAAATGAGAATGTGAACTTCTATACTAATTAAGAAAGTATATGGATATGGATCCTTTTTTTGAGTATACATATCTCTACTTGTGGATACTCATTCTTTAAATATCTTTGATTTTTATTTTGTGCGTCAATCAGAGCGATGCCTGCATGTTTTCAGACTGGTTTTATGTATAGTTCTAGTGAAAACTAAAATCAGTCTCGTGAAAGTATTTCCACGCGAATCCATAGCCCGTCGAGAGTGTTAAATAACACACTAAAAGAAATTATTTGAAATAAAAAAAAAATATTTTTTCGAATATTTTTTTTTTAATTTTATATGATTTACAAACATATACATATATTTCTCATAATCTCTGAAGTCTTTATTATTATTTTCACGCTTTTTATCATTATTTTTTAAATATTGTGATACGCGTGAAATTTTTTATCACTCGCGGCTATGGGTCAATTTTTTCGTGAAATGAATTCGAGTTGAGTATCGCAAAAAAAGGAGGGAAGGCGATTTCGGGACAGAATCATTGCCGAGATCGATGACGAAGACTTCGTTGAAGATGCAGTTACCTAGGGGCGAGTAATCTACCATCTACCTACACCTATTATCTTATAGAAAATATCGCCATATATAAAGTGATTTTAATTATATTATATATTGTTCATAGTAAAAAACCGCCTAGTTCAACCACAACGGGTCGATTATTTATTTGATGAATTATAAAAACAAATTTTATTACGGTGGCGAGATGTTGCTGAAGAGAATAGTGTCGTGATTGAAATTAATATATCCAGATCTTCCCGCGGTGGTACAAGAGTGTAGATAATTTAGATAAATCGAATTAAATGATTATACATATATATATATATATAGTCTCTGATTAGAAGCAGTCTTGTAGTATAAAACAAGTCGTTATTAACTAATCTTTGTAATTAACATTGATAGTAAATAACTTAGATAACGCTAAGGTTGTCCACTAAATTTCTGATGCAAATTTTTGCAAATTTTGTTGAAAATAATATATCATGTAAATACAATATCTTAATTAATATGATGATACTATTAAACATTGTTTATATTACTCTATATCAATTCATGTCTCGTAGAAAAATGTAGTTGGCAACCTTGGCTGATGTTTAGGCTATAGTTACAGATCCGAGTTATAAAATAGTATATCTCGAGCGACCGTAATAAGTATCTTCGTGTATGATAAAAGTTTTTTGAGTGTTGTTTGAGTTTATTAAGAAATTATATTTATAGATAAAGTAGTGTCTTCGAAGAAATCGTTAGAAACGGTAAGGCGATTTGCTGCGATGCTTCGCCTACAGTTTCTACTTAGAATTCATAGAACAGTAGATAGAAAATTAGATATGTAGATAGAATGAGAGTGATTATGTTTTTTGTGTGTCGTGTGTTCATCTGTCAATTTGATTATCTCTTCCGATGTTTCTTTGTACAATTGTACAAGTTCCCGCTATATATTCGCGGCCTATAGTATTCGAATTAGAACCGGTCATATAAAATTTACTGTTCTAACATCATTATTTCTTGTCGTTTATTTGACCGCTAGAATTAAAATGCTAATTAGAATTAGCAGCGTGATACACTAATGAGTACGTAGTTTAGAAACTTTGAACTGTCACAATGATATATGTTTACATATATATATCTGGTTACTATATAAATTATATATAAATTATGATTATTGCCGACATATAGCCATTAATACGTGTGCGTAGTTTAGGAGACATGCTAACGATTTTACTGTCCCGAAAATATTTATTATGATTTATTTTACTCAACATTATTTAACAATTCTGTCGTTATCGAGCATGGATGCGCGAATTAACGATTCATTATGACAATCATTTTTAACTGTACGATGCTTATTAACAATATGACTCGTTCAATGTGTTGCTTCGTCAAAAGTATCTGTGCACTTTGCTCTTTAATTATGGGGAAATAGCAGCTTCTCATCACATGAGAGGATCAGGATCTATCTGCTTCATTCAATATATGTCTATTACGATGCAAATCGACATTATTATGCGTACGGAAATCATTTATGAGACATTTCTCACACAACACTTCTACACTTGCGTTTTTGATATTCAATTGGCATATGAACGGGGATATAAATAAAATTCTTTCAGGGGCTTTGACATTCCAAAACTTCTCATCGTAATTTATTGAAGGACACTAACGTTGCTTGCAATTTATATCCTTGCATTCCGCTTATCCTATCATTATATCACAAATCTGCATTATAAGATAATCGTCGAATCCTTAGATATGTATATTCAATTAACTACGTTTATTCTTTTTATACACGCACACCATCTATTTGCAATAAAGAATTCTAGAATAGAATACACATCTATAGATTTGAACATTTATTTAAATTAAATCATGGTTGGTATTTTTTGGCTCCTATTTTTTGATTAAATGAAAATCTTTAAATTGATAACGCAATAAAAAATAGGTATTTTGGTCTCATATTTTATAATGATTGGTAGATTCGGTAGAAATAATCGAAGAAAACTTCCAATAATATAACTTTTATAGCAATAATATAAGCTATTTACAAAACGATCAATATTTTCCCAAGTGAATGTATCAAATATATATATATATACGTAATAAAAACATGCATAAAAATAGCAAAATACTTAAGTTAATAATCTCTACTTTCACAGAGTTTCACGTGCAGTTTCTCGCTAAAATCCTCCACACTATAAAAAGAAACGACATCAAAATATAAATTATCTCGAGAGAAATCCAGATTTTGATTTCGTACCTAGAACCAATTTCCGAACGGAATTATTGCGTGATGGACGTATTGGCATATCCTTTATATGTTGGATAGTTTTTCTTGGTAATCTTTGATTCATTTCTCGCTCTCTATCTAATCAATTCTAAGTTGAGCGAGTGATTCTATGCCAGAATTTGGGACTCAAAACTCACACTTCAGAGTCCCCTGGATAGATTTCGCGGCGTGAAGCCCTTATCTAAAGTCTCGATCGCGTTTACGTCAGCTGGAGATACACTCGAAATAGATGAACTCTTGGCCTAGATCCCTACGCGTCGGTCGTTTCGATGAACGGCCAAACCCGGGCAATAAGGATTTCCACGGACAGGCTTAGTGTATGTATGTGTGTATATTCATATATATGTATATATGCTTCAGAAAGCATACGCTTTTACTGCAATTAAAAAATTTTTAAAGAATTTAGAATTTGTTTATTTTTTTTTTTTTTCACAGATTTTTCTGTTACAAGATGTACTTTGCTTAAAACGCTACTTGCGAAATAAAATTTTATCTGTTTATCATTTAAAGTATTTCTAATACATTTAATGATTTATAATTTATACAAGTAAATATTAAAATGACGTTTTAGTACTCTAATTTTATATTATAATATCACAAATATAGTATTTTTGTAATACCTTTTTTATATGATTAATATTATACCTATAATTCAGAAAACGCAATTTCGGAAACACCCTGTATACATATACCTGGCCCAGCTGTACATATGGGAATATCTGTGTGCTTGTACGTGTGTGTATCGCTATTTTTGGCCGGATCGAGATACGACCCCAAGAGCTATCGGTGCAGCCGTCGGTTGTCGCGAAATCCGGAAGCCGCACCCGTTTCGATGGCTGGACGTGGACGTGCGGCCCCTTTCTTTTTATGAAACTTCCGATAAACGCCCGCTGGCAAGGATTTCCGTTTCATTCGTCAACCTGTCCAATCCGAGGCCATGTGCGACACACTCTCTTTTTCTTTCTCTTATATAGATATTATTATCCTATTTTTTCTTTTTCGTCATATATTATCTATTTTTAATCCAAAAATCCAAACGATGGTGTGTGTATGTGTGTAATTATTATTACGATAAAAAACATTTTAATATATTCAGAAAACAATTATCAAGTTAGAATGTTGTACTCTTGAGAATATATTTAAGTTATGTAGATAATTTTCGTATTTCCAATTCAATAATCAAGTTAAAACCCAATGCATGTCTCTGTGGAATACAATTCTTCCATTATTATCTCATTTCTCCTATTACTATCTAATAAAAGTGTCTATATTTAGCTTTTTTATTTGCAATTCCCACTCTAGGCACGATTCATTCATATAATACAATATAAATCGTCAAGTTAGGACAGACAGATCTATAGAGTATTTCCCCTTTAACTATAGCATTTCGGAACTTCCGGTCAGAACATGTCGATATAGACAAGCCACACCATTAAGCGCTGTGATACCCCATACAAATCACGTCGATCCACGATTTATGGTCCATTCACCCTCTCTCGCAATCGCGTTATCAGTGCCGGTTGCGCGGCCAAAACGAGGCTTCTCCATGAAAACACGTTGTTGCGACAGTATAGAAGCGACAGTATAGACATTTCGTTCCCTCATATTAACGGTACATCAAAAACGCGTTTTGATCTTTAACAATATTATCGATATTCATTCTCTAATTATTTACGTATATTATAAATACAATCCGTATACACAGTCTCTTATGTACACAATACAATAATACAATATTTATTTATACTAAGATTATTTTTTTCCTTTTAAAATTTTGTAGTTGCTTCGAGTAAAGATAAAATTCTTTTTTTTTTTTCGTTTCTATATTAGTTAACTGCAAACATCAAAATTTTATTGATTATACGATTTATCGAGAGGAGGAAACTGTATTCTTTGCACTTTATTTTTTATCAATTTTGATTTATTAACATTTTATGATTATAGGTAAAAAATTGTTTAAATATATGTAGCTAAAATGTAAAAATTATTTCAAGATTCATAAAGTATATTTTGTTCCAAATAGAACCTGGTCAACATCTTTTTTCTTTCTATCTCTTTGGCTCGATGTTTCTACACATTTAGATATTTTAAATTGTTTAAAAATAACAATAGCATCCACAAGTTAATTCGTTGCATAATTTACACAGTTAACTATAGATTAGAATATATCTAAAGTCCAAAAAGTATATACAGAAGTATACATATTTTTGAAAGCTTAAATCTCGAATCTAAATAAAAAATATTTACGGTATAAGCATATCTCAGTTTGCAAATATATTCGTGAAATTTCTCAAAACTTATTAATATATTAAACGCGCTATTTCTTAATTTAGCGATGAGAGAATATTACGATTATATTTTATGCTTTGCATTTTTTTACAAATATTGTCTGCAATCGCGATTATTCTTATTTTGAATTTAATATTTGTGACTCATGTAAAATTCACGACTTCTGAGATATCTTATATCTCGCTACTAGGAAAAAACGCTTTATTACACTGAAAAATTAATCTTTAACATTTCACGCCATGATCGCCCATAGATATGAAAACATATAAGCTTTTATTCCGCTTTTATTGCCAGTCATTCCATTGCATTTTATTTGCATTTCAGTTTCTCCACAATCTTCCCACGTACATAACATATTATGAAATTTATTATATTTACTAAATTGAGAGATTATTTTTACACATATGTTGATATTAAATATTTTATTTGATCCTTTAGTATAATTTTTCTTTTTAATTTTTCTCAAAATGTTTATGTAATGCGTGACGATTATATTCATTTTGAAGATTATAATCTATGTAAATTACCAACAATGCAACAAGAAAGGAGCAACATCTATTAATATGCAAGCAATAGTAACAATTTGTCGCGAATAAGTTGCAGATAATTGCATTAAAAAAATAAAGTTAATTTTTCAAAATGTCAGTTGAAATATAAATACAGAATAAGCTAGTAAAATTATTAATAAAATAGAAAATATAATAAAAGTAAAATGTAAATGGTATGATTAAGATAAAAGCGAAACGTTACAAAATAGAAAATATTATAAGGAACGTAAGAAGGAATTTTTTAAATTATGTGTTCAAACAATTTATATGTGATATTAAATTTGAAATACAATATTACATGCGTTACAATGTAATATTTGTACAAGATTACGCATTTGAGAACTATAAAGAATCTACACATATTTTGAAGTGTATTAATTCACGCAGTACGTTAACATAAATTATCCACTCCTTTTTGCCCCTGATAACAATTCGCATTACAGATCATACTCCCCGTCCCCGTTTTTGTTTCTCATCATTCTCAGCCTTCTTGTTGTTCTTTATTAATGTCAGGAGTGCCGGCGGTGTACTACCACGGAACAGGAAGTGAGAATGCAGGCCGCGCGTATACAGAGGCGCCGATGCAACACGTCCAACGCAATGCACTCCGGAAGAAATGTATGAAGTCGACATTCACTTTACTCGAAACACACACCGAAATACCTCTTTCTTCTCGTCTGTCTATCTCTGACACGCGCACGCACACATATATACTCGTGTACTTTTTTCGCCATCATCGATCTCTTTCTCTTTCTTCTCTTCTTCTCTCTCCTCTCTGTCTTTTTCTTTCTCTATCTAAAACAGAAATCCTATCTTTGCGAGCTTTCAAAGTATAATCATTCTTCGAGAATTCTTCTCAAATCGTCCCGCCTCGTTTATCGCGTTTCGTACGTTTCTGCCTTCGTCTGTTGCGTACGGAAAATGCATATTAATACCAAAGTGCATTTCGATGCATCGAGTGCTACTCCAGGGAATTCCGCACCGTAGTTTCGACGGCGATCGATACTCGTAGGTTCCATTATTGCCACAGCCAGTCGATGCATCCGAATCGAAACTGTAGTCGTGGCAGTAAACGCCAACGCGGTTTCGAGCATCCTTGCTCGATGGAGAAAGCTGATACCGTATGATACGAGTACGCGAAAGCTTTCTAAGTGCCTAGAGGAAACACCTGTCACACTTTTCGGCGACGTATGGCGCTTCCGTTATTTTCGATGTGTTTCCTCTCAACGTGTTTCAACACGCGCAAACTCATCCATCGAATGTAATTTTCTCTGATAGAAGAACTATCGCCTATATGCGAACGTTTAAGAGCTATTTTTTCGCACTTTAGTGTCGAAGACGAGAGGCAGAAGACACGCATACTCGACGGTCGTCGACATCCTCCGGACGAAACTCGAGAAAATAAGAGAGACGATTGACAAAGCAACACATTCGGGAAAATCACTATTCTGCGTCTGTTTTCCTTTCAGTCATCCATCTGGCGTGTCATCACATTTCTTTATTCTCGTTCTAATCCTTTATTTATTCATTTAAAAAAAAAAATATATATATATATCAGTTTCCAGACTATATTGTCGAGTGATAATCGACGGAAATGAATAGCGAAAGCACATACGCGCATTGCAAGAGTGGCGCAGTTTTGACTGAAGTTTTATGTTTCAGTGGATCTAACCAATGGACAGCTCACCCCAAACAACAACACGCCCTTACTTACACAAGCACTTTCTGGTACGTCTCAAAAATCTTTCTTCTCCTTGGCTGCGCTTTTTCTACTCGCTTCATCGCGCTGCGATCGATTCACCCGGAAATGCAAACAATTTCGGCTATGATAGCTTTTTTCGTTAACTAGTCACGCGAGATCGCGAGTAATAAAGATCGTGCGCTATCCGTTTGGAATTAATATTTACGATCGCTTGAACGAAATACTGCGAAAATGTTGAAAACAGTATTACGTTCGAATCAGCTTCTGCCATCTCATTTTAATATCGTTTAGTATTTTACGGTGGTATTTTTGCAAATTGGATTCTGCTTGTAAGATGGACAATTTTGCGAAAGATTATTCTTTTAACGTTTCCAATTTTACTATTTAATAGGTTGCTTAGTAGTTAGTTTTCATGAATCAATCTCCATTTACTGAAACAATGACAAGTTGAATTTCACTCAGTTAATATCCATCATTTCAGAAGACGATTCCAATTCGTATAAAGGCGTGCAACAGAAAGCATGATTATGTGTTTATAAGCATGATTACTCTGCATGAAATTGTTTTATGTAGAATCATTTTTGATAATTGTATCTAATTATATAATTAATCTCAACTAAACAACAAAAAATCTATCACGGGTAATAATCAATGATACTATACTTTCAACATTACATATCTACGAGATGCAAACAAAGTAAATGAGACTGTACTTTACTTAATTCTGCCACACAAAGTTGATTTTCTGTCGTCATACATAATTTTCTAATTCAACGGAAACTATTCGTTTCAACACCTTTATTTCGCGATAATCTTTATCTCTCTATAAAGTAAGATTTCCTCGCGACGAGAAACATTGTTCGATTATCCTAACTAAAATGCTCTTTCGTTGCTTTGCATCTCTTCACTTTCGCGCGGTCGCTTCCTGTCGAAGACGTCGAGAGACGCGAGAAAAACGGAAGCAAAAAGAAACGTTGAGAGAGAGAGAGAGAGAGAGAGAGAGAAGCAAAAGACGCCGGCGTCCCCCAGGAGAAGCGTCGCACATGCGAGGGCGCCGAGATGCCGGCAGCGAAATACGCCTTCGTACTTTTATTTCTTTTTTTCCCCCTCATTTTCCCCATCTCTAGAATCTGCCCCCGATCTGCCCGCCGTCGCGTCGTCGTCGTGCCGTCCGCAATCTCCTCTCAAATAAATCAAACTTTTGAATCGCGCTCGTCCCTTCCTCGCGTCCTCCCACGCGTGCCTCCCTCTCTATGCCACCGGCACAAAACTTTGTAACCGGCCGCCATTGTCAAGAGTTTAAAAGCTGAATGGGTTTTTAGATTGTATGCCGGGGTGCTTTCGGTTTCCCGTAGTCCCGTCGCCATCGGACCCTCTCTTCCTCGCCCCAACGTCGAGAGAGTTTCAAATTCTTCGCGTACCGCCCGCTTACGATCCCATCCTCACACTCTACTTCTCCCTCTTCTTCTTCTTCTTCTTCTTCTTCTTCCTTCTCCTTGTTCTGGTCGTCTTTTATCTCTTCTCTGCCTTCGTGGCCGCGCCGTTAATCCAAAAGTACGTATCGTATGACATTTACACGAGCTTTCGTGCGAACGCGATATACGGGATCGTTCAAGTCAGATGCATTAATCTCCGCCGCTTCTTATTGGCTATCTGTCAGAGTTTTTACGAGTGCTAAAGTTCCGGAATGCGGACGACACACAGAGATACTGTTCCGTGTGCAATATAGCTTTGAGCGTACACAAAAGTAACACAAAGTAGTTTCGCTATGATTTCGCTCCTTGTTACTTTTATTCGCGAAATGTACGAAACAGGACAGTTGCATTGGCAGGATTTAAAAAGAGATGTTTGAAAATAGTTTCTGTATAAATAGCAATTGTATTGATTTAATTTATGTTATTGTGCTCGTGTCTATTTAATATTATGTGTTAGCAGTAGTATCGCATTAAGTGTTCGTAAAACTAACACACACATTTTCTTTAACATTGTTTACTGAAAGCAGCGTATAATATAATTATTTGCTTTAACGGAAAAGCATGATAAAGATTCAAAGTATCAGAAAATTTAGATTTGTTAGAAAGCCTTACTCAATGCTCATTTGTTTGAAGACAAACTTAGAGTTCGAGTTTAAAATTATTTTTGGCAATTATCGTTCTCTCCCATCCTCTGTTAAATAACTGAATTTGATGCAAGAGAAAAGATATAAGATTATAGTTTACGAAATTCTTCACAGATGGAAAACTGATTATTAAATTTCTCGTTTACACTATAATCAGCACAAAAAGTAAAATAACTTATTAAATAAATTGATAACTTTTAATTTTTTCAGTAAATATACTCAGTATCATGTCGTAAGAGAAATAGAAAAAAAAAGGAGAAAAAAAGCAATATTCTTTCTAGAAATATATATTGACACAAACTCGATTTTGAATTTATTTTCTATTGCATCAGATTCCGTGATTGTCCGCATCACCATAATTTCCCTCGTTTATATTCTTACGCGGGATCTTTTCCTTCGAGAACTGAATGCGAAATTGGGTAAGTTTAGTTTTTGTCGCTTGGCTTTCTTAATCGAACCAATGTCAATCTTTGTTCCGCTTTAACTTCTTAACAATACGAAGGAAAATTAACGGATCTCATAATGTACAGAACAAACGCTAGCAGTAACCTTAGTCGAAATCTGTTGTATCTCGTAAACTTTTCAAATCGATCGCCATCATTGCCTCGTGCGATTGCGTTGCTTGTCCCAGCGACGTGTTGTACAATGTCATACATATACATACATATACTTATATCTATATATATATATATATATGTGCAAGGTGCTTTTTTTATTATCTCTATGATCGTATGTAAAGGCTGCCTTGCAATGCGCTTCACGAGTGTCTTCTTTTTATTTCAATGAAATGCATTGCGAGAAAATTCGTTAAATGGACTCTATCCTTTTCCTTGTATTCTATGTGTGTGTATCGTGGTGTAATCGCAATTTACACGATCGTTAAACGCGGGAAACATATACACGGTCCTCGGAGTAAAGTGTAGACCAGAGATATTTGTCGTTCACTTATGCACGAATGTGCGTGAGCTCGTTACAACAGTCACACTACATATAATATATGAGTTAAAGAATCTTATCTCTAATGAGATTTAGCTAAAGCATACCGTTATACAACTGAAATGAGTTTGATATGAGTAAGCGGAAAGAGGCGAAAAAGCTAAAAACTAGGAGAATGCCAACGGAACAACGTGCCTCAAGGTACTTGCATGGAAGATTCCTGAAAGGGATAAGGCATGCAAAACGCTCCTATCGCTATCACGGGTAGAATGAATTAATCAGAAATATTCACCTCCAATAATTGTCACTCAGATGTTGAAATATCATGCGCTACAATTATGATTAAAAATTAAACGCGACTTAATATCATCTTTTTAACACTTATATAAAAAAACTATTAAATCTTTTTAAATCCTCAACTAGATATATATACTATGGTGAAAATCGAAGCTCCGCGCATTTACTTTGTAATAAGAATTGTAGTGAAAAAGTATATGTAACCTTTTTAACGATCAGCTTTTTCATTAATCATTAGACATTTATCCATTAATAACGCCTAAAATTATCGTTTTAGCTGAAACGGTTATAGCTACATTATTAGAAAATTTGCCATAGTAATTGAGGATTTCGTCAAATTGTTCCTTGGTACTTCCTAATGAAGCTTAATTTGAAAGTTACAAGTACCTACACACTCCGCGAAAGACAAGGTCGAGCCTCGCCGAGGCTCGTCCTCGTCACGACGACAACCTCCGTTCCGATCGGGTTAAAAGGGTGAACATTGACGCGGGTTAATTGCAGTGATGAACAACTACCAGGCGGCCGCAGCGCAGGCCGGATTCCCGCCGGCGTCGCCGCACGCGGCCGGCGGACACGGTGGACCGCAGGGACGGTCTTTCCCGGCGGCTAATTCGCCGGGCCCGATTGACATGTACAGCTCGAGCGCCGCCGCCGCAGCAGCAGCCGCAGCCGCGGATTCCGCAGTCGCAAGCTACGTCCAGGCCGCAGCTAGCCCGCAGCCCCCCACGACCGCGTTCCCCGCGATCGCCGTATCCCGTGCCCCGCTCAACTACAGTCCCGTAAGTCCACTTAATGCTCCCCCTTTGTTCACCGGATCGGGCCCTTCCCGAGAAAAAAAAAAAAAAAAAAAAAACACATGGGACGAAAGGATGAAGAGCGTGGTCGTTGATATATTTAACGCTTCTTATTTTATTAACATCATCGTACAAGATTTACTTATCAGCTTATCTAGGCCATTGTTAGCGTCGTGAGCTGTAAAATTTTTTATACTGTGTAAGAAACAATCCTGGTTGCTTTCCGTCTCGTGAATGTAATTTTGTGCTACTAAATGGAATTTCGTAGCTGACACGGAGATACGAAGAAAATTGGAAAAGATCAGAGAAAGCGACCAGTTTAGACTAGGGAAACAATTATGAAAAGAAAACTAATCGAAGAAAGCTTTTACATTTTATGATGAATACGGGAGAGTCTATTAAAATATTTTTGCTGAATCTCCAACTTTTCTTTCATACAGTTTTTTAACGATTGATAAAAACAAATTTATCCAAGTAAAATCGATGATATTAAAAAATATTTCCATTTTTATGTTTAAAAATTCTTATCGCATGCAAGAAGTTGACCCTTTTACGCTGACAAATTATTACGAGATGAAAGAATTACTTAACTATTGACTAAGCTCTTTATCGTTTCGTTCCATACTGCAATTTCACCAATTTTATGCATTTCATGGATCTTATAAGCAAATATGAGTATATAATATCCCCCTCTTGCAAAAAGTAAATTATTATTATGTTTAATGTGATCGGTTTATCTCTTTCAATTTTTAAAAAAAGTTGCTTCTATGTACATATATTATTACGCTTTATACATCCTATATATTTTGATTCCACATTTTATAAATACGTCTCTGGTCTGTATAGGGGGGGTCTCTAATCAGGTATAGTATGATTTAATATAATTATTATCTTGACTTGTATCGAAAATATACCTAACATCTTATTTATAAATTTCTCTAATCTATTATTCTCTTTGCAATTTTAATATACTTAACAAATATTACCCGAAACTTTCTGTGTAACATCATATCCTTCGCATATATTTCGTATATATCACTTATTATGATCTTTATATTATGTGCAAAACTTTCGAGCAAAAAAATATAGCACAAAAAAGAGATTACAACCTCAAAGGCCAAGTACCGCAATTGCACGCTGCAATTTTAGATATGCAGGCAAATGTAAGGGTTTATCTTTGCGCTCGACCTTGTATTATAATCATTATTATTATGGAAAGGTTGATGAGACGATATCTTGTACTGTTTCAGGGTCCTCTAATACCAGCGGCGTTCACTAATGGCTACCATTGAGCCTTGTTAAGACCTAATAACAGGTATGCGTGCTATTAAGAATATTTTTCTTGAAGTTGAATAGAATATGGATTTTACGTTAAAGTAAAATTACTAGATATTTGCCAAGTCCAATGTTTCTTTCTTCAATTTTATAATTTTGGTATAGCATTATCTATGAAGATTTACGAGAAACGACTTTCTACGTGATGGTAATAGAATATTAATAACAGTAAAATAAAACCAATTTTATTTGTTTTAATATTTAAAAAAATCTACGAATAATCTTTCACTTTTTACTCAATGTATTCAAAATATAACTATACATTCTCAACCAACCGAATATGTTTTGAAAAAAGGATTTTTACATGCACACACGTACATACACACATTTTTATTTTTAGTTAATTATGTGAATGAATTGGGAAATGAATTAAAATGACTGTGTTTGCAAGATCTTAAACATCTAACGTGTTGAACTTTTAATATTTTTTCCACTAGAATGGACGAGACGGCAGAACGCAGCACGGTCGCCTGATATAATAAGCAACATGGACGACTTGAGGCAGCTAAACATAGTAGATGATCTCTGGACGAAAAAGAAAACATATACACGTCTACTGATGATCGATGGTTGCAATACATTTGAATATGCATAATGTTGAACAGGAACGTTAAAATAAGATTTAATCGATGCAACTTCAAAGTCCAGATTGTGTATAAACAACCGGACAAAATATTACGCGAATATATATAACAACGCATTAAAAAAGAATTTAGAGCATTAGTTCGTTACATAATTTAGTTCAGTTGGATGCAACTGTAGATAGAGGGAAGAAACTTACTAAAGTACTGCTAAAGCGAGAGAAGAAAGCTGAAGCAACGGAGAAAACGTCCAGAGAAGATCGTAGAAAAAAGATGAGAAGAGCGACAGGAAGATCGACCGTTGAACGGAAACAGAAAGAAAAGAAACAACGCGCGCTGCACTATAAGGTAACTATGGCCGAAACTGCGTATTGACGCCAGCCCGTTCTCCGACACATTAATAAAAGAAATAATAATATAATATAATATATATATTGGTCACACACCAATATATATATTATATAATAAATTAAATTAATATTATTAATTGCTAAATATTTAAACATTTAAGTCTAGAATATATAAATAGTATATATATATATAAAGATATAAATATATATATACATATATATATATATATATATAAATATATAAATAATTGATAATTATTAGACGATAACCTTTAATATTTAAGGCAAATAAAGAGACGGAAGAGATATATATATACCAACTCTCACGAATATATATTATAACTATTAATTATATATATTACATGATATTATTATGGCGATTGCAATTATTAACGAGCGCCCTGCGCACTGCGCGTGTCCGCGTAAATACATTACATAATAAATAGACACATGCGCGTTCACACCTGGGAAAGACTTTGTTTCTGGGCTTTCAAGTTTTAATCGTATGCGCGGGAAAGGCTGAGGAATTTAATGGCGGCCGAGAAAAACGATGACGCGGGAAAGAGAGAAAAGGAGAAGAGGGATAAAGGCTGACGAAAAAGTAAAGTGGATAAATCGAGAGATCTTTTTTGCTGCCCTTTCTCTACATCTGCACGTGCAGATATTCAAGCTCCTTCTTCTCTCCCAACGTGCCTTTTCGCTGGTTAAATGGCGGAACGGTGCTTCTCTCCTATCCTGTCGCAGTTTTACTTTCCCGGGTGCGCAACGAAATAACGGAAGGATATAGCGGCAGATGAGCGAGGGAGTTACATACGTAGGCGTGTTATATATTTGACGTCACGCTGTTAGCATTATTTGCGGATAGAAGGAGAGACGTGTAAGAAAGCTGCGTTGAATTTATCGGGCCGTCGAGGTAAGTCCGAAACAATGAGAAACGCAATATCGGAAGACTTCCAGAAGGAAGAAACAGTACTAGATGATATCGTTAGAATTACAGAGTAGCATTTTAGCCCTATTGCGTCGTTTATGTCGCAAAAGGAATAAACATGCTTAATGAACGAATATGATTTGCACTGGATTTATGACTATAAACTTTATTGAAACAAATATTATGGTCTACTGCAATATATAATATATTTTGCAGTAATCGAAAGTGTGTCAAGCCATCATTATCATAATTTCTTTTTTACTATATTGCTTGCGCCTAACTTACACTCCTGTTATTTAATGCGAATGTTGTTTAATAGCAATGTCCTTGTTTTGAAAAAAAAAAAAAAAAAAATAAAAAAAATAAAAAATAAGAGGAAAACACAAGGATGAAAATAAGGCTAATCACAATAAAGATTTATGCTATTCTGTAATTCTAATTGATATCGAAGGCTCGCTTCAAGTTCCGCTCGGAGCTTCCGCATCCGGAGGCACCGGACGATGACTGTTATGAATCTAATCGGCCACTGTATAGCTTTAAAACCGATTAAGTACAGTAACCCCCGTTATATACATATACACATATATTACGCGTACGCGAATTACCGTATAATTAATTTAAAATAATGCTGTATATGCATGACCCTATAGACGAGCCAACGCGATAAAATAAGAAAAAGATACGATAGAGTTTTTTCAGCGGCAAACAACCGCAATACACTTTACACAAACACACACGCACACGCGCACACATAAGAACTACGAAACACATACCCGGCGTCTAATCGTCTAAGGCTGAGTTACACCGACAGACTGGATTAACTAATTCTGGTTAGCGTATGAGTCTAGCAATTTGTCCTTTATTAGATTATAGTCCTTCTTATATATAACACACGAGACAAAGGCAGAGAAAGTTTAGTTAATCAGCGTCGGTGTCAACCAATGTAGGTGCAAACTTAAAATTCATACAGAGGGAGATCAAACGATCGGAAAAAGATCGAGTTGAAAAAGAAAACTAGCAAATGTATACATAGAGATATCGCGTAATCTTCGTCTCCGATGTACAAAGCATCGATCGACGATACATCATAAATACTAACTTAACAGGAGAATATGAGGGGATATTAAGAAAGAAAAAAAGAAACACACAGAAAATTATGCGAGAGAGAAAGACCGAGAGCGAAAGGAATAGGGAGAAAGATGATAAGAGCGTGCGTGAGAGTGCGAAAAAAGCGTTACATTTTAGAATTAAAACGCGCGGTCGCTAATTAGCGTCGCGATTAGATCTAGGGACTAAACGGGCTAGCGAGGAAAGACATAAACGTGAGAGTGAATATTATATTATAATCTATATATCGCAAAAATATGGCTGGACATCGGATGTTGCGTTCGTTCGCGCTTCCAGTAATACAATTGTGGATGTTAAAAGGGACCCAAGGTCTACTCGACGAAAATGAGGGATGGGCCCCTTTTGAAATCCGAATCTAAATTGGACTATGCTATACAATGCGGAGACAAACGACATTTTTAATTTAAATGTCGAATTTTGAGATCGTTGTCTCGCGTTTTCAACGAACGCTATTTGATCGCTCCTTATTTTTTTTCAAAAGATATCATTCGCTCTAAGTTGTATAATACGGTCCAATTGACGAGTGAATGAGCGAAGATTGAGAGATTCCAATGGACTATTCGTGATTGGTTTAGGTTTAAATTTCTCGTGATCTTATGATATTGCGCGGAAAGATGAGAGAAATTTTTCAATTAATGTATGAATAAAATTGATTTTCGAGGAATGAAAAAGTAACACTTCACATGAGAAAGTAATCGATATTTAATATTATTTTTTTTTTAATAATCGAACAGGCTCATTCTATAAAAATTTAATATATAGCTATGACCTGTAATTACCAACGTAAGTTATAATTATCATTTGTAAGTTGCAATTATGCTCAATTAACTCTTGTGTTATTGGTCTCTTTCTAGATTAAAGTCCTAATTATGATATAAACAGGAATAAATACAAATTTCATATTAATTTCGATTCGTACTAACTGACATTAGAACAATTACTATTTTTATTAGGCATGCATTTTTGCATGTATCACAGCATTGCACTTTTAAAAATGGATGATATAAAGTAAATCGTTCTTTCCATACATTATGCAATTTTACTATAAAATTACACTAATTTCTCGATTTTTAGGAAACCACCATAAAAAAGGAAATCGTTAATGTAGCAAAATAATAATGCAGTTAAAATATATAGTACATGAGTGCACGAAAAACCTTGCCACACATTAACAGACGAATGAAAGATTCCTCTCTTCTTTCTGACCACAAGGGTCACATTGCCCTTAATAAATTATGCGCGTAATATATATGACTGGGACATTCGCGTTTCGTTGATATCGCTAAATAAATAGTAGTTCCTTATTGCACATTATCATTACTATATTTGAATTCGCGCAAGAAAGTCGAGTCATCAATCGATTAATTATAATTATATAAACGATGAATAAACGCGCGATTATTATGTGCGTGCTGTTATTATTATTATTATTATTGCATTAAACAACAGGGTAAACAAAAAAAAAGAAAAAGAGAAATAACTTTAAATTAGATACGTCCGTCACGTGGAACGGCAGCAACTTTGTTTTTTTTTTCAATAAATGTGCACGCAACAGAGGAAAGAGAAGAAGGTAGAGAGAGAGAGAGAGAGAGAGAGAACGAGAATATAATATGCGTGCAAAACGAGTCAATTCTTAACGAACGTTAGCAATACTTTTTCATGACCACAAAGAGACGTACAGTGACAGAATAGCGGAGACTAGGGAGTATTGACAAAAAGTCACAGTATTCTTAAGTTCCTAAATTATGTGTGCGATGTGCAAACTCAATTTGAGAGGAGTAATGCATCGAGAGTACGGAAAGAGAAACGAGTGGACAGACTATTGCGTGTGTCACCCACGTTTTGTACACCGCCCATTCTCTTGTGAACAAAACAAAATGTTAAAATATCTCATTATGGCCCAGAGATTGATAAAGCAAGAAAGAGAGAAGTGTGATATCTTCAAACAAATATTTAAAATAAATATATTGCATAAGATATAAAAAAATGGTTAACTTTATCCGGACAATTGCCTTTTTTAATCAAAAGTATAAGTAATTTTTTGGTTTTAAAATAACTATTATTTAATAATAATTGATATTGTATGTATGATAACCAAAAGTTAACATATATTTTTAATTTATTGGAAGTGACGAATCAAATATCAAAATAGAAACATTTTTTTATTTACAAACATAGAAGATTAAAATATGATTGCTGGAAAGAAAATAATTTGACTAAATACAAATATGATTAAATATATCATAAAGTAGAGATAATTTGTGACTACAATGCCATTCTGATTTGAAAACCGATAAAAATAAAAGCATGCGATTAATAAATTTGCAATTGAATAAATATATATATTGTATATAATATGTTTATTTATATATAATAATATGTTTATAATATGATCTTCATAAATAAAGTTTAATCGACTTTCTAATAGTTAATACATTGAAATTAATATATAAATAAATGGTACCAAATTATATTAAATTTATTAATAATGAATAAAGTTAATATATTTTTATTATATTATTTAATGTATATTCTGATTTCTTGTGTCTACTTAATTATGAGTAATTATTAGTATTTATGGACTATTACATATTTCTATAATCATATTTATATAATTGATGTTAAAAATTATTAATTTTTTAAATTTTAATTAATTTATACATTTACATCATAATCTTTTTATTATATATATATATATATATATATATATATATATATATATATATCATTGTAAAGTTTTTCAAGCTTGCAGTCACAAAATATCCTCGCTTTAAAATTAAAAAGATATGTTCGCACATTTTTGTTCTCTTGTTTGCTAGGTTTTATTTAATAATTCTGTTTCGTTGCGCATTAATGTTAAATATATATTACTGGATAAAAGTCGAAACTGCAATTTTTGCAGTGCGTTTTGTATTCAACATGCATTTTAATTTATATTTTACTTTTGTTTTACTTTTTTTTAATTTGATTAGCAGAGATGAATAGTAAAAATATGATACAATCGTATCGGCCGTAAGCGACATACTTTACTACTTACGTGAACAGTAACAAGTAAAAATATAAGATAACACGGGTGAGCTTCGTAAGAAAGATATAAGGATTAAAATACAAGTACATTCACATACACATACATATAAACAAGGACATAACACCAGCTCAACAGAACGTAGAGCGTAACCGCGAAATTCGTATAGGCTTAAGGAAAGACGCGCGAGATAAGCAAAGAAGAGAAAAGATAAAAAAAAAATATTTAAAAAAATAAGGAAAATGAAAAAGAGAAACAAAACCAAAACAGAAAAAAGATCGCAATTAAGCATACAAGTCATAATTTTCCGTGACTAGGAAGAGAAAGCCGAGAGAATTCCGGAATTGTTCATCCATTTAACCGCGATGGACAGCAGTTTAATGTTCAGAATTTTGAACAGATTTGAAATAAAAGAGTTTACTATGTCCTATCCTTGATTTGAAGATAATTATTGCAAATCTTCTTGCGAAAAATTCTTGAGAAATTTTATTATGTTTTTTTGTTAAATTTTATAACGCTTTTCTCCGTAAAAGTACCGAATAATTCAGAAATGTGATGTAAACTACGGTGAATAGAGATCAAACAATAAATTATCAATTCGATGATCTAGTTCAAAAAGTTAACAATACAACGACTCAAGGTTATCAGTATTTTACTATAAATTCTCTCAAACATTCAGAAAAATCCAATTATAAGATTGCAATCTCAGATAAAAAAAAACACCAAAAAAATACTTTAACGACGTCTTTTATAATCCATTACACACACTTTATTAATTATTACATACACGTACATACTTTACAAAGTATGTGTGTATGCCTGTACATATATTGTATATTATTTTATAACTTAAATAAAAAGATAGAGTTAGTTTATAAAACTCATTATTGTTTAATTTACTGTTATGTATAATATTATCATGAACTATTTATTTCAGATAAAAAAAAATCAGACAGATAAATATAGATAGATTTTATTCGTATCATTTAGGTAAAAAATTAGTAATTTTATTTATGTTTTGATGTTCTACTGATACAACGATCAAAAGAATCTTTCATATAGTCTACCGATTTTATATTCCCATACATACATATAAGTTCATATATATATATATAAATTGTATATAAATATTATTATATAAATTATATATAAATATAAATTATTAATATATAATTTATATTCTTTTAAATTAAAATTTTATGAAATTATTTTCTAAAATGTTAACTTTTTGAACAGGATTATCGAATTATTTACTATACTGCCAATCAAACTCAAGAGGAAATATTCTCACAAAAAAGTAGTGTTAGCAGTTTCAGAAAAGAAACATGCATTTTCTGATTGAACATTTTATCTGATAACTTTTATCTAATAATGTTTAATGAAAACAGAGTACTACGAAGAAAATTAAATACCTACTTATTAAATATATTATATATACATATATATATTAAATCCCCTCTCTTCCACATGATGTATACCGCCATTTGTGAAAAGGCAATCATTTATTACGAAACACAAGAAGTGTGTGTCTACTTTTAGATTTCTCTGTATCGTACCACTATTAAAATTTATCGATTTATCAATTTCTTCATAGTATTCTAGTTTCTTTGAACAATAATTTAATTTATTTGTATTTCTTTTGATTTCACATCTTTCTCGGTTTACTTCTTTAAATCACATAATATTTTATGAGATTAATATATCAAAACGCAAAAGAGCACTCACCAAAAAAATAGCGGCTCTGAGATAATCGGAGTTCTTCCGGCAACCTTTCCTGAAAACAAGAGAAAAAGATATATATACATGTATATGAATGTGTATACATATTTGAAAAAAATCTACGATCAATTATTAATTAGAAAAAGACGCGATCGTAATATATACAAATAAGTTGTCAAATGAGTAAGAGTAAAAGAAAATGAGAGAGAGAGAGAGAGAGAGAGAGAGAGAGAGAGAGAGAGAGAGAGTGAACGAATGAAAAAGAATGAGGGAAAGATATAAGAAATGCAGATAATAGGAGAAAAAAATAAAGAAAGAGGAAAAGGAAAAGACAGAAAGAGAAATGAGTCTGTAAGAAACAAGAACAAGCAAAATATATGTGAGTATATATATAGTCCATGCGTTTATATTTATATATAAATATGAGAAATATATTAATATTGAAATATATTACATATATATATCTATATCTAGTATATACAAAAATATAAATATATAAATATGAAAATATAAATATACATATATATAAATATACATATTGAATAACTAAGAAAAGCAAAATATATATTATAATTATATATATATATAAACGATATATATATATATAAACGATATATATATATATATGTATATATATATATATATATACATGTATATATATATATATATATATATATATATATATATATATATAAAAGGCGAAAAAAGATATGAGGATTATGAAGATGAACAGATATATTGAAACATTGTTTTATGCATTTGTATATATAGTTATTGATGTTTTAAAACTAATATACTAACTAATGTACTGAGACTTTTGGATCACCACTGATTGCGATATAATTATTTGGGGGGCAATGGGGTGACTAAAGAGGAGGGTTATGCGCGAGGCGCGGCTAGAGTAGGCTAAACCCTGTGAGCCTATTCGCGACCCTCAAGAGCTTTTTTTACAAGATCTACTTAGATGAAAAAAGAGTTAATTATGTGGATATGAGAAATAGACGAGATGAAATAATACGACATCGATCACTCGTCGTATTCAGCCGCCCCTCGTGCGACTGCACATGATATATATATACGTATAAATAATAAGATAATAATTACGATGACCTATATACACAATGAGAGAAGAAAAGTGGAGAGAGAAAAAGGGGCAAAATTATGCAGAGCGGATATTAATTAATTTGTTAAGTAATTCATTACTACGTAAATGAGCGGTAAACCGACAAGTTTTGGAGCATATTGACTGAAGATTGAACGAGAGACGCTAACATCACACATTCATTCGCAAACACATACAGATACAAATGCACAAACACGTATGTACACAAATCGCAATGATCTAGTTTGCGTTGCGACATAAATTCTCATTGCGAATCAGTAAGAATTATCTAACGTCCGGGTACAAACGAGAAGAGGAAAAAGAAGGAAATGTATTATATACATATAAACAAATACATATGATGATATCAGAGTATCATCAAGGAACTTGAATAAATTTAATCATGAAATATTGTAAGACACGTATATAACATAAGAAAATATTCTATAGATGAAATCAAAGCACTATTAACTTAACAATTATGATCAATTATCGTTTGCTTTGTGGTATTCGGGTATCAACAAATGAATGAATGTAATTTAAAAAGATTGATATATTGACTAAATTTTGACTTTACAATGGTCCTTCGATCAAGTATTAATATTAAGCGATATTTCTTTTTCCCCCCTCGTTTCTCGCATTGAGAATTACGTTATTTAAGGCGCTGCCAAGTGAAAAGAATGAAGAAATGAGCGAGTATCGTTGAAGCACACACATTACTTCATATGGAAAAAAGCAATATCGAGTAATAATTTAAACGAAGCGCAGTAGCAGATCGCACGCGCGAATCCTTCGTGATTAATTGTTGTTATTGCCTATATGGCGGATGAAGTAAAAAGTAAAGTATTACAGCGCACTATATACGCGAGCGCGTATACAATCCATTATGAAGTTTACGCGAAACTTTTTCGCGTTTCTGCCTAATTGCGCGGCAATAATTGCCTACGCAACGGATTCACCGTTGAACTACGCAAATTGCTACACTCGTTCAAGCTCAAACATTCAAAATCACACACACACACACACACACACACACACACACACACACACACACACACACACACACACACACACACACACACACACACACACACACACACACACACACGGCTTTTTACAATGGGCAGATATTATATTATAATCAACATTTAAAGGGTACACACGATCTTCTTCGCACACACAATCGCCATTTCACGCTGTCAACATTTAAGATCATTCCGATCTGATAGAACTTTTTCTCGTTGGAGATTCCTACACAACGCAGTAAACAAAAAAGAAAAACTACGATCAGGATATATTGTAATAAATATATACGCATTTGCTACGCGGTAGATAAACACGGATACATTCGCTGACATGCGCGTGCGTTCACACAACCAGGAACACATTCATACGAACGTAGCACACAGTGAGAAATCAGATTGCACTTCTTCTCACACAGAATTGTCTATATCGATCCCTCGATCACTTTTTACGCACCCTCTATTCCTCCTCTATGATACGTTTTTTAGAGCGGTTGGTTTAGCGTGTCTTTTTGCTGCGCAACACGAAATTACGCGTTTGATTTTGGTTTCCTCGAATGTTTCGTGAACGCCACTTGTCGAGACAAGGAAAAAAGAAACGCGATCGGATTCCTATAACGTTTCCGACTATGTGAATAGCTCTGAAAAAATATCTTGGAGCTGGTAGATAGATAATCAATTATGAAATAAATATATATTTCATGCAGTAGCAGTGGTTCCCGAAAAGTGCTTCACTTTAAGAGAGACATGCATATTCGATCCAAAAAAGGTTGCGAATTTATTTAAGAATTTCCTACATTTGCGAACAACTCAAAATATAAACCGTACAAACTCTTCATTATAAAAAAAAAAAATATTATTTTCAAGATATTAAATAAGAGTGTGCGTTAATTGGTGGCTTAAATGGGTTGAGAAAAATTTTCTTCTAATATCATATATTTATTCTATACATAAAATTATAATAATACAACTTTAAAAAATTTGCAGATTTATTATTATAAATTGAATATTATTAAAGGTTGATGGTCATATAAAATCACTTCTAATTACATATTCACGCACGCGCGGTAGAAAATTTTATTATTAATAATCGTGTTGTAAGTATGACAGATAGAGCGAAAGACTTCGAATCAATACTAAGTTTTAAAGTCAGATTTATCTCTAAAGAATAAAATTCTTAAATAAATCACTCTAAGTGTAATAACTCGCTTCTCATTTACATATACAAATTAATAAAAAACCACTTTGCCGAATCTCTATCGACAGTTGTATATCTTAAAAAAAATATCTTGAACAGAAAAGAGGAAGCACAATCGGTTGAACCTGAAATAGAAAGAATTTCAAGTTAGGTAATTGACTGTTTGGTATCGCGTGTATCTAGTCTTAAGCCTGAATCATGGAGCCAAGTAGGACAAGAGTCTTAGTTGAAGTTTAATGATTTTTCTCATAAGAAATTGATTATCTTTTCTGTTGAGTTCTGTGTGTTATGTGTGTCTACGCTCTTTTTCGTTACAATTTAATTGCGCTTGCACCAACTCGTTCACTGCCGATCATAGTGCATTGTTGTCTACGCTCTCGCAAGTTCTGAATAATCAGGCTATCGATGAGTTGCTCGTACAAATAAGAACCGGCAGTGAATGAGTTAATCTTCCTTATCAGGTTTCCGACACGTGTTCTGAGGAACAGTTGTCGTTCCTAAGTTACTTATGTTAAATAATAGAGGCTGGCTAAATAGTGAATACGTTCGATATATTATTGAAATGACAGACGACGATCCATTTTGGGGGATACGCGCATGAATATGATATAAATATAACCCCATATACAAAATATGTATATAAGTTATATATACACTCACAAGGCATCATGCTAATATTCTAAGTATATGATGTAATTACACTTGGCGTACGTTCATATGTGCCGTTACACGTAACTGACAACTGTTAATATTCTTCCTGCGTGCAAAAGTACGAATTTCAGTAAGGATTTGCTAACCGTCGAACTAATCAATGTCATAGGACTTTACCAAAATTGTCATTATTATAGTTATTCGTACGTTATGTGATTCTTATCAATTTTTATCGATACACGTGCGCAGCGGTAGTAATTACAGAAACGGAACGATTTGACAAAAAGTGAATCTTTTGAGATGTTACTTCCGATCAATTAGCGCTTGTAGCATTATATAGATATCGAATCTACTGATCTATTTTTCCAAAAGATTCATTATTTGACAAACGCGGTATTATAATTGCGAAGTATTATCAGTTCTTCAATTAGTTAGTCTTTCGATCAACCGAATATTCGTACATATCTTTGGTATAGTTTTTGTTTTATATAATATCTATACATATATTTATCACATAAGATATCAAATCGTCTGCTGCAAGACTGTAATTCAATTGATGCAATTTAGAAGGATCGTTTAATAATTTGGAATATACGCTCTCTCATACACAGTATAGATTTTGGTTATATTGCATTACACAAATTAATATAATACAATTTATGTCGTTAAAATAACCTTTCGTACATTTTGCAATATTTTAATAGCCGTGTTATATCAGTATCCGTTTACACCGACTGCATACGCGCAAAAAGAAAGATGCAAGGATATTGCGTCAATTGATTGCGTAATAAATAAAAATTTTAAATAATATCTAGAGGATAATAAAGTAATGTACACGTATGTTTACTACCTTGTTTTATTATCATTCGATATTATATTCTGCATAAAAATGCGCCAGATTAACGCAGCATCCACGCAGCATCTTTTTGTCTCTTGTATGCAACTGGTTTAAATTAAAAAAAAAAATATAAATATTTTACGACTGTATTTTTCTCATTTATTGATAATTTATTGTATCATCATTTAATAATACATATATTGGGAAGTTATATAGATTTACATATACAGTTTACATACACATTATTTTGATTATAAAACTATAAAGCAAGAAAAGTTGATTTTTTGCATGTATTAGAATTTACATATCAAATGGATCTGTGACATGTAACACGGCTTAATAATGTAATATTAATATTAAATTGTTCTATTTTATTTTCCTGTGCAATAAATAACAACTAATAAAATTATTATTTATGGGAAATTACAATAATGACGGTGCTGTCAAATATATAGTCTTTTTTAGATTTCTAATATTTTTTTTTAAATTATGTGTAAATATATTATTTCAGAAATTGCATACTGAAACGCATCATTCATGTGCAATGTTATAAGCCTGTATATTTTTCAGAAAATTATATATGCAGAATGATCCATAATCATATTAGCAATTTGTTTGCATTATATTGTTATTGAGAGTTGAGCGATTTATAAATTTTTCTAGTGTTATTATTTTTTCATACACATACACACACGACGCCAATTGATGAATTAAGAAACCATTGACGACTCTAGACATTTTAAAACAAGTTCCGATTTGTTTCTACGACTACAAATTATAATAATTCGACAAATATTGTACGTTAGGTTTAATAACGTCTTATTATTCATATCGGACATATGTAGCGAACGAGAGGAAAACCAAACTTTCGGGCATACTTTCTGTGATTCGCAGCGAAAGAATCGCAGTAGCGGTAAAGAGGAGCAATGGTGAAAAAGCTCGACGGCATGGCATATAGCTTGCAATGAGGAAACTTGCAATATAACAAGCAATAACTAAGCCCCTTTTAATTCCATGTATATTAAACGATTATGTGGATGCTTAAACGAGATTTATTGAATTATAAACGAGCAAGCCAAGGGATAAGATGAAATACCAATTTTACATATTCTTACTAATCGTAAACGATTACAGTACATATAGTGACATACTAAATTATACGATTATGTATCGACTTAAAAGAAAAAGAACAAAAAATGATATATATACACATAACAATAGGCCGCCTGCTAGCGAGCGGGCGAGCAGACGCTAATCTAATCTACGTAAGTACGTAAAAGTTTCAATTTTACACTACCGATAATAATGACATAATGATAAGACTATATAAGATATATTGATGATTTATAATAATTATAACATTGTACAGAATATTTATGAAAGGCGCGCTGCTGGGGGGAGAATCGAGCGATTCTTTTTTCGCGAATGTTAAATGTTCGCGATCACGATTGTTGCGAGAAATCGATACACCTGTTCAATCATTCGAGCAAGATTTGAGAGCGAAAGTTAGACGAATGAAAGATCGATTCTCTGTCCAAAAGCGGCCAGACTATAATGGATGTTTTGTAAGATAAACACAAAACGATCGCGGAGCGCCGAGATTGCGTTCGAGGAAGCGAATCGATCGATTGATCCGATCGATTAAAATAATTTCATCGCATACGTCGACGATACTTTTCTCAAATGAGAAAAGAAATATTGAGATCGGTCGATTGCGCGATACTCGAGCGATTATGAAAGAATACTCGGTCCCGGGATATTTAAGTGGGAAAAACGCGAGATAGGAACAAAAGATAGAAAGTGAGAAATTATCCGCCATGAGGCGTGAACGAGGGCCGATAATCTAATTAATTGTGTATGTATACAAACAAAAATAAATATAATATTGCGATTATAAATATTAAACTAATAAAGAATAACAATATTATACCCCTCTGTACATATAAATATATATTATATGATATGCGATGATTATTGCGATATGATTTATTATAAATATATATATACATAAATATAAATATAACTCATGAATTCACATTATTATGTTTATTATTGTTTACTTATGATTATTGAAATTATTATCATTGCGACGATGACAAGGATAATGATGATGAAGATGATGATGATGATGATGACGATTATTATTATTATTATTATTATGATAATATTATTAATATTTAAGAAAAGGTTCACAACGTGCCGTGTGTATGTGGGAATAAAATATATAATATAATGGACATTGTTCAATTCAATCTAACGTCTTTGTGATTTATTATTTCCTACTCCCCTTTCAAGATATTAATTACTATCATTTTAAACAGAGTTTCTACTCAAATCTTATAAAAAAATTCTCTGAAAATTCTTTGATTTTCCAAGTATTTTTCGAAGTAAGTAAAGAAAATATTTTCAAAATTTTTTTAATACAACTTTCTCTACAAAAAATCTTTTTTTTTACATTTTCTAATGTTTTTTATTCATACGAAAGAAAAACACAGAGCTTCTTAAGTTTCAAGTGCTAGATTTAATTAATTAAGAATAAAAATAAAAAACTGAATAACCTAATAAGATAATTAATTTTTATTTTCTTAAAATTTTCATTTCTTTATCATTAAAAATTACAAAGATTATGTACTTCATATTAAATATTATGTTAAGACATTGAATATATAAACAAAACAAAAAAAAATATATATATTAAATAAAACAATGTGTGTATGTGTATGTGTACGTTTGTTATGTATGTATAATCCGAAAATATATATATATATATATATATATATATATATATATATAAGTAGAAAAATATATATCTATAAATATAATATTTAATGAAAATTTAATGAAAAATTTCCAAATATATGTATATATATCATATATATTTTTGTAAGATTGTAGATTTGAAAATCTAGTATTACATCGATTTAAGAATTGGAATAATTATGCTATGCACACAAAAAGTTCTTACATCAAATTTTATATCAATTTTTTCTCAAACAAGCGTAATAAGATTTATTATCGTGTGCATTTGATATCCAAATATCAATTCCGCAAAATTACTTAGTATTGATATTTAAATTAAAGGATACAAATTACAATCTTATACTAATAAATATAATTACCTAGATTGAAAGATCATGTTGAGATAAATAAAATTTTGTCGAATTATTTCTTAACTCACCTCGCGCACGTAATCATGGACGCGCTCGCTGTAGCTACCGGTTCATGCAGTTTTATTTTTAGTACTTTATCACTCAAAAAACTTATAATTTTTATCTGTGATACTAAAAAACTGTACATTTACTATTTACAAACACTTGTCGCGCACTTTACGTATTAAATATACTCGCGAAACACAAAATTAACATACTTTAAGAACGAGTCGACACTGCCACTTCCTCCGCTATTTTGCCGCTAAATCAGCAATGACGTAAGCAGCGCTCGCATCGAGAATCGCAAACATCTATCTCGATTAGTCCAACATGGCCACCGACCGGTTGAGAGGTCACAGGGGGATTATCTTTGGAGGTTATTTCGATACGCTTTCGGCAAACTGTCAAACGAGACGTGACGCGACGTGACTCGCGAGTGAACGGAATATTCAACTCGCGATTCCGTGATATCGTAGTGAAAATGGGAATCTTCTTCGCAAAGAAGAAGCAACCGAGCCGTGTTACCGAGCAGGACAAAGCAATCCTGGTAAGGAATCGTCTTTACCCTTTTATCTAAATTTGCTAAATCATTCTTTTAGCAATGATGAAATTTGACTTTGCTTACAAATTGTTAATAATTATTTGATTAGCGATACAAATGAAAAACATGATGTTGGATACGTAATATATAAATGTAATTTATATAGTATATATTATAACCTCGAAACTGTCAAAGACAAGCATTGTCATTTAATCTTTTATATTTTTGCAGCAAGTAAAACAAGCAAGAGATAAAATTAAACAGTACCAGAGAAAAATTGAACAAAGTTTGGAAAAAGAACGATTACTTGCAAAAGAACTTTTGAAAAATGGAAAGAAAGAGTAAGTACTTTATATTTTTTAATATTTCATTATTTTGGATTAATATATATTAATATTTATTTGTATCATTGATTTTATACATATATATATTGTGTATATAAGTTTAATATATTTTACAATTATTTACTGTATGTTTTTTATTTGATTATAACGCATATCTATAAGTGCGTCTTGTCAATTTTTAATCTTTTTTGCATATGTTTATTCAATTAATATTATATAAATTAATGAACTTGGAATCGAAATTTGTATACTTTGTCAAAATTATTATGCAATTCATTATTTTTGCAGTCGTGCATTGCTTTTGTTACGGAAAAAGAAATATCAAGAACAAGTTTTGTCACGTACAGATGGTCAGTTAGAAAACCTTGAGCGTATGGTCCATGATTTGGAATATGCCCAAGTTGAGATAAAAGTTGTCGATGGCCTAAAAATTGGTAATACTGCATTAAAACAGCTACACGATTTGCTGTCTATTGATGAAATTGAAAAAATTATGGATGAAACGAGAGAAGGTGTTGAAAAGCAGAGAGAAATAGATGAAATATTGTCATCAACACTCACTGCAGAAGACAATATCGATGAAGATGAAATCGAAGCAGAATTGGATGCTTTGTTAGAAACAGAGATCAACGAGAAAGCTCCTGAAGTACCAGTTGATGTTACATTACCAGATGTGCCAAAGGATTTGCCAGAGGAGGAGAATCGTACAAAAGAAAAGATTCAAAAACCTATTGCGGTAACGGCATGAAAGTTTCAGGAATTTTGACAGGTTTCTGCTGAATTAAGACTTACTATGTATATATGTACAGTGAATAAAATGTATAATAATTTATAAGATTTATCTATCAGAGTCATTACATATTTTCAGCTAAAACCAAAATGTCAATTTTAATAATTTAATGCATATAAATATTATTCAATTTCTGATATATATTTTATCTATATATAAAAATGTAGTAATGCGAGATAAATCGTGTGAATAAACATAATTTTTTCATGTACATATTATACTTTTAATATCTAATTAGAAATACATTAATTACATTATTCTTTCTTGTATAGATAAATATTATTTAAAGGTATATTTAAGAAAAATAGTTATTGAAACAAAGGCAAGATAGTCAATCAAAAGATACTGGTTTTTAGGAGTTCTATTTATTCTAAACCATTTCATAGTTATGAGCATACACATGCATTTTCTATTAGGTTCAAATTTTTAGCAATATTAAATAATTTGTTCACCCAATTATTGGACACGAGAGAGGCATAATTTTATATATCTATGTGTGACACTGATTGAATAGTTTAAAACTGTTTTCATATAATATCAGGTATATCTTTTCATTTCTTATAGAATTTTAATTAATACAATAATTAACAATATTAAATTATTTTTTATTAATGGTTTTACTCTAGGAAGACATATTTTTAGATGAGACATTGGTGAATATTCAAGAGTTTGGTATATTTTAAAATATTTTTCATATTCATGATAATGTATTAGTATACTATACAAGTTACAGAATTATTGATTTGATTTAACATAAATTGAATATGAATATTATCATTTATCTAATAATATCAGTTTTAATATTAATGCCAATATGTCTCCTTTTTTTATCTTGTGTAGATATAATATTTTTTAACTTATATTTTACTTAAAAAAGCGATTTTAAAAGAATACATTTTAAAATATCTCTTTATAAAATCTCAAAAATTATTTATTCACATGTTATTTATTAATTTTTATATTTTAATTATTTTGTACATACTCTTTTTTTTAATTGTTATCATTAATGAGTTTTATCACATGAATATAAGTTAAAAGTATAACTGTGTGTGTTACAAGATAATCTGATATTTTTATTTGTTAATATAATATATAATGCATTATAGTGATCTTAATTTTCGATGATGGCATAAACTGTTATGATTTAATTACGATCAATTAAAAAATTTATTTAATATATAAATTCTATGCAATTTTATGAATCCTGTTGCGATATTTAATGAATTGCAAGTTGCATTACTTTACTCCACTTTATTGAAATATATTATTTGTATGCTTACAAATTAATAATATGGACATATATATGCCGTTTTTATCTTAATGTTAAGCTCGGATTTGTGATAAAGATCTGTAAGCATGGTTAATATTGTTTGTCAAGAGATCGATCTGTGTTTAGATATAACTATATTTTTTTAGTCAATAATGTGTACGTGATTTTCCAGCTGAAACATTTTAGCCAAGTGATAAGGTGTCGTTCGCCACTACAAGGCCACTGTATCGCTCCTTCCTGATGGCAATATGAACATAAGATATCTTGACCAGTCTTGCAAATATTTGTTAAGAGTTTAAAATTTTCCATTTGCTGAATATGTACAGAGTTGGTAAATTATGGGTATTAAGTAAAAATTGCGAAATAGTTTATAATATTTTATAGATTTCTTAATTTTTAGCTAACGTGTTTCTTCTGTTTCAGAATTTTCTTTTTTTTATATATTAGCATAATAATTTTCTCATCTGTAAAATTTTATATTATTTTAATAATTCGATTAAATTTCGCATCATAAGGTAAAGTTTCTTGATTATAAAATAATCATTTTTTAGTAATATTACAAACGTAAAACCGATTATGTGGCTGGATTTATCTATATTACTTGTACCATAAAGTAAATGCTTTTTATTTCAAAATTTATCGTTACTTGTATGTATGCGTGATTTTATACCTAGAATGAAAAATGTTGATACCTTGCTATCGTATTGCGCATTTGTCACCACAGTTTTATTAAAATGCGCACAATGTTATATGTACACAAAGACGTGAATGTTTTGTCAAGATAGAGGACACTCAAATATATCTTCGTATCCACAATGATTACCAATTGCATGCTTGGAAATGTCTTTTAAAGCCGAGACGATTATGAGATATCGATAACACATTCTAATTTTTTTTATAAACGCTGTGGCGTCTAGATGTCGCAAAACAGATTTCTGTCATTAGCATAAAGTAATAACAGTTACAATACAATTTTAAAAATAACTAGATTAAAATACAAGTTTAATCTAGTTATTAGATTGTTTACAAAAAAGTTATTAAGGTTTAATTTTTTTATATATAATTTTATTTTACATATATAAGCCACAGATTTATCGTGCATAATGTTGAAGAATGCTAGAACAATTTTATGTTTCGTTTACTCAACATTTATACGAAATATTTACACCAAAATCAATGAGCTAAGTTGTAATTATAAAAAATTGCGATACTGGGCGCATCAAGCTATGCAATGCATACGCGATATGTTTGAAAAATGATGCAAGAATGAATAATGAAAAAAATGATTAGTCAGAATATATTTACGAGCCAGTAGAATGTACGAAAATCTGTATATATTTAAATGACGTCTACAGGAAGATGAAAACAGTTCCGCATTTAAAACTGGATGGCCTTGGCAAATGAATAAGATTAAGAGAAAGGGGAAACGCATAAAGAATAATTGTTTTATACACAATTTGTTTGCAATCGGTATTCATTGTTCTTGCTTCTTTTCTACTGCTTATTAATCTAATATTTTATATAAATAAGTAACAATATACGAATTAATTAATTATTTACTAAACAGAAATCCTTTGAAACATCATAGATACTTCTCTCATTGTCAGTCATTTGTACAGATTATTTACATATAAACGCACTAACTTTTCCTTGACATTATATATAATTTATAATCAATTATTAAACGTGTGAATAATAACAATTTTGCAGTAAAATTATGCAGTAGAATTGTAGAAGTTTATAAAACAAGAGAAATATTGAAGATTATTATCAAGTATTTAACATTCTTAATGGAGAGAAAAAATATTTTATCACCTTTTTTTCTAGTTATAAAAAACATTCATGCGATCAAGAAGCGACTAATTTATAAATCTTCTGTAAATATAGAATTGTCTGGTTTCTTAAATTTTTCCGTATTAGTCAGATCGTAGTTTCTAGAACCATTTGTGATGTCATTGGCCAAAAACTGATGATATCTTTTATATTACAGAAAGCCACTTCGGAAAAAACACTTGAGATAATTAGTAGCGTCAACAGGCTAACAATTTTAGATTGTTTAAAGATTAAATTATAAAAGAGAGGGATTATACAATATATGTTTTGAAGGCATATATATTTTGAAGTATTTACACGGACTCAAGTATTATCAGACCATATGTTTTCTAATTTTTATCGCCAAGATATTATCATTCATATAATCTTGAAATTATTTTAAATATCTTCTTTTTCAATGGCCAAGATAATGATTTAATTTTATATTATTTTTAAGCCAAATTTTTGAAAAATAGCATTTTTTAATAAAAATAGTTTCTTGTTTTTTGATCTTTGAAATTTATTGTTTTTATGTTTTATGTTCATAAATGTACATACATAATATAAACATGGAATATTATGTAGGCATAGGAACACTATGCGCTGAAACTTGCAAACATATATTAGCATAAAAATACTATTTTTAAAATAATTTAGAATAAATTTTCTGTTATAATAGTATTATTTTTGCATAGATGTATTATGTATGCAATAATAA
Source organism: Anoplolepis gracilipes (assembly GCF_047496725.1). Lineage (NCBI taxonomy): Eukaryota > Metazoa > Arthropoda > Insecta > Hymenoptera > Formicidae > Anoplolepis > Anoplolepis gracilipes. The sequence goes on along the minus strand of NC_132976.1, from coordinate 11,153,046 downwards.
TATTAATTGTATATTGCAAAATTACTTGACATTTTTGCATTTTTTATAACAAAATTTTTTATGAAATTACGTTACGCATTAAAACTTTGTTTTTTAAATTATCAACATTTTATGCACTTTATGCGATTAATGTGCTAAAAATATTTTTGAAGTGGCGAAGACACTAATTATCTATTATTTTAATTGTAATTATCACAGGTGATTGTATATTGCAAAATTACTTGACATCTTTGCATTTTTTATAACAAAATTTTTTATGAAATTACGTTACGTATTAAAACTTTGTTTTGTAAATTATCAACATTTTATGCACTTTATGCAATTAATGTGCTAAAAATATTTTTAAAGTGGCGAAGACACTAATTATCTATTATTTTAATTGTAATTATCACAGGTGAGGCACAAATCATTATCTGAATAATGAGTAATTTTCCTTCAGGTAAGAGTCTAAAACATCAGTTTTATGAACTTCGAACATATTCTTATCTTAACAATTTTCGCCACTAATAGCGATGTATGTACGATACAGATATTGGGTAAAGAAAACAGTATTTAATATCTATTGATTCATAAAATCAATTTACCGATAAACTATAAATAAATTATAAATCTAGTTCTTTTATTATAGAATATAGAGTTAGTTTTTGATATTTACCTGTTGTAATTTTGATCGCGCCTTTTCACTTTCAAGATATAAAAAGCGAATACGATATACAGAATGCGATATACCTACTGAATATATACATATTTTATAAAAATTGCATAAACAAATTGTTTTTCAATTTTTTAAACTTTATTATTAATTAAAATACCGACAATTCTTATCTTTTTGAATATATTAATTGTTTTTACTGCTAACAAAAGTCTCTTCAATTTTTTAATGATTAATTTTTTTAAACTCATTCAGATAAGTTCAGTTGTCTGTTTTTTATATAATATCTTTATAATAGATATTATACATGCATGTTTTTTTAAAATTATAAACTTTTTATATTTTACTTATCTTATAAGTATATTATAATATAGTATAGTTATAATATACTTAATAAGATTATAATAGTAAAGTTTAAATGATGCACTAGTAATAACTATACTAATAAAACACTTTTAAATTTCTCGTAGCTTTGGCCAATATCCAGGTTTTTTACACAAATTCATATTTTGATACCATAATAATTTATATTAAATTATATAAAAAGATGTTATGTACTTATATACATATTTAATTCAAATTATTGGAGTAATTTCTCTTATATATTTCTATTTTAAATATGTATACAATTACTAAAGATGTGTGAATACTTTATTTTCCTTTTTATAAATTATTATATTAATAGCTTAGACTTTTTATATAGTTGATGACCTTGTATTTACGCATATCCTATCATTTGAATGTGTAACTCAACATATGGTACTAATAGTATCACACAACCTGATATCAAGTCTATGGATTGAACTAAAAATATTACTTGATACTTATATATATAAAAAAATAGATCCAGTCTCGAGAGATCCGTTTCAACGCAAATGCATTAATTATACCGTTGCTTAGATAGAAAACTGCGCAACAAGATGTTTTCGATCACGATACGAGAAGCTGCCAGTTCTCGTTATCGAATTAATGTTCTTTATTTTCCACTTTGTGCGTCGCTACCAAATAGCAATTAATCAAAAATTTTCCAGACAGATTTCTCTACCAAGTTTTGACGCATCTCAAGTAATAAGCCAGAAATCAGGGTTTAATAAGCTATTTAATAAGTCTTATCCTCAGAAAAATACGACATTGTGTTTTGACGGAAGACTAATAAGGAAACTTATTTTAAGTAAACAATTCTCGATTGATTTTAATAGATGGAATAAATACTATTTTTTTCCTATGAAATAATTCAATTACGTAAGAAATACATTTATATACCGGTATGTGTGTGTGTGTGATAATTGTATACATATATTAGTATGAAAGTTAGTTTTTCATATTGAGAGAGACTATATGCAAAAGAAAAAAATTGTAGCTTTTTAATGCGTATATTCAATAATTTTCCTTTATTCTTTTAATTCTAGTAGCTATATTGATGAAATCATTTATTTTGTCTTACATGTTTTAGCTTTTTTATTTAATATAACATGTAAAATAATAATTAATGTTTATTAAAATTTATTATATATTTAATATGTATAGTTAAATTCAGGTCAGTTTCCTTATTATAATGCATGCTTTTAAAAAGAAAATTATTTAAATATTTAAGCAATATAGAGTTATTGAGATGTCTAAAAATAATAAACACTGCTAATGCAAAACAATTTACCTTAAACAAGACATTTGAAAAATACTGTAAAGCATGTTGACATCAGTGATACGTATACGTGCGTATACCTGCGTATACCTGCGCCTGCGCTTGATTCTGGTAGTGAACAACGTGGGTTAGACAGACTGCGAGAACGGTCACCGCGTCAGTCTGCGCCGAGTCCTCTTCGTGGGAGTTACGTTCTCTTGGTGCGTCAACAGGGCAGCTATAGGGCCCCTTCGACGCACAGAAGAGTAACCGATCTACAAATAATCAAGGACTCAGTGAGAGTTTGATTAGTGCGTGCCAATAGTTTCGGCATCGAACAGCTTGAAATTACTGCGGAGATTAGTTCAGGTAAGAGAAAATATTTTCTCGATTTCAGTTATCCTGACAATAATAAACACTGGAACGTGATAGCTTTTATCTCGCTAGGTCATATACATTATTTATATTTACTCAATCTTAGAGGAAAACGTATACTTCTCTTGGTAATAATTAAAATTACAAAAATAAAATTATATTTTTTGATTACCTCAGATCTTCTATTTGAAGATATAATGTTGTGTATGAATTGTTTATTAAAAATTTAATAACACGATTTTAAGAAAGTTATACGAAAAAGAAAAAAAAGAAAGCAAAAATGTAATTGTAATAAAAAGTATCGTTGAGAGAACATATATATGGTACAATCACACAAAAGAACTAGTCCACTTCTATTCTTATTATAATGTCATTCTATTTTAATGTCATTCTATTTTCGCTTTCCTTACGTCTACGGATTGAAAAAATATATATCTTTATCAGAAGATTTATCAGAACAAAATATAATAGATTGCACATATCAGTTCTTTGTCCGTTAAATGAGCATTAATAAAATAAAATTGAAGTATATTACATTTTTTTGAAGAATGCAATATATATTGTGGAAAATTTTTTAAATTTATATTATACAAAATTATCATTTATTTGAATTATATTAATTTATATTAAATATACTTTAATGCACTATTATATTAAATATTTTGATAAAAATTTAGATATGTTTATTAACTGTATAAAATATTATACATTATTTATACAAATATTTTATTTTGACCAATTTATAATTTATTTAGTTCTTCAACTTGTTAATTGAGTGATCATATAGAGGCGCATTTATCGATATATATATCTGTATCCTCAATTTATTATAAAACATTGATAGACAGACATTGTTGCACATGCGCTCGTAACAAATGTATCTTTATATATAAAGAATATGGATTCATTCATGAAAAAGATGTTTGCAATCTTCTTCTCATATTATTTATGCTTTACAAGTGTAATAACTTCTGAATTGTAAATATGTGTACCTTTGAAGCGTATGTCTTTGAGCATCACAGATGTATCTGTTTTTTATCAATTGAAAAAAATGAATACTAAATTTATCTTTGAATAGCATATTAATACATTGCAATACTTTAATATCATTTTTATGTATTTATAAATTTCTTTTGCAAGTGCAGTCATTTAAATAATGCTTGTTTAATACCCTCTTGATATTTCTATTCATGGAAACTAAATATAATTCGTGCGTGCTATTTGATAAAGCTCATGTTGTATAGAATAGAAATGCAAATACGATTTGTTTTAACTAAATAGGTTCTTAGAAGTGAATATCTTCAAATGTCGTCTTTCTCATTATTTTTATCTTCTTTAACTTCACGGTTTGGTTTAAAATCTCATTTGAAATACGAATCATTTGGCAAGGAAATAACTGAAAAGATTTGCAATTATGACACGAGACATTTATGTTGAGTCTATGAAGGCGCGATAACTTACGTTATATCAGTGACGCAGTTCATTATGAATGTCTGCATCTCTTCTTCGTAGAATTTTTGCAGTTGCGATCAACTGTCGCATAATGTTAAACATGTGGTAATGTAATAAAAATTTCGTACCCGATGATAATTTGAGCGTCATCGAGAAACATATCTGTAGTAATTTTTCAATGCTCGTTAAACAAAATATATTTTTTAATCGCTTTTTTCGTGCAAAAGAAGATATGTTCGGAGAATTCATAAATATTTATTTAATTACATTTAAATTATTTCAATAAATTTAATTTATTTTAATAAATTTCCTATAAAAATTATAAAAATTTGATATACATAACAAAAATATATATACAAGAAATAATAGGAAATGATTTTTAGCAAATGTTCTTTATACATTATATTGTTTGTAAATAATTTCAGAGAAACAAAACTATATTAGAAATGCATTCAGAATCAGAAAATTATTTATATTTTTTATCTTTCCACTTTCAATTTCTTCAAATCTTATAACGTACACGCGTTCAGTACTATCTCATGGCAAAAATGGCAGACATGATTATTTTTTCACACGTACAATATTAGAAAAGACAGAAAGGAATAGAAACCATCTAAAAATCACCTCGAGTCAGTCATATCAAAAATTATGCAAATATAGGCGACGACAGCAGTAAAAATAAAGCTATTCTTACATATATTTTAGATTACCTGTTTTTATGCGAGAGCTTCAAAGCATAAAGTCGATTTATCATTTACTTATCTACTGCTACCATATTTGAAGTGTGCAAAGTGCGAAACCGGGTTAAGGTCAAACCATGTAAGCGACAGGTAATTATGTAACAATTGCATTGCCATGCTGTCGGTAAACCGTTGATGCAAGAGTCGCGCCGCTGTTGATTTTCTGTCGGTTTATGGAGGACTGACATGCAAAACGTGACATATGCACATGTAAATGTAGAAAAGATCCGGGCGTCACGCACGCGGTCTGGGAAGCCGTTCAATAAAATGTAAAATGCACGAAAGCATAGACGGATCGATTTACCACCACAGGAAATACGTTACTTACCGGCTATGACTGTACATTGACTTCTTGCACATGACAAAAAAATGAAAAATATATCAGTGAATGTTTTTTTTTTATCTAATTAGGTTGACCAAAATTTAATGTCGTTTTTTTGCAATAGATGACGTTTTTGTGTTTTTCAATAATAAAGCACTGTTCCTAAACTATAAAATATATAAAAAAAGTTTAATTAAATTTTCTTTAATTGACCTATTTTGAGAATGAGAAGAAAGTATATTTTCAAGGAATAATACTTTTTTATTTTTGCAAATGAAAAACGTGATATAAACAGTAAAAAAGATTTTTACTGCCATTTGTATCGCGTTTTTTTCTTTATGGAAATACAAAAAGCATAGTTGCTCGAAAATATATCTTCTTGTCACTTATTTTCAAAATAAGTGTAATTCAAGAAAATTTAATTAAACGTAATAATTTTTTAAATCACGTGTTGAAGTGTCAGCTTTCAAAAGAATATGTATATATTTTATAGAAGGAACAGTACTTTGTATTGAAAAATACAAATACATCGACTATTGCAAAAAACCGACATTATTTTTTTATCAACTCATTAGTTATATATACATATAAATATATTTATTTTTAAATACACTTTGCGTTGGCGAAGTTATTGCCGTATTAATTTAACTAACGTTAATAATGCAAATATTATTTACTGATCATTTATTGACGATTAATATAATTTTAATAATACATATATAATGCTATCTTACTATGTATGTACATATTATGTACTTTCTTCATCTTGTTTGTTTTATAAATCTATGCATGTTTTACTTATTTATTTCATTTTTCATTTTTCATTTTTAATATTTTATTTATTTTATTTTTAATATTTTCATTATCAAATGACAAATTTTTGATTATTATTGTAGAATATAAAAAGAAGCTGATTCTTTTATTATCGGCAACATATTTTCATATGTTTTGAGTGTACGCTATAAATAATTAGATATGCATGTGTTATCATGCGTTTTTGATATTCGTCATATCTAATAATGTTACTTTGAACGTCACATTGTGTGCTTTGTGATGTAAACGAACGTAAGATGTAATCTTAATGACAAAGTACTTTTTTCTTTTGTGTGATAAATTTAAGAATTAAAAATATTCAAGAAGAGATGAAAACAAGTAGCAAAGAAAGAAGGAAATATTCATGTTTAACCTTTTCATATTTGATATATATTATAAAGTACGTATTTTTTTAAGATATATTTAAATTCAATTTTAGAACCATATACAGTATTTTAAGTATCATCTTTTTCTGCTATCTCTCTTACTGAGTTTCATGTATGTTTTGTTCAGATTTACGTAAAATATTACTTGTGCAATATAAGTGTCAACAAAAGTGTAAACAAAAATCAAGTCTAAACGGGTTTATACAAAAGTACAAACAATGTTATCAAATTTTTTTTAATACTTTGTGATATTTCAATCTTTTTGAGATTTGTGTTAGCGTGCATTTTTATGCGCATGTTGTACTCGGGCTCTGTTCATTTTATTCGATGCATTGAATAAATTTATGTGATAATAATAGATTATCATGTTTGAGATAAAATAATTTTGCGTGAAACGCTACGCCAATCTGCAGTTACTTGTTGGTAATTGCAATTACATTTACTTACTAACCTTTATTTTAATTATTATTATCTACGACTGCTAAAAAAAGGACTAAAGAAATAAAGTGTCAAAATCGCACATTGTCAGAGAACTTTGATCACATTAGCGTGAAATGTTTTTGGATTGAGTATCTAACATCTTACAAAACTGAAAAATCTATCTTGATTAATATTAATGTACTCAAAAAGAATCTTAGCGACGATTTATTTACTATGATAACGAATTTTGATATCTCATTGATGAGAAATGTAATTAACAAATAACTGATAACGAGGCTCTCTATAGAAATAAATTAATAATAATAATGGCAGTAGAGAGCAAAGTATATATTGCAAAAATTTATGATATAACTGAAGCTAATATATCAATTGATTTAATAAATTTGTAATAAATTATTTATTTCACTATATCTAAATTTTTATTATATTCTTAGATTTATATTATCTTTAGTTACATCATAAATTTTTGCAATATATACTTTGCTCTCTACTGCCATTATTATTAGTAATTAACAAAAATTAATAGAGGAGAGAAAATATATATTTAAATTCAATCTCGGAATAGAAATTTCACTCTCAAAGTACAATTAGAACTGTTAGACTGGAATTTTAAGAAAAAAGTAACAGTTATATAGTCAAGACGAATATATAAATAAACGACGAATATATAAAAACAATGATATAAATATGAATTAAATTAAGCAAAATTTATTAAGTCGCATATGACATAATATTTTCTAAATTTAAAGCTACATTTGATGATTCCGAGTAAAATATATAATATTCACGGCTAACCGTTCTTCCTGCTTTGAAATCACAAACCGGTTTACTTCAAAAATAGCAAGGCAACTGTATCACATATACAAGTGAGAAACAGATATCATATGTGTATAGCAAAAAACCTGTCTAACCGTTGCATGTCGATTTCCACCATGTTCTCCTACATATTAACACGCACTCTTACGATATGCATAAACACAAATCTACGTTTTAAATAAAAAAATTAGAAATATTGCAATTAATATAACTTACTTATAATTAATACTGTCTTAGAATATTGTAATATTTTAAGGCAGTTATGTGTGACAAAAAAAAGTTGAAAGATGTAATTGAACAAAATTACATAGCACAAAAGGCCAAAAGATATCTTAAAAATAAATCTAAAAGCTGATAAAAGATTTTCAGGTCGTCTTTTCTTGACGTTTTTTAAGGATTTATGTGCTGCTTAGGTATTAGATAGAATACAGACCACTAACCACTAATATGTTAGTGACTTTTTAAATGCAATTTTCGTATCTACAGTAAAAATGAGAATGACAATGAGTTATGATGAGAGATTTGTTGTGATAACGTAATGTTGCAATTAATATGACACGTGTGATAACGTATATGAAATAGATTATGCGTAAAGAATTTTTGAACTACGAATATATTTTAATGACATTTTTTTAATCATTTTTAAATAAATTTTCCATTAACTTAATTCTGATACTTTCTGCATAAAATATAATAATAAATAGCAATTATAAGCTCAAATAAGAGATATTTTGTTACTTGCTTGTGCTTGTGGTAATTCTTTAAACCACTTTCATCTTTAAAATTTTTTTTTTTGTTACATTTATTACATGTATAATGCAACGATATTCTTAGTTTTATTACTTATGTTAGTGTGTGTCGTTAAAGCATGTTCCAATGGCCTTGGAATACTCTGCATATTCTCACTATACTACATATATTATGCGGTTAAAAATCAATACACTTGCAAGAAACAAAAAATCGTTGACAACATGATATGTATGCAACATTTTTTTTTTGTTCTTGCAACAAAGTTGCAAGCCTTATTGCTTGATTATACAGTTCTTCTTCATTTATAAGATTCGTCGATTAATATAAAAAATCTATTTTTCTTTAAAATAATAAGATTTAATTGTATTTTTTCTTTTTCCTTTACTATAATTCATAGCTTATAATCAAATTTTTGATTAATTTTCTCTATATTCTGGATGATTATGAAATCTTTCCTTAGCATTTCTATTGCAACATTACCTGTGTTAGTACAATCTGTTCTTAACAGAAACAAGAGATATAGCATATGTATGTACATCAGGACAAGCTGTGTTTAAGCAATATCCTGCACTTCATTGAACGTAGTCTAGCCATTTGAGGAGGTTCGTAGTACAAGTCACGTCCTTGGATGTCGCTTCGAGTATATATGTAAATTGGAATTAATTTCGCGACCGCGTCATTGCGTTAGTTTGTGCACGCATACGAAGTCTGGCTGATGCGTGTATCTTCGTTGCACACGTAATGCATTTAAAACTGTATCACCGCGATGAGACAATTTTACGGCGTCTTCTTCACATGTTTAAAGGCGAGAGCTCGCTGCTGATCAGGGATGATAACGTTTCGAAAATAAGACTTTATCTTTACGATTTCACAATGACATGCTCGAAAACGGATCGTATAATCATACATCTTGGCTCGAATTGAACGATCTCTCTCTCTATTATATTCGTGTCGCTTTATATACGACGGTCTGTAGCGCGATATGTTAGTCGCCAAGAAAATTTGCTAGTCGAAAGACTAACAGCTGTGTTATTGGCATATTATTTCTCATAACTGACAACATGGACGAGTCCATCGGTAAACTAATTATACAGTATGTTATATTAATTAAACTTGCGTAGTTTTTAAGACTAAAAGCTTTTGACGCATGGCAAGAAAGATTTTTAAAAGGAACGATAAAAACCAATTCAATTGACAGAGATAGTTTGAATTCATTTGCATGTAACCAGGCAGCTTTAAAATTGCATCAATGCATTATCCATGTTTATCAAATTTACAATTTTAACGACATTAATATTAATGTTATTGACGTTAATGCAAACGTAAGTGCATTAAGAGGAAATTAGCCTGCAATAATTATATGGATGCGATATCTATGGTATTCATGTTATTTTTCAGAGTACGTCACTTCAGACCTAAGCTTTCATATTTCATTTTTGCAACATATAAGTGAAATAACGCTCTTAATAATTGAATAATGTTTGTTGCTAAAATAATATATAAATATGACAAATATCGATCGTTCTGCACTAATACCAACACAGCTTATCTGCGCGTTATAATCGTTTGCCTGTAGCCTACTTTGTAGATAATCGAAGAATATTTATAGTCTCTCAGCCGATGAATTATGTAAGAATGATAAGCACAGCTGATGAATTGGCTTCCTGAATAACTTATTTATTCGGCGATGAGAATTCAAATAAAATTTTATCTCGACGATTGTCATTTATATATTTGGATGCATTTTTGTGATATGGGCGAGTATCGATACGTGACAGTAATTTTCAACACTAAAATAATGTTACTGTAGTTCTGGAATTGCTGAATATCATGAGATGAGTACTCTTGTTTTTTAAATAAAAGTTTCATGCATTTTAATTGATATTTTACTCTTAGAAAGGGAGTTTAACTTTATTATACCAAGTAATATAAGTTTACTAAATTTTAAAGATGTACACTTGTTTCTATATTTAACAGTCTTAATCGTCAATGTTTTTGTACATATATATACACATGTCAGAATACTAATAAAATAATAAATGTCCACAAGACGAAAATGTATCAAAATGTGCCCGTTAATGTGCTTACTAATTTTAGAGAAACATTATTTATCGCTCACCTAATTCTTGACGTTATACTTGTCACCTTTTCTGATATTCACAAAGACGAATGAGTAATGGAGTTTTATACAAATAGCCTACTTTGGAAAGTGGCGTGTCTTTTATCAAGATGTTCGCAACAAACATTTTCTGCTTTCGTCAATATTGTGAGCACAAACGCTGTTTAATAAAGTTGCAATTTGCGTCAATAAAACTCAACGTGACACGGTTGACCCATGTTTCAGATGACAAACGCGTGTACATACGTTCGTGCAGAAATAATTTGCCGTTATTTTGTAAAATATATCGATCGCTTATCGATTGAACTACTTATTAATCATATAGATATTCGATAATCTTTCTCTCTCCAATTTTTAACGGATATTCAGGCTTTAGAGATATATGAGTTTGAATGAATTTGAGAGTTTTATACTTTACTAGAAACGATATTTAATCTTGAACTTTATATAAATCATTGAATGAGGGATATCAGAAGAGATCTATTTGTGTATTAAATATCGTGGAATCGGGCTGAATGACGTCGATCATTTCTACGTCGTGTGTGTGTTCTACACTCAAAAAAATATTTTGCTAATGTAGATAGATTTCTAGATGTCTCAGTTAAAATTTATCTGCTATGTTTCATATCTGTTAGAATGTTGTTTGTGTGTCTGTGAAGTTAGCACGACATTTTATTAATTTTTAAAAAGTAATGGTAGTTCCAGTAGAACTTTTCATAATTCTATAGTTCCTGATGATAAACATTAAAAAAAATTCCGCATTTTTAATATCGAAAATAAAAAATGACGTGCTAACTTCACGTTCCAGCACGGCACATCGTCCTCTAAAGTACAAGAAAACATCGAAAATCAAGATGTTTATTAAGAGTTCTCGTTAGTTCTATACCAATTCTACAATTATATATCATTTCAAGGCAAAATTCCAACAAATTACCAAAAAAATCAAAAATAAAGAATGGCGCGCTAACTTCGCGAATTTAGCACGACACTCTTCTCTCTAAAGTACTAAAATTCGAATTAAAAATTCTTATTTTTTACAAGAGTTCCCGATAGTTTTAATTGAGAGTCGCATATATATATAATTTCAGATCGATATTCCACCAATTAACTTTTAAACAGTTTTTGTTTTAATTGCGTATTACGACACTTAGTAAAAATGTGTCGTGCTGATGATTTTCGGCAGTTCTAACGATAGTTTTCGACAGTTCTGCAAGAGTTCTATGCATTAAAATCAGTTTTAAACAGAGTCCCGATCATTATTTATTTTTAAAACAATTTTTAACAATTACGTCCAGCACGCCACTTAGTAAAAATGTGTCATGCTGATGATTTTCGGCAATTCTGACGATAGTTCTCGACAGGTCTGCAAGAGTTCTATGTATTAAAATCAGTTTTAAACAGAGTCCCGATCATTATTTATTTTTAAAACAATTTTTAACAATTACGTCCAGCACGCCACTTAGTAAAAAATGTATCGTATTGATGATTTTCGGCAGTTTTGACGATAGTTCTCGACAGTTCTGCAAGAGTTCTATGCATTAAAATCAGTTTTAAAAAGAGTTTCCGTTATTATTTATTTTTTAATCAATTCGGACGATAGTTCTTGACAGTTCTGCAAGAGTTCTATGCATTCTTTGTTAAAAATTGTTTAAAAATTAATTAGTGGAATATTGATTTGGAATTGTACATATATGTAAATCTCAATTAGAATTATCGGGAACTTTTGTAAAAAATGATAATTTTCAATTTTCGTTTTAGTACTTTAGCGAGGAGAGTATCGTGCTAATTTCGCAAATTGATTAAAAAATAAATAATAACGGAAACTCTTTTTAAAAATAATTCTAATGCATAAAACTCTTGCAGTACTGTCGAGAACTATCGTCAGAACTGCCGAAAATCATCAGTACGATACCTTTTTTACTAAGTGGCGTGCTGGACGTAATTGTTAAAAATTGTTTTAAAAATAAATAATGATCGGGACTCTGTTTAAAACTGATTTTAATACATAGAACTCTTGCAGACCTGTCGAGAACTATCGTCAGAATTGCCGAAAATCATCAGCACGATACATTTTTACTAAGTGGCGTGCTGGACGTAATTGTTAAAAATTGTTTTAAAAATAAATAATGATCGGGACTCTGTTTAAAACTGATTTTAATGCATAGAACTCTTGCAGAACTGTCGAAAACTATCGTTAGAATTGTCGAAAATCATCAGCACGACACATTTTTACTAAGTGTCGTAATACGCAATTAAAACAAAAACTGTTTAAAAGTTAATTAGTGGAATATCGATCTGAAATTATATATATATGCGACTCTCAATTAGAACTATCGGGAACTCTTGTAAAAAATAAGAATTTTTAATTCGAATTTTAGTACTTTAGAGAGAAGAGTGTCGTGCTAAATTCGCGAAGTTAGCGCGTCATTCTTTATTTTTGATTTTTTTGGTAATTTGTTGGAATTTTGCCTTGAAGTAATATATAATTGTAGAATTGATATAGAACTAACGAGAACTCTTAATAAACATCTTGATTTTCGATGTTTTCTTGTACTTTAAAAGACGATGTGCCGTGCTGGAACGTGAACTTAGCATGTCATTTTTTATTTTCGATATTTTTGATATTAAAAATGCGGAACTTTTTTTAATGTTTATCATCAGGAACTATAGAACTATGAAAAGTGCTACTGGAACTACCATTACTTTTTAAAAATTAATAAAATGTCGTGCCAACAGACACATTGTTTTGTCACATTTGTCACATATAGAATTTATAGCAGCAATATTCTAGCAATACCTCTAGAAAATTTAGATCCCATTGCCAAATATTAATCACAAATATACTTGTCCTTAATTTTTTACACCTAGAAAATTTTTGTTGAAGTTGCAAGATCATTTTTTTGAGTGTATCATTAGAATTTAAAATCTTATAATAAAAATTTACTTGGATAGTTATATTTTAATAATTATATTTAATAGTTATATTTTAATTTAATCGTAATAATTATATTTTTGACTTGTAATTTTGGTTACAATTCTACCTGTAGTAGAATAATTGGAACTTTCGATTAAATATTGCCTACATGCTATTAGATTTGTAGGCTACCACGAGCATTCGACAACTGTCATACTAACATCATTCAATATTAAATGAAACCATCCAATTCATATTCATAAATGTCATTATCTTCAAATGAAGTGATGAATAGCGGCGTTCTTTTATCTATTGTATGTGAGCTATTTAATAATGCCCAAACAATCGAGATTTTTTTGATATTACACAAATAACTTTTTTTTAACGATTTGTCTTTATGATCTTAATACACGTTTTGCCCTGTTAATAATATTTATTCTTTTTTTGCGAATAATTTTTACAAAATGCGTGCACAAAGGAATTTTTTATATGTAATAAATATTTTGTATATAATAAATATATATATATATATATATATATATATATATAAATTCCATGCTTTTCAGCTATGTCTTTAGAGGAATCTCGGAGATCGCAACGTCCGTACCGATACGGTATGGTTCTCCTATGCGTCGGAGCTCTCATAAACTGGTTAGGTTTGGCGGAGAACTATGTCGAGCCGGTGCGTTACGTCGGTGTCGCCTGCATAGTTGCCGGGGCTCTCCTCATTTGCGCCGCAATGTGTTGTTGGCTGCACGCACCGCCAACTAGGACGAGCACGCATACGCAACACACGAGCCATCCGATCACGGCACAGGTAACTTTCGTATTTGTCTATCTATGGAGAGATAGCGAATTTGTTCGTCTGCATGAACGAAATTCACGCTTGACGTAATCGAATTCGAAAAAAAAAAAATTGTCAGCGAAAAATTGTAGGTGTGATTCACACACACACACACACACACACACATACACACATACACACCCACACACTCATAAACACACCGCAAACTCGTTATTTTTTTCTTTCTTACCGGTTTTCAGACTATTAATCTTCCTTTCTACGAGTCTGCCTTCATTAGTTATTTTTTACTACGTGAAGTTTTATATGCACGTGCTTAAGTGATAATAATAATTTATTAATTCTTTATATTTATCAAAATAATTTCGAGTAGGATTGGAATCAATAATATAAAAAGTGCTCTCGTGTTATTTTGTAATTTACTGCATTAGATACTCAGTTTATAAAAACTTATAAAAAAAGAGATGTAGTAATAATTATCATTTAAATTTCTTTTCAAGCTAAATCGCATTCTTAAATCATGTATGTCAAATAAAATCTAGACAATCTTTAAACATGTTTGATTTGTAGAAAAGAAGATTAAATTAGATGTAAAAATAAAAGTTTATTTTCAGAAAAGATTAAAAAAATGTATAGCTTTACTTGCGAGCGATATTTTTTACTGATACTTATCATTAAAATATTTATGTTTCATTTATATTATTAACATATATTTCTTGTGACTTACGTAATATTTCGTTTAAATAAGATAACAACTACTGTTAAATACTACACTCTACTTATCAATACATTGCGTATATTTATATTTTAATATTATTCGCTGGATATTTCAATATTATTGATATTAGGAGAGTGACGATAAATATTGATACAATAAAAACCTCCTTAGCGATTCGAAAAGATGCAGGTCGTCGGTGCGGTTGAAGGCCCCCGGGGATCGGTCTAAAACGTTTTTAGATCGATCCGGGTCAACCCCCTATTATAGACTACAAAAGAATTATCTATAGATATACCCTAGCCTAGCAGTATAAGCCGCAATTACTAGCGGTGGGCAGAATAAGAAGAAGCTTAATAATATACCCTGTCCGCGATGTGTATATATGTGTATAGCTTATACTTTTTCTCTTCGAATAAAACCCGAGATACAAGAAGGAAGATAAAAGAGAGTATATTTTCATACGTATCAGATAATATATCGTGGCGCGTTCATAAATCATTGACGTATGATAAACACGCCCTCGTCGTGCGTTTCTTCGCCGACAAAATGCGCTGAATGTTTGCGGATATCATAAAAATTTCAAGCAGGCAAAACTCCTCGTCGTGAAACTACTGTCACGTCAACTAAAATGGTGCAAAGTCATGATTGTATCATTCTACTATATAATTTCCTCCTTTCGGTTTCGAGTAACGGAAATATTACAGACAACTTCTCCTTTCCTCGAAACATTCTCCTTTGCAAGTTAATATTTTTGCTAGAATAATAAGTACTGTCGGCGTGAATGAATCATATACCATTGCGCAATCAATCTCATCATACGATCGACATAATCATTAAAAATAATTTCAACACATGCTGACGAGTGGAGATTTTCTACTGTCAGTCCATTGGCGCGTGAATTTTATATACTCGTTAATATTTAACGTCAAACAATATTGACAATAATTAATGATCATAACGGGTCTAAGGAAGATATTATCATAAATATTTTTAACTTTTTTTTTGCTTTATTTTTATGCAATGCCTGCCTCGGTTTCTCTTTTTCCACTTGCTTACCTTTCTAGTTCGTTGCTATTTTAAATCCATAAAGTATTTTTCTTCGTAGAAATTGTCGGCAAATGTTCTCCACGTAAAATAAACGACCTGTCCATTTTCAAATATTTATCTGTTCATTCGTCCTTTCGTTACATTATATAGAATGTCCTTTAATTATTAGATGTCATTTTAATAAGATTTTTCGATTATAATTTTAAAGTCGATTTTTCCTTAAAAAAAAACAAAGAAGGTCATATTGATTGCAACCTTTCAATTTTTTGCATCATATATTGTAACAGAGTCTTAAGTTAAAATTCCGGCAGTAAATTCTACCAGGTGGAATAAAAATGCAGTTTTATTATCCATTTGACTGCGCGCTTAAAATTTTTTATTACGAAAAGTCTTTTTTTCAATAATTTAAAACTTATTGATACTTTGGCAAGGAAAACACTCGACTCTGAGTTGATCAAAGAATTTTTTATCGAAAGAACATCTAGTTTCGAGATGTTTTATTTATGCAAAAAAAAGAAGATATAATGCACATTAAGTCGATTATATGAAAAAGAACGTAGCGATCTTTGTCGATTACTGTTGTAAAAAGATTTATCCGGAAACAAATACCGAGCTATTTTTAATCATTCCTTATCCTTGGATACATATCTGTTCTACTCTTTTTACAATTTTAATAACAGTTTTTAAATTGGCAGCGTGAAATAAGTTTGCGAGGCAAGATAACAACAGTTTGAACTCTAAAAAGTGTTTGTTGAAAAATGCTGTTGCTTGCCGGTTTCATATGTTATTAATTATAGTTAATTAAATTTCATATACACGTTTATTTTTCGCTTATAAAAAAACGCATGACATTTTGTATGTGTGTTAAGCAAAGGCATCGTGTCTTAGGTCTTATAGTTATCTTCACTACACTATATGTTATCTTGCAATACTATCTATTTTTACAAAGGATTTCTCAAATTCAACACACACGAAAGTTATTTTCAAACATTAATTAAATGAATTAATTTATTTTCTTGAAACGCGATAACCTTTAAGATAACGATTTATCGCGAGGCCACTTCTAGACAAAGAAGTCGATATGACTATATTTGGGATTTTTCAAATAAATTCGAACAATAAAAATTCGATCATTATGTATGATAAATATTATGATGTAATTTTAGTGTATTTTCAAATCTTTATAGACACGTATATCTGAGGAATTTTTTACATGAATTTAAAATAAAAGTTATCAGTTTAATTATTATTTAATTTAATCGTAAATCAATTAATTATTATTTCACAAATATTGTGTACATTCTGACGACATATGATGCGATGATTTATATTTGGCATCATATAATTCTCGCTATTCATTTGACGTAAGTGATATATGTGGCACCATCGAAGAAAGAAATGATACTTTCATATTATTTGATATGTCTGATTAAATACAAGCAGAGTGTAATCGGTCGATTCTCCGAATTTTCGAGGTCATGCTCGTGTTTACTAGTGAGCGATAATTGAGAAGAACCTTTACCAGGAAAGAATTTCGTGCGGACACATCTCGGAGTCAGTCGTTCACCTCGCGTTCCTACTTAAGCTCATTATGCAATTTTCCAGCAAAGCTTTCTTTATCGCCACAAATAGCCACGTTTATTTTCGTCGACCGCGCGCGTTCGTACGTCACCCTATATGTATCTCGCGCGCGCCCTTTCGCGACTTACATTCAAACCAGCCACAATGTTTCCGAAGAGAGAAAGCTGGAAATACGTAGATAGATATCTATAGACGACCTACGACGAATATAGCGCGATGTGCACTTCCGGGTGAATATCCTTATAACGTGGCACGTAGAATATCGCGGGAACTGTGCGGGGCCGGCATGTCGATCCGGATACTTTAAATAGACTCCGACGACGATATATTTCCATAATGATTAACTGTGCGATGTGTTCTTTTTTTGTATACGCATGTTTTGAATCGCGACGGGTTTAAATTCAAGTTATATATATAAGACTTTAAAGAGAGAATTCTCAAGATTGTTAACTTACGTGATTGTGTGAGAATTCTTAAAATTAAATACTGTTTTCTTGAATCTTCGAAGCTGAGAAGTGCATTCTAAATTCTAAAAATACAATGGCAAACTTGCAGAAACTTTGCATTTTAGTTACAAAACTCTATAAAATTTCCAAAGTTAAATTGCGAGATATGAGTCATAAGATAATAAAAGATTCTTTTAATTCCGTTTTAAGAAAATTGAAAGATGCAATGCCTCATTAATCTAATAAAACTACACAGAAAAAAAGAATATTCTTATTTTGACAATATCTTTACTTTCAAAATGTAAACCTTGAAATGAGATTATATTGCGTTAAACAAATAAATAAAATTGGCTTGATTAAGACATTTTATATAGTTCAACCAAAAAAAATATATTCTTGTTATTTAAGAATAATTTTCTTTAATGGAGAGGAAAAAAAATGTTGGATAGAAAATAACACATGTTGAAATCAATGATAATTATAATCTTCTTAAAGTCAAAATAATTATTTTATTCTTGAAATGATAATTATAGTATTGAAATTAAAATTATAATATTGCTGAAATTTAAGATTTTTTAATTCTTATAAGAAGATTATAAATTATTACATATACATGTACGAAACAATGAACGCGTTCATATGAGTATATAAGTTTTGATTTGATACTTACTTTTTTGTAGCAATCTTTCCAAAATTTTTTAAATCAATTAGTGAAACATATAATATAATCTCTTCAATCACGTAGTAAGCGATCAGAGTTAAATAATATGTTATCAAAAAATCTTAAAGAGTTGACTGATAAACTTTCACGAACTTTCACATTTCGAATATAAGTAGGAAAGTTCTCTACACACAAAGTTATATATTTATATATATCGTTAATATTTCGAAATAAATTCGAAGTAAATCGATAATTTTTTTTTTAAAGATTGATGATCCGATCCACGTGATTTCCATCGAAGAACCTTCGGGCGTGTCGAGACAGAAGCCGCCTGATTACGAGGCGGTGACGGACGCACCACCAAGCTATGATGATGCCATCAAGCTAAATCCTAGTCAATTAGTCAGATTGAGCAATGGTAGCACACCGCCGCCGTTATCCTCAGGACAAATTATCCCAACGACCATTAGTATCGTTTCTCCTACGCTAACACCGCCACCTCCATACGCTAGGTAAGAACACTCGTAAATTCCTGAGTGTTGCATCAACATCTTGGAATATGAATAATCAATGTTGTTTTATAGCAAAAAAAACAGTCACGATATCTATACATGAAACACATTTTTTTCTTGTCATTAAAATAAAATTGATTGTCTTTGATTTAAAATATTGATGCATTAATTTTTATTTTATGGCTACTATTTTGTGAGATTATATACTCGGTTTCATTAATCATATCAAAAAAATACTATTATTTGTTAAATACTTATGGCACGACATTTTTGTGAATTCTTAAAAGTCAGGTTTTTTTAATCGATCTTTTTCTGTTGCAGGTGAGATTGTAATGCTAGGAATAGAGACCAATAAATACGAAGCTTTACGACGTAAGAATCGACGTCAATTGCGAAAAACGATGAAGTTGCAGATTGCAAACAATACAATCATACGACAATTTCGTTGTTTGCTTTCGTCGTTGCGAAATGCGTGATACGTAGCTGTAAAGCATACACGTAGCTGTGCAGAACACGATCTTGCCAGAGAAGAAGGGGGATTTAAGCCATCCGAAAATCGTTCGACATTTCCACAAACAAGAATTAAACGAGGATCTCTTTTTTGACATTTCAAATGTCAAATGCCGAGTGCTTAGATTAATAACTATTGGACAATTGTGGAACGTTGCTGATACCAACGTCATTCAGGACGATTAATTCTTCCTTTACAACTACGTTAGCTCTTGTTATGATTTAAAAAGACAAAAATCATGAAACAACTTCATTGATTACGACATCTGAGTTTAATCGATGCGGCCTAAAGAATTGCAGTCATTATCAAATTCACTACTTTTTCGTTTGTTGATCTCTCAAAATAATACACGTGTAAAAAAGTGGAAATAAGTGATACGGTATACAATAACATACTGGCACACAATGCACAATTGCAAAGATAGAGACATGTATATATACCATACTTTTGCATTTTCGATATTTCGATGACGGTCTCGACAGGAATTTTCCTCAATGTATTATATCATAGCGCCGTTTCTATCCACGCGCTTGCTTGGCTGTTTTATAACAACGATAATAAAGTAATGACTTTTAACACTCGAACGTTACGTTCAGCTCGCGGTCCGCAGTTCATTTAATTTAATGATTCAAATCGTGGCTTGATTGATGCCATGGTATTCCACAGAAATGAGTCTTCACATTAATCGACAGAACAATCATGGAATTTCTAGAATTTACGTATTACTTTAAATCATGATAATAATGTTTTTGTTATATTGAAAAATTATATAGATAACATTGAAGAAATGCCGTTAAAATGTATAAATCGTATTGATTTATATTTATAGAGTTAAAATTTGTTGTGTTCGAAAATTTAATTCGTGCCATTTTCAGAATAAGCATCTTAATTATTAAATCTACTCTTATATAAAATGAATGAAAAAGCTCTGATAATTTTTTACACTCTCGAAAACATCTGTTATAAATGCGACAAATATTCAAAGACAATCGTATCTTACGATGATGCGAAGAAGAATCATAATAGAGCATTTAGCACGTTGCGAGCTCAACTGCGTATAATTTACTGAAGAATGATCTTCTGCCATATCTGTTTCTTTAAATACGCACACGCGCGCACAGTACACTCATGCGAAAGCCATTCGCACGTCCATTTTATTGTGATATATTATACTGTTATATACGTATAGATAATATTAAACAACACTGTCGAATATAATGGCGATGCTTGTATTATAAAATAAGACTTTTTTATAACAAAACTGCAAATAGAGAATGAGATTTTTTTATGCGAGTCTTTTCTATTTCATATCCTTTTACGATTATTTCCTGTTCAATTTGAAATCGTACAAGGAAAACCACATTCATTATTTATTATTTTACATACTTTGCTAATGAAATGCAAAAGTATGTATTTATAAAGTATACTAATATATAGCCATTTTTATTTCATTAACTTTTATTTGCATATCGCGTAACATTTTATTATCAATAATGAATATTAATGAATTTCTCGTGTATATGCAAGGTATGGGAAAAATGATCAATATTCATCGATAAATACCCTTTATTCAATCGGAGTAACATTTATACTTACTTAAAGCATGTTATTGAACTTATATACCTGTAGATTTTCATTAACGGCAACAATTATAATTGAAATAGTGACAGAAACGTAACAGGACTAGCGACAATAAGTTGATAGGAATCATAATAATAATAATAAAAATAAAACAATAATATAACATTAATATAACAGAAAAAATAGCATTAATAATGATCACGCAGGACTAGTAGATGATAATGACGATCTTAATAATGAATATTGCCTAGTATATTACTCGTATTACAACGAAACAAGAAGTAAGAAAGTCAAAATGTAGTGACTGTCGATTATTGATTATCTGGTTTTTTTTTTTTTTCATTCTCATCCCTTCCTTCCTACTTGCCAATTATGCTAACTTGAAATAAAACCTTGACGATAGTAATGACGATGATAATTATAACGACAATGATAATGACAAGAATAATTATAATGTCAAGATTATTCGTAATTGTCGATCGACTATCGCTATCTTTAATTTGTTATTACTCTCACTACACGGTGGTTTGGTTAAAGTATATTTACTTCTTCTGTTCACGCTTCTCTTATCTCATCAGCCTCTCAGACAAACAATTAATTCTTTCGTAACTGCTTTTCTTTTTTATATACATCACCTATATAGTTGTAGAGAACATAATACAACTTTAACGTAATATATAGTTTTATGCCAGCCATCATTGATTATCCGATCGACATGTTTGCTACTTTTTTTTTATTTAATTGATAGTGAAAGAAAACAAGAATGTAAGAAATAAATATTAAAAATATCTGAGATATGTTATGATATATTGATAGAGAGCGTTTTTTCTCCGCAGCACAACTGATGTTGATTATTAATAAATACATATGTGTGATAAAGTTTTTAATAATTTGTAAACACCATTAACAGATGTACTTCTTTATATTTATATTTCTTTCAATGAATCCATAATCATGTTCTTCGTTCTTATGCATTGTACTGTTAATGGTATTAAAATTTCTCTGCATTTATGTCGATCGATTTACACCTAAGTGTAAAAAGTCAACCAGCGACAAAACGGAGATATTTCTGGCTTATATATCATAATAATAACAATAATAATAATAATAATAATAATAATAATAATAATAATAATAATAATAATAATAATAATAATAATAATAATAATAATATAAAATTATTGTAATGCAATTTCAACGAGAAGCGGTGATTCATATGACTCAAAGCGAGGAATTTTCGATATATTTACAAATTCTTGTAATTTCCCCGCATTTCTCGTTTCAGTAGCAAAACAAATGTAAATAGGAACAAAACTAGATCAACGAAACAATAACAACTGCGCCGATACAAATGTACACGACGTAAGTAAGTAAGTAAGTAAGTAAGTAACCGCGAATATACAGGAGAGAATGCGACGCATTCGGAAATTATTGCACGTACGAACGAATATCCTCCGACCGATTTGGTCGCACTGTATACTGAAGGAACGCGAAGCTCGATCCTTCTTCCTTGCATCCTTAGCAAAACGATCGAGGCTCGATCATCCACCTTGGACAGCCATAAATTCGACAGTATTTAGGATTGACAGTTGTTGATGAAGAAGCCACGCATGACCTCGCAAACATCTCTTTCTCTCTGTTTCTTTCTTTCTCATCGTTCCTCTGAAATCGCAGCTCGTTATCGCCAGCGATTGTTGTTCTTATAGTAATTGTATATCTCTGTGACTATGTACAGTCTATATGGACAACGCGTCGCACAATTCTCTCGTAGACTCGTTAATATTATATAAATACGTTGGTATACACTCGTTACTATACTTTATTAACAGTAGTAAGAGTAGTGGTAGCGATAATGACGATTGGATTAGTCGCTAAAAACGATCCGGCTGATTGTAACAGTTACAGTAGTAGTAATAATAGTAGTAGTAGTAATGATAATAATAATAATAATAGTGTCTAGCTGGTAAATAGTTAGCCGATAAATTGATTTATAAGTAATCTTCAGGGTTCAGCAAAAGCGTCATTTGTGGACCGTGTCGATCCTCGTAAATCGCGCGCTGATCGCTTAAACGGTAATAACACAGTTACACAGCGATAAGTGTGCGGCAAGAGTCCGATATACAGCTAAATTAATCATTTTTTTTTACATGACTTAGAGCAGTATAACCATCAACCTGTCGAATAATATATAAATGCATTTCTCCCGTTGTGTGTATGTACATATGCGGTGACGGTAGCGGCCGCCGTGTGTGATACTTGACGTAGATTCATTATGTACAAAAGATATCGCGCTATATGAGCAATGTCGCCCCCCGTTAATAGTCCGTTAAGCTTAGCTCGGATGAACGCTCGTCGAGCCGTTATCCGATTTAGATGCCGTTTTTATAGATAGCGTTTACTAACAGCCCTATACCCGATGCTCGACCGGCCACGACGACTTTCACTTACGTCGCACGTGTTCACAGGAGCGACTGATTGACGTCACACGACGTCACTGTCTGAAATTCACGCGGACGATGTATGACGCACGCTGGTGGATTCTTCGCCAGCATTTTCGAATAAAGAACGGCGCGTCACGAAGTGACGGGTTTCTCCCATGTGTCGTAGGCCGATGAGCCGCGGATCAACACGTCACGACCGACGCAGTTTTCCTTCCTCGTGGGAAGAGAAGGGGGCTGCTGGGCATCATCATTCATTCGCATCCGATGTGAACGAGAGGAAGGAATGACTGCGATCCCCGCGTCACGAAGAGTAACCGTCGTCGAATACGGTTTCTTCGCGCGAGTTCCGAGCGACGTTCAATATCTGATCGTCGATCTTTAAGGATGGTCTCAGATGGGTGTCGGCAGAACCGTGAAGTCCTGCAATGCGGTCTTCACCGTTTCGTAAATCGGCCGGTTGCTCTCGTCGGCGCAGTAGCCGTCGGCGGTGCACAGAGTCTGTAGCTTCGTCAGGTAACTGTCGAAGTTCTCGTGGCCTATCTTTTCTTGCGGCCCGCCCGGGGCGTTCGGTATTCGCACTTGCTCGAGCAGGGTGATCATGTTGTCGCGCAGCGACTGATAGTATTCGGTCAAATTATTGTTGCGTTGGCTTATCGTTGACGTTTCCTGCAAAAAGAATGTATCATTAATGCCGGAGCGCACGCATGATAACGTCTGCGTAAACGTTATTCCAACAGAGACCGTACTTACTAACGAGACCGATAAGTAACGATAGTAAGCAATTTCTCTGACTAGATGCAGTAAAAATATTTGCATTTAGAAAACAATAAATTTTTAGTTAAAAATGCAAAGTAAAATTTTTTATAAATTTTCTTCTTAATGCGCGTCTTAACACGTGAAATTGATTGATTGATTGACCGCTAATTATTTCAGATACGTGATATCAACATATGGTTAATAAAACATAAGTAACTATGTCATTTTGTATAATAGACAATACAAAGATGATTCCTAAAAAAAGACATATTTAATTAACAATATAATGCATAATTTTATTGTTAAAATAAATTTTGATAAAAAATAATAGTGTAATTTTAACTTAAAAAAATATACGATGAACGTAATCGCAATGATTACATTTAATTCGAGTGTATCAATCAATCAATATAAAATTATCTAAATAATATCTATTTTTCGCGTTTAATTATTTCATTATTATCATATATTTATTCGACACATGGTATAGTGCCGACTGAGCAAAGACTGACCTTATCACCGTGTTTGAGCTGATTCTCCATGGCGGTGATATCCGAGCGCAAGCGCAAGACTTGCGATTCGACCCGGGCGTTCTCTCTCTGGAGCTCCGTGATCTCAGCCTCCAGTGTGTAGAGATCCTCGCCCCCGGCACCGGCGGTCCCGCTACTGCTCGAGTTACCCTGACCCGTGCCTACCGCACCCCCGTGAGCCGGACCACCGGCTTCCAACCCTGAAGACAGGACAGACAGGGTCCAGTTTGATAAGGTGCCCGTCACGTTACGATCGAAGACGAATCGTATTTCCCGGTTTCCAGAAAATTATTTTCTCACGGTTAAGCATGCGATTCGTACGCTCTTTGATCTCGCGAAAACGCGGTCGCAATCAGAGATGCACACGTGACAGCTCTGTCGGGCTCAACAGTGAGAAAAACTACTGGAAACCGGCACGATTCGAGTCCCCCCCGTTCGACGAAAGCTC
Source organism: Anoplolepis gracilipes (assembly GCF_047496725.1). Lineage (NCBI taxonomy): Eukaryota > Metazoa > Arthropoda > Insecta > Hymenoptera > Formicidae > Anoplolepis > Anoplolepis gracilipes. The sequence continues at coordinate 11,127,611 of NC_132976.1, read as the reverse complement.
GTAACTCTACGTATTTAAACAGAAGCATTTGGCGTTCCGTATCTCTTTTTTTTTTTTTTTTTTTTTTTTTAAACAATCATGATCAAGAAGCATCAGGTCGAAAAATTCGAATAGATTTGCGGGATTTTTACGCGATATATGTGGAGATGTAGCGAGCATTTACATTATGTCAAGGATCAATTCAGGCAGCGACTTAGGCGATGCGATTTGTGAAACATTGTGATCTTAGATCGTAATAAAGTGCCCCCAAAAATGCGCTATATATATTGCCCCCCTTTACTTCGCTCGGCCCAAGTCACTGCAATGTAGCTTGTCTTAAGATAATGGGACGGTACGGTTTCTTCTGCATACGGTTCGTGCCAAAGTGATATACGCATCTCGGCAGAAAAGCGAGAGACATTTTGAGGCTCGTTCGATCAAGCGTGTGCTCCGACTCAGTAAGAGACGCACGAACCTGACAGGAGTGCCGTGGGATGATCGGGACGATGTCGGGGTGTTTTGGAAATTAGCGTGAGGTGCCATCATACCAGATAGAAGAAAAAAAAAATACAGAAGACACCGAGTGCTGGCGTTGATACGCAATATTTTATTGTGGATGGACGAAATAGAAGCTTATGATTATTTATTGTGCTAGAGAGGTATATACGTTTTTTACAAATATTGCCAACACTCGGACGTCGTCTCGTAAAAGTAAACATACTGGTGTGTGGATTCTGTATGTAACACCGAAAACACATAGGAAACAAGTGGCGAATACGTCAGTCCCTTACCTTCAAAAGTAACCGTGCTCCAAGCTCAACATGAAAGGAGCTGATCCCAGAATAAATCAGAATATATTATTTTTCATCATTAAGACATAAGTTGTTTTTGATTTTACATGTCTTGTACATAACGAAGGAAGAGGTTCCTGCGCGGGACCGAATCGAGAAAGGAAGGAAAAAAAATGAGACATAAATTAACGCCGTTGTACTCGATTCTGGAGTGCTTCCTGTCTTTTTCTTTTCCTTTTTTTTTTTTTTTTTTTTTTAAGTTATTTATGACATTCTTTTCTATCGTTTTATATCTAACCAGTCGCGATATTTACTCGAAAACCAGAAACATTTATTAGAAAAAAAAAACAAGAAAGAGGTCAAAACGATAAAATAATATTTAAAGAGAAAAAAAATAAAAGGAAACTTTTTTTTCTTTTGATGGTCAAGAAAAAACGGAAGGATGAGGAAAAAGGACCCTCATTGGTATGACAGCACATCATTGCGTGAAGAGCAGAGTATGGCATAGCACGGGATCAAGTACAAGGTTAGATATGCACAAGTTTACAAAGAAAGGTACATAATTCCGTATGTTTAAGCATCGCGCTCGTCCAGACGTCGATCAATCTACGGAAAGCGATGTCATTTTCTTTACACAAACTTTGAAATAAAGATAAGCATTGTCTAGACGATTAATAATTGCGAATGAGCGCGATGCGCAAGCATAGAAAAGAATAGAGAGCTAATTTAAACTGTCTTATCTACTCTATAACAGTTTCTTTCTACCGCGCGTTGATAAGAAAATGCGCAGCTTCGCGATTTCAAATTTTGGCAGCTGCGCGCGAGAAGAGAGAGCTTACGAAAGCTCTTTGAATAAAGTTCGATCAAATTTCTCGTAATACGATTGGTCTCACGCACAGCGTATTTTGACAATTTTATTCTTCGATCGTTAAGTATCGACAGCCGGTAGCGTCATCATCAGAGGCAACTCGATCCTCACCGGTGATTCCTCTGCTGTACATGCTCATATTATCTTCCGGTTTTGGTTTCTTCACAGCGTGGCTGGCTATCGGACAGCCCGACAGGGACCTATGGCTATGAAAAGATCCATTTATGTGGCCGAGTCCGTCGCATCCGGGGGTGGGGCAATTGACACCTTCGAATTTCATAGCCGTCGCGGCAGCTACTGCCGCCTTGTGCTGCTCGACCGTACCGCCGGATTCCAGTACTCGCATTTTATTCCTATTTGCGATTGGGCATCCAGATGCACTGAAATAAGGAAATGAAAATATATAATGATTACATGGAATATAAATGTTGTTAAACAGGTGGTTAAATTGAATTTTGATTAAATTCAGGATTAAATTCTTATATAACAAATGCAAATAATAATCCCAATAGTTTGTATGCGATATTTATACAATTTTATCGATTATTTCATTCATTATCGATCAATGTCTTTATTAAAGTATATAAAAATATATAATCTCTGGTAATTTATATAAAACAATAACGTTAATAATCGTATTTAATCATCGTAATTCGGACAAGTTTAATTATCAACAAGACAACGTGCGATTATCCTATGGCAAGATTCACGCTAACGTGAAACGTTCCTGGGAGCCTTACCTGCGGTGCGACAAGAATTTGCCGGTGGCATGGCCGGACCCGTCGCAACCCGGGATTGGACATCTGTAGTCCAAAATGCCAACACCACCAACGTCACCAACACCACATAATCCATCCGCATAGAGCGAGCGTGAAACGAGCGGAAACCGCCAGTTATTAGTCAGCGTCTTCGCCTTTACGCGAAATGTAGGGAGAAGGAGTTAGGATGCGGTTACAAGGGAACGAGATTTCCCCTTTCTCGGTCTAACGCGACAGCCTCCCGGTACGTGCAATGCGGTCGAGAAGATACCTGCGTTAGTTGCTACGTGCAACGTGCGAACGCGACGAAAACGCAAATTGAGATCGCGATTACTACCGCACCCTCAAATTGCAGAACTTGCGAGATGTAATCGCATCGTGAAACCAAATCTTATACCGAGCTCGCGATAGCCCTAACTCTTTTCGAATCTCAATCCCTCGCATCGTAATAATTTATATTTGCCATATATATCGCGATTTTCAATGTTACACGAATAGTTAAGAGAAAAGAGTCTCATGGTAATCGAAATAATTTTTCCATCATTAAAAACAAACTGGTAAAAAAATCCAATTTTGATTCGCCAAATAAAATAAATATAAAAATGTGAAAGATTAATTTTGTAAAATATAATTAAAAAGAGATGTTGACTTTTTTGACATATTTTTCTTAATTATTCAATTACTATTAATCATTAAAAATCAATGCATTGATAGAGGATATTGCGTACAATTGAGAATATTTTTTAATAAAAATGAAGGAAGGTATTATAAAGAGCATATAAAAGAGTATAATTACAAAAAAATATTCGCGCCGACTGACCTCAAGGGCTCAGAATCTTGACCATCTCGAGGCTTACTCTTCGGCTTGTTAGCTCGTGGACAGCCGGATAAACTTCTGTGCGACGAGTAATTTCCCGTGACGTGTCCAGAACCGTCGCATCCTGGCGTCGGACACTTGAGCTCTTGGGAATGCGCCTGGATTTGCGAGCGATCGGCTCGTGGACATCCGGAAAGGCTGCAAAGGAAAAAAAGAGTCTCTTCTATTTTAACGCGTTGCAAAAATACCATGAAGACCGCGCGCTGCATGTTCTGAGAATTCATCAGTAAAAAGTAAACATCTCATAATGGGCCCTTATATATCTGTTATATAAAATTTTGCAACGCGCTAAATCCTCATGGTTTCGGTCACGAACGCACACCTCAGAAACGTCCAACCATCGTTTCAGCAACACATCGCATGCAATTTACGCGACGTTGCCACGATGTTGTGAGTACTCACTTGATGATGAGCTAAGCTGTTCAACTTGAAAGACGATCAAACACGTCTCGAAAATTAGATCTCGATGAGTACAACGAACATTTCGTTCGCTGAAGCGATCGAAATCATCTACAAGTATCATACGAGTGATACAACACAACACTGGATCAATATATTACTATTAATAGTTAATCGTCGCTATCATCTACAGTATATGCATATATATATATATATATATATAAATATATATATATATATATATTTATTATAATCATTGAAATGACAAGAGAGACGTTGGCTCACCGAGATCAGTGCAGCGAATCAGCACTGGTTTAAATTTACGATTTAGTTTCGGACGACTTGCCTTGCGTCCAGTTCGAACGAAGACATTCAGGGAAAGGGAGACTTAAGACTCGCATGTTGTTCGATTACCGATCTCGATCGTTCACGCCAACGATCGAAACTCCGAGTCTTACCCTCTCTGAGGACGCCCTCGAATGTCGCACGGATTATGATCGATGATGGGAGGCGGATCGTGTTGGTAGCATGCAAATGGCAACGCCGTGTTCCAGTTGGATCACTCATGAGGTGTCGCTCGTAAGATCAATCGCGCTTCGGACTCGCACTGATCCAAGATCGGTCTTACTCTAAGAACATCGAAAGGGAGAGCGGGGAGCACACTCACACCTGACCCCAATGAAACTCGCCAATTGCCAATTGACTTTGCACGAAGTGTGTCACACGAAAGCGATGTCACATCGTTTCGTGGTACCTTTGATCGTTACGGTTCTGCTATGACATGGTCATCGGCAACAGTTCGCTACGAAGCTGCCCACACGAGGCTGGCGAAAGCGGCGAAACGGACGGGTAGTCGGTTTGATTAATCACTACGTATGAGCACGAAAGCAAATGAGTCTCGCGATCGAAAAAGCAGGTCAAGATTTCACAATGCCGATTTCTTCGCAATGCCGAACTTTGATTTTGCCTTTGCATCCCTTTTCGTAGGGGTCGGGTAAAAACAGCGAGAGGAGAAAAAGAAAGAAAGTTCATTCAATTACGAGGCTCATCTACACACTGTTGGTATATCGCATAATGTAAACGTAGATACGTAGGAGTATAAAAATGAAGGGGGAAAGAGAAAGAGAGGTGAATTGTGTAATGGAAAAATAAAAACTATATATCGTATATATTTATGCAAGATAGAGCTATAGTACCACTGGAGATATTCACACGTATGTTAAATATAAATATATGTAGCAACATAATATCGAACAAGTGTACAACTCAACCGTTCAACTAGGAGAAGATAGAATTTCTATACGTATGTTTCGTATCGCAATACACTTAAGAAGCAACTACGCCACGGACCATCAATATGCATCGATGCAAGAACCATCCATGTAAATGTAATTCGTAAATTTACTTAAATGTCGTTTATATATATTGTGTATGTATGCATGTATGTATGTATATATGTATTTGTTTCAGGCTATCTATTGCTTTCAAATGAAGATGTTTTATTAAGGCTTTATTGGTGAATCAAAGAAAACCAGCAAATTTAAATATCCACTAATTTTTTATTATCTGTACGTATGTATGTATAGATGCGTGTGCGTGTCTGTATGTAGCGTGCGTGCGTGCGTGCTGCATCGCCATATCGATATATACATAATCGAGCGTTCATCACGTCAAAGCCTTGGTGTAAATGTCGATGTTGCCTTGCCTTCTGTGGGTAGCGTAGTTCCCTGAAACATGACCCATGCCATCACAGGACGACGTGGGACACTGTATCAGCTCCTTGCCATCGCGACCACGAGGGGTGGGACGAGGTGCGAAATTCAACGAGTACCTCCTCACATTCATACTGCATCGAATAACATTAATCGTCAAATCGAGATTCCCTAACTAAGTGCTGATTACTGAATCATCGATAATTATCGCTGCTCGAGCGCGAAAGCTAACAATGAATTTAATATATGTTTCTCTCTACCTGATTTCTGCATCTATTTCTTTTTTCATTAACGATACTAATTTAATGTAAAATATAACGATTAAAATTATATAATTTTCACTTGCAAAGCGCTCGAGCAGATTTTATCTGACATAATTCGATATACTCTACATCCAGTGATAAATCGTCGTAAATCACCTTTTTACACAAACACGAATTGTATATAGTATTTATAAAGTAGCTCAAAACCGGCGCAAACTAATATCACGTTTCGTAACTCTTCAGGCGCGAGTGGAAGAGCGGTGTATATGAGATGTGATATGAAAAAATGTCGAGAAGCGAATGAAAAGGGGCAAAAGAGAAGGCGAAAGAGGAAACGGAGGAGCAAACCGAAGGAACATCACCCAGTCTGAGTCGAAGGGGTGAGCGTCTCGTTCTTGTTTCCGGTCTCATCGTAGTCTCGTAGATGGGCAAACTGCCCCCATCGGCTATGAGAAAACCTCGGAAACCTCGATGGTCCTTGAGTGGCCGCGATATTGCCGGGCAACCGAGAGCCGCCGGAATGCGGACTTGAGTGCAATTCACCGGTACGCTGTCGGACTATCTATCTATTTTCGCGTTTTTGCAGCCTCCGCTCGCTCCGTCTTTAACGTTGAATCAAATTGTGTAAATGCGATTAAACTTATTATTCAAGATATTTTATAATCAATATATAACATTATACATGTGCGTGGGGGATATTCTATAAATTGCCTTTTGAAATATTTTTTTACATTTAACCTTTTATGTAAATATTTTTTTATGTTTTAATATATATTTCTCTTGTCCCCTTCTCCTCCATAAATAAATGTAATTTAATATAATTAGGTTTTTTGTAGACTTTTGTAATTTGAAACGGTGTGTAATATCTGATACGCCAATATAAACCAAAATATATATATATATATAATATAAATAATGATTATAATGATATGAGATAAAACTAATTTTTTTCCAAAGATTTAATTACTCTTATTTTGATGAATAAAACTTTGCAAATTTTTAAAGTTAAATGAAAATTTAAAAAATTTTAAGTTCAAGAAAATAAAATTTTTTTTTATCTTCTTATCATCTAGCTTATGTATTTAATGTTTAGGCTATCGACCCGAATCAGGATATACTAATAAATGTTTTCGAGAGAGAACAGGTAATATAGTTAGGATGAGAAGGGCCGTAGTTATATTGCCCGCCACCATTAATAAAGTTGAAGTTCGGATATAGATTGGTTTTACCGAGGTTGCAGCTGGCGGTAACGTGTTCCGCGTTATATAGTTTCAATAAAGATGCAGTCAACGATTGGAGGACACAGATGTGGAAAGATTAATATCGTAAAATGATTGGATATACTTTTTATTTCAAAAACCCCCATTGTGCGTAACAAGAAAAATACGAAAAATATATTTCATTGCATGTGCCCTACTATTACTGTTAAGAACTAGATATTATAAAAAGTTGTTGCACTATCATGAGATAAAATAAAATTATAAAATTGTAAAAGTAGTTTTACACAAGAGTAAAATTATTAAATCATCATTAATTTTTAAGATAATTAAAAAATACGAGATATTTTATTAGGTATATATTGCAATAAAAAAAGAACTCTCATGGCGAGGTTAGGGGGGGTAGGATTGGTTTCTTCCTCTCCTATAAGACTAATTAAAAATTTGTTTATGTTAAATGACCCAAGAAAAAAGTAATATTTTTCCTTTTTACAGTACTGGTGCAAATAAAGTATTACTAATAATAAATGTTTTTTTTTCAGCTACCGATATAGAAGATTCGTAATTTTCGCATCTTTGTCCATCGAGGAGACATTCGTGAGATCCACGGAACGCGACGCATCAAATTTTGGACCGCGCTAAAGTTACAAAAGGGACGAAAGCAACTTTGCCTCGAGGTAGCCGAGCAAGTGTGTTCCAGGGGTTCTAACCCACGACGGGAGACGACGCAGGGTCTCGGCCCATAATCCAGTGCGGTGGCAACTGATTATACCCCACCTCTCATTTTAACCTTATCCTGCTTCGCCTCCGTACTCTCTCAACCCCTTTCTCGCCCCGCGCGCGCGCACGTTTTCCACTCGAGCCTCATCCTCATTCTCTCTTCTTATACGCCCAACCGCGCCTTCTCCATACCGCGCCGAGCTTCACGTCAATTAGAATAAGGTTGGCACTTTTGGTACGAAGAGTAATTACTTTAATTAACAAAATGGAGGTGTGCGCGAGAGTTTTGCCCCCTTTTCCTCTCGCCCTCCGTCGCTGATGTTAGCCGCCACCGCCGCCGCCGCCGCCTCCACGCCTTTTCGGCCACGAATCTATCGCGTGAAGGATTTGTGCGATCCTTTCCGCAAGGCAAGTAAGTATCAAGGCGAGAACTCGCGATGCTCGCCTGCACGACGTGTGGACGTATTCTCAAACAATGCTACTTTATGCTATAAATATGATAATTTCTATTTTCATCTCATATTTAGCATTTAAAAAATAACTCTCTCATGACGATCAATTTTCTCTTTAAAATTGAGTTTTAGATTAAAATAAATGTCAAATATATATATTCAAATGTGAACATAAGTTTGTAATAAAAAATTGCATAAAATGCTAAATATACGATGAGAATGTCGGTCAATAATATGCAGAATTTTTAATCGAAATCTATCGAGAAAAAAATATTTTCAAATAAAGCTCTACTCTGATCAATTAATTTAAAATTACATTTTTTATTTTACTAACAAACATAAAATTATATTTACAGAACGAAAATAACAGTTTGTTATGAGTCGGACAAGAGTTGCCCATAATTACGTCACTCAAAGAAGAAAAAAGAAATATCCTACCTGTCATCCTTGCCGGATGGTTTATCGAGAGGTCCAACCGTGTGCTGTGGGGGTGGCATGCTGTAGCAGGGTGCCGGAGTATAGCCCGCTGGAATCTGATAACCGGAAGTCACTGGACCACCCGGGTAAGTTCCACCGCAATTGTAACCTGCAGTAGGATAGGGAGTGTACGTGTTTCCAGGATATTCGGGTTGAACGCCGGTCATTCCATATCCTGGATGAGGACTCATCGGTCCGTAACCTGACGTACAAGAAATTACATAAATAAGATAATAATTCTCTAAAAGTAAACAGATGACAAGTGCTAAATATTGTATTTGTCATAAAATAAATTGTCTATCAAATTTTTACATCGCATTGTTTTATATAAAATTTCATAACTTGATATTTTTCATCTTTGAAAATAGTTTTAATAAAAAATTTTAATTACTAACTTTTTACTTCTTCGATGTTAAATGAATAACATACATATAATATTAAATAATAATATATATACATATAATAATAACAATATTAAAATAAATTTATATTAATAATAAAGGGGTATTATGTCAATTCGTAAAATGTATCGAGGGAAGAGATTTCGTTATCTTATTCTACTTTTTATCTTTTTATTTCTTTCTAAGTTTTTTATAAATTTATTTCATCACGCAATCTATTAATTTTTTTCTATCAATTACATTTTCGATCAATTATTATACATAACTCAAAAATTACTGATACCATGATAATAAAGAATATTATTACAAAGGAAGAAAATCAATTCGACTTTTATGGTACAGAGAAAGCGTACGATTTTTGGGACACTTGATCTAAATACGTACATGCGTGCCATGTAATCGCGCTCGAACGGGAACCACGGAAATAGCGCTAACACAGGCGCGCTGCAGGAGCAGCCCGCTGCTTGATTAACTGTTGTAAAATCTACACGTTTATTTACTGGCAAGAATTCATTTTGTCGAGAGAGCACACAGTGCAAATAGCCGACGGACTGAAGGCCGACTGTGCGCGCGCGCGCGAGCTCGACGTCGCGCGGACACGCACGTGTATGCGTCGAGGCCGGGGAACACGGTGCTGTGTGTGCTCGAATGTTTCAATTTCAATAACTACTCCCCAGCGTCAGAGTCCGCACAATATCGGCCGCGCCGGACTTTTGCCGTCGCTACGTGTACGCGAAATATTGATAATTAACAATGGCCGTGTACCGTCACAGGGGGGTGGTTCGACGGGAAGGGGTGCACATTCAGGCCAAAGGACGGAGGGAAAGAGAGAAAGAGAAAGAGAGAGAGAAACGGAGAAAACGGGGGGACGATCAGAGGGAGAGAGAAGGAGGAAGAGATGAGAGGGGTAGAATGGACCGCGGGTTTGGAATGCCAAGGCACAGAGAGACCGAGGAAAATGAGAGTTCGGCCATAGGTGCCTATTATGGCAGTCATGTACTGTTCTGGTGAATTTTTATTCGACGGTTGTAACCGCGTATCGTCCCTCACCCCCATCTCCGTCCCTCGCCATCCTAGCCGACCCCCGGGGGCGTCGGGCTCTTTGTTCTCTTCCGAATCCCTCATCCACGTAACCTCCTCCTCGTCGCCACCGCTATCGCCTGACGTTACACGACGCCCGTGTAAGGACACATTAACGCTTTGCGTGTATCTCCTGCCGTATACGCTGGCTAAAATTTATAGTGTTAAGGACACGTTGTTGCGCCCTTCTCCACGCATGTTTGTTTTTTCGTCCTATCTCATTTTCGCCGGACATTATCTTACGGTTAGGTTACTGTTCGTATTCGTTGTTAAATTTTCTCAATAAATTATAGTTCAACATTACATATAAAGTCTAATCAAAGATGATGCATTATTTGCTACGAGTATTTCAACGAGCACATAATGCTTCTGGTGTCAAAATACTGTGCAAAATGAATTTTTCATAGTTTTTACTTCATAGTTACTTCAAAGCAGAGATAGACGTAATGGTTTTATAAATATAGTTTTTTAAATATATATTTTATATGTAATTAAACATATTATATAATTATATATATGTTAAATATTTTATATAATTTAAAAACATTTTATCGCGATATATAAATCTAATAGAGATGTTTCAAAAGCCATTTCAACAAGCGTAAAATACATTTTGCAAAAATTTTACAAATTATAAAAATTTTTATCATTTTTCAATATGAATCGCATATTATTAAATATGATTACAAGAAGAAAGCAGTCGCGGATCATAAAGCGTCTTCGGAATGCGGATCGCGAATTGTCCGCGGATAAACGATGATAACTTACCAGTGGGATCTCGGTAGGCGTCTATGTAATGGGAACCCCCGCTGTCAGGCGTGCTTTCGCGACTGTACGCCGCGACGTGCACCCCAGGTGGCGGAAACCCGGGTACAGGCCTGATCCCCGGACCCCCGCTGAAATTGACCGGCTCGTTCGCAGTTGAGAAATCAACGGGCTCGGTCTGTTCTTCGATCGGTCGAGGAGCGGGAAAACCCGGTCCTACCGGAACCGCGACGGCTTCGCCGTGGCCGGTGGAATATTGCGGACTCGGTGCACCGCTGCGATACAGTAAATGTATAAATCTTTTTTACTTAGTTAATATTATGTATGTAAGAGGGATAATTTACAAAATTTTATAATAAAAATATATTGAATATTTTATATAATTTAAAAACATTTTACCGATATGAATTTATATAATAAAAATGTTTGAAATATTTTATCTGAAATTTCAAAGTTTTATTCTCGTTATATTGATATGAAAGAGTGATGAAAATACCTATGCAGTCTATTAACGCTAAGATCGAGAGTTTGACCCTGAGGACTAGGAACTTGAGGACTAGCCGTCAAGTGGGGACTCGCTGCAGCTTGAGGGCTGCTGCCCACCGTTTGTCCTCCTCCGTATTGCGGACTGAGGCTGTTTGACCCGTAGGGAGGCGCCTGTAAATTACATCAGTTTACAGTTATAAGTAAACGTAATAAAAATTTATTTTTTTTTTTCGCGCATATCCACTACTCGACTAACCTGCGGACTAGTAGAGGTGACGCTGGAGGTAGAGAGATCCATCACCGATCCTCCGGGTGAGGTTGGCGGTCCGCCAGGTTTCTGCATCTGCTGTATCTGCGCAACCGTAACGCATTTCACTGCAACATCCACGGAGACGCAACGTTTAGTTACGGATGAATCTTGAACGCTTGCTGAGACGATTTCGAACAAATTACCATCTTCAGTCTTGATCATCCCGGCCGCCGTAGCGGCGGCCATAGCCATCTGATGCTGTTGCGCGGCCGCCGCTGCTTCTTGATGATAAACTCGTTCCTGCTCTTCGGGTGTCATACCGGTTTGACCCAGGTAATACATATTCGCTCTCGAGTGAAGCTGCTGCTGCTGCTGCTGTTGTTGCTGCTGCTGCTGCTGCTGTTGCTGCTGTTGTTGTTGAGACGGGATAGGCGCGCACGATTGCGTATCGTATCTCTCGTACGTCGCGGTGGTACCAGGGTCGTAGGGTCGATGATTAGCTGCGGTAGCCACCGCGTTCTCGTAACCTCTACCAGCTGCTATATCGTTGGAATATGTTACAACTGGTCGCGCGATATTGCTCGCGCCAGGATGCATATATGCCCTCGCGTGTTCGGCCGATCTATGATGATAGAGCTCTTCCGTGGTGGTTGCAGCAGCCGCCGCGGCCGCTGCCGCGGCCATCATGGCGGTAGGCTCGTAAGGAGATCTCTGAGACATTTGATGACTCATTCTAGTGTCCTCAACCATCGACATCGGGTAGGCGACCGGCTGCATCGGTAGGACATGATGCGTCGGATGCTGGCTGGGATGATGAATCGTCGCTCCTATGGATGGTCTCGTGCCCATCGCGTCCATAGACGACATGGACGAGGAATTCGAATCTTGACTCATGTAAGAATCGTACGTCTGTCGTACTGCGGGGGGTGGCGGCGGCGGGGGTGAGTTTACTCTACAGGACGCGGCGTCCTCTGTCTTCGGGACCAGAAGTTCGCCCGTGTTTTGGTTCCTCATGGACAATGTGTTGCAACAACTGCTGCTGAGAGTCATATTCTCCGTTTTCGGTACCTTCGCGGGACGCGACGTACTGTTATCCTCCGGCGTTTTCGGAGGCTTCACATTAATCCCAGTGTTTTTCGTCGACGAATAGTAATCGTAAGTCAGGCTACTAAGTATGGGCTTCGTGTCTTGCGTTGCGGAGCCGTACTGTGAATAACTCTTCGTGTCCATTGAAGGCGGTAGTAGATTCGTGCTGATGTACTCTGGCGGTATTCCTGGCACTATCGCGAAAAATTGTGTGCTTAGTTTCATACTTATTAGTTGCGCAAGATGACAGATTTCGTGACTTTGTGTGAAAGATATAAAATATGATAAATTAAATATTATATTTTTTCTACGAAGAAGCATTGTGAAGCCTACTAGGTATCATAAAGCATGCAACTATTCGATTGTTGTGAGATTGAATATCCCTCCTCAAGCAGATAATAACAAAGATTTTGTAAGGTACGCGTATAACTTTTTGAATACGGTTAAAATATATTTATCAACTTTTTATCTATATCCAATATTTGTAATTTTTTTTACACATTAAATAATTTCTAATAATTAAATTTATATTATACATTGATATAAAACAAGTTTTTTTTAAAACTTTAGGAAAGAATTTTCTTATAAGTTGTTACATCTTTAATCTGAATCATCTATATATCATATCCCAACTTTCAAATCAAATTATAAAATCTATGATAAACCTGAGATATAAAAAAAAAAAAATAATAAACTGCGTATATATTAATGTATAGTAATATTTTTTTCTAACAAATGCAATGGTGTCGAATAAATCCGCGTGGAAAACATGGCAACGATTATTCTCGCAATTACATCAGCAAGAACAATCAAGACACGCAACGAACTGCGAAGCACGAGATGCGTGCCTTACGCGCAAGATTACAGTCTCTATCCTGTCTCCGGCATTTAAGCGTTAATCTCGTCGCATGGAACCGGCGTGGATTCTCATATACGACGCATCTTGGACACGCACGAGACGAGGGTTTCCTACATCTTACCTTGAGCCTTTTGTCGTGCCTCGCGTGCGGCCTGTTTATTGGCCGCGGCGATGGGACATCCGGACAGGCTTCTGTGCGTGTTCCGATTAGAGCTGACATGACCGCGGCCGTTGCAACCAGGCGTCGGGCATTTCAATATAGTCTCATGCATCGCCAGAACTGCGAGAACCCAGAGACACGCGGCGTGATTACAGATCACGTCTTGACACGTTCACGCACGTTACGTATATATAATTAGAGAGACGCGGCGCACACGCACGCGGCAGGTTGTGTGTGTGTGTGTTCGTAAGGCTCAGAGCTGTCTCTTTATGCGTTGAGTATAATTATCTCGGTTACGCACCACACGTTTCCCAAAAGGGAGGAGAAAATTTCAAGAGAAGAAAGATGAAATCTATCAACGTTAGGTTATTACAACAGTACTCTTCGGTACGTTCCACGATTCACGAAAGTGAGCAGAGTAAAAGAATTTGAATAGAGAAGAAAGAAGAGAGGAAGTCGTATGTAGTACACATTGTGAAAGAGAAACTAAAACGAGAAACGAAAACGGTGAGAGAAGAATGATAAGAGGCAGAGTACACGGCGTCACACACCACGTGTGAAACGCAAGTTGACGTGTAACAGTACAATCAAGTATACCGAGCGGGTAGAGAGAAAAACACAAGTAAAGACAATCAATTAATTGATAGAAAATTATAACACAACAACTTGCAATATCTGTGTGAGGGAGTGTGCAACGTCGATGAGAACGTTTGTCCGAGCGAACGCAAAAAAAAAGAAAAAAAAAAAAGAAAAAAAAAAAAAAAACAACAACAAAACAAATCAATACCTTGTCGATACCTTGGAGAAGATTCTACGTTCTACGTTCTCGATGAAGGAATCAGGACAAGCTTACCATAAATAGAAATAAAAATTATACACAACTGCACACATGTACGGTGTTACATATGCAGGTGGGCCACGCCGTATTCTCTGCGCAACGACTTGATTTGTCGTTAATGCCGAGATCCGCCGTTGCGGAAACTGGTACATCGATCATTCCGCCGATCGTTGCGTAATTATACTCAATCGCACAAGTGTCCTCCGTGTGAAATGTCCGGCGTGTGCGCATACACCATGCACCGGCTCGTCGCGCGCCGTCCGTGTCTCGAGTTCTCCAGAGAGTTCATGTAGGCCACGACCAATATAATCAAGTTCTCGAGTGTGGTGATAATACTCTACTATAATGAACTACGAAACAGAATGATAAGTTGAAACAGAAAGGAACGCAATAAATAAAGCTCTCTACCCCGCAAAATGAAAAGCGCAAAGAATACAACAGACAGATATAAACACATACGCACACGCACACACGCATACGCGTACGCGACGCGTGCACCGCGCTCATCGCTGGAAAATATCCATTTTCTCCTTCTAATTTGATCTCATGTATCAAAGATACAGTTTTGTTGCGTGTAATGAGGCGAGGAAGTCGCGGAGAACAATGATCGTTTAAGGATGACGAAACTAATTGGAAACGATTTGAAGAAAACGCAAATTAAATGAGTTGTAAAATTATAAGTTTATAGCAAAAATTTAAACAATTAATTTGTAAAACACGAAGGAAAAATATTCAGGATTTTTACTGACATTTAAAAAATGCTTAATTGGAAAATACGTTTACTAGAGTTATATTTGAAAACTTTAACTAATTTGGAAATTATTCTTTTTCAGTTACCCGATGACTAATAGATCATTTAATCAAATAAAGTTTAAAATGATCCTCCATGAAAATTCACTTCCTCGCCTCGTTGTGAGAAAAAGACACTCTCGCAAAAAGAAGATGCACTATATAGCTACAATAAGAAGTAATCAATTTAAGAAAGTATACTTACTTTCTGGAGTTAATTTATCCTTTTGTGGACATCCAGAAAGGCTGTAAGTACATAGAAAAAATTAATTAATGGTATTTAAAATTAATAAGGTAAAGATTCAGCTATTCGGTTCTTTTCCTAGGAATGTGAAGTACGTTTAAATCGTCGGCAAACAAACTTGCTTTATTTTTTTATCTTTTTATTTTTTTTTAAATATTTTTTTTTACTAAATATGAAATAGCTGACACATATGCATGCATATATCGTTTTAACGTTGCATATGACTTGACATATGGATCACAAATTGGCTTATTGATATCGGCTTCTGTATGACGCTCCGCTCGATTCTCTCGTAAAACGCGTAGGTGTGTAATCGGCCGTGGCTGAGCGCGGAGCGCAGGTTAATTACCGATAATTGCTTACCTGCGGTGGTGAGAGTAGAGTCCGGTCACGTGACCCTGCCCCGTACAGCCTGGGGTCGGGCACTTGTTGCCCTCTGTAACAAATCAAACCGCCACGTAGAGCCAGATGTTAGTCTATTAAATGCCGCTTCAGATATTCATGAGATACCACGTACGTTAGTTTTTAGTCAAGCTTGGCGTTATAAGCTTAAGCTGATTAAGTTTTATCTAGAAATATATAAACATAATGATGTTCATTCTAGAGATTATTGTCACTTTACAAAAGGTAAACTTTAAACGATTACAGATTTAGAAAAATTTTTCAAATTTAAAAATATACAAGAAATATTTATACATATTTTATAGATTCGTAAAAAAAAAATAGAGAATAAAAATTCATTCTTATATATTTTATATTAGAGCATTATTAGCACTAATAAACAATTCCTGCGACAAATCTTGAGTCAAATATAGACGTTTGAAAATGTCAGGAAGACTATTTTTTCGCTTCAAGTTCACTACGTTCCGATATTAATTACATACTACGACGATAACAAGCGCGCGATGTCACACTGTCTCTGCGTTATTTCTGTACCGAAATTGATAATCCCGACACAAGCGGGCTGTAATTCTGAATAAATTGGATATTTACACTGTCGACGAGTGTTATTCGCGGCAGAAACGTGTCGACCGGAATGCGGCGCCGGCTTAATACGCTTAATGCGTTGTTATTGCATTTGGTTTCATAATCTTGTACTCACAACTAATTGACGCGAGAATATGCACGCAATCCACTTTTATCTCGAATTCGCGTACGATACTTTAAACGGCATTATCGCAAAACGACGGCTTTATGAAGTCTTCATCTTTGGTAACAAACTTTACCTATTATATTCCCTAAAATGTTTTCTCATAAATATATTATATCATTAAAGTCTACATTCTCAATAATAGTAGTTTATAAAAAGATTAATTTACTTATAATTGACAGATCATTGTCAATGCTAGACATTAATTAATTACTATGCGTATAAATTTATGTCTAAAAATTCTATCTTTAAATAAAAATTAATTTTGGAAAGAATACATGATTATATTCATTAATATTATTCAATAATATAAAAAACATATAGGCGCGATGAATCCTAATATTATAATTTCGAAAGAATACAGTAGAAAAATATGAAAAATAATGTGGTATTTTTTCTTCCTCTCTGTTTCTCTCTCTTTTCGGTATGCTTGTACGCTGTATATACTGCCAGCGACACGAGCTGTTGAATGGAAATTAACTATTGAATGGCTGACAGCCGACGTGTCCGACATCGTCGTGTAGTTTCATTCTGCACATCGAACCAGAATACAACTTACTCCCCGTTTGCCAATATATCACGTATACCTCTTATCCTACACAGAGAACGTTGAACAGTCAGGGCGAAGAACTCTGCGAGCCAAGCGTAACGAAAAATACGCATCCTTACTCTATTTCTCATATTGAAATTCTATTTATAACAAGTTTATCTCATGTTCACGCATGAATTTATTTCCATTAACAAAAATAGATAAGATTAATTATTTTACAATTTAACTAAAATACAAGAAAACAAATAATATAATATAATAAATTGTTTTTCTTACTCTAAACGCGATATATTTTCGAGAAAATATAGATTTAAAACAGATGCTTTGCATAAAATTTATGCATAAGATGGGGAAACTCATTATTGATAAGCCAATCAATTTTAAAAGCTTTTAAATTTTTATATCGATTATTTTCTCATTTGACGATAGATTATGAACTAAACAAATATATAAAATAAAAAAGAAAGATAAATATAAATTGTGTGAGACAGATATATTGTATGAATAAAATAAAATATGCTTGTGTAAGATTATATTTTTTTCTAATGTAAAATAATTTATAATAAATATATTATATTCTTAATTGTTTGTTTATAAATAATTTTTTTTTAGATATTTCGGGAAGAGATGTCAAAAAACATAGTTTTCTCAAGCGCGCATGTTATTTAATAGCATTTTTCAGAATGAGCTTCTCCAATCCTGGTGAGAGGCCCCAAGTGAAAGTTGAAAGGACGGTCCAGAAGGGTAGAAATGGCCTCGCGTGTGGTCAGCTTGGATCTCATCGCACGAGTTACGCATTTGTGAATAGCCTCTGGGATTTCTCTGTCCCGTGACTAAGCCTTCGGGATTAGCGCGGGGTATGTGGCCGGCCTACAACTGTCCGCGAAACAAAGAGGAGATAGATGCCTCATTCTCATGTAACAGAACGAAAGTTTTAGCGATCGAGAAAAAGTTTTGCTGCATGATTTTTCGTTCCTCCTACATCTATTTATTAATACACGGCACCTTTTTTATCATACATTATTTATCATCAATATTATGCATAACCCAATAGAAGAAGAGCATTAAAACGTCTGTGTTTTTTGTAATAATTGATAACAAGTAGGATTTGTATTTGCTAATAATTGCAAATATTTCCGAAGAGGTGAATGAATTTTCGCAAACAGCACGATAATTCATCATGGTTTATTTAAAGGTATATGATCTTGACTGTATTGAAGACGTCTGCATCAACCGATAATTTATGTCTATAATTAATAAATTTTTTTTCGAAACTGTTTTCAGTTCACGTTGTATTCTTACAACAGTGCCACGAAACTACGGCTGGTGCCCAGACGAGTATGCCCAAACGACCAATTGTAACATCTGTCGTGCACTAGCTGTAATATAATGGTAGGTATAGCGCACGTCACGTATGATCGCGTTCGTATTCCCGGAGCGACCTCGCGTGACCAGACAATTACAGGTTTCTAGTACACTGCAGGTAGCCGAGAAGTACCAATCGGTTAATACGAGCCCCTTCGGCAAGGTTCTCTTTATTTCAATCGTGAACGATAAATGCGACTAAAAGGTTCCTACCCAATCCTTAAATTCAGACATGATCGGCTCTGAAAGCTACATTAACTAACACTATTGTAGATACCATTCATGTATAGCTGTAGCTTTAAACATTAAAAAATAAGCATTTAATAATGTGCGATTTGTTTATAATTACTAAGTTTATATATATATAATTTTTATAAATTTATATAACTTTATAAATTATTTTACCAAACATCAAATTTTTTATAATTATAAAATATCATAGCAAAAAGTAATAATAATAAATGTATAAAGTTTAAAATAGAGTAGAAAGAGAATGATCCTTGGCACAAATAATTTATCGCAATAATTTTTTTATTTCTAGATAATAGCTTATTAATAGATTATAACTAAAACTAAAATTTTCTACCAATTTATCTGCCTAAAAAACAGATCTCGATACTTCAATGTCGCAATCATCGCAAGTACATCATGATCGCGACGGAACATAGGTAAGTTTGTCACGTGTGTTAGAGGGTCGAAAAGAGATTCCGGAGGAGCCCCTTAAGGGGTGGCCAGCTTTAGGTTAGTTGACGGGAGTTCTCCTGAAGTGAGCGCACTTTTATAAACTTTGTCGTGTACTAATCCTTCATCCGGGCCTGATCCCTTAGCCAACTACGTTGGGGCTCTCCAATCGAGCGCCGTGACGGCGAGAAACTTCATCAGGTCGTCATTTCGCGTTTCAGAAGAGCGAGAACTGACGGAAGAGATGGAGAAAGAAAGTCGATCCCTACTTAGATGTTCGTCTTTTTCTTAAGGCGCGGGTGGCATCGCCCTCCTTATAAATTGGATTACGATACGTGACGTCATTAGCGGCATGCTTTATTTGCGGACCACGATGTTCTCCAAGTTCCGAAGTTGAACGATGGGACACACTGTCAGGATTGTTCGCAACCTCGCTTAATGCCACGAAGAGAAACTAGACGGATTAATTTTGTTTCAAAATCAGAGAATTTGCCAAAGATGAAGATCGAAATGTGCTGAATTTTCATTGGAATAAAAATAAATATCGTCACGATATATATGAATGAAAAATACACGTAATGAGCGTAAAACTAATACGTTACGAATATTAGAAAATTCGTAATAGAAAAAATCGGTGTTATTTTTATTTTGAGGAAGAATCGCTGAAGCTTCCTGGTTTTTAATTAGCGCCGGGTAAAAAAGGTTCACCGGATAACTGAGGGCGAGCAGTTGCCCTTGTAGGATTAATAAATTAGCCGTAAGGTTTTAAAACGGCCACGTCGGTGACTAAACTCGGGGATGAAAAGAAAGAGCAAACGAGAGAGTGAGAGAAATAGAAAGAGTAAGAGAGAAAAAACGAGCCAAGGGGCAGATAATGGTTCCGGTCAACAAAATGAATACCGGCACGCGCTGTTCTTTCCGGATGTCTGAATAGACTTGTAACGAGTCGGTCAGACCTGCCTTCACCCTTATTTTTCTTCTATCTTCTCTCACTCTCTTTCGCCATTTTCTCCCTCTCCTTCTATTTATCTATTTCTATCTTTTTTCCTTAGATTTTATCTTCCTGTTCCCTCTCTTTTAGTTTCTTTTTCCCTGCAGCATGCTGTAATGGAGCAGCGAGAGTCAGAGGGAAAAGGGAAAAGAGCGGAATCAAGGGGTGAGAACGAGGACGAGCGTCGGTCACCGAGGGTGAGCCCGTGGTCGCGTTGTAATTGTGTTATTTTGTAGCCATTTCACGTGAGGGTCCGCGGAAGGGGTAGACGTGTATATAAACACCGGGATTGTTTTATTCGGTCAGCTTGCGCGACACGCGCCGAGACTTTCGTTCGACCGCGAAAAATCATCGTCGTCATCAAGATAATCGGAGGGAATTGAGCGTCCGCTGGTTGCTAATTATTAATTCGCCGTCAAAAGTCGTTAATTAGTGCAATTGAGTATGCACGTAACGTCTGAATATTCGCGCAAGCCAATTAACTTTAGAGTAAAAAGGTACGTTGATAGTAATGCCTAAATTTGATGCTTTAAATTATAAATTGAATTTATTTGCACGTTATTTAATTGAAATCTGAATTTTCGTAATTTCCATGCTTTATCTTTGTCGAGGATCAGCTGTTGTTTTGCCAGAAAAAAATCAAGATACTAAGAAATATAATTAATATGATCAAAATTCAGCGCGCAATATATCATATAAATAGTTTTAATGAAATTCGAGGCACCTACATTTTAGCAATCAATTTCTTTATAATATTTTTAGAAATGTATATCCTTTCGTTTACATTGTTAATTGCATGGTTCAACTTCTTCGAGTTTAAAAAATGAAAAAAATTGGTGAATCGCGTGTCACGACGCGTCCTTGCAAATGCGGATACACCAAATGCCATTAATATATCACTGCATTCTTTTGAGAACATTATCTTGACATGACGTTAAATTTTTGACAAAATAGCGCTATGTATTTTAAAATTATAATTAATGGCAAAACTAAATACTTATTTTGTATCATGCAATTATTATAGCATAATGTGTATAACAAATTCAATCCTATGAGATCGTAAAGGGTTCTCAGGAATCTCCGCAGAACCAACATATATAAAGTTATACACTCTCGATCATGTAGAATAGTCGATGCATATAATAGCATCCCAGTCACTTCCCCACACTGAATCGCATGCTGGATAAGGAAAAGATCGGAGGTTCTAAAAAAAGAGAGAACAGCGCGAGGAATAATCACAAAGTAGGTATTTACACACGGAGGCGCGCGGCGCCCTTAAAGGGAGGGTAGAGCCCTCGCGCGCGAGTAAAGGTCCTTTTTATGCGTGCGGTCGCAAAGGCAGCGTAAAATTGAGTTACAGGGCAGTTTATTTTTTTATTAGCCGGCTCGACCCCGGTCGCGCGCGCGGCCGGTCTTTCTCGACGCGGAAAGGGTGGTTTTTGCGGCCGACGGATTTCCCGATAGTGGTTTTATGGCGTGTCAACACGCTCTTACGCGCGTGCATGTGCGCGCCTAGCGAATAAAAAAAAAGGCGCACGCGATCGTCACGCTAAATCGAAGATATCAAGAGCAACTCTCGGCAGCGAGAGAGAGAGAGAGAGAGAGAGAGAGAGAGAGAGAGAAAGAAAGAGACAGAATGAAAGATAGGGAGAAAAAAGGAGATGGATTTTCGATTAAAACCGCCCCTCGCTTGACCGACTCCGCTATGGTTGTATCGCTGTCACGCTGATAAGCACGCGTTTAATCGGACCCATTTATCATGTCGCGTAGTATTATCTTAGATTTCACAACAAGCAAACTATTTTAGTTACTTTAAAGCCTATCTACGGTTTAATTTTCAAAAATTGCTTGCATTTCTTTAGAAATGATTTATGATATTTTTTAATCGTTATTATTAATTCGATTAATTTTCCACATGTTCATTCTGCGACAGACGAGAAATCAAACGCGGAAGATTGAATTCTTGAAAGCAATCATCTTCGCAGCCATCGGCCGGAGAAAACGTTAAGGGGATAATGAGGACAGGCAGCCAGGCACAGGGTGGTAATAAGGTGGCTTGGAGCGGCTGGGATGCTAGTCACGTTTCCAGCCGCTGACAGCTGCGGCTTATACGTATGACGTGGTATCAACCCCAAATTTCCCCGACTAGACACGTCGTGTCTTCGCTGCCCTAAGACCCTGGAATGCACTCGAGCCTCCACCTGTCACACCATGGCGCATCTACAGTGCGACACGCGAAGATAGCTCTTTGATTCTTCCCTAAAGAAAAATTCCGTTCATTCCGTTCTCTTATACCGTGCATGCTACATTTAACGTGTCAAACTATCGGAGCAAAGTAATTTCGTTAACGCTTATTATTGGTGATTGAAAATATTCGAATGCGATTAAGCTGCTATTACTTTGTGAAGCACTATTCTTGTTAATTTGAAATGTACTTATTATAAACACGTGATATGTTTTGCATAATCAGAGAAGAGATATGACAGCAACTGATATAAGAAAGAAAAAGAATAGAAGAGTAACGACGGGGACAAAGATAGAATGCCTATATCATAGGATACGGGAGAATAATTTTGCTCGAAGAGACCTTGATTTCAGCATTTGAGTCATCACCCCTCGCTTCGTAATTATTGATTTTCCGCGCTGCCCTAACTCCCCTAACTTTATAGAGAGCAAGACAGAGAAAGCAAGAGAGAAAGAGAGAGAAATTGAGAGAAGGCGAGGAACGGCGTAAGCGAGAGAGTCGAAAATGCCTTTTGTCCCCTCTCGTAACACATAACGTACGACTAGTATAACTCCACTACTACTTATGATTACTATCTCTGTCAATAATTTAAAGAGTTTCGAACACATGTCGGAGCATTCGTTCTTCTACGGAAATTTAAAGACATCTTTAATTTTCAGAACTCTTTAAGTGTAACGTATCAGAAGCTTTGATAATACTATGTTATTTACATCTATAAATTAATAATTTCCATGAATTAACAATTTTATATATATATATATATATATATATACTTTATGTATATATATAAATGTATATATATTATACAAATTTTTAGTTTACGATTTTATTACTGATATATCGATATAACATACGAATACAGGAGAAACTGTATCGTTTCAAATAACTGTAAATAATATAGATATATCAGTATCAGATATCTTGTGGATATCAATATCCTTTAGAGCATAATATTCTAATTTATTTGTGACTGAAAATTATTATATTAGTGACATTAGTTTTTACATAAATTTAATTTTTCCTTGATGTGTATATTTTTAATATAAGATCAATTTGTTGATTCTATCTACGATTGATTGAATCGGTTGCAATAATATGCAGTTTCAATATTAATAGATCAATTTGAATATATATATATATACATATACGTCACTTTTATATAATATCGTGTTTTATATGTAACGCGACAGACATTAAAATTCTCACCTCTGCCGAGACTGGACGGAGACATAGACATTCCCGGTCTGCTACTGTCGAAGGTGCCGGGTCTCTCTGGCATTTTCATGACATTGTCCTGCTGGCCGCTCGCTGCGGGCACATCGGCAGCAATTGTCGGACTGGATGTAGTAGTGGTGGTCGATGCCGTTGTAATAGTTATGCTGGCGATGCTGTTCGTATTAGGATTTCCGGCAGGATTCGCGGTATTACCGCTATCATTGACACTGTTACTGCCGTTGGTGGTTGCTTTATTTCCGACTCCGTTGCCGTTCACGTTCGCAGCGCCGTTGTTTGCCGTGGTGCAGCTGCTCACAGCGGCGACACTGACTACTCCGTCCCTCGTGATATCTTGAATCGCACTGGCCGCTCTGGAGCCTACTCCCGCAGGCTGCAGGATCGTGTACTGTTTCGAAGAATCAGGACTAGTAACGGCAGGTAGACTGCCAGGAGGGCTCTTGCTGGGAGACACAGAATTAGCTACATTATGAGTCGTCACATGATGGCTCTCTTCCTTCGAGGACTTGAGCTGCAACAGAGACACGGTAGACTTGTCCTCCGACGCGGGCGATATGCCAGCTACGGGCTGTGGCGACGGCATCGTCGGTCCAGGCGTCGGATATCCTACAAACGTAGCGGCAGCTGGATACGGACCGATTGGCGGAATCGCCGAAGAGGCTACCGGGACTGATGATGCGCCGCGACATGTAACTTTTGAATGATCCGTGTTGGGTG
Source organism: Anoplolepis gracilipes (assembly GCF_047496725.1). Taxonomy (NCBI): domain Eukaryota; kingdom Metazoa; phylum Arthropoda; class Insecta; order Hymenoptera; family Formicidae; genus Anoplolepis; species Anoplolepis gracilipes. The sequence goes on along the minus strand of NC_132976.1, from coordinate 11,103,208 downwards.
GCCTAAATGCGGATGTTGCTGAGAATGGCGAGCTCGTTGGCGGTGACGAGGATGACGAAGTCCCCGTAGGTGAAACTTTCATGTTGGTATCATTATACTGTCTCTGATAATTCGAGTAAAGCGCTTGATGTTGCTGCTGATGATGTTGTTGTTGCTGCTGTTGTCTACCGATACTCTGTGGTGATTGACCATTTTTGCATGTTCGTTCGCGCTCCCTGTCATTCGATCTATCTCGATCGCTTTCGTCTTTGTCAGCCGTTGGATCGGACATGTCGATTTCAAGTTCGTTGGATGAATCATCGACTAACTCATTAAAATCTGGTGGATCGTATCGAGAATATTTGTCCGACTGCCTTCCTTGAGAGTCAATGTGTGTATTCATGTTCCTGTCGTTTCTATCTTTGCTTGATAACGATCGAACAGAAACCGGTCTAATTTTCGGAATTTCATTCTGATTGACGTTACCGACTTGAGACTGAATATTCGCGCATTCGTTCTCAATTTTCAGAAGATTATCCAAGTCTTTTTTAGTTTTAATCGGATGTTGTTGTTGCTTCGAATCTTGTCTATTTTGCTGTTGCATTTTACCAGATCGATCCTGCTGTCCGCGAAAAGTTATCACGTCCTTTAATGAACAACCAGTGTCGTTGCTTGTATTCGAAGAGGTTGATGAAGGCGATAATTTAGGATTTTCTTTCTTCTCTTCAAAGAGATTCTCAAAGTTAGACTCGTATCTATCTTCATCCGAATTGCCTCTTTGATACAGAGATCCTCTAGGTCCGGGCCAGCTACCCGACAAACTCTTCAGGGCAGCTTCTGTTTCTCTTATTAAAGTCTCGTCGTCTTCGGGTTCTTCGCAGTGTTTGCTGGATTTTCTAGCGGGGCTACCTGAATTACCCGATGTAAACGCACGTTTCTTCTGAGGCAGCGGTATGTTTTTATTAGGATCAACGATGTCAATCGTCTTTCGCGCGTCGTCGTCGCGCACGCTTTTCCTCCTTCGCTTCACGGCGGCATCAGTCGGCTCCATCTCTTGCGGCGTGTTCGTCTGCAGGCCCTTCTTGTTGATTAACAATTGCTGCTGCAACGGTTGCTGCGTCTGTTTAGGATTCTGCGTGACCGACTCTGCTTCCAGCTTCCGCTTTTTGAGATGAGCCATCGCATTCTGTCCGCCCGGCACGCTGGTCAGTTCCACCCTGGAACACAAAAATTCCAGAGGATCAGCAAGTCTGCTCTGCCATGCGGGCGCAAGGGACGCGGTGCATTCGTACACGAGTGCAAGGTCAATTTTGTCAATTTCGAGGTCGGCGCGATCTAACGAGAGAGGCCACCTCGCTCAGGATCCTTGCCGCTCTTTCGTTGCGGTAGATCCTCAGCGCCTGCCCCACAGGCCTCTTCTCTTTCTCCTTCCATCATCTACTTACAACAGCGCATTCAAAGTCTAAGGAACTGTCTCTCAAGAGAATTCACCTGACATCCGCAGAGGATCGTCGAGTACGTCGCCACGAATCCCAAGTGTCATTCTGTGCCGAGATGCGTCCGTATATTTCCCTTTTTTTTTTTTTTTTTTTTTCTTTCTCTATCTCTGTTTCTTTGTCTGTCCTGATGAACGATCGCTTGAATTCTCGTATTATTTTCTCTAGCAAGTCACACACTCTATCTTGCTTCGTCCTTGCAGCAAATTCGAGATGTTCCGACAGGCACTGCGTGACACGCACGCGCGCATGCACACAGCGAGGACACGCGTGCTCGACACAAACCACCGATATCTATATATACATATATGTATATATACATATATATATATATACATATGTATACACATATATATATATGTAGGTAACAAGTCCGGATCGGTGTGCGCGATGGGCCCTTTCAGACGGGGTGCTCGCGAGCTACTGTGCTATGTTTAAGTTCGTTCGGGGGTGGCGATCTTCCGTCGCGCACGGAGGGGATGAAGACTTGCGCGGGCAGCCGGCGGCTTCTGCTTCGTCGCGAAAGGTGGGGGCGGGTTCTGCGCACTGTCCACCCCCTTGAGCTTGGCTGGAGCACGATTCCCAGCCCCTCTGCACATCCCTTTCGCTCACCTCAAACCCCCGCCACGGATATCGTAGAAGGGGGACACGATTCCTGGGTGCACACCTAGGACTCTCTCCTTCTCTCTCAGTGTGTTGAGGTACGTGCTCTCCGTACGCCTTTCCCGCTTATATCCACCCGCGTCTATACTACCATCCCTCCGCCATCCTTCGGGCTGCCTCGCGTTACTATATGTATGTACATGCTACTTGGTTCTCTCTTTGCTGCTTTAGGAATCCGAGCAACATTGGTCCCGGCCAGCGACCTCGCGGGTCTACTCCCTTTTGCAACTCGCGAGTTCTTTGCGTAGCTGGATTTTCAAAGGAAAAGTCAAATCTTTGCTAGTCTGAACAGAAATAACTTTCTACATAGCAAATTTGTAATTTTCTCTTCGTAAATTCCTGACTAACGATAAATATAGTATAATAAGACGGCTATTTGGGCAGACTGAAAGTCATTGCAAATTCGGATTTATGATTAATTACACTGTACATAATTTCGCAAACATAAATGGGTCGAACGTGTAAATATATGTCCATCACACAATATTCACGATATTCATTTATATATTAAAAATTAATCTCTCATCATATATTTATATTTATAGTTATTTTTATTTTATAGCGAACAAAACGCTAAAAAAAATTATATAGAATTAGCATAAGAAAGAGTACAGTAATTCCACAATGATAAGATATTAATAAGATTGGATTAATATCGCTCATTTGCTTCACACCGTATCAATTAGATTTGGCGGTAATGATATTTAATAAAATGTTCAAATATTTCAAAATTTCCAAATTATTCATAATCTTAACGACTACACATTATTTCAAATTAATAAGTTATCCGTCTTTCAGATGACTTATAAGACTTTTAGGCCTTTAACTGCATGACGCTTGCCCTTTGGTACGCTCGTAAGGTTTACAGCGATAGGAGGAACCTACAACTGGAATTAGATAAACCCGAGCTCCTGGAGGTGGCGGAGCGGAGTCAGAAGAAGAGCGGGATCAGCGTCAGCGCTTAGCGGAGCTCCCTAGGATCTCAAGGAATGAGAGAGCTTCCCTTAAACCTTAAACCCTCCTCAGACCACGTAGTCGGGAGTTTAGAGCGACGAACTCTTGCTAGGGACCGCGGAGGGAGGACGGCGGGAGTGCCCTCGTCCAAAATCGGAAGTTAAATCGCACCAACGGCTTAAGACATTATCACTTTTCTTTGCGAATCAATGCTCTTGAAACTGGCCTTCAACGGAGAAACTGCGTAAGGATGAGATGGGCAGAGAGGAAAGGTGGGAGGGGATACGATGCAAGAAAGAGCTAGAATCCCTTCGAGTTGGGGATCGATGCGTCCTGGTCCACCCTCCAATTACGTGTCATCCCTTACGGTCTGTGGGGAATAATTAGAAAGCAAGCGTATAGTCCTAGTATGGGTGAACAGAAACTCAGATGTATTACGTAAAGGTTGACTTTAAATTTTCGCAAAAAGAAACATTGTCGATACCGTCGAAATCTCCATCAGAGACGCCTATAAACGTTTCTAATATCACGTGAGACATTGAACAGATTTTAATTTTTATTTATAATTGCTCTCGTTCTCTTTAATACACCGATTTTTCTACAGTTGTAATAATATCAATATATATGAGTAATATCATGAATTATTTTATTTATAAGAAATTAATATTTTTAATATATCAAGTAGTAAAAAAATTCATAACGTTGAAATAAAAAAATCAAAAAAAAAAATTAAACAAAAATTACAATTATTTTTAAGACTACAATTATTTAAGTATTATAACTTTTTATAATAAATCTTTTTCTTTAAGGAATTTTTATACATATCAAAATTTGACAAATATTTCTTAAGTTTTTAGAATAGATGCAAGAGATTTGAGACATTTGAGAATCTGTACGCGCCAATTAATTAACATGTGCCAAGCATAGTGTGGCATGGGTAAGAGGACGGTTAGACAGAACACGACGACGCAAGGCGGACGATGGTGCTTCCATTGCAGGGATTAGAGTATTAAGGCGACGTCACGTCACTAAAGTCTAAAGGAAGCTCCTTGGAACTGTGCTCGGAGAGATAGCCCAAACTTGCGTTCTCTATCTTCTGTCTCTCTCTTTCTCGCTGTGACTCTTTCCTTCCTCTTCTGTTTCTCTGACCAGCCTTCTGTTTTCGTCTTACCCTCTCGCTCTTTTATCTTATTTCCTCTATTCATGTCTACACACATGCAAATTCTTTTTCCTTTGTTTTTCTCTATTTTGCTCTCACAATCAGTTCCCTTATCCTCCTTTTCTTTGTGCTTTTATAAGTCCTCTAATATCATTTTTATAACGTTCAATAATTAGATAACAATTAGAAACTAATAAATTACAATCCCGTATTATATTGAAGGCGAATTTTGCTAATTTGTATTAATTCGGCTTTCAAAATATTAGCGTTAGTCAGAAAATATTAACGTCCGCTAACAGTATTAGATTAATAATATAAATAACAAACCTCATCCATGCGTGTAAAAGACCTCTAAATTATTAATTAAAAAAATAAAGTACCAAGATAAAGCATCAAAGATAAATAAAGTCTGATAAAAATTATAGTAACTTAAATGATCCTCTCGTAAACGTTTTAATTATAGTGAATTTCTTGCAATTGCAAAAATCACGCATTGGTAACTTCATCCCGGAGCCTGTCGAGGGTGTTCTCGAAAAAAGACGGTCATACGTCTTTTTCTCGCCGACGTGCGAGGGTGGGCAAGATCGGCGCTAGGCGAGCGCCGGATAATTTAGGGGTCTCTCACGCGTGGATAATGGGGAACTTGGCTAATGCACCCCACTTGGCACCACGTAGATTCGCATGAATTTTGTGCGATTCGGCCTTTGTGCCTCCCTTGTTCTCTGCCGTTAGTGACTCGCGTTAAGAAAACAAGAACAAGTGCAGGCTTAATTGTCACAATTAAAAAAAAATTCATTATACAGACTTATACTAGTTGTATCAATATATATATTAAAATGTTTTATTAACAGTAATTATTTAACTACTTTTTTTAGAATTCGAAACACTTATCGCTTTGTTACTTTATTCGCTAATTTATAATTTGACATATTATAATTAAATAAAATAGTGATAATATATTGGCGCATATTTTATTAAAAAAAAAGCTTTTAAATAACATAACAATGTTCTTTTCAAATTATATCATCTCTATGAATCTCGTTTTAAACTAACAATACGGAATTGGCTTTATTTCTGAACTGATTCAAGATGCGATCGTTATTTGCTTTCTATAGCTGTCATTACAAAAAAACAGGAAGCAAGAGAGAGAGAGAGAGAGAAATTTTAAAGCGAATTGCAGATATATAAAAGATAAAAAGAGAATATGCTGTGACCGAGACAGCTGAGCTGTCCGTTTGACATCATTTTGCCGTTCGACTCGAGGGAATACTCCGTCGTCTAGCTACTAACTGTCCATCCATTCGTTGAGCTTTCTCCTTCTTCCTATTTTTTTTCGTTCGTCCCATGAGTATACCCTCGCTTACCGGCTGACATCTTAAACCAATCGAATTCTAATCAAATATTTAGCATTGACCGGGCCAACGCTTTAAGTGGCTCCTCCATCGCCGAACTTTACTTCCTTCCAATAAATCCCTCATCTTACATCTTCGAAAATTTCAACAGATCAACAAATTTTAAGCTGCTATATTCGTTTTAAGACAATTAGATTCACAAATATCAGTCACAATCGATAAATAAATTTTACTCAAAGCGAATAAGACTGTGAAAAAATGTTTAATCTATAAATATACAAAGCTTAAACCAGTTTTATGAGAATTACTACATTACAAATATCGCGAAAATTTGACGATACAGAGAGAGAGAATTCGAAAAAGAAAACTAAGATTTTTCGACAATTTTTATTCGCGTACGCGAAATGTATTCTTAAAACATTAAGTATCGTTGAGGCATTGATTAACGAGCTGATACCCGAGCTGCAGATCGCGAGGCGATTTTGGCCCGCAGTGAAGGTCGTTTTTTTGTCCCTTTCGCCACATGGCAATACGTCACGCGTCCCGTTTTCGGGGTGTAATTAAAGAGAGCGCAGAACAGCATGACGCCTCGGGCCTGTCTAGGGGGGTGGCGTAAGAAGCGGGGCGAGGCGACCGGGGTCGAGGGTACGCGCGGGATATAAGGGATGTGTTTTACCGAGGGATACTTACACGCCATCCCCGCGCGGCACATATTTTCATATAACAAAACCATCTGCGTGCCGCGCATAACAAATTTCAACTGATTTATAGTGAGACCGCTGGCGGTGGGAGGCCGCAAATTTTCGCAGTTACGGAAGCCGGCGACTACGCTGTTGCAAAACGAGTCCTTACATCTTGCCATTCACAAATTGCGCCTTTTCAAGTTTAACGCCTTTAGAAAAAGATAGTAAGTGGCTACATGTATGTATATGCATTTAACACGCGACGAATTCAAATAATTTTCGAATCGAGTATATGGATGGCTCTTTTAGCGCATATTTAACAGGAAAAATGCGCGATTTTCCACCATGTGCGAAAACGCGGGAGTACAATGGAGTTTGCAAACTTTAAAATCGTACTTTGTATTCTCAGATATCTTCATCTCGAATGGCAGATAAATTGAAAAGAACGTCATGTCTCCCAAGGGTTTAATGCTGATATCCACTGGAAAAGCGACCTTAAAGGGTTGCATCGAGGAGGCGGCAAAGACGGGATATATACAGAAAGGAGCGAGGGGGTAAGAAGCGACTGTGCTCGGACCAACCGACGTCCGACCATGCCATCGGATCGATAACGTCATAGTGACAAGTACTAGTATATACGTAGGTATATACACTTCTACATGTAATAACGTTATTTACGTTAATTTAGACATATATTCTCATTGATATATTTAATACATATTAAAAATTTTACAATAAAAAACCGTTATCTTTTGGTAGTTTTTTTAATGCAACTAATTATTTTTTTCTGTAATTTTATAATACCCAATTATAGCAGCCGTAACATTTTATTTTACAATAAAGCTTTTTGCGCGATACGTAGGGAAAAAACTTGTTCATCTATTGCCATTTCTTTTACTTAATAAGACAAGAAAATAAATACAAATATAGGTAAGAAAATTATAATATGAGTTTTACTCTACGTCATTTACGATTCTTATTTTTATACAGATACATATTTAAATATGTAAAATCATAAAGTTCAAATAGAATCTTATATTTCCGACATAAGTATATATTAGGTCATATTTTAATATTTCCCTACGAAATGTTAATGGAAAGTTTGCGCGAGCGCAATATCTCACAATTTTAGGCAGTCCGATTTTAGGGCCGAAGAATCGTGAATTTTTCTTGCGAAATGAGAAGAGCAGTAAATCTAGAAACGAACCTGGAATAAACTGTCCGCGGGGGCTATGGCTATAATAATATGCTTCCGCCGCCACCAGATTGTTACGGCTAGCTGAAATTACCTCTCCGAAAAGTGGTCCGCCTCGCGCTATTCTTGGATTACGATGCAATTTCTCGAGCCTCGCACTGATAATAATGACGACCCTTAAAACTCGAGAGCCCTCTCACTGTGGATCGCCTCGCGATGTTACATGTACGTATACGTACGTAATGCATATCACCAATGAATATCATCCCTATAAATGTATTCGACATATCGTCATAATTATATAATCAATAAAGGAGTATGGAGAAACGTCACGACATATCGAATTTAATAATTACATGTTTAAAGATAAAATAACTTTAAAATATTTTTAAACCTAATTTTCTTCAACAAAGTTTAAGAGTCTCATTTTATGAGACTCTTTGTATAATGTAATAGAGTTGATTATTAATCACATAGAAATCTAAATTATATACGTGATGATTTGCGATCCTAAAGCATTTTAAATCGTGTGTAGGAATGTAATGCGCAAAATTCTAATTCTCAAAGCATTATCGAAGACTGCGTGAGTACGTACACGGCCATAAAGTGAAAAAAAGGACCGCAGTCGTTTGTTACGAGAGGCAGTTGTAACGGAAGGGCACGTATCGCGAGTAACATGATTACAAATATATCATAAGCTCCTTCGACCGGCCTTGAGCGCGAAGGGCGAGGCTCGAAAGAGAAAAGACAGCCCGTGCTGCAAAAGGAGGAGGGTGTCCTTCGACACGCGATACACGTGCGTCGCCTGTCAATGCGGCTTTATCGTAGCAAATCACTGCCGTACCGGCGAAATAAAGACAAAGAGAAGCGAACGAGCTGTTTGAGAGAGACAGGGTGAGTAAAAAAGGCACGTAGCACATCCGGCTAAATCGAATTGACGGAGCACGTTTCTTCCATACCGCGTCGGAAAAAAAAACCTCGAAAGGATACGCGCCGCAACGAACAAACATTGTCCGGCAAACTGTATGATTTGTGCTAGGGTGGAGGGGAGAGGGAGCTACAAACTTTTCGGGATGAAAAGGAGTAAAAACGCGGAGCACGCTCCAAATCGGTAAATCTCAATGTAACTTGTGAAACCGAATGACAGGAATTGATCTGACAATGAGAGACTTGTGACAATTTATGTACGAGTTACTCATATATGATAAGACTATATTGAACTCTCTCTCTTTATTTTATAAAATTTCTTAATTTAGAATATTACTTTAATTATTGATTTAGCTGTTAAAAGTTGAACCAAAAAATGACACATTTTACAGTAAAATTAAAGAGTATCAGCAAATTAATTTTTGACGATAAAATTAAATCTTGTTTAATATTTAAACAAATTTCTTTTACAACAGAGCATTAATCTAGTTATAATATTATAATCAGTATTATAATATTATAACTAGATTAATGCTCATTTATCTGATCTTGAAAGTGAAAAAGTTGCAACACACGCGCGATGGGTTTTGATGAGATTAATTTCAATTTCATCAAAAACTTTTTACCTAAAGAACATCACGCAAGATTGAGAATATTCTATATAAAAGAAATAAAGTTTCTCTAGAAATTTTTTTTATAGATTCCTCTATAAAATGTATAAACGACTTGTCCCTCGATCAATTTTTATGTCTACCTCTAAAAATCAGAGAAATGAGTTATTTCTCATGAGACGACTCTCATTCTTGACGAATAAAGAAGAATCGGTCTGTATAAGAGCGCGGGTAAAAGGGCCGCGATATCGCCGTGAATCGGCGCTACGGAAACCGCCCTCGCAGCCCGAGACAGCCAGATATCTCGGAATGTTTTACACCTCATTAGGCAACAATGTGTTGTTGCCACGGTGAATTATATCGGGCATGAGACGCCCGTCAAGACAAATGGCTCGAACCGGAGGTAATTGTGGGCTTTTATTAGCTCTGGTTTCTCCCGTTGGCTGCGAATCGCGCAACGCGGGAGACGCCGAGCCAGCAACGCAGCGACAGCAACCCTTCTAACTCCTTCTGCTACCGTCCCCCCCCCCCTCCCTCTTCCCGTTTCACCGTCCCTTACATCCACCACCCACTCTTCGCCCCATCTCTAACCGTCGCACCGTTGCTTTCGACGATGCGTAATTACTCGCGTGACAGTAATGCGGGAATGCGAATCTCGCCTCTCTAATGCCTGCAGAGTCATCCCTTCCCTTTATATTTACTTGCTGCGCTTGTTGTGGCATAGTCATCGTTTGGTTGCGTTTCCTTCGACTTTTAATTCAACTGATTGCTGAGAGATTAAAAAACAATCTCGAGAGTCACGAAAATATAATCGTTATGCTTCGACAAAGCCAATTGTGTTACAACAGACCAAGTGTTAATAAGAAAATCTTGTTAATTATGTATTAATTAATAAAAGGATCGTAAATCGGAGAGAGACAGCTGATCCACAGAATTGTAAAAAGTTTATTGATCAGTCGATTATCTGCAAGCAATACTTTTGTTATGTTTCTAATTAATTAAATAATTCAAAAACAATTAAAAATTAATACTTTGAGTCTGAGAATCTAATTTTTATTCTGATCTTGATTTTTTACACATATCTTTTTATTATCTATCTCGACTCACAATTGTAAAGTGTCACTTTTACGTTTTAATCTTTCAATTCACAGAATATCTATGCTAACTAAATTGCAGTTTTTCAAAAGTTCATGCACAAATTTAATAAATTTAATAATAATGTATGTAAAAATATATAATAATATATGTAAAAATAACATACTTTTAAAAATAACAAGGGATAACGGGAGAATCGTTGCGAAACAAAGTTAGTGACAGGAAATCGTGGAATAAAGTGTCATTACTCATATGTCCTCTTTAGCAACGAGCGAAACCGCGCCCATTTTCGAGGGGAAAATACAGGCTTTTGAAAGACCGTATTTTCATGACGAGAGAAAACGGCTATCCACACGTTATTACGAGTCGCTCGCTACATATGCGGGCCAAGCTCTCCCTCTTTTGCTCGTTGCCCCGCGACTCATGTATTTATGCATTTCCACCGACTGGTTGCTCCTTGACTCGCATTCACGCATATATGCGGGCGAAACTGCGTCGCGAACAAGCGTAAATCGCCCATATTCGCTTTGTATGATAAAGAAAAATAATATACCTAGACGCGAAGAACTTGATTTTTTTAAAGAGAGGCATCAACAAAATATAAAAAAAATATATATATATATATATACAAATTGCCGCGGAATATTTTTTAATTGAGATATGAAAAAAGAAATTTTTCCTTGGATTAAAAACTAGTTGTGATTTTTACCAGATACTCTCATGGTTACCTTTTATTATACGAAAGCCATATTTATTCATTGTATTCAATTCGGATTCACTTACGATATGATTTACTTACTACGAAGGCGTACCTGGAAGCTGGTGATGGGAATTTATTGTAGGCGGAGGCTACCTTCTAAAAGCCACGATATCCAAAGACGAAAAGAGAACGTGGAAGACGAAGGATGAACGAGGAAAGGGAAGGGAAGATAAAGAGTACGTCTTTTCCTCATATTCTATATCCTGTATGGCTCATAAAAGTTTGTAAGGACGTCTTGCGAAATGCAGATTTATCGCGACGCTTCTGTCTCGCGAGTCATCGTTTTTTTAGAATTCTTCATGATTGAGTAACATTATTATTACATAAAATGACATGCAAAGACGTATCGCAAAAAAAAGTTTTTTCAATTTTGGAATCAAGTTTTTACTTGTGGAAATTTGATTAAATATCATCAATATTCATATACATGATTTTTTATATATATTAATTTTATATATATATATATATATATATAAATGCAATTATATTTAAAATTGATCCATCTAAAATTAACGTAATAAGATTTGAAAAAGTGGGAATACTTTTTATACTTTTTTTTTTAACTGTATTATTGTTATGAAATTAGTAAGAAACAAAAATATAACACATATTTCTGAAAAAATATTTAAGATATTTATATATAATTTATATCCGTTGAAGGAGATCTTTATAAGTATACATATATAAACAAACATATTAGATGATAGTATATACATAACGCTCCTTTATCCGGCAGTATTGAATTTTTATTCGGCTCCTATAACTGCCAGCTAGCCTGCATTGTGCTTTAAAATGCATGTGCGACTTAAATCAAGATGACAATAATTGTGTCTAGTAGACATGGATGACCGATTCCGAAACATTTGTTCGTTCACCCTCTTCTTATAAATCATCCATTATTAGATTCTTCGATGATAAACAAGCAGCTGCAATGTTAAAACATCTCTATATTTAGATTATTAATTGCGTTATAAATGTCATTTTATAATGTTTATTATTATAACTGTATTATATCATGTTTATTATTAAGAATCGAGAAATATTATTTAAAATTTAAATAATAAGTTATATATAATAATGTTTCAGAAAATTATTGAAGTAAACTATCTCATACACATGTATCTATTAGTAAATGTATTATTTTATGACATAAGCTTATGTAATAGAGGATTTCCATGAAAATACGAGAAGGTCTCGAGAATAGCAAAGCAAAACGAGCACTAGTTGTGCTTGCCAATTTACGCGGAGCGATATTTCGGTCGATCGACACAGTCGGGGCACAGAATGCCACAGGGTGGAATAGCGGTTGGGCAAAGAGGGGAAGGTGGTAGGAGGTAGAGGACACAACCCCCCATGAACCCGAACATGAATTAAAGTTTTAATTTCTCTAAATCACTGTTCGCCCTCGAGCGCTTTCCACCAGACGGTCCGTTACTTATAGCCTTTGCCCTTTTTACCGCCTTCTTTTTTCCCATTCGCCTCGATCTTACCAACGGCCCGACCCTCGCCAATAGGGAGAAATCGATATGCACTTATCCGATGACTCTTGAGACTCCGAATAACGAGTCCTTCCCCTTTTTTCGTTCCTTTTTTTCTTTATTTTTTCGCGTACTTCCGAGCGATAAGCAGAACTGCCGGAAATCGTCTGATCTCGAATATTTCGCCGCGAAATTGCCGGATTTATATTTATATAGCTATATTTATCCACAGAATATTTGCATCTTCTTTCTCCATTACCGATTATCCATCACGCTTTCTCAGTAAGAATATATTCAGTATTTTTATATAAATTGCGGTAAAGTTATTTCACAGTAGAGAGCTGATCTAATCATCTTACGTCGAAAAAGGTTTCTAAATTATCTGTATGCAGCAAAGCAATCAACAAACTTTGGTTAATATACGATGTTTTTATATATGTCGTTTACCTTTTTAACTTTTACATCAGCTTGAGAGCTTTTCGCGTTGTGCAAATGAGATAAACCCACTCTGCACAAATATACATATATATATATATATATATATATATATATATATATATATATATATATACAAGTATAAAGAGCAAGTATAAAAAAAATATTCACGCTTTTTCTCTCTCTCTCTCTCTCTCTCTCTCTTTCTCTTTCTTTCTCGTGTATTTTACACTAATCGATCTCATACTAAATAATTCGAAATGGAAATAAAAGTACAATGCGAACAAATTCAAAAATCGTTTAGTAGGCGGTATCACGAAACGCACGGCGGCAATCTCGCCCGTGTTTTCGGGCTGAAAGGGAGAAATGGGGGTTGTTCATTTAAAATCATGACGTCGGCCGGAGGGCGCTGGCACGGTGGAGGCGTTAGTATTAACGTTAGGTACCACACCGGTCGGGCCACCTACAAGAAGTTCGCACAGCTCCCTTCTTCTCCTCCCCTCCCCCCCCCCTCCCCTCCGTCCTGCTACCAGGCTGCTTTCCCTACTGGGTGACATATTGTTTCCATTCTGCTCTCTCAGGCTAAAGCGCAATAAAAAACTGGCATAAATATCGCCTCTCCTTCCTTACCCCTCTTCGTCTTCCTGCGTAGCTCGCTACGCGATGCTCTGCGAAACCGAGCCGACAACAACGGAGAAACGTCTGGTGTAGGACCACACGAGAACACCATTGCTGTATTGCTAGCAATGTGGCAGTAGCGACTACTAATTTATCTGAGTGGCTTTTTGAACCGCAGAAAGGCAAACTACAAGGCTCGCAGTCTCGCCTGCGTTTTTCACGAGAAAGAGAGGAAGACACTTTTAATTTTCTTACATAAAATATAGAATAGTGTTAATCATCCTTATTGTTTTTTGCCCATCAAATACTAATATCCGTTAAATTATACAATCCATTAAATATCGTATAGAATAGAATATTATATTTAATTCCTTTTTTTTATATGTTGATTTCAGTATTTCCTCTAGAGGCTTTTGTGAAATATTTCACGTTACATACACACATACAATAATGCACATGTAATATAATATTTAGTTTCAAATGAAAGATGGTTACATCTTGCAATAAATGTGTTGTTATTATGTATCGTACTTTTTTCCTAAATTATATTATTGCATTATTATATAATTTTATTTTATTTTAGTTAAAAAAATTACATTTAATCTGTTTGATCTGTGGAAATTATATGTTATATATATGTTAGCATCTTTGACGAAAATATTATTATACATTATTTTACAAGGTGTTTCAGCACGGTTTAATAAATATTTTATTTTAAGAGACTTTTAATTTTTTATCATGTCAAATGTATTACTTCAACTTTTTTTGGTTCTAATTTATTAGGAAGGAAGAAACCAGAACTATTCTAAGTGAGATAAAAATTGTGGAAATATACATCATTTTCATATACATTCATTTTGATAACAACATCAGCTTAAATACGTTAAAGAGAAATAGCTTCAGAAAAATATAGGTATACAAATTACTTACAACGTAACAGGTTCTTCGGGGCTAGAAGGCGAGATAAAGAGCGACATGGTAGTAGCGGTCAGGCATCGTGATGTTCCTGGAGACCTGACTCGATCGTCCACCTGCAACAAGACGAACGCGATACGGTCACTCGCAAAATTGAGATTGGTCTATCTTGTCGGTCTTAACGCCGATTCGAATCGTACATTCCAGTTTCTGAAAACCCACTGCAACCAATTCACTTACAAACTGTTCACATCGCAATAGACAGAAGAAAACATGGAGAAGGCGAGAGCCCGTCGAATTCTTCGCGCGATACTTGCTACCGTCGATGGGGAATCGAGCAACAGGTAGAACAGACATGTCCTCGAGGCATCATGCTCGGCAAAGCACACGCGTGATTCACTGCATAAGTGAGTTATCAAAAGCACCTTTTTTTTTCTTCTCTGGTGCTCCAGATCAAACGATAAAAACTAAGATTATGCAGATATGTCGCGAACGCGAGACACATACATGTCAGATATATATCTTGAAGATTGATTAATTCTTCACGCTGAATATATGACATAACACATAGTAATGTTTTTATCTCTTTAATTTATTATAAAATTATACATTTTAATTTTGGAAAAATATATTTTGCGAAAATAATACAAAAAATAATTGATTTATTTCGCTCGATTGATTTTTAAATTAAGCACAATTTTCTTGGGGCTATTAATTTACAGATGTAATATGTGTGCAGATAATGTATAATTTTCTCTTTGTATATTGACACACATAAAATTGTTAATAGACTCACAATTAGTTTAATACAAGAGTTCACTTAATATGCATAAATTAATCGGGATATGTATTACATTTATACATTTAATATAAATTTTATAAAAGATCTATGTGATAATTGAAGAATTAAATTTCAAAGATAATACATTGACTAATTATTATATTATATTTACAAAATTTTTAAAAGTAATGTAAAATAAATTTGCGCGCATGACGATATATTAAATAAAATCTACTTTTTTTGTTTTACACAATGATTAAAATGACTGTCGCGATTTTCAAAAGATTAATAACGAGCATGGAGTGCTCTACGACGATCGCAGAGAGAAATAAACGTAGCCTCAGGCAAGTGGACCAGACTCGCGGCACAACCGACATCAATCTGAACGAGCGCGGGCCCGCACCCCTAACGATCCACCGAGTCATATAAATTTTATTGCCATTTCATAAATCCAGACGACCACCGCGAATAACCGTCCGGGAGCTCTCTGAGAGATTATCAGGAACGTATAAAGTTGCGAAACGTCGTACGGTTACTGTTCGCTCGATCGTTTCTGGACGCTTTTGAAGCAATTCTCGAATATGATTGCGCGAAAACTTTCACGAAAATATAATGCTAATTATCGTCTGACTTAAAAAGCGATCAAGCTGTTCAGACTATTGGCATTTTAAACCAATTCCTGAGCTTTTTATGTTCATTGCATATAGAAAAATAATAGAGTATAATGAATTCACTGTCCTCATTATTTGTTTGCGTCTGAATTTTAGTTGACATGGATATGGTGTATAGAGAGAGTGTGTTTTAATTTTTAGGGAATATATTTGAGAAAGAATTATTGTTTAATCAGCTATTAATATCATTATTTACTAATATATATATATATATATATATATATATATTTTACTGTAGTTACTTTTTTTATTCCATTTTGTGCTGCGTTATATATAACTACTTTCAAAGAATTTATTTGTAATAAGATATCAAACATAATTTTATCACATTAAACTCTTTTTCTAATTTGTAGAGATTTTTAAAAAATATATTAGCAAAATTTTAAAATATAAAATAATTGTGTACTTGTACTGTAATAAATTTCATTCTGTATCTATATATAATATAATTATGTATAATAATTACATTTAATAATTGATGCTCATCAATATATTAAGCAAAATATTATTTTGCCAATGTTGCAAATTTTAATCGGTTTTTCGGTCACAGCCGACGACAGAAAGTGAGTTGCGCTTACCACCAAAAGGTGTATTGCCTTTAATTAAGGAAAAATGTAATATGCACGAGAAACTAGACGAAGTTACGACGGCACCCCCGCGGCTCTTGAGCCACAGGGGTCGGTCGTTCCTGCGACCACAGAGGGTGGAACAAAGGAAGTTATCGCCGCGGAATTTTTATGCCGACGAGAGAAAGAAATGTAAATCAGGTCCTGATGCTCTCACTCTCCGCCGTCGTAGACTGAGAAAAGATAAAAAAAACTAAAGAATTTAAAAGTGTCGCAATCTTGTCAAAATATCGAAATCCGCGCTCATCGAAATTATCATATATACCTCTGCATATAAATTTAAAAAACATATCGATACAGAAATTTATTTATTCACAGTCTTGAAATTTAATTCGGTAAAATATATTATGTTGGTTTTTAAACAGTTGTCATTCTTGTTATGCTCTGCAATTTGTGTGACGTAATGAAATATACATGTATGAAATGCATTCTGTACAGCTTAATAGCGCCAACGCTTGAAAGATGAGCAGAACTGATCAGTCAGTTATTCAATGAGAAAGCGTTAAAGAGATGAGACGAGGTAAAATCGAAATGTAATTAAGAAAGCAAATAATCCGTACCGAACGAACTTCGTAAAATGGATCAAAGAACTCGCGAACACGATAGTCGTGGAGAAAGGGACGAAGGGGACACGCCGACGAAAGATATCGGGGTGAACTACGAGGAACCGCGTCTTGCCCTGTCGTCGTCCTGTCTAGCCCGAAGGAGTAGGGCATCAAGGAGGGGGGGGCCTCGTCGGAGACCCTCGATAAATATTTCCGTCAAGTGACCGGGGTTGGAATACAAAGAGAGTCGAAAGGTGGAATCGAGAGCGGAACGACTCGGTCTGTCTTCGGGGATGAGGAACGCCAAAAAGGAAAACGAGCTCGAGGCCAGTATATTTGCGTTGCATTACATAGTTGCGCGTTTAATCAACCGTATACCCGGAAGGAGCTTGTTCAAGAAGGAAAAAGACTGTGTGAGATGAGAAGGATACTCATTCATGTATTGAGAGAAGAGAGAAGATGCCAGTTGCGTCTTTAGAGGGAATTAATAAGATCTTGTTTATTGATCACTCGTATACGATATTTGTTTAACTCTTATGAATATAGCAGAAAAAATATGATGTGTTATTAAAATAAATTAATGCATACTTTTTTAATTATTTAACAAATTAATCAATTTTTTTTCGTAAAAATAAATGATATGTATATTTTTATTTCATCTATAATAAATATTAAATATTTATTAAACAACAAAACAGTTATACAAAAAATTAATAAAAATTAGAAAATTAGCAAATATATTTATTTTCCTTGTTTTCTGTATGATAATGAGCGAACAAAATTACTTAAATTTCTAGCATAATATTCTGAACCAAGGAAAAGGAGCGAAAGGGATCGGAGAAGGAAAGGAACAGACGCTCATGGAACGTGGAACGTCGATGGCATGACAGATTGCCTCCAATATTTTCCACCACATACATCACAGGCAGCCGCCAGACTTTAGTTCTGTTTCAGTGCTCACAACCTCCTCCTTAATTGGCATCGCCCGCGCTGATCTCTACCCGTCTCGGTAACGAAAGATTTCTCACCTCGTTAATACACATATCCGAATATGTGTTCTCGATATGCAATCACGTCAAAAAGCCGAACTTTAAATTAATATATGACTTACAGAGAGAAAGAGAGGGAAGAGGTAAGGCGGGGTAATACATTGATAATAGAACGAAGGGTCGGTGACAAACTGCCGACCGCACTTTCATCGTCAGGGATGCGATTAGGGAAAAATTCGTCCTGTTTTAATGGGGAGTGAAAATTAAATACCGCGGTGTCCACCCCTTAGGTCCGGCCACCTAATAATTCATACGTGGAATGTAAAAAGGGCAGAGCGCCCTTTTCCACGAGCCCGGAGAAAGCGCGGAGGAGCGCGGAGAAACGCGGCGGAAGTCAAGGGGGTAGAAAAATACGGGCTTCTGTTTATCTTGAGATTTGTAGCCGCCTTGTCCCCGGTATTTATTGGCTACTCCCCGGGAGTAGGAATGCCGCAGCCTGACGGACCGTTAAATTTTATTATGTTTTTTTCACCGATGTCGAAATAACGCGTCGCCAGATACAGCCTGCATTGCAGTAAGGATAAATCCTGATCGACTGTGGATCTCGACATCGACATTTCTCTCAAGGGCCATAGACTCGTGAGCTCTTGCCTTATCCTCGCTCTCGAATCGCCTTGTTTCTCTTTGTGTAGAGCTTGGAAACAAAATTCAATTTACCCGAGGTGTCAAGTGAGACGATATAACGGTTATAGCGTATTATTTACGTTATTTATAATACTAACTAAAAATTTTATATTATTTATAATTAAATTTTTTTTTTATTTTTTCTATATTTAAAGCAGTTGATAAAAATATACTTTATTGCAGAAAATTTCTAGATTTAACGAATGTAAGAGCTTCGCATTTAACGAACGCATATTGGAAGAATTTATTTTCTGTATGCGTGTAATATCTATTACATTCGTAATAATAAAGAATTTTTGCTTCAGCAAATTTGTTAGCTCGTAAACACATATCCTTCCGCAAGTCTGGATCCTGCAGTGGTCTAACCATCTCACCATGCAAAGTCATATCCGGGATTAAGGAGACGGTGGTTGCAGGCCCTTCATGATGATGGTTGCAGGCACGCTGGAGGCGCTTCGTTAAACCAGGCGCCTCATTATCTTAACAAATCTAATCTCGCGCATGGGTGTGGTTGTGGTGTTTATAAATGTCTTGTTTTCCTCCAAAACGACTGTAAGGACTGAGAAGAGGGATTCGGGACGAGGAGAGAGACAGGAGAGAGTCTACAGATTACACCTACTATTCCTTTATTATCCGTAAAGGTTCGTGAAAAGTGACGTTTACACAAATATAAATACTATTAGATTAATTTATTGTAAACAACAATTAGAATTGTTTAGAATCTATAATATATATTAGACTTAATAATTGCGTAGAGTTATTTTGAAAGACTATGATTAATTCAATTCTCTGAAAAATGCATATATTTTTTTTTCTTTAATTGATAAAAGCAAAAATAGTACTTTTGCAACTATTAATATTATTTTTTAAACTAACTACATTTTTATGCAAAATAAAGAATAGTATTTAATAGCGATAAAACATAGGGGAGATTAGGCATATAATGTGACGTTGCATAAACTGACTAGAATTCCTAATTTAATCGGAGACACACAACAAATCTTTAGACGCAACGAGAACGTGGAGAACACAACGTTGGCATTCAAGGAAGGGTAGGCCCTGTTATTATAAGATGGAGAGTACAGCTTGTCGCAGGACTAGAGACCCTAATCCCTAAAGAGCAGTAATATGAATCCTTTCTTCATTTTTCTCTCTTTCCCTCTCTTTTTCTTTCCTTCTCTCTCTCTCTCTCTCTCTCTCTCTCTCTCTCTCTCTCTTTCTCTCTTGCAATTATCATTAAAATTGTCAAGGCACGCATAAAAGTTAATTCAAAAGTTAATTTAAACCTTCATGATAGGTTTTGACATAATCTTTCTCTTGATCTTTTTTAAGATTTTGCAATATTACTCTCTTTTATGTGTTTTATTAATCCACTGTAAAAAATGTCTTACGTGGCGTAAAATTTTTTGACAAATCTTTAATTACTTTTATTCATCACTGTTTATTTTATGATTCCTTTTAACCAAAAGTTTCATCTCACATATTGCATTAATAATATATCAGATAAAACAAAAATAAAATTCAACAGAGTAAAGAATAAATGAAATTAAATAAAAATATAATAATAATCATCTCTGATAAATTTAAAATTACGATTAAATTTGTTATTAATAAATATTAATTTATCTCACTACGATTATCTTTATATTTTTTCAATTTTACCATTTTACATTTTTACAGTTTTACATTTATCACAAATTAATATAAATTTGCACATGTATGTATATATAGCTATTTTATTTTGAATAAAATCTCACTGTTAGTAATGACATTTTTAAATATTGTAAAGCAGGAAGCTTTCGTCACAGGGCAAACTCTTTCTCTTAAATTTTCATTCGAATCTCGTACGAAGAGGTTATATCGGGAGCTCGCTTCATCCTCGCAGGCAAAACCGGGGCTCTTCTCCATTCTGTCTCGTCTTGGGCATAATTTGCACACAAAGTACCAAGGAGTAAAGTACTATGCGGGGTGCCAGCACCACGTTATACGTATCCACGTGTGGGGGTTATGTATGTACGGAACCCGAAGACATTATGCTAACGTTCTCTTCCACGCGATGGTCCTCTACCTGATGCATCTGCTTTAAGTTTTCGTTTCTAATAATCAATGTGGATACAAAATGTTTTTGAGTTAATTAATAACAATTTTATACAAAAAAAAAATCTGTCTTATTTTTACAAAATAAAATATTTTGTAAAATAATGTGAAATGTTTTTTGTTTCATTATTAAATACGTATGACATGTTTTCAATATTTTAATTATAATATATTTTAAAAATCGATAAACACATATGTAATCGTAATTAGCATCAATGTAAAATATTTTTTATAAGTTAGTAACTGCCAATAATAATTCTTTTTGCTTCTAACTCTATTAATTTTTTAATAAGGAATTTTTTGTTTAATTAGAATGAGAGAACATTAATGACGCTTACATTAGCACGTACGTACGTATGTATCTATATATGTTACATATATATGAGTAATGACCACCGACTGGCTCTAACGAAAAGGAATAAGGAAGTATTCTTTTGCCAGGTAATAAAAAGCCTGTCACGTAGCGGCGGCTCCGCTGAGGACGACCGCGGAGAGGAGGTGGGTAGCTAGAAAGAAGGGAAAGAATACTGATTCATTATTCAATCTGGGTCGAGTGATTAGCATGCGCCAGTGGCCGACGTCTTAGAGTCCTCGGATCCTTCTAAATAATGTAAGGCGCGCCGCCGCAAGGACTCGCTAGCCCACACCAACCTCGTGATGGTTCTCTGACTTTTCTAAATCATTGTCTTGAATATAATTTCAAATTACATTCAATCACGAATAATCTTTTTTCTAAATATTTTAAATAATTGTTACATATATAAATATCTAATACTAAAATATTATAAACGCTTTACTGTTTTTTTTTCTGGTGATTTTAATATATTTCCAATAATATGAAATAGAAATAATTCAAAAATTTCTCTATTAAAAATGTATATTATATATGTAATATATATATATATATATATATATATATATATATATATATATATATATATATTCTTTTCTAAATATAGTAATAATAATTTGAATAATAACTTTGTTTCTATAATTATGTGTGTGTGAATATACATTTAATTTCTGTCCAATAATTATTCTGTATAATAATTAATTTCTCTATAAAATTTATATCAGGAATTTTAAAAATGATGTATCTTAATTTCAAGATTACGGTAAAAAAGATTAATAATATTCTCCAATTCGTCCATGAAAAAATATCGCTGTCTCGAGTCTCAAGGGACAGGGAAGAAAAGGCCGAAGGATAAAACATTTTTAATGTAATTAAGTGGGAATCTCTGCGGTGTTCTTGCCCTGTTCTGCCCCGTTTTCCGACGTCACCGTTACCAACTCCCTCTCTTTTTCCTCCGCCTCTCCTCTTCCTCCCCCCTCGGTTGACGGTGGTCTCAGCTTGAGATCTGGATGTAAGAAGGGTTGTATTCAGCTTGCCTCCGGGGCATGTTAATGCACTCCGAGATCTTAGCACTTACACTCCAACACGCCCGTCCTCGTCGTTGTCGTTCTCCTGGCTGCTTTTCCATCCCCAGCCATTTTCTCTTTCTCTTAAACTACCCCCGACCCAAGTCTCTGGCGCCTCCAGAGGGCTTTCACGGACGACGCCTTAAATCCGGATCTCCGTGCGCCTTTGCCACCCCCTCCCCCTCCAGACCACCTCTCGTCAACCTAGAAACCCGCGTATTCAGCCCTCGAAGCCACCCCGAAAATTTTCCTTACAAGAAGCACTTCCGTGAAAATTTCAGTCTTGTTTAAAAAGCTCAGAATTAAAATTTTGATTACTGCTAGCTTTGTGATATCCTTGAATATGTAATTTTAATGTCCATTTCGATCGCCTCTCTCTATAGGTATATATAACACTTGAAAAATAAAAAAAAAATATTATTTGAAATTTATAAAACGCGAAAAATAAATCTCGTCCTACCAGTTTGATCAATAATCCGAACGAATGCCTTCTAAAGCAAAGTGGAAAAATTCCTGAAATAAGTTGTCTTTTTTGCCGTCTAGAGGTGGTCTGTACTTTTGCCAGCAAGAAAGCTCTTGAGAGAGGGGTACTCAACGGTTACAAGAATGGGGTGAGGAACCCGCGGAAAGAAATCTTAATTAACGAGAGCATTGTTCCAGTCGCGAAAAGTCGCCGGAGACCCAGCCACGAGGATCGAGCGTGGCTTTCGGCATGGCAGTCAAGGGATGATCGTTTCAGACCATGGGAGTGAGAGGAGAGGAAAAACGCCGTTTTTCCCGAGGACGATGGGTGCCACAACCACCGGTAGTGGTGCGCGCAAGGGCACACAAAGCCCTTGACGGATGGGTAGCCACTGGGCTGCGGCGTAACCCCCACGATTACGAGTGACCACCTGTTGAGGGTCCTGTACGCACCTGTGTACGCACACACGACTCATTCTCTGCGCGAACACCACATAAACGGTATTTCCGTCTCTGTGGCGACAAGAAATGGTCCGGAATAATATGCGTCAACTTCTGAGCATAGACTATTCAAGATGATCAGCAAAAGGAACTCCATAAATGCATGTAAAAATCATAAATTTGCTCAAGTCAAGATAAAATTAAGATAAAAGATTAGTAACAATTTTAATATTTCTCCAACTAAATTACATGTACAGCTAAAAAAAAAAAATGAAGATTTAGCCTTCAACATTTACGTATACAGCAAAGAATTTTTTATTCCTTATATTTTTTTTCAGTTCATTCGGCGATTAATATCTTTCGATTGTATCCCTATCTGTCGTGGTGAATCAGATTCGCCGAAACAATCCATGTCGACGCGACATTGAAGAGCTCGGACGCAGCTCCGAACATGGAAAAGTGCTTCGGCGTTTTTGCACGGTCGAGCGCTCGTCAATCCGGAGATCGAGAGCGAGAGCGTGTACGTGTGTATATGTGTTTTTTTTATTCTTATTCTCTCCTCCTCCTCTCTCTCTCTCTCTCTCTCTTCTCTCGGATCCACCCCCGCTTCAGTTACAGCCGTAGAACGCGACGGGGATGCTTTATTTCCATCCCCGTTGCGATCGTTCCATTTGTTTCGCAGCCGGCATTGCATGCCTCGCGGCGACGAGCTTTCTCTCCCACCTTCTCTATTTATCTGCTACCCACAGCCTCTCTTTTTCTCCCTCCCTCTCTGTCACCCTTGGCTCTTCATGGCAGATCCGAGCGGTGGACGAATCGACTCGACGTTATCTCGACGTATCCGCGAGTACACGTTTAATGCGCGACGCAGACGTATTTATTCACCGGCGTACTTTCCCCATTTTGACGAATGACGCGCCACATCGCACGCTACTAGTCTGAATGCCGTGTTGTTTGCATGATTTCTCGCCAGCAATTCGCGAAACAAATTCTGTTTTTTTTAAAGAGAAAATTTAACGCAGGTAAAGATCAATTGAGAGCTTGGAGGCAAAAAGTTATAAAGAATATAATTTAGGTAATATTAGAATACTTCATATAATCTTTTAATAAATGTAAGAAGATCATTTTTCAAATGTTATTACGTATTTGTGTAATTCATAATAAGTATATGACAGTTTTTGATTAACGATATATAATTTAATTAACATAGGAAATAAAGTTCGACGGATAATATTATAACTTTTCGCACAGATATTTCTATCTTCAATAGAGAAAAAACAGTTTTATTAAATAAAACATCCATAAAATGCATCTAATATAATTTTATTTATCCAATGAATGAGAAAACAGTTCATCAAACTCAGAGATAATATCTTTTTCCAGCAAATTTAATATTGTTATGTTGAAAAAAGTATTTTATTCAAACAAAAAAAAATCAAGTCGAAAGTGTACTGAGAAAAAATGTTTAAATTTTACAAAAGAAATAAGTAAAACTAAGTAAGATTGAAATGGCCGAGATATCTTGGCAAATACTCATTGGTAATCCAACATCGTGCAGTCCATTACGCATTCCGATTTCGCGTTAACCCCCTCGAAGTTACTCTAAGCCCTCTAGCCATGTCGCTTTGCAGATTCCTTGATAATCCGTCGTCATCATCTGAACCATCTTATCAACGCAGAAATTTGAACCCATTTTGCATTCAGCGATGATTTTACAAGTGTTTAACAGATATTGCACGATGATTGCATTGACAATTAAAAATATGAACCTTTCTAGTTTGTTTCAACAAGTTTTCTTTCTATTTTTTATATTTATTTAAATAATTCTCAATTTAATAAAAGAATTTAATAATGGCATACTACAATTTAATATATGTATATAATTTTTACAAGATATAAAGATATCACAAGCAATGATGTTACAATAATGCCTGAGATTCATATTGAATATTATCAATAATTTTCTAGTAAAGCTTATTGTTAAAAATTAAAGAATTATAATAAAATAGAGCTTTTCATCAAATTTCAAATAAATAATTTTCAAGTTGTAAGTATAATGTGTACGATCTGAGATATTTCATAATTTTAAAAATAAAATCATATTTAATTTTAATTTATTTATATGACACAAAAATTTTTTCACGTCATAATTCGTTATAATACGATACAAATTTGTACTTGTATAAGATTGTAAAATTTGATGCCGGACATAGCAAGTGAAAATGCATTGCCAAGAAGGAATAGCCACAGCTAAAGACAATCTATAGCGGAAGTAGTACAAGTCAAACGAGCGTCGGCCGAGCCGAACCTTTTCAACTTCTTCCTTTTGGCGGTGAGGGCGAACCGCTGCTTAAAGTGGCGGCTCGCTAATGATAGTCCAACCCTTCGAGGACTTCGCGTCCCGAACCCTCTCGAAGCCGGCCTGCATCTGATGGCACTTCAATCCGTTAATTGGTGTACAACTTTTTCGCTGTCTCCCTTCGCGTTCGCCTATCTCCATCCTCTTTGGGACGCAGAAAAAAATTTATTAAATTAACCGCTGGCTGGCAACGTAACTTTATAAAGGATCCACATAGAAATCTTCATACCATTTATACGTTCATCGCGATATTTAACGTTTTACTCGAATCACTGGTCACTGCTTTCACTGCATTCACGCTTGACGAAACTCGCTTAAATGCGTGGCGAGTAATTTTTATGCCTTCTTGAATACTTAGAAAGAGGATTGGTGACTTGATCAAATAAAAAATTATTTTACTTTGAATATTAAACATGTATATATATATATATATATATATATATGATTGTGTATATTGAAATAATTTCTAAATTAGTCTTGAAAAGTAACAGCTTTTAAATCACTTTAGAAAATATAAATTAATAATCCATAATGAGGCAATAATCTAATTTATATGTTTTAAATATGTTCTATATATAAGCGAAACAGACAGCAGCTGAAGCACGAATTTAGCATAATTACTTAGCAATTCTAACTGCGACGATCGACGTGAAGAGGGACAAGACTTACACGGATCCAAATGGCAGAAAAGAAAAAAAAAGAAGCGGAAGAGAGAGATCACCGCCGGTGTTCAAATCGATTACACGAGAGGCAATGTAAAAATTATGCAAATGTCGTTTACAAGTGAATGGGACCCTCGCGACGAGCGAGGTTACAATTAGGCAGAAGCCAATTCAATATCGAGGGCCATTCGAGGGAATATTCAACGGGATGGTATTAAATGCCGGCTGGCCCGTTTCTATGAGGACGGATCGGCGTTATCGTCAGAACTGTGGCGCCCGCATTGCGTATAACAGTTGTATGAACGGCAAGAAGTCGAGGAAGTTTGAGAGAACTAGGCATCAAGATACATTTCGCCCTTGTAACACAATATTCGTCCATATGCTAGTATCGTCATACAGATAGTTTCTTATTGCAGTTTTCTAAAATTTTCGAACAACTTCATAAATAAAGTCAAGGCTAATATATGTCGAACACATTGCAATATTAAATTGTAGCAACCTATCTATAAATTATAATATAATATGTTAATATTATTAAGTTTGCATATACAATTTATATGCAATATTTATATTAATATATTCCCATTGAAAAAAAATATTTCTTGCATACAAAAATGTATGTGCCAATATAATCGCGCATCATGGTCAAATCGAAAGTCGAACGGAGCTATTTCTTCGTTAAGCCTGCTTTAGTAGGTTACAACCACGACTACATCCCTTGAAGAGACCCTCCATGCTTAAAGCATCGATGGAATTACCGGTGGGTGATGAGTTTAACGGAAGGGATAGACGAGATGAGAGAGGCCTCTCCTTCTTCATCCCTATCTCCATCCCTCTTTATCCCCTTTGCAATACTGAGGCATTCTAGACTTCGATGGGAAACGATGAGCTACGTCAACGTAGGCTTCGTTCGGTAAATGTTCATTCGATCGTTTTAATTATTATGATATGGTATCTCGTAATCGTATCGCAAAATGCATGACTCAAAAAACAAATAACAAGTAGCGTCTTGGAACGCAGCGAATAGCTGTTACGATTGAAAAGTGCAAGTTATAGAAAAATATCTCACGTGTTCCTTCTCGTATTGAGGAACGAATGGATTAATCGAATTAGGTTGTCATAACAACGTCGAAGGACGCGGGTGCGCTTAAGAAGCCGAAGGATCCGGCGGATTATGGATTTCTCGCGCCCGCCTTCATCTACATATGTTCTCGTCAGTTGCGCTTTGTTTCCCGAATAAGAGCTCATCACGGATGCAAAACCGTCCATTCATATTCAAAATTTTATATCTCGGCCGTGCTCTCACGGAGAGGCTAATTTATTCGGCTTCGATCCCGCCCGCGAC
The DNA here is from genome assembly GCF_047496725.1 of Anoplolepis gracilipes. Lineage (NCBI taxonomy): Eukaryota > Metazoa > Arthropoda > Insecta > Hymenoptera > Formicidae > Anoplolepis > Anoplolepis gracilipes. Next base: position 11,075,807 of record NC_132976.1, on the reverse strand, counting down.
AAATCCAAACGACGCACCCTTCGCATTCTTACTTCGTATCCCTCCAGAACCACGGTCATTAATAATCTTGCCATTTTCTCGTTCTAATTTTTTCTTATTAGATTTCCAATTGGGAGAAAACAAAAGTGTCTTTCGAGATAATATTAAAGAGCATTGATGTTGCACAGATAATATACTTGTCAAAAAAAGACATTCAGAATTCTATTTTTTCAGCTTAAATTTTAATTATTAACAAATAAGACTCATCTGCTATTATTTTATCTTTTCAAACAATGCTCCAAATTTTAAAACATTACGAAAGTATACACTTCTTATTTTTAATCTAAAATATATTAACGATTTTTAAAATATATATATTATAATTCTGTTATATTTTCTCTCTTTTGCAAAGATTAATTGTAAATACTTCTTAATCATTGGCAAGTATCTAATTATATTTTTGTGTTAAAGCAATCAGAAAATGTTACATATTTATGTATATAAAAGAAGAAATTTTCTATATATATCTTCTTATAGATTTTTTTTCTCTTCTATGCAAACGACTTTAATCTGCTAAACTAAAGTTTAAAATATCAATAAAGTTGCATCAGACACTAAAAACTGGTTATGATAAAATCGCTTACTTGAAAAATGCAAATTTATGTAAGCTAAATACGCGAAAATACTCTTTCATTTTCGTTTCCTCGATAATCGAACGAACTCGAGGAAGCGGATTGCAGACGTTGCTGCAACCAGTCCCTCTTCCGCGTTCGCTCTGCCTTCCGTCGAAGAGATAATCATATTAGCTAGGCTATAACTTGTCTATGCATAAGCATAATACCGTGGCGCCGCAGTCTCGGGATCCTGGCCAGGATACCGCGTATATTTTACTGCTGTGCTCTGCCCTCAGGACCAGCCAGACCCGAACTCCGAGCCGGCTGCCGTTGCGCTGCCGAGAGAGAAGGCGCGAGAGACGGGGTTGCAACGTACAACGTTAATCAGCCTAATTGAATTAAGCACGCGCGACTGTTGTAATTATGACTATTTATAATGATCCTGCCTGCGCGCGCGTGAGCGCCGCGATTCACCCCTCTGTGCCCGAGAGGAATATTAGTTTACGCCGCGAACGCGTCGCGTTTAATGCTCGACGTCGTCGCCGTTGCTTGTTAGCGGGGAGCCGACCGAGCACGGCGATACATGGAGTTTCGAACAATCGTCTAAAGTGGAAAGATAAGCCATTGCCGTCGCGGCAACCGAAACAGCGGCGGCGGTATCGTTGAAGGTTAACGATAGTTTCTTGTTTACCAGAAACAGACTAAATGGGAATATTAAACAAATTACGTTAAATATCCTATAATAAATTAAACTTGGCTGGATATTTCAAGTTTAAATTAATTTAATTTCGTGATTTTTTACCGAACAAAATTATATACGCCGGTCTTTTCTATTTTTTTGAATCACGAAATCGGTATTGTATAATTTTAATTTTAAAATTATACAATAAAGATAAATTATGTCTCTTCTCAATTTCGATGTTGCGTTAAAAGAAAAGCGGAATCGTAAACCGGAAATGTTTGATGTCTGGTAGTATCTTACGTATTTAATCCGTTCTCTTTATTGTCGTAAAGAGACGGCCAGTAAGCGCATGGGGATAGTGAAAACGAGTGTTAGCTAGGATTTCCGGATGACTCGCTTTCTTCGCCTCTCTCCGTCGAGTACATCGACGCTGCGGCACGCATTAGAAGTCGTACTTCATTAAGTCTGTAACACTTCTTCCAGAGACGTTACTCATCCCTTTTAGGACAGGCACCGCGAGAGAAGGCGAGATCGAAAGGGAATAAGATTAATTGCATTCCGCGCAAGGAGAGAGAAGGCGTATTTTAAGGCAAACCGCCAATGCTCGCTCGTGGAAACGACGACGGGGCTGAAAGGAACGAGTGGCGGGGAATGAGAAGAAGGTGGATGAGAAGAACGACAATACCTCGAGTAGAAAGACGCGGGGATGAAGTCGCGAAACTAGAGAGCGAGATTCCTGCCGCTGATGGAGGAGAGGAGCGAGCCGACGACGAGAGCGTGACTGAAAAGAGGACCGAGACGGAGAAGACACCGCCCAAGGCCTTGTTGTATTTATCATATAATTACCATAATAGAGCTCCGCGCCGCACACTCCAGTGCCAGTGCCGACCAATCCCACCCGCGCTTCCCGTTCTGTACCAGGCCGCAACCGCAAATTGGAAACTCTCGAATACATTTTCCCTTCGTCGCTCGCTCGCTCGCCGCGCTCGAAATTGTTCGCCGTAGGACGTCGGCCGTCGAGTCGGAAGGATGCTAACGACAGCAGCGCGAATACACAGTCATGGAACACTTGCTCGGCTCGAGGATGATCGACGTATGGTCATTAGATACAATTTGTCTGCGTAGCTGCATCCTGTCTGACACTAGTCGTCGGAGTAATTATGGCACGACTTAAACAATAAATGCGTTCTCTGTTTAGGTTGTTCATTTAGACGTTGGCCACATAATCATTTACTAGAAATTTGAAACCTGGCTGAATGAAATTTTTCATGTATGATTTAAAGTAATTAATAATTACAAGTTGATTACTATTGCAATAGTGTGATTTTTATGCGAGCAACTTTCATTAAATATGTACTAACTTGCATTATTGAATTAATTAACATTTACGAACGGAAATCATTTTCATGACATTACTTACATATCTGATAACAATGAGAAAGTTTGGTTTAAGATTGACATTTGAAATCATCTGTCTTTTCTTCATTTAAGTCCGCAGACGACGATAAAATACTTTCCAAAATATCCATGTTATAATCGAAAACAAATTTCATATTTTTTTGTCTCTCAATCTGAATAAATGTATCACATTTTTATATACAAGTAGTAGATATGATTTCGCAGTAGGAAACTTGAAGGTCTTTAGTTTCTTTGCTAACCGCGAATCATCTCCGCCGACGTCACCTTTTGAATCTCTTGGCCCCCCTTTTCTGGTCACCTAATGTGCAGCCCGGTGGAAAGATATTGCAGCTAAACACTCGGTTCTTTGATGCCGCCCTAGTCTGGGATCTCTATCCCTGGGTACGCCGGCGGATAATTAACGTTAAAGGTTAATCCTGCGGAGAAAGACGGCGGGATAAGAACGGGCTGACAGCAACTCCTCGGCTCCTGTTCCTCTGGCAGATATAATTTGATTGGAACCTCGAAAATGGTATACTGGAAATTGGGTCTTTTAGATTCAAATCTAAGTCTCGAAACCTAACAATCTTGAATATATGAGTTAAATAATGATTCTGTATTTGTTCTTTAATATAAATAACAAAATAAAAATGAGAATGAAAGAATAATTTTTGAAATAGCGTAAAAATATTCATATATTTTTTAGAAATATGTAAAGAATATTTTCAATCTTTAAAAAATAAGTGTTTAAAGTATTTTTCAGACTATCTCAATAAAATTTGATTTCTCTAAGAAATATTATGGCTAAAAAAATAATTTTACAATATTACTTTAATAATATCTTATTGAATTAAAAAGATGAAAAGAGTAGATCGCAATATTATACTTTAAGTAGCCAGTGCGTCGATAAGCGACGGAGACAAGTGTCACGCAGGACGCGTAAAAACGTCTAAATTGCGCGTAAATAATTATATTTGCATATTCATCGAAAGGTAAATATTTAATGCTCACGGAGCATAAAGGGGCAGCGTGAAGTGTAACGTATACGTGGAAAGAGAGACCGGTGAGTTTGTGGGAGAGTGGAGGATGCTGGAAGGGGGTTGGCCGGCGCGGCGGAGGGTTGGCCAGCCCTGTACGCGCGGCCGCCACGAGCTGACGGAAAAGGGGTTGAATGTACATCGCGGCTCGTCGGAAATTTTAGCTTAATTTTACTTAACTACACTGGACTGCCCGTGGGCGCTCGGCTGCAGGGACAAGTGTTATTTTTGTAATTCCAAGCGGCGCTAATGGGAGACCTCGGCTTAACTCCGACCTACCGCTAACAAAAGAGGGGTGTTTACCACGCGCAGTGAGTATACGGCCACGCGGGGGTAGTAACCGACGCTTGTTACAAACGCGAAAAGAGCCTGACATTAGTTGACCGACGGATGAGATCAGAAACGTGAGTTAAAACGTTCTTCATGAAAAATACGGGCAGCAACCGTCTCTTCCGAGAAAATATATCTTTAAATGAATATGCGGTATAATTCCGCAATTTCAATTTTTATGTTTTCCATTAGATTAAATCATTTATATTACATGTATAATAAGCAAGTAGAGAAAGAATATTGTAATGTAATAGCTGTATTTTAAAATTACTTTGAAGAAGATCACAATATACATGTATGTATGTTTCCTTATCAATCTAATATGATGAATGATAAGAAGTGTAACGGACGCGTTACTGTCATGGTATTATCGACGGCGAAGGTATCGAGAAGACGCGAAAGGGCGCTGATGAGATTCGAGGGAAAACTTGCAGGTATGGAACGTAGCAAGTTACAGAAGCTGGGACGTGTATCGAGCGTGAATATTACATCGATCAGGGGTTGACGATGTGGTACAAGTACCGGGGGGGAGATCGGGGAAACAAGGATGATGTCGCCTATTATCCCGAGGAACACCTGAGCTCCCGCTCTCCGTTACACGTCCGTCTCGTCCCCTCCCGTGAGAAAGTGTATGAAAACGAGCACGCACTCTCCGTCGTCGGCCTCGGCGTCGCGGCCAAATTGCACGACCTCGGCGTATTATCCGCCCCTAAATTATTCCCCGCTAACCGCAAAAATAGCCCCACGTCTCCCTCTCCTCCCGTAAGACTCCCTCAGTTTTCTGCATCGCTACATTTTCTCGGTTAACCCGTCGCGCGGTTAGGTTCATTGTTTCAACCGCAAGTATACTGAATTGTCATTAATAAGATACGTTAATGCACGTTAATTTTCCCTTTTCTCAACGTCATGATTGTTGTAATTTAGAGAATTGAAAATTAAAAACTGAACAGGGAGTAATGATCGATCATCGGATAATTTTATTTGTATATCCGCAAGGCTGAGAAAGAAAATATAAAAATAAAATTACCTATTGAGATTTTTCATAAAATTAAGGTAAATCTTATGAGTTTAATAACATTTATTTTCTGACGTTTAATTTGCAGAAACAAACTATAAAGCGATAAAAGATTTTATTCAAATATTTGGTAAACGAGAAAAGACTATATTATTCTATATGGCTTATTTTGATGATTAGCAGTAGAAAGAATTATATTATGAACGAACGGTATACACATCAATCATTGACTCAACTTTTTTCACAGAGATGCCAGTATATATGTATATTAATGTATGTTTGGTTTGGAGAGCGTATCCTATCCTGACATGATGGACGCTACCGGAGACGAAAGTTGAGATGACTGTAACGGCTTCTGGCACCGAATGTCGGATTTCCATTCGACGAGAGATGGATGGTCCAATCCACGGAACATTGATCACTATTATAAATCGCATATACCTATAGAAACGTACTATGACGGTCGTCCAATGTATTGCAGGTACGATCTTCAGACTTATCTGATCGCCATCGGATCATCTTTATTCCATGAAAACGCTTTTATTGTTGACATAATGCTCGATTAATAAATGGAAAAGTACCTTCGCATCGCGAAGCAAAGTAGAAAGTTTGACAAGCTGCCGCGTCGAAACAGTACTGTCCATTATTTACATGTGGACGTGTACGCTGTAGACGATGCACGGAGTCTTCCGAGAGGCAAAAGTTGCGAGTCCGCGATGTTGGCGGCGAACCTGGCCATCAGGTCCGATTCGATAAAAGATGGATGATCCAACGTCGGCCGTATAGTCGATCGGTCTCCGAGCTGACGCCTCCGAAGATGAAATGCACCCTTGGCGACCCCAGAACCGACCCTAACACCCTAAGCCTCCTCCCGTTTCTCTCCCCTCACCTCGGCGCTCAATAACACTTTGCCAACCGAAGGCATATTTACGAGAGAGGCGCGTGCCCCGCGTCGGAACGCACCACCGTCTACTGAATATACGCGATTTGGCATACAAATTCCGTCATATGTAACCCGGAAAAATGTTTATTGGCCCGACTAAAGGTTATTAGGTCCGGCTTCTAGTTGACCTTCCTGACGTAACCAGTCGCCTCACGTAGCTCCATGAATTGGATCCACCGAGTCGCATAGCGTCGAAAGTGAAAGCATAAGTCTTCTTTACAACCGACTGTTTTGTACTTTGCATTCTGTAGCGTGGAAACGTCATGCTGTCTTTGAAAAGTTACAACGATAAAAAATTATTACTTTTATAAAACACATTTTATACACACAACTCGATATTAAATAAAAATTTCTTCTATAAGTAATTCAAAATTTTGTATTTAATTTACGTATATAATCTTTCAGCCTATTATGGTTATTATGACACGTACATTTTTTAAATAAAACACGTTCAATTTAATGCACGTTTTAATATATCTATATTTATATGGACGAGAGATAGCGATTTAGTGATAGTGATTTTCGGGAAAATATAATTTCATGGAACGCATCGAAACTTTGTGAGAATAATCGAAGAAACAACAATGTGAGAGAGAGAGAGAATGGCGAGGTGAAAACGGAGGACCATTGGTTTCCTCGCGTAGTTTCCAGTACGGCATACCAGGGAACAGCAGTACATTATTTCTTGATGTCAAATAAAGCAATTAGCATGTGCCCTGACCAGGGTCCGCAGGTTCTAACCCGAGTAATCTCGCCGGGGTCCCCGGCGTGTGCGACATCTTCATCAGAGAGGCGGACCCTCCTCTCTCTTCTCCTTTCTCCGCCACTTTCCATCCCTTGTGCCGGACGATGGCGCGGTCACGTGACTACTCTGCACCCCAAGAGACGAGGGATGCTGGATGCTGCGAAAGAGCGAGAGCGCGGATCGACTAGAAGAAGATGGCGACCGTAAGGGCTGTAAGGGAGAGGGTTGGATGGAGAGAAATCAAGGGGGCGAGAAGGCTGTGTCCACCGAGTGAAGGCGCTTCCAAGGGAAATTTCACAAAGGCTGACCCGCTGGTAATGAATGTTATATAACCCTTTTAATGCTTTAAGCCTCTTAGATTTTTCAGTGCGCTCTCGACGTGCACGCTTCCTTCGTTCCCATCCTCCTTCTCCTACTTCTCCTTTCCTTCCGCGGAGTGAGCCGGAGGTAGTTCGCGACGAGCGGCGGAGGTGGTGGGCAAAGGGGAGTCGTGCCTCGGGGTAGGTAATTATGTGGCGGACGTAAATTAAGCTTGTTTAGATTGGGATTTTTATTAAGGTCCTTTATGAAAGAGTGCCGCCACTAAATGGCGCACGGTATACACTCCGACACTGGTACTCTTTTAAACGCCTCTGGAAAAGAACCCCTGATACGTTTATTTCGTGAGTAGTGCTTGCGACAATGAAATTTAAAAGCCAGATTTGTCAGGCAGCCACTTTATGAAACTATACTACTTTTAATATTAAATTAATATATTATTTAACAGTATATTTTCATATAAATGTATAAAATTATTAAATTACTAACAAATTACTCTATGATTATACTATAATAATTATACTGTAATTTTTTTCAACAAATTTTAACAGTGTTTAAAGAAATTTTTTTTTAGTTTTAGAGATTTTTAACAAAAATGAAATACATAAAACATATATTTAATAATTTTTGTAACATTTTGTAACAATTACAATAATCGTAAAATACGGAGAGCAACGTTCCGAAATAAACTTTGGACTTGCCAAATTTCCGCAGGACCATTCCCAAAGAAGTCGTAAGCAACAATCAGGAGATATATCTAATAGCAGTAGGACATACGCACTAAGAAACATGGAACAAATAAGTAAGGATTAGTTTAATCGTGCTTTAGGAGTCGAACGTTACGGGTTTATGTCACCGTTCCCTTTTTCGAGGGTAAGAAAAAGCTATAGCTCGTATACGAGCAAGTTTACGAAGCAGCGATAGTGCGTAAAGAAATTCAATTGACATATATCGAATTAATATATACTTGTGCTATATATATATCCACTTTCCCTAATAAAAAAATTTTAAGTAGACACAATTACCATTATTCTGCCAGAAATAAATAATTTTAATAATCAATCTTTCTCGATTCGTAATATATATTTAAGTAGTTGAGATAATTAATCACTTAGCGTTACAGAGATCAGTTTCAGAAGCAAACACGTAAAATTATCATATTTCCAAATATTATTTATCGCTTTAATTTGTTCGAGATTCGCATACATCGTACATGGGCATGTTAATTCCGACATGTCCGTAACGAGCATAGCGCTACGTCAAACAGCTAACTGCTTTCGCACGAAGGCACCGGGAGCGAACTTCGAGAAGCAGTTCGCAGGTACAGACCGTTAGCTATACCCAGTGTATATGTATACCTTCGAGCCGGGGGTAAGCAGAGAACGAAGTTCTCGGTGGAAGTTTAATTCAACTGGACGGGCAGCCGGGTGTAAACGCTGAATGATTTGTTGCAAATCGAAAGCACCTCACCCCGCGCGCGCGAACTCGAGCTCGAATTTCAACTTCCTGCTTGCACTTATCACGGCATACTTTATGTAATATTGTATCGTGGCTATCGATTATCGAGTGGGTATCAATATATTAATACTTTAAAAAAAGGGAGTGCCGAGAAGTAGAAAAATGCAGATATAAATATATTTTACATATACATACATGTGTGTGTGTGTGTGTGTGTGTGTGTGTGTGTGTGTATTATATTTTTTAAATTAAAATATCTTCTCTCATTATCTTTTAATTAAATTGACATTTGCAAAGAGTTATTCATTAGATATAAATATTAAATATAAATAAATTTTTTTCTCATACTTATAAGTAAAGTTATTTTATACAGCCGAGTAATCTACTCTATTCTTAGCATTTGCTAAGTTTTATTTTTTATTGAGATCAAACTTGTTTCAATGTTAGTTATAATTACATGATAACATCATAAAATAATGAAAATTGTTTTATTACCTAAAGATTTCTGTAATACCGCACTCGCGTTTTCGCCTGTATATTAATAAATTAATCAATCAAATTGGAGAATTACAGCAATTATCGCAGAACAGCTTAAACATTTTTTTCAAAGTGACGGCTGGTTGAGTATCGAACATTGAGATCCAACGTCAATTTTCTCTGGTAGTTTTACGAGGCCGGGCATGCTCGTTCGTTCTCTCGATTAGGCTTTGCCGTCATTAAAAGTTTATAAAGAAGCTGAGGTACGAAACGGGACAACGATGTGCGGGCGAGACGAAGAAGGTTCAGCACCCTCAGAACGAAGATGGTAGAGAGAAACCGAAACGTCAGAGTGAAAGAGAAAGAGAGAGACGGAGAAGGAGGGATGAAGAGAGATTCCAAGCAAGTTTTCTCATGTGCAATGCATAATGAGGAAAGGCAGACGGCGCATAAAAGGCCTACAAATGAGGCTCAAGTTATATGTATATAAGTTCTAAGTAACTAACACGTCGAAGTAAACGACTTTCTTGAGGTGACAAGTATTTTAAAAAAATTTTTTAACATTGTATTGTGTCTTTTATCTTAAAAAAAAAACAAGAAAATGTCTTTCAATATATATATATATATATATATATATATATATATATATATATATATCTCAACATAATTATTCATTTAAGTTGCATAATTAATTTGATATATTTGTCAATATTAAATAATCGACTAACATTATCTAATACTACTTTTATTTTCTCGTTTATATTTTTTTGTTTTTATTCACTAGCTTAGTTATTTGAATGTCTTAATAAATAAAAATTTGAAAGCAATATACATATGTACCGAATATTTAGAGTGGAAAAAATGCATTTTAAAATTAAAGATTTAAAAATCTTGCGTTTAAATAATTCGTTTGAAAAAAGCAAGACGCATACGCATTGTAAAATGTAATGCATATTCTTGAGTACATCGTGATTCTTAGTACGCAATAGCATAAAGTGCTCGTGTAAGATTTCGTTGATCGGTAAGCACAGACGTTGGTAACTAAAGATATGAACACGCAATGTTAGAATCGCGGCGCACGAAAACCAATTAAAGGTGTTAGATCGATCCTCCCTAGTAACTGACTTGCTAGGCACTTCGATGAAAGATGCAAATCCTCGCTTATGACGCTATATATTTCTTTATCCAATTATTGAGATACTTCATATTAAAACAATTTTAGATAATTGTCAAATCGTCAACAGTATCCTTTCCTCGATATTACATATTATTTCCATGCTTTGCACTATAATTAAAATAATTCTTTTACGTTAAAACGAATAAATATTACATACAATACACGTACTCACTTATTTGAACTTACCTTGTTCATGATTTGGCGGGGATATTCCCGCCTCGCAAGGGACGGCTCTGTAACAAGAAAAGAAAGATACCAATTATTTCTCTAAAACTGTAAAATATATCAAATATTTGTAAAGTCTTTACGCAAACAAATTTACTTTGTTGCATGCTATTTTATATATAAAATATAATATATAATTAGTGTATTCCTCTACTGCTTTTTTCAATATATGGAAACGAATAATGGTTCAATATAAATTCAATAATTTGTTTGCATAAATTTTTTTGACATATTACAAGTAATATCAGAAAAATATATTTCGTAAATGTAATTTTTCTTCAATTGTATTGCATAAAATGCTAGACAAAGATGAAAAACTTCGACGCGGACATAATGATGAAGATATTTAATTTCTTTTTCTGCTTGGCATGCATTTTGAATCTCATCGGCACGCCTTGTGACCCAAACTAATGCACGTAGGGTGGTTTTCGATCGTGCAGCCAAGCTCTAACCCTTCCTCTCCTTTCCCTTCGACGAGTACCACCGAATTCCCATAATCTAATGAATGGCCTAACCCCAATATCCTCTCGGTTCAGCCTCACCGCCGCTTACCCTCCATATACTATTCCATATATACCACGCATGTAAATATTCTTGCTGTCCGTGTATGCGTGTACGTATAAATTTAAGTTGCTTAAAATTCTGTGTCTGTTCACTATAATTAATTATTTCGAAGCAGTGCGACTGCACAGTCACTTTTACTCATAATTTCTTCTTAAACTTCGTCAAAATAATTTTCGGCACTCTTCAAATTAAATTTAACGCGATTTTTGTAATCACATAGAAAAAAATCTGTGGTGAATATCATGAATAAAATGCAAATAATCGGTAATCTTATTATTTTACATTACCATAATTTACATAGAATCAAATTAATATCAAATAATATCAAATTTATGTAGAAGCAGTTACGAAAATAGCTCATTAATTAAAAGTCTTCAAAAGATGCGACAGGAATAAGTAAAAATTAGTAGAAAATTCGTGGGAATTAATAATCTAGAATGTGTTGTGAGAAATGCTGAGTTCGAGTTTTGCAGAAATACGAATAAATCTATCTGCGGAGGCAAGAAGTTTCAAGTCATCTTGTATGAACGCAAGAAATATGAACAGGGGCTCGCATTGTGCTAATTGCGCGTTAAATAGGGACGGCGAAATTCTTTCGTCCAGAAAATGGACCGGACGCAAGCCGGCGTTGATCCCCGCGCGGCGGAGTAAAGACGCGCAAATGTGTTTATCTCGGGGAATAATAAAAAGGGTGGCCGCGACGGCCGTGACGCCGGGTGATCGCAACGAAGTCGGGAATAATGTCTCGGACACGAGGCTCGTCTGCGGATTTGCTCCGGCCTCCATCGCCCAACCATCCACCCTACACTCCCCCTTTCGACCTCCTCCGACCTACCCTTATACGCGTGTCCGCCGCAGATTCAGACTCCTAATTAAGACGAGGGTGCGAGAGGGGTTTCAGGGGTTTCTGCCGGGTTCTCCCCCGAGGGGGCCGGGGCGTAGGTAGCGGGCGTATGGATGGAAGGAGGGTTTTCCCGAGGTAAGGGGCACCCGTATCGTGCCGGAGGGGTAAGCCAAGGCAAAGGGGGTAAGGAATATTGATCACGGGACCACCACGGCGGCGAGGCAGGGACTGCCCGCACTCGCCCTCTGCTTTCATCCGCCCATCCCCTCGCCATCTAGCTCCAGCTTTCTCGTCTCTCTCTCTCTTTCTCTCCCCCCCTCTCTCTCTCCCTCTCTCTCTTTCACTCTCTCTCTCCCTCTCTCTTTCTCTCTTTCTACTCTATCTCTTTCTCTCTCGCCAACTTGTGTGTCTCTCACCTTCTCCCTTGTTTCCGACATCTTTCGCCGATCCTCTCGTTTTGAAGACGGCACGGACCGGGCCAGACTAAACCACCAAACGCCAGATGCGTGAAATCAGTCGGTTAGAATCTGCCCCGCAGCCTTTGCAAATTATTGATGCTGAAACCGCGAGGTATATGATGCCTGCACACTGTTTCGAAGTGGACTTTGAATAAAGAAAGTCGGCAAAGTTCAACGCTCGTAAGGTAAAAGAGCTTCTAAGAAGAAACTTAATTTTACAGATAATTACTCCGATCAAATGCAAAATGATTTCGTTATAATAAAATATTGTAAAAAAAACTGTTTATAAATTTTTCTCATCATTTTATATTACAATAAATTTATATAGTATAGGAGAAGTTTTCTTTTCATCTCTATGCCATTTAATCATCCGTCTCGCTAACTTGGAAATGTCTCCACGTCGTGACAAGGTTTACGAAAGTCGCAATAAGACATGGCCCTCTTGAAGGGAATTTCTGGCGCTGGAAATCCGAGTAGCCTGACGAACTTTGACGCACACGCTCGGCCGAACAAGATCTACGCTCTAGACGTGTGCAGCGTTCTCACGAGTTTTCGAGAGAGATCCTCTCAAATGGCATGGAGAAGGAGGTCCGACTTGACTCGTTTCAGAGACGAGGATAGAAAACGAGGTAAGGAAAGGAGCAGGGGGAGACTAGGGGGCCAGCGGGTGAGCTCGAGTTTACACGACGTAGCGACTCGTCTTTCTACCCGTCGCCTTGCCTTAATTAAATCTCTAGACCCTTCCTGAAGAACCCGCGGACCTGGCAGGAAACTAGAAGAACCGCCTTCTCTTCTCGCTCTACAATTCACTGCGGTAACACGTCGTTTTCCATTGGTCCTTCGTATGTTGCCGCAAGAAATGCGCAAACTTAATAACTACGGTGTACACTGACTTTTCATCCATCTGTTTATTTTATCAGCTCATTACTGCTTAATCAATATATCTTATTTTTTTACACATTACTTTTTTTTGTCTCTCTTTAATCAATTATTTTATTTTTATAATAAATAATATAAATATAAATATTGTATTTAATTATACTTTTAGAAGTACATATTATTACTACTGGAAATAAGATAACATTCTATGCTGATGTTCTTGTTCGATAAAAAGTTATTTATAATATATTATACAAAGTGATTCTTAATTACATGTCAAATTAAAGAAATGTACAATAAAATGCACAAAAATATTTAAAAAAAGATCATGTGTAAAATAAAAAGATTCACCAATTAAATAGAAAAATATATTGCAAATTGATTCCGTTCAATAATGTAAACATTTTTCTAAGAAATGGTAATTTAATTTATGCAAAGAGAGAGAGAGAGTTTTGACAGACAAATTATTACTATATATTCTATAAATTCTCAATATTCTCGATATCCACGAAAGCAATCCGCTAGGAGCGGCAAATTTCTACAGCGTGCACAACGCATTTTCTCATACACTCCACCGTCATTCCAGTGGCTTCAGATACCGTTATTCAACGTTGTAACGAACGTCAAGGGCGACCTCGACGAGACCGGAAGAGACCTCATTGTCCAGAGGCGGGGGCGCCGATAGGAGGGTGCGCAGCAGCGGCAGGCAGCCAACTCAAACTTTGATATGGTTTCCTAAATAACCAAGGCGACCGATACCGCAGCACGATAGTCCTCCTCTTCCTCTACCGCCCTCCCCCCTCCCCTCCCCCGCCATCCACCCGTTCACCGCCTAGACCGATCTGCGGTAGTCCGGAGAGGGTACTGTAACTACCGTCGAAGCATATTGAAACCCTCGCACCAACGGTGACCTGACTCGCCACCCCAGGCAATCCCCCACCCCTGCCAACTCGCGACCCGTCACCGTTCAAGCCGATACAAGGCTACCGTCCATGCAAAACCTGCGGCATGAGTGCGTTTGTCGTTTCGTGAGTAAACGTTACTAACCCAAGCAGTAACGCCAACGTTTTCATAATGCCACAAGTAGCGGTTAATCCGGCTGCAGAGTGACAGGTAATCTGCAAGAGGGAAAAGGAACGAAGGTTGCGAAACCCACGATTCCAAAGTCGATCACATTACATTTCCTCTGGTAGACGGAACGTTACAAAATACCGTACGTGGAGCAAGTAATATAATTAGAGTAACGAGGATATTAGCAGTAATAATGTAAAAAGAAAAACATAAAAAACTGTAAAATCAAACATTATTCGTGCAGATAATAACTTCAAACAAAAAATCATTGTGTATTATAAAATGCATTAACTTTTCGCGTTGTTTGTAGTATAGAAAACACTCTTTACTTGCATTAAAATTTTTAATAATTTTTCAATAACAATACATTTAAATTAATAAACTCTTGATATATTCATTTTTAATTTTGCACTTTACTGGACAAAATCAAAATAAAAAATTAACGTGTAAGTAGCCATTTAGTTTACAATTTCTTTTCTGCAGGCTACCAATAGACGCGATGCCAGAAGCCGGCTGTTTGTCCGCTAATTAGAAGCTAACAGCAAAACTAAAGTTTCGAACTTTAAAGTTTCTTGCACTCGCGCGGAAGCCTCTTGCTACCCATTCAATACCTCCTTTTTGAGGGTGGTAGAACGACCACCCTTTAAGAAGAACACCCCACCTGCAGAGCCGTCCACCTGTCTTTCTCTTTACCTGTCCTTCTCTCTTTCTCTCTCTCTCTCTCTCTCTTTCTCTCTATCCTCTTTGCTCCGAGCAGCGTTAATTACTAATTAATTGTTTCGCGTGTTTGAATTTTAAATGGATAAGTTAAACAGCGCGTAAGAGGTCCAGACGTGGTATAGCGGCAGTCCACCCTTCTTTTTCCCTCTGTCCGTTCCTCTCGCTTCGCGTACGATTACCGTACAAACAGTGTACTGCCGGTTAATGAAGTTAGGATGACCGTGTTAGGTTGAGGAGAAGGGGAGCAACGCTCGTTCGTTTATTCGTTTTTCACCCCGTCATCAGAACGTTGCGCCTCGCTTCGTGCCTCACGACGTAATATCTCCATCACGACGCCGAACCATCGCAAGCGCGTTCAAAGTTACCTCCGATCCGACGAATACGCGGATGCAACTTTAATAATATCGTCGTCAAAAGTTGCAGCTAGTTCTCATAATCGCATAATAAAATATAGATTTTACAGTTTCGACGCAGACACAAAAAAATACATAGTCAGAAGAAAAGTTTATAAAAAAGTTTTACGTTCACTTCATGTATGATATATTTTCTTTTATTCAATATTGTTTTAACGCGCAACTCTTTGTAAACGAGTTTTTTTCATCACGATAAAATAAATTCTACTTGCTTTTACTAATCGAGATATTTTCTCTATTTTGAACTGTGTCATTCTTTGACAAAAAAAAAAAAAAAAAAAAAAAAAAAACTTTCAGAAATAACGATTGCTCACGTAACTTGTGACATCATAAATGTTGTCTGACGTTGATCTGAAGACACACCAACAAGATCGTTTCATTCCCTGTGAAAAGCAGCCCTATACGCTGTAATCGGAGCTCAAATAAAAAGTCGTAATGCCAGATAAAACACCCCATTTGTCTAACAATGATTCTTCTCTTCGCTCCTTCGGGAATAGTATACCATCCTTCTCTGGCGAGGTAGCAAGGAAGTTAAATTAGGCTGGTAATCATTTTAAACGCCATCGTCACACAGACGTCCTCGAGCCACCTAATTCTCCCGTAATTGAGATGAATCGATAAAAAATTTCCAATGCGAAAGAAAATTGATACGAATGGAACAGCTGATCAACATGGAGAGCACGGCTGCACATTGGTTATCGCCATCCTGTCGATGGTACTCTTGAGGCGCGCAAGATAAACCGTAGAGGCGAGAAAGCATCCCGTGGGAGTCTGGAATAAATCGGGAATAATCGGAAAACACGACGGCCAAATTGACGACTGTTATCGACTGGCGTCGCGGGTGGTGACGAGAACCCGGCCGAATCGAAAGAGCGAAGGAGGAAGAGAAAACGATGGCACAGGGAAGAGAAAACATGTCGGCAGCAAATCGGTGTTTTAACCGTCCAACGGGGGGACAATTATTTAAGCGAACGTCTAGCGTGGCGCTCTAACGCTCCGCGTTAGCGCCTGGCGAGGGCACGCCGATAGAGAGAGAAAGAGAGTCCAGAGCTGTTAATTGCCGGCTGTCACAGGCACGCAGTGACAGGGACCACCGTCGACGAGGGATTTCCTCGTCGAAGCCGGTGTGAAAGCGACGATAAACTCTCCTTTCAAAACGTGTAAATGCGCTACCGCGATGGACACACTCGTGAGAGATAACTCTAATGAAAGACGAGAGGTAAAAAAGAGAAGTAATGCAATGATTGAGTCGGCAAAAGATAGCTTTTAAATACGGTTCAGACGGATTACGAATATTTCCTTTAATATTAATTTATATATGAAGTCTATATTTCATTTACATAAAAATTAACCAAAAATTTATTTAAACAACTGCCATTTTTTTATTGTCTAGTTTATGCAATTATTTTTATAAAAATTATACGTTATTTCTGTAAAAAAAATGTTAGAAATTTAACTACTTCAGCGAATACTTTAGCATTTTACAGCACGTTTTATACAAACAACGTTTTTTTTCTGTCCCTCCTTTCCCGCGTCCACATAATATATTATTTTTATGATTCCAAAAATCTTATAGGGTGAATAGGAAGCAATTTCACCGGAATTTCTCGCTCGGACGTTCGCTGTAATTTGAACGCCGACGTATATTTATTCGGCGTCGCAGGAAGAGGAGTCGCGCAGAAAGCGGGAACTTGCAGAAGTAGTAGCGTGACGACGCTAAGAGCATTAAAGAGACGTTTTCCGCCCGACACTTAGGTTTTCGTTCCCGCGCCCACCCCATAGATTCACGGCCTATCGGCTTAGCGCGCGACGGGTGGTCTCGAGCCACCCTTGGCTTCCGCCCAGCATCGTCTTCCGCTCGGCACCTCAAGGTAGTAGCAGCCAGCCAGAAACGCGGCTCTGGTTACTATACTGTTCTTCTCGGGAAATATTTTCGCAAGCATAAGAACTTAAGTACTCGAGACGCATACACGTGACGAGCCATCTTGATGAACAGAGTCCACGGGAGATATCTTTCCTCGCCAAAGAAATACATAACACGTGCGAAATTAGTCTTTGAAAGTTAGTACCTCATGCTTCTGTTACAGTAATCACCATCGCTATTCATAATATTCGAGTGTGTAACTCATTGATTCTTTTCGCTTAATAATAATGTATTTATTTCATTTTGTAATTAAAATATATTAATCTATTAATTCACATTAGCCAATTTTATATTATTAATCTACTTTCATTCATTATAAAAAAATATATCTTTTTACTCTCTTCTGCAAATTCTGATTAATATATTTTAATTAATAAAACAAATATAAAAATGCGACTATTATTATGTTAAATAGAATGTTGTGCTGCCAATATTACAATCTGTAAAGCAGGACGAAGAAACAGGCAGTCGCGATGGGAGGTTGTACTAGTTGCTGTATCTACGTAACAACGCCAATCGAGGTGAGCATTCTGAAAGAGAGGGAGGAAACGTTGCGTCGACCGTGGTGAATTATCAGCTAAGAGGAAATTATGGAAATAGATATAAATCGAGAAGAAGAGAGAGCGCGCCGGCGCGGCTGTTCGCAGGTAGACGCAGCCAATAAGCGAGTAGCTACCTACGAGCTCGATGTGCCTTTAAATAAATGGAGCTTAAAAGCCAATTTGGAATGTAAAGATCTATCAGCATAAATTAAACATGGCGCGGCTATACGGAGAGTGTGAGGCTCGTCGTCCGATTTTTGAGGCCGGTTCATCCCGTTATCTATCCTCAAGACCAACAATTTGCATCTTACGATCTTCAGAATATCATTGCATACGTAACATCGTCATTTTCTCATTAAACCCTTAAATATACAGGGTGATTGCTAAGTACAAAAATGAGGATGTTCCTTATTTTAGGAAGAAAATGTTCTATGAATAAGCGTCCTCAAATGATTTGTTTCTAAAATACAGGATGGCAAATTTAAGAAAAACATGAAAATTTCAATGTTTTACTGATACTAATTTCTCTCTTAATATTATTCTAATTCTTAATATTATACATATATGTATGTACGCACCAATTTTGAATAAAATTTCTTAGATTTTGAAATTTTTTTTTTTTTTTTCTCAAATTTGTCACTTTAGATTTTAAAAACAAAGCACTTCAGGATACAAAGACTTACTTTAGATTATAAGATATTTTCTTCATAAAATAAAGTAAGAAATACCATCTTAAATTTTTTGTATTTATTTAAGAATCATCTTATATAATATCTCGCAATCCTTTCATTACTCATTATTTATTAAAAATGTTCTTGTCAATAAAAAAAGAATAGATTTATTAAAAATTGAACTTTCCAATAAAAAAAAATTTCAACCTTAAACAATACGTTACGTTAAAAACATCTAACGTTGCATCTTGAGACCTCTCCAAAGTATAACGCGATTTTAATCGCATCAAGGCAACTGCGAGCAATATCTCGGGTCAAGTGCGGTCGATTTAGCGGGAAATTTTTTTGTTCCGTGGAAAAACGTAAGGGAGGGATCGAGCTATTGGCGGCAAGTCGCGCGGAAACATCGGAGAGACGAACGAGAGAAACGAAAGCGCGGAAACGTGAGGGATGAAGGGCGTAGGGCGGAAGATTCGCGAGTTCGCGTCATGTGCATCGGACGCGACGCGCGAATTAACAACTCACGCGTCATATCGCGCGCATTATTATCCGATATATCGGCCTGTATATCGACGCGTCTTCATTCCCCTCCGATCAACGAAGAAGCAAAAGCATCCCTAGTTTACGCGAAGTGCGTTACCGTGCTAACACGGTAACGAGCACGATGTTGGAAGGAGAAGGGATGAGGGAGGAGGAATATCGCCGCCAGACGAAAACGAAGACACCGATTCCAATGTGTTCACTCTCGTGTAGCTTGAGTCGTTAATGTATTTCGTCGATCGCCTACGGTAGCATTCCTTCGGAGATATATTCGGGATACGTATAATTTTTCATACGCAGAATATTGCGTCAATTAATTAGATGCAAATAATATATTATTTTATCACTTAGCTGTGATTATCTGTATATAAAATTCAGAATATCCATTTTATTTTTATTGAATTTTATTTACCATGTTTCTAACACAAGAGAAAATTAAAGATAAAATTTTAATTAATACAAGTTAATTTTGTTCACATACAACACGCAAGACGTTGCAATTAAATTTAATTTATTAAATATAATTTATTAGAAAAATTCTAATTTTTAATATTTAAAGATTATTATTTTTACAATAAAGTTGTCACTCGGGTTAACAATTATACAAAGTCAAGCATGGCTCATCTTAGGATACATAATTACTGTTTGTCGTGATGTCACTGAAAATATTGATCGCCAAGAACCTCGAGGTGAGACAAAAAAATCGCGTCGCGACGAAGCAGAGGAGGCGGAGCAGTTAATGTTACGTCGAAGGTGAGCGCGTTGAAAAGGGTTGATTACACAAACCCGGCGCGTCCAGCGGGTAAAACGCGCCGCCGGGCCACGCCGGAAGGATGCTGCTGGACCATGCTTGTAAGCAAGCGGTAACCCGTTCGAGGGCCGTAGGTAGGCTTGGGGCAAATGGCAGCGGGATGATTGATCGCCTGGCTAATTGGATGATCGATGACTCAAGTTCATCAGTGGCTGTTCAGCTCCTGACGAAGGATGCTTCGTTCGCACGTGAGCACCCAGCCACCCTCGCAAGATGTACGCGTATATATGAATTTGCGATGTATGTATGTGTGTATGTTGTAGACGAGGCACGTATACGAATTAGACGTCGCGCGAGAAGAACAGGTTTAGGGGTTACGTCTCTTGAAGCCTGCGCTAATATTCTTCAGGTCATTGCATTTCTCTCTCGCCATTCTGTTGCTTGTTAAATTACATTCTTCCATAAGTTTAGGATTTCGTTAGAGTGTTGCGGACGTAAGCGATACCACAAAGAATAGTTGTGAAATATCGTACCTTTTCCTACCATAATTAATTTTAGTAGCATGTCATACACACTATATGGAGGATGTTATAAGTGTGTCTAGCCCATACAAAAAAATTTGTTCTTCTGAGAAATTTGAAGATAATTTTTTCTTATAATATTAGTGTTAATTAAACGTCGATCGAAATCACATTGCTTTTTTACCAAATCTTTAAAATTCAGAAATATTTAAAAAAGTAATTTAAATATCTGCAAAATAAAATTAAAAAAAGAGAGAGAGAGAGAGAGAGAAAATAAAAGAATTTTTAGAATAGGAAAAAATAAGAAAAATTAGAAGGTAAAATTTTAGAAATCAATTATGCGTTAAAAACTATTTTATAAAACATTTCCTTTTTGTTATGTTCGACACAGAGCAAGATTCTCAAAATCTCATTTCACGATTATGAATCCTGAAGCTCTAGACGCGATGTCTCCTCAAAGTAATGAATTCAGAATAGAGTTTAGTGAGTGGCAAAGGTGCGAGCGGGCAAGCGCGCAAGTTCACGCATAGCATTCGCCTGATATATAGCCGACACGTGAATGCAAATCGGCGTGTAAATCATGCGAACAATGTCTTAATGTCCCGGTCATACAACGCCCACCCGAGTCAGAAGACAACGGCTCCGGTAGTCTTTGGGTGTATGGAAGGAAAGGGTGCCTTTTCGGATATTCATAGGGAAATAAATTAGCAAGCACGCGCGTCACGAGGGGACCATTATTGATATCTATTTTCTTGCGGTGAATGTTATTCGCAAGCAGGTTCTATTCGCTGCGTGTGACACAAATCGCTTAAGCCTTTAGCATTCGCGCAAACGGGTATGTTCGCATAATTAGATAAATTAATATATTATCATTTTCACCTACATAGTGAGCTTAATAAGTTAGAAATAATGTAATAAAGGAAATTAACGTTTTTTAAATTTCTCAAAAGTATAAAGATTTCAACATTCACTTTTATACATAGGATATTAAAAGAAATTTCGATAGTTGAGATGACAATACATTTCTTCTGTCAAGCGGACCAAGAAAACAGACAGAGAGTTAAAAAATGACAGTTCAGCCTTCTCGCTTATGCCATTTAACTTGCAAATCTTCCTACTGAGTCGGCTGATACCCATGAAACATGTGTGGAAAGTGAAAAAAAGTCTTAGTCCTGCTTCTGAAAAGAAAGGATAAGGAGCGCGAGGGAAACAGGAACGGAAGGATAGAAAATATGAGACAAAGAAAGAAAAAGAGAGCGTGTGAAAAATTCGAGTGAACAAAGGTGGCGAAGAATCCGTACTCCAGAGGTTGAAAGTTGCGATTTCTCGCGAAGGGGAAGCCCGAAAAGGGTGAGAACGTTAGAATGAAATATTCGTCCGGCTGGAATATGTGAAGACATTACACACTGAGACTGCGTTATCGTAAAGATAATTGTTTTATCTTAACATCCACATGGGTCTAACCCATTTTCTAAACTGCCTACTTAGTACAAGTACGCAGAATAATTATAGATATTTATACATCGCTCAATAATTTCATTTTATATTATCGACTCGCTATTTCTGAAGTAATATATGTATAATAATAGATGTGTATTATAAATGTATCAACGACGACGAAAATCATCAACGAAACATTATTTTAAAGCGACTAAATAAGCAGAAAGTCGTAATGAAACGAGAAAACGATAGAAAAATGAGTGCGATCGAATAGAATGTCGGGTAATTTAATGTCAAGGTTGAAAATCCTTAACAGCTTTGGCATTCTTTTCCCTTCTGCCAGAGAGATGGATAGTCGGTTTATGGTGATGATGCGATTCCCTTTACATGCATGTGACGTGTTCGTCGCCGGCAAATCTCAACTTCTTTAGCAATGTCCTCACGCTCGTTTTCAGAGATGCTTCTTTAAAGATTCTGCGATAATCGCTCGTAAAAGCTCCATTTTTACGGCGCATATCGTTCTTGCGCGAGCAAAATTATACAGTGTCGCAGTTTCGAGGACAAAGTCGCGTCGTTTCACGCATCACCAAGCAGCTCTCGATCTCGATTATTACTATAATTTTATCGTCGAATATGAAAGCATGATATTCAACGATAGCTGATGAAAAATCTCCCCTAATGTTTTCACAATTGTTGATAATTTTAGACATCCTTACAAATAAGAAGAAAATCAGACAATGTAATAATTCTTGCACAAAGTGCCACAAATAAAAATACAAAATATTTAATTAAAAAATTTGAAGTTGCATCTAAATTTAAGAGACTAATGAAAGAAAATAAATATGATAAATAATAAAGGAAATTAATCTTGCCTGAAACTTCAATAATAAGATTTCGATAGAAAACCGAAAAACAATCTAAGATGCATGAAACAATCATTTTTTTCTCTCAAATATTGTTATTGAATATGCAGGCTGAAACAAAAAAAAAATAGTCTCCCTTGCGCGACGTCGCAACCATCTAGACGCGATTTGTTTTTATGGACGGCGTCTTTGTTGCCCAATCTTTTCCGTTTCTCTAAGTTTCGTAAGAATTCACCATAACGGCTCTAATTTCCGCTAATAAATCCACGAGTGCAACAAGAATCTTCCCTCGATATGTAGATAATCGTATTCCCGCTTGAAATGTATTCGCTGCGCCCTCGAAGAATGTAGATATAACGCTCGTGTATACGTTGAATTTTGCATACGCATATATATGAAGTGTTTTGTATGTGTGTGGGAAACATATAGCACGAAAAGGGGCCAGAATCAGAGGAAGAAGGTGACGTAAGAAGACGACTAGTCTTACGAAGAGGCATGTCGCGCAAAAACAGATGTAAAGACACGGGGGATACCGCTCTCAGAAGGGCCAGAAAAGAGGATTCGGACGTTGTAATCTCGGCTCAAGGTGTCGTTTTGCTTCTCAGCGTCCCACTGGACATTGAGACGCGAGCAAGGAGAAAGCTTAAGACCCTTTTGCACGCCGTTTATCGGCTGTGTGTTAATACGCATGTTGTTGTTGTTAAATTTGAGTAAATAATTTTTTCTTCTAGTAATAATTGTTCTTTTCTTCATTAAATATTCCTGCAGCAAATTACAAATTATTAATATTGCAAATGTTCAAAAAATTATACATTTTTCTCTTATTTTAAAAGTTAAAAATAAGAAAATTGTTAAACTGCATAGAGCTCTGTAAAAAAAATTGAAAAAAAACATAGAATTTAAATAGCTAGTTTAAAAAGTTTACTCTAAGTATACCTTATTGTATTAAATTTTAATTTTCTATATTATATAATTATATCTTAATTTTAGTTTCCAAAAGGAAAGATCAACTTCAAAGTAGTCATGAATAAACCTTCAT
This sequence comes from Anoplolepis gracilipes, assembly GCF_047496725.1. Classification (NCBI taxonomy): domain Eukaryota; kingdom Metazoa; phylum Arthropoda; class Insecta; order Hymenoptera; family Formicidae; genus Anoplolepis; species Anoplolepis gracilipes. The sequence continues at coordinate 11,052,169 of NC_132976.1, read as the reverse complement.
ACAAATGAAATGTACGTATACAAAGAATGTAATAATGTTTTTTGTAAGCAAAGTCGGTTTTCTTCTTTATCGCAGCATTTTTCCTTAACAGAAGCAAACTAGTTATTATTAACGACCAGCGTATTACACGTATATGGGAAGAAATATGTGTGCCTACGAACAACTAAGGAACGAGTTTCCAAGATCGGTCGAGAGAAAGAGGGACGTAGGCAATTTTGCACTTGTAAATAGGCCCCGAAGGGAGAAGCATAAGTAAATTAGGCCGGTCGAGGCGAAAAACGTTCTGATAAGAATCTTTCCCTCGGTTTTTTTAAAGGCTGACTCCGGGGGAATTGAGACGTCATCACGACGCTCTTCCTCGTTTGGGTTTGCGCCTTCCTCTTCGTTCCCCGTCGCGTCCTTCGAGAGCCGTTTAATGCCAAACGCCTCGCGCCTCGTCCTTTGTTTCGTCTTCATGAGATTTTTAAACAGCGCGAAATGAGCTTCGCAGACCGTAGAGTCGAGAGAACGAGTCTCGGACGATTATCGTTTCATCCGTCGTTGCTTTAATTCCCTCTTCTTGACGAAATTAAAAAGAAGGTTTCTACGATAGAATTGCATTTCCGTAATGCGCGTTTGTAAATAATAATGTTTACTGTAACATTGAGAAAAATAAGATTGTTTTTTATATATTTATAAATATCGTAGATATAAATTCTTATAGTAATTGTATGAAAAATTTTTATACTATTAAATATAAACAAAGATTTGTAAGGAACGATGATCGATTTTCCGTGCTTGAAACCTAACAATCATATCGAAGAGGGATAGAGAGTTAAAGTTACGAAGGGAGGGACTAGGAATCCAGGCATTTGTATCGTTTTGTCGTACTTCAGCATCGGCATGCGTATCGTATGGCGTTGCATTATTGCTTTTATGGCCAATAAAAGGAAAGATGTCCCGGCGAGGCTCGGACGATGGTCGTACTCCGCAACAACTGTCCCCTCGATTCCTGGACCGTTTCATCCTGGAACCGTCGTCCGCCTCGCGGCCCTTAACCCCCTCGCCCACAACAGCCACCGCCCGTTATTGCCACCGAGTCGTTCGTTCGGTCATCGAAGGTGTCGCGATTGGTTTTGTGTTTGCAGGGAATATAGTCCGGGGACTCCCCGACCCAGTTAACCGTCCGACCACCCTTTGGGACACTAGGAATCGAAGAATAATACTTGGAAAATTGTCTTAGTTTCTGAGAAACGTAGAAACATTTTCCTTGAAAAATTAAACCACAAAATTTATTTATCATTATATATGTATATATATATATATATTTGTTATCTAATCTATGATCGAGTCATTTAATAATGAATTAAGTAAACCATTCAATTATTAATTTGACAAATTTGAAAATAAAGAAACGAGCTATTTTTTTTATATTTTATAATTATTTCATCGTACTCTTGCAAAAAACCTGCAGAATGAAACAATTTATTTTTCTTTTCGTGATTGACTATATAAAGTTTTGTTTGCTGAAAAGAATACCGGTAGCTGACAGTTCTTGTCTAAGGCGTTGTCGTTAAAGATAGACGCCAGTCTTTCTTGTAGACGCTAAAGCTCGTCTTCTCTATGGCACTAGCTACATCGTTGCACCTACAGGCAAAAGATAACCAGCCCGTCCTCGAGCCATCAACCTCCTGTTCTTCCTCGGTTGTCCCGAGCGACGATATATCTCCCAGCATCCCCTTTCGACGTCCCAGTCACCCTCCCCCCATTCGCTCCTTGCAGAGTTCCGATGCTCCAGGAGGGTGCACGATGACACTCGGTTACGACATTAGCGACGTTTCCCACACCGTCTACGGATCTACTTCGTCAATGTCAAAGCATAGCCTCACCCCACCCTTTTCCGTTCACAAGCGACTTTTCCGCGGAATAAAGTTTTAACGTTTACATGACGATACAGAAACACAATTATTTTTCCTATATACTCAGTTGATAGTTGTCTCTATGTTATTATTTCACTCAGCAAATATTTTTATTATAATATGTTATGAATATAAAAATGCGCTAGTTAATATATGTGTAATGTTTAATTTATTTAAGTTTAAGTTATTTAATATATAATTTTTCTTCTGAAAAAAATTACATATTAAGTCTCGAGAGTACATGTATAGACAATATATGTATTAGATTCAAGAAGCTTCGTTAGTTTAATCTATAAAATGATAATGATAAAGTCCAACTCTGAGATTTAGAAATTTAGATAGGTATGTATCGAAACGAAAAAAAGGAGTCCCATGTGTCGTGAGACTCCCCAAACAGTATCCTAGTAGCACCGGTTGATTTACGTGACTTTGCTCGGAGCGACTAGAGTCGCCTCGTCCCACTTCTCGCACCGTAATAGTACCACTCTGATTCCAATAACCATGAATCTATCAGACGTCAAAACGCAATCTCCACCTGAAAGCGGCCTGCCTTCGGCCGCGCGCCACAGCGACCACAAATCTCGCAGTATCTACAACCGTATATCTTATACTTACAAGAGCACACAGTATGTAATACAGATGTAAAAAAGCTGACAGACGCGCGCGAAAAAAAGGGAAAGAGAGAGAGAGAGAGAGAGAGAGAGAGAGAGAGAAAGAGATCGGTAATACGAAAGAGAGGAAAGAGAAGAAGGAAAATCGTGCGAATAGAGGGAAATAACCCTCACGAATTTTATTCGACGTCGGCGGGGCTGAAGAGAGAAAAAAAAACCGGCGAGATTGCGTGGGAGAAGAGAAAGTTGCAAACTCGAAAACTTTCGAGCTCCTATTATCTCCGACGAGACCACCGTCCGGCATCAAGGGAGTTGTCCGGTATACCTCGATCTCTAAATACTCCACCTTTTGCGTCCTATCGTCTGGGACGAGAATTGTTCGGCGAAGTTGAAAAGGGAACGAGCACACGAACCTGACGTTCGTCTCACTGTCGCAAATGACACAATCGATGCGCAAAATTTTCGTTTCATATTAGACGCATTAATTCTCTCTTCCCTCTTCTATCAATCTTACTTACAATTATGCAAACCTTTTTTAAATCTAACGTTTTTAAAAGAATTCTTTCAATTAAAAATAAAATAATAAAATTTATTATAGTTTCTTAAAAATATAGACAAAGCGACTTTATTAATGTAAAATTTTGTAAGCGAAAATAGATTGCAGTTTCAAAATTAATGATCATCGATTACCATTTCAAAAAGTAAATACTTATAGAGAAACCGTATTAATGTGACAAACTTCTCCGTGAGCAAACTTATCCAAAATTATCTCGCGACTTTGCGACGTCTCGAGGAAGCGCGTCGCTCGTTACAAGCGCGCGAATGAGGAATGGTGCCAATGACAGTGCTAACGCCGTGCAAATGAATGCACGCCGAGGCTTTGACACGTGGTAATTTATCACGTCGTTCTGTCTTACCCTTCCGCGACGTCTACGACGACGGGGACATTCGCGAGAAGGCTGAACGAAAAAGACGACGCGACGGTGTGATTGGGACAAATATAAATAAGGCAATTGAGAACCCTCCGCCCTCCAGTTTTCCACGGATGAGATTCGAGAACAGATGTAATCACGGCTTAACGGATCTCGTTAAATAATCCCCTGGGAATATACGCGAACGTCTGACAATTCGTTGACGCTGGAAGACTCGCGATAACTTCGCGTGAAAAATTCTGGAAGATTAGTCTTTTCTCCGAAAATGGCAGAGAAGAAGGTAAGACATTCATCTCTCTTTGAAACATTCGTAGTCATATTTGTTAAAACTTTCTTGTAACAGAAATTGAGTGGTATTAGATTGTCATATATAAGGATATTTATAATTTCTTTATTTATTTGTCAATAATATATATCACACATTACACCTATATCAAAATTATATTGGTTTATCTTTAAAGAAGATTGTATAAATATACTATTTTAGTATAATGTAATTAATAATTCTTTTTGAATTGTCGATTTTGCGCATAATCTCATTAAATTTAGTAATTATAAATTTATATAGATTTCATATATTTACTTTTTATTTATATTGATTATACGTAGATTTTATATTTTGCTTATTTCGTCATTTTGTAAAATGTTCAGAAATGATCAAAGCACTGATGAAGCACAAGCAAGAGTTAGTTGTGAAACTTTTAGAATTTCTTAAACACATGCAGGATATATTTATCAAAGCTTGGTAACAAGTACAACAACCAAAATTATTCTATGACTCAGATGTAAGGCAGATCCAAGACTTTGACGCAAATCCAACAATTTGATGTTGTAGAAACAGTTTGCCGCGGAAACGGTTCCACGATAAATGAGCACGCAACGGTGACATCGCAAGAAACTGCTGCTTCGTCTCCGCTACACCCTCCGTCTTTCTCTCTTTCTCTTTCTCTTTCTCTCTCTCTCTCTCTCTCTTTTTCCATTCCCTTCCTCCCAATGTACCAAAGTTTTTCCAACTTCGTATAATCATTTTTCCCGGAATGTCCCGACGGTGCTTTCCCACTCCCTTCTCGGCGCGTCGCTTATCTCGGGAAAATTCTTTTCGCGGTTTCCTCTCAAGAACACAGCCGTGCGCGCGCTTCCGCTCTCATCCCTTTCCAGGCTCATCGACGCAGAAGAATTTTAATTCTGCTCCCGAAAAATTCAAATGACGGCGTGCTTTTTCCTTGCGTTTTCACGCTCTCTCGCGCAAATCTCGTACTTCAAAGAAACCGCGTGCCGAACTGTATCGTGAGAGCAATAACATTGCAAACAAATTTCGTTAAGATCTGTCTTGGCGAGATTGCGTGAAGAAACCTATCGTGGTTTTGATTTTCTCACAGAAGAAATTTTGACTTGTAAGGAATTGTTTCATGCAAATCCTTTTATAATCTTCTCGCCGTTTATTCGTAAATCGAGTAACAAGCTGCTGATTTTTAATCTAACACATGTGCATTAATAATACATGAGTGCTGAATTTATTTAGTAAAGGTTGGCCGTTTACATGGCACATCAAATATGTAGGTGTTGCTCAGATATTGTAGAGAGAGAGAGAGAGAGAGAGAGAGAGAGAGAGAGAGAGAGAGAGAGAGAGAGAGAAAGAGAATGAAAGAGAGTAAAAAAAGAGAAGAAAATAAGAAGGGAGAGGTTGAAGGAAAAAAGACGCGAGGTGATTAGACAGAAAAGACCTGGGGACGTTGAGTTTATTAACGATATCGCGGGCCCATGAGGGTGGAAGAAAAGCCGCTCGATAATTTGCTGCCCCCTGCATCCTTAAAAGGAAATCCATATTCTGACATTAACGAGATTTTATAAACGACAGTCGCTATTACTAATCAAGAGGCTTCGTAGATAGAACATTGTCTAACCGTAATAAGATATTTCTTTTTTTAATAATTAGAAATATAAATAAATTTATATATTTAAAAACAGGTCCTATTAAAATATAATTTTAAATTATTTATTATTTATTATGTAGTGCATAAAATATACATTTTATGCCACAAAGAATGATACAATGACTATAACAAGAATAATGGAAATAATAAATAAAAATAATATTTACATATTATAGTAAAAAGAATAATAATGTTTATATCTTTTTAGAATTAATTAAATGTAAATATAGAAGCCGTCAGGAGAAGTGTATGCAAAATATAATTTCTTCTCACAATATATGATAAATATAGAGATAATAATTTCTCTTGAAATATGTATATCTCATTCAAACTAATTACACTTCGTCCACACGAGTACCCATTTGTATAAGACTTACACCTTCTCGGTTTCTTTCGGAAAAGAACGGACGCGGTTGACGCGACGCGGCACGACGACCGACGTCTCTCGCGGCGACAAATATGGAATTTGCATATAAATCGGGTATTTCCATCTGTGGCCTCGACGCTCCGTGCGGCGCGCTGGGTCGGTTCGTTCGTTCGCGTGATACAGAAATGAAGAGATCTCCCATTTCCTCTTAGCCCCCAGACTCTTACTTTCCTCGCGCCACCCCCGTCGCAATACTCTCGACTCGGTCTCCTCTCGGAAATACTAACCTCTAGATATTATTAATAACCCAAGATGGGATCGAACGCATCCCTCTCAATCGTCGTATCGAAGGGGCGCGGGAGGGTGCGCACCCGGCAAAATCAATCTACCAACCGTTTGTCGGTACGGTTGATCGTTTTCCGCCTGTCTCTTTCTGACATTCGCACGTTGCTTCTCCTCTTTCGTTTTTCTTTTTTCTTCGGCGCGAAAATCGGTCCGACGGACGCGTGCATGCGAATTTCCAATTCCCCATCGTGAAACATGCCGAGAGTTTACCGCGTCTCAGACCAATCTCGAAGGTTGTCAAGCGTTCGCTTCGAGAGCAGGACGCGAGAGCGAGATTTCGACGATCGACGTGCATATTCATTCGACACGGTATATAACTATGTATGAGTCCGCAGTCGTGCAATAATATTGTTTCTGTCCATTTGAGTTCAATTATTCTGAAAGTCAAATCTTATCGACATTAAATATACCGGAACCGATGCACCAAATACGAAAGAAATTATTTCGGAGAATATGAAATAGATCGTAAAATATGTAATGACAGATTGTTTACATTAAGTTTTTTCTTAACTACTGAATTATATAATCAACCGAATGACAAAATAGAGATTAATAAAGTTGGAAACTTTATAGATAACTATGTGCTTTATAGATAACAGGCTAATGCAAACAATCGCAATCTCTTCGAGAGCTGGAGCATCCTCGATATCGCGTTTCATCCTCCGCCCTCGACATCACTCTCAGTGAGAACCGCCCGCTTGTGCCGACACTTTTTTTTCCACTCGCGAGTCAAGAGCGGACGAGTAGCAGAAGGGAGCAAAGCAGCTTTGTAACCGGAAACCTCCTTAGACGGTCTATCATTTTTAATCGGGAGAATAAATCGTTTGATTCAATTATCAGGGGCATCTCGCGACTCCCTCGAGGACTTCCGTTAAGGATCCTCAACGAAAGGAAAAAAAGCGTCGGCTCTTTGTTCGACTTAAGAATCTCGAGAGCGTTTAAGAAGCTTAGGATCGGTTAAAAGTCGACATTAAATACCGTAGGGTCTGTCTTGTCGCTGTTTATTCTCATTAAATCTCAATGTTGTCCTGCGTGTCAAGGCGCATCAGTATACCTCCTTTGATTGACCAAATAATACCAATTCTTTGAAACGTCAGATCTCGAAAGCAGCAACGGAATAACGAAAATAATGTCACTTTTATAATAATTAAGTTATCAATACGAACGACTTTTAATCGATTTCAAATAATAAAAACCAAATTGAGAGAACTTAAAAATTAATATATAAGATCTCAAATATATGTATGTTTTAATCATGTGTGATGTAGCTTTCGTTTCATTGAAAGTTGATTCTTTAGAAAAAAATTATATAGTATATAGTAACAAAATTTTTAAGTATCTCGTATCTTATTAAATAAGATACAACAAAAGTATATTAAAGTTGAAGATGAGATCGCCCACATGTTGCGGGCTTGCCGTACTTTGAACCTATATCTTGGCAAGGTGGCAGGGGACGAGGTGGAATGGTCGACCAAGTCTTTTCCTTATTTTTATCAGGTTTTCCGAAGGGATGAATATTTAAGGGGAGCGGACTTAATCTGCGCTCGGGGATTCGCGGGCAGACGCGTATCGCAAAGCAGCCCATCTCCGTTCTTTTTCTTTCTCCCCGTCCCCTTTATACTACAACAAGCCCGAGAAGGAGGAAGAGAAGAAAAAGGAGTAGGGGAGAAAGTCAGAGGTGGAGAAATAACGGAGGGCGTTCGGCAGGAGGGTTGCGTGGTGGCGGTACATGTTTTTCTAAATATTTTCCGGCCGTTATCGGTTCTTGACCGAGGAAATTCCGACAACAATTTCATCTCTGTCGGCTTTCGATAGTGCGCGTTAATTTGGTGGCATGCAGATCACCTTGAGTCCACAATCGACTAACAATAACTGCGTTTAGTAGAAAAAGCTACTTTCCAACTGTTGTAAAAATCATGAATTTTATTGACGTGTACTTTTAATCTTGAAATTAAGAATATATATATCAATCAGATTCACGAATTTTATAAGAGCTGCAAAAGCAGCTTTCTTTGCTTTACGCAGTCAATATCTCGCAGAAAACGCGGATAAATCAATAACGCAAAGTCGAGATAAAAATAATAAATATATATCTTTTTAAAGATTACACTTTTGAATAACTGATCAACACACACAAGTATTCTTTGTATTAAAATCTCAGAAGATTTTGATTAAATTAATAAGTATTTTATGTTTTTATAACTCTTGGTTTAAAAATGAATATTTAAAAATGTCATGTAATAAATATTAATCGTGTTGTGTCACTGAAATAATTACTCTTGATATGTTTGTATAATCAAAAATGACACATGCATCAGATAATTTTAGATTTTATATTATAAATTCAAGAGATATCTCTCTCTGCAAATACGAATCAATAATGTTGTTACAATAAAAATATAAGCGACTTATATAAAATTCTACTTTTATTCCGCACATTGATCTTTCGGTTTTTAGGTATCGAATTGATACATCGGTTTCTATATGACGGATTATAATAACGTGTTTCACACGAGATGTCTTCCCGATTGCGAATATCAAAAGCATTTTGTCCTGCGCCCAGTCTGTTTCTGGGCCGATATAAACTGACGGACGAAGACCCTCTGACACCCGGCGAGGGCCCTAAAGGGGGGTGGGTTTTCCCTTGCAAATTCCCTCTTTACCACTTCTCTATAGCCCACCACGGCCACCGCGTCGCAACGCCGGAGGCTCCTACCACTCTTTCTCCGCCGTAGGTTTGTTTTAGCAAGAACTCGCCCCCAGTTTTTGGATACGCGCGTACACACACCTGCACATCGACAACCGCTCTCGCAAGCACCGAAACCTCCACCGCAACCGCCGGCTGCGCGAACCAGCCGACCTTTATTGGTTTTTACCGAGCAACACACAGTCCGATATTTTTTTATTACGACGAAGCACGCGTTTAGCCCCCGACCGCGCATTGTTCGGCATTAAGCGTGGAAAAAGGCTGCTGAGCGAAGGAGTTAAGGTACCCTCACACGGGCAAAGGCAGTCCCCGAACGCATCCAGCTTTCCCGAGTCAACCCAATCCCGCAGTCGCATTAAATTGATTTCCTATATTTATTGAAGATTCCGAAGATACTTTGCCACGTGTTCCTGCCACATATATTTTGCATCGTTTGAACTTATTTTTGTGCTATCACAAATTTCTATCTATTGAACAATAAGTTTTCAATGTCATTTGGAATTTCTCCGAGGTTTTACATTTAAAAATTTATGAAAATAATGTCAATCATTATATAATTTTTTATATAAATTTTGAAAGTTAAGTTATGATGCAATATAGATACAGTTTAAAGATGATTTTAGATTATAATTGATTCAGTAAAAGTTAAATATTTAATAGAGTTTTTAAACAAATTTCAACCCTAAACTTGATAATACCAAAATTATTAACAAAGGCATATAATAGAACAATATTTGCTACATGTATGTACCGATATATAATGATTATATTTTATTAAATGACATCACGATTCTCTAAGAACATGTAATACATTTTTATGAAGACACCCGTTGTACAGACGATTTAGAGTTTGTACGGGCCGCTTTCGTTTTCGAGGGTTCGCAAGGGCTGCGCCGAAAGTAACGGACGAGCCTTTAGCCACGCGAATTACGAAATACTTTTACAAATTAAATACACGTAGTCATACGGGGGAGGTTTAGCGGAGCTGAGTTCCATCAGACCGCAGTCTCCCGACAAAGTATTCCTGACAAAGGGCGGGAAGCCCTTTCGAGCTATCGTCCACCGTCCGGATTTTCGGAAGACGCCAGAGTCTTTTTTTCTCTCCAGAGGAGTTTAAATATAAATTCGGTTTAACTAACGTTTTTAAACTAAAAGCGGGAGGATAGCTTAATATAACGCACACTAATTTCTTAATAATTGTCTTCATTATTGTAAACGTTTAAAAAAAACTGACATGTAAAAATTATTAACATTTTATTGAAATGTATATTATATGAATTATATTAATATATTTATATCTTAATATATTCATATATATTATAATAGATGAAGCAAATACAGCTGATACATTTTCTTTTTAATTTCCAGTAAATATATAATTTAAGAATAATTTAGTATTTAGCTAAAAGAGAGAGATCTGATCTGCCAAAGATCGCACGCGTTGCTCGTTTTAAAGCGGTAATTGAGGAGAATCCAAGAAAAGGAGCAAGAAAAAATGACGAAGCATTAAACGCAAACAAGGGTAGCAATTTCGAGAGGGGAACAAAGAGTCGAGAAGTCGCGAAACAGTTGAACTAACAGAGAGAAAAAGAGAGTGCGTTTTGAAAGTGACAAAGAGAAGATCAGCTGACTCCAACGAATAAAAAGAAACAGGAGAAGCAAAGCACGAGGGACGAAAACCGAGAGGGTTAAGAGACTCTTCGACGGGGATTGGAAACATTATAGAAGCAGTTCCAGGATTCCAGCCCAGTCACACGATACTTTTTAATTTACTAAAAATGCACATTCAAACTGACGAATACTTCAGCTCATGGAAGGGTGAGTAGCAATCTAACGGGGTAGTTTTCGAGTATCTGTGGATCGACTTCAATAGATTCGTTTTCCACCGCAGATGATTTAAAGAGGAAGAACACCAAGATAAATTATCCCTTCGCGAAAGCTGTAATTGACATAGATTTATCTCGCTTCGTGTTTTATTTTTCTTTGTATTAAATGTGAAAATTAAATTAGTTATTTTAAATTATTTATACTAAATTAGATATTTAAAAAGTTAAGAAAAATGTGTTGTGTTGTTTAAATTTTTAATAGTTTAACAAAATAAATTAATAATAAAACAAATTATTCTTTTATTATTTTCATGCATATATGTATATATAATGTCTTTATATAATTTTTGTTTGTGTAATTATCTGAGTAAACTATTAAGTATGTTTTGTAATATATATATATATATTTTTGTTTTCAAGCTATAGATATTTATATAGACATTTTATGCATTTATTTAAATTAATATTAAATTTGCGTAAACTTGTAATATCTTTTGATAGTAAAAGAGATTGATTTTTGAGCTATCGATCGGAAGGCATAAGGTCAGTAGCAACTAGAGAATAAAACAACATCTTTTAGTTTTGATATGAACGTTCGCGAAGGCGTCGGTTATTGACTGACACGCACATAGTAGAAAGGGTAGACCACGCCGGAATAGCTAGGACGGAAGATAATTCGAAGTAACCGCGACAAATTCCAATATCTAGAGAAATATGCAGGGCTGCGCGTCGCTACCAGCCGCCATGGCGTTCCTCGCGGTCATGTCTAACCTTCGTCTTATTACAAGAGGAACATGCGGTCGGGCGGTTTTACTTTTTTGTCTTCCTTCTTTCTTTCTTTCTTTCTTGTACCGAAACACGCGAGGAGAGCCAACAATGCGTGCTATCAAAATTTATTATACAGATTGAAAAGAACAAAAACATTATGTTGTAGAAAAATAATTTCTCCAAGAGATTAAAATAAAATTGTATAAACATATCTATAATCAAACATACACAGATGTTACAAAATATTATAAATATATATAAATGTGAATCTAATAATTTTTTTTAGATAATTAAAATATAGTTATACCTAATTATATAATGGAAAAATCGATTTTAATCGATAAATTTTTCAATTTACAATTTACTACTACAACAATAAGATACGAAGAAATGATGGAGCATATTCTTCTGACAGAAAACGTCACGGGGCGGACCTATTTGCTGTTCCATTCTCGATTCATTCGGTACACGTCACGGTTTGCATTGTGCCCGCCAGGCCCGGTATGCCCAACGTAAAGCGATTCTCCGGCGAAATTTAATTAAAACAATCAAATTATGGAAGGAGACGTCGGCTGAGCCGTCGAGATCGCCGGGAGAAAAGGAGAGGAAGGACAAAAAGAGGGAAGAAACGAGTCCACGAGACTGGAAGCCCGGATAAGATTTTCTTCTCTTACGTTTATTTTCGCTCGATTCCTTCTAAACCCTCGTCTTTCTACGTCTCTTTTCTTTATCCATCTTTAACTCTATTTCTACCTCTTCGTCTAGTCTTTCGTTTTTGGAGCTCTTTCAGTTCTTCGATATACTGACTTTCGTGGACATTTCCACGATAATGCAATAGTAACAAAATCCTTTAAACTTTATAAATTGAGATTTTATAAGAGTAACAATTTTCTTGCAATATCTCTTTTTGAAAAATAATTAGCGATTTTACTAAGTAACACAATCAATAGCACCCACATAAAATTATATGACAAAGTACTTAAAAAAACTTTCTGTCTATAATTCATATCTATATATTTAAAATAAAAGTTTCTTATATTCATATGAAAAGTATATCTATGAAACTCTAAGGTGTAAAACGCCAAACAAATGTAGCGTGCGTTATCGAGAGGGAAATGAGCGCGCTCTCTGCTGTCAACAAGTTATTACATAGTACAATATCGCTTTAGTTTGGTGAAAGTCTGCGGGAGGATTCGCAAAAGTGTATCACGGAAGGCCCATTGAAGAAGTTCCCGTTACTGCATAACTTTTCGAAAGTTCGGTTCGTCATTATATCGTGGGAAACTTTCGTGAAGTTCAAGTTCGCGCGCGCATATCCGGAAGTTCGGACACGAGAAAGAATTAATATCAGTGAAAGTCTATTGAAGAGCAAAGTAAAACGCTTTTTCTTTTTTCTTAGCAAAAACTATCTTCCTCTCATTTCGCAAAACTACTAACATCTCCTAACTAATTTTCTTAGCGCCAACGAGACATTCGGGAGGCTTAGGCCGTACCTTAATATGCCTGAAACGCGTCGAGTCTGCCCGACCAACAGCTTGCCCAAGGGCTACTTATCGAGTATACCTACTTTATACTTTGTTTGCTCCTGATGGCATTAGCCCCGGGGGTGATTGTGATTCCTCTTCCCCGCACATCGCCCGTTTGGTTCAGTCTGGGATATATCCTCGAAAGGTAGCTTTTGCTACCGGCCACGATGCTGTTAGCATTGGACCGCGTGCTCGGAAATCCTGATCGACACCTTCGGCACGTAGACACTATCTGATCCACGAGCCTCGACCGTCTCGCTTCGAGGCGTCCTGAAATTACTCACAGCACTCTAGCGTCGTGCGAATTGAATCTATCCGATAGAACGTTCTTCAGTTCGTAGATTGACAAGCCGTGCGATATTATTTATTCAACGAAAATCCATCACGTATGACGTTAAATACAAAAATCCTCTGTGAAATAATCTCTACATATTGTACATGAAACACTATAAGTCCTGGCAGCAATACTCTTAAAAAAACGACATGATACAATGTACCGTAGTATCGTTTTTAGTTAGATCGTGACGTATGAAAAATTCTACTTGCACGTCAAAAGTTAAACTGTGCATACGTGCTATCGCAAACTTCAAACTCCAGTTCACCTTGTCGCTTCTAACGAAAGAAAAGATGAAGAAAAGCCGTAAGAAAGGGAGCGAATGGAAGGGAGACGAAGAGGAAGCATGAAGAGCCTCGGTAGCGTTATTGGAAAACGATGATTTACGATAATAGGGAGCTTTGCCTCCCTCGTCGAGAGCAAGCGGAGGAAGTGGTAGAAAAGAGCGACGAGAAAGATGGAGAGAGTAAGAGAGCTACCATAACGTTAGGCTCCTTTACCCCTAAATTCGAAAGGTGAGACGTTAATAACATTAATTAATATTTCGCAAGAGGTTTGGCGGTTGAGAGGAACCGGGCGACAAGATGTGGCCGTAACGTGGCGCGGCATTATGCCAGCTGGCAATAGTTTTAGACAGCGGTAGCGACGCGGATGATAGCGCAGGAAAATCGTCGATGCTTATCGACCTCTTGCTCTTAATCTATCTCCTGAGACCAGATTGCTGTTAAGTGATCGCGAGGGTGTCCAGATGTCTGCGCGACGAATGAAAAAAGAAAAAAAAAAAAAAAAAAAAAAACATGGAACGTTAACTAAAATGGTAGGTAATACTTTGCGTGTTAAAATGGAGCATCATTTTTATTATAATGCGCTTCTCTTCGATTTTTAAATCAAACAAAATTCATCCATTACGCTTCTTACAAAAGTTATAAAATAATTCATTATGTATTCTACGACCGCGAAGAAAGTAGGAAATGTAAGAGTTACGAGGTTCATTCGACGAAGCGAAAATCGCATGATCTGTTGGCGAGAAGAGGACAAGAAAAGAAGGAGATTCTGAATGGGAGGTCAGCCAGACGAGCAGTCCCTTCTCGAACATCGGCGCATTCAAATGCGTCGCATCAATATTTTATTGCGGGCATTCCTCATGTAAATTCCCGTAGATTTTACGACAATGTAATCCCCACAGTTGTGGGGCGACAACGACAACGCTTTCAGACACAAGTAGTTTGCAAGAATGTTTTCGACTGATGAACGACGACGAGAAGAGATTTTCATCCCGTGTTGTTTGTTCTTTTTTATCTCTCTAATAATTATCTTTTACATAAATATAATTAATATAATCTGTTCAATTATACAGAGTACCTCAGATAAAGCTCATCTAACATAAATAATATAAGTCAATTTTAATATAGAATTATATTTCATCGAATTGTGCAACTTTAACTTTATCTTGCATTATTTAGTTTTATCGTTTACAGAAACTACTAATCGCGAATATTGCAATCACATTAAAATAATTTTATTGAGACAATGTTGTAATCTACACCAGTGTAATAAGATCAGTTTCAATACCGATTATAGCATTGTGAATTTGAGTTAGTACGCATCATCGTCTAAGAACGAATGGCGCGAATTTGTATTTGGAGGATGGTTAACTAAGAGAATGAAGGAGACAGTGTTGAGGGTTGTGCAAAGGAAGAGTGGTATAGGAAGAGAGGAGGGGGGAAGGGGGTAAAGGGGATCGAGCGGGAAAAGGGAGTAGGTGACATAAAGCCGGTGTACTGAGGATTGCGTACGAATAACGGAAATTAAGTGTCAACCGAAAGAGAGGAGAGTCGAGTCTCCCTTCCCCTTCTCTCCTCTACCAATCTCCTCTCGTCTCGTTCTCCTTTTAAAGAGAGTAAGTAGCCCGTGAGTGAGAAAATATTAGACAATACAAGAGAGATAGAGAGAGAGAGAGAGAGAGAGAGAAAAGGGAGGCCGAGAAAGAAACGAAAAGGGAGATACATAAGCAACGATATAGGATTAACGCTACGTGCACGGCAAGCCTAAAACCGCCAGAACTACCCTTCCGCCGAAACAGTCGTTTCCTTCGGCCGTTTATGGGATTTTAACAACGCCGCGCATTATGTAGCGCGAGTCGTCGGCACGAAGTCACCCCTGAGGTGCAGCACGGAGGTCATTATTGTCCTCCGCGTTGTTTCGGGACGTCCGAGTCGTCGAGGGGTTAACGTGAGAATGAGTTAGCGACCGTACCTGCCTTTCCAGCTTTCGCCCATATAACGCGTAATAGATACATCTATACTTCCACTTT
This sequence comes from Anoplolepis gracilipes, assembly GCF_047496725.1. Lineage (NCBI taxonomy): Eukaryota > Metazoa > Arthropoda > Insecta > Hymenoptera > Formicidae > Anoplolepis > Anoplolepis gracilipes. The sequence goes on along the minus strand of NC_132976.1, from coordinate 11,036,607 downwards.
GAGTACTCAATCAACTTGACGTACGTACATTTGTAAGCTTAACTGCCAGGAAAAAGAAAGTATAATATAAATGTCTTGTCATAAATCAATTATTAAATATAAATCACCTTTGGCAAGAAAATTTGCTTTAGAAAGATATATTAAACGTTAATGAAAATATTTGTCTACGTCAATATCAATGAGAGAAAATGCATTATCTAATTTTCCTTTTAATCTGTGTTAGTGCAAAACAATATCGGTTTTAGTAATTTTTTCAAGTTTTTTATTTCAATTGATTCCTCATTTTAAATCATGTATTTTACATATCGATATATAAAAACCTGTATTTTTTAATAACAAATCGTAAAACGTATTCGCTCGATCTTAAAATCCGTAAGAAGCGACGATGAAACTTGTGTATAAAGGATTTAAGATTTCTGAGGGATCTATGATAATCGAAGGGGTTGAATGTAGTCTTCGATTGAAATCCAATAAGATCGTCGTAAAGGGAGTAGACGAGACAACGTACCGTAATCCTATGTGAATGGCTCGAAGGGTCAGACTCTGTAAGGGCGACGCCGATGCCCCAATCATATTTATGGGCTCTGTGGCTCCTACGCGTGGATCCGAGCGTGTCTCACCGTGAACCATGGATTACGTGGCCAAATAGAAAATCATAAGACGGCTGCCTACTCTGCTCGTTGCTTCTCGCGACTGTCATAAAGAAGGAGAAGGACTATTCGCCCGCGTCAAACTTATTTGTCGAGATAGCTATCCGAGTGTAATGGAAAAAAATACCCGCGTTCGGGTATTTTTGCGGAGTTTTAATTTATTTCTTGAGCCTCTATTGCTGTAACTCATATTCTCAAAACTGTATACAGACTGATGTTATTAAATTGTTTCTTGAAACTATCTTAATCGAAGAAATGTTAAATAAAAATGTTTCAAGAGAAGTTGTAATTAAAGAAATTAATTTATGACGTGTAAATTAAAAATCGTAAAAAGTATTCAAGACAAATTCAAATTGGATTTTGAAAACAATATAAAAATAGAATATAAAAAGCAAAAAGTATTTTTGATAGAATAAAAAATCGCTCTCTGCTTTTTTATATTTTCAGTTTAAACAGGAAGAAATTAAATTGATAATGACATGAATTAATAAAATTAAAAGATTACTAATATAACTTTTAATAATAAAAATATTTTAGAGCCTATCAAAGATTACTTGATACCAACATTTAACTAGATATGCTAAATAAAAAGCGAAATCGGAGCACTGTTCTAAGTGGCCACGAACGATACGAGGCTGCGATTAAATATAATTAGGTTTGCGAGTGTCAGTAAAATGTGGAGAGATTGAGAAACGAGAGAGGAGAACTGGAAGAGAGAGCTTTCTCGTGGAACCGAGACGGGCCGACAGCTCGGTGATAATGAGTCACTTGGTGCGTACCGTCTTAAGATGCTTCATTTGTATTTTAATTAGTGTCGTTATGCTAATTATGCGCCGTTGCTTCTTGTTCCCCAACGTTTTTGTTTTTCCGCTCCTCACTGCCGATTTTGCGTGGAAAAAGACACCGACGTGTCCGGCAATAAAGACGAAATATTTTACGCAATTATCTTTGCGATTAATCGCGACGTAAAAAAAAGTTAATTAAAATTAATTCAGCGTGACAGCCGAATTATGTGATAATTTTACTTGATATAATTATTTATTAAAAATGGCCAACGAGCTGATAAAATATATACGAAACACCTGACTCATTTTTTTAGAAATCAATTATTAACGAAGACTTCTTACGCTCATATCGCTCAGTATGTCAGTGGCGTAGAGATCATTAAATAAGATTTGTACGTCCAGCGTGTATTGTTATCGACAGATTTGATTAGTGGAGAAAAGTTCTCGCCCCGAACAATTCGATCGCGCCCAGAAGCTACGCACTCTCGCGTTTTCCCTCTGTTATCCTCTCTGCTTCTCCCTTCTGTTTCTCCCTTCGATTCGACCATCCTGCCTGGCTTGTTGCTTTTTTCGCCTTTACTCCCCGACACGGGCCGGTCGAAACTTTTTTGTTATAGTCGCGCGAACTTCTTTAATAATGCAACTCTTTATATTCACGGGCATTTTTAACAAGCATCTCGAGATTAGGTGAGCGTAGAAAAAGAGCGAGAGAAAGAAAGAGAAAATAAGACACGGAGAGAATGAGGGTGACAGAAGAGAAAGAGAGCGTAAAGTCGGACCAGTTCTCCAAATATGCTGCCGTTACAATGTTTCTTAATTATCATTATTACCATCGCGCTGCCACTCGCGTTAAACGTGTGCGTAAGCCCTCACCACCGTGACAATAATAACCGCGCTCAGCTATGAATTGCTAATCTCGCGCGACCGAGCAGCGGCCCTTCGTGTGCTTGATGACGGAGGAGACTCCGGCGACGCTTCGCGTACTTTTGCGTTTCGTACTAATGAAAGTACGAAATACCGTCCACGCGCCCTCGCACGACTGAGACTCGTAATAATAAAACGTTATAAGCATGAAGCTGATTGTGCCTGAGCTGATTGCCTTTCTCTCTGGAGAACAAGTACAAGAGAAACTTTATGATCACATGCTAAAAAATGATACTTCTTCATGACGAAATGATACTTCCTCGTAACAAAAAGTGCGTAGATATGTTTTAGAATAAAAGCATTTTAATATATAACTGATGAGAAACATAATAATATAATTCTCTGTATATTTATTATAAAATAAGAAATAAAGGCATTTCAAATCAAATAAAAAATAAAGGCATTTCATATCAAAGATCAGATAAATATATGATATTTATAATTCAATATAGATAAATATCTAACACATTTATCGATAGAAATGCAAAGTAAATTAGAAGCCTAATAATTGTGTACTAAGCTGGCGTCTTACTTTGTGAAAATACAATAATTGTTGAAAGACCTAACTTTATTTTTAATAATTCTAAAGTTCTTGATACATTAACAAATAATTCTGCTTATTAAAAAAAAAAATTGCTCGAGATAAACTGAGACGCCAAGTTTACGCTACGTCTCACTTTGTCTATCAACGATCATTTCTTACGAGATTTTAAGCGTTTGAGAGTTTCATATAAAAAGTTCTATGCATAAAAATTATTAGAATATTAATTAAATTAAATAAATTAATATTACAAACTAAATAAAATAAATGTAATTACCAAATTAAACACTAGTTATATTTTGATAGTTTTATTAATTTTAAATGAGTTTTCGTATTATTTCGCAATCATTTTTAATTAATTCTAACGAGAGTTTTATGCATAAAAATTATTAGAATATTTATTAAACGAATTAAATCGTTCGAGATTTCTTTGGCAGGTCAAAGCTTTTATTATACTCGAAATATTTTTCATTCGTTTCAAGACAGTTCGATAATATCGATAAACGCGTACCATGCAATTAGCTTTCAAGTAGCTTTACCGTTTGCCTTTTTGTCGTCTTTTGGCAGCATTGGATACTCGCAAAAAGACGGAGTATAGTGACAGAACGAGGGGATTGGGGGTTAAAGGAGTGGAAATTCTGGTTTGGTTTTTCACAGCCGGTACGGGGCGGAGAGGGAGGGGGAGAGCGCCGCTTTTCAGGCGGCAGGGCGATTATGGATTTCTTTAATAAGAGACCGCGTTTAAACAGCTTTGATCAATTCAGCTGAGCTAATTCCCACCCGCCGAGACCACGACCAACCTTCAATCTACCGCCTTCTCACTCCGCGCGACGTTTCGCATTACGTAATTTAAGGGGCTCTAAAAACCTTCGCTCTGATTAAGCGACCGGCGGAATGTCGCTTGCTCTTTAGACCTTTGTCCTTTTTTTCTGCGCTCGACGAGAGTCATGAACTTCATAAAATAACTAACAATGGCAGAGACAAACATATCCATTAATTCATTTCAATCTAACATTACAGTTGAAATACATTTTAAGTTTAAAGCCATATTATTTTACTATGTTAAATTGTACAACAAAAATAATAATGCAAAAATACGAGTATTTTCTTTAATCAATTCAATCCAAATGAAATTCATTGAATGACTACACAAAACTATTAAATTTAATGTAACACATTTGCAAGCATATCTGGTGTAAATATAGATATAAATCAACACTCTGTGTTGATACGTCGGCTTTTCATGCGAAAAGTTAGCGGCAGTTTGGCAGATGAGAAATAAGACTGTGAAGAAAGACGATCCATGGCAGTCGAGTTACTGAAATGTCTTCGCGGTGATTGGGCAAATATTTGACGAAGCCGACGAGCCCTCTCGGTCTGCCTCAAGGGATAGAACGATCTTAAGATTCTGCTGGGTGAGTATTGGAGAGCGCAGAAATATCGTGGGTCCAAACGACCTTAAAAGCAACTTTATTTCAACGTGTTAAATATAAGGAGGCACTGAAAAAAAAAGGTTTATACTTTACACGATAGAACTAATATTTGAAAAAAAAATTCAGTTATTGCGACAATTTTAAACTATACGATTATTTGCGCCCGTTTTGGCGACATCTTGCTAATTAAACACCGTGCAATTAAGCGAGAACGGACGTGGACGACGCTCGTGTTTACGGATACGATCCTCTTGCCGTCCCTTTCAGCATAAAAAGAGGACGGGTACAGGAAACGACGTGATGGCGACGCGACGCCGCCATCGTCGTCGGCCGGCTTGGAAGCAATTATACAATTAGTTAAAGTATCTGGCTATGTAACGGCCCATAAAACAAACGTGATTATGTGAACAAACTGCCGTTGATACCGGGATGTAAAGAGAATCACAGCTCTCGTCCTTTCTATCTATAAATAGTATTCAACCAGCATCATCAACACTGCCATAAGTTCATTCACAAAATAATTATTATTTATAATCAATATAAATTACAATTATCTCGATATAACTCGAAGTGAGAAACTCAATAAGTGTTACAACTAGTTTATATAAATCATCTCGGAATCTGAAGGATATAATAAATTTATTCAATTTAATAATTTTTCCAACGTCGTTCACTAAATTTCATATAAACACAAATAGATACTCGATAAATATTTCAAGAAACGTAAACGACGAATCGCTCGTTCAAATCTCTGGAGCAACGGTGCTAAAGCGATATTTGAGCAAGGTTACTCGACGCCATCAGCCAGAATTTTAGCATTCTTCAGACGTATGCTGGAGAGGGTGTACGTACCCTTCGTTCTCCTGTATTATGCATTACTCGCAAAGAATCGCATTTCCGCTTCGAAGAAAACCGTCATACTCACGAGCAGACTTGAACGATCTCGTCTGAGTCTATAATTTCGCGTAAATGGCTTCAAAGTTAATCCAAGTGTCTAAATTAGCAACAAAATTATTATTGTCGACCGCAATCACTAAGTTTTTATTGCTTTGCAAGAAATTTTCAAAAATGATAACAATTTTTTTTATAATAAAATGGAATATAATATAATTTAAATTAAGAAATAATAACTTAAAAAATCTTTAAACTAAAATCAAAATTTTTATATATTTTTTCCATGAAAACGTATTCATATAAAAAAATCAATTTTGCTAGTCAAGATTGATATTAAAAAGACGGAAAATATTTAAAAATTTAAAATTTTATTATAAAATTCATCGAGCCATTATATCCACATTTAAGTATTTGATGAAATTATAGACAAGAATTATCTGTGTTATAAATATATCAAAAATTTTTTCTCTAATTTTTCCACGTGCATATTAACTGATATATCCTTTTCTGCGTTATTCGTCAAATGGAGAAAATTTCGCATTTTTCTACTCTAGCATCTATTATATTCTACGTATGAGCAAATTGATCGCTTTACAATCCAAAGTATCTCCGTAAATGGAGAGAGCCATCACTCTCGAATCTATGATACTAGAAATCGGTTTTCAGTTAGCGAGCTTCTCTTTTTAGCTCGTCTTTGCGTATGCATAATGCATAACGGAGCGCATCATCGTATCTCCATTTCTTCTCTCTGCACGCGGCGGAGAAGAGCTTTTGTATCGAGCAGGCGAAAGAGGCCTTATTTTTTTTCCCTTTGCCAAGCCTCGGCGCCTTTCCCTCGTCCTGAATCGACATCGACATCGACAACGGCTGCAAGAAGGCGACGAAGGTGACGACACGTGTGCCAAAGTGAAAATGTATGGTTCCACGAGCACGTGAGTCGACTCCCCCACGTGCAACACACTCGTGAAAGAGATTCTCATAACTCGATATGTGATCGGTGAAGGGACGTAGGACGTAGAACGTAGGAGGGCCGCTAATCTCTTCTCGATGCCACTTTGTAAAGCATCGAGTGACATGCTTTTCCTAGGTGACGATGGATCGTTACTAAAGCATTGCATGCTGATGATAAAAGGCGCAAACTTTTCAATCCACGAAATTAATTTGATAATATCCTTCGTGATAATATATTCGAGTGCAGCGGTAATAATCGATTCTTTATTGATCGTTCATTAGTAGCAATTAATATTATTCTTTTCCATTAATTAAATAGTAAAGTTTATACTAAATTTTATATTTAATTAATATTTAAAATTAAGCCAAATATATAACAGACATATTGAATATAAAACTGACTTGTAACTGAAAACAGTTAATATTTTCCATTTAACCATTGATTAGAAAAAGAAATAAATCCTAAAAAATCGATAAAAAAATTAGTTTCTCTTATAAAATATATAATAATATATGTTTCTCTTTTGCTTTTTTATTAAATAACTTTTTTCTAATATCCTACAGAACTTCTTTCTCTTAATAGAGCAATGGAAATTTCCGCAAGGTTCTATCGCAGAAAAATACATCATTTTCCGACTGTCTTCCGAGCCCGAACCAGAGGAGTTGGTGGCAGACAGACCTGTATTAGCGAATCTGCAAGCCGAACGTGAGGCAGCATGAGACCGGGCTGCATAAATAAGGCGAAGGAAATTTGCAATTATGAATCGGGACTAGAAATACACGGCTGTCCTCGACACCTGCACCTTCCCTTCCTGCCCCTTCTCTCTGTGGCTCTACCCGATGTGAGTGCATACCCGCACCACCGAGTTCGCGCAGAGTTCCACGGAGAGGGTGTGCCGCAGGAAAAGTTGAAGGAAGCACAGCTGACGAGTATGCAAATCCGGGCGGTTCCTGTTCCTACGTCCCAGCTTCCGACGAAACATTGCACAATCCCTATGTGTGGCTTCGCATTAGCAACTTTCTCGAAGTGCGAGAGATACAATAGAGATCGATGGTCATCGAATGGTGCAAAAGTACTTTAAATATCTATTTGTCAGGATAATTTATACAATTTTACATATACGTGTAAAAAAAATTCAAATCAATTAAAATTAATTTTAAAATTGTTATAGACTGTTAGCCATTAAATATAAACAGTGTTGCAATTTTAACGACCAGTAATATACGTACAGTGATACTCGTTATGATAAATTCCCCTGCAAAATATTTCTAATATATTTTTTTCTTGCTCGTCGTTTCAGATTAAATATTGTTTTCCATCTCAGAGAGATCTCACGACATATGAAAATTTTAATTTTGGTAATAGTTACGTATTTTAGGCTCAACTTTAAAAGCGCAAAAGCGTACACCCCGTTTCCGTTTTCTCCCTCATACATACGTAAGTATCGCTTTCTTCTTTTAAAAACTTGGAAGACTAAGATACTTTGAAGATCGGTCGTGCGGACCGATGGCTGCCGCAGATTTCATTTCCATATGAGATCGAACCATTTAGCGCAAACATTTCTTTCCATTCACTAAAAGCCTCGTCGCGTGTCGCCTCTTTCTCATCTCTCGAATGGCATCTAACTTACAATTTAAATAAAAGCAAACACACGTACGCGCGCCAAGCCACCCTTCAACTGCCACCGTATGACGTTACTTTGTACACTCTTCGGGCACCTATCCCGATGCGAAGGAACTTTCAATGGATTCCAGGACGAAAGATGTCTCCGACAGAGACCGGAGGGTGTGATGAATGCCCCTTAACCTCGGAACTCTGCCAACTCTTTCTTACTTGCAGGATCACGAGTCTGACATCTTAAAGTGCATCGAGTATTCAGAGCCAATATTCTTATTATCTGAACGATTAATCTTAAATAATACATCTCAAATAAAAAATAATGTAAAGAGTTCAAATTTTACCTACTTATGAAACAAATTTTTCAACATTGTTTAATTCTGAAAATTGCTAGAATAATTTCTATATGTATATGTAAAACTAAATTAATTTTAATAATGTATATCATTACATTTTGTTTTAATAAGGTAGTCTAAAAAAATTTAACTTTTTTAATTATTTTCTAATATTTGATTTAAAAAATCAAATGTTTTCGACTCTAATAGAAAAAGTTGAAAATTAAAATATTTCAGACAGAATAGTGATTCTTTGATGACGAAATGTATCCATCCATCAAAGTAGATTCAATATCCTATGCCTGTATTCTGATAAGATGAAAAGGACCAATCTTGCGTTTGACCCTTTGCTTCTGTATGTGCCTAGGGATCACTATGGCATGCGATTACTCAAATCGCGAATCCGACGCTCTTAAGATTAACGAACCAACTATCTCTTCCAGACTCCCTCTCTCGTTTCCGTCCTTTGTCCCCTCATTACCACAGCTTTCTCCTTCTTTCTCCGTCTACAAACGTCGGATTCCTCCTTTGTACGTCTGATACAGCCCGACAACTATTCGAGAACTCTTTGTACAACGCAATCGGAATTCTGCGAATAAACTATAGATCGGCGGGTACCTCGAGATTGACTGCCCATTCGATATCTGATTTCAATATATAGACCAATGTTGAATTCATATAATCATATAGTAGAATACGGAAAATATCTAAATATACGTATAAACAAATTGTACAAAATAGTCATTTCGTTAATCCTTTCGCTTAAGTCAAAAGTAGATAATAATAAATTTTGTTACGTACTTTCATTTTCAGCATACTATTGCTTTCTAACTAAACATTCTCAATTGTTTGATAAATTATAGAAAAATAAAATATTTTATTTATTTTTCCATAGCACACACATGCAAACAAAAAGAAAATAGCACAAAGCGTTTGTGAAGGATGCCAGTTTGAAAATAATTATTTTATCGGCTAGTCCCCGAGTATATCGCTGCAGTTCTGGCGTGCAACTTTGCACAGGATAACATCTACCTTATATATGAAGTATTTTCCGTCCTCGTTGCCACACGCGCTTCTCTCCACGTCCCGCCGCGGCGTTCGAGACGTCGCTGCGTGATCCGACAGTTGAAGAAAATGGAGACGGATGATTTCCCTTTTCTCGAGACCTAACGCAGGGCGTCGCGTGACAACACCGTGGGCTTCCTGAAACGCGGTTTCCCCGGCAAATGCACGCCGCTTACCATGATTACGTGCGCGCGCGCGCGTGTACGCACGTATATATCCGCGGCAGCCACGGCGCTTCTGAGCATAATTTAACGCGATACGTTAGGGTTGTGCTAACTTGCTTAGCGCAACCTCAAATAGAACCGTAGGTTGGGAAATTTCCTCTAGCGCTGCGACCAGATCAACAGGAGCACCACCTCCCCGAGGAGAATCGCGAGGAGGATCCTAATTGCTTCGACAGTCGTCTCCGATCTAATGAGCTGTTGCTAACTAAAGTGGCGCAGATCGTTCGGATAATAGTGCAATAAACCGTAACATTATTAGAAAGTAATTTACATATTGTTTTGGAATTTAAAATGTATGTATATATGCCTTGTCGTTCATTATTATTGAGAAATACATAATTAAGGATCAGAAAAAACTTTGATATAGGGTAAACTCGGGTAAGATGGCCATAGTTTTTTTTAAATGCAAAAAACATACTTTTATTTTTGTTATTTATCAATAATGTTTGACATATTATATAGCTTCACTGAAGCTTAAATTACGTAATATTATCGAAATTGAAAGGAAAATATTTAATAGAAATTTTATATTATCAAAATAGTACAACATAAGCATTGGCCATCTTACCCAACTTTTAAGGAAAAGATGACCATAATATTTATAAAAAAAAATAGTGAAAACGAAAATAAATATTATAGGTCATATAACAATTTACTTATCTATCTTTATAATATGTCTAACGTCGATTATGATAGCTTAACTGTCATTTATTCGACGTTATAACAGTTTTTAGTGGACAAATGAAAAACTTTGCAGGTAGTCAAAAGTAAAAATATGATATAAGATTCACAAGCTGTGAATCTATGGCCATCATACCCTAGTTTACCTTATTAAAATATATTATTGTAAAATGATGATTAAAATTTACAATTAATTTCAGATAAAATTTATTTACCTACATAGAAGTTATATATATAGAATTTTAAAATTGCAAGTATGCACATTATATGATATAAGAACGTTTCAAGCATTTTAATTCAAGCATTCACGGATACAGAAAAGGTATGAATTATATGTAAGGCGGTGTTCTTGACAAATAGTCACTCTTGGAAATGGTTAAACGGCGTTAAAAGGAGGACAGCACGATCGATTAGAGCACTATTCGACAGCGATACAATAACCATGAAACGTAGCAACGACAGTTTGATACCGATGGCTGTAATTACACGAACGCAGTGCTTAACGATTGATCGAGCAACGAGTAACGATCCATTAACGGAATTACACACGGTTTAATGTGCATCAACGATCTGTTTATTAGCTCATTGCCATTGACGTTTATAATTTGCTGGCATTCGCCAAATGTTGATAATAATCACGCTACTCGACTACAACTGTTTATAAGTTACGTCTTCAAGATCTAATCTTACAAAAAATACTCTTTTTTACTGGCTAACAATAGCACGCGGTTCACAACGTCATTCGAAATATTGTGTTGTTGACAGATGTTGGAATGTGATTGACACAAGAATACTGAGAGGGACGTGAAAAAAGCGGCGGCTTGTAATCTGCATTTCAGCAACAATGACAATGAACGTACGAGAAAAGCATCGGGAACCTCTTCTTGGCAAGGAATGACGGTAACTTGGATACTCGAGGGTTTCTCCGGGGCCTATAATCATGCGTCTTGATTAGTGCTGCGCACTCAGTGATCATCCCCGACCTCTAATGCCTCTCTGCTGCTCGCGCCTAGTCCTCTCCAGTCTTCGCCTCCTTCTCAACGCAAACTTACTAATATCTCTGACCCAACCGCTCTTATCAGGTGACTCGAAAGCATCGTGCTATTCTACATAAAGACGCGCAAAAGTGATTAAACTTGCCGTATTTGTCGAATGAAGGTCTGTGCATAAAGGTGCGAACATTAAAAATTGCATAATATTATTTAAAGAATTGAAATATCTAAGTGCATAGTTTAAAAGATATATTTATTTTTTAAAAATTTAATATTTTTAAATAATACAATGTAATGGATAAATTAAATTGAAGCTGCTAAGGTTGTATCTAATATTAATGCTTTCTCAGAGTCATAAATCTCGCGTGTTGGCACATATTTGACAGAGTTTAGGGATAAAATAATCGATATACCTTGTACATGTATGAATCGATGAAGAAATTATATAATTAGAGAGATAGAGAAGATGGTGTGTTCGTAGAACGCGGATGAACCTCGAGGAAACCATTATAGACTTGCGTTCTCCCTCGTTCTACTGTGCTCTGTCACTTCTAGCACTCTCTTACTGGGAGATAGCCCAGAACGACGTTAGGTATTTAGCAAGAAGAAAGGAGGATCAGAAATGCCTAAGGATCCCTATTTTGTCGGTGAGCCGCGAAATACGATCGCATAAAGGGCATATCCTCTTAACGAAACGTACTATGCTACGTCGTATCGTGACCACAATTTACAAAGCTCAACGTTCGTTTGTTTAATGCAAGCCGATGATCTTCATCTCTCACGTGCGACTCGAAACTTGCACTAGGGCGCAAACATTAAAATTCAATTAATAAGACAAATACGAGAAGAGAGGAAGGAGGAAACTGCTGATAAGTAACCGAGGCGAATCCCGGTAAAGCGCGTCGAGCGAAGTCGTAACGGAGTGAGGGAACCGCGAGTTGGTAAAGTCCTCGCAAAGCGCAAGATTAAGCAAATCGATGGTCGACCGGCGTTTAAGGTCCCGGTCAATGGCGCGGAAGAGACGCGGAAGGAGGGCCGAGTAAGCAGGTTATAGCGGCGCTCGCGCGAGCTGCTACAGATGGATAGGTAGATAGAGGCCTCGGTTCGGGTGGCCCGAACTGATACAATTAGATGTGATCTTAACGCCATAACTCAGAGCTAATCTCGGGGTCTAGACCGGGCCCGGGTGAATCTCTGGCCTTCCGGGCAAAGCGCGACTCACTTCATTATTCATCCCGTTCTCGGTGTGCCGGCCCAGTTATCTCTCGCTATCCTAGCCGGATGTTAACCGGCCAACCTAGCGACCTATCGAGGAAAATTCGCGCTCCACGAATAGCTCGCGAATTCTATGGCGCAAATTCACCACCAAGATCCAACCGAGGGTCCGGGTACCTTCCTGCATTCCCTGCATTCGCATTACCGTTTCGGTATTACCGAAAACTGTCGGGTCTCCTAGGCGCAACCGCGTGCGACAGCCTGTAGAAGGCAATAAAATGTGGGATATGCGAGGACGAGGGTCAACTTCACCGACATAATTAATTGTGTCCTAGCGGTTTCTAACGCAGATTTGCTTTCAAATAGCTTTTCTATTAGACGAAGAAAATTAGATAAGAGTTTCACTCCATTATGTGTCTAATGATAGTTTCGAAAGAAAGTTTTTCGCAAAATTTAAAGGTTATTTAATATCAATGTAAAAGCGCAATTAATTCTGTTCTTTCTTGTAAAAAATTAAGCTATTTAAAATTGCGATAGAATGTTTGGAAATTTATATTAGATAAATAAATATAGTTTTAGTTTCTTCATCAATAAGCATTATCTGAATGCGCGACACCTCGTACGAAAAAACAGCCGTTCACGAACGTCTTCTTTCCCTTTAATAAACCGTAACTCCATCCGCCATGAAAATGCGAATTGTAGTAAAGTCTTGCCCGCGGGAACTTCTCCACCGGTTATTGACTTAGTTCGTTTATGTACTCACGCTTTACGATGCTACTAAAGTTACGATAAGATACCCGAAGCCGGACGGTTAAAAATAAAATGTCGCGTATTCTCAATAGCGACTGAATATCTTCATATAATTTTCAAGATGGCAATCAATGTGCCGTCCGGGAAACGCGATGAAAGTGTCTTGCTAGATTGCAAACCAATACACTTTTCGCGAGATTAAAGAATAAGCTATTTTACTTTTTATCATATTAATCCTTTCATTTCTAATATTTTTTTATATAAACTCTTTTCTCACTTTTATAGATTTCCAAATACTTATAGATAATTTATATATTGAAAAATAATATCCTACAAATCGTGTTATATATAAAAACAAAAAAAGATGTTAGCAAGTATACCGCGTAAGGAATTATTTGCTAGCCAGAGCCAATTTAATCTGGCATCATGTTAGATGGCTTGGAAGTGCACGACGATAGTTTCTGACCCATTTACCCAGATGCAATGATCGTTCATATATTCAACTGAATTGCTTGAACGAGTCTCAATAGAAAAAGTGAATTCTGCGGAAAATAAAAAACGGCACAGATTTAATAGCAAAAAATATTCTGCTTTAACCCAGTATAGATAAAGAAAAATATTACTTTGGCGTGAAAATCAACCAAAAATACAGCGTTTAAGATAAAAAAAAAAATTCTCAAATCCTTGACGACGAAATACGCTACTGTCAACAGGTACGAAAGAATCTAACGAGATATTTATCATGATAAACGAACGGCGGGGCTCTCTGTATAGGCTTAGTTTTAATTCCATTAGACGGCAACCCTGCTTCTCGAGGAAAAGACGTCTCCTTCCCCAAAAGGCGAAAAGGCGCGATGCTCTCTGGAGATTTAAGGTTCTTAGGTTTGCCGCGGGCTACAGTCCAATGACTAACCCTTTGAGGGTGCAATTATTCGCGGAAGAGATCTTCGAAGTCCGACATCCTGGCAAACAACCAGAATCTTAATGAGCGGCTACTCCTTCGAGCGAGGTCACTATTACAGCTTTACTTGAAGTATTCGATAAAACAGATTTTCAAAGTCATATTTTGTCGGCAATCGTTGCTAACATTGCGCTTCGACGTATTCTCTAAAATAAAATCAGTGTATTATCACTGATAAGTAGTAATTTCAATATAAATATGACATAAATTTGTTTAAGAAAGAGAGAGTAGGAATCTAATACAAATATATAATGTAAAATATGTATATAATTGTATGATGGAAATACAAATTGTATTAATAGTCATGTAATTAAAATATCTTTATCGCAAAATTCCTCAAAAAATTGATAATGTATTTTTGTACAACAAAATTTTAACATTTGTTTCAAGAAGACTAATATATTAACTTATAATATTTAATATTAATATTTATGCCATTAAATCGATATAATATAATTGAGAACCTATGCTGAAGATTGCTATTATATTAATATTGAATATCTTGTCTTAATTCAATTTTCAAATTCACAAAGCAACTGAAAATGTTTTGACACTTGTCTTTTTGATTATAGTAAAAAATTATTTTTTTTACTTTACAGAAAAATGTTATCTCACAATCATTAAACCAAAAATTTATATATAAAGTTTGTTGGCATCCGAATAATTCCAAACTTTTCATACTATGTACATACATATTATGGCGTTCCCTATCGCGAACGAATCCCCCGTTTTCTTCCATCTGCAACGAAACAGTGCTTCAACTATCATCGTTTATCGAGCACAATTGTTAGTCTATTCGGACAATATCTCGCGCTCGTGTTCGACAGACAGCGAGACAGCTACACGCAAATTGTGCAGGGATGAGTCTTAGCTACCTGTGGCTTCGCCTAGTTTCATGCAAGAAACGGCGACAATGACGCGAATTAGCGTCGTCGCGTATACATACGTCGTATCGTCTGTATCATCAGCGTTTGATGGCGCGGAAGGCGCGGCGAGGCTGCCGCCGTAGGGGTAGCCGCTTTGTGCCATCAGGGTGATTATATTGCTGCTCGGCGAGAAACATCAAGCCACATGAGCGAGGAGGAGGGTGGCTACGACCGTTACACGCGCCGACGATATATACCCGTCGCAGTGTATCGCAGCCAGTTGTCGTACTGAACGCGAAGCGGGATACGGAGCTTTTGTTAGTTAGAAGGTACGAAGGAGGAAATGGATGGGAGAGGCGGAGGAAGATGAGTCCTAATGCTATGCGTAGCAAACGATGCATAATATGTGCCATCGAGAGTCATAAAGCGTGAAATTAATACAACGAATAATAGCGCTTGATAGTAATTAATTACGTTGCGATCAGTTAATTGTAAAAAAAATAATGTGATTCAATGACAATATTATTAAATGCAGCTTTTAATCTAAAAAATAATTTCTTTTTTAATAAAACCATTATGTATATATATGTATCTTGAGACATTTAACATATTCATTAAACGAGGTTTCAGTAATGAGTTTATTAATTTTCTCGGCGTTATTAAAAATAACAACTCGCTTCTTTGTACTATTCGAGTAATTTTGAAGAAAAGAAACTGTCATTTGTTAGATCAATTATTTTCATGCGCGATGACGATATTATGATGAGAGGGTATCATACATTTCCTTTTCGAGTATTATTTCAAGTCACGCTGTATCTCGCGACTAAAAAGTGGCATAAAAATGAATTCAAATTCTCTCAAAATAAAGCTGTCGCATTTCGAGATTATGTGCTCTGAGAAAGCGCTTGGTACGTTGCTCGGCTTAATCCGAGATCTTACTGGCACTTCGACTTCCCCTAAGAAGGAGACGCCTTCTCGCAGAGGTCCCTTCCTTGCTTTCTCCTTCTTCTCTATCTCTCTCTCTCTCTCTTTCTCTCTTTTTCACAACCGCTTCTCCCGCTTCCCGCTTCCCGCTTCCTTTATCAAGACGCGAGAGAAACGTTTCGCGGGTAACGCCGGCGTGACGGCGGCGGGCGCTGCGGGTTGTATTTTTTTTACGATATTATTTATGATATTAATTTCGCCCCGGTAACGTCGGCCCCGCCGGGAGTTGTAAAGCGGACCGAGACGCTCTCCTCTTTTCCTGCGATATCATTGTCTCGAGCAGGCAACGGTGTACGACGACGACGACGACAACGCGAAGTACGACAACGAGGGGTAGCGAGGGTTGGAAAGAAAGGGGTGTCGTGAGGCGACGTGAATAGTGGCTCTCTTCTATGAAGTGCGGGAGGAAGAGCAGCCGCGCCCGGTGTTTTTGGTGAAAAGAGGAAGTCCTCTTCCCCCATTCTCTCTCTCTCTCTCTCCCTCTCTCTCTCTTTCCTTCTCTCAGATTGCCTGTGGAGAGAGACCGAGAAATCTCGGCACTCGACCGCTACTACGGGTGTCGTCTCGTGGAAAATCTGACGACGCCCAACGAGAATTGCTGCAGAAAGCCATGAGTGTTGGCAAAAATTCTTCTCAGTTGTTTAAAAGATTCCCGGAAACACTCACAAATTTCAATCATTCTAATTACAAATTTATATTATTATATAACAGATCTGTGTCTTATTCGACACAAAAGTATAACACCGCTTAATGATTTCATTTATATTTGTCTCATTCAAATAAATGATAATTTTATATTTTACACTGCAAAAGAATTATTCAGAATAAATAGTTGGAATATATTATATTTAATATAATATACCTATATTTTACAGAAGGAAATATCAAGAAGCAATTTTTCTAAATAAAATAAAAAAATACACTTTTTTTTTAAAATAAAGAATTTTAAGTTGACGTTTCTTTCTTTTCTGTTCTATTTTTATTATCTAATTTTTACAATCATACGAGTAGAATTAAAGCCATTGATATTTATTATGCATAAAATATTGACGTAACAAATACATAATAATAATATTATCTTCGAAGGCTAAACTCGCAGCGTGACAGATCTACAAAAATGGGGTTGGTCGCCCGCGGCACTACTGGTGCAAGTAAATCTAAGTCTCACGGATAAGTAAAATTTAAAACCGTTCCCTCTCGTCCTCAAATTACTTTCCGGAGGCGAAGGGGGAGAGGAAGGAGCAAGAGAAGCGAGACCGGATGATAGCTCACGAGATAAAAGCAAGCACCGGGAGGTTCGGTTGCCACCGAAAGCTCAAGGCCGCATTAATCTCGGTAATTACGTCACCTCTGTTTATCCCCCGCGGTGTGCTTCCGCTTGTCCTTTCTCGCACCCCCCGTCCCCCCTCCTACCGTCTTCATCCATCTCGTTCTCTGGTGGATCCTGCGGTCGAATCACCTCCAGGAACACTCTCACCGAGGTCAAAAGCTGAACCGAAGGGAACGGCGGGCTTTTTATTCGTCTCCAACGTAATCAAGCAATAATTTCAAGGTGTTGATGTAAGGAAATATAACAATACTTTAAAACACTAGATTGCAACTTTAATTCTTTTTCAATCCTTTTTATATTTAATTTCAGATTTTGATAATGTTGTAACACATGACATAAATTGTAGAAATAGAGAGAAGAAATATCGACGGAAAATTTAAATAAAAATTCTTCCAGAGAAAATGCATTTATAGATGAAATGTTACTCACAAATGTTCTATAAACATCTTTAAATTGGATGTTTGTTATTTTTTCTCGTAGATATCGTAGATTTATAAAAATATATATTTCTCGTAAATCTTGTGATCAGATTTTATTCTATATATGTCTACTACGAGACGTATGATGGAAGAGCCCTTTGCTGAACGATGTTGCCGAAAGCTCGCTTTTCCCAAGAGAAGGGAAAGAGGTTACGAGGAAGGCAGCGTTATGGTACACCGCAAAACCAACAAACGATATGCGCCAAGAGACTATGGCGGTCTAACATATAGCGAGCTATGCAAATCTGTCTAAACCATATATCGTCAGGCTTCATCAAAATAACTCGAGAGATTTTACTATTCTCTGCAAAATAAAATTTCTGTAATAAAAAATAAATATTTTCGCTACTCATTATTAAATTTTTAATTATAAACGGCTAATTATACGGCATATTACTTTTCCATGTTTAAGATTATGTAAATAATAAAACGACGAAGAAGATACAATTAATTGGTAAAAGTTTTAATGAAGGTAACACCTTGCACCATGTTATACTTAATTATTATTTAGAGAAACTAACATGTTATATAAACATAAAACATTTCCATTAAATATACTCTATTATTAAATGCAAATTTTTCTAAAAAACTAGCAAATATAAATTTTTTTCAATATGTACGTAATTTAAGAATTTAAAAGAACAGTTTCTCCTAAAATATTCAAAATATGACAAGCGACTCTAAATAAGGCAAATGTTGCGAGGTAAAAATACAGAAATATACCGTGCGTTATGCTCACCTAGATGGTGTACACGCGAGAGGGTGTGTTTCGAAGCGAATCACCCTAATTCGGCAATAGCATAGCTTAACCACAAAGCCAGCTAATACAGCGATTAGGCGTCGTGTACAAGCCAACGAGGACTGCTCCGGGCGATGCCTGAACCTGCGTGAAATCGTTGCACTACGTATCGCTTACAGTAGCAAATGTATCGCTTACAATCCAAACATTGACTCATTCAACCGATTCGATCAACGCGAGAATAACGTCAAACTATCAGCATAATCGCGGAATAAATTTCATGATAATTTTAGAAAAATAAACGGACGCTTCCACTTTTATTAGAAAGCAGATACGCTATTGGTTAGGTACCACCCTACGTCTCGGTAACCTTAAGGGTTTGTCCATCGGGCCAACGGTCAGCCATTGCGGTCAACTACACAGCTTGTTCGACTCGCCTTCGTGCTTCGGGTCCTTTGGTGATTAACGAGAGGTCAAACCTACTGCCGGCCAAAGCACGCGCAAATAGTCTCTCTCTCGTGAAATTGGGTTCCAAAGCGAGTTCTGATTGAGGCGTCCGCCAATGCGGCCTTGACGAGGTTTCTCCGAGCTGTGTCCTACGTCAGGATATTCCCGAGCGAGCGGAGCGAAAACACCGAGAGTGTGAACGAAGATCGCGAGGAGAAGGAGAAGGAGGAGGAAAATTCACGCGAGTCTCGTATTTGAAGTACGCACGAACAGTTTCGACTATTCGGTCCTTTTAGATCGAATACGTCGTGCGGAAATGCATTAAACATCTGTGAAGTGCAAACCAAGAGCCCGAGATGAAGTACGATTACGAACAAACGAAAGAAAGAAGTGAAGCTTTGTTTAGCGGGGAGGCCGCAAGATAGCGGTTTATTAGTCAATATAGAATACTTAGTGTCATATCCCATCGGACGAAATGTCAGCGAGAAGAAAGAAGTTCGTGCGAAGCTGCCACTTTATCGGATTAGCCAGTCGCGGTAAAAGCGCCCTGGAAAGAGCACCCTCCAATTCGTTAATTTACCCAGCCTCGCTCGTTTCCTTCGCGGCGATATTAATCGGGCCGGACGTTCTCGGGGATATCTCAATCTCTGAGGATATGGCGCCGCCAGAGCAGTTCGTCATAGACGAGAGACGCTTGTCATATCGGAAGGAAATCTGTATTTCCGCTCGCAAACATAACTTGATAAAATATTATTTACGTCCCAGACACGAAAATCTTTTATATTAGTGAAACATTTAACTCATTAGAGTATCGTAATAATTTATGCTAATCCATTTGTTCGTGTTATAATTCATTAATATTCATAAAAACATTAAAAATACGTTATCAATGAAACATTTCAATTCACCATCGTTAATTAAAACCTTTTTTTAATATTGTAAAAAATACGCAGATAATCGAAAAATATCTAATTCTAATCAAAACTCTTCTTATCATTATTTAATAAAATTAAATTTTACGCTATCTCTAAAATTTCATTTTTAATCTATATTAATTTTTTATCTCTATTTAAAAAAAAAACTGGTCATTCTTTTTCCACAAACTACCGAGATGTTCCAAAATATCGCAAGCACGAACAATATCGTACAAAAAATTCAGTTTACCATCGACGCGGATCTTTTTTTGGCGGCACCATCGGCCAAACTTTTTCGAGGGTTGCGGCCGTGGGGTGGGTGTATTGTTTATTCAGAAACGTATCAGCGTCGGCGACTACGGCGGCGACGACGACGACCACGACGAACGACCGCGTCGGCGAAGAGGCGGACGAGAGCGAGAGGGCCGCGTGAATGGCGCTTCCGGTAGAACGAGGTCCGCAGGGCTCTGCAGACTCTCGCTTCCGGTCAGGCGTCCGCCGTTGCTACCCCATCGAAAACGCGGGTCCGGATCCTCCCTGCGTTCGTTCTCCCTCTCTCCCCTCCGCCTCTTCACCGCACTCTCTGACTCTCCCTTTCTGCCTGACGAGAAGTTCGCTCATCGGACCCACTGGCGTTCGTTAATTAAGATATCGATTCTTATTGTCCGTCGGCCGCCGAGTCGAGCGGACGTCCTGGCCGGCGCCTGATTTCACGCCCGCGTTAGGGGTTGCTCGTGTGCGCACGTTGTCGGTCACCCGCGACGAGGCAACCCCTCTATTTGCGCGCTTTTGTCACCTCGAGCGTGGTAGATTCACGATTTCGTAGCGTGTCGTATCGATTAATTGTCCAACGTTGCGGATTCGCCATCGCTTCCTTATCAACGTTAAATGACAATGTGTCTATGTTTCACATCTCGTGAATTCTTAATCCTTAAAAGCAGTCAACAAATTGTCATCAAATAAAACATGTTATATTTCTATATACAAAAATGATAAGAGATAAATTTGTTATTAATTGTTTGTAAAATGAAAAGATTTCGCATATGATATATAAAATAATAAAATAATTAATTTTGCAATTTTTAAAAATTGACAATAATTTGTGTAAATAAAGAATCACAATATTGTTTCAAAATATCAATTCGATTACTTTTATATCTTTATATTTTTATATAATGCTACTTGATTAATATTATACTTATATCAGATTCGGAATATATAATCGCAGACACAGTAAATAAATATGTGTTTAAATTTCTTTATAAACATTATCAAACCATAAAGAATATAATGGTAAACCTTAAGCTGAATTACAGGCAATTTCCTGTAGGATCGAGTACAAAGTAAGGACATCTGCAATACCTGTGGGATACAGGATGTTGTGAGGTGGGCCAGAGAAGAAGACGAGCGTGGAGAAATCACGTGGGCAGAATGGATGATGACCGGATAGCAAAGATCGCCAAGAACAGAAAAGTAAAGTTCTCTAGACCACAGGAACGACTGAAAAGATGGTCTGAGAGCTGGACGTCAACATCACAGGAGAAGAGGCACGGTGGATAGGATACAGGACGCAGTCCTAAAATAAATCAAAGAAGAAGAAAAAAGAATATGATAAAGAGATTTGAAGAAAAAAAGTCTTGATTGAAAAGGTCACCAGAATTGATAAATATCACTTGATAAATATTTTCATAAACATACAATTATCAATCTCAACATAGATCCAGGAGGCAATCTAGCTATGGGATGACACGTAAAAACAAAGTAGACAGATCCGTGGTAGAAAGAAAAGAATCGAGTAATTACAAGGATTAGACTTAAGTCCCGTAAAGTCCGCCACTTGTGGAGCTTGTCCCCTTTTATCACAGTGTTCGTATTCGAATATACCGCGATAACACTACGAAATTTCACATAAAGACCGAAAATTATATCTTTACAATAGAATATGTGATTAAAATTTACAAGTTTTACAAAGTCGATGATATTAATTAAATAATTATTTATATTTTTAAATAAGCTCCCACATACATATAATTCTCTCACTTCTCACAGCAGTTTAGAAATTAAAATTACAAAAATTCATATCAAGACGGTTATTTTGTACCCTACAATGTTTGGAAAAAATAAATTCGTCTATTAATATAATACGATTACTTTTGAAGGCGTTAAACACTTGTCGCATTGATGGTAAACGAGCTACGTTGCTCGATCACACATTGCATTACGCTCGATAGATTTTATGACAATTTTCAACATCGTCAACTATCCATTTCGCCGCATCCCTCGTTTCTTCCACTCGTCGATGGCGGCAACTCAACGTGCTACGTGCGCACATATGTAGAACGTCGAAGCTACAGGTGTCAGCGAGAGCAGTATTTTTCAGCCAAACCCGGTGAGGGTGTAGGTGATAGAGCAAGAGAGAGAAAAAAGGGTAAAGAGCACGTCGAGGTGCGAGCGGAAGAGAAATGGAGAGGACGAGAGAGAGAGCCGTCAAGGAGAGGACGGGAAAAGGAGAGAGGGACGTTTCACCGCGGCAGGAAAACGGCGGAGTGCCGGCACGCACGTTGAATCTGCTAAACGCTCTCGCTCGTGCGTGAAATGCCTCGATATCACTGTTTTATTTCGGCCCGTTCGTTCGCCGCTATCCCCGTTCTCTCCCGTTTCTGCAATTCCGTCCTTTTTACTCCCGCCTGACTGGCCAACAGGCGGGCACAACCCTTTCTCTCGTCGCGCTCTCATGCCCGTTCGTGCAGATTTGATGACCCTCCCGTCACGATTTGACGATGATTCAATTGTCTACGACCATTTGAAATGAAGCACCTGCAAGTTGAGCTTTTTCACCGCGCCCGGCCTTTTATTTAGTATTGGACGGTAGCGTTTCCGACGTTCGGAATGACCGTTCCTATTGGTTTAACCCAGACAGGTACAGGGAATACAAACGAATTTCCCTCTGATTAAAATATTGTAAAATAGTCCATGTTTCGTTGAACGTCGTATTTAATCAAGATAAATACAACCTGTATGGTAACTGCAATCGAGAAATTTAGATATGTAAATTAATTAATTTTAATACAAGTAGTAGAACAAATTTATATACATATGTAGGGAGAGAAAAGGTATTCAATTGTAAAATGTAATTATATTCAAGGTTTTTTTGTCATCGATAGGACTCATCATCTTTATCATACGCATAGTACACAGTGGATAAATATAATTAATAAAACATGTAAGTTTTTCTCTACCTGCATAATTAATAAATTAACACACACACACATTCAGAAGTTGTCAAAAAATTTGTCGCTTTCTGGTTTCTGGGACAATATCGCCGCAATATCGTTTACAGCGCTCGATAAGTCGATAAATCGCAGAGTGGCCCGTTCGGCCAATTTAATTAATAATTATCGACTCGAGGAGTAGCGTCCTGCACAATGGCGATACTTCCTTCTGGCGTAATCCTCCGAAGATTAACGAGCCCGTACCAGAAGGGACCGCTCTCTACCGTCTCCTGCCGCCCCGAACCCTCTCTTCTCGCCACCTCTCATGCGCTATATCGTCCTCTCTTATAGCCGCAAGACGCCATGGCGCGCCTTGCGGTGGTTGCGGCAAGAACCCTCGCCGTACCCGCATTAACGCAATTATGAATTTGTCGCGTTGGGATCTGACAATACAAGATGTCGCAGCCATTCTCCTGCCGCACCTTCCCACCCAGCCGAAGCCGCCGAACCCGGCTTGAGACCCTTAGCCCGGCTTTCCTCGTTTACACTAAAACCGATTTCGTGGACTATATGGATCGAGACGACGTGACATAAATGCAATTTACCAGGCCACGTGGACGATCGTACGACGATATGGAGAACGCCAGTTATTATTGCAAAATTCTCATTGACGGATATCGTCGCGATAGATTTATTTCAAATTATTCTAAAAAAAGCAACTAGTTACTAATGATACTCTTAATAAATCAAGAACAATTTTAAAGAACCGTATTTGCAAAGATAGATGAGAATCAACAATGTATTAAAAACTGAAACAAACGCAAGATGACAAGTACAATATAAACGTATATGTATATACATTGTTGTTCTAGCTTGAAAGCCACAAAATGACATTAGGTATCGTAACTCTTAAAACCATGAATCCTCCTCCTTTTCGCCGTTTATCGCGCATCCACGCCAAACATCTGAGAAATATTCACCGGCGCTTCACCCTGTCGTTTCTCCCTCGCGAATCAATATCCAATGTATTTCGTGTGCCCGCCTTGTTAGCCGTGCCGTTCGTTTTGCGGCGCGGGAAGCGAGTGTAGTTTCGGCGGCCCTAAGTTAGTTTCGAACGGTCCCGTGAAGCAATAGCAGTAGCAGCGACAGACTCTCTCTCTCTCTCTCTCCCTCTCTGTCTCTCTGTCTCTCTCTCTCTCTTTCCCCGCTTCTCTCTATCTCTATCTCTCTTTCATTCTCTCCAGTATCGTGCGGTAGCGTACGACGGGTAGGAGGACGAGAGGATCGTTGCGGCTCGCCGCAGGCGACTGCTGCGACCTGCTCTCCTCAGCGACAAATTCCTCCTCCCGGCTCCCGGCTCGACCGCTTCGGCCCGTCTCTCCTCGCCCTTGCGCGCCTTCTCGTTTTGTCCTGCCGGTTAGAGGAGAGTTGCGCGTCTCTCGATTTCTCCGCTTATCCTCGTTGAACTTGCACAACGCGCAAGAAAATCAATCGGCGTAGTCCGGCAAGGCGCGAGACGGCCTTCCTCGCAGCTCAGATTCGAGAAAGGGCGGACGAGCTGGCCGACAGGCGAGCGATTCTAAACATCAAGGAGGTAAAGACTGCCTAGTCAGCCCTCAATATCGTGAGAGCCGGAGAGATCCGCGCAAACAACCCTGTAACCTCCGGTTAAGAGACCGACCGGCCAGGCGATGTCCGACCTGCTGTGCTGGCCCCATTATCGCTAACTAATAAAGGGTTTAATTGAAACGCCGGGCTTTTGTTTCCAGTCGAGAGCTGTTCGCCTTTCCAAAGGGAAGGGCTTGGGTCCGGCTGTTTGACCGGTTTCTCGAGACTCTGAATTTGTAAGGCTCTGAATTTTCGATCGATAATATTTTGACCAAAAGTTATGATTTTATTTCTTTACATACGCAAAACATATACTTAAACTTCACGTAGTTTATTTATTCAAACGAATTAGAATTCAGACATAATATAATCGATTTTTAAATTATATTATATATATATATATATATATATATATATATATATATATATAATTCGATATAATACAATATAATTTCCAAAGACAAAATCGATTGTCGAAATAGCTAATATCGTAACTGAAATTTTAAATCATGGATTTTTTCTTATCCAACTAAATAAAAATAAAAACGCGTCGATAATAACCTAGCCATAATTCATAGACAAAAACAATCGAGATCACTTATAATCGTGACGTGGGTATAGCTGACTCGTCCACAACTATTTTCTACGAAAGGGAGAGAAGAAAGTTTGATCGCAGTAAGTGCCGCTATCACAAGAGATCACTTTCAACGCGATTTTTGTTCTGGATGAAAGCTACGATCATTGTCGTGATGTCATGTTCCTAAATTCCACGCATGTCGTGTCTAGAAGCAGGACATTATTCTTAGGAAACGCAATCATGTTAGTTTCCCAACTCATTAGATTATTTATGCCATCTGCTATCGAGGGACTCTATATACAATGAAAGTGCTTTGTACCGCGGCTTCCTTCAATCATTGTTCTTACAGTCGCAATCAAACTCATGAAAATCGTAAAACATAAAAGAGAATAATCATTCATTGATAAAGCTGAATAATTCTGTCTTCTCAAACTTTTATTTTAACGGAAAATATTATAAATACCAAGTGAATATATTTTTAATATAGAATTTTTTTAATTTATAAACTAAAATTAAATAATTTTATCAAAGTAAGTTGCCAAGGATACATATATAAACCCCTTCTTTTCTCAGATAATTTCAAACTTAATAAAAATTCATTAGACATTAAGAGTTGAGATAATTTAATTTTTATATAGTCATAATAAAGAGAGAATTCCACTGTTACATAAACTGAAATTCTTATCAAAACTTGCGCATAATTAATGTTTCCTCAGTGCATCGGGATATCATCGGGGTATTCTCTTATGTAAAGTGAAAAATAGGCCATTAGAATATTAAGCAATAAAATTGCATGTGCACCGAAAGTTTCTCGAGAGCGACGAGAAAACGACGGGGACCATTGTGACGCAAACCGAAAGTTCCGCGCGATAAATCACTTTTCATTTAGTTGAAAAAATACGAGAGAGAAGAGAAAAAGAGAGAAGGCTCGCGTGCTGCAAAAATAGTAAGATAAAAACTTACCTTGCTGGCGTGCGGTTGGACTGACTGTTCGTGAGAGAGACTGCTGCAAATCGGCCGAAAAGGCAGCCTGCCGTGTTTTGCTCAGGTATAACTGCAAAAAAAAGGAATGAATTACGTGAAATTATTCCTTCGACGTCAATTCTAATTTATAAACGAAGCATACCTTTAATTGCATGTACTACATTAAGAACGAACTCAAGTAATGTGGGAAGACAGATGTGTCGTGACTAAATCAAATTGTGCACTATTTTAAATTATAAGACGAGCGAATAATTCACTTGTAAGTAGCAAACAATAACGTTTGAATCATTTATTTTAATGGCTATTATCAGAAGGATAGATTTTATAAACTTAATATTTCTTATATATATATATATATATATATATGTATATAACGGGAATACAATAAAAATATATAAATTTAGCGTACTGATGTTTAATTCGATAATCAAAATCAAGTATTGCACAAATAGAAAAACGGAATAAAAATTATATTTACCATGATATTTAATTTTAATATCATTTAGTTTCAATAAAAATACCCCAAATAATTATTACATTATAAAATAATGTTACATATAAAAAAAAATTATTTATATTTATATTTTATTATTCTGTAATTAATAAAGTAACAACAGTTGCCTCTATTTAACGAGTTAATCGCAGCAAGAAGAGTTCCGAGTCGCTTGAAACTCGTTTCGTTCATGTATAAGGAAGACTCTGGAATCGCGAATGGGATCGAATAGATTTGGCATCCCGATCACGCGCTAAGGGCAGGCCATCCCCTTTAATATTAGGACCAAATCGGACCGACTCGCTTCGGTATAAAATAAAGGGCTGACATGCGAGCACGGGAGAGCCGAGCCAAGCCGAGGGAGAAGCTAAAGCGGGTAGGGAGTCTCGCGCGCGAGAGAGTAACGGAGAAAGGCGTGGAAGACAGGCATGGAAGGGTGGCTTCACCACCGCGGTGAGGGATGACTGAGCGAGTCGGTTAAACGGGCGTCTTCTTTCATAAATTTGGAGGGCGCCCCCGGATAAAGGTTTAGAATAAATCGTTCGGCCTGTTATCCACTCCGACGTCGGCGGATAACGGCAGACGAGAGCGACCCCGGATGGCTCAACAATCCCTCCTCAACCTTCCCGCATGATCACACGTTGTACCGCTTTGAGATGCGTTTTCCATCCATCGCACATGAAATTCGAAGTTTCATTATAATACGTCATACATTTTACGCTGAATTAAGCGTAAAATATTCGTCACAATGGAAAGGCTTATAGAATCTACTGAGAGATTTGTACACATTCTCCTTTAGTTCTAGAGATCTTGAATTCAAGATTAATTCGGGAGAATTAAATCTCTTCAGAAAAGAAATTCATTTCTTGTATTTTTAATATGTGTTATCGACATTTATTTTACATAAAACTATATAAGAGAGAAATGAGAATCTAATGAATAAGAAATAATTTATTGCAGAAATGTTGCGCGTAATATGTACGGTAATTTACTAGAAGCAAAGCTGACTAGCTGAAACGGCAAGCGCAATATGAAAGTTCTGGCGGGGTTGGCTAGAATGCTCATAAATATATCCTCGAAGATCGCACAAATCGCTCGTTCAAGGCCAATCCCCTTCGTTCCCTGCAAGAGATACGAGAGGGAACCCTTCTTCGTTTCGCGTAGAAATACGCACGACGATATGGCAAGTATATGCGAATTACATGCACGCACGCCTGTAACGTACACGAACGCATAGTCCGAACGTATCGCAAGTCAGAATATCGCGAAAAAAAAAGATGACGGAAAAGGAGAAAGAGAGAGTAGGAGAGAAAAGAAATGAAAGTAGATAGGCGAGAACCTTTCAAGAGAAAGAGAGACGAAGAGGCTAAACCAGGCAGAAAACCAGTCCAATTTCTCAAACCTGTCCAATCTGTGTCGTATGCAAAATCAATCACGCTCTACCCTGCCATACCACTCTCTCGGGAAGCCCTCGGGGTCCTACAATTTTCAAATCTATCCATAGCCACGCGGTAATCCAGATCCCGAGGCAAAACTTCTCACCGATCTAAGACAGAGTCCTGCTACCGAAGCATCTTTTTTCTCAATCGTCGTCTTTCTGACGATATCTGATATGTACATGTGTGAATAAACATAGATTTATGAGTATTTAGTTATATTTGTTTATTGCATGAATAATGTAAATAAATAAATGTGAAATTTAAAATAAAACTTGTGATTTTCTCGACGTGACATACATACGAGAGTATTTTTTTTTAATTTTTAAAAAATATTTTTTTAATTTCTAAAAAGCATTTCTCAATAGAACGTAACATGACAACAGATGGCTAACAATAACAGTTCATTTTCATAAATGTCTAAAAATAAATAACAACAATAATGTATAAACTATACTAATAATAATATAAATCACGTATAATAATGATGATAAATTAAAAATAATATATATAAATTTCAATATTACATATATTTTGAACATTATGTAGCAGCAAAAAATATGTACATGTATCGACGAAAGAATAACAACCTTTGAAGCTGCATTGAAATGCACTCGTAACTCAACGTTATAAAGTTTATATTGAGCCTTTGAATCATGGTAATAATATCGCCGCGACTGTATGCTCAAAAGGCGGACCGCGACGAAAGCGGAGAAAGACATTTTAAAAAGTAAAATTCAGAAAGTCATTAGGAACTATCGGACGTTTGTTTCGCCATCCCCCGTCCATTGATATGCATTACCTTCGATCGGCAGCGATCATTAAAGGGGTCTAAGGGCGCTCTGTAAGGGTTTCAAGGCCGGGTGACCGCCTCGAAAAAGTAATTTGTCCTTTGGGGGCGCGAACTTCAAAGTGCACGCGGGACGAATGTCCCGCGTGCGGGCTTGCTACAACAAGCGTGTCGTTCTACTTGCGCCCCTTTCTACTTGGCGCTTCCACTGATCAGACTTGCTGATTTTTGCCGTCGCAACGTCGGCGTGGACCTTGTCCATCGGCGACCGTCAAGGGCCCCGGCTGTCGAAGCTCTCAGCCTCGAAAAGACGGAGAGAAGCGGGAGCGCGTCACGAGGGGTGCGAAGAGTTTAGCATACGCATTTTGTACATTGAAATCTCGACACGTTCGTCCAACTTTAAATTGAAACCCGCCCGACGCGCGTCGTCTCCCCGTCGTCGATAGTCGTCCCCATCGTCTCGCAGAATGTCGTCGCATCAACAATAAAAGAGATTGCAGTTAAAAATTGAAAGAATTTTAAAAACAAGTATGAAGCAAAATCTTTTATTTTCAACATTCTTTTATAAAGTTATTTAAGCAAAAAAATAGTAATTGTACAATTTAAATACGATGTTATAAATTAAAATTTATTTTCCTACTTATTTCAGCATTCAGAATAAAACAAAATATATATGAGAAAATTTCAGAATTTCTGAGCACATTGTAATATTTAGAAAAATAGACTTGTCCGATTTTTATACATATATGTATGTCGAAATCTTCTTTTTATCTTATAATAAAATATTGATTAAAAGAATCGATATAAACTATAAGACTGTACTGAAGAAAATAAAATGAAAAGTAATTTAATGATGCATAGATGAAAAGGCAAAATTAAAGATAAAAAAAAGAATATAAAGAAAAATGCTATAGAATAACAATATATAATTTTGCAATATAATGTTTGATGACATTACATTAAATAAAATAATATTACCGTAAAATAGTTACTTGTTTATGCACACTAAAAAAAGCCCGAAAGCTATTATATCGAAAGATTATGACAAGAATATAATGTTTGTACCACGGCCTTTCCACACGAAATGCAGAGTAAATGATATATATTATATTTTATATACAAATCTTTAAATTATGAATACTGAAGTAATAACATGAAATAATCGCCTTCCTCTCAGTGAGTTTCCAAATCTTGTCTTGCGACATTAGAAAGGAACGATAGTGAGAGATCGGGCATTTTTAATTAAATAATACTAATCAGAGGGCAACCCTCCTGCGCAGGCAAATCTCATCTCGTTCTTTTCCTGGACCATCCCTTCTCGTGCAACCTCCTTCTGTCTTTCTTTCACTCCATCTTGTGCAAAGCTCCTCCTCTCTTTTAGTCTCGCGAATCGTCTCTCTTTTAGACTTCGAATTGTAATTAACATTTGGTTCTCCCATTAGTGTAATTAAAGTGCCATTCCATAATCTAGGAGGCCGAGAGAAGAGAAGAGGGGCACCTTATCTTTCAGACTTCAGCCTCGGCTACGGGGGTCGTTTTAACCCCCGCTGGGCGCCTCCAGCCCCTTTCCGGGTCTACGCCAACAGTCGGTTGCCCGTAGCTTCCTTCGGTGATAACTCCTTTCCGCGAGAAGACTCTCCCCGTTGGAGGAGAAAGGAAATCGCGGCAGGGGAAAAGAAAAACGGTGATTAAAACGTTTGGAAATCCGATATCGTATCTCTGCAAGCCGAGTCGTTCATTCAGGATCGCGCGTACGCCAGCCGATTTCGCGATTTTCATTCCCTTAAAGGAGAAAGCTTCACGGTATCAGATTTTAAAGCAGATAGCTATTCATATATATGATGCAAATAATCTACATATATTTTTAGAAAAGCATTCCCTTAAAAAATATTTAATATTTTCCACATACACATACATAGCGTAACTAGAACAATATCGCAGAAAAGACGATAAATATGCGCAAACATAACACATTTCATGAAGATAATCAGCGGAAGGTGTCATTCTCAGATTGGATTTGCCGAGTTGCATGAAATCAGACAAAACAATAAAGATAAAAGACAAGAGGGAGAGGGCGTCGGTAAAAAGAAAAGCAAGCAGATAAGAAAAGAACTGCCTACGTTGACATTTTCCGGTGGTTGAGTTAATAATACGCGCGGTACACAAGGCGCGTCGAGCGGGGATGGATCCACAAAGTGCCATCATAAAGAGGCGCGGATGTGTTTATTCGGGAATTTGCCTTTTTCCACCGTTTTCTCCGCTCGACCCGGATGCCACCAGATTTTTATCTTATTTTTCGACGACGATACTGCCTGGGGATTTATATACTTTTAACTCTGGATTGAAAAGGAGGGCGTGCGAGCGACAGAAGAAAACAAGGGATGGCGAGCGAGAGAGAGAGAGAGAGAGAGAGAGAGAGCGAGGGGAAAGGGTGAAGAGAAGACTACGAAGGAGTAGGAAGAATCACGATGCAATTATTTTCGTTCCAGCTCGTGAACGGATTTTAAGGCCGTCCGGCCCCGGTCGCTGGACCGAGGAGGAAAAAGAAGGCTGAAGACCAGAAAGAAGGATTAACCTCGTCAAGTGGGAGAGTCCGTGACAAAGACGTTAAAGTGGTCGAGAAGGGGATGAGATATATCGTTCTGAAATCTGGGGTGGAACGCTCACATCGTCGAACATCATGGGACGGCGAGACACTAATGGCATTTTTATTATTTCTCTCTGGAGTCCCGGAGTAATGGGGCGCCTGTATGGTCCATTGGACGCGTGACGGAGTTGACAGCTTCTCACCTTTTCTACGTCTTTCAGGAAGCGCCGATTTCCTGCGAGCGTGAGGAAAGGTCACGCTACTTGTATCTAGACGATAACACTTCTTTTCACATTATCCTTTCACATTATTTATTATGCTTTCAAAAGCACTTTAATTCAAGATCATTAACTAATTAAATTTTATAATTTATAAATTTAATATAAATATTACTATCGATCAATATATTATTATTGTTATTGATAGATTTGTGATTATTAACTTTTTGGTTAGCAGCCGTAAAAAACTTTGATTATACAATATTTTCATTCTTTTCTTCAATATTATTTTCCAAGTGTTCTTCCCATTCATATAAAATAGTTTTATTAAATTAGTTAAACTACAAGCTTCGTTAGGTTAAAAATATCTTTCTAAAAGTTATGATCTTGTTTAAATATATGTCTCTAGCAATTTTTTTACTTTAATGTAATAATATAGAAATATAATTTTAAAATAATATGATAAACTCTTTACAACAAGATCAAAAACATCTTGCTTACAAGAAAAAATAATTTTATGACGCAGCAGCAAAATATATACTGGTGCTTAGCCGTTTTCAAAATATCTGATGCCGCAAGATCGCAAATCATAAGTAGCTCGCCGCAATGTACGAGCCATTGCCGTCCTACGTACCCACGAAGCCGTTGGGCTTGTTGGGTTTTGATGAATGAGCCTCACATAAAGCTGAAGTATGGTAAAAGCCGCCGTGGCTACCGCCGTAATATTCTACCCAGGGAGCTTTTAGAATCGCTAATGACTAATGGCACCAAAAGGAGCCCCCCCCCCCCGATGGATGTTGCCTCGGTTCACGGATTAGCGTTTCGTGTGATTTTACCACGAAATTTCTGATCTCGTATCTAAGAACGTAGACGTGGCTTGCTGACGCATATGCTTTTTCGTGAAGACTATTTCGGTTATGGTCATTTAACAAAAAAATTAAAATAGACAATCTTATTATAATTTCGAATTAAATGACATTAGAGAAAAATTCTTTTAAAATATTAAATATCAAATCAAACACAGATCATACATACTTTCAATATTAACTTGAAAATCATGAAATATCAGTTTCTGTTTTCCATACAGTATATCTCAGAAATATTACATTAAATGTAAATTTTGAATTTTTGATCATATTTTCAAGTTTTATAATTTAATCTTTTTTACATATTTATTTTAATTTCAATTCCTTCACTCTACTTGAGAAATAAAGCACAATATTTTTAGCGTCTTATAAATCGCACACGTGTCGGATACTATCAGTATGTGTGTAGTCTCGTCGGCAAAAAGTTAGACTTTGCTCAAGTATTATGAGCGGTCACGAAACATCGTGCGAAATAGGTAGCAAGCTTAGGCGGAGATTACGATTGCTCGTGAACCGCATAACTAACGAGGAGGATACCATGAGAGCCACATATGAGAAGGAAAAAGCAAGAGGCAGAAATATAGGTACAGATCGAGGAGTAATGAGAGAAGGGTAGCCAAAAAGTACTTTAATATACGGCAATCCCCTTGGCTTGAAACTCACAAACTCGGACTGAGAGCGGCTCTTTCTCTCTGCCCGCCTCCGCATATTTCTCTCGCCGTCGTCGCGTGGCTTCCGATGAAATTTGGCGTCTTCCACATGAGCCGCCTTTGATGCCCGTCACTGCTATTCTAATTGCGGAAACCCCATCGCAATCGGCTTGCGAAAGTCGCAAAGTGAAAATCATGCGAAGCCGAATATACGATTCTGTATGAAATAGCTGTAACAAAATTTTTCTTGGGCAAAGATGTTGTGTAAAACTTATTTTTTTTTAATACATTATGATTATTTCACCCATGTACTATTGATCTCGCCTTATCAAGATATTTTCTTTCAGCAAATTTCGATGTTGGCAAAATATAATTGTGAGAAGATTGACGAAGCAAAATCGCAAAATTGCGTGAGTGCACATGTGGTTGTCGACTGAAAAGGAGCAAAATATAAAGCAAATCTGTTTATCTTGAATAATAGAAGTAAATGAACGGCTCTGTATAGAGTGAAGCGGACCAATAATTGAGAAGCGACGGGGACAGAGAAGAGCATCAATCCCTCGTTCCTTCTTTCTTCTCTTTTCCTTGGGCGCGCCAGCTGATCACGCTTCTCCGCGATTAAGTCCCATGAGGATTCAACACCAACGAAGAACTATCTCGTGAGCGAACCAGTCATTTATCCTTTTATCGAGCTCCCTATTTCTGCCGGACGACAGACTTTAACGAGCGACGACTTCTCGTCGGCAGATAAACGAGAAGAAATTAACGCAAAGATTCTCTTGCATGATTTTATTCTTTCGCAAAAATTAAGTAATTTACTGATATAAAAAGTTGCAACAAGATATATATATATATATATATATATATATAATATAAATATATATATACTTACATCTCCTTGTCTTTTATATATATATATATATATATATATATATATATATATATATAATAATTATATAATCATAAATATATATAAATATAAATTTCTTTTATATATTCGATCGTTTTTGTATCACAATGTTTTTGTTAATTTTCAGTTTCCCTTTATTCTTGCGCCTTAACCTTCGTGTGGACTTCCTTAACAAGGTTTACCGCTAATCACCGGCAAGAAACCGTTCGCGTGTAATTTGTTTATACCCCGACCATATATACTCACTCAGCCATAATTCCTCGACCCTATCCCTTTACTCTGCGAACGTTTACGTGCGGCGCCAGAATTTCGCCGATTATCGCGTCTGCCCTAAGATTTCCTTTGAGGAAATCAGAATTATAGCATTTTGCATAGGTTTACATTCACGCAAGTATAATTATAGATAAAAATCATTTCAATCTATATAATGTCTTTATATATATATATATATATATATATATATATATATATATATATATATATATATATATAAAGCATACTTTTAATGTTTTATATTTTCTATAAATTAATAAATAAAACTTACAAGTTGTTATCATATCTTTACATTATCTTTATGTATCGTCAAAATATTTTTACATGCTCTCCTTTCACCTCCAAAAACTCCGTGTGTTTATTTGAAATCGTCAGAGTTATTGCGCATTGTCGCGTCAGAATACATTTGCACCAAGTCGCAACGCTTTCCAAAGACGGAGACGCTTGTCAGACCGTACAACGGCGCTAACTGAAGCTGTTGCGAGCGTATTGGGAACGGGATCCCAACTTCTCTTTAACCCGCGGCGGGGCGTAAACGGCGTAAAAGCGGCACCACCCTCTTATCTACATATCAAAAAGGCAATCCGGGGAACTCGCTTATGTAAACGGCGTGGGTGGCCTCGTGTCCCGACTGGGGATGAAAAGAATTTCGAAATCCGCGCGCTAATAAACCTGCTCTCTGGCACCGCGACGACCGCCGTCGAGGGAGACTCTGACGAGGTATTCGTGGGGTTAAGCTCTTTAAGCCGCGGATTAAGCGAGGCGGCACGAGAATTTAAAGTTCCGTCGACGGAGCCTCGAACGAACCCCGGCACGTATACCCCGCAGATGCAAAAGAATTATATAGTAATCAAAAATATATTAATTTCCAAAAGATCACGTATATACGTGCACATCCTTTGCGAGAGAAAATATTAATTTCCGAAAAAATTTTCTAAACATTTTTAAAAAATTCAAATATTTTTATATAAGTAAGACATTTATCTATTTTTTTTTTATTTTTTTTTATTTAATTTATATTAAATAAAAGCCACAAAAAAATGAAAATTTATGTGTATTTGAAATTTTACAAATAAGAATCTGCATGTATATATATATATATATATATATATATATATATATATATATGTTTCATCATAATTAATTATATTTATAGGCTTATTAATTGAATAGATTTTAATTTATTTATTAAAGAAAATATTCGCGCAATTTAAAAATATTATAACTTTATCTTATGGAAACGATAACATACGTAAAATAATGTTAATAACACGTACACATATATATTATTTTTACAATATGACCCATTGTAAACCCATCGAATCCTCGACCTATGAAAACACCAGAGACCAACAATCACAGCGGAAAGAATTTAATCAGCTCAAGGACCAACGAGCATTTCCAGGCGAGAGAATTCTCCAGTCTTGTCCCCCCTCTCCCCCTCTTCCTCGCCTCTCTCTCTCTCTCTCTTTCCTTCTTTCTCTCTTTGCACTCGTCTACGATCTACCCCAGTCTCCATGATGCTGAGGATTGGCATATCCCTTTCTCGCTGCCAACTCTCGCCTCTAATTCGAGCATTCGTCAGGCTGCACACACGAACCATTATGTGGCCGGTTCTCATTAGCATTTAATGCTGGCGAAACTTTGATTTTCCAGCGGTCGGAGAGACCGTCCACTCGTGCCGATTACGATTTCCGCCAAACTCGAGCATACTTTATAAAGCTCTCGCTCTTGCCGGCCACACGAAGGGACTGATTTCGAGTAACTATTATTTCGCTCAAAAGGGCTCAGAAAGATTGGACTTAGGCAAAGTAGATGCTCGTTAGCCGCTTAATTGGGGAATAATCTCCATTTTCGCTTTTATCACGACATCATTTTGTGTTTTCGTCGAGCATTTCGTCGAACTTTACATTACAAACTACGTAATTATTTTATTGAACGCCAATAATTATTAACGCAAATGCTATTTATAAAAATATTAAATATTATTGATGATTTCGAATACTGTCCTTAATAATCATTGACTTAAAAAAACTTTTTAAATTCTTGGAAATAAAACAGAAATAAAAATTCAGAAAAAGCAATAAATTATAATAAGATTTGCTAATAATTAATTTTACAATTAATTAATTTTCACAATAAGTACCATTTCTTTTCTAAATAATTTATTACAAATGTTTTTATTTATATAAACGTCAATATTTATTATTAAAATATTTCATCAATCCTATGCGAGTCCCAATAGCTCGAGAAATGGCTCCGTAGACTATACGTATAATTTAATTAATATTCCTGCTTCGATTAAATCCCCGCCTGCACGTGAGTCTTGAGCCTGATAAGCGATTAATCCTGCACGGCCCCGATAAGACGATGCCACGAGACAAAAGGTTATATAGGTGGTAAGGTAATATTCAACGTCGCGTTGCGAAACGAACCAATTAAGTGGACCCTACGAAATTGATTTTTAATTGAACTGGCAAACCGATGACGTTAATAACTGAAGGTATAGCGCGAATACTTAATCAAATTCTAACCGCAGACTGCTGGAAATAATACGTCGCGGCCGTCTAACAGCAAGTTATGCATCTAATTAACACGTCTATACCTGACATATTAATTACAGTCTAGTGACAATGCTTGAGGCATTTCGTATATTATATCAAAAACAAACTATTCTCATCTCTCAGATCTTTCAGATCTGATTCTATAAAAAGCAATAAATATTTGAAAACCTCTATACATTTTTGATTATACTTAGTTCTTTAAATATTTCTGCCCTATTTCACAATAGTAATATTATGAAATAAACATATTAAAACATAAAATATAGAAAAGTTAATAAGATATATAAATATTTTCATTATATATATCTTCATTATTTATATTCTGTTAAAATTTTCATTATTATAGCTGCGCGATTACACTGTTATATCATAATATATGTATGATATAAATATATCAAAAATATTTATTGTGCAAGAAGCAATAAATTATGTCTTCAATTAGTATTCACTGATGATACACAGCGGTCTAAAAAGTAACAATAAAAGTACGAGCGAAATATTCTTGTAATTTTCCTTGGTCCGAGACATTTTCAGCAGCGCAATGAGTTTCTCGCAGTTCCACCATCATCATCCTATCGCCTCCGAGACCCTAAGCCCCTCTGGCTCGCCTTTCTCGCGGCTAATGTCTTTTCTGTGTCGCGCTAGTCGTCGTCCCTCGGCAACGTCGACGGAACGTCCTGTCGAGGCATTATCCTATTTCGCGAGCCATTCTCCTCTACCGTCGATGTCGTGCTCGCGCGAGTAACGAGTAACGAGCAAACCGCCCGCGCCGTCGCAGTCTCTCCACCGTGGAATTCGCCTCTGAGGCTGAAGATACTATCAGAGAATATCCACGCTTAATGACGAAGTCCGCGCAATCTGACCTTCGTTCACGCACGTACACGGTGGCGCTCAAATTCAGAAACTTCCAGCATGAAGCTAGCTCAGACCTGTTAATTGTTATGCAACGCGCATTACACGCCGCGCGTAATCATATCCGCTCTCGTAATTATTTCGTCATTCATTTCGTGGTCTTTGGATAAACAGAAAATTGCCGCGTTGCGTGTTACTTATTTTAAAAATAATCGAAATTTACGTGTATATGTAATTTCTATCACATGTATATATATTATTTTCAGATTACGATAGTAGTTGAAAATTAGATATGTTTGATAAAATTTGACATATTTCCAGATTTTTTTAATGACTTAAAAAATTTATTATTAAGTACACTGAGTTTCTCTAAATTTAATCTTGTAAAGGTAAATTAAATATTTAAAAATTAAATTCTTTATAAATTAATAATTTTGTATTTCTCTTTACATTTCTTTTATATTATACAAGAAAGAAATTTTAAAAACGGACCCAGCATGCGTGTCATTATAAATTATGACACAATTATAAGACTAACGATGATGATGATGATAATCCCTTACGCGACTTTTGAAGATTAAAGACTTATTATAACAGCCGCCTCGACGTCTCGTGATACAGCGACTAGTAGAAGATAACACTGCATCACACGGTAATGTAAGAACCGAGCAATTTGTTGGTATCAGGTGCGCGGGCTATCTTAACTCGTAAGCCCTCGGTTTCGTCCTCTGTCGGCAATTAACTCCATTACCACTCTGTAACATTGTAGGCCGGGTTGTCTGGCACGCGAAGTGCGCGCAACTTGTTAAGCTCCGGACTTAGGCTTTTGGAGTCCGAGGGGACACAGAGTAAGATCCTGCGACGACGCCTATGTTATATTGTGCCAGCAAGATTTTTTTCAAGACATCAATGTAATCATAACTTTGACTTTGCATTTTCTCATACCAACAGAGTAATTCGAGAAATACAGGATATTGAAATCCGTAGATGACATTAAAATCGATTCTAAAAAATTGTTAACAAAAAGTATACCGACAATAAAAAAATTCTATTTAGCTTGAAAATTCATAAAGTAAAGATATTATTAAAAAAAATGTTAATTAATTTTAATATTAATTTAATCAAAATAAAAAATGACTAAGATAAATCTAAACAGAAAGAAAAATTAAATTAATTAAACTAAATTAATGTATAGCATTTTTTGCAAATCATCCACAAGAAACAAACGTACAACATACCGAAACTTTTTGAATAGAAACATCGCACTTGGCAAATAAAATTGCGAAACGTCCCTTTATCTCCGCAAATAACCAATGACCCATCATGTCCGGCGTGATACATATCCGTATGGTATTAGTACCGAGAGGGGGCATGAAAACCAGAACTCCCACATCTCACAAATACGTCTACGAGCCCCCATGAGTGCGCACCGTCATATAACTCCGTCAGTTCGATTCATATATTCATAGGGAAATAGCAAGGCGAGAGATGGAGGAGCCAGGAGCCAGCTACTCGTACTTGGGGGCAGCGTGTGGATTCGTGTATGTGTATGTGTGCGTCGCGATTGCCACCGACCGCGACCTCATGCATACATCACTGGTAGAAAGTGATGGAACGTACCCGCGACACCCTAGGTCACCTATGCCGGCAAGACCGTCAACCTGACTGATTGCCAACTCCCACGGCAGACTGCGACAACGACGGCGATGACGACAACGAAGAGGACGACTTCTCTCAACCACCGTCATCCCGTCACATTGTCGCGGTTTCAGAAACGCGGAAGGTGCTCCGTAAATCATGAGACCATCGCTAGATCACGTTGAAGATTAATGACAACTGGAATGGCCCTCGGAACTGGTCTCGTACATTTATGTCTCTGTTATGAATTCTATAAGAATATGTAAAGTCTCTGAAAGAAACCGAAGAAAATAATATTTCATAATATAATACATATATCATACAGTTTAAAACATGGAACAATTTATTAAAAAATCAAGCTAATTTAAAGTCGATAAATTATTATTGTTAAGTGCATCATATCTATGCCGTTGCACTATATAATGTAAAAAATAAATTTAATAAATCCCTTAAATATAAAGAATAAAATAAAATGTAAAATACTATATACTATACACTATCATCATTATCGTCTTAAGAGAAAGCTCCAGAAAAATCCAGATATGTGAAAAGATATGTTTTAATGCATCAAATGAAACATGTATTTCAATCGAGATTTCGTAATAATATTACTGATTAATTAATGTCAAGATGTCGTGATTCGTAATGCCCTATGTATCCTAACATAACTGCGCCAAAACGTCCTCGTAGAACGTGATGCTCCTGTGAGCAAAGAGGCGGAAGGCAGTAACAGAGAAGACGATGGAGTGTTTACGAGCGAAGCGGCATTAGATGGGTGTAGTCAACGCGTAATTGCTACCGATGCGGCAACTCACTTCCTGCTCTCGTAGCTACCGGCGTTAACATTTGTTCCAACAAACGGCCACACTAATCAGCGATTCTTGTTTCCAACTTTCGTTCAAAATACATTGTACAAATATCATCTTAGCGCTTGCTTAATTATATAATTAGATAAAATAAATATGTATTATACATTCGTCAAATTTAATCCTGACACAATCAAGAAATTTGTATTAATACTCAAATGTTTCGCGTAAACCATCATTTCAGAAATTTTTACATTTCCCAGCAATCTCAACAAAAGATGCGAGTCATTTGACATGTTCGCAAATATTTGAGAAACGCGATAACAAAATTCTTATTCCACTCGAGTGAGCATCAATGGTCAGAAGCCGTTTTCGGGGCTTCTTCCTCGAGACCCACAAGTGACCATTGCGAAAAGGGTGTTCAAGAATACGCGACGGAGCGAATCGTAGAGGGACAAAACGGATGGAAAGGCAGAGGTCGAAGGGATAGATCGAGGTCTAAGCACGTTCTCACCCTTGGCATCGCTCGTGAGGACCCTCGGAGGGCCTAACGAGCGGCTTTGTCATTTCTATATGTTCCGTCTCGCTCTTACCCGTCACGCGCCTTCGTCCGATGCTTCCTCTTAATGATGGTTGCCAATACTGAAGCACGTAAATAGGCACGGGCCGCTCGCGTCACGGTCATGCGGTACAAGCACGGCTACACGCTCGCTTACCGTCGTTACACCCTCAAGACCTCATTCGCATTCACACGTGTCGGTTTATCCGCGGACACTTTGAATGCGTATTAGCGCTAATTTCGGGAAAGACTAGAACCTCTGCATTAACATCAAAGCTTGCGACTACAGCTTTGACAATTCAGAGTTTCAGTATGTATAGATTTAACGACGTCTATGCCGATCAGAATTAAAATTATAACACTTAATTTTCCTTGTATCATACATTCCAATATTATGTCAAGTTAGAATCTAAATTAATTTTTACCTCCTATTAATCTTGGTTCGCAAAGAAACAATATTATTTAAAGAATGTTTATTATAATTTTTCGTGCTTGAAAACAATATATTCTTAATTTATAAATCCGTATTTTATTACAATAAGTATAATAGATGGGTGTGCAATTGTATTTCAAAATAATTTGACGTAAATGTAGAAGAAAGACATTCTTGTTAAAAAGATGGGAGCTAGACTGAACACTGTTTCCAACAGGAAATGCTGATTAGCATCCGGTAGGAGCAAACTTTCCGAGTCGATGCCGCGCGCGTCTGTCTCGAGATTCTAATGGATTCTCATTTAAATAGAAATCTCCCGCCGATACAGACAGGCTGGGGTACGACAGAATGGAAGGACCAACGGTCGAAGTGTGTTTGCTAGTCAAGCAATGACCATGGAGGGTCCTCTCGGTTCTCCGACTAGACAGGGTCAGCTAAAGATGGATGCCTAGAGAATGGCCGAGCAAACAACTCTTCACCAAGATATTATAAACCTTCTCTATGGAATTTGTCCTAATCATGTTTTCTCATTCTTCCCGTAAAGTACTTATTAAAATACAAATAATATCGCAGATTAAAGAACCTTAATAATATGAAAATATTTTTAATTTTGTAAGAAAAATAAAACTAAAAATAATACCTATAAATATAAAAAAGAATAAAAATATCATCATAAATATGTCGCATTAATTAAACATAAAAAAAAAATTATTCTAAATAGGTCAAACAATTCGTAAATAAAGGTATAATGATAGTTCTATATGCGACGATTCCCTACATAATGCTGTCTATGGCTTTTTCCTGCCGTAGAATTTTCACTCCATTTCGCGAGCACGTCACTTCCTGCCAGAGTTCGTATCGTCTCTCGACGAAGAGAGCACGGCGGTGCCCCGCATACATCTACATTAGTATGTCGGTACAATGGCCTCTATGGTCAGTCGACTGGCGATACTTTACATGCAAACAGAAAGCGTTACATCTGCCTGGCCGCCACAGTCAAGGAGACAGTAAATTTTCAAAACTGCCGACGCCAGACCTAGACCTTATCTCTGATTCGCCTTTGTCCTCCTTCCGTTCTTTACGTTCATCACTATTCGGTCAAAGTCGAACAAAGAGCAGAAATCTACATTAGTGACTATAAGAACTTCAACAACAAGTAAAACTGATTTTTTAAGTACTATAGCTATCTAACTGTGCAAAATAATTTATATAAATTAATCCTCTAACGAAATAATATAAACTACATATTTATAATGTTTAAAAGATGTGAATTAATATTAACATATGTCACAAAGTTTGTTTATATTAAAATATATAGATTAATATTTATTTATTCTTTCTATTTATGTGCTCTTTTAAAATAAAATCAGTATATTATTATCGATAAGCAGTAATTTTAATTATAAATATAACACTAAAAACAGTAAAATCTCACTAAAAAAAAAATAGTTAGTGATAATGATTGACTGATTTTTCCATGAAATCTTGCTATCGTATTCACAATCGGTGAAAAATAAGATGGAGGAACAAACTGTGAGTGTTTTCACTGATTTCAGTGAAATCTTATCATTGCTTTAATCAATAATATTTTGCGTGATTCAATTTGAGAGAATATGCATATGTATGATTTATATAAATTACAACTATAACAAAGCTACCTCTTTTTCATTTTTTAAATTTAAATTTCATATCATTAAATCACGTCCCTAGAGCTGAATGACAATATTATGCGCTCAGAAATCTTCTAAAATCGCTGCTCTCAATCGTTGCACCGGGCGTGCAATTGAGATAAAGAACAGGACACGGAATCAAATCAAAGTTGGGAAAGCAGCTCGAATCCGGAATAGAATGCGAGGGAAGAAGATAGGACTCTTTCTCTCTCTCTCTCTCTCTTTTACTCGGAGTGAGCGAAGAAAAAGAGCAAATAAGAGCAAAAGACGGCCAGGGGACGTAGAGGGAGAGCACGAAAGAACGGCTGGCTGGATGGCTGGCTTGCTGTTCTCGCCGATCAAATTTCCAGAATGGCTCGAGCTCCATTAAACAGGTCCTACTTTCTCTCCTGCAGCGGGCAAGTTCGACTAACCCGTCGCAAAACGTTCGACGAATGCTCCTCGTGAATGAGCCTGCAGAGGCAGACAATTCCCTGCCGTTTTTCCTCGAGTTTTGCGCGAAAAATCGATTCGCCGATCTCCCCGCAAATCTCGCACGATTGAACTCGATCCTTTCTCTTTCGATACGACATATACCAAAATAAGAAATCCCAATGCGATTTCAGCGATTGAATTTTTGATGAAATTGCCGAGATGGATACAAATTTTTTGCAGACTCGATTGCGCTATATGATGATTGGCATGATTATCTACGCGATATGCATTATCTAGAAATTAACTGATCGAATAATAGAATCTTATATGATCCGCACGTGAATTTATTACAATATGCGATGACGCAACGCTATAATGTCTGGTGGAACATATTATGTCTTACTAGTAATCCGCAATCTCGGGTATCAACGACGATACTTTGCCGCTTGTTACCTCGCCTATCCTATGACAAGAAACTCTCTCCGGACTTCCAAACTAAAGGCTTACGTTTACCTTTGCGGGCTCTGATAACTACCAAGGAATCCACCTCACCCCGAAAGTTTGTCTACCGGCGTTATCTCGCGCCGTCGCCATCTTCGCCGTCTCCTCTCTCGATATCGACAACTCGTCTTACTTACTTTGCCTCCATATTTCCCCGGTCCAATATCCGCATTGTCTCGTCTTGTCCCGTCTCGTCTAAGTCTCCACGTGTGTCTAAACTCATCTCGTGAAATCCC
This sequence comes from Anoplolepis gracilipes, assembly GCF_047496725.1. Classification (NCBI taxonomy): domain Eukaryota; kingdom Metazoa; phylum Arthropoda; class Insecta; order Hymenoptera; family Formicidae; genus Anoplolepis; species Anoplolepis gracilipes. Next base: position 10,992,552 of record NC_132976.1, on the reverse strand, counting down.
ACCCCATCGCGTTTCGATGTTCCCGTCCTCCTCTCTGTGCTACTCTTCAGTCGCCTCTTACTCGAGTTTGCGCCCGAAAATCAGCCTCCACCCTTGCCTACCGACAGGTCTTTGCCCTAGGATAGGGCTATCAAATGCACGTTGCGTCTTCTGACTGAGCCAAGACATCGCTTATGATCCTCGACCAATAATCCTCGTTTCCGCATGCGCGTTTTTCGGAAATGACTATTATAACTGCGTTATGATATATTTTATTTTCGGGTTTTAAAAATGCTTATTAAGTTATCGCTAAAAGATAACTATTTAATGGAGGATAAAACTATCATGATTTTATATCTAATCTAATAAATAATCTAAATTATATAACTAGATACATTCTCACATTATAAGCATATACAAAATTAATAATCACTGATTTATAAATTATAAAACTAACAATATAATTATAAATAATAATTAAAATAAAAAAGATTGTCTTTTTTATATAAAAAAAGAGTTTAGAAAATCTGAAATATACTAATTATTAAATATTATTCAATGTAATATAATATTAAATAAAAGTAAACGTGTAATTATTAAATATAATAATGAATGTTTAAGTCAGATAACTTAAAATATACATGAATCAATAAAATATATAGCACGAGCTTTAACAGACTTCCCTTGAAAATGTTTTAAAGCAAGCCACGTACTTTACGATGATCCCGAAAGTAGTAAGGCATCGATGACTCGTGCCGTGTAAAGAGTTTATCGAAGAAGAGGGCCGTTAAGGGTAAAGGGTGGTTTGTGAGTACAGTAGAAGCGAGACGGAGAAGCCTAGCGGGACAATCTCATCTCGATCCCGTCGTACATCGTGCCACCCGAGGCCCTACATCTCCGACCTCGTCCTACGTCCCTCTAAGGGACTCGTATACCCTCCAACGACTCTGCCTCCCCCACCCGCCCACCATCGCGTAGGTACACCGGGTCTTGCGACCCTCGACGTGGCAAATTGAGCACACTCACCCCTCACTCCGGAAAAGGAAAAGAGAGAGAGAGAGAGAGAGAGCGAGTTGCGTTACGAGCGATATATGTGGACTATTCGACAGACAAACGGCCCTCTCTCTCCTTCAAATTCCTGTCTCAGGGCTCTGCTTTTTTTCCCTTTTCCTTTTCTGCAATTTCCTATTTGTCGGAACGGCGAGGTAAACAGATAATGACGATCGTAAGGAACATCTCAATTTCAGTCGTAAACTAAAAGCATTCGTTGAAATGAAATAACTGTTAAAAGTTTCGCTCGTTAAAGATATCAAAGTATCGATAGGTTTGCAAAATCGGAAAATGAATGTTAATTACTTGGTAAAATCTCTAGACTTTGTGACAGATAATATTTCCGAACCAAATAGTAATCAAAGTATTATAAATATGAAATTCGATAAAAATTTTGTGTCAAGATAATACTCTGCATTATGGAATATATATATATATATATATATTGAGATCCAAAAGAGTAAAATATAATTCTGAAAAAAAAAATAGAAAAAGTAAATTCGGTGTATATATTTTAATAATTAAATTACTGTAACATTTCACTGAAAAGCCAGTGAAAATTTTGCAATAACGTCGTATCCATATATATTTCAACAACGAGAGAATTTAGTTTATCACAAGTTTATTGCAAATTAAGTAGTGAGAACGCGAGCGCGAGAGAGGTCCCTAGAAATATTCTCCTCTGGAAGCTTTTCATAAATACTGAACGATACCCAGGGCGAATCCAGACGCGCCGGTAGCACCCCTGAATCAGGCTCATCTCGCGCCAGCGCGCGGCGGTTTGCGCTCGGGTCTAATAAAGGGTTAATTAATACGCTTTAAACCGTCGCTCTCGAAAGGGGTGGCCGGGGTGCGACGCGACCTACAAAGCGCTCGGCGCCAGATGAGAGAGAAAGAGGCGGACGGCCGTCACTTTCACACCGCCTCGGATCAAATCGAATCGCCAGGCGTTATCGCGTGAATCCCCTTTTGCAAGAGATGGTGTAAGATGAAGAAAGATAGAGTCAAGAAAATAAGAAATAAAGGAACGTGTTCTTCCATCTTTCAAGCGTAATATAAAGCGCGCTCGGAGATAGCATTAAGATTCGTTAATTAATCATCGTTAATGATTGATTGAGTGATCTTCTCTTACATCCTACAACTTCTTTAAAGGGATAATTTTAGAAATCGGTAAGTTAGAAAAGATTTACCAAAAATATCCATCTAAAATAATCGCAATATCCAAGAATAATAATAACGGACGAGTGGAAATGTTGATATATCAGATTGTGATATAACTGGGAATTACCGGGCAATCTCGATGTACGTGCGCTCACGTGAAAGTGTATAATTATTCAAGGATGCGTAATTATCTCACCGGTGACAGGGCGTGCGACGCAGAGCCATATAAAGTCGACGATGTCACCGGCAAATCTGTACAGCGGCGTCCGCGCGCAGACTAGAGGAGGCAACGAGATGTCTCCTCCTCGGTAAACCTAATTTATTTCGTTCCGGGCAAGGGAGGTGAGAGCGAAACGAGAAAGCCCTTCTTCTCGGGGTGGGCGCCAAACGGTGATGCCACCGGCGACTTGTGAACCACTTGTCGCTGTTACGGCCCCATAAATTCACGGTGCCGCCGACAACAGCGACGACCTAAGTCACACTCTCGCTCTCTCTCTTTCTCTCTCTCTCCTCCATCTCCTTCCTCCCCTTGCCTAGATTGCTCGTGTTCGGACACCTACTTACTTAGTTGGAACCCCGGACTTGTAAGATCACGAAACTCCTAATCGAAATCAACATGTTCCTCCCCTCACCTGTGTCTTGACATTGAGTATTCTATATAGTTGTTCCAACAAGTCTTATCTAACGTTTATCTTTTCCTAATTTGAATATGTTACAGCCACAATATATATGCTCGTTCTCTCTTCATTTATCTATCTATTTCTATTTTATCTCCTGCATCTTCTCTTACCTTTCATGTGTCTTTATCATTTCTGTTGGTCATTCATACTATTATTCTCTTCTTGTTTATATAACTTATAATTATTCAGTAATTAATTCAATTTTAACTTTGCGCAATAAAATAGAAAAATCAAAAAACCTAACTAAGTTTTATTAATAAATTATTTTTATATTTTTTTTTACTAATAAATTGTTTTATAATTAGTTCTTCAACAGAGCGAAAAGAGAAAAAAGAGAAACAGATACATTAAAGTTAAATATAAATAATTGTAAGCGAGAAAAATTTATTATTTATTTATTAATACAATTAATTATCTCTTTTCTTTTAAAGTTTTTTATTTTTCTATTTTATCCCACAAAATCAAAATTGAATTTATTATTGAACAATTAAATTAAGTTATGTGTATGAACGAGAGCAAAATAATATTGACTACTTGTATAATAGTACAAGTACAATAGAAATGATAAAGACGCGTGAGAGGTAAGAGAAAACGGAGGAGATAGGGTAAAGAGATAGAGAAAGAGAGAGAAATAGAGAGAAATGGTAGGCTTCCTGCATCCGACGTCTCGTCGAGGAACGTAACATAACGAGATGAAGTCAGTGGTGTATGACGTCACGGTGGTGGGCGTCCTCTTCGTTGCGCTAGCTCGCTTCCTGGCGACTGTTTCCGTGGAACGGCGGAGGCCGTCAACAAAGGATGGCCAGCCACCCAACGAGGAAGGGAAGACCCGTCTCGTCGTATCTCTACGTAGCCACATCATGCAAGTCCTTCTTGGTTTACCAGAACGCACTCTGCACGAATTTCTACGTCGTTTCGTCAAAAATCTTTCTCGCTTAAAAAATCGGACAAGAACCACAACGAGAAATACATAAATAAATTACATTATGTGATGAGCAAAAATAAGATAAAAAAATAAAAATATAAATACAAATTATTTGTTGCAAAGTAATTTGCTTTGCAAAAATTTTGAATTTTGATTTTTAAATCGCTGACTGTTTTTAAAACGTATGACAAGTCTATCACTGTAACGTTGCATTCAAACAAACATTAATTAAAATCACTATAAATTGTCTCGCGGGGAAAAACAAATTAATTTTATCAATGGTATCATATCAACAAGGAACTTGGAGGATTTCAAAAATGCGATTTTCCACTGTCCTTGGAACGTCACGTATGATGATCGCCATGTATCACACTGCGCGGACAAATGAAATTTTTCGGGACCATTACGCTCCCATAAAATTGTTTTGATCTCCGCGCACAGCCAATTCTCGGGGTACGATTCCGGCACTTTTCGGAGCACGAGCTTCGGTCGGTCGAGGCGTAGGACGACGAAAAAGAAGAAGGAAGTACGAAGGCAGGGAAAATGGACGAGCGGAAGAGGCGAAGGGCGTGCGGGATGTTAAGGGGTGATAGCCATATATACGACGGCCCCCATTGAACGTCGTACTTTGAAAACTTTGGACGTTAAGAGAAAGGGTAGCTGGCTGTGCGGAGGACGTATTGTAAAGACTCCGTGCCGAGCGTCCCCGAGGTGGCGTAGGGAGCTCTGTAGGGCGGCGCTGCTGGGATCTCTTAGACATCGCTTCGATTTAAGGAGTGCCAGACTCACGGCAGGGTGGTGGAAACGCTAGGATTTTGGATTCTATCGGAGTAACGACCGAGAGTAAGAAGAGGAAGAGAGAAACAGAGAGAGAGAGAGAGAGAGAGCAAGAAAGAGCAACAAAATGCTTTCATCCCTTCGCGAAATCCTATGACTCGGGAAATTTGCGTAAACGAGATTCGCTGAAGAAATATCGCGTGAATGGAAATCCGCGACCGATCGCTCTTCAATGAAAAATGACCGATGTACGTGGAACGTCAACAGTAAAACTCCACGTCATTCGTAAGCGACATCATTTGCGAAACATTGATCTAAAGAAACAGAGAAATAGCTATATGTCGAGAGAGATGTCAATGCAATACACGATAACTATATATACATACTTGAGCCCATTATCTTATAGAGTCACAAACGGATCGAGCACTTTTCTTAATTTGTCTTTTATAGGCCATTTTGTAGAAAGAAATGTTATAAATTTTAAAATAACGAAAAGAGATTTAATCGCACCTTGTTAAGTGATTTAATGATGTAATTTTCATACGAATGTCATAATATCTTACGTTAATTTCCTAAAATATATTAGAAGAATTGCATATAAACGGAATTCGAATGGCGCAGAGAACGAATTCGCCGTGTAATATCTCAACGCTATTATCGAGTCTCCGCGTGTCTTCCTACAAAGGGAAAATCAAAGAAAAGAGGGAAATACCGGGCAGAACGAGTCAATAGCTTCGCCGCTACGAAGCTGGCATCACGAAACAAAGGGCGAACGAGTGAACGGAACCCTTTGAGAAAATCCTCAGCCTCCCGTTCTATCTTTTCTTAACTCGTGGGTGGGATTGTATTGCTGCTCTCTGCCTGCATTCTTTTAAAAAGATTCTTCCGCTCTGGTTAACGTCTCGCGCCAGTCTGCAAAAATAGCTGAAGTAGCACGAACAATTCGAGGAATTCGCAGCGTCGCACAGAGAAAACTGCATTCGCGCCGAATAAAGAAATTTGCAACGAGAATATGAAAGACAGCACTCTTCGTCTCTTTTTATCCTTTCTCTACTTTCAATTAGGCGATAATCGCGATTGGTACATTTGATAACTTATATAATACAGAACTCGAATTCAAAACTTGGCGTCATCATCGTCGACAATAGAGCTATCAAAGATAGCAATTTTCCGGTAATAGTCCAGTTCCAGTCGAACACTTTGTCCATTTCGTCAAACTGAAGATGGCTTTTAAACTCAGCTTCAGTGCTATTCGCCGTCGCGCTGTGTCAGACAAGGCCTTGCACTAATGAAGGACGAGCGAGAGAACGGGTATGGGTGAATCCAACGACGCGGGCAAAGGCCAACAGGTCGCCATTAGAGCATACTGTTTCGAACTACTAATAGCCAATTCATGCGACCGCCCAGCCTGAGCTTGGGCTGCCAGCCTGCTTTCCTTCCCTGTAGTTACCGTGGTTAAGATTGTCGCACCATATATAAATACACGCACATATATAAATCTATCTTTGTACATTTTATCGATCTACTGACTGACTATCGATTCAATTTTCTGCATAAAAAAATCTTTTGTATAGTGTTTTTTAGTTAATATTAGTAATGTTATTTACATTGACTTTTATAAATTAAATTTTACATCACTGTTGGAATAAAATGAGAAATACTCTTGTGTAAAAAAAACCAAAACATCGAAAAGACAATAATCGTCTTTAAAATTTGTCGCGTCTTCCTCTGCACCGGAGGAGGTTTGACAGGAGTTCAACACATCGGGTAGGCATGTAGCTACGTCGGATATACGAGCCAGTCCCTACGGCTTGCACCCTCCTTCGTACAATACTTGGTCTTCGTCTTGCGCACTCTACCCGCGTAATTACGAGGGGAAAATTAAGCACCAACACAGCCGCCGGTCGGTCGGACGGTCCTCTCGCTTCGTTAACGAGAGGAAGGCATGAGGTTTAGGACCAAGGAGCGAGAGAGAAGACATCATGTAAAGGGAAGGAGTCACGTTTCTGGTGCTTGCACGACAAAGACGACAAGGTAGAGAAGCTTGCGCCAGCCAACCGCCAGCCTTCTTAGATCTCGATGGATCGAGCCACAAAGCGACCATTAAAAGATCATATCACGCAGCGTCACGAGACTTTAGAAATCCAACAGAATATCTCTCAGTCGTAAAGCCTAAAAAGGAAGAACGTCCTTTCCTGCCGCTATCGTCACTTATTGAACGAAGCAATCCCTGCCTTCATCGTATTTCTACGTTTATATATTTATTACAATACATATATAAATATTTAAAAAATAATTTCTTATATATAGAAAAATAAAAATGTGTAATTTCAAGGATTAAATACATATTTCCAAAATTAAAAACATATATGCGTAATGATAAAAATTTTTATAGCGCTTGTAAAATATTAAAATTAAAAAACTTAATTTTACTTTTACGATAATCTTTTTTCACAAAAACATTCAAAATTTTAAATAAATATATAAAAGATTTGAAATAAGTATATAAGTAGATTTTTTGAAATGAACACATAAGAGATTTTTTGATTAACAAAATTTTAGGTAATCAAATTTCTCGAAAGACTAAACGATTTAACTAAATAATAGGAACTTACGCGTTGCAACTTGTGAAACCTAACCACATCGCTACATTACAACTTATGAAGACTGCCGGTTCACTGCCATCTTTTCTCACTGCGTTTTTTTCTTCGCTCGCACGCAATGTCTCTCCATTTTCTTAATCCGGCACGCCGCGGAGGATTATTTTACGAACTTGCGGTGCCACGACATCAGCTGCGTCTTCGACGTAACCCCGACCCTCGATAGAATAGTAAAGAAAGGAGGAGAAGAAAAGCAACCAAGGGCCTTGTGCTGTCAGTGAAAGACCACCCTCTAATGCGAGTTAATAATACTCCCCTATTTTTTAAGAGTCACTATTTTATTTATAAGACATAGACCCATATACGCGTAGAAAGATATTTACGGTGTAAGCGACTATTATCTCATACCCTCGCTCTGTTCGGTAAACTGGAGGGAAGAAAGCTGTTTCCCCGAAATATATTTCTAGATGCATACTTTATGCTGCACGGAACACCGTACTCACGGGATGTTTCACATATTTCGCATCAGTATGTCAGATCCGATAAAACTTTGTATATGAGATTCGACGAAAAACCAAAATAATCACTTTATCATAAAATAACCATCTTTCTCTGCAGAAAATATATACTTAATGATAATACAGTGAATCTCAGCATTCGATGCAAATTAACTTTATAATCTGATCATATCAAAAATATATTACAAAATATATATGTGTGTATATATATATATGTATATATATATAGTAAATATCAAAATTTTTTTTCTTATATTTAATTGTGCATTCAATTTGGTTTTTTATTACTTGACACTATAATAATATTTTAATAGTAAATTCAGTTTAAATTTTGATAGATTTCTTACAACAAATTTTTTCGACAGTCAGCAGTTTTCGTGCGTTCTTATCAATACCGATTTAACAAAAAAAAAAAAAAAAAAAAAAAAACTTTTGTTCCAAGTTTGCGTTTGGCCTAGAAATTTTCTTCCCATAATTGTAATCGACAGGGAGTCCCGAGTTCAACAAAAGCGTCGACGAATGTAGAAGGAAACCCCAATGATTCGAACCGAACAAAAGCGGTCACCGCGGTAATTATCGTCGACACTGGCTAAAGGCGAGAACAAGGAGGAAAATCGTGTCCACGTGAACACCGTCGACGATGTGGCTCAGCTACGAAGCGGTCCACTAGGACGCTGACTGGGCTTCACCGAGTTTCCAGATAACCAAGCAACCATCGGGAACCAAAGTTCCCGAGTCGGTCTAGGCTTCCAAGCTTGTGGAAACTTTCCGTCTGGATCTACCCTCGATGGCGAGAGGATTGGGCTTCTTTGTCCGCCCACCTGGCTCCCGGACCACCGGTCGAGCGAACATAGCCGTCGCAATAAACGTCCATTAGCACCAGGAAGACTTGCTAGTTCAACGTGAATTACAATGACCGCACAGTAAATTAACTTTACTTCTCTTTCAATAGAAATTACGTGTAGTAATACGTAAGATTTTTTTTTTTCAAATCTATACTTATGGGGTATAAATTTTTATTTTAATAATATAAATATTTATTTTAATTGGAAAATTAAGATTGAGAAAATAAGAGAAGACAGCACGAGAGAATCAATTTCGATAACACATACATCCCACAATTCGTGTCGTGTTTTCTGTTGCAAGCGATTTAACCAATTACGGTATTTTCCGGGAGAATAGCGCGGATTCTCTACGCTATCTTATGGAGCGTATGTAAATTAGAGTCTCGTCGAAAGCGCGGCTTCCTTCGAAATCTGTCTGTTGTCTCGGTTTGACTCCTCTCTTTCTCTCCTTCTCGTTTGTTTCTCCTATCCTTCTCCTCACGAGAGCTCCTAATATTACCAACACCGCCACTGATGGGTTTGTATTCTAATTTCGCGCTTTGGTTTTCACCCAGCTTTCCACCAAAGCGAGGCGAGAGTGGAGAGAGGGAACATTTTCTTCGCTGCAACCACCCACGAGGATGAAATCGCTTTCCAACTAATCCCAACGGAAACCCCGTCCCACTCCTCGTAGCAACCCTGCGCGATCCGCCTTTCTTATCCTGAAGGCGAGCTTCTTCTTCTTCTTCTTCTTCTTCTTCTTCTTCTTCTTCTTCTTCTCTTCCTCCTCCGTCAGCTGGGTAACCAAGAGATTCCGGATTTTAATACACGTAAAATTAAAATTAGACCCATATTTGCATTTGGTAATGGGAAAAAGAACACCACCGTGGGATAAATTCTCGCACACGCCGCGAGACATACCGAGGAGGTTTCTTGCGGCTTACGGCATATATTAAACTCAAAGCCTGCAACGTTACGTGGTTTGGTAAGCTTGTCCCGGCGATTAAGGCGAATTACATGCGCGATACGATTATCTTTAAAAATGTATAAACCCTTATAAATATTGTTTAAAATAAATAGTATTAAATTATAATTGAGAGTATTTATATGTAACAAACACAATATTGAATTATTTATGAAAAAAATCACTTGGAATTTATAGTATATTAAAATCTATATATTTTATAAAAATATATCAAATATTATATTAGTAATTAAATTGAAATTTTTTAGAAAGCTGTTTTAAACTTTAAAGGTGTTAAAGAATGGCAAAAGGATTTCGAAGAAGCCATCGAAGATTGGTCTAGAAGCAAAGACCTGTGAAATGGCTTGTTTTTCCTGAGTAACGAAAGCACCCCCTTGCTTTATGGAGTAAAGAAAATCAGTCATTTTAAAATGTAATTAATTGCAAAAATTCTCTTGCGATAAAATATTTCTCTTCACTTTTTCTTCTACATTCTTTACATTCGTTTGCTAAATTAAATTTTAAAAACATTTAATTTTTATTTACGCACATGCTTGTGATTAATTCAAAATTTTGGAAATAAAATTCTGCCCGTCGACAAAAATCCTACACATGCTCTAATTATAATATATCGTCGCAATTACATGTTAAACTTCTCTTAGAACACGAAAGCCTGAAGCGCAAGCTTAGTATTGAAACTGCAGATTTCTTATCACTGACAAAGGTATACAAGATGCTAGATAGCAAAACATCGAACGGACTGGGCCAAAGGGCGGGCTCTATAGAGGTTTGCTGAAGTCCTAACCGCGGCCTAACGACGGCTATCAGTGGTATATCGGGAAAGGAGAAACTCAGATCTTATCGGTGCGTTACCACCTAAGCTGTTTGCGTCTTGTAAACTCGAAGATTACCAAAGTGGTTTCCCCACCGACTACCCACCCTCTCCCGATACGAGATAACGTGGCCGACGAGGAAACCATGGACGAGGGTCTAGAAGTGGGTATAGACGCCGAGGATCCGGATGGCATTCAATGTGTGAATTGCGGTGTCTGGGGTCGTCTGTCCTATTCCGATTTTAGACCTGGTCAGACACGCGCAAGACCTCGCATAAGGATAGACTCGCCTTGCCTGACCATCCAATCATTAACCCAAATTACGCTCTGACCACTCTGACTCAAGCAATATAAATGATTAAGTTAGTTCGCGTTACGCAAGCACAAACATCTTAGTACGCGTAGAATCGTGATACAATTATCAATATTAATGCGCTTACATTGAAATTTATATATCTTAATATTATTAATTTTCAATCAATTGCATTCAGTATAAATATATATTATATAAAAAATACATTGATATTTAATAATAAATATAATATTTGTAATCTTGTATTTCTCGTACAGTATTATAATAAGTCTTTTAAAATGAATTTATAACATAATGACTTGTATATAAGCTATATTTTGGAATTTCAAATAAAATATAATAAATTGTTATAGGAAAATTATCTTCAGCATGATAATGATATGCTTAGTGCGTCGATACTTTGAAATTTCGTATCTCTAACAATAAGTTAGACATGCATAGATTTCAACTATATTCCTCGGTGAAGCAACAAAGTTGCCTCTGTCGATTCGAAGTCCCGGAAGCTCGTCTTCCAACCGACGACCTATAGAAGAGTAGACGCGGAACGGGCGAGCATGCAGTCCACGGAATCGCGGATTCGCCGACGAAGTAATAACTTGGAAGACGGCTGCACGAGTCCGTCGTAGGTCGCGTTTAGAGGAACACGTACGAAAGTGGATAAGCAACCACTGGGAGAAGTTCATTCATGCGCTGACGCGTCCGGAATAGGTTATAGGTAACGCGAACACCACGTACACTCTACTGTCTAACTCCCTTTCCCCTTCCTCTTTCTCGCCCTATCTCGCAGCCACCCTCATACGAGAATGCAATAACGACTGGAAGTTTCCTTGGGAGATCCTCAGACATCGTCTTAGAGGTCCTGGCCGTAGTTAGCCCGCATTAGTAATCTCCCCGAGGTATTCTTGAATTCTATGTCGCCAAAGCGAACAATCCTCTCTCTTCTTCCTCACCCCGACCAACTATTGCGGATTCAAATTCGAATTTCAAGGAGTTATCGCGGTATTTCGCACATTAGTCATCAACTGTGTTATTTCTCTTTTTTATACATTAATAAAAAAAAAAGGCTAGGCAGATGAAAGCGAATATTATTTATAATTTATGTATGTCAAAATTTTCCAATCATTTATTCCTACATCTATTTTAGTTACAATTTTAAATACAATTGACTTTCAAAGAAAATAGTCATTGTTATCGACATTAATAATTTAATGTTATTAATACAATCTTATTATATTAATACAAACGTACACACATGCAACCATTCACTGTGTTCATTCACTTTACCTCAATTAAATCACAGATAATGTCATTATAATTTAAGACATAGATATAACTCAGCGTGACGCACAAATATCTCCCGTGCAAATTATCCTGGGAGAAAGTTCCTCGGTCGAAAATACATAGAGTTGAACGGAAGCGCGCGCAGCGCAGCGGTCGTTAAAAACGCGGCCATTCGTTAGAGCTTTCTTAATTACCCGCGAAAACAGATCGCGCGGCGGAACGCACACGAGCACGAAAGTACCGAACTTTCGAATCGAAATCGCGCCCGACCCCGCGTTTCCCTCGTCAGCCCTGGATAACGTTTTTCTCCAATCTGCATTCCACCCTCTTACCTCGTTCGCAGCCGCTATCATCGTAACAACTGTTACGATTCGCAAGTCTGCCGCGTTACCACCCCTCTTCTATTTCCCCTTCCGGTCACGAACCGTTTATTCGCTAGTACTCACTCGTTAGTAGACTCCGACTAATTAATACGCGCGCATCCGCGAGTCGTTTTCGCGAACGCGTCATGCTCGAGCAGTGCGACCACGATGGCCGAGAAATTTGCTAAAGGATGATCCCGAAATCGAATCGGTACCAACGATTGACGGGACTCACCTAAACCATCACGAGACGAATACGAAATCGACGATTCGGTCTCCCGAGGGTCGAAAGGGTCGTTTCCATCGCTCGTAGTCGGGCTTACGCCGGACTAAATTAACCATGAATGGCCAATTAACCTGGAGACTGTGCCAACTAAACCGCTATGACTGTCTTTGGTCTCCGACCAAATTGATCGTCGCCGTATCCGGACATTAAATCGTTACCGATTGCATAAGAAATGCTCGTATTTCGAAAAATATGATCACATGAGTGCAAGCTGCTGGTCGCGGTAGATTTCTGGCAAACGGCCATCCTGCCAAGTTTGGAATTCAATTCCGTATAAGTCTATAAAGTGGTCGTCACGTTTTATCTGATTTTTTTATATAAAAGAGAAAAAAATAATTTATTTTTATCGATACTCAAAACGAGAGCATTATTTTAAAAACAATATCTAACATTTAACAATGCTATGATATTATTTTATATTTATGCTTAATGATTTAAAATCAAATAAACATGTTTCATGTAAAAGGTTTTTTCCTTCTGTTTATAAAACAACGTTATTACATCTCTAAGATATAAAATATAAATAAAATAAACTGAATATAATGAATATATATGATGAATATAATGAATAGAGTAATTAGATGAGAGAAATATGATAGATTTTTACGAATTTTTAGTTTTCCATAGCAATAGATTATTATTTCTCTTATAATAGCAACTTGGTAGCGAAAGTAGTGTTTCATAAAATTAATGCCTATATATATATATTTATAACGTTATATCACATTAACGTGAACATTAAACAACCTCGAAAGCCGATAATCTTAAAATATTAAGTATATACAGTATCTTCTTTCCGACCAGAAGATCATAGCCAAAATTCTCGATCGATTATCTTCATTCGTTGCGCGGTACGATACACGAGGTTTGAGAAAAGCAGCAACCCCTAATTCCCACACCTCCTCGGGTTCCCGCTCTAAACCGTCTTCCTACGAGGTGGGGGAGGGTGCCGTTCCACGCGATGGTACATTTTTAATTACTTACACCCACGCAGCTGCATCGCGCGATGACTATAAATCAAGCGGAGCGCCGCCCAGCAAAGTAATTACAGCTTGAATTTTAGATAATGTTGCCGCAAGCACGGCTCACCCTCTCCCCTTCCCACCTGCCTACTCTGCCAAACCATCCGCCTCTCGCTCAACCAACCCCCGATCCGCTGTAAATAGATCGTTGCTCCGCTGGATTTTTGTTAATCCGCAGTCTTCCGTCGCGAGCGATAAATTCGTAAAATATCAGTATGATTAAAGAGACTCTTTCTCTATCGTAGTATTGCCACTGAATATTAAAAATGAATAATGAAAAAAAATAGTTAATATTAATAAGTTATTAAGTATTATCTAATATTTATATATATTTTCTTTCAATTTTCTTTCAAAACTGCAACGCGCGTTGCCGAGAAAGATACACGCATTAATTGTCATGCTCAATATATATACACTGTATAATAAGTTGTCATATAATATAACATTTTACGAGTTACGAATTTTTCTTATGTAATCACTTTTACCTTTAATACGGTCAAGTACGGTAATCAAATTGACATACATATATCTCACTGATGTTGATAAATTTTTAACGTTCACATAAACTTGTCTTCTTGATATACTTGATATAGTTTGAATTATGTTTCGAAGTTTATTTCGAGATAATTTTGAGACTGCAGGATTGGAGAACAGGGGTAGCTCTAACTTCGTGGCTAAGCGTCGGAGTCGAGAAGCGCGACGTCGGAATTGTTTACATAATTATGCGCCAATTAAGAGAGCAGACTACAGGAGGTAAGAGGAAAGAGAGAAAAGGAAAACGCGACCGGAGAATCGGTGCCGAGTGGCTGATGAGGGCAACAGCCATCTCGATTCCCGCGCAATTAAGGTGCGGTTGAGAAAACCTAAAAAAAGGTTCGCTAGAAAAGAGTGGAATTTAATTAGGAACTTGTACTCTCTTGTATTGCCAGGCAGCCATGAAGAAGCGAAACAGCGCGAACGAAACGGATACGTAGAAAGAGATCGAGAGAAAAACCGTTGCAGAGTACAAATTATTCAACCGAATAATTCAAGAGAGAGAGAGAGAGAGAGAGAGAGAGAGAGAGAGAGAAAGGGAGAAAAGAGAAACGTGATTTTCGGGAGGTATATGAAATAGGAGAAGCGAAGAGAGAAAACACGAGAGCAGGATATCGTCAGCGAAGACATAACAATCAGGAATATGATAACACGCGGGACGGATGCTTACTTTCACCTCAGACTTCGGCGAGGATGCCGAGGAGCCGAAAAGGATGACGGTGGGGCAAGAAGAGCGAGATGAAAGATGATGAGTGAAGGAGCCGTGGCAGGAGTAGGGGCCGCTTAATTAGAGCCAGACTTCCGTAGGATGCTTGAGGCTTCCCCGCGCTCTAAAGTTCTATCTTCCCACAGTTTATCCGCGTAAAGTGGCTATCTCGAAATTACCCTCGAAATTATATCGAATTTCGAACTCGGTCTCGCTCGGCCTGCCATGCCTTCAATACGAGAATCTAAGGTATCGATAATCTCTCAAGGTCTCTGGATCTCCGATCCATCAAAAATAATCATCAACACGATGGAAAAAATAATCGATCATATCATACAGAGACGTAGATGGATGACATGCGAGAAGTAGCATTAAATTGTTCTTTAATTTTCTCTAATTTTTTCTCTATTTTCTCTACAGTTTTCTGGTATTAATATATACTCCGGCACTCTGTTTAAGTATATAATTCTAATGTTTTTCAAACGAATAAGTAAAGTTTCACTGCTATTGGTTTAATTTGAAAAAAAAAAAAAAAATATTAAAAACTGTCATCAAAGTCTCTCCCCCATTTAAGGCCAGCTTAAATATCTTGTGCTAATCATAACGATTAAATAAATATGTGCGAGATTCTTAGATTCATATTTTAGGTGTAAATCAAGAATCTTTAAGGACGCGCTGTCTCCCTTGACTTCTTCGTAGCATCGTCGCTTTCTCCAGAGTATTTCGCACGAGCAACAGCCGCGACGGAGGGCCGATGTTTACTTTATCCTCACTAATCACGGGACGTATTTGCGTTTTATAATCCTTGGTCGGCTAAGAGGGTAAAATCTGAAAGCTTAGTGGAATCTCCTTTCGGTCGGATGAGTAATCCCCGCTCTAGCCCACGATTTTCGCCGCAGCGTTCCTCATCCTCCGTCTAAGAGTCGTCTGAGAATAGAGCATCTTCGTATAACACCGAAGAAGAGAGTCCACGTTACTGACTTAATCATTCACTTTAATATAGTTGTGCATTGCCGAGTATTTGCATGATAAACACTGTGTACTTAGAAACGTGTAAAAAGATAGCCAGAACTTGTAGAAAACTCAAACTTATGAATACAATAGGCGTAATATTTCTAATTTAATTCTGATTTAAGTACATCAAGTTGCTCGCTTAAAAAATCATTGATTACTTTTTGTTTTCTCAAATTTCAAGTTTAAATCATAATATTAAACATGCAATGTTATTTTAATGAATCGTATGTATAAAAATTAGTTAAATCGACAAATTATAATTCTATAGATTCACATTAAATTATATACATACTATCAAACAGCATGTCTTCAGAGACAAAAGCCGAAATATAGGAATATAAGTAGTGCATGACAAAGGTTTTTCAAGGACGAGCAAGGGTGCACACGCAGATCGATTAATTGATAGGCGCGAGTGTATCGTCGGTCTCGCTGCAGGAAACTCGAAGGTCTGCGTTATCGATAATTCACTCGACTTGACCGTCCTCTCACTCGAACCACGGGTACCACCCTTTACGGTCCTACCTCCTTCGCCCTATTTATATGATTAATGGCTTTATAATGACCATGCAAGCTTGCGATTCCATGCGCAGGACAGAGTAACCCTATCTTGCCGATAGCGACGTTCACGCAAAAGAATTACTCGTCGTCTTACCGAAGGGCGCTCACGAAAACGCATATAATCGTCATAATAATAGTGTTTCTGCTTTTATTTTAATGAATACTGCATCGTCCGTGCTGTGCAACCGCGGTTTAAAAACGTATAAACCTTCCATTATCTTCGTTACTCGATTACTATTGAGCTTCATATTATGTGGCACTAATGTCATATTTGCATCAGTTTCTTTTAGAAATACAACGTCACTGATAACTTGTAGGAATATCATTAGATTTTTGCACGAATCCTACTAGCAGCAATAAAAAATTTAAAAAGATATATTTTATCGTGAGTATATTAATATTCTACAAAGCTTTTATTAATTGTCATCGACCCTCTTGCTTTAAAGATATCCTAGACGATTGAATTGAATTAAAATATCCGGATTGTGTCGTCGATTTGCACTGAATTTCCGACGGCAGAGAGGAAAGGATAATCGTGATCGATCGGTGTAAAATTTCTCGGGGGTGTCGGAGTGGCATCGGAATTGCGAGCCAGGTGAAATCGAGCTATCGAATCGACATTCGTCATGCGAACGCGTCAGGCTCTATACGTGTTCTCCTGACGGTAACTCTAGCCACTCGACGGTAATTCTCCGGTTGGCATGCGACCGCCACTCGAACGACACGATATCACACTGTCGAGCGTCGCGCCATTTTTTCCCATTTTTTTCAGGGCTCCCCTCGCGAGACCGACGTGTGCACGAATGGAAAGAGCGAGACATGAAGTCTTTTTAAATGTCCGCGAACCTGGTGCGCAGCAACAAAATACAAAATTAATTGCAGGTCTTAGAGCAGCAACACGCTAAGGCGTTTGAATCGTGCGAGAACTTGCTCTTTGTATGTGTAAGTATATATTTATTATACATACAAGTCTGATTATAGTCGAACCAAAACGTTCCAATGTCGGAAAAGTTATAATATAATGCGTTTATTATAATCATATATTTAGTAATGAGTCATTATATTTTCGATTGTTGTCAAAATTTGTTACTACGCTCTAAATTCTTTAATTGATTAAAATTAGATAATTATAATTAGACTTTTTAAATTCTTTAAATTAATACGTGCTTTCCAGTTAATATTGTACTTACATCGCGATACTACGTAATTAAGTCCGGCGTAATTAGGCTCGACACTAGGAATAATGAGATGCTATAAAATTCAATTGTCTCTGGTTTTATAAAATCATTTCAATCATATAGTCCAAGTAGTATTGTTCAAAAATTTAACACATTTTATATCCAATTAAAGTCACTGTAACTGCAACGTATAGTCGAGAAACGCTTCCGTTCTAATCATCGTAAACACTGATAGAGAAACTTTTATTAATTTCTTTCTCTAGCACCCGATAGACACGTAAGTCAGTCGCGAAAATTGTCGAACACGTAAGTCAAAACAAAGCGTGCCAAGGTTTAAAATACACTGATCGCGACAAACGACGACGAACGAGCTCGGTATGCGACGACGCAGACCTACGTCTGTCTTGACGAGCCACGTGGCCAAGACGTAGAATCGGCTGCGTCAAGCTGGTATAAGGGTGACAGAATAAACGTGTATAGAGATCCGCATCCCTCACACCACGTAGACATTCGTAGACGTACTAGCTAGGTAAAGGCATAGCCCGAGCAGGCTACGTGGCTTACAAGCACGTGGGAAAAAGCGCGTGCGAAACAAGCGTCGACCGGCCGGCGGCTTCTACAGGGACCGCGTGCATAATGGATGTCGGGCGTATGCGCCCCTGTAGTGCTGCTCTACCTGGCAAAATAACACACATTTGTATCTAATTTTCCGAGCGATCGTCATCGACGTCGTCGTTCGTCGTCGAAGGGAACGAAAGAGCGAGCGGCTACGGGAAAGACTCACGATATTGTCGTCGCGACACGCCCCAATGTTCCGCAACCTCTGACCCTCGTCTCTCCTCAGACTCTTGTACCGATTCGCCTGAGTGACGATCAAATGTCGAGAGTCGTACCTTTTCCTAGATTCGGTCGCATACTATGCGACAGAAAACTCTGTGTGCGTATCTGTGTGCATAGGTATTAATATTTATCAATAAAAAAAGTTTTTATATTTATCAATATCAAATGTTGTTATGTTATAATTGTTTTTAATCTGCCATTTAATTTTAAATCAATTCTAACTGCAGGGAACTGAAACTTTTCGTTATACAACTAGAGCAAGCGAAACAATTCTCGGTGGATGATTGCGATACGGCTGTACTTAACGCGCTATTTTTCTTTGCAGTTTAATTTCGAGACCATTGATGGATATTCTTTTGCAATACAAGTGACAAGAAAGTTCAGGTTGAATGAACGACGTTGGGCCATAAGCTAGAATTTCCTTGACCCGCTTCCTTATTAATATTTCTGCGAGGTTTATACACACAAGTAAGAGTCGCGCTAATGCATACGTATGTATAGGAATACAAAGTGAACGCACTACGTCATAATATTAGACTCGGAATGCTTCTATAGACTCAAACACATTCAAACGGGACAATAACGGAAGAATATAGTAGGAACGTAGTTCTGACGTTTAAATTCATTCCGTGAGAAATTTCGCGATTTAATATTTATAATATTTTTATGTCATAATGGTATATGACTAATACAAACACGTATAATAACTTTAACTAAATTTAACAATCAGAAAAAATACTTAGATACGTAAAGTTACATAAAAAGATTTTACTTTTTAGATGCCTCTGTAATGTGTCGCATTATATCCAACTTCTTTCGAATTCTAATAGTGATACACGCTTCGAATTCTACATATATGTATATATATATATATATATATATATATATATATATATATATATATATATATATATATGCACTCTTTATAACATATTTACTTTAATATATAGAATTATCAACTCTCGCTTCGTTAGCATAATGAGAAGATAATTTTTTTCGATGTTAAATAAATAAAAAGAATTAAGAAAAATAAAGGAAAGATTCATATATTTAAAATCTATACGCGACGATAGGTATAGAATAGAAATCCAATGGCAAACGGTGCACGAAAGTGAAATAATTCATGCGTCGCGGTCATATTTTCGCTGCGCTCGGTCGCGGGGGGAAAGATCGCGAAGGGGCGAAAACCGCGATAAATTGGAGAGCTTCGAGGAGCGTGACGCTTTTTAAAGCCCATGATTTTCTAGCAAAAGCTCGCGTTTCAGGTGGCGCGGAAGGGCGAGCCGGGGCGTGCGTTCCGTTTAGCTGCAACCCGGCAATTACCTGTAGGGCATAATTGTCATCCCTTACGTTTTTCCAAGACGGCGTCCCCTTTGCTCATTCCCCTCCCTCCCCCTCCTGACAACGATTGCCCGTATGCTCGCCCCCGGCGGCCAAAGCTGGCCCCGATGGGGGGCGTCGGGTCACGCGAGGCCGTGCCTGTCGCCAGGAGTCCACGCGACGCGGAGAGAGCCACGCGATGCCGAAACAACACCGACTTACCTTACCTGTATCAGATTTCTAATTACTAATTTACTCCCGACCCGGACTCCTAGGCCCCTCCGTCGACTTTACAGCGGAGACCACTTTCGTGCTCCTTAAAAGCGAACAGGCATCGACGTCGCCTTGTGCGAGGTCGAGATTATGATCGGCTTCTGACGGATCTTTGATCGATAAAACGCACGTTTTCACGGTCTCGCGATTGACGCTGTTTAAATTCTCTACGTGATGGATACGCTTCTTTTTTTATTTATAATAGGAAATAGAATGAAGATGTCTAATGAGACTAATCGAGTTTGTGTATTGATGACACGAAATGTATACCAATAATAAATTTTTAATAAATCTAATTAGATTAAGATAAAAGAGAATGATTCTTCATTTTTTGAATTTTGAAATTTTTGAAATTGTGATACGTATGTGAGATACTGGAGAAATCCGGAAAATATTAATATCAAGAGACTATAAAAAAGTGTAAATTTCTTAATTTTATTATGGATTACAGCTCTTTAATTGCATCAGTACACAACGTTTGATTAATGTCTCGCAAGTATAATTGTAAAGTATACTTAAAAGTATTTTCCGACTTACCACTCGTCGACAGAAAAATGCTCGAAACTCGTAAGTAAATATTCTGCTTAATGCGACTCTGTTGAAACGACGTGCTATTTACCTGTAATCAGAAGAAAAATGATACAATGAGAAAATATATCGCCTAAAGAGAATCTTTGTCTCTCATACTTCTCGATTTGTGATACACGCGGAAATAGAGGACGCGACGGTGGAACGCGTCGGTCGAGATGCAGAGGAGGCGCGGAAGGTAATCGCGAGAATTAATTATTCCCATGCACGAATGTCATGTGCCTCCCTGTAATTACCCGGCGGGCATAATTTAAGGCGAGCAGAGTTGTTAACAATATCGTTCACGTTCCGGAGTTCGTCTAGGTGGTGAAGACCCCCTTCGTCGACGGTAGGCAGAAGGGGACGCGACTGGTAACGTTTAGTTCTGTCAAAGGACGTGATTCATAACCGCCCGGCGACATCAGCAATGGCCATAACACAGCACGGCGGTCCAACGATATATTACGTTTATAAATTAACGCGCGAAACTTTCGCAGTTGACTCGCGATAATCATTAATTTCACGTATTATCGTAAGTATGCAGTTCGCGATAGCGCGCGCCCCGCCGTGCGGTCGAGACAACTAAAATGAGACGACGAGCAAACAACGTTTTACAGCAACCCCTCCTGAAGGCAGCTTCATTTACGGTTTCGCGTGCTAATTTGCATGTTCGAGTCACGTGGCCAGTTTCGTTGACGTTACTTCGCATCCTCCGCTGACCGGCTGTGCGGTTTGCGGTTTATCACATTCGTGCGGGACGAAAGAGACGCAAGGGGAGAAGTTTATTCCTTCGCCATTATTACTCGCGATCAAATTGAAGCGGATATCGCCCTTTTTCCTTACACACGGGTAATTCGAGTGGCGCGCGTCGTATCACGCTTAATCTCAATCTCATAATGCGCCCTGCCACTTCGGTGTACCGCGTATTCGCTGCGTATTACCGTCCCCGTGCCTCGTAACTCAACCTCCTGGTTTTGCGATCCTGGCTTTGAGAGAGGAGCGTATATACCAACGGTTATAACATTTACTTACTGCCGTTTAACCACTTATCACGTCGGATCTTGGAACCCGCGGCTCCTGCATCGCGCCCAAAGGCAGATTCGTGAAGTACAGAGGGACGGATTGAGGAAGCGCGTTACAGATCTACCCGAGAAAGCAAGAGCGAGAGCGAGAGCGAGAGAGAGAGAGAGAGAGAGAGACGGAGGAGCGAGCGAGAGGAAGAGGGGGGTCGATAAGGGGTGAGAGAGGGTGATACTAACGCGCATATCCATTACGCTAAGCGCGTGGAAACGGTTTACGTGAACGTGTATAAGCGCGTATAACGTATCCGTCGTGTTATCCGTCCTACATCTGCCGCCCCCGCCCCCACCCCCGCCCCCTCTCCCTCCACCCCCGCGTCGCGGCTGATCGCGATTACGCTCGCATGCTTCAAGGACATATCTGCCGGATATCAACTCGACTACTCGAGTCCTAAACGCTTGCACACCCGAAACCCCGCGCCGTCGATATCCGGCCACCCTCATCCTCTCCCCCTCCCCCTCCTCCCCTGGCTGGCTTACCCGGCCAGCAATCTTGCCTTTGCAGCCGCCGAGGATATTTACCGATTCCAATTGGTTTCGTGATTGCGCCTAAGTGCTCGAATAGTTGGCGGTGGCCGTTGCTGAGTTAGACGGACTCGGACTAGATACGCGATTCTAAATAATGTTCTCAGACGCGAACGATTTCGAACGACAAGAGCGAATAATAATCCTGCTGGCGGTACGGATACAAAGATGAAGGGAGAACTGTGAATTCCATTAACGTACGCAACGATGAAATAATTCGCGCGCTCGTAACATGACGCTAAAGTAAAGGCATCTGCAGAGTGTTGAAGCAATATTATGAAACTTTTAATTGATCTACACATAAGAGTTGCAATTAAGTACCGATCTTCTATCATCTAATATAATTAGAGGATTGCACAATGCAAAAGTGTACAAGTAATAATTAATATGTGTAGCAAACACATTTCTATTACTGTAATTATAAGTTTTAAATATATGTTAGATTATCGTATAACTGATAATATTGTATATAAGACTTCTTGTATAGTATTTAAATATAATATTTACACTCATTATATTCAAACGCTAGAAAACTTTCTTGTGTCTGTTTGCACATTTTGACATAAAAATGTGATTATTGGCTAATAAAATCGTTGCCTCTCTAGATCATCATAAATTTTAATAGACAAATAAGATGTGCGGATAGGAAAAGGTTGCAGGTTAGGTAAACATGCCAAAGGGCCTTTCTGGCTGGCTCTGATGTGGTCTGCAGTCTCGGCTTAATAACCCTCGACCTCGTCAAACAAGCGCTTCTAAC
Organism: Anoplolepis gracilipes; assembly: GCF_047496725.1. Lineage (NCBI taxonomy): Eukaryota > Metazoa > Arthropoda > Insecta > Hymenoptera > Formicidae > Anoplolepis > Anoplolepis gracilipes. The sequence continues at coordinate 10,969,626 of NC_132976.1, read as the reverse complement.
CGGCCTGTTCGCCTTTGGCATTGAGAATTCTCAGCGATAACGTGAGAATGACGTCAAGAGAGAGTATATTGCAAGTATCTTATACGCAAAAATAATCTAAATAATCGTGCAATAATCAATTAGTCACATTAAATAAATTTGTATACAAATTTATACTAGAGAAAAATGAGGATGAATTTGTTTAATATGCGAGAAATGCCTTAAAAAATTCAAAATTAAAAACACTGTATTTTCCACTCGTTATAATTGGATATCTTGAATTTCACAGAGATTACAGATTTCAACAGCTCCTACATTTCATACATTATAATAGCCGAGGACTTTTTTGACTATGCATCATAGATTACCTATTTTTAATTAGATCAAAGATTTTTCTGTCCAATATCTAAGAGAAAATTTTTTATGGATCATATGGATAATATGTTAAGTACTAAAAAAAAATGGAATTCATACGTGCTGTAAGATACTTTGCTGTCAAAAAATTCGCAGAAAGTCACGAGGAATAAAGTAGCAGATTATATCGTTGCGCTCGTGTGTACGAACGATGCAAGAGGAACCATGAAGAGGGGAAGCGCGGCGAGTGGCTCATCGACTGGTACAGACTAGTACCGATATTACCCTGCACCCTGCACGGCAAGGAAGCAGAGAAGTGAGAAAGAGAGAGAAAGAGAGACAAAGAGAAAGAGAAAGAGAGAGAGAGAGAGAGAGAGAGAGAGAGAGAGAGAGAGAGATAGGAGTATGTAAGCTCGTAGGTATCCACTTCCCTTCTCCGCGATCAATTAATTCCGGACACTAATGCTTTTCTAAAGACACACACCCAACCGGCTCACCACTCGGCCGATAAGCAACTATTCCGAGAGAGCTGTCGGTCGGAACCATCGAATTGCACGTCACGCGATTCCTTCCGCAATCGCAATGCACTTTCCTCTGTCGACTTGACTGGCAATCGTTGCGGTAAAAAGAATTTGAAAGCTAAAAATTACGTAATACTTTCATTTGAATTATATATTAAATTTCGCGCAATTTTAGATTTTAAATTAGATTGACTAATTTCTAACAATTCGTAGAAATACATATTTCCTCTTAAAAATGCCATACACAGGTTTTAAAAGTGCTAAAAAATATTCTGTATCCTGTAGCTGTTAAATTTTGATTTTCAAAGTTACAAAGTTCACGTGCGCGATAAATTTTCGTTGTACGGTTTTATCCTCCCGTCGGAAAATCGACGAAGGCTGCCCGTAATAGGCATCTATCTGCGAGTTACTTTACATCTACGACTACGAGGCTGGCTTTCCCCCCCGAGTATTCTAATTGTGAGAGACAGTCCCGGGAAAATACTCGGCGGAAGTTTCCTGCAGCCTCGCTCCTCGAGCATATCGCCGGTATTTCAATGTGCCACCAACACCAGCATCCCGGCCGCACCAACTCTTACCTTTCGGTAACACCTACGCCATTTTCCACCTTCCAGCACCATCCAACGGCGCCTCCCCTTGGACTTCATTCCAAAAGCAAAATTAAGTACCTACGAGAGATGGTAAATACAGTCACCGACGTATTTCTCGAGGTAGGTAAACTCGAAATTGGTCGAGTCTCACTTCGAGGGGGGATCAGATGCGTGTTTCATGAAATGCTTTTCTTGTTGAGCTTAGATGCGATAGAGAATTGCCGTATTTTAATAATTACGTGACTGCAATCATATTCTCGAATCTAAATGCTCGACATGACGTGTCGGAAATAAAATAATAGAATTAATGATAAAAATATCCTAATAAAAAAGAGTAATAGTCATATTAAAGTGTTATTGATTTATTCTTACATATGTGAAAAACATAAAAAATAATTTTAAAAGTTTCGAAAAAAAAAAAAAAAAAGATTTTCCTTTTCTCTCATTAATATTTGAAAATATCCTTTAATTTCTCTGTCATTCAGTCAAATATTCCTGTTAATTGCTTTCGCGTGAAATTATTTCGTCTGTCGATTTTAATGCCACACTGTCACAAGTCATTATATAAATTATAAGAGCTGTAGAATTTTTGGATGCACGTGCGTCAACCATTATAGTATAGCGATCTTTGAAAATGAGAAGAAGCGTCAACGGGGCTTTTGAGAAGTTCTCAAGAGTGACGTTGATCCCTCTCCCGTTACCCGTTGCGACTGTCACTCACAATTAGCCGTCCCGAAGGATCTGCCAGCTAGGAAGAGAAGGAGCCCTGGGAAAATAGAGGAGAACAAAATAAAGGGCGGGAAGAGGTAAGATAGCAGGAGCGGAGGGAGAAGGCGACTACCGCTTGACGGCGCATCTTACATGACAGTCTTTGTATTAACTATCAGGTAACTTCTTCCTGTCAACCCTTTTGCGCCCTCATCTCGTTGTTCCTATGCCGAGAGCCTCTTTACTCCCCGACCATTCAGTACCGGATAAGGAAAGAGAGTAAGAAAGAGAGAGGGTACGAAGAGAATAACGAGTTGAGGAAAGAAGAGAGACGAAGAAAGATAGAAGCGAATTAGCACTGTCAAGGTGAGTGCTAATCTCGTAAAATACCTCCGAACGTAACACACAAAAATACAGTAGCGCTTGTATCATAGTCAAATTCTAGCAACTATTTGAGAGGGTGATTGCAACTAAAATATTTACGAGAAATATCGGATTCGTTGCAATTTTGCAAGAATAAAATTGCTAAATATAAATACAACACGAATAAATTATTCTATCCCTAAAAATATTCTTTTACTCGTAAGTATTCGATTGTTAATCCTTGCATAACTACGACATGAAATTCTAAACTTGTGTCACATTGTGCTCACGGTTACACACTTCTCGACACGTTCGGTGCTCGTAGACACTATCTGAGGAGAGCGTGAACGCGGCCCAGACGAAGGTGCTACGCCGTAGGCAGGGATAGCTCATTAATATTTAGACGTATTTTGAGCGGCGAGTCACTACCACCATCGCTAACGCCAGCCGTCGTCGTCGTCGCCTTTATACATAATTATTCGCGCGAGATTGGCGAGCGTTGGGCGAGCCTCGTTGCCTTGAAACTCCCCGCTGGAAAATTTCCAGTCGCTTTCTGAATTAATTATGTACATAAAATATGATAAGAATCTGATCCAGAAGTATAATTTAAGTTTTCTATCGATATGTCAAATTCTCTCCGTGTTTACACATTTTTTCAAAATATATGGCTTATGAATGTTGATGTAAATTTTCTTTTAAAGAAAACCAATATATTCGAAAAAGGGGAAAATTATTTCAACTCGATACTATGTGTAGAGTTAAATAAAAATGAATAAAATAAAATTGACGAAATAGTTTAAAAATCGTCTTGTACGACGATCAAAAGCGTAATTTTGAATGATCAAGACGTATTCAGTTGCTTGCTGTTAATTAAGCTTCGCCTGCACTTCGACTACGAGTGAGAGAACATTCCAATAGATGAGAAAGTAGTTTCCAGAAGGGATACGGGGGCCATTTTTGCCACGAGCGCCGTAAAGTTCTCTCGAATATCGTATTTATATTGCGACTTTCATTCCCTACGAATAAATATTAATTTTCTCTCTCTCTCTATATATATATCTGTAAACCTACCGCTATCAGAAATATTGCCGTAGACCTGATAATTCTTTCTTTGATGAAATGATTTCTAGCCGCTCATTGTCGGTAACAATTTACAATTTATGTTCGCTTAAAAAATAACAGTGTGTTACGATAGATTGGCTACTACTGTTTGGGCGTAAAATTTACAAATTTTAAAATCTAATGCAAGATGTTTTGTTATGAACCAAATTTTTAAAGGTCAAATATTTTAACCCAAATAAGCAACATTTATTGTTCAAATTTATAAAAAATAAAGTTAAAATGCGAGCGTCGATTTAAATAAAGAAAGAGAAAGGTAGCAATGGCGAACGGTGGGAGGTCTCTCCTTTGCCAGACTCCTAATCGATTGCCGCGAGTTTTAAACTTTACGCCGTCTCGTTCCCTCCGTCCGCTCTCTTCCGTTCATCTCCCGAAGCCGCCGACGACGGCAGGTCGAGGTGGAGAGAAGCGACGGAAAACGCGAAAGGACGGCAAGCCAGAAGATAGAGAAGCAAAAGACGACGGAAAGAGAGAGAAAGAGCAAGAAAGGAAAAGAGGCAGAGAGCGAGAGAGAGAGAAAGATGGCAAAGTCTGTAAATTTTCTTACATTTTATGAGCCATCAGAATTTCATAACCTCGAGCCAGTCCGCGTGGTACTTTGCACAAGAAAAGTTTCCGCTCGCTCCTTCTCTTCCCTCTTTCTCGCCCTCGTAGCTTTCTCGCGGCACTTTCGAGAAAGGCCAAAGATGACTCGGGAAGAAAGAGAATGGAGAGCTCAGTATGTGCAACGGATCATTGCAAGGTAACGTTAAGACGACGCTGGTTCTCGCGCCTTTTCTGATTCACCAATCCGCTTTGCGTACATTAGACCCGCGGGAGATTGAGCGAATATGCCTCAGATCATAATAACGTTTAAAATGGATAGTAAGAAGCTTGTCCTAGACATCCGCGATTTTCTGCCGTCCGCCGTTTTTCACTATACATTTTTTACTGTACAACCATATATTGTTACAGAAAATGTTGAAGATTAAAGAAATCCGTGTAAATTATTTTGCAAGTAGTTTCAGTCTATTTATTATAAAAATTTTTTATCAATATTTTAAGAGAAACATTTTTTCTTGTAACAGTAAAAATATATATTACGCTAAATAATTTATTTTTACATTATTAAGAATTAATTAAAAATCATACGTATTGTCATTCTTTTTTTTTTTTTTTTTTTAATTTTAGCAAATTCGTTTGGGGAAACGAACTGATGATCGTTTATCTCATCATACCAAATGTATATGTATGTATGTGTGCGTGTGTATGTATGTACGGTTCTATTTGGTCGAATCGAGGCTACGGACTGTTATTCCTGCCGGCCACCCAAACAGCGTAATCCCTTCGCGTTCCCGATTAACCAAATACCTGGTATACGAGCGAAAGCTCGTGGAAATGCCGCGTTGACGTGCTTGCGTGCTTCGCGGTCGCACCTTCGCGTGACTTTGCGCTTAAATGGCTTGACGTGCTTGACACGAGCCTGCCGATCGCCGACTCGTTGATTCGCGATTTGTTCCCAGAGAACACATCCTACAAATTGACATCTCACACAAAGCTAGCGTTCTTCCCCTGTTTAAGATATTACAAAAAATGATTTCAAAAACGTTCAAGTATAAAAAATTTGCAGATTTGACGATTTCGAAATAAGCAAAATACTTCAGGTATAAGGTATAAGGTGCTACTTTAAGCAAAAAATCGCATTTATTCGTCGAGAAAAATCCACGAACGCGTCGTCGCAGCATTTAGATTTTCTATACAGATCTCGATCTTTTTTTTTCCTCTCGAAAATTACTTCGCGGAGCATGTTGCAAGTGGGCGGTTCTCGCTGGCGTAGAAACGGTGAGAATAGAATAAAGGCTGTCCTTGCGAGAGGCGACGAAAGGAGAAATAGAGAGCGAGAGAGAAAAAGAGAGAGAGAGAGAGAGAGAGAGAGAGAGAGAGAGAGAGAGAGAGACGGAGTGGCGAGTAGAAAAGCCCAGAGTCGTGTCGGCCATGTTGTCAGCAAAGTTTCGTCCTCCCTCTTAAATATAAATGTATACGTGCGAGCCGGTACGATAAAGCGTCTTCTCTGGCAAGTTCTGCGTAGCTATAGTCTACATTGTCTCGTGAAAATGTACACACACGCCTGTCTGTCGTGATCCATAAAGAGCCATTAAGAACCGACACTACAATGCTATATAAAGGGTCGAAGTGTGCGAATCTCGAATTATATTTCCACCAATCCACGTGATTCAAATTGTCGCAGATAATTATTTTAAAAATGTTTATATACATCTCTTGCCCGATTATTTCTCGTAACAGTTATATAAAATATTTAATATTTTACAGATATCTCTCTCGTGACACATCTATTTCTTATTTATATATCGTATCCACTTTATTAAAAATTGAAAGTTTCATTAATTTGAACGCACAACTTTTTATTGTGCAACTTTAAAACAGAAATATCATATCTAAAATGTCAAAAAGTTTGTGATTAAATATTAAAAAATTCACATTTTTATACAATCTGTCATTAGTAAAGTTTCTCTTCATCTCGTTTATTTCATCAGAGATATGGCAGAGATATGACAAACGGTATGTGTATCTAACGAGATCTTTCGGCTCCCTTTATTACGAGATAGTTTCGACCAATCGAGCAATCGGTACCGAGAACACGCGCCGCGAAATAATTGCAGTCATTCCGAACCATTCGCTATATTGGCCGAGATAATCTCATCGCCCTATTTCCACGTTCTATCCATTTTGTCCTCCTACGTGATACGTAACTAACTTTGACAAGAACATTCTGTCCATGCGAAGGCGCGACTGGATATTATCACGAATCATATGCACGTATTATTGAACCATATATTTCACATATCGCATACTTTTGTATAATTAATGAAAATAACATAAAATTCTCTTAAATATTATATAATATTATTCTTATAAAGATATTATTTAAACTTTGGTAAATTCATATAAATTAAAAACCAATTCATTAATTCATACGTAACATCTTCAAAACTCAGTTTAAATCACTTAAATAGTTTATTTTCCATCGTTAAATACCGGTCATTAATAATTAACCATAAATTTTTTTTTTTTAATAAAATCTCTACTTTTGAAAAATGATAAGAACTGCACTTTATAAAATAAGACTCCGCGCGTTGTGTTTAATTAAACTGATTTTTCGCAAAGTATCACTGAATACTTCTTGATGCTCGAGGATAAACAAACTGTGTAGAGAACAATCTATTTAATTTGGGAAACTATTGACGAGACATAAATGGCCGATCCAAGATCTCATGGTATTGCTTATACGAGAGTTGGACGACGATATTTCAGCGAAACAAATCGAAAGCAATGGTTCAGAAAGGATCGAATCACTCGCGTTTCGGTCGAGCAATCCGTGCACACGCAGTTGCTGCTTCCCTTCTCGGTCTATGGCCCTACCCGATTACTCTCTTTCTACCAGCAGACAGGTGTTTATCCGACCGTACGCGCAAACACTATTTCCACCCTTCGCAGCCGAGCACCTCCAGATTGATTTCACATAGTGAAAAGAAATATTCCACACAAATCGAAGAAAAATCAAAAACGACAAATCGTTTTTTTCCTATTTCAACTCACATTTCATTCGTGTCTCTTTTGCATTCAAAATAATGCACTAACGCGGCATGGTTCAAATTTAATTTAAATCCCGTATATTTTTGTCCTATAATAATACATTTATAATATATGTGTGTTTCAGATTACCATGATTATTAGTAATTGCAAAAAAATCAGATAATTGAAAAACGATAAATATAAACAAATAGATTATTCTTAATAATTGTTTTATCTAAATTTTCTTCTTAAGTATACTTTAACTGTTTAATGAGACAAAATCCGATAAAAATTAATCATTTGAATATATAAATATTTTTATCATTATCTTGTATTTTAGCATCACATATACGAAATAATTTTGTATTTTTTATAATAATTTTTATAAATATTATTCGCGAGAATTTCTTCAAGTCTTTTAATTCGCATTAAAACTGAAATATGTGTGATAAGAGAGAATTAAATTTGCAATATATGAATGATATGACATGAAGACAACACAATCACGAATACTCGGTGACGATTGAGAGAAAATCAAGTATCCGTTAAGTTTACTTACTGCGGCGATTCCGAGGGTACCAGTTATCGTTTCTTCCGAAATGGAGACGCTTAATCACAGCGCTTCGGCGATCGCGGCCTGATGAGAGGGTGAGCGAGCGCAGCTGTTCCCAGCCGCGGCGGGCATTGCGTGAGTGCGTGAATTCGTGCGTGCGTGCCGTGCGTAAAGGGCGTTTAGGGTCGCGTACGCGCGTACGCGGAAATCGTCGTGGAGATCCTCTCGGCCGTGGATATCCTCGCCGTCGGTGGTACGTAACGATCCCCGCTCATGCCGTGAGAATCTCTCGCGGGCACTTGTCTTGGGCAGCCGCCAGGAGGAGCCGCGGGGGTTCCGGAGAAGTCTAGAGTTACGTGGGAGGAGGTGAAGGTGGAGTAGGAGCCGCGGGGTGGTTGAATGGGGTTGGTGGTGGTCCTGCTCGGAGGTAGCGCTGGTTCCGGCGCATTCCGAGGACCAGGAGGGCCGCGGAGGGTCGCAGGAGGTAACGCGCGGGAGAGGGTGGAAGTGTTCCGCCCCACCCGTACTCGGCTCTGATTGGACTATCCCCGCTTAGTCACCCCCGGCCATCCCTCTCGTCCTCTTCTACCTCCTTCTCCACCTCCTCCTTTTCCTCCTCGTCCTTCTTCTTCGTCATCCTCATCGTCGTTGTCGTCGTCGTCCTCCACCTCGTGCTTCTCACGCTCCTTCTCCTGCTCCTGCTCCTGCACCACCATCCTCCTTCTCCCTCATCTTCCTCCGCCCGACACCCTCACGGCTACCTTCTCTTCCGCCTTCTCCGCGCCACACCGCTTCTTCTTCTTCTCGTTCGCGCTACCTCACCTCTAGTCCGTCGCCGCGCGTAAGAACGCCCGCCTCTTTTTCGATGCACCGGAAAACAGGTGCGGAAGCTCGACGTGGGGATTCCGAGATTCCTACTGGCTCCTGGAGCCGTCGGTGACTCTGATCTCCAGACTTTATTCCCAGGCTCACTAGTCCCACCCGTTCCCCCAACCCCTTTTTCCATACGTAGAGAAACTCTCCCTTCCTCCTCCCCCCCCTCCCTTTCCCCTTGCCTCTCGGCCGCGTTGAATTTTGAAAATTCTGCAAGAGTCTTCCATGCCGGGATCCATGCTCGATGTTGGCATTTAGCTGCTTTCGGTTCCCTCTCGTTTCGAACGTACAACGGCTTTAATAACGCAGACCCCGCAGAATGCCCGATTCTCGCGAAATGTCATTGAACCGACGCTATTTTCTACACTCGCGGGATTGACAAGGCAAAAAAGAGAAACGAGAATAGATAACGAACGCCATCAAACGGAAGAATCTATTTTTCCTCGCACAAATGCAGAAGCAATTTAACAGAGAAGAGCTATATTTGTAAATATAATAAAATTTATTTTGATAAATGAAATATCTATACACCATGATACTTTTATAATAAAACTTAATTTCTTTAAAGTTCCTAAAGCTGAACAATCCAAAACCAGCTTCATCAATAATATTTGTATCTCAAAGTGCATTCATCTTTCATTGTTCTTGCAAAAATATTGATTGAAAATTTAAATAAAAATAATTCTGTCATAGATGTAAATCAGAATCGATGACTAATATATATTTCCAGTAAATTGTACCTATATTTCATCGATCGTAATGAAAGAAAGAAAAAAAGATGCAGAAAAGACTGTAGAATGCATATTTTTTAATAATCGAGAATCAGTAAATATAATAATGCAAGAATAATATTTAAAAAATTGCACTCTTTTGTAATCTTGTGTCAAAATTTTAAATCGCTCCAATGTCTCAGAATCGGAAACATTTCAGCACCAATTTTCTCAATGTGTCATCCGACTATTAATTAACCTTCTGTATTAACCCTTTATACAATCTCGATCGTAATTGAGCGATGTCCAATCAAATCGTCGAATAAAATCAAGGTGACGTGACTCTCTTGCATACACATGCAAGTATCGATAGCATGTTTGTTCAATAAATGAAACCGCATTCTTGCAGCGATTATCATAAAGGTTTAACGAACATTCGGAAGGGAAAATGGAAGACAAGGGAGCAAGGCAAGAATGCCCTAAGGCGACGGCATTTCGATAATTGGAAACCAATGAGCCGACGGTAGGAAGATTTTCGAGGTAAAAATCAACCCTTCTACCCTTCGTTCGGGCCCTAATGAAGCGAGCCTTCGGCGTTGCCTGCCGACGTGCATGCCTCCGCGTCGTATTAATTGCCTGCCCCCTCCGCATTTCGCGTCCCTCATCGCCACCGTCGTCCCTCCGCCGCCCCCTTCCCCTCCCCGCGGGCCCCATTTAACCCTTTCCATCGTCTTCTTGCACCGTCTCGCAGTTACCCGCGATAGCACATTCTTCGACAAATTAGATCACGCTAGCGTGCGAGCACCCGGTTATATCGCTCAGGACTCGCCAGAATAACCGAAAATTGTCGAAGAAACTGAGCTACAAATCGCTCGAAAACATATAATTATTGAACTGACTAAATCAATATTTTTTGTCATCGCAGAACCATAATTTGCAAATTTCAAGATATACAGAATTCATATGAAAAAATGTTACAATAAAACTTAAATTCAAAAATCGAAGCGATTTCAATGTTAATCTTCTTGTACAAAACCTTGAGAAACTTATTGAATTTGTCATACTACCAGTTTTCAAGGCAAAATGCCAAAACCGTGCCGCAAAAGTGTCTATAATGGTAAAAGTTTAATTTTAATTCAAAAAAAAAGGAGAGAAATGTAGACAGTTATTATTTCTATCATAAAAACTTAATTTAAAGCACGTCATAAATTTACCTCTTATAATATTATATACAAGTTATTAATACACATAAGCATTAAAAAAGATGTCTCTCACAAACTTTTAATTTAAAAATTCTTATAACAACGTAATTGTTACAATGTAATAATATAATAGCTGTTGCATGTTAATTATGTATTTATTTGCAACGGTAACATGATGATAATATCAATAAACTCATCCGTTGTTGGCATAATAACGCGATGAATATATAAAAAAGAAAAATTTGCGATAAATAATGCTAACAAACAGACAGCTGATTTCTTTCACGACTCGTACAAAAATTTGCACCGATTTGCATCTCGATGGAGCATTCCTCTCCTCAATTGTTTCGTTCCGAGTAATTGAATGTGTGACGTTTAAGCGCCCGACGGCACTGGCTATCATTTCTGTCATGCATTTATCTCAACAATAAAAAGCTATCGTAAATTACTTTTTGTTGAAACAGTATCACCGTAGCACGATGCCTTTAAAATTATCGCCATCCTGCAATATTACGTCATTCGAGCCTGCAAAAAAATCTATATTTTATGCAAACCAACTAGTTGCAATAATGATCGTCATGAAAAGTAAAGTGTATAGGAAGTTAAAATAATTGACCGCGGGAAAATTACCTAAATATACATATAATTAATTATTCATTAATTAAGCCATCGTCTGTACGCGGTTCAACTTGCTGACGTTAAGCAATTAATCATGCCCGTGACACGTTGCTTATGATAAATGTCATACGCGCGAGCGTTGTAATGCACACGCCAACTTGCGTTACTTGATCATAAATGTAATAGAGAAGTGAAATATATAACGCGTTGATTGTCATTTAAATTTTGCTTCTTATTTTCTTCAGCTAATTAAGACCAAGGAACTGAATTGCTGATAATGTAGCTTATAATCGCTCAACCTGACATGTTTAATCGTCTCAGCTTTTAATATAAATTGTTATACGTTAAAAGATAAATCTCTGCTGAATTCTTTAGAACGTCATAATGTAGATCGTTGCAACCTTGAAGCGTCTTCAATCGGCAAAAGTTGAATCTCTTCCCATGTGGCTTTAAGGTTGTGCGAGGTTAAGGCAATTTTCAACGTAATTCCGTTAGGTGTGGGCTTCAAATCGATATAATCAGCGAACGCGGGGTTGCTTTAACCACGGTGGCCGCGTCGGGCTATGACTCTTCCGCCCAAATTCTACCCCTGCGTCTAACTTTAGAATCTTCTTCTAACCGACCCTTACTATCGAAACGGGTGCATTGTTTCGGTACAGTATACCCGACGGTTCATTCCTTGGTCGAAAAACAGTTTACAATGCAATGTGTTTAAGAACATTTTATTTCTACATCCGTATGTACATACAAGATTCAAACTTATGTAAAATATCAAAGAGTCGAGAAAAAGGTCGACAATAATATTAATATAACAAGAAAATTGTTGATTTCAACGTAGAAATTGCGAATATATGTTTCACGTATAAATTATATTTTAAAATAACGAAAACTAAAGAATAAAAAGTAATATAAAATATATAAGTCGTCCGTCAGTCACTATTTTCACAATACTTTTTATAGACTAATAATAAAATATTCAAAAACTTCCAAACCAAATATAATATAATCTTCCAATATTTAAATATGTCTTATATAATGTTGACATATATATATAATGCTATAAATACCTATAAAATACCTACATGATGCACGATTTATCGGTAGATTCCAATACAGCATCTGAACAGGATTCCACCGCTTGTTTCCTTTACAAGTCCTTCGCGATCACTATAATCTAAACCTTTCCGCACTCTAAGAGCTTACTCTCTGGACCAAGTCAGCAGAAACGACGGTCGCTACTATCGTCGAAATCGTTCGTTCAAAGACGGTATCGCGACACCCGGGTGGAAAAATAACAAAGTCGCGTGATCGACCGGTTTACCGATTTCGAATACGACGAAGACGAGCGTCTCTGGGCGCGAGATGTGGCACACCCCGAGACCTAGACACTACTGAACCAGCCCCATGGCAAACCTTGTTAACGGCAGTCGACAACCAAGTTTAAACTTCGGGTAACAATTCCCCTACCAACTCACTCATTCTCTCTCTCTCTCTCTCTCTCTCTCTCTCTTCTCCTCTCGTGTTCTCTCCCCCTTCCCGTTTAGCGCTCGATCTCTCCCCCTTTGTCTCTTTCTCTTTCGTTTACCGCGAAGGTGACACATTCTCTCTCAAAGAATTCTTAAAAACTAATTTAATCGTCAAAACCGATGACTTTCCTGAGATGAACTAACAAAGTAACTGCTCGCCAATGAATGTTTTTCTTTGATACCGTGTTACCGTAACAGTAACTGGCTGACTAAAAGAAATGTATGTTGCTCGATGCTGTTAAAAATACCGACATGTTCGTCTTTCCCAGCATGCTGTACAACATCAGATAATTCTGTGTCAAATCTTCAAAATTTGAAACCATCAAGTAAAGATCATGAATAATAACAATTGATTATTTTCAAATGACTTGCTATAAATTAATTTTAAAACACATCTTTTTGTTGCTCTTGAAGTTTTGTCAGAGTATTACAATTCTATATTTTGCAAAAGATAATATAAATAATGAATATTACAAGACACAAAAAACATTTTACAATAAATTAACAATGAATATTAGTAAGTTTAATAAAATCAATATTTTCAATATATAAAACCGTCAAACTATAGTTTTTGTTTTTAATGTTTAAAGTAGAAAATGTTCAATATTTTTTACATTAGTTGTAAATTATACAAGCATAAAGTTCTTACAAGGATTTTGAAAGGAAAAGCGTTCACCAAGATATCCAGCATCAATCACTTTCACGTAATAGAGGACAGAAACTATTAGAGTATCTTCGCTGATATAGATATCTAACAAGAATTTCTGCCCCAATTGCTCGAAAACAGCATTGATTTCGCTGTATCGGCAAACTTCGCATATGCTGATATCTCTCTCGGCCTTTGTCGATTTCATCGTCGGAAAGACGACGCGGACAAGTCAACTGTCGTTAACCCCGAATCCCGGTGATCCCTCGCGGCCGAAATGGAGAGTGAGAGGGAGGGGTCTGGAACGTGGAGGGTACCAAGTTCACCACAACCTTCCGTAAGCGGCGTGTCGGCGCAAAACTCGGTAGCCGCGTAACAAGAAAGAAGTAACTATCGTTGAAGCGGACTAGTTTGTTCAATGGCACGAAGACGCGAGGGGGCACGGAAGAGGGACAAGGGGAAACATAGGAAGGTGGGCCGAAGTTCCTCGCAAGAACAAGAACAAAGTTCCCGACAGAGACCCCCTCCGCTCCCTCGATCCTCTTTCACCCCCCGTTGTGAGGTGTATACCCCTCGCAGATGCGCGCACTTCGCGCACAACCGGTTCACCTTGGAAACTTTGACTAAAACCAAATTCCAAGTGCACGCCCGCACACTTCTCGAGCCTACCTGTGAATTTGCCGCCGCGACCGAAGTCGGTGAGAAGTCACGCCGTCCTCGTTTTCCAGACGCGTCGGCAAAGCAACACGGATTTGGAACAGTGCGAATATGTTTTTACAGTAATTGTTTGAAGAAAGCGCGAAGCACGTGGAATTGCGTTAGTGGATGGAAAAAAAGAGTGGTTCACAATATTATTAAGTGCCGCAAAGAGTAACAGTATCGCGAGTTGACTATCGTTGAAGATATGTTTACATATAAACGTTACTTTATTATTATATTATAAAAGTGGTGTAGACGAAAAAATAAAAAAATAAAGTTATTAATATCAAATTCACACTTGATACCGACAATAAAAAAAGTATTTATATTTCAAAAAAGTTCGAATTTGTTACATCTCCCCCTTGTAAACACACATACATGTACGAAGATTTCTTACATTATTATCAAGTTGTCAAATATTGACGCGAAAAAGAGCGACCCGAGACTTTTCTCCGACGTTTCATTAGAAATCTAAAGGTAAATTCGAAATTCTATGAAAACTCGCGAGAGATTCGAGATTGCGCCAAATTCAAGAGTGATTCTTAGTACTCACTTTGCGTTGAAAGATCTTGCACGTTAATCGATGACCGATGTACAGCTATGGGGAATCCTTCTGGGTTACCGCAAAAGATTACTTCTCTCGTACAATTCTAGGGCACCGTTTGATCTCTTCTCCGTTTACCGCGATCCTGATGCCGGAAGACACGTCGAGGAAGCTCAAAAGAGGAGACGTAGACCCGTGATCGACGTTAGGCAGCCCTACGAGGCCCGTCCGAACCGTCCGCGCCGCGACGTCGACGAAGAGCACCGATTTTCCACGAGCAACCCCGAGAGGTCGTACAACACCACCGTCAAGAGGAGGACAGCGGTGGAAGAGAAAGAGGAGAAGGAGGAAGCAGAAAGAGGGGTAGATGGAAGGAGCCGGAGGAGGATTTCAAACTGGTATTGGTGAGGTGGAGACCGCCGACGTTGAACAGCACCGATACGCGGTTGTGTGCGCGTTTGCGAGGAGTTAGATTAGAGAGGAGGAGAAAAGCGAGCGTGAGAAGAGAGGAGAACGAAAGAGAGACAAGGTTGGATGTGCGACGTTGAAGGTGCATCAGTATTGGTGAGAATAAAACTTTTCTCGCTTGTGTTCGTACGCACGCATCGACTCGTCTCGTCTCTGAGGGAAAGAGAGAGAACGAGAGAGGCAGAGAGATGAGGAGAGAACGAGGAGAGAGACGGAGGGGGAGGGAGAGCGACCGAGAATGAAAGAGAGGAGAGAGAGATGGAGAAGGGGTAGGAGGGGCAAAGGGGGAGAAAGATAGGGCGTAGTACGATTTTGCTAGTACGGAGACGAGGTTCCAAGCAAAACGCGTGGTCCACCTCCGAGTTATTTCCTTTTCCATCCTCTTCCCCTTTCTCCACAAACCTCCCTCCCCCCTGCTGCCCCCTGTCATCCCTCACCAAGGGACCACCGTCGCAGCTTGGACGGCACAAATTATTACCCGTCGCAGGTGCATTTTTTCCTATTCCCTCGCTCGCTCGCCTTGTGCGCCTTCCCGCGCTTCACTCCAAAACGTCCGTCGTGTGACAAGAAATTACGAGAACTCGGAAGCGCGACCCTTCGCCTCGCTCAATTACCGACAACGAGGGTAAATCTCTCTGCTCGAAGTGCACGTAAACTGCAGCAGCCGGCACGCCGCGCCGCGCCGTGATCTTGGGAGAAATCACGATGTACATAATCAAAATGAGCGATCTTTAGACAGATGATAAATAAACACATAGCCGACAGAAGAAGAGATAAAGATTTAAATAATAAACAGATGTATATCACACATTTTATCGCGAAAGCTACCATGATCTTTATACACATAGAATTATATACATACGTATATTCATGAAAAGATATAAAATTATACACGACTATAGCTTTTAAATATATTTTAATCGAAAATGTTGTATTCTCTGATCGTCCATTAATCGCAAGTCGCTTCTCGCGTAATTTTTTTCAGCAAATTGATTGCCCGAATAAGCACAAAATATATGTACGCCATGTTAGCGCGTAAACTTTCAAGTCAACTGTTTCCGAGCTATTTCACCAACTATAAAATATGACGTAGCTAATCTCATATTTCGCGTCGTAGATCATAAATAATTATTCATACATAGTTATCGCCTGTCGTCTGTATTGATTTTACACACGTTATTCCGGAATATCTCAAAAACAAAAATTTGCAATCAGAAAGAAACACGAGATTTTAGAGAGAGAAGAATATATATATATATAAAGGAGGCAATTTATCTGGTATCAGATTTTTCCATCTCACAAAATTACTTCACAACGAAAAATACTCCACATTGCGCTGATGTACATACATATATCCGCCAAAATTTTACACCTTTGCCAACCTTTAAACGTAACGTAAGGTGTTGAAGTAAAAAAAAAAAAAAAAAAAAGCGAACGTGTTCTTCAATGGTGTAATTGAAATCGCTGCGACCGAATCGCGCGATTGCGTCGGTCAAGAGACAGAGGGAGAGAGAAGCGATGGCTCTTTGGATCTCTCGCGTAAAAACCGAAGATACCATACGATCGTGAATGGCGGGTTCGTTCGCAGCCGACGAGTAGACGGCGGGCTACCGAACGTCGAGTTTAATGCAGATTAAGGAGCGCGGGGGAGACTAGAGGGTCCTTTGTAGAACGCGTTTCGTTCGGTATTAGCTGGAAGTAGCTCGTAGAACCGTGGTATTACCTGGAATTACGTCTCAATCTACCGTGGCCGTCGACTAAACTAATATTAAAACTTTTAACGTAGTTAGAGCGCGGCCCGTGGTTGCTTTACCGTCCGTGAAGCTCCATGTTCGTTCTCTCTCTCTCTCTCTCTCCCTCTCTCTTCTACCTCTCCCTCATCTTTTAACCTATCTCTCTTTCTCTCGCGCAGACATACCATCCTCTTCTCGCCCCGTACACGCGTGTGTGTATGTGCGTGAGTTGCATTGACCGCTACTGAACTTTGATGTGTTTCCTGCACAAAATTCACCTCCGAAGTCATAAATTAGCTACCGGAGACCGATGCGTTTCTCTTTGGCCAGCTCCCTTGAACCTGCACCAATACCACGAGCCGGCACTTCACGAGCTCAAAAGCATCAAAAGCAAACGTCGGACAAACCTCGCCGGTTTGCCGATGGCAGGAATTATGGAAGTATGTAATATAACAAATATTCGATCTAGATTGTCACCTAATTTTCTAACATACCTCACTCACGTAAAAGTAAAATACATTTTTTTTTCTTTTTTTTGCTTATTATTATTGTTATTATTGATTATAACAATATTTTGTCACACAATTTTACAGTCATGTTTACGATTGAGACAAAAAGTCGTATAATCCATAAAATTTAAATTAAATGTATTTAATTAATCTTTCTCTTTATCTTTCTATTGGTCCATTTATCTTTTATTGCATGGTTACTACATGCAAGAAATCGAAAATATAATTGTTGTACGCGCGAAGACATCCTCAAATAATCCTCTAAAATCATGTTTAATTGTCATGATCGTGTCAATTATTTTTTATACGTTTTCAAAGTTGTTTCCCGTTGGTCACTTTCACTTTGCTGATCGTAGCCTATCTTTAAAGTGCGTCGGCTGTCTCCGTTCTCACCGGGACAAGAACTTTTTATTCCGACGCTTAAGAAACGGCCGAGTCTTGCCAGATCGGAGTTACTCCATTTAGAATCTATTAAGTGAATTAAGTTCCACCAATGAAGTAGTTCTTCTCGCTTCGCCTCTCTATCTTTCTTTCCGCCAACCGTCGGCAACTTTTACTCCTTCCAGCTTCCTTCTAAAGTTGTCCGAGAACGGAGCGTCGGCCAGATGCGAAAAGACGGGAGAGGGAGGGAAAAATCGAAAATTTACTCTCAAATTCACACCGAATAATGCGAGAAGAGACACGAGTGCAAGTAAAAGAAAACACAGCAGTAAAATCAAGCACATTATATAAGCGGAACCTAAAACTGTCTTGTAATCCGGAAATAATGTATCGATACATACCTCTCAAACTGAAACAATTAAATGCCGTCTCACACTGTAAAGATAGAATATGAGTGTCCTACATACGAACATATGACGCTTCCTTTCTTTTACATTCAAGCCATAAAAAGATGTAGGTCGTTATTTCCAAGACATGTAGGCATTCATATTTTTTTGTCTTTACTGGACATGAAAAGACTATTATTAGTACTACGCGATATCTGTCGATATTTGCACGCGCACATGAATATACGCATCGATATCATAAACAATCGTTTGTTAAACATATTTAAGTTATACATATTAATATGATCATATAATTAAAGAAAAATATCAACTGTCAGTATCAAAAGATAAATCAATAACAGCCCTAAATTACAAGATTATCAAAGAATAAATAATTTTTTGCCATACATTATATATATATATTTATTTTATATAATTAATAAATTTCTTAATTCGCATCAATCTTTTCACCTCACAATCCCTTACGTTATTACTCGCTTCGATCATTCCGCGTGACGCCCACGTGGCTTTTGTTTGATTGTAATCAATTTCCATAAATCATTCGCCACAGTAAACGTGATGATAATGTTGACAGACAATCTGTATCCAGTGCGGTGCTTTGATATCTTGACGAACAATTGCAATATTTACCTTGACACGGTATAAGACGATCGACTCTGCGAGATCAAAGTTTCCTAAATGATTTAACTTACACACCGACTATCTCATTAACAAGCACGTTTACGGCCGTCCTGATATTGTCGCCTAACAGTGTTTATCAATACTTTTGAAACTATATTGGCTGGCGAAGCGAAAGTAAAAGTAAATGCGGAATACAATAACTCTCTCTCGATGATTAATGCTTTAAAGATGCATATAAATTAAGAGAAATTGAATAATTTAGGGAACTTCGTATCGTAAGAATTTAAAAGACAAATTTGAAACTAATATCCAACCGTTAATAAAAATAAATAATGAATAATTTTTTCTTTTTTCATAAAGTATTATAATAAAGTAATGTATAATTATTACTAAATACAATGTTTTATATAATGTATCATGATATAAATATCCATAAAATTTAAATAAATTTTTATAATTCTACAAATACAATTATACAATATTAAACTAGAACGGCCTCGATATATTTGACACAAACATGAAGCGATGCGCGCAATTTCTACATCGCTATATCAATAATAATGTATCTCGAACGTGACAGCGACGTATAAGACATCCTCGCGTTCGCAAGCCTCGAAGAGGAGTGTTGGAACGTCCTGCCCCGGCGACGTTTTCATCCCTCCCCGCGCTCGCGTCCTACCCTCGAAATTCTAGAGAAACTCTCCCGTCTCTCTTTCTCTTCCTGCGGCCTCTTTATCGTTCCTCCTCTTGCCGGAAACGTTCACGCGCAAGCGTGGCCCCACTCTCGCTGAAAGCTCGTCGGCGAGACACACTCGGGAAAAGCTCCGTGTTCCACGCCTCCTACGATAGGCTTACTTTCGCGTTACTTTTTGCCGATGAGAAGGACGACGCCGGCTTCGTCTCGTAGGTGGTCGTGAGGTCCATACATGGCCCCGCGCCCAGGAGGAAAAAGCTCTCTTCCCCATTGTCGTCGTCCAGGAAAGAGCTTTCCTACAAGCCGCGCTGGCTGCTTTCTCTTTTTGCTCTTTCTCCCCGTTTCGCGCGACCGCCGTCCTTTCTTCAGGGTACCGTTGATTCTCGCTTCGTCTTTTTGCGTCCCGCTTCTGTTTCCGAGCTATCGCGAACAATAAACGACGGTACTCTCCGGAATTATAGCCGACATCGAAACGACAGCCAGAAGGGATCCACTCCCGAGTCGAAAGTAGAGTATTTGTCTGACATGTAATTGCTCCCGATAACCCACCGTTTCAGACGATTCGCGATTCGTCCTTTATTCGTATTATTAGTACATCACGATAGTTTAAATGAACAAAATCGATTTTCTGCATCACGTAAAATATATTTGATATGTAACAATCAAAATAGCAATATTATATGTAAAGCTTATGTTATATAAATGTAATAATTAAATAATTTTATAAAGACATAAAATAACAAAATACTTCATCTTAAAACTGAAGATTTAGAACTGTGTTTTTTTCACTCTAGACGATTGCTGAGAAAGGGAAAACCGCAAGATGGTAAGACGGTAATTATGCAAGCACTAGTACTTTGCGCGGAAGTAGGAAAAATCCTGAAGCAAAGTATGTTAATGGCCGAAAGTGAAATAAAACGGCCGCGAGGTCACTCGAACGGCAAAGTTCAAAGTCCAAAGTTCGGTTGCCACCCCTCAGATCCCCTTTCCTCGGAGACGCAACTCCCGGACTTTCCGAACCTCCCCGTAAGAGTGGAATCATCTGAGGGTATTCTACTAGAGAATTCGCTGTTAAAGAAATGAATAATAAACATGAGAGTTTGTCTCTAAAAAAATTCTTTAAATATTCTTTAAACGACCGTTGAATTATTGTTGTTTAAGTTGCTAATATATTTATATTATTGTCAAGAACTTTTACAATGCAATTATTTTCCAAACTGCAATATTATCGACAAAATAAAAATAGTTGTTTTAGTAAAGCATGAAGATATTTTGGAGCATCAAGATATTTTACAGCGGACTCATCGAAGTTGAAGTTTGCCAAAGGGGTTACTGATCTGATTTTAGGGGCGTTCGACGGTAGCTTTTAGGGGCGACCAGCGCAAGATACAGGCAGATATAAGAAGGCAAACACGGATGACACGTTTATATATCTGTATATGCGTATTTGTTCGTAAATATAGGAACCCAAGGCATTGCGTACGAGGGTAAATATTGACAGGAGAAGAAATAGAGAGAAAGAGAGAGGGAGGAAAGGAGGGAAAAAAAAGAGGAAAAGAGATGCGCGGAGAAGTGCGTATACAGTCCCATATATCTATCGAAGAGAGAACGATGATGCTTCCTGGTCCGAGGCATAAATCCATCGGTTTGTTCTATATCTTAACTCTCACTCTACATCTACCACCTCGAGGCATCGAGACTTTTTCTGAGATCAACTTCCGCGATCTCGTCTGCAATTTTTATTGTCTCGAGGACGCTACCAGTCGGTTCAATTTGATCCAGTATCTGGTTTGTCGCATTTTTAATCAATTGACATTTCCATTTACTTATTTCAAAATTAGATAAAATTATAATTGTACATTTTTTCACGAGCAGAGTTCATTTGCACACGCTAGCTAGATTTAAGTAAACAAAAATGTTTCTTTCTTAAAATCTTTATACAAGGTCTATTACATACAATCCATATTAGTATTTAGAATGTAACTTTTTAATTAATATAATTAAAGTTTACCATTTTATATGTTAAAGACCATAAAACATTTAAAAATCAAAAACTTTAGAATAAATATCATTACGAAACCTAATTAATGATAATTGATTTTTTTTTTTTAAGTAGACATGATATATGAGTTCGTAATTATTTGACAGGTTCTTGACAACTCGCGAAAAGTGAGCATGATTGCAACGTTAAACGAGATGTCCTATTGAATGTTAAATGATACGAAAATGAGGAACGATGCTGGTCGTAAAGCAGGAAAGGAATGCCGTCGACGTTTTCTCCGTCGATGGCCGCTATCGCAATATTAATTGACGCAAGAAATTAGCTTCGCGATCCCTGAGAATGATTGATCGCATAATGAGAAATCCCTAATAATGACCTCGACGTTTTGGGGTCCGGAGAAACCGTGGCGGTGGCGGCGGCGGCGGCGGCGATGGTCGGGGGTAGAAAGGTATTAAGAAACGACATTAGATTATAATTTATATTAAAATCTGTGCAAGGAGATAAAGAGAGGAGACACCCACCGACGGTCGATCTCAACCCTTCGCCAATGGCGTAACATCCGACGTCCTAAGACGATCAACGCGATACTTGAGTATTAGATTAAAATTAAGTACGTGCCAAAACTTAGAATTTAAATTATTTACATTTCTCTTTCGCATTCTCAAGAAAAAGGTGACATTTATTAAAATAGAGAAGCTATTAAAAATTATTACGCTCTGCGCAATAAATTAGTCAAATGTAGATATAAAATAATTATATTTAAAAAAAAAACTTTTCGTAGAAGAATTTGTTGTATCGCTGATTATTGATAACTTTAAAGATAATTTCATAGATCTATTAAAATTATTTAATAACAGTGATACAACAAAAATAAATAATAAAAGTGTCATTTTAATTAATCTCTACGCCAATGAAGAATAATCAAGAGGTGGTCCAAGGGACGCTTTATGGCGGAGAAGTGAGAAAGAGAGATAGAAACTGAAGGTACATCGCACATAAGGCAGGCAACGCGATAGAGTATGTATTATAGTGAGGCAAAGATGGGGTAGAGAGACAGCATGCTTAGACGTAATGGGATACAACTTTGGACTTATTCCAATTAAGATATTGAGCGTGCAACGACAAATGCTCGACCTAACATGTTACATTCTAGAAAGTACTTTTCAGTCAATATATTTTAGTCAATAGTCTTGATGAAAAAAAATCACTGAATTTGCGCGATGGATAGAAATTATTAATAATATTATATAAGAATATTTCTTTATATATCAAGTCGAAAAATTAATAAAAAATGTATAATTTTCATAATATATTTATGATGCCGATAAAGGAATCATAGGTATGTAAAACACAATTTATTAAAGTAATTTGACAGAAATAAAAGAATAAGAATCCTCCAAAGTTCAAATTTTCGTTTTTTCTATTTTGTTTGATCCAAGTCTCAAAGTTGCAATGGGGTAAAATGAACCTTCTTCTACACGATTATCGTTGAGCCACGACTCTCTCGCAACCAATAATAAAGTGCGTGATTTATATAAGCGTTTAAGGCGAGAAGCGCTCGATCGCGCGAGGTGAGTGCAAGGACCTGCCAACAGGACAAGCACGACGAACGAAGAGACCCTCTTTACTCGCCGCCGACGGTACGAAACGAGACCCGCATTACATCCGAGCGACAGGACGATATCATGAATTATAAAATGACGGTAAAAGCGAAAGTTTCCAGTGGTTTCGCGAATCCAACAGCGTGCGAGGAGAGGAGAGAGAGAGAGAGAGAGAAAGAGAGTGAGAT
The DNA here is from genome assembly GCF_047496725.1 of Anoplolepis gracilipes. Lineage (NCBI taxonomy): Eukaryota > Metazoa > Arthropoda > Insecta > Hymenoptera > Formicidae > Anoplolepis > Anoplolepis gracilipes. Next base: position 10,946,444 of record NC_132976.1, on the reverse strand, counting down.
AGAGATCGCGGTGGTGAACGAACCAACCAACTAACCGACCAGACAGGCTTCTCCTAATTTAATGAAATAGCGAAGGGTTAGGCTTCTAGCAGGTGAAGCGCCGAGCAAATGTTTAGGCAAAGTAACCCGGGTACATGACGAATACGGAAATGTAGTTGTGCAACGCATTCACGGGTTTGGCGATATACCTATGTATCTTGCACATCTTTTCCCGCACTTACTTTTTAGTTTATGCAATTTGTATTTACTTTCTTTCTTTACATAACAGTGTAACAAATTACATATTATCTAATGTGAAAGAATATTGTCGTAAAAAAATACTGCTTAGTTGTGCATCAATATTTCACAATAAAAACAAACATTCTAAAAGTTAAAACAAAAAATTGTAATGTATATATATATATATATATATATATAAAATATTAATTACTTAATTATTAAAATATATTAATTACAACTTACATTAGCTTTGTTTGGTTTTAAGATATTATAATTTGTACATGAGATAAAGATGACCTCGGAATATCAATAAAAGCTGCATTGTCTCATATCTACCTCTCTACATGTAATCCTCGCGTTCTCTTTCTCGTTTCCCTTTATTCTCGGAGAAGGATCCATTAAAATGGATGTGAGACGCTTTTTGACGACGACGATAGTGCTGGCTCGCAGCATCCGCGCCACCAGCCAACCTATCTACCTCGCTCTCTGCCTCCGAGCGGTGAACATGCAAATGCGGAACCGGTTACGCGAGCGTTTTCACGTCCGGAACGAGGCGGTAACGAGAGAAATCCGACGAGACGTCTCCTGGATAATTTCCCTCCTAGGGCACACGAAAGTGTCCTACGCATACTCGATTATCGGTGTAACGAAAGGGCGAACACGCGCCGTTCGTCGTTTATAAATTTGAACATCATCTATAAGTAAAAAAATTGAAAACTCTTTTTAAATATAATTTTAATTTTTTATTGACATAATATTTCGAGAGTATTTTGTGATTAAACTGCAGAAAAAAGAACTTTAATATTTTGCTAAATATGAAAGATAAGAAAGTCATTCAGGTTTATCTTTTACTATAGCACAAAAATAATACATATATTAATAGAATTTTTAATCAAACTGTTAGTCAAATAAACTTTCCAAAAGATGAAAAGAGTCGCTTCTGAAATGGACATCCTCGTGTTCACGCCGATATATCTCCCTAACTTCAATCTGGATACTCGGCACAATACCGTTCTCATCCTAGAGGTCTGGTCAGGCGACGATGGAAACGAATGGGAGGACGCTCACCGGTGGTAGTAATCTGGAGGTATTCCCCGGACAGCCACGCGCGTCAGGACGAGAGAAAGAGGAACGCGGAGAGGGGGATGAGGAAGTGCGATGACTGCACGACAAGGAGTGTGTCAGGCCTGCGGGGAGGACGGCTGCGAGAAAGTGAGTTAGAAAGAGAGAGGGAGCACGGTCGTGATTACAGTGCCGTGTATTCAAATGGTCAGTCCGACCCACACCAATCACAACGAGCACCCCCGAACATCCCCGATACCCTTGTCTAATGCCAAAGGGACCAACACCGAGTGTACGCAGTGACACGGGAGCGCGCGAGCGTGCGACGTGTCCACACGCACGCAACCACCGACCTCTCGCACGTCGAATCGAGAAATGGTAATATGCAACTTGGCCGACAAGCTTCCCTCCGTCGACTGGAAAATTCGAAGGACCTCCCCAGAGATCCGACTGACCGTTGCAGGACATCGAAAGACCTCGAGAGTCCCCTCAGTCTCCTGTAATAACGTGCCCTTCGTCGAAAAGCGCCACGCTATTGCATCGCTTGATATGTTGCTCTCACCAAGACGAAGAACTCTTTTTCTTTCTCTCTCTCTCTCTCTCTCTCTCTCTCTCTCTCTCTCTCTGTCTCTCTAGTTATTTCAGATACTTTTTCACTTATATTTGCAATATTCTAAAAACTGTTTTAAATATAATCGGACTTATAACTATCATATATTTAAATTGTTATATCAGCTTTTCTAATGAAAAAAAAACTACGTCTCTCAAGTGGCAGCAAAAGCGTTCTTATGAACGATACGATCGCGTTGCTGTGGTCGAAACAACTCAGACTAATAGTTTGTAACGGACAAACATTATGCAAATCGAGTCAATCGTCGAACTTGAAAGATAACCTCCTTGTTGGCAGGCGTGATAACTAGTGGTAGGTAGGTGGAGATCTAGGAAAACGAGAAGGAGACGGTGAAGATGGCGAGAGGTCGTAGGACGACCCTAGTTAGTCCCGGGTCTATGAATCGTTAATGCTAATCAGGATCGCCAGGGCTGTGGACGAGGTGACGTCAGCCCTTCGTCAGAGATATGGACGCGACGAAGGAACTTGATCAATTAACCCCCTTCGCGGTATAGGTAAACTTCGAAGATCACAGTCTTCGCATTTTCATACGGTTAACTAAATGTACAAATGCAAAAGCATAATATTGAAAGACAAAGCTTAATGATAGAAAATAATAAATTCTAAAGGTAAAAGAAAGTTAATATAATGAAGCATATGATAAAAATAGATTCAATCTTTGCTTTATTCTTATGCTCTTTTTAAAATAATTATGCACGTATCCAGCATTTATTGTGTCTCTTTGAAAAGAAAAAAAAATCTACTATCTGTCTCAAAATCTCATATCATTAATTAATGTAATACTACAATTAAAATTAATTAATATAGCTTATAAATACTGTTTTTTTAAATTTCTTTTAGAAAAATTATATTTTTGTCTATAATTGTGTCCAAATAAAAAAAAATTTCAAAAAAGCATCAGACTATGTTGGGATAAAAAACAATTCGTTCAAACAATCAATCGATATAATGAACGCGGACGCGGAAACACAGATTAGTAGGAGATCATCCCTTTTCCAAGGACTCAGCAAAATGTCGCGATACCGGAGAGCAAACATTTCGCGAAAGATGGGGAGAAGATACGTCGTCCGGGGGTTGATTCCGTTCGGCTGCCACGAATCGCTTCGCACAAGTGTGCCTTATCTACCGACGAGAATATAAATTTTGTCGAAAGGTCGACGATGCGTTACGGGGAGAGACGCGCAATTCGCCATCTACTATTATCCATTGTTTGCTGCGGGCTTGACCGAAGATTAACGTTCACAGAGTCGATCGTTCGTTTTATCAGCCATGTCACATACACGTTGTAAGATGTATAACTAAAGGAAATTTATACGACACTGTCATTTATTTAACAAAATCGATTTAGAATTTTTGTAATTTTAATCCAGGCTTTCAACTTCTTGTACATAATATTCTTAAAAGATAATGTGCATCGATAAGTGATTGATTATCAAAAGGTGACTATTAAATTTATGTTTAGTTAAAATAACATGAGTTTATCGTATATTAAATAATACAAATTTATATACTAATATTCAACAAATAATAACAATCACTTATCAGCTAATTCTTTCCTATTATTTTATTATTAACTTGACACATACATATTGACTTGACATAAAATATTTGATACTACGTAGAAGTATAAAAGAAGCGAAGGTAGAGTTTATTTCAAATTTTATGAGCATGTTGCTCATCGACTTAACTCACGCCAACTCTGACGAGTCTGGAGAGCGTGCCGTTGGAAGGCGCGAAGTGAAAAATGTGAGAAACTTACCGCTCCCGACCACGTGCAGCTGACGATTGCATCACAGTCCGCGGAAGGTACCGCGTGCAACGAATATGCAACGAAAATATAATTGTGTAATAACAAGATATAGCGAGAGATATTTATTTTTCAAGGCTTACGAAAACTCGCGCAGACTTGGTACGAACCACGTTCGCAATTAGTAGCAACGAGCAAAATTAACGTGCACAAATAAACGCTAAAGCATTGTCCTACCATGTATTATGTACCATGCGCTTTGCCGGACATGCAAACTTTGCATTTTTTTTTTTTTTTTTTTTTTTTAGTAGATTAACAAACGTACTTCTCACATCGGAATATGTGAGCTATTGTGAAAAATCTGCTTCAAAAATTTGGAGTCAAAAGAAATTTTTAACAAATTTACTTAAAATTAAAATAGATTTTGATAAATATATAGAATTTTAACTATTTTTTAATTAAATCACGATAACGTTTAAAACCAAAAACTGCGTAACAATAACATTATCATTGAAGAAAGATTGTTCTCAAAATTTTAATCTCGTATAACTTTCCAAAACTCGATGCCAATTTGCAAAACACTGTACACGGTGATTCAAAGCTTGTTCGTATTGAAACGATGGCTCTGTTTTTCTGCCGCCCCCATGTGCGCGATATTTCGGGGATGAGTAAATATTCAGCACTGACCAGCTCAACGCTGGTTCGACGAGTTTCGGCAACGCTGAAGGGGGTTAATTAGAGGGCTAACGAATGCAATATGTCGGAGCTAGCTAAAAGCAGGAAATCGCTACAACGAGCGCCGGAGACCGGACCGTTGGTCATTGTGAGCACGAAAACGCGCCCCGAAAAATGCAGCCGAACAGCCGGCAGCGATTTTTGTCAGTTATTCAGTTATTAGTTTCATTCAGGGAAACGCTGGCGTGTTCGACGCCCTGCAGACGCGAATACGCAGCGGTCGCTTTGTCGTGGAACGAATTCCCGCGAAAATTCCGCTTCCTTTCCACATCGCATTTTTGTTTTATTCATCGGTATAGCGAAATTAATGATCCCTTTCCGCTGCGCGGAATACGTCATACGAGACTCGCGTTCCGATGAATAATTATTATACCAATTTTTGCCGAGACCATGCTTTATTATACCACGATTATTTGATCAGTGGAAACAATTATGTATGTCGATCGTAACAAGCGCAAGTCGACATTTGCGTACGAATTTTCCTCTGAAAATTTCTGGACCTCTCGTTGATATGGGAGAGATACGGCAAGTAAAAAAAAGGATCAAACGACTAAAAAAAAAAAAAAAAAAAAATGATAATATCGTTAACCAATCAAAATATAACTAACGAGCACGTTGCGCGATCGATAAATCGTTCTCGTTCTCGTTATCGGAATCACCGATTTCGGTTTTCCATAAGTGCGTGCTTCTTCTTCAAGCACTCTCAGAGGGACGGCGAATGGCGAGGAGAAAGAGAGGGGCAGCGATAAATTCCGCAAGAGCTGCGTAAGAACGGGAGACGGAGGGCGGCTCGTCGATAATAAGGGGATGATCTCGCGATAAGGGCGGTGGCATTAATTGAGATTCCAGATAGAGTGTGGTAACTTTTGCTCGGAGCCGCGAGCTCGGATAACGATCGCCGGAACAATGGCAGCTGCGGCCGCATCTGGGCTGCATCGAGAATCCGTGAGAGACTCGATGCTCGGGCGAACAGATAGGGTGCAGGAAGAAAGAAATGGAGCTGCCCCGCGAACGGAAAAAGAAAGGAGACGAAGGGAAACGGACTTTGGCTCTTGATGCCGCGGGAGAGTCCATAAATCCATTCACGAGCGATAACTCGAATCTCATCCCCCTCTCCTACGTTTGTCTCGCTCTGCTTTTTCTACCATCTTAGTGATTGAGACATTAATCGTAGACTGTACCCGGGCGATAATATTCTTCGTACCAGATATATAAAATGGTATAGTTTCTCATTTCGCAAAGTACAATGTCTAAAAACTACGTCCGTAGAAAAAGTATAATGTTATGTTTCTTCAAAATAATGATTCTGTCATAAAATAATACAAGACGTTAAATTGCAATAACAGAGAAAAAAAAATTAAAATGTGTAGCTATGCTTCATATAGGAAGGGAATGACTTAAATCCAGGGACAAGAAGCTTTAAAGCAAAGGATTCAGGATTCTGCAGCGTGCTGCCCTCGGACGACGATGGATCGAAGTCAAGTAGTCTGCTATATAATTAACAAGGATCAAAGATTTATTTTCCTCTGTTGCTTTCGAAACTAAGAATATTTTTGAAATTATATTTTTAGAACTTCGTCTATGAATAGTGTTTCTACTGCACGTGTATATACAATTTAAAAAAGAATAGTATATTTTATGCAAGAATCGTAAAGATCCAAGTTAATTTAAAATTCTGTCAATTAATTTATATAAAAATTTTACTTAACAGAAAGATAAAAAATCGACTGATAGATTAGATGAAACATTAAGGGAAGTTTTTGAGAAAAACTTTTTCACATGACATTTACTTTAAGAAAAGAATATCTGGATATAAAAATAAAAAGTATATATTGTGTCAAACATCTCTATGATAAATTATATGTGAGATTTAATTTTTACATATATCATATATATGAAAATAATTGTATTGATATCTATATATATATATATATGAATTCTCCCTCTCCTTTTTACTCTTTCTGAAATATTACATCTGTTACGGTATATGTATTACATCACGATAGAACACGTAATAACGTATGTATGTATATATATATATATATGACGCAACAACGTTAAGCATCATTGGCACAAGATGCCTTCTGCTTCCCGTAGATTCCACCGATTTCATCTGATAAATTTCACTGGGTGGATATATTCAGGTAACGGAAAGCTATTACAAGGCGATATCTATCGAGGTGAGGCGGACGGGAGGGCCGCCTGGAGAGAAATAAAGAGCGATTGCCTCGGTAAATCAGAGCCCTCCACCCGCGCCATCGGAACCGCCGCCGCCCTTCGTGCTCGCCCGGCAGGAACACCTTCCTTCCGCCGAGATGTCGTACTGCATACCAGCCGCGAAACGAAGAACACGAAGAACATACGTATCGAGACATTAGCGGACCTTCGTCGTCTCCCCCGAATGCGTCTGTCCCTTCTCTTCCGCGTTCGTTTCAACCCATTCGATGGCCTACGAGCGCGACGGGATGGCATTACCGCGCTCGTTCACCCCCGAAAGTATTTCCCGAACAGCGATAAAGCACCGCGATGTATCATCCGTTGCGTGCGACCGCGCGCGGCTAATAAATTCCTGTCGAACACGACCGGAATCCTCCTGTCCTCATTTCGTCGCGCAGTTATACCATTGCTCCGAGAATTGTTTATTCTCCGGCTAACACGAAACGCACATAATTTCCGTAGACGAAGAGTTTAAAAGAGAATTAAAATTATAAATAAAGAACATGTCACATAATATATTATTATATTATTTTTAAATTTTCAAGTGACTGTAATTTTTATAAAAAAAAAAAGAGGGCGAGAGTTTCTTTGTGTCGGTTATTAATATTTTTGAAAATTTTATTTTTTATACACGAAATATAAAAAAATAACATATAGGTATTTTCTCTCATGTAAAAATGATCTGTCAAACGTAATGTTTCTTACAAGATTATTTCCTATATATATATATATATATATATATATATACAATAAATACACAACTCGCGAGTAATATTTAAAAAAAAAATTCCAAGAGAGTTTTCAATTTTTTTAAAATAAAAAATATTTAATGTGATATACTTGTGCTACCACCTTAAAGACAAGAAATATGTCTGGTAATTTTTCAAGTTATGTCTCATGAGACTATCGCAGGCATTCTCGTGGAAAATGGCAATACTGTACGTGATATAGTTCGGAACGAGAAGAACATACACGCGCGGCAAGCTTTTTGGCCGTACTATCGCTCGTGTAATAATAAATCGGACGATCGCCATCGATAACAACTGCAAAGATACCGCCGTTATCTCGCGCAGCGGACGGTCTGGCCGTTTTATAGATAATTTATTGGCCGAGCAATTTGTAAGGGTCCGAATAATGGCGCAGAATCCAACGAAATCCTGCCGGCTATACCAACTCTAAACGCTAAAGACACGTGAGTTTATGGCCGGGGTGAAAATCTCTCGAATTCACTTACTGCTTTAGTTTCAGAGCTTCCTCTATCAATTATCGCGTAAAATTTCTTAATTATTCAATCCATGTTCTCATCATATAAAATTAATTTTTACGGTAAAGTCTTCGAAACGTGAGATATTCTCAAAAGACAAAATTGCGAAGCTGTAAAGTACAGATGCTTATTCGTCGATTCTTCATATATGTGTATATATGTATATTATCACACATATATTTTATACAAATTCGTACATAAAAAAATTATACATATATATTTAGAATCTCTAATTACGCCATAGATCTATTTTAAAAATTGCTCAGTGTACCTAAATTAAAATATACTTTTATTTTTAATGTAACCTTTATTATGACACATCTGTCTAAAATGCCGATGTTTCTTGAAATTAAGCCTTATTCCGTACTGATGGATCATTTTTGTCTGTGATTTTTCTAACAACGTCAATTTCTCGAAAACAAATAATCATAAAATAATATATTTAAGTAAATTATTTTTAAAAATTTATTATTTTAGTCTTTATTTAGAATGTTCAAAGAAGGTATATATATTTTTTCAGATGTTTTAAAACACTTTTACATATTAATAATCTTATCAAAAATACGCTGACCCACCTGTACAGTTAGAAGGTGCCAAAAATAACAATACGGAGTAAGGGTTAACGTACAATTACAATTTTTGTATCAACCCGTTACGAAGGACTTCCATCTTCATGGTGGCTCTTTGCGTCGAAATTTCCGCAGGATATTCAGGACGTTGGAGAAACTTGGAAATTATAAACTCGTCAGGCATTTACGAGAAACGATTAAAGCCAGCCCACATCGTCATGGATAACGGTGACGAGAGAGGAGAAAATGGACGAGAAAAGAGAGAGAGAAGGAAGAGACTTCTATCGCGACTAAGCCGACGGTAGTCACCGCACGCACGTTTCCGAATTCTACCTCCATCTTTCTCATCATCCGTGTATCTTTCCATCCTCCACATCCTTCTCCATCACATATAAAACGATTTATCAAGTTTGCACCGGCATAACGGCTTATTCATGTGCGGGGATCCTCTCAAAAGCGCGGCTTAACGATCTACTTCCTGTGATCTGGCACAGGATTTTTCGGGATTCCTTAATAGCTCCGTTGATATTTCGTGACAATTTCATTGTCGGCATTTTTGCCGACTGTACGCACAGTCGGTGTCCAGAATAATTGTCTAGACACTGACTTTCCTACAATCCCCTAATATAAATTCAGATATTTTTATATAAAAGGTAATAGAAATTTTTATATAAAAATTTTAATAAAAAAGATAATGGAAATAATTATGTATTTACTCTTTAAGTAAAGTCTAGTATATATAGTTAGAGATTCAAAATATACTAAATATGAAATTTTTTTCAATATAATTGGTTATAAAATCCAAAGGAATAAATTGTGTATAAAATGCAATATTAACATGCGTTGCAAAAGGTAAAAATATTGTTATTGTCAGCAATCAATGAAATGAGAATTTTATAAAATCAAAACATCGCCGAAAAAAATGGTGATTGTTCTGGATATAACAGTTTGGCTATTTCATTATTTTTGTTACACTGAAATGAATAACAATTTCTAAATAATTGTTTCTTAAATTATACACAAATATTATATATATATATATAAGACTATAAAATCAAATAAAAATATAGAATCGAATAGATTATAGAAATTATGTAAAATAAATTTATAAAACTGTTTCTCGCAATTTGTATTTGTAAGTTTCGTTTAAATATTCATTATGGATATCAGCTATGATATTGAACTTTGTTTACTTAAATTTACCAATAAAACTGCCCGCAGTTGCTGCGTTCAGACTTGCATTTTACATTTGCATCTCTCCGACTGATCCCTAGACATCAAAATTGTGCGAGGAACAAGAAGAAATAGATGCTTCCACGGACCATTGAGATTTATCGCTTGTGCTTCCTGTGCTTGCTTCGCATCAGGATCGATTTCGCTTGAGAAGAGAAGCTCGCCTTGCAGGAAGGACGGAAAGTCGGGGAGGTATCTCTTTGCCTCTTCGCCTCTTCGCGTACCAAACACGAAGCTCGTGCGGTACGCGCGACGGGATACAAAAGTTTCCCAAATATCGAATTGACGTATCGCTTCGAAAATAACGCGGCGCGTAAACAACCGATATGTATTCGCATCACGCGGAATGTCCTGCGGGATGTCCGCCTTCTGGATGCATCCGCGTGTCTCACATGACGACAGACGCCGCGAGGAGAAAAGGAAGCAATCCAGCAGAGCGCCATCGCGTTAAAATAAATGGAAAAAGATAGAGAAAGGCGTCACTCTACAACGGCAATTTTACTCTCCAAAGTGTTTCTCCCGTTGCATTATCACCGCGCAATCTAAAATGCAGTCTTGAAATTGATTAATGGCGACGCAGTTATCGATACTGATTTCTTGGTAGATTCTTTATAAAGATATCGAATGGAAACTGTGATTTATCTTGTTTTCGGTTACAAAACAGCCTTCGTGGATTTACTATAACTAATGGAGTATTAAATTAAAAAGTGAAACAAAGTGACTAAATGTAAATCAAAAAATGTTACATTAATCTCAAGATCAACCTCTGAAAGTCTATCACATGGAAAATAGTTTATTAATTTCTGATAATAAAAATATTACTAAATATATATGTAAATAAATAATATATATATAAAGATTGGAAATTTATGAAATTAAAAAAAGGAAAATATAAATTATTTGTTTTTAAATATGTGTTTCATTTAAGGTTTCTTGTTATCCTTCCTTCAATGAATTTTAGCAGTCTCTAGAATTTGTATTCAAAATTAATTTACATCTTACATGCGCATTAAAATATTTCATTAGACTTAAAGAAAAAAATTAACTTTTCAAATATTCTTTAATCTTTATATTGTAATTATGCTCCATGTAATTTATCTTTAGCTATTATACATATATTCGCATTTAACAAAAACCTTTTTCCTTTTAAAATTTCAGTTTATGCAATATTATTTGGTATCACATTTAATGCAATACATTCATGCTTATATCTCTGATATTGATCCATCTCTGACAAGTCACAAAAATATCATAGCCGATTGGAAATAGAAGGATGGTCATCCACGATGGCAGACGCAAAAAAATGACACCGAAGCAACGGGAAGCGACATTAAAGGAATCCCAAAGTTTTCAAAATTATCGGGACAAAGTGCGCGAGAATGACGACGAGCATTTAGAATCGAGAACGAACCGGTCGTGAACGGGCTCAAAACAATACCCACCGAGATAACGTAGCTTTGAACTTTGTTCTGCTTCAAGCTCAATAAGTCGGACTGAGCCCCGTGGCGTAAAAACTGCGAAAGTTCGCCCCCCAGTTTCTTTGGCCCCGTTAAACAAGTTCGTGCGACGGTCAAAACTCGCTCACCGCTAATTCTAGAGTAACGTGGTTGGGAACAACTTAAGGATTTTTGTCTAAACTTGCGGAACGCGCTACGTTTTAATTGCAAAATAATAGTAAAGATTCTCGAGCAATGGCACAATAATCGAGCAACTCGTTTGCCAACTTCTCTCATAGTTCAACACTTTGAAGAATATGATCGTAGCAAACTGCTTTCAAAACGGTAGATTATTCCTGTGAACACCGAACCGCGAGAGTTTCAGGTATCGAGGCAAAACAAAGTCATAGTCGCGCGGAATCGCAATCGGCCAACGATATAGTTACACAATACGATATAGTTACACTCGTCTTACTAGAATTTCCATCAAATGAATAATAAAATCGTTCGCGTATCGAACAGACTTCCGTGAGTAAACGCGAAACGGAGTTAATCTGATGCGAGTGTTACATGCGAATCATAAGGAATAACGGGCGAACAATACGGATGGCTATATAAATCGAATATCTCTTTTAACGCCGCGAAAAACTGCTCGTAAAACGGAGGATAGAACGGTTTTATAACACAGCCGTTAGAAAAATGGCTTGTGAGAACGTCAAGTTGTGGCAGTTTCGAATTGCTTCAGTATGACAAATTGAGAACTTAATAATCCGAGATTTCATCGCAAACTTTTTTTTTTTAAACCATCTTCGAGATGAATTCTCTTTCTTATATTATTTGCATTTCTCGCAAAGTTATATTTCGAGAAATGTATACGCTACAAATGCTACATGTATCATTTCTACATCGTTATTAAAAAAAAAGACTTAAACTTAATATATAAAAGTATTACCACTCTCCTCCACACACTGATTTGATCATACATACACTTTGTAAAGTGAATAATAAAATAATGTCGGAGTAAATATCGTGTTGCTAATTCGCTCTAGCTTCCTTCCTTCCTAATCGGTATCCCATTTATCATCCGCGTTTCTCATGCCAGCTACTCTTAACGGCAAGTACCAAGATTAGTCCAGAACAGCGCGGGGTCGTATCAAAAAGAGGGCGGAAAGCTCGCGCGCGCGCGCGCGCGAGAGAGAGAGACTGACCGCATTAGTTCCAGCTCGTATGTACAGGAGAGAAAATGGCAGTAAAGGGCCAACTAATCATAAAGGACGCAGTAACGAAGTGAATTAATCAATGGATTAAACGCGAGCTACGTGCAGCACGTGGGGCGGGATGGAAAACGAGGGGGACGGGGAGCTGGACGGGAACGGCCGGCCGGGGGTGGTGCGACCCTGACGTCTCTCGTTTGTCACACAAATAACCGAGCATTTGGCGGGAACGTTCCGACGATATCCGCTCGATGGACAAACTCCATGGAGGATGACGAATTCCTATGGGAACGTGGACCGCACGTATAACCTCGGTATTTCACCGGAAACTCGCATATTCTTGTCTATTTCTAGGGCCTCATAAATTGGAAGCTAGTCTCCACGTAAACGTACTAAAACGTCGCATATAAATCTCATCTGACTGCTTAAATTATCATCAAAATTGTGAAAGTTAAAATGCATTATTATTTTATATACGTAATTATTCTTAATGTTCATAGTAATTTATTGCTTTAATACAACTTTAAGATTAATTTATATTTTCATTTATATTTTTATAAACATATGTGTGTATATTTGTGTCCACCACAGCGCGTTTATTGTAATTGAATATAATATAGTTCGCAGCAAGATAATTTTTTAAACAGATTTAAATAGCATTAAATTGAGATGCGATAAAATTGTAATAAAATGCTTTCTGAGATAATAACAAAAATAATGAGAAATAATTTTGTGTCGAGTCGAACGTACAAAGATATTTTAATTCCGGCATTTCCGAGAAAATGACTTTTTGCAGACCACGAAAGGGTTAAATTACGCAGTACTATCCTGGGCGACAACAAACTATTTTCCGCGTCAGAATCCTAAAATCAATCTTGGCGAATGACAAGAGAACTTGCGCGTGATTAGTCCCGGAGGAGTATCTCCCTTGCGGTTAATTCCGGACTCGCTGCTACGGAGAACGATACCTCACCTTCATCTTCGAGAACGGCGGGGAGAAGAGAAGAAGATACGAGGAACGGGGGAAGGGAGGAGAGAGCGCCAGAATCCAATATGAGGCAACACCGCAACGTACCAAACATCCGTCGGGCCTCATCTTCTCCGTTTCCTACGTCGAAGACCTATGCCAGCGTGCTGCTGTTATAGAAGAGACATCCGCAGCCACGCTGGCACGCGATGAACGACGCGATGTCAGATGCACGGTCTTTGATGACAAAGTTTTCCATCCGGTAAACATAGGTTCGCGGAAATGGATCGAGTTTCACGTACACGTGAGACAGACATTAGGAAGTTGGCTTTAATCGCGGAAAAAGGCAAGAAAATCGATGAAATATACATTAGAAGATGCGTAAAGAAAGAGAGAGAAAAAAACTAATTATCTTTCACTCTTATTGATTTAATAACACTGAATATTTTGACAGAAACGATAGATGATTTAAAATAGCTTTTTAATGACGTACATTGGAGTACAGAAGAAGTATCCAATAAAGTAACAAACAAAGACACAAATAATTACAGATGTCTCATTAACTTAATTGCGAGGAAATGACATAAGCGTTTCTTACTGTCTCAGAGAACAGCGAAAATGGCCATGACGAACTTTCCCCGGCGGTTTTGATAGAAACTGACAATGCTAGATAATGTCGACGACGATGACAACGAGGAGGACGACAACGAGGAGGACGTCCGGACTGAGAAGAGCCGCCTAATGGCGGTAATGGCTAATAACCTTCGAATCTATCCATGCTAATGACCGATGCCCTCTCCAGTCAGAAACCACTTGTACCTAATACGCTTAATACCCGAGGCAACTTGGCACTCAGGCCAAGTTCAGAGCCCGCCGCGGTGAGTCTAGCTTGAGTGCTGGCAAGACACGCGTCACATTACCTATCCAAGCGCTAACGCCGCCGAAAGTCCCACGACCTGGGACCAAGATAGCGAAATAGGTAGAGACGGCGCGACGAGACGATGACGCGAAAGACACAGGAGTCGATAATGACATCACCTGGCGCGCGTCGCGAAACTTTCGAGGAGTTTTAATACCTCGGCAGACGCGGCAGTTCCGTGACTCTCCTTTCCTAAACTCGATGAAATAAAGAGCTCCTCGCTCATTCTGACAATTCCTTTATCCTTTGCACACTCGCGCTCGGCACATAAATATGCGAGAAAATTAAAACTTTATCGAACAATCATAAATAAAAATTTAAAGATCGTAGCATAAAAGTATCTGCGAATAATAAAAAATGTATAACAAAACGATACAATTATAGAAATTTATAATAACTCGATCATACAGAGTTCTATGATAGATAAAGCGTAATTAAAATATGAGAAATAATTTCTTCAAGTATTTTCTACATAAATATAATATATTCTTGTTTTAAATTATCTTTAAAAAACTACAAGAGCGACGGAAAAAAGTAAAGAATATGAATCCAGATCGAGATTTTTCAGAGGGCCGTTGAAGAGTCGTCAAAGTGACGAGCTGTCAACCCTGGGGCGCGGGAGAAAATTATTGAGCTAATTGCTGATAACTTGGAACGTCCAACAAAATATTCGAGCTAAAGGTGGATAACATTAGAGGGGAGTGAAGAGAGAGAAGGACACTAAGGGAGGGCTTAAAGTGTATCGCGGCAGCAATCACTGAGAAGAAGAAATTTTTCTCTTTTCCAACGACACGGTAAAATTGTCTCTCTCTTTCCCTCTCTCTTTCTCTCTCTCCTCTCCAGACAAAAATATGCGAAGCCGCTCGCGCGCCGCCAGTCGAAAAGCTCGGACGCTTAATTGGACAAAGCCTCAACCTTCTTTAGCGAGGGCCAGGCACTCAGCCTCGGTCGCAATATGCCGAAAAAAAATATGAATCACTTCTCACAGAAATGGGGGGTGCGTACGAGTGGGGAGGACAGTGGCGAAAGGGAAAAGGAATTATCAATGTAGTCAAAGAGTGAAACTCTAGACGAGACGGTATAAAATTCGCTATGTAAGAATCACAATCAATTTAATACATTCATGCTGAATATAAATCTCTTCTGAAAATCTTTATTAATAATAAATTTTAATCTAAAAATATTCGAGCAGAAAAACAGAATTCGACAAAAGACCAGAAGAGCGATGAAAATGTCTCGTTAAACCGCAAGGAAGTATCGTTAGTTAGGAAGAAAGCCTCGATGAAGGCGAACGCGATATAGTCGACGATAGTAAGGGGTTGAAAGGAGTGGTGAGAAGGTGTCCCTTCACATCTTCTATCTTGTACTTCCCCACGCCTACCTTCTTCTTCGAGTCTGCTCGAAAGTTGGCTCACCATTAAGATCTTCTATTTGCACTGTCGGCAGCCACGTCGTTTGATATTAATGTTTTTCTTGCGACGTATTTCGTGCGCCAGTAATTACCAGTGCAAACAGCCGGCACGAGGAAGAAAGAAAAAAAGAAGCGAAAGAGCGGAATGAAGGAGTACAAGTAACGAGTCCGTGTTTTGCAAGCCCTGTATTAACGCGCACGAAGGAAAATCGTACTATCAATTAGTTCATCTCGTCGAGATGATTAATAACTTTGGAGCAATTACATATTTTTCCTTATATTTTAATCTTTTCAAACAACGATTGATGAATTTATAATTCATCAATCGTATAATAATATATACACGGAGAAAATTTTATATTAAAAATTACTATGTAGTAACTGTGGACCATTAAGAACATTCCAAGTTAAAATGTTATGTAATACTGTAAAAATTGACGTAATTGACGTAATTTTTACAGTTTTACATAGCATTTTAACTTGAAATGTTCCTAATGGTCCACAGTTACTACATATCATAGTAATTTTTAATATAAAATTTTCTCCGTGTATATAAAACTTACTACAACTCATACTGTATCTAAATAATATGTTAATAACCATAATTTTTTATATTTGCAATTTTTATTAATCAATTATATATATAATTCATACTGTATCTAAATAATATGTTAATAACCATAATTTTTTATATTTGCAATTTTTATTAATCAATTATATATATAATTGATTAATAAAAATTGCAAATATAAAAAATTATGGTTATTAACATATTATTTAGATACAGTATGAATTATATATATAATTGATTAATAAAAATTGCAAATATAAAAAATTATGGTTATTAACATATTATTTAGATACAGTATGAATTGTAGTAAGTTTTCTCTTCACAGATGATTCTAATTAATTTCGAAGGGACATATGTTCTCTCTAGGATAGTTTATTATGCTCTCACCCGACATAGTTGTTATTTCCGTAACTGTACGAGTAGGAAAACGGAGAAAATCTTCCGACCAACCGGCGCGTCTCACAATAGTCGCTCATTTGTCTCGTGGTAGCTAATGAAATTATAGCCAGCGGCCCGGCACGGTCATCTTTTCAGGGGTGCCTTCATCTCTTGTATCTCTCTCTGGACGCTTCGGCTTCTTACTCAGATCACAAGAACAAGAGAAATTGAGAGAGAAAGAGAGAGACAAAGAAAAAAAAAAGAGAGTAAAAGGAAACAGACCGAGACAGCTAGAGAAAAGATTTTCCCAGGGGGTCCTCGCGAGTATACGAAGGAAATTGCGAAAAAACTTGTTTCGCGGATATCTTTTTGAGCACTTCTCGCAGATGACGGGGACCAACCGGCTGATATTGCGTCAGTCGGTCACCGACACCTCGTTCGAGCGAAGCACGACATTACGAAAATAGATGAGAAATGAAGAGAAGCGAGGAGAAAATTGAGGAGGCGCATTTTCTTGAAAAAAAAAAAAAAATAACTCTAGAATGCTGACCTAAAATTAATGTTAATTCATATGCTTACATATTTAATTAATCAATTGTCAGTTAATTTTCCAATGCATATTCCAATTTTTACTTTAACATATTCTAAATGTCATGTAATTATAAAATTGTCGTACACGAGTAAACACAATTCAAAATAAAAAAAAAAAAAAAAAAAAATCTTAAAAAGGCAGACACATTTTCGAGAAAAAATCCCATTTACTCGAACTCTCGATACATCTCGAGATTAATGAAACAGCCTCGCGATTTATCACTCGCCATCTCTCGTTCAAAGTTTAGGCAACAAAATTTATATTAACTTTCAGGTGGCCTTATCAAGATATGTTAATTCAAAGGAATATCACGGCACAGTCCCTCCGGTAATATTTCCGACGATAGTTACGCGAAAGGTTAACGTGTCGTTCGTAGGCCAAGCATATCCTGAAATCCAGTTATCAGCTAATGAAAAGAAAAGCGGCGGCTCAATCTGCTCCGCTCAGGAGCTTCGAAACTGCCTGGAAGGTTAGAGACGAAGGGCGAGAGTTTCTAAACCTCCCCCCGGAAGGGCTTATCTCGGCCAGAATTTTTTAAGATTAGCCTCTTGTGTCGTATTAAACGAGGACCGTTTAAGCCAGGCAGCGTACGAATTGGGGTGGCTGACGTCTTTCCTGTTCTTACTTTTGCTCGTCGACACCCTCTATGCGCCCTCTCTCTCTCTCTATCTCTCTCTCTCTCTCTCTCTCTCTCTCTCTCTCTCTCTCTGTCTCTCTCTCTCTCTCTCTCTCTCTCTTTCCTCAGCACCGACCTAGGCACGATGGTGCACGTAAATAGCTACTTGTCGGATCGTTCCGGGAACTCGTGCACACCGCTTCCGGCTCGACCGAATTAGGTATTTCATAGCGTAGCCTTATGGCGCGCGAGGCCGAAGATAAAATCGATAGAGACTTCACGCGACGGCAGGCTTGCACGCATGACGAATCCGGAATCGCGACGTGTCACACGACGCGCTTATACGCTCTACTGACCCAGTTGATTTCTAAGCTACGTGAAAGACAAGTAGTTGTGCACTAATCACTAATCGATTCGAAATTGTCTTATTTTCCAACATATATACAGTATAAAAAATAAATTAGATTGTCTGATAAATCAGTGTGTACTTTCTAAATATATTCTTGAATTAAATAAGATAATAATTGTCAAAAATTTTGAGTAAATATATTTATACATATATTAATATTATAATAAAATTTTATATGTATTCCATTTCCTTAAATAAATTTTATTTAAATACACTCTTAAAAAGAAAGTTTTATCAAAAATAAGTTTTACTATTTATACATACATATAAATGTTACTAACATTAATGCTAATATTATATAATATACTGAATATTTTATTATACGGTAAACTAAAAAACTTTAAAATAAAAAAATATGAAAAAGACGTAATTATATATTATACACGTAGTATACATACTTCAAAAAAAATTCTTCAAGTATGTAATTTTACAAGCAACTCGAAAGGAAACAATGATTATACTCTTGTCTCCGAAATCGCGAAACTTCAAAGACGTTGGCAGTGCTCTGCCTTTCTTATGTAACGTTAATATTATTATTTCCACGGTTGACTCCTGTCGAGTCGACTCGTTTATTTTTCTTCGCTTTCCACCGTCAGGAATGAAAGAGGGTTCAACCGAGCTAGTACTCGGCCTCTCCGCTGCCGCTGTCGTCCGTTCGTGGCAAACGGTTTTTCCCGCAATTTCCTCGGGACTGCTTGTTACGCAAGTTTTCCACCCCAATTGACTGCCCCCTCCTCGGCCAGATTATTTTTATAATTTTTCTTGGCGCCCGCCCTCTCTCGCCGTGAGAGCAACCCTTTGGCCGCCTCGAAACGAGGCTGCCCAACCCTTCACACAACCCCTGCACCTGCTCGCCGTTAATTTTTATTAGGCGAGCGAATGACGCGGGAACACCTCCAGCTCGATTAACAAAGCTGTCTGTAAGGTCTCCTTGCCTCGTATAAGGCGTTTTAATTATAGCGACTGGCAAGAAACTTTTTTCATTTTCAGCTCGAGTTAACATTAAAAATTCATGAAAATTAATCTATTTGCGAACGTATCATCTTCCAAAAGCAATATTTTCAAAAGATCTCTATTGCTTCTTCAATACCAACTTTTATTATTCAATTATTTTACTTTCAATAACTTTTCAGTCAATTGTACTTTCAATAACCTTTAACATTATTTAAAAAATTATATATATATATATTTAATATATGTTTAGCTATATATTTTGCAATGTGCAAAAACATAAGCAGATTTAAATACAGACTTAATTTCAATAAAATCAGAGTACAAACTATTACACAACAAATTAAAGTTGTGACATATGCTTTTGCCAAGTTTTTCATCATTTTACGCGTACAATATCGTAGCATTTTCCATTGAAAAATCTTTCTTTTCACATCAATTATGACAATAAAGATTTTAATCAAACGTAAAAACGATTTGTATAATATAAATTGAGTCTGTTAAATATAAAACAGAACGGACAAGAATAGATCCGTTCGAAGAACAATAAAGTAATCAGACGAGATTTTCAGATCAAGCGTGGAGGAAAACATGGAAAAACTCAGCGGAGGTTTTAAATGCGGGCAACCACCCGCACAGGGCGAGGGAACGTCGAGAGTTCCTACGTTTCACGAGCCATTGTACACGCTCCTTCCGCATCGAAAGAATTTTAATATTTGCCAATTTAGCTGGCCTCCGGGAGGTAAAGAGCCGGATTTCCCCGGGCGCGATAAACCACATCAAGGCGCCTCCGGTTCAACTTTTACCTTTACGCCGGTCAGTCCGCGCGCACCGCCTGAAGAAAGAACCGTAACTAAACGGGATGCACACGCCTCGAAAACAGCTTCGAAATCAACCAACGTGATTACAATGAGCAGCGGAGTAGCCGATTAACGAGTTAGAATAATTCGTATCTGGCGCATTGTTGCTTTATCTACTTTGACAGCTTCGCACACGAAAGAAATAACTTAGAGATCAAATTAAAAATATTACATAACACTATAAAGAAAAATAAATATAATTGTTTTATTCTTGCCTAAAATTTGATTACTACCTTGAAATATGCAAACTCTAAAGTTGCAAATCTCGAATATTAAAATTTAATCTTTCTTCTTGTCGATTGCAGGCAATGTTAGAACAGCAAATCGCCGCAAAAGGAACTGGCGTGAGTAGATGCGAGCACTGTCGTGGCAAACTTTGATATTTCGTAATTCCATTGCTCGCAATTAGAGCCGGTAATTACCATAACCATTAGCGGGCCAGCGGGACGCGGGTCCGAGAAACTACCCGGAACACTCGGGATACCCCGGTTGTGTCCTGAACATAAATACTGGTGGTCAGCCCGTTGTAGGAGAACGGTGACCATCCCCGCGGATGGCGGAAACGCGCGAACTCCCCCGATGGTGCTGGACACACAATCAGGAACTTGTCTGAGGAATGCGACCGCAGCCAGTTTCTTAGAGCGGTCGAATTAAACTCGTTCCACGCGCCAGCGTCGGCGAAGTGGCGTTCCATACGACCGGCAAGGACCGCAGCCGGAAAGATGTCCGAGGTTGGAAGCGAAAACGATGGCACGCGGCCAAAACGTGCGAAATCCTACGAAGACCCTTCGCGCGAAAGATACGAAGCGCAACGGCGTGATACGTGGACTTGTAAGATACATATAGCGTTGTAACAAATTGCTCGTCTGATATACGAAAATATTTTGTCGTTAAAACGCGTTACGTAAACTTGAACACACTTTAAATATATCATCTAAAGAAACAAATTAATAAAGATGATAGATCAGATTTCTAATATTTTAAGATTAGTAAAGTTAGTTTACGTGATTATATAAGATATAAACTTTTATACGTGTAAATTTTATTATCCATCATAAGTAATTTATATACCTACGTAATAATAAAAGCTTTAATTTATATATAATCTCCTATCTTTCCTATTTACACACACATATCTATATTCCATAGTCCTACATTCGTAAAAATAAAGATATATTCCTAAAAAATTTCAAAGATGTTTCAATTTGAAATTTCTACTAGTAATTATATTACACTTACTAATATCTATCTTGGTAAGCGCAATTTCATCCGCGTTAGTAACTAACTTTAGTAACTCGCGTTGTTAAACATTCATCTTCGGCCAATCCCCGCAGAAAACGATTAATAAATTTGCGGTCGGGAGAGATCGCGAATGTCGAGTTTGAAGAGCAAATTTAATTAATTCGGCGTATCGAAAGTCCGAGCTAGCCGGCATACATATGTACTGGCCGCTTGAAATGTCCAATTTTCTGAATGGAAAAGCGCATTAACCAAATGTTATATTGCCACTGCGAACCGATATACGCTCCGGGCCCAGCAATCTCGCTCACATCGCAGACATCGCAACTGCATCTCCCCTGCAATGGCCCAACAACTTTGATTCCACCACCCCTGTGCGTCTACTTTTTGATACCTCCGTACGCTCTTTCGCTTCCTCCACAATCCTCCCCCCGTGATTATTTCTCTTTCTCTCTTTCCTTGTCGGTTTCTCCGCAGCGGTATCAATTAATCTGGCCCGCCGACCCTGCTCACGCCGAGCGTTCACCCAGCGCATGTCGGTATTTCCGGCTGAAACTTCGTTTCCTAGTCTACGCGCCAAGGTTCCCACCCTCGTTTCGCATTTTCGTTTCGCGCCCAAGGGATTGTATGGACTTACATTGTGGCCGGTCTCCTCTAACGCGTATCAATTATTATAATTTCTCTCTCGCCTAGACGGCTGAAATTACATGTACAGGAAATAAATGAATTGTTCGTTACATGTATAAGTAACGTGGCAAACGTGATATTTGAATGTACGATTTTGATAAAAACATAATATGTTGTAAAAAAATATCTAATTATACATATAATCTACTTGTTACAGTTAATAAAATTTTAAAATTTCTCTTCTTCAGCCTTTGTTTTTTTTTACATGTCAAAATTTATTTAAATTTAAAAAGAATCTGTATTTTTTAGGGTAATTAAAAATTCAGAAATTACTGAAAAACAGATTTCTAAATACGCAAATTAATTAATGCAATAATTAATTATGAATGTGATAGAATAATTCTTTTAAAGAAGAAACAATGATTAACGATTTAATAATAAGCAGATGCGATACGAATAGCTCAAGTGATAATGCTGGCTACGGTTCATTTTCTCGATCTCATTCCAACGGAATCCGTAAGTCTCGGGGGATGTGAGATGTCCCGAAGTCGATAGTGATTAAAACTTTGACTTAAACTACCCGACCAGAACTCGACTGGCTATTCGAGGATCGATTTGATATTCCGGATATGTGAGAGCCAGGCACAACGAACCGATCCGTTGTACAAGGAATGAGAATTGACGCGAACGCGATAGTAATGATCAATGCCGATCGCAAGAGTGGCATCTGCATATTCGGATAAGGATTACGCAATCGCGGGTCGTGGACTTTGGAAATCTCTACAACACGTGTAATATCGGTGACACACAACGCACTTCATCTTTTAACTATTTTAACATTAGAATAAATATCAATAATAATTTCACGCTTAAAACAAGAGACAAAGTTACATTATTTAAAATAAGTTATAAATTCAATTAATAAGAGAGAATAATAATTATACAATATACAAAGATTGAAAACTCAATATTATTTTAGATATTTTTATAGGATATTTTATAAGTATCTTTTTAAAGAATTAAATATATTTTGACATCTCTTTCTATTTTCAAAAATTCAAAAAGAGATTAAAAATCGCTTAAAATAAGCTTACTGATACTGGAGATTAGAGTGTTTACGTTATTAAGCAAATGTGCGAGAAGAGTATTCCTATACGGGGCCCCGACATGCGGGTCTAAACGCCGAGTAAGCACCATGAAATCCTCATCGATCGTGCCCGACGACGACGACGACGTCGACGAAGAGAGAGGCGCCAGGAAGGCCGGCACGCCGATTTATAACGCACTAAAATCGACGATGCGTATGATCTGCGTGTGCCTTACGTATACCGCACGCATTTACGCGCATCCCTCACGCGTAGCTTAGATCTAATATCGATTAAGATTGAATCGCGTCAATTATAATATCAAAGCAGAAATTTTTCAATCGGAATGAAATGGAATAATATAACGAATAATGTCTTCAGCTTTACTTCTAATTTTTATAGACACGTGTCATAAAAAAAACTACAAATATTAAATGAAAAGAAAAATCAAATAACGATTAAAAGAACGATGTACTGCAATCCTGACATTTTTCCTTTGCCATCTCGTTACGCAAAAGCAAGGATACTGAAAGGAATATCATGGTCGAGTGTAGTAGCAATTCCACCGTTATAATATTTTTCATCACAGTTTTCCACCCCTCTCGCGACCAAGAGGGAAATGTTTATCGTATATTACGGGTGATGGGGGTTAAGCGCGGTGGAAACATTTGTTAGGATAAATTCCAGCTGTCTGCAGGAAAGAGTGGAAACGGACGAGGCGGTCGAAAGTTCTGAACATAACGAATTACTCGAATATTTAATGTATATACGTGATTTCGGATTTCGTTAGTGTGCAAAATAGTTTGGAACGAGGGATCCGACACTCGCTCGTATCAATTACCTAACTGCGCACCGCGAAGGGAACGCAAGAGTGGAGGAACGGAAAAAAAAATAAAATAAAAAAAAAAAAAAAAGATAAAAAAGCAAGTATAAGCGTGGAGACGATTCTAGTCGAACCACGCCATTTGTCTGTCTCGAACTTTTTAATTAATAACATCGTCGAGGTGTCTGCTCTCACGAAAATCAGAACGACCGGCGTTTTAATCCTTTTCCGAGATACATTTCGCATGTTCGTAGATTAGCCGGACTTAATTTGCTACATGGGAATGTGCGCTATCGTGCCGGACGTCAATTTAATTATCGTCGCACCGCAAAAGCGGGAAAAGAATACTTAACGCTAATTGCGTCAAATTAGTTGCACGAAAAAAATAATTTATCTTTCTTTTATTTCGCGACAAAGATAACAGCTCGTTTTTTTAGAAATCTAATTATATCGTTTAAAAATTATTCCATTGATAAACAAATTTTCTATATATTATATTACGTGTATATATGTTTCTTATTATATTGTTTTCTATTATATAAATCATTGCTTTATCAGATATATATATATATATAATCTTTTATATTATAAGATCTTTATATTAAGAAAGTAAATTTTGTTTTTTTCTTTCAAATATATCATTTACAGTATAAACAATTGTGTTTGCTAACAATAACGATCGATAATAATAATCATCGATTATTACTTAAAGATAATTTTTGTCATATTTTTATCCTGAAGATATTAAAAATGAGAATAAGTGAAGAAAAAGTAAAATGTATACAAATGCGTAATCATGATTGCTGTGATGCGTGACCAAAATATTTTTAGCAGCTAGACCGACGCTGTTCAAAATTGCGTGGGCCGGATACGAAATTTGGTTCCTGCATTTCGCGCTCTCGCCCATTTTTATTCCCGCGAAATAACCTTAAATTCTGTTTGCTAGTCCTTTTTACACAAAGGACCGGATATGTAGATCGGGCATCGGGGGTCTTCTCCGTATGAAAGGCTAATATCGTGCCGCTACGTGTTCCGCGTGCGCGATGCCGATTGTCGAGGCAGTGTCGGAGAGACATAAGGATCTCGCGGCGCGAGAAGGAGACGAGAAGCCACTATAAAACCATTGCCTCGCTGATCATAGGAGGGACGACTGTATTCAAATCGTCTCCCCATGTATTTCGCGATCGAAGCCAGACGGAAAGATAAAGAGAGAGAGAGAGAGAAAGAGAGAGGAAACACGACGTATCTTTTTTTCATAAATCCATAACGCGAGTTATAAAACAACCATTTGACGATAGAAAATATCGGCGGGTAACCCTTGGGATGATTTGCTGATGTATCATTTTTATTACCGTATGAAAGTCTTTATATTGAATAAATTTCCATATGTATTATAAATACAGACTCCTCTTGATTGCTATTGCGTACTGCGATTTGAAAAAATATAAATTCGTCGAGAAAAGATAAGTCTATAAAGAATATTTTATAGAATTTTAATTACAAATAAGGAAAGTTATTAAACAAAACATAATTTGTCTACGTCATATAATTTGATTATCTAAATAATTTATAGAAAGCAATTAAAATAAGAAAAAATTATATATTAACAAATGCAATAAAATATACATCAAACTAACCCATTAATGTCTTCTCCACATTTTTTTCCCTTACAATAAACCTGAATATACAGTCATCTCTCTCTCGAGAAAATATATATTCAATCGAAGCACACATTCTAAAATAACAGTCATGCAAGCGACGGAAGGAGAACACGCGACAATCTCGGACGCGAGGCCGCAAGCTCTGTCGGTGGAAATGCAGTTTCAATGTGAATTTTCCGCGTGTGTGCTGGAAGCCGGCTCTGCTCGACTGCCCACGACGAGATTACTCGTCGGCGTCGGCGACGACGACGACGACGACGACGACGACGACGTCGACGGCGCCCCGTTTCCTCCTCTTCGTGGGCGGTAGAGGCGACTCGTATAGTGCTTTTCGGACAGAATAAGCGGGGTAGTAACGTCTGGAGCAGACAGATCCCATTCCGGATTGCAGATCTGCCACCCGCAACCCACCCAACCCTGCGCCTGACCGCGGATCGGGCGCAAAAGTTTGCCTCGCTCTCGCTTCGCTCGCCGCACTTTGCAGGTGAAACAAGAGATCTCGTCCGGAAGAGAATTCCGATATACAGTGCCGGCCGTATTGGCGCGACCACGGCCGATATTGCTAGGGGTTAATCGCTACAATATATGTACACCACAATAATTTACAAAATATCATATAGTAAAAAGTTGTAATGTGATAGAGAGATAAAAAAATCTGAAGAGAAAGAAAATATATGTTTATAATATTTTTATATTATATTTTACTTTACATATATTCTTTTTCATATTAAATATTTTATATTTAGTATCTGTAATCTATATTTGATGTTTCCTCTGTAACCCTTTGAGTCACGAATTTTTCTAATCGCCAGTATTTTATAAAATTTGGTATATAAGGGTTTTTGGGATCGCTGATTACGAATCCGTTGTCAAATTTTCAAAATTCAAGATGACGGATCCAATATAGCAGACGAAATTTTACTTCCGTCATATTGGATCCCTATATTAAATTTTGAAAGTTAAATTTTTTTTCTTTTAGATTCAGATTCTGCGATCTAAAAAAACCTTCGGAGAAAAAATTTAAAAAAGAATACAACTGTTACTTTCAATTTAGAACAGAAAATATTGCTTTTTATATATTTTTTATCACAAAAAAGAGGATTTAACAAAAAAAAAACACGGTGGCAAATTCTAAAAAAATTCTGAAAAATACTTTAGAGTGTACTAAGATTATAAAAAAATTGCCGTATTTATTGTCATAATAGATTAGTAGAAAATGCATTTTTTCGTAAAAAAAAGTACTAATTTTGACTGTTCGTTTATATATGGTATTTTTGCAATTAACAATTAATGACTGTTCATATTTTTTTTTACATTTATTAATGTTTTAGAGACTCTGTAGAAACAAAAAATCCGGTATTTGTTGATAAAAAAGTAATTAAAACAATAAAAAATTACGAAAAAAAAGGTGGGTCTCTGGGTGACCCGCTGTGACTCAAAGGGTTAAGGAAATGATAATAATCAATCTGCATTCACTATTCTACATAAAAGACTAGAAATCAGCCGTGTGATTCGAACACGATAAAATGTATGGTTTTACGAGCACGTCTTCGCGTCGCAGAAAAATTCCATTTTCGCGGCGCGAGTCGCGCAAACTGTCGGATCGCGACGTATAAGCGAATATCGGCGGGTATTGTTGCGCGTATAACTTTAGCTGTCAACAGTTTTACGATCCGCCGAGCTCTCTTTTCCCGTCCTTGCCGAAATCGACGATTCCTCCCCCTCACCCTTTCCGGAAGCCGGGCATCGTTCACTTATCATCCATCTCTCAGCGAGTGCATTTCATTTTCGCGAACCGGAGTATACCACAGCGTCTGCGGGAAAATTTATGAACAACCCCATCGCGAGGGAGGGAACTGCGGGCGCGAGATTTCGCCTGCGGTGAAAAATACGTGCGACCGGTTTTGCACGCCGGGTTTTACGACCCTACGTGGCCGCGGGACAAGTCGGGCGGTAAACACATTCTGTGCAACGGCGGATTTTTTCAACTGTCGAAAATAAAGGTTATTAATCTCGCGCGCGGGCGAGATTTACGACGACACAAACGAAACGCGAAGAAAAACGGATGCCAAAAGGCATATCACGCCAAAGATATTTCGTAAATGTGATACGATATGATTACATTGTAAAATTATGCTGACACGAGATCAAATTCGATTAACAATATGTGTAAACGTACGAAGCAAAGAACGCATAAGTAAAAATCAAATTAATTAACTCGTACACGGATGTCACTACTAACAAATTTCTAACCGCGATGGTGTTTACAATAAGGAGAGAAATTGCTGAAACTGGCAAGTTTAGATTTCCCCGACCGACTGAGAGGTACATCGGGTATACATACAAATACGAGAAACAGGCACGATCTTATATCCTGTGGGAATATAGTAATCTTGCAAATATTTGGATGAATTACACGTACAATGCACGTCGCGAATCACGTTGCGTGGTTCAATTATAAGTCAAATTTTGATTCTCATATATACATATATATATATATATATAAATATACACACACACACACACAACATACTTATCTATATATATGTATTCTTAGCAAATTATATATCTGAAAAGTACGAGAAATACAATTATTTTTCCTTATATGCTCACATAAATATTGCGAAAACAGTTGCGGCAAAAGTTTTAAAGATGAAACATTACGTCATATATCGCAGCAGCAACAGAACAGCTCGGTCATATTTGCGGATGATATTGACCAGGGCTGTGTCACACCCTCCAAGAAATTTCATATTTCCTCTTCGGGAGTATCTTCGACCCCGTAACAACTTAGAACTGCGAGATCGACACGAGTTCTCCTCTCGTACGTTATTTTCTTTCCTACGTGTGTGTGTGTGTTTCAGTATTTACACACATAATCTTCATATTTATTCACGTTATCGCTCCATAGATGTATAAATATTTTCCTCGATTAAGTGGAGAGAGTAGAAACGCTGGTATAATTATCTCTGAACTTTACGAGCGCATATGCATAATTAAACACATCGTATGTGAAATGGAATTATACATTTCATTATCATACAACCCATTTTGTTATGTCTCTCCTAAGTTGCTATATTCATATTTAACTATATTTTTTATATTAAATCCTTTTCAGATATAGGTATGTTTTTTAAAAAACTTTGTTCTTACTCAAATCTTCATTTAAAGAAAAAAAAATCGATTTTAATAATTT
Source organism: Anoplolepis gracilipes (assembly GCF_047496725.1). Lineage (NCBI taxonomy): Eukaryota > Metazoa > Arthropoda > Insecta > Hymenoptera > Formicidae > Anoplolepis > Anoplolepis gracilipes. Next base: position 10,917,812 of record NC_132976.1, on the reverse strand, counting down.
TCTAATAAATAATTATGGATGTTTTCCACGGAAACATTTTAAAAATTTTAAATAAGTTAATTTTGAAATATACATCTATTAATAAAAAAATTAATTAAATTAGTTTACTGGATTATATAATAACTAGTTTTATTTTTTAGAAACAAACAACTAGGAACTTGGCGAATAAGAGCCAACGCGGATGTTAACGCGTCCCGATATTTTTCTCGCCTACATCTCTTTAGGGGAGTAAGGAGGGATTTTTAAAATTCTCAAAGATGAGAATAAAAATCTTGGTTAAATACACCAAGAAAAATATATGCCTTGTGCACGAATCAATTTCGCAGAAAAAATTATTTTCTGCGAAATCGACGCATTATCCGCGTTGGCTCTCATTCGCCAAGTTCTTAGTTGTTTATTTGTAAATATTAAGAGCCTTATATTCAAAGTATTTTATTTTTTTATCACTTTTACATAAAATCTATAAGCGCTTCGACAATTGTAAAGCAAAAATGATTCAAAATTGATTGAAAAATCAGCAAATTAAATGACAAAATTAATGGTTATTCTTAAATATCTTGGACATAAATAACAAAGAGATAATATATCCATTACATTCTCTTGATAGAAATCAAAATAAAAGAAAAAAATGTTGATCCTAAGGATTGTAATAAATAACTATTACTGAAATTACTACTGCAAAATTGTAAATACAAACGTATTTAACTGTTTACGAAATTGCTGCTACAGTAATTAAGATAAATGACTCATGGGAAGTTCACGAATGTGCAATGAACTCCCGACTATATATTTTATCTATCTCAAAAAGAAAGGAACGCAACGCGGTGTCGCGCTTCTCGCCACGAGGCGATATGTTCGGTGTCGCGATATTGGCTGCACTCTGGCCCCAGCGTTGAGGGACCGCCTTGGCGTGGTTTGTTCTTGTTGTTGTTGTTGTTCGACAAACTGCTGCAAAATTACTAGCTGGCCGCCTCTGCGCTGACCGTGGCCAACGTTAACGATATTTGCAGCTGGACCGGTCGCGAAGTTCTTGGTGTAACCCTCACCCTTGCCGTCGTCTACAGTGGCAAAGGACGCGCCACGGCTAATGGTCAAGTCACCGCGACCTGCATGACCACAAAGTGATCGCCTTCCTCACTTCCCGACTTCACGTAGGATATTTCCAACGTGAAGGGCTGAACGCGACAATAGCAGAGAGGATAGTAACGAGACGAATTATGTTGTAAATAACAAAACTCAAATGACAAGATAAACTGTTCCTTTATTGTCTATGTCATCCTGTCATCGATCCCGCTCGTATGAAGCAATAAAGCAATCAGAGCAAACAGCGAATTGATTGCGGACCGAAAAATCGAGAACACCCTGCCTGGTTTTAATTTGATGCAAAGCACAAAAGCGAAGGCTCGTCTCGATCGCCGAATTACATCGTGGAAATCTCGGATATAACAACCGATTAACGATCCGCGCCTAATTGCGATTGTGTCGGCTCGCCGAACTACGTCGAAGACGAGGAGAGATTAAAAAATGTTCCGATATAAAAGCAGGAACGGCGCCGCGGCCGCGCCTGCAAGAACGCACGAGGGAGTTAACACGGCGGGACGGAGGAGAAAATCCAAGTAATTAACAACTTTTTGAAGCCAAGGGATAATCTCTGGACGGATTCCCTTCGTTTGGCTGAAAGAGTTTTCCCCGGCGCTAAGCCGTGACCATTTGGCCGGCTACATCGTAGTCGTCCTCTCGTCTCCTCGTCATCGTTCTCGTTCTCATCCTTTCCCTGAACACCGTACTCCTCGTCTCTCCCAGCATCTCCGTGTTTATAATTAAACTTTTTTTTTCCCTTTCTAACCCTCCCTCGCCTCTATCTCTCGTCATGGCCATCCTTAGTGATTCTAATTGTCGACAAACTTCCCCAAGCGATATCTTTCTCTTTTTTTTTTTTTCTTTTTTTTCCGAGGAAAAATATTTCGGGAACGATCGGTCTCGCCAATCGTATCCATCAATGTGTACGTATAGCTAGATGTATTGTATTATAACCGCCGCAATCTATATATAAAAATGAAAATTTTCCATTCTTATCGTGATTGTAAACAGTCAGTTTTTTTTATCCACGCGCATTACCTACGTATACGCATTATACAAGATTATTTTCCATCGCGAATCTGCATGCAGATGCGAGCATACGATCGGACATAATACAAGTTAGATGGAACGAAATGCAGCGCAGCGAGCTTGCAAGTTCTCTAAGCGTGCTTTCAGAATGGTGGGCGAATTCGAAATTCCCGAATAATAACAGCTTGCGCAAATAATGACGGTCCATACGAGCCGCAGCTTTTCATGCAACGCGCGATGTTCTCGGGGAGAACTTTTAATACCACGCGCACATACACGCGCTCGAAGCTCGTTGGCGGCTGCTTAGCTGTTTACCGTCTGGCACGTCGTCGACAGGGATTGTTCGTATCCTTCTCGCACGCGTGCACAGATCGCGCGCATACGCGTGTACGTGCGAGCATAATGCCGCGCACACAACCCGACGAACTAGTTACAACTTTGGATATGTAATAGCGCGTGTAGGCGATTAGGCGGTCGACCAGCACTGCCAGGACCATCGAAGTGTCGGATTACAACTTTGCCTGTATTTCGTCAAAAACAGTTGCTACGCAGAATGGGTTATTGTTAAGCGTCACGGCGAACTCACCGTTAAGATGCGTAAATGCAAATGATCATCGCGGAAAATGTAATCGAATATTAATTTTTATCTAAATAAAAAACTCTGAGAATCTTATAGGTCTATGTAAAAATCATTTTCAGAACCAAGAAATATGAAGAATTTTGTAATTTAAATAAATATATTACTTTTTCTTGCACATCCAATATTAAGTTAAATATAAAATATTAGTATTATTTATTATGTTGTTTATTGCGTTTCCTATGTTTTAATTTTTTTAAACAGTCTATGGATTCCTGATCTCAAAATTATTCTTTTTTTAGTTTTCTCTACCATTCATTTGTCGATACTACCGTGTATAAGAAGGATTATTTAAAAATGCAAAAAGTAGCATACAAACAAAAGTTTACTCCAACAAAGTAAAAAAAAAATACTATTTTGCAAAAAGCGGAAACGTGACTACAATAGCGTCGAAGACTCTATAGCGCTTGATTGCACTTTAAAAGAGGCCGAACTCGACTGCAAAATTTCGAGAAACGAATTTTTCCACGTCCACCGTTTCTGGCGAGTGTAAAAAAAAAAAAAAAAAAAGAGGGAGAACACAAAAATCATGGCGAGATGGTATTCGCCGACGGGATTTTACTAAACTGGTGAAGGTAGAAAGGGAGGTGACACGAATAACGAACATTCCGGATAGAGGAGGATAGAGAAAACGTCGCCTCTCACATCACGGATGAATAGCGCACGCCACTCTGAGGGAAACCACCCTCTCGACTCGCGTCCTTTTCGCCGCCCGCGCGTGTATACACGCGCGAACGAACGAGCGGAACGGGGCCTAAAGACAGATACGATTCACGCGACGCTACGACGAATGGCTCTGCCATTGTCGGCTGGCTGTTAATTAGATATCTAGTCTTGCCGCTCTCAAATTCACCTTATACGCCGCGCGCTCGCGCCCGCCAGCCAGCTAACAATCATCACCACCACCCCATATTGTCGCCCGCTTCTACGGCAAGTCAGCGTCTACTGTGCACCTCGCGACCGATTGCCACCGAGACTGTGAATGGCCGTGCGAATGTTGGCGCGACACAACGTGGTAATATCGCAATGGATAGTGATACATGACATAAATCCATGCGAGCTTTTACCGTCTTCCTATGCCTCCCTCGGGTCGTATATATTACGTGCGAATTCACTCGTAGACATGATGATTTTATTCAAAGATGACAATGTTTAATTTAGATAAGAGAATTGATAGCATAAATAAATAGAAGAAATTATATGTGCATTATAATTAAATCATATCTAAAATTATATACGTGTAAAATTAAAATTAAATTTTTATATCTTTTAGTAAATTAAAATTAGAAAATGTGAATATATATTCGCATGATATCATTATAATAACACACGTCGGAAAAAATATTATTGATATTTCATCAAATATTAGCATGTATCTTTCTACAATTGGTGTCGTCAATTTTAATTAGCAGTTATTTTTAATTATCATCGCGTGCGAATGAGTTTTTATCAAAAGTGCTTGGAAACAAGTGTTTTGCGTTGCATCATCACCCAGGGCACCTTTCAAAGGACATCGTTGGACATTAATTGGTGCCTGAGATCTTTGTCCCTGAGCGCGATTCGTCCATTGTCGTTCTCTGCGAACATCCAGAGTCGTCCGGCCACGGTTCGGTGGTCACATTCACAGGATTAGCCAGGATTCGTGTGAACGCGGCCACACCACGTAATTGCGGTACGAATTTCTATAGGGTTACTCTGCGTAGGGCGCGACTCAGGTATTCTACTTCCTTCTATTACTGCTACTATCCTTTAGCGGGCCTCTTATTAGTCGATTCATGATATTCGACTTGTATCTGAAGCTGTCTGGCGAGAAAGATCGAAGATTGAGATACTAGAATAGCAATTAAAGCTTCAATAAAAGCTCATGATATAAACACTGATATTTTTTATTTTATTTTAAAATATACAGTGTTACTCGTTTTATTCGAATCGATAACATGCGATTAATAAACTATGCAATGAGAAATATAAGTACGTTAATTCTCAAAAGATTTAAAATAATAATTTCTTGATCTTTTACACAAATAAAGAGAATTATATCATTATTTTTTTTACGTCGTTTAAAACATTAATTTATTTGAATTGTGAGAAAAGACTAAATTTCTCTAAAATAATTTTTAAGACAGTTACTATTATATCTGAAATAAGCACTGAAAATTTGAGGTAAAGTGTTTAGGAAAGTGTTAGGGGAATCTTCAATCGTGCCTAGAAACGAGGGCGAAAGAAATCGGTAATCCGGCGCCCTTCGACGGTGGTCCAAACAGTGAAATGAATTATATTATTTGCCATTCGGGGTAGAATAATTAAAAGACGGTATGACGTCTGGCGCGCTCTTTCTCACTCGCTGGTACGTTACAATTCGCTGCGAGAAGGGTGAAGAGATTGACAGTGAATTATTTAACTCTGACAATTAAGGGGATTTAACCATCCGTCGCCTGACTTTTCTCCGTTTCCTATCCTCTCGATAATTTCCTTCGCGATGCAACGCAAGATTTCTCAAGAAACTATTAGAAACGCGACACTACGTTTGTCTGCGTTACTTCTCGACTTTATTTTTTTCTTACATTAAAGTATTAAAATTTGACTTATATTCTCAATCACTTTCCCTTTAGTTCTTATATACACATTTATAAAATTCTATCAATTTTTCCATCATGACGTTATGTCGATACCATAACGTAACGATGGCCTCGGAATGTTTCCGACTCTTTTTCTCTCCGCCCATCTAACTCACCCCATGCCATAATTACCCCATCTTGCCCCAAATATCAACCGTCGCTCATTCATCGTCGAATATACCCGATGTAACTTCGAGGCGCGATCGATCAATTACCCAACGAGTGCGAATAATAGCCGAGGCTTTCGAAATGCGGTTCTTAATTACTGCGTATAGTCATCGCGACCGCGAACGAGCCGCTCGTGCATACACATATACATACACATACATTGGCAAGAAAACATAGTAAACCTGATGCGACTTTAATCAGCGTCGATGTGCCGTAATACATAATGAAAATTGATGAGATAATCGAGTCGTGAGGCCGGTAAGGGTGTAGAGAAATAGGATAATATCGTTTCGAAGGTACATTGACAACGAGCTATGAACGTTCCGAACGAGAAATTTCCGTAAGACTCTAACTTTATATTAAAAAATTTGCAAATCTTGAACCTAATTTCATTCAGAAACAGGTTTCAATGATAGTAAAATGAAAAAAAAAATATAAGTGACATTTAACAATTAAAAAAAATTGCACAAAACAATTCATCAAAATTCTACTTCTACAGAAAAGCAAACAATTATATTTTATATAATCCCCCAGTTATGTAATTAGTTTCTTTTAAGAATGACACAACTATGATTTGAAAAATTTTCTTATAATAGACATAAATAGATAAATTTATTATAATTTAAAAATTCTTACAAGATATGCTATTTTTCATAATAAAGTTATTTTATAATAATAAAGATATGTATACGTTAAAACCTACAATTAACGACTGTTTTAATACTATAAATTTGCGTTTGTCGAGTACTTTGCACAGATCATACCACAATGTTTGACTTTATTGCAGCGTGATGTTGTTACGACGACGAGCTTACCAGCACAGTAGTCGTTATCAATAAGCAAAACAACAAAAATACAAGAGCCGCGCGTGTCGATAAACCGACAGAACGGAAGGTTCCCGTCTAACGAGCACCTCCGCTCTGCAACTACCCTCTTAATTAATGCAACTTTTATTATTGTTTCCTTGTAACAATCCGACCGCACACGCTGCCCTCAATGTGCCCCAATCCTTTTTACGTCCTACCCTCGCCGACCCCCGAGCCGGCTCCCTCTCCCTTGAAACCCACACCGAGAGCGTTCTGTAAGCGCGGAGCATCATTCAGGCAACTTTCGAAACGAACAGGTAGAAAACGGAGGAGGACATGTCCACCAGAGCGTGAATCGTACGCCGCGGACAAAAGTTGCTGGGATATAAAAGCGACCCGAGACAAATACATGCGCGCAAGCCTGGAAAGCACATTACATTATTTTAGATCACGAATTAATAACGTATCTGTGAGCGTCACGATTTATTATTCCAATTAGTAATGTTTATTAATTTTCTCGAATATGGTATTACACTCACGTTACAGAATTAAAGAAGGCACGATTTCTCGACGTGTTATATCCATTAGACGTTGTAAACGCAGTATCCAGAACTTGCCGGCTCTTCAACAGCCTAATTTCCCTCGATTGTGCGACATTGAAATTCACCGTTCGGACCGGCGAACCTTCCTCAAGTCGATGGAAATTTTGTTTTAATTTTATTTTAATGAAAATGAGCACGATACGACGACGGCGTATTAATTTCGTCACTAACACGGTTACAACGAGCCACTGGTCCGAACAACCGGGTAATTAAACCTGCTCGTCTTACCAGGGATCCGACGAACTTTTATTCGACGATTGAAAACAATCGTTCATAAGCGCACAAGCGTAACTCGCGAATCTCAATCCAAATATTTACATTAGGAGAAACGCAACGAAAGCAGACTCGGAGCGAACTTATCGTATCGAATTTTGTGACCGATTGTATTGACAAGAAACTATTACAAAGAGAGAAATTGAATATTTAAATTGCATAATTTTATATCTTACGATAATGACAAGAAACTATTACAAAGAGAGAAATTAAATATATTTAAATTGCATAATTTTATATCTCACGATAATGAATCTATCAGTCAGTTATCATAACTCGTAACATACGACAAATTTTGGCAAAAGTTTTTTTCTCTTTGTAAAAATCTAAATATGACATATTACTCTTTATTTTTTAAATTATGTTTTTAATAATTTTAATATTTAGAAATCTCCAGAAATATATTTTTTGTTCTGAAAAAAACTCGAAATCAATCTTCAGTCGCAATTCAGTTTCAGAAAAAATAATAATTCATTTTTTAGAGAGTAAAGTAATCTAATTAGAACGTCTATTAAAAGTCATTCTATAAAAGCTAATAAAATCCCATTCTATTAAATAAACTCAAAATTAATTTAGGAGAAAAAAACAAGATCTCTTTCAAAGAAACACTTAATATCCATTCTGTCGTCAATTTGCGAAAATACAATCACGCATATCGATTCAGCTGATGAACGTCTATTTGCTGTTGGCACGCGACAAACGCTTCGAATAAGACGATAAGATTTTACGAACTGGATTCCTTTTCAGGCGACAGTTTTCTTTCGATTCGCGGGTCATTCCCACCGGAGTCGGGACTTCGCGACTACGCGAGAAATTGAACGGAAATCGTCTACGCGACGCGGAAAAGACGTCCCTCGTTCCCTCGCGGCAAAATGAACAAGCGCGAAAGAGAGGAAGGAGGAATGCTGATGGGCTCGGGCAATAGGAAACAATAGTCGAGTGAAAAACAAAAAGTTCACTTTTCCCCCTCTTCCATTTCGCGCCCGTACTATTCCGGGCATACGAAGTCTTCTCGTCCTCCGATAGACTTCAATTATGAGCTCCCCGGGTATAAAAGAAATCTCAATATTACTGACAAATTTGAAAAGTTCCATAATTGATTCCTCGCAGCTTCTACCTTTCCCCCTTCGAATCGAAGGCGAGAGAAGAACTCGGCAGAGGCTGATCGGGGGTTGAAAACGGGGATGTAAGAGGGCGGAATGGAGACCAAAGGCAAAAACAATGGCCCCTTCCATTTCGAGCTGTCCGATCGAAAGGATTGACGCTTCCGAGATATGCTCGAGAGAACTGACACCTTTGTTTCTGTTGAGAGCAAACGTTTCCAGGCACTCCGTCCCCATCTCTTCTTCATTGACCAGCCTGAGGGAGATAGCGAGAACACGATGTTTTTCGCTCATCTCACAAATTGAATAATATTTTTATATTTCAAAAGTAATTAAAAGTGGGTAACTAAAATTAATAGGACATTCCGTTATTAAATATCATATAACAGAATATTATTTAAATGCATATGTAAGAAAATGTAACAGATATTACTAATCTTTAAGATACAAAATATCTATGTATTATATTTTATGAGAGATTAAATATAACAATATGTTCTTATAGAAAAACTAAAGAGAAATAATAAAATAAAATAATAAAATAATAAAAATAATTGAACCCATCATTAAAATATACATTCTAGATTTTAATAGATAAAGGTAATATAATAGAATAAAAGTTTTAGAATTGTTGTGGAGTAATACTGTTCAATAAAAAAATCTTAAACGTGTTGAAAATATTTAATATTTTTCAAATCTATCTATAAAAGAATATTCTGTCTGCTGAGGAGCGAATTACAAGGAAAGATAAGAAGATAAAAAGTTGTAACGACGTCGTGAGGGATGCGTTGTAGCACCAACGTTTGCGATTTATCGTAGTAATTATGGGATTGTATCCGATGGTCATTAACGTTTCGCTACGACCGCCATACACGTCGATAGAACGATTTTTATTAGCGTCGAATTACTTCGCCGACATTTATTGTCGGAATCGTGCCTTCTCACGACAGTCCCCAATTGTTCTCTAACGAGCACTGTCGATAATTTACTTATATTGCTAGCCGATACATTTCATAGTCGTGATTCAGTACTGGAATCTCCGAAACGAGCACACTTTCTTTCATAGATAAGCAAGAGAGATATTGTTTCGTAAAATAACGAACAAAATTATATGAGTTGTCTTTGTAAAAGCAATTAAAAGTTTATATAAAAATATGATAATCTACACTAAGATCTAGTGAAATGTTAAACTGCAAAAGTAAAAATAACTTTGCAATATGATAAAAAAAATTTTTGTAATTTTTTTTAAGATATAATTCTTTAAATTCTTCGAGTTTTTAAGAATTTTAATAAGTAATTAACACGAAAATAAATCTTATATATATAAATTATAAAACTAATAAATTTCTCTTTCACAAGAATATTTTAAACTATATAATAAAAAAATATGAATATAGGAATTTAAAAAGATTTCCAAATTCTAAATTTTCTATCTAGCTTTTGATATATTATAATTTCTTTAAAATAGCTTTAATTAAGATGCAATTAAAATATTTGTTGCCATTAGTTCCTGTTCGCGTTGGAAAAACAATTGATATTATAACAAAATTTTAATAAAATATTTTTTTCTCAGAATAACTAATCCTATGAATAATCTTTACTGTTGCTATAATTTAATCTTTCACACAAATTTAAGAGTAATATAAAAATTTTATATCATTATATTAACTTTTTTTTTAAGAATCCACATCAATCCATAATATGATAAATATATTAAAATAAAATATGTGTTCAAGTAAAAATAACGAAAAAATTTTTTTCTTTTATCTCTCGCTTGCACATTTGCACAGCAATACGTGTCCCGAACTAAAGAGATAAATTTTACAATTTAAATCGAAGCATCCCTTATATCCTACGCGATCTCGCTGGGGGAATCGTAGAGCAAGGATCTTCCGCGGGGAAAAGGATATTTCGGGACGCGCGCGCGACGACCAGTCACGTTTCCAGTCCATCCACGTATCCGTCACGTATGCATATCTTGGGACACCGTGATGAAACTACCCTTGGTGCTCGCCATCCGTGGCTGCGTCTCAGCCGGACCCTGCTCGCCTCTCTCGCCCGTTCCTCCTTCAGACCCTTCGCTCCCACGCGAAAACCCCTTTTCCCCCTCGCGGCAGCTCCCATGGGAGTGCAGAACCGGACGTACGTGGTCAACGCGGGCCAAACTGTCGGCAAAGTTACGTAAAATAGTTAGCGACACTTCCAGCGACCCGCCGCCTTCCCCTTCCTCCCACGGGTGGTGCCACCTCCGGGCAGACAGCAATGGTACGGACAGGCTGACCGGAGAGCCTCGAGAGTAAAAGGAGGACGAACGTCCAGGGAAGTGGACGAAAGAAGGATGGATATACGACAAACGGGCTAGAGCACATGCGGTATCCTGTCTGTTCGTCACTGATATATGGCCGACGCGGGGACCTTGCACCCCGCCTGAGATACAACACGTACGTGACCGATATGCGCGAGATATCTATAGACACGCGTGTTGTCTCTTAAGGGTGCGCACGCACGACAGCGTATGCATAAGGCCTTGAATCCTTTTTAGATACGATAGCAACCTATGTTGTGCTTCTAACATTATCTACGCGGGAACAAAATGTGTAAATGCCAACACGATACTTCTCTTTATTTTTCATCAAATATCTATCTTCAGTTTGAAAAAAAAATAAATACACCAAGAAATCTAATAATATTAAAGTACTTTGCTCGCCGAACTTTCAAACAGTTCAAAATTTATGCAACATTAACTTTATATAACGTATTATGTATTCTCATTATATTATTGAAATAATGTTGAAGATTGTGAACATTCGGTTTCAAAAAAAGATAAATACTTATTTTTTGATTAAAAATTTTATCAATATCTATAGTATTTATATTAAATAATATTCAACTGTTCTCCGCTAATATTTTTATCGTCTCTTTAAGAAATAGAAAGACAGAAAGCTGGATTAATTGCCAAGTTGTCTGTAGCGGATAGAAAGGCCTTGGGATGCTGGTTCCCTTGGCGAAGCTTGTGTTTCTAGGACGTAGTCCACACCCTCTCCTCCTGCTGCTTCTCTTCGTATCCCGCTTGTTTCTACGGGATCCACAGACTGGCTCGAAGCGCCCGGGGCCAGAACAGCGGTCCCGGGCCTTCACGAAAGCGCAGCTTGGCTCTCACCTACAGGCGGAACCATTTTATTCCGTTGACTATAACGCCAAACTTACTTGGCCGTGCACTAACCATTGCTACCACCGACCCTCTCTACCAATGGCACTGACGCAGAACCGGGCTAAACAGCAAGTTCACGGTACCGTTGTACCGCCACCTCCTGGGGATATGCTGGCACCCTACGAGAAACCACCGAAGGTTCGCCCAACCCTTTCCACAACTATTCTCTTCATTCTCCTTCCAGAGCCTCCGGTAACACTCGCTGCGATGCGTGGTATCCCGAAAACTAAACCGAGCAAAAAATCGTTCGTGCGTGACATTTAATACTTAATGAATTAATTTAATTAGAAGCTATTAATTTTGAACTGAATTATATAAATAATAAACGATATTTGGAAATATAAAATAAACAATAGATACGTGTTTTATCACAATGAATAAATGTCAAGATACTAGAATAAAATACTAGAATAAGATACGAGAAAAAAAGAAAGCGGTATAAACCTTCGACGAACACAGAGTCAATTATAACAAGATTTTATTTTCTCCATGTTAGTTGCGGGCGAGAAATTTACCGAGTCTCGGCAAGAGAGAGAGAGAGAGAGAAAGAGAGAGAGAGAGGAAGAAAGAGACTGAGAGATTTAGAGAAATTGCAAAAGTACTCGACAAAGTTGAAATTAGATCCGTCCGTAACACAGGTTACAAAACTCGACCAGGTAGCCGAACTTTACAGAGTCTGCGCTCAGGACAACGAGACTCTTTGCTTTCGCACCGCGAAAGTCTCGGAACTTCGGTATCGAGTCGCGGGGGAGTCTTCGTCCGATAATATTCAAGGTCACGAGTTCCAACTAAGGTCATGTTACCTCGCCGTACGGATAGGTCAAGGTTCGCGATGGGAACGAAACGGAACGAGGCGAGGCGAGGCGAGAGGAGAGGTAGCGAGGGGAGGAGCGGGTATTGCACCAAATAAATACAAAAGATAGATAGTCGAGAAGGGAGAAGGCGGTTATAGGGAAGTTTCCTGGAAGTGGACTTCCGTTAAAATATTTTTTACGACACTTTCCCAGCTCGCATTTCCCTTCCCCGCCATTCTACGTCCGCGGTTACCGGCAGTCGAACTCCGGGGCCGAGTTCGCCAAGTTTCGCCATTAGACACGGTTAAAACTTTGTTCGAAACACTTTCGTCCGCGTGCCGTCCGCGACCGTGAAATAAGCGTGCTAAATTCTGAATATTTTCTTCTCACCCTCACTCCTCTCTCTCTTTTTGCCCGGAAACCCGACCCTACTTTCGTTCTCCGGACTGATTCTGCGGACCTTCGAATCGACCACAGTTTCCGGTACCGGTTGCGGAATCCATTCTTATGCGTCGACATTTCAAATTCTTTTAAAATTCATACGAAGCTAATTGCTGGACAATTTATGCAATCGTTAATTTAGTCCGCGAGCACAAACGATTTTCAAATCGATCATACCAACTATAAAATGCTAATCGAAAATAGAACATTCAGAAAAAAATATATTATTAATATATATAAAAATGTGTTATTTTCGCTTAAATGATGTAGATCCGTTGTAATGATAATATGCAAATATTTATCCAACAATATATTAAACTATTTCATACTTAATATATTGTTGACTATTTTCGTAAAAATTCTTATATTCATTCTTTTAAACGCTATCGTCACGGTCATATATAATACTTAATAATATAAAATAATAAGATAAGCATAAAATTATAATAAATAAAATAAGTCCATCTAAGACATTTAGTAATTTTGCGGCAGCAAAATCGAAATATTCTCGGAGAATTGCAAATAAATCTTTCCAACTTATCATTTTGCTCACGACTGAGAAGTTTATCTTTCGTCGTCCGGTTAGATTTCGGAGAACGGTAAGTCGTCCGGCATTCTTTGATAAAAGCATAGGGAGCTTCTTGAGCGGCGATAAAAAGATTGTTTCTGAGTATCTAAGATGAAATATCGAGCAGCACCGCGTGTTTCGTACGGCCACATCGTTGTAATGCACCGGTCCCTCTGTGCTAGAGATATTTTACGCATTACGTTTTACGTGCATCACGATCATCACGACTGTATATTCTTTTTTCCAGCTTCATATATCTTTTCGTGCTCCCTGATATTTTGAATTTTCACCCCGAAATTGCACTGATAGACAGATTCATAATACTTATATCTCTCTCTCCAATCTTCTTAATTCAAGGTATGGCACTGTCAAATAATAATATCTAAATTCTGACATTTTGCAAGATTATCAATTTGATAAAAAATGTAGATTATAAATATAAAAGAATATATATATATTTGATTTCTCCCAGAATTGTGAATTTTCAATGATCTCGAGAGAAGACTCCCATAGACACCTTTCGTCAATGTATCGCTCTAATTATCACCAGAGACGTTTTCAGGGCTGAAGGGAGACGTTACTTCTAGAGTGGAAGGCTAATTGTCGTCCAACGAAAGGTCCGAGAGGGTGACCGCATCCCTCGCGGCATCAACACGGCAAGGCACTCAAGCTCGGTCGTCTTTTAACTCGTGTGGTACACGTTCCTCCGCCGTACGAGAGGGTTAAATACGGAGTTACTCGGTTCCCCTCTAAGCCTGTTATACGTCTCGAGGGGGTAGTCCCCGGTCTCTTCCCTCTTTCCTACCTCGGACGATGCAGAAGCCAAACGACCTCCATACCTTTCCTTGCGTCTCTTAAACGGCAAACACGATTTCAGAAAACTGCTATCTGCCGTATGCAAAGCGTGAATCTTTAAATGCACGTAAAAGACAGATGTAACATATACCTTTTATCAAAAGAAAATTTAATTTTTATTGCCCAATAGACAAGTTTAGTACATATTTACATAATAAAAATAAATATATTTTTTATCCTTTTATACATATTTGGAGAAATCATCGATTAGAGAATAATTTAAATTTTTTTACATTATTTGTTTTGCATACATAAAAATTCTCATCCTCTGCCCCAAAACTGTTTTCATCTATAAAGATAACATATAACATCATTTTCTTGGAAAAATTTAATTTTGATTAAAATTGTAATGAGATTCGATACATTGCTCCAAAAAATTGCAAATTTCTTCAATTCTGTAAGCTATATTTTCACGTAATAATCCTTAGAAAATTAACTTGAGCACGGAATTTGGATGATAAATGGCAATAAATCGATTGAGAACGCAAAATCGTATAAACGTTCCTCGTAAGAATCGTAAGTAATGGAGTGTCTTCGCGCATCCGACCATCGGATGTGCCGTGGCCGGCGAAAACAACCCGTTCGAAATTCACGCAAACAAATAAGTCAATAAAACGGCGTGTCCGCGCTATTAAATTGTCCTTAAATAGCGGATGTCCTTCGAAATCATTTTGAAAGACAAAGAAGTCACTTCACCAAAGAGAAATGTATCAATTTTGCATAATATGTAGTGCGCGTCGAAGCGGTTAGAATATCAAAACAAAATCTTTAGGTATTATTGGAGATAAAATTTATATCTCTATGTAATTCACGAGATTTCAGGAAAATTTCGATTTTGCTGCTGCAGGATTACTAAATGTCTTAAATCATGGGACTTATTTACTTTATAATCATTTATGGTTATATCACATTATGCTATTCAATGAGACAGAGATGAGAAATTAAAAAGAATATAATTTTTCATATATTTTTGTTTTTGAAAGTTAACATGCTAAATCTTTTAATCTTTTAATATTTAAATATCAAAGACTAATCGATATATCTCAGCATTAAAATAAAATAATTTATTATTCTCTAATGTCTAGTTTGAAAATATATTTTTGCATTAATGCATCATTTTATATCAGCAATAATTCATTAATGTGAATCGAGCGAGATGCTGAAGGCAGCGGAGATATAATTTCTCTTAGCAAACCATAAGTTTATTTCCCTTCTGATAAATAATTCGTCGTAGCCATTTAGGTATGCGAAAGTCCTCGCTCTGATGATCAGGCTATCTAAATTATCAAGGCTGACGACGATTAATCCAGTATACCGTTGGGAATCATTAGTCGATGCCGGTCCCGCTCTATGGATCGTCAGTAGAACCGATATCGCTGGTCGAAGGCAGGAAAGTAACTCGCGAAGGGACGGACGGAGGAGACAGCGGAGATACACCGTCTATGGGCGATGCCTCCACTGGATTAAAGGCGCATTACACCGCTCCAAAGGGCCCCTAATTAGATCCGGAAAGAAGCAAAGGGTTCTCCGAGTCGCGTAACTCGGTTTACCGAAGGGAGAAACCTACTACCTCCTGGTTCTCTCTTGGCATTAACGGCTTTCGCATCCGCTGAGAGACGACCTTTTACCACCCCTTCTTAGCCCGCTTCACTCGTCGACCGACCATGCTTACGGGTGCGTCTAGAAGCTCGAATACTGCTGATGCATCGCGATAAGACACTTCCAGAATTCAAAAATCATGACATTTTCTTATCTTTTTACAAGGCATACACAGACTATTTATTACAACTCCTTTTTAAATTACATAATATAGTTATATATGTCAATTTAAATATGTTAATCTATATATATATATATATATATATAACTTTTTTTCTCTGTCCTTCTCTCTCTCTCTCTCTCTCTCTCTCTCTCTCTCTCTCTCTCTCTCTCTCTCATATCTGTTTACAGATTTTATTGTACCAATGTATTGAGAATAAAGATTTAATGGAAGTACAAATATAGGTTGCAATATTAATAAAAAATTATACTAATCTTTTAAATTACCTTTTTAAATCTACTGTATTGAAATGTGTTTCTTAAGACACATTTAAAATTAATTGAAAATAAAGTTTAATTGCTTGTTTATATTTTAGAAATTTAAATCTAGACATCTCTTTAATTTACAATATTAAATATTTCGGAAAATTTTCATAAATTTTTATTCAAAAGAAAATCGGTCCAAGACTCGGTATTATACGAGACATTGGCGGCCGAATCGGAAATATTTCAGAACAGGCATACAGCAAGAAGGGAATACGCCTTTTATCGGACAAAGTTCGAGCCATTCGGTTTTATGGGTTCCAAGCTAAATACACGTAAGGACTAAATCTACTTCTTCAGCATCGCGATATAAGGGAACCGACATCGGATGAGCTATACGAGCTACCGTAAGTGATTGGCAAACAGACCGACAAGTCTTTACGACTGACTACTATCCGCAACATCATAGTTTCTTCAACTCGATAGCTGCTGATTAGAGGAGAGACAGAAGAGCAAAACAAATAAATTCGATATAGCTTCAAAAAAATTGATATTGAATCTTGCTATTAAACTGCTATTCCACAATTTTAAGAGAATCTCAATGCTAATAGTCACGCAGTTGACACAACATAAAACGACAATATTCATTTAACAAACAAAAAAAAAACAATAAATGCATAAATAAAAAAAAGAGATTGTCGTAAAGCATGTCGCACGATACCATCGTGAAAGCTTGAGCATTAAGACAGAACGAGAAAAAACGTCACCGCAACAACTGGGCACATAGGTGCACCATAGTGGAACAAGCCGCTCAGCTGCGTCGGCAACGGAAAAAAGGGAGAGAATGAAAGAAAAGCAGGACGAGAAAGAGATGAAAGAGGACGAGAAGCAAGAGGAGAAAACGGGGGTGGAAGAAAAAGGAAGTAGAATAAGGTAGCAAGCAGAAGAAGAGGAAGAAGAAGAGGCACGGAGGCGTATCTGCCGCCCACGTACATACCATCCCGCGGGTTTTGGCGGGTCCTGGGCGTTCCTGGTACCACGGTGGAAGCCCAATCGTGGGTTTGAGGTTCGAAACCCGGCCGGCGCACTGAGGACGCAGACGCCCACCGTCCTCTCGACCCACCTTGTGCAGGGGTTGTAACGCGCATCGCGACGCGCAGGCGAAAAACTCAACTGACCTCGATACCACCTCCATCGTCCGATTTACACCCTCCCCCCCTTCAACCCCCAAGCTCTCAACCCCCCCGGCCACCCGGTTGTTCATCCACCTTCATGCTTTTCGTTCTAATTCTCGCCAGCCGTCTACACACGCATGGTTTCGGACTATACCGACTATATGTTCGAACTGCTCAGCCTTAACATCTCGATTCTTCCACTTCGATATCGCACTAGTGTACCAGTATTTCCGAGGGAAATGTTACATGCGAACTAAATACGCTGCCACGTGTTATCGTAGTCACATGCAACATGCTTGAAATGTGACAGATTTGGCAATAAGTTCTTTCTAACTCCAAGATTTATATTTTCCTTCGCTTACGTACATATCCATTTTCAATAATTATGTAGAAAAGATTCTTTAAAGAATTTCTTTTTCATCTATGGATACTTTTATTTAGTTATTCTTTAACAGAAATATCGAGTTATTAATATATATTTTTAAATTGAATTAAATTAAAAATAATATTATATTATATTTAATTATCTATTTATAACATTATATTATAAATAAATAATAAATATTAATTATTTAATTAAGATCAGCCAACTTTCTAATTATATTCAATAAATTTATAAAGAGTCATTTTAAATGTACTTTTCATTGATAAATAATAAAATTGACAAACTTTGTGCATCTTACATTCCTCTTATAATTAATTTTATGAAATTTATTTCACTTCTTCACTAAATTATGCACACATAATCCAAATATATGCCAAGTTCTTAAATCAATATTTTTCTATTTGCAAAACACTATAAATAGCAGATAATTTAGTTATCGAAAGATACCGTATTTCCTGGTTCTTACAGACAGAGCTTCCATTGTAGCAGTAAAAAGGACGATTTAGGAGGACACTAAAACTTAAAGACAACAGCGCCTCGTTTGTTTCCGCTTTCGATGTTCGTCTTTTCAAACGCAAGCGGCGAAGAATTATTAACCGAGACCCAGTGTCGAAGGAGGACGAAAAGCCCTTGAGGACACTACACCAGGCAGTGCCGTTACCGGAGCATTAACTTTGAAGAGCATACATCCTGGAAAGTTCTCGCGCGAGCCGATTCGTTCGCAGGAAAGTTACTTCCCCGTAAACAACAAGTAGTTACCTACTCTAGAAACGTTCTGGCAGACTCGGTTCGCGTCTGTGCGCGTGCTATCTGTGCATGTATACGTACCGGGCGTACAAGATGTCCGGGAAAACTGGAACTCGTAAACCACTGACACTACTAGAGTCGAAAACTTAAGACGCGCGGAAGGGGTACAGTAGAAAATCGCATCTTTGTGAATGCATTTTAACATACGATATATAAATAAACATCTGACAACGTGTTATTTTTTCCCGCTGTTTGTTCACATATATGTATGTCGAAATTACTTCTTCATAATGATAGGTATCATTTTCTTTTAGCAGACTTTAAGTACCAAATATTTGAATTATTGCAACAATTTTAAAGAAAAATATTACGATCACTTTATCATTTTCATATATTTTATCATATTATATTCTTATTTTATCATGTTATTTTAAAAAAACACACTAATAAAAAAAAATAATTTTTTAAATATTATTACAGCGTATTTTGTAAAATGTATTAAAATACTTCTGCAAATAATACAAATTATATCTGACTCATATGTATATCAGTTTTATATTTCTAATTGTTATTTTATATTTAAAGATTTCAGAGAGGACCCGCAATGCAAACGTAATTAATCTTGACAAGCATTTCGAGATATTATTGTAAGATGAAACTATTCAGACAAAATTGGAAGTAGCTGTTGGAACATTAGGCAGGAAAGGTCCGATCGACATGATTCATTTTCAATTCGGCTTAGATGCCACGGGGCGTCAGTGGCATTCAGCTGGCCTAAGTATGTTTAGGGGATTATTGGCCAAAGTTGGTGTCCTGGCACGATGATATATTGGAAGGGTCGACAATACCTACTCCGAACTCTTGGACAATACGCCTCCATTTCGAACTCGGTTCTGGGTACTACGCGTACTCAAAGTCACAACAACAACCTCTTCGCCACCGACAGCCAAATATATATCAGCAAATTTAAAGAGAGTCGAGTAATAAGCGAAAGATAAGGGCATTTTACAATTTTACGTAATATTCGCAATTGCCAACGTCAACAATAAGTCACATATTTATTATACGGATGCGGTAATTTATTTTGCATATCATCCAACGATTAAATTTTGTAAACCTCCTGTCTTTGACTTGAGTATGCGACATAGACTTTTCTTAAATTGTGATATATAAATTTTTATTCTCCTTGTAATGAACGCTTTTCACGAGTACACGACTCTAAAATTTTTAAGACACTCGCTAGGCAATCGCGACATTATGTCAGAGGGAAATCGTAAAACTTGAAAACACGGTCTTATTACTTTCTTGCTCCTCAATTGCCTCTCATTCGTACGATGTGGAGATTACGTTCACAGAACTTTTCGCAATGTGAAGTCCGATTAGTTGCGAATGAAACTGTGAACTTAAACGTAAAGGTATCTAAGTAGAGATTTTTCGAAACTTGATTTTTCAATTTAAATCATTCAGGTTTAATTCCCAAAATAGTAGTTTCAAGCCAATTTTTTACGCAACCTCTATTTTAATTTTTTTTTAATTTTCTTTAATTTTCTTTAATTAAAATGATATACATAAAGGCAAGAAAAGTTTATACAAATGCGCAACACCTGATCTAATTAATAGTAAGCGCCTGTAACATTCTTGGTAAAAGGAAATGTCGATGTTATCGGTAACGATGGTTATCATGCTGACGGTGGCCGAAGGCAGACCAGTCCCGGTTGGGGCGCAACTACCATCAGTCATTATTTTCCGCAACATTTAGCAAGCACTTCAAAACTGTTTCGCACCCCCTGCTACGTCCGCTATCCTGCCGCGAGTCCGAAACTTTCTCAAGTATGTGCCGTAGGAGCGAGCAACGTGCTCTTCCTCGAAGGGCTTTGCTTTCACCATCCGCTGAGCTTCGCCTAGAAAAGCCTGAGCTTTTTTCCATTGCTCCTGAAGATGAGTTATGAACCACAGGTTCGGAACCTGCTTCCTCATCCAACTCGGTACTCACAACGAAGAACAAGCAGTAATTAAGAATGGTATGAAAAAACAACATGAGTGTTAAAGAATTAAGCGACTCTGTGAAAGATATATATATATATATATATATATATATATATATATATATATATATATATATATGTATATTGGCTATTTAATATTATAGACATAAGATTCGTTTTTACACTACTCATTAACAATTAAGTACTTTAAAGAATGATATATAAATAAACCTGCTTATTCGAATAATTTGCATTATTCATAATTAAAAAGTTTTGTTATTAAAGATGTAATATTTGGAAAAATTGGCAATTTTTATATAGATATAAAGATCTATGTTTCTTTTAATATCTGTATACATATACATATTTTTTCAAATTTATGCATAAATCGTTTTTTATATTTATAACATATTTGTACACTAATGACAAAAATTATCTCTCCTTGAAATGTTATGATTTAATTTTTATAACTTTCTATTATAACTATCTTTATATATATATATATATATATATATATTGCTGTTTTTGTTATTATTTAATCATAAAAAAAATTCTTCCGTGCAAATTCTTCGGCCACAATACAGTTTCCTAGAATCATCATTGTGAGATACATACAGCCGACATTATGTCGTAGCAAATCGCAATGGTGCGTTCTAGCTACTTGCATACGCCGGAATCGCGAGCGATACCGATGTCATTCGGCTTCGAAATGTTACCTACCCCACTCTGTACCAACTTTAAATTACTGATAATACCGATCAGAGACGGATTCAGTCGGCTGGCTTTCAGTAGTATACTACATTCATCGATCGGGCCATGACGACTGTTTACTGGATTTTCCGCGACTTCTTGTGTCCCCTGTCCTTTTCCCTTTCCCTCGTGCGACGCGTGGGGGTGGGATGGAAGCCACCGAGGACCACGGAAGTTTTAATCGAATTTATCGCAATGCTATTCATGAGAGATAGAGAGAGAGTGAGAGGGAGAGAAAATGAGAGAGAGAGAGAGAGAGAGAAAAGGGGGAACAGAAAGAGAAATAGAGAGAAGAAGGGTAAGAGGGGGCAGCCAGGAAGAAAAGGACGAAAGGGAGAGACATGAGAGGACAGAGGAGGAAAGAGAGAACCGTACATCACGACGTCACGTATAGGAGTGGCAGTAGTACTAGTCTGGGATATTCCCGTCTCGCGAGTGCCGCAAGGCTCTCTAACCTCCCGCTCTCTATCCCCGAAGACTGTCGAAACGTGCGAGCTAAAAGTGCCGCGCGCTGCATGTAAGTTCCCTGGAAGTAAGTTTCGTGTCTTCTCCTTGGCGACTGCACCAGGTCCCGACTAATCGGAATTACAAATGCTACCACCTTCTCTCCCTCCTCTCTGCCGATGCCCTTTTCTGGCAGCAGCCGTCGTCTTCGTTTCTCACGCAGACATCTAATTCAAATTTGGACTACTTGCGATGTCTGTGACATTTGTCAAGATGTTGATTGCGTTCTATTATCAAGTGCGTCCCGTAACTTAACTGCTAGTAAAAGTATTTTTTACTATTTGTAAAGCTTGGACGAAAATTATATGTCTCGAAAAAAGTTATCATCATTTTCGGATTAAATTTCTTACATAATTTAATTGCATACATCTTTCCATTTCTCTATTAATTTTCGTTATTAATTATTTTGTATTTAAAATGTAGTATTATCAATTTTCAAATATTTAAAGTTAGAAAATGTCTGAAACTAAAACTAAAATAGTGCGCGACAAAGAACAATAAATCGTCCATCCTTGCCGCACATTCCCGCAGTTTGTATCGTGTTTCCAGATGAATGGACCACCGCCTGAATTCAGAGTGGCCAATTCCTTGCGCAAACCCAGGCGACTGGAAGGCCAGGAGGAAGCAAATTGATTCTGCACGGACCGTCGCCAGAACTTGGTCGATTTATTTGATTACGGTGCGCATGATTAGCAATATTGACAAATTAACTCTCGGCCAGTTGGTCGGACACTCTGCACGCAAACCGTTGACTGTTAGCTGAACCTTTGTGACCACGTCTGTATAGTTGTGTTAAGATGGAGAACACGTATAATCATATAATCGATTACCAATCTTGCTTTGTTAATAATTATAAATAATAAAGTTGTGTTAATAAAATAATAATTTAATAACAAATAATTTACAATAAACAATTGACACTTACCCTGCCTTTCTTTATATTACATTGCTTTAAAATCATTCAAACGTTCACACAGCGCATTTAGATTTTTATAGATCCTTTTGAAAAGAGGGTTTAACGCCATGCACAGCTAAAGCTAGCTCGTATATTGCTTTGAGCGTCGGACAATCTTGAGATTAAAGCTAGGGACAAATCAGGGACCGTCCTATCACCTGAAAAAGTATTGGGAAACGCCGGAGCGTCGGCTGCCAGGGCATATGCCGTGAAAAAGACGAGGAAACGAGAGATAGGCGGAGATATTCGACTCCCCATATCCATATCAAACTTGTACCCCATCCCTTCCAAGCCAGACCTGAAACTTTTTCTCGTATGTAATTCGATATGGAAACGAAGCTGGAAGGTACCTTGCAGCCAACGAAGAGCGACGGGGATGCAAAACGTTCACGCTGAGATCCATAACCCGTGCCCCGATTCCAAAATCCCTGAGAAACGAACGTTTCGCGACGCATTTAAAGTTTTCTGACTGCGCAAAGAATAGAAATATCGATTTAACATGGAAATGCTTCACGTATACTTATTCACGTACGATTAAATAATTCACAAAAATCATATAACTGTTATATGATAAAAAATATATATAAAAATATAAAATAGAGATTAAAAATAAAATTTGTGTCACGCAAAAATAAATATAAATGTAAGATATTGATAGAGAAAATTTTCCTCTAGTTGATATTAATTTAGATATAAATTTTTGAATTGATTAAAAAAGAATGTTTATATTGCTATCGATTGTACGTAAGAATATATCAATATTAATTATCACTATATATTGAATAATTAGGGCAAAATAATTTGCAAATTTGTCAACTTAAAAAAACTTATATTATGAAACTTATATCGATCAAAAAAGTCTAAATCTCTATTAATATAAATAAAACATGAATGCTATAGATCTAAAGTGCGCCAACGAACTCAACATAGTTTCTAGGATGCCGATGCTCGTATTCGAACGACCACTCCGCCGAACCACCCTCGTTCGCTGCTCGTACACCAGCTCGTGAACGTAAGGGCGTCAGACCGGTGGGGTTGGAACGAAAAGGAGTCTCCTTAGGGCACTTAAGGGCATCCTTGTGCGACCCTGTCGACCCCACCGACCGGATTCTCCAAACAACTTCATGATTTGCTTGATTGCACCCGCCGATAACTGCTTCTAGATACATGCGAGAGATTCACGAAGAACTAGAAATCTCACCAACTCATCGTAATCCTTTCGCCAAATCGCTTTTTAATGTGTGAAAATTACTAAAATCGCGAGACTAATATTTAAAAGACGATGCCTGATTTTTTACACAATTTTTTTTAATTTTATTCATTATTTATTTTATTTATTAATAAATTAATTAAAGATAATTTATTCATAAAAGCTATTTAAAAAAAACGTTATTCAAAAATTAAGCTGTCACAATAAAGAAATTAATAATAATTTTAATATCAAGATAGTGATAATTTTTGAATTATGTGTAAACGATGAGCAATTTGAATAAAATAACTCATCAACAAATCAAATTATAATTTTTAAAAATCCTAAAAGTTTACTTTTAAAGAGAGAGAGAAAAAAAGATTTTTTCAAATATAATTCTTTTTAACAGAATAATTCTCTTGAACAAAATATCAATTTGAGATTTATTTATCTAGACGTATAATTAGTATATAAATTAGTATATAAATTAGTATATAAATAATATTTTACTAGTAAGTAAGCAATAATAATAATAATAAATATGATAGTTAAATAAAACTTTTTGCTAATAAAATATATCGACTATAAATTCTTTCGAGTTTATATAATTGAAAAAAATGCACGCAATTCTAATAAGTTATAGAAAACTTGAAGAAGACGAATGTATTGTGCGTATGAGAGTAAAAAAGTATCATATTAATAAATACGAAATATTAATAAATACAAAATATTTTTCTCTATCTATCATGCATCTGAGATATGTAACGGTACAAAGTTGCAAAGTTTCTGCCAGTACGGGTAAAACGATAGAAGGAAATTTAGCCGCAACAAAGTTCATAATTGTGCAATGCCAAGTGGAATGCTGCACCGTTTCACATCGCAATTAGTAGTAATTATTAACTACTTTGTGAAGGTCTCATAGCTGGTTCGCAGAAATTTGTTACAGGTGTGGCTCTACTCTTCACACATTGCCTCAGAATTTTACTGCTTTATCGTGACAGCAATCATTGAATAAGACAAAATATATTATTTAATGACAGTTGAATGATTACATGTCAAGATTAAAATATACCAAATTATTAAGTATTTTTTCAGTGATGCAGTCTGTCAAGCAGCAAAGTTTTTTCGGTTTTTATCACAAGATTAAAATGCCGTTGTAAATGTTGTAATCGAATTGTACAAGGAGAAATTGCAGGATTGCGTTTTCGTGCGTAGAGGAAATGTCCGCTTTGCCAGCTCGATCGCGAGCCTAAATGCACTGGTCAGTGACCATTCCGCGGAAGGAACCCCGTGTCAGTAATGCGTGAATCCGCAGCGGCGTTATTTCCACCTAGCGCATCTGGAACTCCGTGCGTTACGAGAAAGTTCGCAGGAACGTGCGTTTACGCGTTCGCGTGAGTGCGTATGCGTGTGCCGGAAAGACGTGCGTTTGGCCGAATCGTGGTTATACAAGCTGGTTCGCCGAGCGACGAGAGACCGCCAACCAGATTTACTACCCTCTCCTGTAATTATCATCATAAAGTCGACTTTACGAGCAGTAAGAGCCCTCGTAAAGGAATGCTTCATTTCGCCCGCACGCCTGCTCTGACCCCCCCTTCCAACACGGGTACGCCGTGAACAACCCGTCTTTCGACCACCCCCGGGGCTACAACATCACCTACGGGAAACCACCTTGGCCGTCTCTCGGTCCTTCCGCCCTTCGAAAGCCTGCCGGCCACGTCTCTCTCCTCCCCTTCGACTATACCCGAGAACGTTAAAACCTGCCGAAAGCTGCCTTTTACCTTCCGTCCGGCAATCTCGCGAATGTAAAGATCGTGAGCCGCGAGCCGGCTGAACTCTCTCTTGAAACGAATGAGAGACCAAAGTACGATATACATAAAAGAGATGAGTTCTGAGAATTATGTATTCAAATATCTCGAGAAATATTAGATTTGTGTGATAGTATGATCAATACATTTACCAAATGCATATTAAATATTCTTAAGATTAAATATGAATACTTGATGATTTATCAGATATACAATTTGTGTGACATTATTGAATAAGAATATTATTTAATATCAAGTAAGTGTGTCTCGTGCGAGAAAATATTTAAAAAAAATAAAAAAAAAAAATAAACAAAATATTAAAAGCTAAATTAAATGAGTTGTAAATAAGAAAAAAGATGAAGACTCGCAAATAGAACCTCGATAAAAGATGGAAGCAAACGAGACGGACGAATAACGCCGAAGTAACGGCAACAATTTAAATACAATTTGAATATTTAACGGCTCGTGCTTGGGTTCTCTGTCACCGCCTCTCTTTTTCTTCGTAGCGCCGTGCGGCACTAAACTACCATAATTACCAAGAGTTCAACGGGAATTAAGGCCGCTTGATAGCGGAGGAGTAAACGTTAGAAGAGCGCTAGCGATGGTCGCCAACGCGCGTATATTTTATTAACGCTATATTTACCGGGCGACCAGCAACTTGTTTACTTTCTAAGACACACACAGCTCCACCGACGCGAGTCTCGCATCTGCTGCCCGTACTAACTACCCTCTCCCCGTAATGCCTTGGTTTTCCATTAACGGTGTGTCATTTAAGTGAACCGATCCCCTCGAGACTATCTATCGCCGGAAGTTACAATTACATATTATGAAACGGCATTTATGTATTTCGGCTCAAATGTATCATAGTTTCGATCTATACATCCAATAATTTAGTCCCTTTTCATACTAATCTACTGCAAACTGATACTCATTACTAGCTATTATCGTTAGATGGAAATTTCTCAACAAATTTCTAATAATTTAGTTCACTTTCTGCAATTAGCTGCAAATTAATATTAATAAGAGAAATGTGCGCGCGCGCAAAATTTCTCGATAAACTTTCATTAATTTCGTGCACTTTCCTCGGGGGAATGAAACAAAAAGTTATTTGTTATAAAGATTTTTTTTAATAAAGAAAAATATCTGATAATTCAATTTATTTTCTAAAATTAGAAATTCAAATTCAAAAAAGATCATAAACGAGCTAAATAATTGTAAAATTATTTTTTTATTAAAAAAAGTTTTTACATGTCGGAGATATATGGACACATCTCCGACATGTAAAAAGTATATATATATATATATATATACTTTTCACAACTAAAAATTTTATTTAAAACAGTAGTGTTTCTTAAAGACATTTTAATTTTAAGCCACTTTTATGTCGAGCCTTCAATTGCAAATTGATGTTCGTTATGAAACTTGTATAGGTAATTGAGAGACAAAATAGCTTGAGAGAAATGTAGTATCGCGGTTCGGTAGGAATTAATCAAATTGTTGTTAATGCATCTGGGACAAGTCAATCAAGATCTTATATTTCAAAGACCCTCTCACCATCTTGAGCCGGCGGAACACTCGGTGTCATTAACTGTTGGGCATGGAGTTTACGAGCAACTCGTCGAGTCTTTTTCTTTCGTCTGCCGATATTGCCGTGATCGAATTAACGATCGGCTTTGTGCACTCCGTTTGGTACCTGCCAAATGCTTTAATGCCATTATCTTCATTAGCGGCGGAACCGGCGCGGATTACAATACCTAATGAACCGCCTCGTGGCGTGGGCGAGTGTAACTTTTTCCAAGCTTCTCCATTCGTCTCCTCCCCGCCTTTAGACCGCTCCCCCTCCCGCTCATCCGTCTGGTCCCTCTCTACTGCTGGGTGACCGGCAATCTCCTTTTCCCGAGGTTCGTGAAAGCCAAATAAAAATAAACAAATTTGTTTGTATCGCAAATGCGCGCGGTCCGCGAAAGGTCCTTTGACTAGAGCGAGACGCCTGAGTATACTGGTTAACTCGGATTTGCAATTTTAATTACGTCCTGCCGCGAGATGCGGGATAGCCAGCAAAAGAGAAAGAGAGAGAGGGACAGAGAGAGAGAGAGACGAATTAGCCGGGCAAGGAAAACTCATTTGATGAGAAGAAAATCCATGGGAGACAATATTCTCTCTCAGAAGGTATTATTATTGTCATACATTTTGAACTGAGCTCGTAGAGCTTTCCGGTGAAAAAAACTCGCGAAAAGTTACCTACATTTATAATAGAGAAAATTCACCAATTACTGCAATCATTTATTATATTAACAGTTATATAAAATATATCTTTCTAATAATAATTCTTAATGTTACGATATATTAATGATTATATTAATAAATTGAGATAAAACATTTCCGCTGTTCTTTTAACTACTGATCGATGCAATTATCAAACATCTGATATATAATAACTTTTCAATAGCGGAGAGAAAATTATCTTTAATAAAAATAATTTTGTGAAAGATCTCTTTTGCAGATAATTCATCTGCGGATTGAGAAACTTAATTACTCGGGTATTGTGTTATGTGAAAAATCAACGACGAGCAAATGTAAGAAGAGTTTACTCTTCTCATTTCTTTGTATAAAAAAAAAGGGAAAATAATTTTGAACGAGGAAGAGAATAAAATTGGAAAAGCAGGATCTAAAGGCATTGAAAAAAGATGTAAGCAAAAAAGAGAGAGAGAGAGAGAGAGAGAGAAAAAGACTAGATATGACGAGTCTTTGTCATCCTTTGACTCGTGTGGGTTACATTAAGAAATGCCGAAACAAAGCCGGAGACGCGCATACCCGTCGATTTTTCTACGAGGAACAAAGGAGAGGTTCTGCTGTGATGACGAGCGAGTTCCCCTGGCTTCGTAGCGATTTAAGTAACAAGTTGTCCTGCCCACCGTTCTTTTTGTCCCTTCCCAACCTGCTCGTCAAAGAAGAACTTTTCACGCCGATATAGCGAATCGAAAATATCAGTCGCCGCATCGCGCTCAATCGCTTTCCAAGTAGTTTCCCGACTTTCCTTTCGCTAATACAAGAATCTATCGATTTCGTTTCTGTGTATAAAAACATGTCGCACGACAAATATATCGCAGTCATAATTTTTAACTAATATTAATTTTTATATATTCCGCATTTTATAGACCTTTATCTCGTGTATGCGCTGATTAGTTATTTAGAAAAATTATTGATAGCTCTGTCTTGGATAAATAAAGCACATTTATATACACCGTCTGCACTAAGTGACGAGAGGAAGCGCGCTTTTAATTTATCTTATATTTATCATGTCGACTAGGAGAAATTTGACTCGTATCTCTTTGAAAAGTTTGACAGGTTTCGCCAACTCCTATTACTGGCCTGTCACATGGGAGCGGGCCGTCGTTTCTGGCGGGTTCACACCGACGTCCACGATGTCACACGATGTAACGTATCGACTGCTCTCGACATATCTACATGCTAACAGTTAGCTCCAGTTCACGCGACAGCCTACGTCAGCCAGCCACAATTGAAGTTCAGACACTGGCCATCGAAGATTGCATCGACAATTGGATACTATTAACGTTACGGCCGCGACAGAACACGTTGTTCCGATAAACGAGATCATGAATACGTTCCTCCCTTCCTATTTAATGACCTAAGTATTTAAAGTTAAA
Source organism: Anoplolepis gracilipes (assembly GCF_047496725.1). Taxonomy (NCBI): domain Eukaryota; kingdom Metazoa; phylum Arthropoda; class Insecta; order Hymenoptera; family Formicidae; genus Anoplolepis; species Anoplolepis gracilipes. Next base: position 10,888,439 of record NC_132976.1, on the reverse strand, counting down.
ATTTTACAATAAAAAGAAAGAAGAGAAAAGAAGAATGTGCTTATTTCTTTTCTAAACAATAAAAAACATTATGATTACAAATTATATATAAAAATTTAAATCAATGCAATATTTCAAAATTGAACAAATATTAATAAAAAAAGAAATATGCTGAATGTCGTATCGAACTATATCATTATTTGTGAGCACGATTTGAATAAACACGAAAGAAGAAAGAAAAAAAAAACGAGAAAACGGTATCCCGTGGGGTAAGGATTCGTTGCCCTATCTACGAATGATTTGTGAATATGCAAGGGCAATGGGACGTCTCCTTCGGGAGCGCGACGGTCAAGATAGTCCCTGGATCCCTGGGCACCTAAAACACGGAAAATATTCGAGTGGACAGCCGCAAATTTATCGTTCGCAGCAGCCCTAAATTTTCCATTACACATCGAATCCCGAACATGTCGAGAAAAAAATGTGCCCGGAGAATCCATTCGCTCTGTCTCCCTTCGGGATCTGCCGCTGATGGCCGCTCCCATCTCTACTTAACAATTTTAAATCTAATCGATTGCGCCAATTTATTATAAATAAATTTACTCTCGTAACGGAGTGTTTATGAAAAAAGAAAATAAATAGAAAGAAAAAACTAGAAAATAGAGAGAAATTTGTCGGGCAGAACAGTGTATCCGACCGGGATACATAGGACCTCTTTTCAATACAATAAAATGTCATTGATGCCGTAAAGATACTTTAATTGTCCGAAAATATATAGCACATTATATATACATTATATATATATAAAATCGCGAGGAACTGCTGAAAGCGAGTGAAAGCGTGGGGAGAGACAGGAATACGTTCTATGGAAACTGCAAAACTGCATTTATCGTTTCGCCTCTCGGAGAGAAAGGGGTATTTCTTTCGGTCGTTATATTATGGCTCCTACCGGTGTTAACGACTCGCGCCGAACCGGGCTGAGACGCGGTAATAAAGCCCTAAGAATACAAGGCCGATCGTAAAATGATAATTGCTGCCGTAAACCTAAGTGATATTGAACTTGATGTCGGCACCGAACGGCTAAAGCGAGCAAAACCGAAGTGTTATGCGCTAACAACGGGGCAGGTGAAATCCTCGGAGACGTTCCTCGGTGGCATTTCGCCGGTTTGGATGAAAATGAACTTGATGAGTAGGCGTGATAAATATTTTTGATAATTGTGGTTTTGACGAAAAAAAAGTCTCGCTTTGAGATATCATATCTTTTCAATCAGTAAAAACTAATAGCGAATTTAGTTGGATCTACCAGTGAGTACTGGTGCACATCAAAAATTCTCGTGCACAAATTTACAATATAAATATAAGTAATTAAAACAAGATTAGCTTAATAATTTTAATATTAATTACTTTTTTAGTTACTTATGCCAATGTAAATTTGTGTACGATAACCTTTATGCATCAATGTGCACTGGTGCAGTCCAATCGAAATCGCTATAAACTCTGTCAAATTATTATACATATATAACTATATTATATAACAATGTCACGTGCGTTGCAGGAATATTCTAGCTATTATTAATTTATTTATATTCCATTAAGCATTATAATTTAACGTTACTCAAGGATCCACAACACGTGAGATAGTTATTGAAAGACTCGCAAAGGAATTGCAAATTGCACATTTGCGGTGTATTTTTTCAACTATATCTCAGCTCGAGAGACTATAAAATTCACCCATTGCATTAAGAAGCAGGCTCCCTTCGCCTGAGTTTAACCCTTCCTACTTTTCTTACAAAGTTACCTCCGGCCTGCTCGATGATCCTACGCTTTCCCGCATTCATTCCGCGATCTGGCCCTTCTTACCCCTCCAACCCCCGCGACATCGACACACGAGTACACCACACGCCTCGCGTATACACACACACATATATAGACACATACAAGGAGCGATTCGCCTCGCCAGAAGAAAGTTTCCCGCAATTTTGCGTCTCCACGGTAGGAATAATTCATCGTATCCCGTGAGAAACTTTTACGATTTCCACGAGCGACGTGCGACGAGTCCGACCAAAATCTGAAGATACGAACAATATACGTTTTTATAAAAATAAGAAAACACGAGACGCTCGACGAAATTTCGCGCAGTAACGCGCAAATAATTTTTTACGTAATGCTAAATATTGCATCGAAAATTCTTGCGTCGTGATAAAATAATATTTTGCGATATACCAACGCTAATGCAATACTTTTCGTAATAACATGACACATTCGTAATAGCGAATGTAACGTGATACTAGGTAAATTCAACGTCGCTCTTCTTCTGGTTTGATGCACGTAACGCGCAACAAAGTACGCGACGAAAGTTTCCCTAATATGGGAATGCGACATGTGTGCGATAATTCGCGTGCGGCGTGTACGCGCCTCGAAACGCGTCGGGCAAGAACGCAAACACTGCTACTTAGAAAACTTTCGCGCGCTATATCGCCAAGATACGAAGACATTTTATCGCTGAAAAACGGTATGTGCTTACCGTTCCTGTGTTTTATACTACAGGGGTTCAAAAAAAAAAAAAAAAAAGAAAGAGAGAGAGAGAGAGAAGCGCGATCAATATTATTATGCTGACTATATATTGTTGTACGACTATATAATATAGAACTGAGATAAAGGGGGAATTGTTATATTTTCTACAGAAACTTTGCAAAATTAGTGTAATTTATATTTCATACCTATGTAAGAAGAAATGAAACATTGGATAAATTCTATATCGCACGTTGTTGATTTGTGTGTTGATCGACAAGCATAGACAAGCAGATGTACGCAAAAAGGGTGAAAAGGATTAAAATGGGCCGTGTCTATAATCTACTTTACATTTGCAGCAACCCTTTCTAAGCGCGGCGACTAATACGGTAATGCATCGGAATCCCCTCAACAGGGGCGGTAGTTTCCGGTAGTCGTAAAGCCGGTTTAAGTAATTCCCGATAGAGGAAAGCTTCCTTCTCGCATAACTTCTGTTTTGAGCGAATTCTCTCGGTCCCCCCCCCCCCTCTCCCTTCGATACAGCCGATAACAAGAGTACATCGAATAATAATACTCACAATATGTACATATATATCATATGTATATTATATATGTGCCGAAAAATATCCAAGATTTGATCAAATAAAGCTAAAAGAAATTTTAAGTAAATTATTTTTATTTTTTTCATAAGTAAGTATAATGAATAATTCTCTTTTATATTAAAATGCGAACATTATAAGTTAAGATTTTTAGCACGGCTGAGATGCAATTAATTGAATTTTTGTTTAATTATTGTGCTTCGCGGTGACGGTCTCAATCTTGCCGGAAGTACACGTCGCGCAAGACGACAAATCGCTGTTCTACCTTGTCGAAAGTTTTAGGGCAGAGCCACCTCTGGCGACACGTGTGCCCGCGAGAATCCGCCGCAATGACGGGAGAAGGAACAGAATTGGCGAGGGTGCAAAAGAAGAGAGGATGAGAGAGAGAGAGAGAGAGAGAGAGAGGACGTGACATCGTCGGTGTAAGGCCCCGCAAATTGTTTAACTTTTGCGGGGTGACGGACGACACCGGCGATACAATAATGGCTCACTGATGCGATTTTAACTTTTCACGCCCGCCACGTTCGTCGGGTCTGGATTCCATCGACGGAATATCGGACGATAGAGTGCGATAGAGTGCGACGCAGAAACGGTGACGCGACTCAGTTCGCGAGCGAGAAAAAGTTCGCTCGTCAACGATCTCCGAACTCCAACCTTGCAAATTCCTTCGGGATGAGAGAGAAATTCCGCAAAGCACGGAATACTCCGGATCGCGACAATATGTTCCGTTCTTCTTAAAACCAACGAGTTGCGTCGAGTCTGATGAGATGTTACGAAAATGTTACTCTTATGATCATAACGCTATCATTATAGTTCAAAGTTATATATTAAAAAAATTTGTTTCTAAAAATATATATCATTATTAATCATCTATTTGATTTTAAAAGAATATCGTGCATTATTGCACACAAAGATGTAAGGCACGTTTTTTTGTACACGTCTTCGAATTAAATAAGTAAAATTTAATATATTTTTTACAACTTGGGTATCGTTTTTATACGTAATCGTTTTTATTTATACATTATTCGCGGCTACGTAGCAAATAAAAAAACGATATTAATAATGACACTTTTACATTTTTTTTGTAGAACCACGCACGCGTTTAGACAATATTAATACGCGAAGAAACACTTGTGTGTCTTCCAATCTTTTGGTGCGCCCAGGTAACGCCGGAAGGTAATTAGCTATCATGTTACCTTCCGCTTCCCGCTCGCTTGCCTGATGCCTACCTGCCTGCCTGGCTGCCTGCTCTGGATCCGTTTTCAGACATGCAATTATGTCTGATGGAAATGGAAGGCACGTGCACATATAAAGTACGAGGACGGAAAGGGGGAGTCTCCCGCATTATTGCCCGTGTGCGTTTCAATTGCTGCCTGCGTGTTTTCGTCGAGTCCCTCAAAACGTACCGAGATAAAATATATCCACTCCTTCGATAAGTTTGTAAGCGTCATAAACATAAAATACGACTTCCTATTTCTACATATGTACTTTTCTCATATTTAAATTATACACTTTTAATTAATTATAATTAATTTTCAATTAATCGTACGTGGCTAATATTAATTTAATATTAATTTAATAAAATGTAGACATACACTTTGCCGAATAATTGCATTTTTCCTTCTTTTTTATTGGTATATTATTATCCATATTTAAAAAAATTAATGAAAAAAAAGTATACACATACATGCACATACATATATAATAAAAAAAATGTTAGGACTATGGCTAACAACAATATCAAATATTTGTTCTCATTAAGAACAATATTTCTGATAATCTAGACAAGATACTTGACTTAAGCACGTTTATATGATTCTGAAAAGATTTTTCTCTTGTCTCAAGCCATCTCGGTACGGAGGTCCTACCATGAACAATTTATGGCTCAAAGAAGGAAGGGTGTCACCCTCTGACAAACAAAGACGGAGATACGGAGACCGAACCAAACGACGTCTCCTCAGCTCGTCTCTTGTCCAAGGGGTCAAAATTCTCGTAAAACTATAAAGAGGATTCCTAATCATTAAACCGTTTCGTTACAAGGAACTCGCGTTTTTTCTGCACCTCACCCTTAATATCCCATTCTTTAAATTTCTCTTTCGTTTCATAACGCGGCGGAAATCGCTCTCGAGAGGTTCTCGACTTTAAGAAGATTTACAACTAGAAACATTTTTGTTGAGATGACACTTCACAGAAATAAATAAAAAAGCATAAAAATAAAAGAACTATTATAAAATTTCTCTTTAAATATATTTTTAGATTAAAACTAAATAATAATTATAATAAATAAATGTAATTGATTTTTAAATAATCGTTTCATTTACTTATATTATTTATTTTTTATAGCGTAACATAAACTACAAATCGTAAGATTAATTTCAAATTTGTAGATACTGAAAATAATTCTTCCAGCATTTCAAAAAATTCAGAATAAATTTATGTAATTATATTAATATATTTCTCAGTAAATGGCATAGATAAGAAATGTTAGGTGAAAAAATTAACCAAAATATAAATATTAACTTCTCGAAAATATCTGCTGAAAAAAAATATTGTCTGCTAATTTTTAATTTAAAAATATTATATTGTAATCATTTCTATTATGCAAGCATCTTCATTAAGAGTGATGTTTATTTACAGAGAAATTAGTTAAAATTATATTATATATATGTATGGCACCAAGTAAGAAAATTGTCAGGCATCTCATCTCAAGTAAAAACTTTACAAATAGTACGAATTCTCTCTCTTCCTCTACGTATTCCTATTATACAATTTCTTATAAGTTTTTTCGATGAAGATTTCTTCGAACGTAAATTCCTCGAATTCAATCGAAACTACAAATAATGATTCTTGAGATATCCAAATAACAATCTACTCGAGAAAAAGATATGAAATAACATTTGTCTTCTTAAATCAAACTATAATACTTCTTCCTTCGTTCTGATCAATCGGAGCAGAATGCAAGGAGGAAAACGCAACATGTGCGGTTGCGCGAGTTCAGCGCGGCATTGGAAAGAAATAAGGAAACCCTCCTGTTGGAGTGGCAAAAATCCGGGGCACGAGGACGCGGGTCTGTGATTTCACTGCTCCCCGACCATCATAGATCACCGCGTCGTAGCAATTGAGTTAGGAAGGAAGGAACCAGTTCGGCAAACACTTCTCTCGCAATGTCGTCCTTCCCCTCTACCCCCTCCCGCTCTCGTTCTTGCCCGCTCGCCAAATTTATGGCTTAAAAAAGTCCCGGACTACCGGAGTCGTTCGCTTTATCTGTAATGTACTGATCTTGCCTCCATCGACGGGGGCGCCCCTTCTTGCTGCCGACGTCGTTTCTGTCCCTGAATCCCGTCTGGACCAAAAGAAGCCACCCTACGATCTGGATACGGAGCCCACCCGGCGGCGCTAGTATACACAGGGGTGAACTACCACCGCCACTACCCCGCAGCTTTCATGATTTATAACAAGGAGAAGCAGGCTAAAAGCGCGCGCGAGACGGACGAAGGGAATCGATGCCTTCGAGATCCGCCGAAGCTTCGACGGGACTCGCTTTTGATAAGGGTTTACGAATCGCGCGATCCTATGCGGAGAACTGGACATACGGCTTACGCGTCGAATGAAAACCAGTTCTTGAGGTGGAAGGTCATCCAAAAGAGGGAGTCGAAAATCCTTTTACCATGACAATATGAGAACGATTTATTCCGTGCATATTTTTTTCAACATTAAAATGCGTCTTTACTGCTTGAGATTTGTACAAATCTATGCGTTAAATCTGATAATTAAGAGAATATATATTTTTAATAAATGTTTCATTAAAAAGTGCATACGCCATAAATTCATATACGAACCAGACATATTATAAGATATGTATGTAGTCAAATTTTTATATAATTATTATATAAAAATATTTATATAATATTTATATAAGCAAAAGTATAATTAAATTTTTAGATGTATTACATAAATAATAAAAATGTAGCAATTTCTCACTATTCAACATAAGTCATATTTAAATTTTTTTATAACACTAAAAAAATACTTTATTAAATTTTTACGTTCAATTACGGTGTAATTCACACTTACAAGAGCGAAAAATAAAAAAACCTGTCGAGAACGTCTGTAAACGTCACATGCCGACATCGTTGGCAACTGACCAGAGAAAAGAAGAAACGAAATGCAGGAAAGGTAGATAAAAAGAGAGAAAATCCTTCGTTTTCACCGCTCGAAAAGGCCGTTCTAAGTTTCGCCAAGCCGTCCGCGAGCGGGAACTCTGAGTACAAAGTTGTTCGTGTGCTACGTGCCAGGAGGGACCGCGAGTAGAGAAGCTATAGACATGGTCAGACGGACGTGTGGACACCCGATTGGAACGAACGTCTTCGTTCTCGTCCTCGTCCTCGTCGTCGTCTCAAGGCGAGCAATCACTTAGGCAAATATTCACGCGCGGATGCATGTTCAGCATGTGGGCGTCTGTTACATTCGATACGAGCAACCGAAAACGTATGGAGCATAGGGGCTTCTAATTGAAATCAACCATCGCTATGTATTTGAGATTCTGTCCGCAACAACAAATATTTTTTTACGGAAAAGTCAAAGATAAAAAAAAGATAGACTTCTGGACAAAAGAATTTCGATAAATGTGTCGTGACAAAGTTACGAATTTATATGAAAATGAAAATGACACGACAATGTTTAATTGATAGAGAATTTTTTTTTTAAGTTTTCAAACAAGTTGTTGCGGAGTTTCTCTCCGATTAAGCCTAATGAAGGATGGTCGTCTAGAGAACGTTTCAAAGGAGTTCTGTGCACCAAACGATTCATCAGGATACGTAAGGCTCAAACCTCGAAGCTTCTGCGGTTCTACCTCCTCAAGGTTCGACCGTAAAGTTCGCCCTAAGGACCAGCATCCGTGCTCCATAAACCTAACCCTGTCAGGTAAGTAAACGTGATTCCTTTGATGATCTCTAATTCCTTTGCGCATGAGAAAGGATCTCAGAGTTTGGACAAATCCTTTTTTTACAAAAATGGAATTTACAGGTATCAATCGGTTTTTCGACAGATCGTTTTTATCTTTTTTTATGCTTTCGAATTATCATATAACTTATCGGCATTAAAATCACTTCATTTGGTCTTATAGATAAGAATAAATATATATTAAATAGAATAAAGAGAGTTCTTTCTTTCTCTCTAGTATCGAAATAATTTTTATACTGCTAAATAAATTTAATTAGTTTCTCAATTTTGTGTTAAAATCTCATACAAATTATTTTTATTTTTTAACAAAATTACTGTTGTGTAATTACTGATGTTGTTAACCTCTATTCCATTTCTCGATTTTGTTTTTATAATTTTTAGTAAGATTTCCAAAAATAAATGATTAAGAATGAAAATGATATACACTTAAATCACAGAAATTAAAAAAATATATATAAAAGTAGCAAAAAGAAAACAGTTTCATCATTCAAATAAAAAATTATACATAGTACTATTTTTTTCTAGAATTATATTATTTACACAACAATTTAATTAACTACAAAAACTATTACACAATAAATTTGTAATAGAATTTTTATATTAATTTGGTTTTATTAAAAATATGACTTAAATATATACCATTCTTTGTACTACAAATAATGTTGGAAAAATGTGATAAGTTAAATTAACAAAATATGTATAAGCAATACTCAAAATGGAGCTTTTCAATCATTTTTATAACATAACGAGATCGATCCTATTATGTCTGCGGTTACACGAGCAGAAGCAACGAATCTTTGGCGCATCTGCCGGGCACGATAGCGGCGATTACTTATGCGTCCCGTGCCCTCTCTCACAGAAGCTTCCTCCGCGAATCCCTTCCTCGTCTCTCCCTCGGCGGGATGTAAGAGAGAACGCGGGATGTAGCGGTGTACAAGGGGGATGGCGCGAGTTAACGCGAACATATAAATTAGCAGGACATCTTAGCAGGCCGCTTGCAACTTAGTCACGTAGCGGGTTTAAACTTGACAGGAGGTGGATTCTGCGACGGCGAGCGCATGCCACCCCCATCCCTGCTTCCTCCCATCATCTGGCCCCTACAACTATTATGGCTGACGAAAAGAGGGGCTGAACACCCTCTGTGATTTTCCAAGATTCTTGGATCGCCGACGTAGAAAACGATTGGCTGTCGATGAAACCGAAATTACAATCACGATATTTCTCTTTAAAAATGTCTCATGACTCATTAACTAACGAATCAAGAATCTAAGTGTTTCTATTTCAAATTACTCAATTTATATTAATATCTTGGAACAAAAACTACTGTCGTTCATGACTTAAAAATAAAATTAAAAAATTATTTTGCATCTACACATATGATCATATTTTTTGTTTCATCATCAAGTCATAAAAAATATCTTGAAAGAAACGGATATATAATTAATGATATCTGCAAGGATATAACACGCAATAGCGTATATAATTCTCCAGAGATGTAAACATGCTAATATATTATAATGATTTAATGCCCCGAGGAAGTTCGATCTTCGATGGTCCAGCAGTAATCTCGCATCTGGCGAAGACTAGCCAGAGGCGAATCACCGCTCGATCTTACGTTAACGCAAGAATACGTCGATAAGGACGGTCGAGACACGCGGTACCCGTCGGGGGAGAGTTCGAACTTTCGATTTATGGGACGTCGTGTCCCGAGAGATCCTGGGACTAGTCCCTCGGATGCGGTCAAAGTGACAGGGTGGGCGATTAGGTGCACAATACTCCGAAACAATCCGGAACGGCATCTGCGCCGTTCATTGATCACATTGGAAGACAAAGCGAAAGGGACGACGACGAAATTACGAAATGAAAAAGACATTAACGCCTAAAAATTTGCCGAAAAAGAGAAAGAACAGGCGACAAGAGAACGTCCTTTCCAATTTTCAAGTCCGCTCTATATACCCTAAGTTGTTTTATGCAGCACAGATATGTTTGTTGCTTTTTCATGTTCTAACTACCCTTCAACTTCTCTGAGTCACGGAGCGAAGTTTTGTCGCGTGATTTCTTTCGTACTCGAATTAGCTAAAAAGAGTTGGTTACGGTTTTTTCGTTAAAGTAGAACGACGAAAAGTAATCAGTAAATTTCACGCGTTGGTATATAAAATAGTCGGTGAAATATAAAAAGAGACAATGACCGATAAAACAACAATAAGAGAAAAATCATTAACGATTAAAACACAAACAAAATGTTACATACATATAATTTTGTATTCGCATGTAATGAAAATAATAAAGTCAGCGCCATTGGCAAGAATATGACTACAGGCTATAAGAAAGCGGATCCCCTTGATTCTGATTTTATGTCCCACAAAGTCCCCTATTTTGCCTTTAACGCTAAACCAGCACCATCATGGTAATTGCAACGTGGGGTTATAGTGATTAATGTTGTTTGTTATTAGGATAAGGATCGTTGACCGAAAGTTTTAGCTCAAAACGAAAAAATATAATTGCCAAAAATATTTGATCATATACATGACTGATAATTTTAGATATTACTTCTACATGACGTACATTTTATGATTATTTGTTAAAAAATTTTATTATACATTTATCAAAAAAGAATCCCAATAAAATAAGATTTCTTTGATTTTTTCGGATACGAAAGAAAATCCCTAGAAAGGAGAAAGAATTCCAGCTTTTTCTGGGCAGTAGACTGTTTTTTAGTTCAATAAGCTCTCATTATAATGCGCATAAAAAATGTAAATATATAAAATATATTTTTTAACAAATTATTAAAATAGTTTGTAAAATACAAAAAAAAGTTTTATTATTATTTAAATATTACTTCTTACGTAGACAACCGCAGGATAACATTTTCTTATAATTAATGTAAGAATATATTGTAAATAAACCAGCATACCATCTCATCAAAAAGGAAAGGGTGTAACGAAGAACGTTGGGGCTACCTTGTAAACTATGAAAGCATTCAAGGAATTTCTCTACCTTTCTCTCACTCTTTCTCTCTGCCTCTGTTCCATGTATTACAGGATGCTGTAATATTGTCGACTACATTTATTATTCTACTTAGAAGAATCACACGAAATCTTAGCATAGTTTAGTACAATAGTTTATAAAAATACGTTATTTTTGTGATAAAAGTCGGATAATCGCAATTGAAATTTTAATAAAAATAAACTTTAAGATAAATTATTATAAAATTCGTTAAATTCATAAATTAAAAATCGAAAAAAATATTATATAACATGTAGCAAAAATGGCAATTACTATTTATCTTTTTTTAGATTAAGATTAGGGTTTTTTATAAATAGAACTTTTATTATATTTTTTCTTCTAAATCCGCAAGCTTTTCCTCTCTTTTACATTTCGTTCCCCTCTACACCGCCATCTCTCATGAGCTAGCTACGCAAAATTACACGGCGGTCGGATTTAATTATGTCTGGAATTCGGCGCTAATTAAGTTTGATCGAACGAATCCGCGGGTTTGTTACTGAGTTTGCTCCGCAATGCTTACGAAACAAGGGTACGCCCTACCGCGAGCATAATGCAAATTATATTACCCTTTATGTCGGCTAGCCAAGCATTCTATTGACGTGCACTTTGCGTGCTCTCTTTCTGCGTCTCATCCGAACATCGATATAATTTAACAGTCAGAACAAGAGAAGATGATAATATGACTATGATACATGCGTTTTTTATTTAAATAATTGTTGCAAAAATCGAATTTGAAAGATCTTTTCAGTTTTCTCAGGTATCAGGATTAATAAATTCCAATAGAAAAAAATCTGCAATTATTATTAATCAAAAATGCAAGTAATACTCAATTTTATCTATGAGATAACGTTTCATAATTGAAAACTCTAGAAGTCTGCTCGAGAAGAATACACTCTTTCCTTGATTTTCTCATTATTTAACTCGACCAATATTTTACATTATTTCTACTTTCCTTCATTTCTCTGACTTTTGTAATATTCTATATTATTAACAATCCTGTCTTAATCATAAAAAATTAAAGATACAAAATTATAATATAAAAACAATTTTTAATCAATTTGTTTTTTTTTTTTTTTTTTTTCAAATTTTCTTAAGAATGTCCGCTTGATATGCACTGGAACAAATATCCATCACAAATATCATAAATTTTTCTATTCAGTCTTTTTTAAAAGAACAAATATTCGAAAGGAAACGAAAGGTAGATGGGGAGAGAAGGAGAGGTAGAAGCGACACCCTCGGGCGCGGTAGGTTTGCCCCCCTGATTGGATGAATATTAAATTCTGGTCACCAGCAAACAACCACCCCACGTCCCCTTGCTTCTTCGACCACGATGATTGAAATATGTATCCGACGCGAAGTCAAACATTCCAACAAAGTGCATGACCCGGTACGTGGCGCGAATTCGCCGCATGATTTTCGCGAAAAATGTACGTGATCTACATATCCGGTCAAAAAAAGAGGACGGACACGAACGTTTCACCAAAGTTCCATCCTCCGTTGCATATGCAAGTTTGCCGATAAATTCCAACGCGACATACGCTACGTGCGTAACAAAACATATTTGAGAAGATGACTATAAAAAAATCACCAAGTTTTTTAATAGATTCATCCCCTCTCTCACAAAGTATATACATACAACAATAATCTTTACCTTATATTTCAAGATTTTATTCACTTTACTTTAACAATATAAATAAATTGTATAATACGACAAAATTATTTTAAATATCACAATTAACAAAAAATTAAATTAATTTTTCTATTTTATTATCAATGAGAAACGCATAATATTTCCTTATGGATTAGCTTGTTTTAAATTTCTCCTTTATCGCTAAGAGCGACAAAACCTTGTCTACATATCCCGGGAGACATGGGCGATCGAAAGTTTCGTTCGAGATAAGTAACAAATTACGGATCGAGTAACGAGGCTGACTACTCTGGAGGGAGAGAAAAGAGGAGGTTCCCTGACTGAGTAATTGCCAAGGATGAGACAGGACTTTCGAAAGAATGTAATTTCGTTTTGCGTTTCACGCGCGCGAGCGAAGTCATCAATCGCCGTAGCTTCGCGACGCCTCGATTATCGCGACGGTTTAGCGGAGACGAGGCAGCAATTATCTTGGAGAAATTAAGGGCGCTGGATACGCGAGTGGGAGGCGAGGAGTGACGGACCGAGAGGCGAAGGGGAGAAGAGAGATCTTGACGAAACAGGCGCGTTTTCGGCAAGAAGGGTGGTACGCTTAATTTCATAGACGTGGCGCACGTTGCCATACGAGCAAGAACAATCGAGCCCGGGAGCGTGTGCGAAAGGGGGCCTTGGCCAAGGGTAGGTTGTACGTACTTCGAAGGGATAATTACAATAAGCAGCCCTCGCTGCCCTCACTTCGCCACTGGTCTAAGAAATCCACTGGCGTAATCTGCCTAAATTCGCGCGCGACATCCGATTTGTTCGCAGATGATATCTGTCACAAGTTGATTTCAAATCAATTCTATAAATTTGTAAATTCAAACTTCACTACATTGCATAATTAACATACTAGGTTCATATTATATATTTTTAATTTAACTGTTTATTTTCAAAAAAATATTTTCATTAGTTCTTTCAGAGAAATGTAACAATAAGATTAAAGTATAAGTATAGACTAACAATAAGTTTTGAAATTAAAATTATCATTAATAAAATTAATTGAGTAAAACTGCTACCTATACAAAAATTAGTATTGTTTATTTATTGTATTTAATATTTTTAGCTTAAGTGTCATGGACACATTGAAAAGAAAAGTAAACATGCTTGAAAAAATATCATTACTACTTTGAAATGTCATGTTAAATTCAAGTTAATTTGAGTTTCCATTAATGTACGGCACTCAGACTTAATTCACACCCTATGTGAATTACCATCGTCTCTCCGCTCAATATACGCAAAACGCATCGGTCTCATATACTTTCCGTAACGAGCGTATCGCCGAGCGCGCGAACTTAACGGCGCGTCGCGCCGCGATAAAACATCGGCGAATTCGCGCGATTGAATTACAGTTTAATTAACTCGCGGGCAATTAAGGCCCGTTCCGCCGCGCGTCCCGATCCTCCCCCTCTCTCCGCCTCATCCGTATCCCAGAAAAGCCGACATCATCCACCTATAACGAAACGGTTTTCGCTTTCCGTCGAATCTCGTGCATCCGCCAGCTCGACTGTTTCGAGCGGCAAGTTTCGAGGGTACTCGCGATTTCATCGAAAACTTTTGCGCCCCTTGATCGCTCCTATTTTTTTTTTTTTTTTTTTTTTTGCTCTTTCATCCCATCCCCAGTCTTTTCGTTTCTAACGATCTGCCAAAGGAGATTGGAATACAAGCACATGCAATACTGGAAATCGAGAAGATAATGTTGCTACCTATTAATTAAAAGGATCGGATAAAAGCGATGTTTTAATTACTTATAATCTCAACAGCCAATTCATCTATACAATCTTGATTTTAATTTATCCATAAATGGATTTAACTTAAATTATAATATCATCAGAAATATCATAAATATACACATATGTCATACATAACATGTCACTTCCATAAGACACAAAAATAATTAACAAACTAAATAAAGATTTTACAAACTATATAATTACCAAAAATAAAAAAATAAAATTAGAGAAATTTATTTTTCCAATATTTTGTAATTATTGAAAATATGTTTAGAACGAAAAAAAAAAGAAAATATTCTTTTATACTGTTAGTTTTCTTACATAGTTTTCGACAAAATTTATAAATATGAGATACAATTTTTTTTAATTAAATTTTATGATTATATGCATAACAGTTAGGTGTAATGCAGTGTATAATCAATTGGTAAATATTTTATGTTTACAAAGATGTAATTCGAGGATGTCATTCCTCGAGGTTTATATCCCTGGAACAAACATTAATAACATCGTAACATACGCTTGCATTGTGGAAACGCGTTGTCAGTATGCACAGTATACTGTGGCCAACGGGAAACCGTAACTGCCGCGTAGGCGGCCGATTTAACGACGAGTGAATAATTATGGGGGCTTTACGGTCTGATGCAGGAAAGCCTTCGGCGAATGGAGAAACGCCTATGCTTATATTTATGGGCCGATGATGACGGCAATTTCGGTCGAGGAATCGACAGTGAAACTGTTGCTGAATGCATCTGGCATTACCTACTTTGTTGCATCGTAAACCGCTGCAGCTTCCGCGACAACAAAAACGAGAGCACATTGAATGCATCCACGAGAAAATCTCATTAGCTTGCGTTTACGTTAAAATCCTATACATATATCCAACGTCAAATTACAGCAGTTTATTTTTTTGCGATAAAATTATTTCTTTACCATACAATTGTTTGACAACATCGCGCACAAAAATATGTGGCAATACAATAAAAGACTCAAACTTGTCAAAAAACATCATGACTTCAAAGTTCAGGTTTTCAACGTGCATAATTTGAATTGTTAAATTGCCTTATTAACTAAGGGCTCTGCGCTTTCCTTAGAACTTATAAACTAGTTCAATTTTGTAACAAATTATCAAAATAAAACTCGTATTATATATACAATATTATATATAATAAAATTCTAAAAGATAAAGCATTTGAAATTGCTTTTGTACTAACAATAAGAGACTACCGTACTTTTGTACCGGAGACCTACAACAAATATTTTCAAAATAGATTCCTTGAAGAATGTGAAATCAATTTCTTTTTTCCATATGGAATATTCTATATATGTATATATAATATGTGAATATTTTATATTAAAATAAAAAAAGATTTACATAAAAATATTATATACATATATAACTTCAAGCTTACAAAATTGTTTTCATTTTTCAATAAATATTATTATAACAAAAATTCTGTTTCTTTTTCTCTTGCTTGCTCTTTTATATATCAAAGATATAAATGAAGTATAAATTCTATGGTAATTCTAATTATTTATACAAAGAGACGTTCAAATTATGATATGATAATTCTTTCGATCATGTAAAATGTTTAAGTTCCTGGGGTACGAATGCCTCTCATCATGATCAAGATTAAACTGAGGTAGGAGCCAGGTAAGTTCGTTCCAGGGATGCGAACATTTATAATTAAATGGCGTTGTTACTTATTACATGGAAGTTCGCGAAGAAGCGGAATAGGGAGATTGTTAGAGAAGGTAGGCTGTGGTTACTCGGATAATCTCCTCTATAATATAAGACGGTGAATGGAGCGCGCTTGGACGGGTTCTAGCTTATGCGTTCGAGGAAACGTATACTTATAGTTAACGGGGTTTCGAGTAAAAATAGAAGAATCATGAGAGCAAACGCTATAAGCATGAGTTTTATTATAACACAAGTTTGAAAACTTAACGAGCAAAATAGTTGTTTCTAATTAATTATGCAATACGATATGAAATATATATACAGAAAGAAGATGGCGATAATATATTCACGTTACAATATACTAACAAAAGATAATATTACTATAAAATTAGCAGCTATTATAAAATTATTTTTATCATCGGAATATTCAACGATGACAAATAAATGAAAGAAATATTCAATATATTATATGAAAATAATAAGAGATATTTGAGGGAGTTACTTGAAAATTGCTGCAAATGTATATCAGCGGAAAAGCGCTTATAATCAGATTATATTCGAATGGCCGAGGAAGTCGATCTCGTTCGACCAAAACGACGTAAGTCAAAGCCTCAGTACAAAGGTCGATATCGAAGGGCAGGTGGCGGGAGAGGTGCGCCTCTCGCAAGGGTGTCGAACGCCCAGGTCTCGTGACAAATAGAAGCTTTGTGCCGCGACAATGGGGAGTTTATTTCCGGGCCGGCTGGGGTTACAATGTAGGCACTATACTGTAATTAAATTCCCAAACCCAAGGATTCGGAGGTTATAGAGGACCAGAAGGAAGGATAGAGAGAAAGAGAGACTGAGAGGGAGTGAGAGGAAGGGACGTGGGACGGCGTCAGACAAGGGGGTAGAAGCCTGGCAGAACCTTAGCATATTGCATACTGACCGGTCCGGAACGCTCCAGGCTTTCTCGCGGCAGATGCCATATTGTTTGCCGTATGTTCCTTCCTACCTTCCTTCCAAACGCCCAGCTCGCATGTCAAGATGAAGCAAATTCTACCTACACGATATATCCTCATCGGGAATGTTGAAATGATAAGTCTCCAATTAGTCTTTCAATCTTTAAAAGCGAGACTAGATCTGAGTGAGAAACTTTCGTCCGTCTAGCAAACGTTGCAAAAAAATAATCTCTCGACTTTAAATTTATTAGGCAATCTATTAGAAGCAAAGAATCAATATATCAATATTCCGGCATAAATAATCAGCATTTACAGACATTTTCAGTCAATGGAAAGTTTATCTTATCGTATAATAAAAATTATAATCAAAAGAGTTATCGTCTAAAAAAAGTAGACTAATATTAAAGTTTATGGTTGATAGTACGAGATTTAACTAAAAGTATCAGTTGTACAAAAGATAAATACAGGGATTCCAGATTGGAATAAGCATCAAAATATAAAGTCTCGACAGATTCCCAAGGCTTAGCATTCAGCTTCGAGCTGAAAGAAAAGGACACTCTCATCTCTGAGAAAGGATGGGTGCAATAATCTGTATTAGGAATATAAGCTAGTCTTATGTACTTCTGATACGAGTTGTAAATAGAAATGATAAACACACACAATATGAGCTTTGCAATTTGAAATTATAAAGTTTGATCCTATAGAATGCCAGCTTTGACACAAGTAAACGTTACATATATTTTATGCAAGAAAAGTATAAAGAAATGTGATACAACTCTAATTCGACTAAATTTTAATACTGCTATACAAACTATTTATTAAAAAATATAATAAAGACTTAAAAAATCTCGTTAGAATAGATTTCTTTCAATTTACTTAAATTATAAAAGTTTATTTAAAAATATACTATACTTAATGTAATATAATTTTGCACGAGACAACATATTCATAAAAAACTTGAACCCACAGAGAAAATAATAGTAAAAGTTATATCTCTTCATTTTTTTCAGAAATATAAGAATTTATAAAATTATATAATATAAAATTTTGTCTTTTTATAGTAGATTTTTACGGTTCTATAAAGAATTTACAATTTTCGACATTAAATAAGTGTTATAAAAATATATCGTTATATTGTTATACTAATATATCAAATATTAATATATAATGTTATATATTAAAAAATAGTATATAAAAAACTATAGTTTTGAATAGATTTTATCTCTGTTGCATCCAGTAGATTTGCACAATTCAATTAATACTATTTAAAGATTTGTGTGCAGATTGAATAAACTCATCGCGATTTTACAGCCATTGAAACAAATAGATCGGTGATAGAAGCGACTGAGAAAGCACACGTAATTGCATCGATTGCTTAGATAAACGAAGCTTCTCCGTGTCAGAGGGAAAGAGAGTTAGTTGAGAGTGACTGAGAGATGCGGGAGAGATGAGATCGGCAAACAATTCCGCTAGGCGAACTAGAAACGGTTGCGATGCAAAAGCGTTATGCGAGAAAGGGACAGAAATAGAGGATACCCTACCGTTTTCCGATAATGTACTATTGCGAATCCCGTGGCATACTTGCTAACCCATCTACGATGATGCGCATGATGTACGCACATAACACGTGCGGTGAAGTCTACCATATACACATAGAGATACATTCACAATGTATTTTGTGCATTAAATCATTTAATGAATTTATTACGCCAATTTATATATTATTATTGTTAAGTTACACTGCAAATTTTTCTAATTTAACAAATTGTAAAGTCTGCCTAAAAATATTAAATAAAACGCAATAACATGTTATATCAGAAGAAAGCAATAAAGTTTTCTTCACCAACACAGCGTGTTCTCGACGAAAGCACGTAATTTTGTTTCCACGTAACGCAACCCTTTCCGATCACGCAGCTTCTTAAGGAGACGAACGGGATCAGGATCACGCGTCCCCGTAAAACGGGGATAGCGTTTTAATGCCGAGCAAACACACATATAGATCTCGAGCTGCCGAACGAGAGAGAACTTGAGATAGAAAGAGAAAGAGAGAGAAAGGATGAAGAGAAGTAGACGAAAACGTTCGTGCACGGCTTGTCAGGGCGGGGTTCGCTAAAATGAAAGTTGGAGCCACGGCTTGCCGCAGCAAATCCGGCTTGATTAAAACACCGTAGGAGGAATCCCTTACCCCTTTTACCCTTAGCCACCAGCCACCGCGGCTCTACCACCGCGCCCCGTCCCGTTTATTTCGACCGTCTTCGGTCGCCAAGGAGCGCGCCAACGTATAATCTTAATGCAGTCTTATACGAGGCGGAACGAGGCTATATTTCATTATAACCCCGCAGTCCTTCCGGGGCCCTTCGCGAACCCTTTCTATTTCTACTGGCTATAAGCGGCGCTCAGCCACCGGGATTTTCAGCTCCGAGATATCGTTTGCAACGTAGAACCAGGGGATGCCGAATAAGTATCGAGACGACAACATAGGCTAAAGTGCTTCGTCGAAATGTGCCTTCCCTAATCTTTTCTCTGTCTCTTTGAAAAACTACAGGGCTCCCCTGCAAGTACGTTCTTGGAATTATAATCCATGATCGCGTTTGATAACAGTGATGGCACGAGATGTAAAGGGAAATTTTACGATCGATAAACGAACCATTATTTTTTATGCGGAAATCATTCGAATATTGAGTATAAAATACAATGGAGCACTTCCATCAAGGAGATTGAGAGACACGAGAAAAATGTGCGCACGGTTATTGATATATATAATTATAATTTCACTTTTTTATTGATTAAAGTAGTCAATGCTATTATACATATTAGATACATTACTGTTTTAAAATATAATAAATATGCACTAAAAAATATTGTAATAGAAAAGTTTGTAAAATCTAAAGCAGTTGTAGATGATATTTAATGTAAAAAGATTTTTATTTATAACATTAATATTAAATTTAAAAATTATTCTCTATTTGCCTCCGCTCTTCTCTCTTTATTCTAAATTATTATTCAATAAATAATATCGAATAAAGTAAATTTTCACATAAACTCTTATCATTATTAAAATTAAAATTTGGAATATTTTTAGGAATATTAATTAATTAAAAATACGATTAAAGAAGAGAAAAAAAATTAGCCTGAGAAGAATTCTTTCACATTTTGATTGAAAAACCAATGTCGATGAGAATATCCGACAAACTTACCGATCGTAGAGAGGCAAACGAGCATGGAGGCAAGGGGGTTTAAAGCTCGAGGGGTAAAAAGGGAGTGTATTTACGACGTTACAATACCCTACGGGCTAATCCTCACCCGGAGCAGTACCTAGGCCGATCGACGCTTCTCCCTTCTTCACCGAACGCAATCACAACCTTCATTCAAGTACGGAGAAATCCGCCCGAAGTAAAACCATTTCTCTTCCTTGCGCAATCAAGCGGGAATTAAAGCACAAAAAGGCGGTAATAATCGCGTACGCTCAGTATTAACAATGTTAGACGAACATTGAACATAATACTAACGACATTTCCGCGTTTTAATATTTAAAATATACGACGTATTCGATACAAGAGCATAAATAATTTTCTAACGTTAAATAAATATTTTGTTAAATTCAGAATTAACTTGGGTATAAGAAATATAGCCGTCTTTGCTTTAATAAACATTTAAAATGTACAGTGAACTCTTTTAATATTTGAAACTTTTTGTCACACATATTCTTACTTAGTTAAAAATATGGAAATGGCCAAAATATTCAGATAAAAATATTATAAAATCACACTATAAATAAAAGATTTTTCGCGGATGTTAAGCTTTAAAATGAAAAATTAATAAACTATTTCTATTTAAAATTTTGAGCAAATTTTATTTAAATAGAATTTTAATTCAAAACTTTATTGGATCATAATATTAAATACTGAATATTAAACAATTATAAAAAAGGTACTCGTATTTCTATGCTGAAAAGTTGATTTTATTTTAATAGAAATGTACGATTACCAAACGTCGATGTATGTATTCGCAAATAATTATTTCTCAATTATATAAAATATATAAATTATTATTTTGTTAAAATATTCATTTTATCATAAAAATTAACGTATTTTGAAAAAAGGAGAATAAAATAAATAAAAAAAGTCTTGAGCCATCTAATCTTTTATAAAATACCATCTGACAGTACTTAAAAAATAAATTGTCCGCTGGTGATCTTTTTATAATGGGAATTAAAAGCCCTTACTCGCCGAGCTCTGTATCCCGGCTTGTCTTCTTTTCTCGAGGACTAATTGACACGATTTTTATAAACTCCCCTCTAGCTATGAAGGGTGAAGTCTTCTTTTGTACTACCGCTAACACCTTCAACCTCAGACCCTTTTGCGAATGAGAGTCGCTCTGTGGCTAAAGAGTACAACGATGTTGGTGCACAATTATTATTTTCATATATTTCTGTAGAAAAGATCAGAAATGCGTAAAAAAAGAATATACTATGGACACGTAAAAAAATCAATTCAAATAAATAAATAAACATATATATATATATATATATATATATATATATATATATGAGATACACGATAAAAAATTATCTAATCAAATTCTGTTAAATAATCTTGCAAAAAAAAAAGCTTGCCGTGAAAGGTAATAAAAAAAAATACATCGCTAAATAGTACCAGTGACCGAAATAATATTCCGGAAGCTTCTATTTTTAATATGGAATTTCGTCCCTTAAAGTAGCCCGACTAATTTAAAAAATTGTCTCGCCCGATCGCTTCCTTCTAAACGCCTGATAAAATTTTTAACTGAGAGTCACTGTCGTAAATATAGGTACAGGGGTGAAAACAGGGTGCACATTCCAAAGCCTTGGATCTCTGCGTATCCTCGCGCATTCATTCATAAAAATTCACTCAACCGCGTGGCTACTCCCACCGAGTGAATTGGAGGGTTCGTTTCCAACCCCGATCAACGTGACAGCTCGACAAAGTTAAAGGGTACTGTGCTTCATCTTTTCAGGTTCCCTCGAGAGAGTCGCTAACAGTATCTTGCAAAATACAAAAAGTAAGCTTTCCAGAGAACAGGTCGAACGACAAACGGTGATGGAATATACAAAAGCTCAAAAATGTATATTCAAAATTCGACATAATTTAATTCAAGATACATACATTTGATTACTTCAGAAATTAATCTTTTCGTCTAACTTGAAAAAAAGTGAGAGATAAAAAAAGAAAGAAAAATAGATCTTTCGTATGAAAATGACATATATTATCAATCAAACTACATTTACAGAAAATGTAACCGAATATTGTTTTTGCTGTGACTCCGCGAATATATAGAAGGTGTGAATCAGAGGTCGAGACGAGGCAGAGGGCCGTAAGTAATAAATACGCGTCCTTAAGCGGATTTAGGGCTAGCTTTCCGGTATTTTAACGCCGCATTTTCCAACCGTGAGATTAGCACATGCCCAAACACAGATATTTATTTACCTTGCTATAAAGTTACAGTAAGTAGTTACAGTCAATTTTTTAACTATATACTTTCTCCATCAAGAAAATGTCATTAATCTCAATCAATATCTGTTATAATAAATATAATAAATTATAATCAAGATCTGTTATAATATTTCTAATTAATTTAATAAATAAAAAAATATGTTACTTTTTTGCTTAAAAATTTATTAAATATCGTCGATTTTTAATTAAAGTAATTGCTTTCTTAATTGCAACGTCCATCATCATCGTATCGAGAGTATAAAAGATTATCTCGTACGTCGAAAGAATATTATAATGCAGGATAAGGGTTCCCCTTTAAGAGAAACGGCTGCTCGTAATCGTAATCGTAACCGTAACAATCATGAAAGTTGAGGCACAGATTTCGACATTAATATTCCAGCAACGCCTGTGCGAAGACCCATGCCGTTAATAAAGAAATCACCAGTGATTCCGAAATGACAGTCAGCCGTCGATTTCCCATAGCCAAGAAGCCGAGCTGATGGCATTTTAACATCACTGGTTACTAAAGTTGGGAATATTAGGGTCAATTTCGATAACTTTGGGGTGACACTTGTTCTTATGAAAGTACTAAACAATATATGATCCTTAATCGCTCTTTCCGTATGACACGCTATTGCAAGACTCAATATGTGATTAAACTTTTGACGATAACGCAAGTCAAATTGAATATGACCTTTTGCAATAAATAAAATTTACATTTGACGAGAGAAATGAGACAATTTGAAATATAAATATAATTTTTTCAAATTAAATGCTTGAGTTTTAATAATAGTAAATATAGTAAAATGGCTATAATATACATGTATTAATAAAAAAATATCATTATACGATTTTAATAATAGTAAATATAGTAAAATGACTATAATATACATGTATTAATAAAAAAATATCATTATACGATTTTTTATTCTTACGAATAAATAGTAAACTAAATGTTTTTAAAATTTTAAAGATGGAATTGCAATCTTAATAAAATATTAACGCATAAAGTAATAATTCACACGACTGTCTAATTTCTTATATTTATTAATAACTTTTATAAACTTTGCAGGAAAAAATTAATATTTAATCTAAAATTCTTTATACTATCTTAAAAAATAAATTCACATTTTACGTCTTAAAAAATTCAATTTATTATTTTGTGATAATAAAAAAAGTGTAATAATATTTTTATTAATCTATATTAAAGACATTTCATTATTATATTTATATTATTGTCTATTCAAGTAAAACTGTAAGAGATTGGTACAGTCTTAAACGAGACATTCTAAACTCCAGAGGATTGTGGCTGGTGGCACCCTCTGCTTTACTAGCTTTTAACTTCGTCAGACTGGGGTTCCTCTTATTGATTTTTAAAAATCTATTTCTGTTTTTTTACGTATATACAAGAAAATGTTTTAATATTGCATATTTTAAAGATTATGTCTTCAATTTTGATATAGAATTATTATTTTAAATTAATAGTTTAAATTTTTTAATTATTCTATATTTCGCTGTCAAAAATATTAATTTTCATTAACCAATTAGAGCAATATATTTACAATAATTCAAGAATGAACACGATCTTCCTCCTAGCTTCAGTCTCAGCAAAGACTTTATCTTATTCAGGACCGTGCAGAACAACCCCTCGAACTCCTTCCCCTGATCCTTGCCGACGGCTAAATAGCTAACTTCGCGCAACTATCCCAATAGATTATGATTATTGTGGAGGAAAGCTCTGATTTATGCAATTATCATAAATTTACTCCTCCTCCCCTCCGCCTATCTTGCATGTGTTCAAGACGCTTCTGCTGTAGCTCCATTCATAAGATTTCAATAGCAAATTATATGCCCGTAAAGCGCCCATCTGTGCTTTTAAGAAAAACCTTTCGCAATTATGTTCAATGTACTGTGTATCGTTTTTTTTTTCATATGTCACATTCTTTTTTTTTATTATGATATAAACATATATTTTATGCAGAAAAAAAAGAAGTCATTTTTTACTTATTTACAAGCAAATTGTTTATAATGTTAAGTTTACATTGTGATAATATAATTTCTCTCTAATACTCGAAGAAAATACTTCAAATACCGATTATCTGTTTTTTTAAAATTTGGTAGAGCCTTTCTATTGATAAGGAATTAATATATTTAATTTGAAATAATTATAGTAAATAATTGTACATGATTTTTGAAAACATTCTATTAAAATTATATATTTTCTTTCTTTTCTTTTTTAATATCCCTCTCTTAGCCCTTAACCCTTATGGTGTTAAAGAAGAGCTCTACTTCCTCGGCAACTGCCTTTATCGTATCGATTGAAACGACGTCGAGAAATACCTTCAGCTTAACGTGGAATAAGCGAAGATATCTCGTTTATCGGCCGATAATAGCAAGTCGATAAGATAATCACTCAAGATAACGATAATAATAATTTTTTTCTTACTATATATAAAAGCTACTTATGTTAGAGCTATTTAACACAAATAAGTAATTATTATTAAAATAGAGCCATTAAAATAAATTAATAAACTTGAAGATTTTTATGTCATAACGTATCATCATCTGATAGTAATGTGAAACCATGATAAAATCATAATTATATTAGATACATTCAGCTGAAACATAGATTGAGACTTTTACGGTACAATGACTTTAGTCCACGTTTCAATTGAACCTATCTAATATAATATTTCAGTATTGATGGTATAACGTAATTAAAAATGTAATGAAAATTTTCAAGTATTACTATATTAATTATACGATCTGTTGAGTCAAGACTATACATCTAGTGAAACATATCTGCGTAAGTAATTATTTGCGTTTCATTGTCAGAATCATAATTATAACTAATTAAATATCGACAGAAATAACTAGAAAAAAATAAGTTATAGAAACATCTTTTTAAATGTTTAATTATATCATAATATTTTGCTTTTAAATAATTTATGTGCATTTTCCTTCCAAAATAATATATAAACTTGCCAATATTTTTAATAAGCAGTGTTTTTTTTAAATTTAGATCATAAATTCAGATTTCATTAAAATATTTTATTTAAAAATATCAATAATTTGGGAATATTATACAATTGCGTAATAACTTCATTTATATATTTCTTCTATAACCGGTATAATCTCGGCTCAACAAATCATACAAGACCAAAAATGCTATTAACGAGAGTACAAGATCGTCAAAACTGCAACTTGAGATAAATCTGAAAATTATCTCTTCCACTGCGCGCTACGAATTCAAGCTTGCGACATTTATACGAGTAATAACAATGTCCCACGTACGAAATGATCGATAAAAACAGCTACTGCGTGACAATGTGAAACGTCAGCACTTTATGTCCCTACAATCGTTTCATTTTATGTTCTTCAAAGATCTTACCTTTTTCATGTTGCGGCAAATTTGCGATACCCTTATCATTTTTTGATTGAATTTAAATGCAAAATAAGTCCAAAGATAAAAATGATATTTATGTTCTTATTGATAAATAATAATTTTAAAAATCCGTGTAAAAATACTTTGTTTTTCTCATTTAACTTTGTCAAAATTCTTTGAATCCAAATACAAGTATAATTAGTAATCAATTAAAGAACATTTAATAAAAAATTAAAGAAGACTGTATATTAAACGAATTTTATAATTATGTATGAAAAATATTTTACTTGCAAAAAAAATCTTTAAAATAATTACTTAATTTTTCTTTAAAAAAATATATATATATATATATATATATATGGATAATGAGCTAACGAGCCTGAATGATTTATTCTCTGTACAAAATAATAATCATATTGATCTTAAAAAATAGGACAATCTTCTGTTTCAATTTTTTATTATTAAACTTGATTATTCTTACGATTTTAGGACCGACACTGTGTCAACAAATCGTCAAAAAAAATGTCATCTGAGTGCGAATAATACGCAAAATTTACGCAATTTAATTGAGATTGTAGAGCTCCTACGACTGTCGTCGCGGATTATCCGTGAATTATTCGTGTCCTACTTACCTTTTTCGGGGAGGGATGCAACACGGTCACCGGGACTTGGCGGAGGGTTGGCATGGACGGCGGCGGTTGGGTGTGCTCCTTCGTGGGAAATCGCGGTAATTTCGACTCTCGTTTCGAAGGTAACTCGAGCAGATGTTGTATCGAGTGATTCTGCCTCGTTTTCCTGGACGCCATTCTGTCAACAAATAAATCCGTACTTTAACAATGATTCAGTAATTCGAAATTTTTAGACTGAAATATTTCCCACTTATTAAATAATTAATTTAACACAATTAATTAAACACGAATCTAGTATTATTCTCTGCAGTTATCCCTGTGAAATGTTTTTGTTATTCATAATTTTATATATATTTGTAGCTTTTCTTTAATTTCATAATCCAACCTGAATTCACGCTGCTGTTATTCTTTATTACATTAGAGAAATATTCAGAAGGATATATATAATTTCAATTCATAATGTGTAGTGTTAAATATGTTGTCGAAACATATTAAATCTTACTTTACTCTTATTAATACGCAAATTTTATTTATAATGAAAATTACGTAAAACAGAAACACTCCACTATAATCATGCGAACAATTCGAATGTAACCATGTGCGTAGACACCTTTTTCCAGGCGCGTAGAGGTACTGGATATCGGATAAAACTTTCGCATTTAACTTTTCCGTCCTGCTGGGGAAACGACCAACAAAGCTCATCACCGGAAAGTTTTCCGAGACAAGGATAGGTGAGAAAGAGATAGAACGGGCGCGCATGCTCCCACCTCTCACCACAACGTAGTCGCGACCGTGATTTCGCCAACATCCGAACTCGCAGACTATCCAAATATCGAACGTCCAGACTCTGATGTTTGCAGGATAAGCTACGAAGTTGTGCATTGATCATTCTATAGTATATGAAAAAATGCACCAACAAAATGTCTATCATCGCATATAAAAGATAATTCTACATTAATATAATCGAAATTATCTATAATGAAGAGTAAAAACGTATTGGTAATTATATAACATAATATATATATATATATATATATATATATATTAGTGAATCAATTTTCATTATTCACTGATTTCTCTAAACAAACTAAAGGAATTTTATTGAAGTTTGCATCTATACTTCTTGAAGACATACATATATCAAAGATTGGCAAAGATCTGTGAAAAAACATCTCTTCAGAACTCATATAACTCTCATAAAATCTACTTATAAAACACATCTTCGTTCGCGCATACCTGTGTGCGAAAGGATATACATATGTAGTAGCTCCCTTATAACTGTCGCGAAAGTTTGTCTCTCTCACGTGTTTACGCACGCGCCATATCGCGCGCACACATACACACATATACATACATATGTATGCAAACATACATACGTACATATATACATACATATGTACATACATACATACTTTACTGACTTGCAAACTACAATCACGTATATGTGTCGGTGCGGATTACGACCGTGACCTTACCAAATCATCGATGAAAAAAAACGAGAATTTTATTTTCGTCGATGATTTAGTAAGGTCACGGATTTGTCTTTTTAACTAACAGTAAATCTATAAATTAAGATTGTCTTTCACTTTTTATACTTATATAATTACTAATGCATATTTCTCTTTCTTTCCACGATTATATACGTACATGTATAACAGCTTTAGTAATATTTTAAAAAATTAGTTATTTAAAACTCTTGTCTTTTTAATAGATATATAATCAATTCTTCCCTATTAACGTAGAGTTTGTAAATGTTATAAATGTATGCTAAAATATTTAAAACAATGCTTCCAAGATCTACATATTTCAGTCCTTTCTTTTAAATAATAAATAAAAAGCAAGTCAATTTGTGTGAAACTATGTAATACAATTCATTGAGATTAATTCTGATGCAATCCACAATAGATATACTGCAAATATTACCAGCTTTGATCACCCAGTTGCAACGACCATTCGTGCCGATCGATTGGATGCATTCAGCCGTAATGCATACATATATGTATATAACTCTAATTAATCGCTGATATCAAAATATGAAACAAAAATTTTGATATTAACTTTTATAATATATACCTATAAGCATGCCTAATATAAAAAAATCACTAATATATTCTTTTGATACACCTACACACACAAAGATCTTTTTTCTTTATAATTTTTAATATTAAAAATTTAATATCAAAAATGTTAAATTTATTATTGAAAAAAGTAATATAAAATTAATATAAAAGAAAAAATTATTATAAAAGTATTTAATATTGAAAGAATATTAATTATGTCTTAATTAAATATTTTGAGTATAAGAAATTTTAATTTTTTATTAAATTACGTTAATCTGACGTTAATATTAAAAAAAATTTTTTTATATAAAAATTTGATATCTTTTTTCTTATAGTTTGCCGTTTCATTCCCATTATTCAAATATATTTCAATCATTTCAGAGGACCCGCATATCTGATTACAATATTGTTGCATGATGCAACATGTTCCGATTCACGTATTGATGAATTCATAAATTATCTATGATCTTTTGATGAAAAATCGTATATACGATAAATCATCATATCAACAATAAATCACGCGGATAAATAGATTTTTGCAAGACAATATCTCTTAACCTTTTCTTTCTTCCTTCCTATTTCTCCTCAATCGATTCGCCATAAACGTGCACCGCCCGTTACGAGCACGCTCTTCTGAACTTCGACCGATTTGGAACACGACCCGAGAATTAAATAAAGTGTGATCGATCACATCCGATAGATTCGTTTAACAGATTTCACAGATTCCACTTCGTAACGGTCTATTTTAGCAAATATTTAAACATCCAATACTTTTAACAGATATATTCAATCTTAGATGTTTTATATACAATATATCAAGCAAACTTTTATATAGATTTTGTTTAATTTTGGAAAAATTAATTTGTTGTTTAATTTTGGAAAAATAATTAAGTAAAAAGTTAAATTTGTAAGATAATAGACCGAGATCATGGAATACCATAAATTGATTTCGACGCATGTGTGGATGCTAATACTTATCATCGACGCGACTTTAATCCGAATGATAATCGACCTGTCTCGCGGTGCGTCGGAAAAGTTGGCGGCTCGATTATCAATCGGATTAGTCGTGCCGGTCAAGAGTATCAGTATCAATATCCGCAAATGCATCGAGATCAACTCCTAAGGATCATTCGATCTATCATCTTGCAAAATTTACTATTTCTTTGAAAATTCCAAAATTTCCAAAGTTTGATTCCTGAAAGGTTTCTCTTATTTTGTATATAATTTATAATTTCAATACTATCAATTTCTTATAGAAAAACGTAATTTAAAAAATATAATTTTAAAAAATTAACATTATATTAGTTATTATATATCATCTGTAGATGAAAGAAGACTTGAAAAATCCTATTTAATAAAAGAATAAGACAGAAAAGAAAAGTCTGAAACGTATCATATTATTACATAATCTCAGATATCATGGTGAATTGTATAGCATATAGTAGAATACTCAACTCATGTAACGTATAAAATAAATGTATTTAATGTTAAGTAAAATATTAAAAAAAGAGAGAGAAAAATTTTTTATCTATTTATAGATTGACGTATATAGATGATAACAGAATATATTAACTAATTAAGTAATGATGTAACGCTTTTGTACGCGATCAAATTAATAAATCTCATAATAAATATAATAAATCTCACACATACAGAATACATATAATATATAAATCTTTCAATTAACGAATAATAGTACGCATAAATTAACAAATGTTAAAATTATTAACTATTTATATTATTAACTATATATCTCTATTTTGTAATATTTCTCTTTGCCCAACGTTTCAGAATAAACAATCAAATTTCACTACACTCTCGCGTCTTAGATCAATTAGCAGGGGCAAAAGCAAAAAGGAAAAGAATAGAGGCAAGGTGAGGAAGGAAGAGGAGAGAGAAGGGAGGATACGTATTTCAGTCATCCGACCAACTTTTGCAAGTTTAATGCCCGGGCGCTCGAGTAATTTAACACGACGAAATTAACTTTTCAGTTTTACCAAAGTTTCCTGGCAACTTAACCGCGTCTCCATCCCCTTCTCGCTCCTTTCACGTCGTCCCGCGCTTTCCAACCTCCCGGAATCCACTCCCTACTCCCCCTCGAACTAACACGAAGACCCGGAACCAACTTTTAAAGCGCTCGTCGTGGTAACAACTGCGTTGCGCGGCGCTCGCTCCGCCGAACTATAATTCCACCCTTAAGACCTGAAGTTTACGACGTAAACTTCCCCACTCTCACTGCTGCGAGAGGGCTGATGCCGATGCTGCAAGTTTGAGAGTGAGAGGCCGAGACTGAGAATGGTACCAAAATCATTGTTTTAGCCGAACGTTCGTATCGAACGGTCTAAAAATTCTTAACAATTGAAACTTGCACGTATGTTGCTAAAATTAACACCGTTTTCCGATGCGTTTTAATAAAAAGAATAATAATATTACAAAATTTTTTTCTTTAAATACTATTATTATAAATTAGATACTATTAAATTTACACATGCATAATATTGTAGCAATCTACGAAAAGGATAGATTTGAACAAATGCTATAAAAATATATGAATAAAAATAAATATATTTTTAAAAACTATATATACATATTATAAACTACAAATTGTTGTATTACGATTCTAAACATGCTCATATAATTAGATTATTAGTAGCTAAAGAACAAAGAATGATAAATTAAAACTCAAGAACCAATTAAATAAAAAAAAACAAAGCATACTTAATAAAAGTGAAGAATTATTCATGCGCGAAACGTGAAATATGCTTTTATTTTATGCTATCGCTTTAAAGCAAAGGCTTTCTCTTTTATTTTCTGCAAGAACGTATACTTTATTCTTATGATTTCTCATGTGACTCATTACATTTATAAATCACGTTGCTGAAACAAAACATGACAATATATTAATCGCAAATAACCGGATATACTTTTGAGATGATTTCCAACTATCTTTCTCTCTTTATCTCTTATTTACGCAAACTAAGTCTCAGTTGATCGGGCACTCGATGTCTCGTTGCCAATACTTCTTCGACTAGTTTTGCGTGGCTATTATAGCCGCACGATTGGCTCTTCGTTACTTCCCATTCGTCTGTCCCGACATCCGCAACTTCTCGACGATCTCTCGAATCTTTTCGCCGAGAGTCAGCACGACGACAACGACCGAACGGATACCGAAGCTTGAGATATCGACGCTATCGCTCATTCTAAAATGTCAGTTCTTCCGGCAAACAAAGACTTTAACGACCTAGATTTTCCACTCGCATTTTTAGCAAAATTTCCTACAAAAATACTGTTCACGACAGAAAAGCGTGCGTGAACACGTTATTGAAAACAGGAAATTGTCCAGAAGATGCGGATGACTATGACAGATTCGTACTCTTTCTATCGCAACGAAATATATGACATGGAAAGTTGCGTTGTAGTAAGGTACTGGCACTCCGAACTTTCTCCGAATGACATTTATCGAATACAAAAAAAAAAAAAAAAAAAAAAAAAAAAAGAGATTAAGAGGAAAAAAATAAAAACAGTAAAGGTGAAATGTTTGCAATCCCTTTATAACCTGTGACAAAATATTTCGGAAGAATTACGAAGATCAAATGTTCTTCGTAAAACTTATTTCGTTCTTGTTCTAAAAACTTTCACACGATTTTCACTATTTCTTTTTCCAATCGATTTTGATATCGAACTTTTTAAACCTTTTCTGTACCATTGTACAAATATCACGCGTTAGCATCTTTATTGATGCGTATTAACGTTTTAAAGATTTTCCGTCCATATTTAAAAAACCTTAAGTTTAAATCTCTTATGAATGTTTAACTAGAATGCATTATTTAAATTACCTATTTTAGAATACATTATTTAAGTCTTATCTATTAAATTTACATTCCTCTTACTTTATCTTCTATTATCTTCTATTATCATTGCGTCTGTATGCGTGTAACATGTTATTGTGCGCTGAACTAAAATGAAATAAGAAGAGAAATATGGCTTATATTCAAAATAGCTTTTATGGAAATAGAAAAATGCTACACGTTATTTTCATCATTTTTGCCGCGTTTTTTAGTATAAATGTATGTATATTATTTTATAATAAATATTATATATATTTTATATATGTATAATTTTATAATAAATTTAAAAATAAATTTGCTCGGTTAAATTAAATTAATTTATACTTAAAAATGAATTTTTTAATCGTACAATTCTTGTTTTTATTATTTGTATAATGTATAGCGTTAATTTAATTAAACTACTGATTCATATAAATATTAGCGAAAATTTCAAATATCAATAACACTAATGGATAAAAAGTCTTCCATGTATGTATATATGATGTTTTCATGTACATATACATACATAAAAACATATTAAACAGAAGATGGAGAGTTTTTGAAAATCGATATAAATATACGCATAAGATGAAGTTTAATCCGTTGATAAATAACAACATAATTAACTTATTATTTTGCACAACGTTATAGACAAAAGACTGCTTTTCTCTTTTCACTTGTATCTTTAATGAAAGCTACAATCATTGTATTCCCGATACAAAAGTCTACCTGTTACTTCTAAACTTTCAACGTAAATAAAAAATATGTACTAAAGTTACACATGCAATTAAATTAATAAATGGTTTTCATTTCTATGACCATTATTGTGCATTTTTTAATGACTTATATCATGAAAAAAATAACAGAATTACGATGAAATGCACAAAGCTTGCTTGCTACAGTACAAGTTTATACAAAAAGATACAAAGCAAAATGAAATTAATTTGCGGCTTGTGCTCTCCTGAAATACGTTGAGGAAGGACAACAGGAAACGGCAAGGATTACGACGTAAGCGTCAACGACAATGTCGACAACGACGACGACGACGACGAGGACGAGGACGACGTCAACGATGACAACGAGACGCACGCGCGTGGAATCGGGGTTGAAAGGCCTCGGACCACGCTCCGAGGGACCCCAAAAGCACCCGGCCAACAGCCACTTGGTGGAATTCGAAACACAATGCCAATAACGCGGAATTACACCGCGAGAGTCGGAACGATAGCGGCTTAATTAGTACCTCTCTGTCGTCGTGCATCAAGCCCCTGTCACATGTGTTACTAAACGCAGTCGGAATTATCGTTTGTGCCATCTCATACGCGAAAGCAAAGAAAACGCAGACTCTTCGTAATATCTCGCGCGCGAATCAAATGAATGTCCAACACGTAAATGAAATGCAAGTCTGAGGCAAAACAAGATTTAAAAAATGTCAGCGATTGTGTGAAATGATAACTATTATAATATAATACTATCCATAAATAATTATATAAATGTAGTTAATTTGACATATGTAAGAGAATAACTTTTTCTTTTTATATAAAAATTAAAATGTTTTAAAATGTTTTAAATATGTGTTTTAAAAATTAAAAATAAAGATATTTATTCGGTTAATTATTTTTTATTAAATGTAAAATAAGAATGAAAAAAGATAAAACTAACATTAAGAAAATATATATCGCAATTATAAATATAGAAAAAATAGAAACTAAAAATTGATAAAGATTATTTGCATGCAATTAAAAAAGATGCGCATATATCATATGTAAAATATAAAATAAATACAATAGAACTTGTGCGTAAACACAATAAATATAATAAAATGTAAACCACCTTATATAAAGCTATACTGAGAGAATATTAAAGATCACATAAAACCCTTTAAATTATAAAATTGTATAATTGTATAATCGTATACGGATTTTGATTTTGATGATTATTAATCAATTTATGTTCGTTTTTTTATGTCAAATCTATAGTGTGTGTGGTGTGAATTATAATTTTCGGTTTCGAGAATTGTTCGATAGAATTTGTTCAGTTAAAAGAGAAGCGCAAAAGTTTTCGACGCTCGCGAAACTTTCGAACATGCGACGGGTTGGTATTGGTAAGTGAAAGGGGTTCCCTCGCAGAGGATTAATCTCGCATTGAGTCTGCGCGCACGGAATCCCGATAATCAAAAGCGTTGATACTCTCACAACAAGCATCGTTATATAGTCGGACTAGCAGACGATCAGCTGACCTGGCTTTACTCCGGCATAAATATAGTATTTTGCCCAACTTTCATACAAACAATTTCATTATATATGCAAATATACTTTGATTTGATAAAATCGAAAATTTATGCAAAGTGATGGGAGATCAGAAATAATTTAAAAATTGACAAAATACAAAGTTGTCAACTTTGTTATCAATAGTGATTAGTATAAATTTTCAAACGCAAAAGATGTAGATATAATATTGCTAAAGCTAGTATCTCTGAAAAGAAATAAAATATGTATGTATATACATTACATCAAACGTGCAAAATATTGATAAAACTACAATCAGTTCTCGAATTGCTGAAACAGTTATTAATAGAAAGACACACGTGACACAAAAGAACAATCAAATCAAATTAGACGATAAAATGCATGGCATGCGATACATTATTCGAAAAATATTTATTTGTTACTCCTATCCATTTCACCGCGATTATCGTTTTACTTCTATAATATAAAAACGAATAATTCATACCTCGAGCATTCATACCTTGATTAAATTTCGTGATGCGTCAAAGTATCCGCGCGATTTACACGTTATCACGTCTCGCACATCTCCGAACTATCGGAGGATCCACGCGACTACAACAAGTCATCTCGCGACAATCGTATCTCGCGTCGTGCTCCACTTTACTCATCCCTTCCGTCAGCCCAGCACGCGACACGTTTATCGCTGGCACGCGTTCTGGCGTTACCGACAGAGCAAACCCGTTACTAGGTTCCACTGAAAAGGGATGCTAGCGAGAGCGCACAGGGGATGATGAGCGATCGTCGCTTCTCCCCTCCGTTGGGCGCGCGCGACCCCTCTTCACCCTCTTGTCGTTTCTCGCAGTTTCCAGGATCTCCGGAAAACTTTGCTGGAAAGCGGCAGGCGGCAGCGGCCGGGTGGGGGTTGGCAAATACATACGGGGTAGGTAGGTAGACTTTGAGTAGGGGAAACGGTTCCCTCTTCACCACCGAACAACCCTATCCCCCATACCCTCCGTCCACCCTTTATCTGTCTCTGTGTGTAAGCATGAACGCGGTAAATAAAAAAGTTTTATGTCACTCTCTCGCGAATTCGTCGGCAATGCGCAGGCACCAACATGGTCGCGCACTTGGCGAAACTTTGTCGAAACACCTACAGATTATCAAACAACAGCTACGCGAAAACGTTTACTCACGAAGCGGCGAAGATAGTTAGGAAGAAACTAATATTCTCGGTTGAGCAGCGAGCTGAATACTAAACTCGCGTTTCTCTTACTAATTGTGAGAGTGTTTGTTTCAAAATTACACATTTTAAAGAAAATATTTAGGAATGAAGTATGTAATCATTAATTGCGCCTGTCACACAATTATATAATACTATTTTGATGTGTAATCTAATGCACATATGTATTGCGCGAATATTTCGCGAACAGCTCATCATGTAGTTGATTATTAATAATTAATAAAGTTTATAATTATTAATGCGCAATTATAATGAGTAAATTATACAGAAATTGAAAGACCGATTATTCAGAATCATAATGATAAGCGCATTCAACCATTTTCCTGCTATTAAGAATTTAATTGAAAATCTTGAGAGACAATAGCGCGAGCGCATGAAGCACGTGGCGGATGTTTAGAAAAGTGCTATCGTAGTAATCGTAGTAATCGAACGAAGCGCGAAAGCACGCGCGAGTTGCATTCGATGGACAAACGAAGAAGGACGAAATGCTGGGTCCTCTTAACATAGACCGACAAGTGCATATACGATAGTTTCTTTCCGATTGTCGGAAACTGTCTGTCGTGGTACGGTAGCCGTACCTGGTTGCCTGCCGCCTGCCCTCGTGGGAGTCAGCTAAGGGAAATCAATATCTCACTAGGGGTAGAGAACATGAGGAAGAGAGAGACGAAGAACGACGAAGAGCAACGAGAGTAGGAGCCGGTAAAGGTGGAGAAGGAAGATGAGGAGGAGGTGGAGAAGGCGCGCGACCGAAGAAGGAGAAGAGGAGGCGAGGACGCGGTGGAGGGTGATCGCGCGCTCGTCGACCTCGCTCGCTCGCTCGCGACCCTCCGCGGCCGTAGTGTCACGCGTGAACTCGACCGCCGCGGTAGCACGCGTGAACCCGCGCCAGCGATCCCGACTACACCCCCCCCCTCCTCCCCACCCCTTCGCGTACCGGTCAGTTGTGAGAAGTCACCGCGGTCAGGTTTCTGCCGTTGATAGCGCGCGCCACGTGTGTCGTCCTCCTTTAGCGGGACACTACGCCACTACGCGCACGCTATGTACCCTCTTATGTGCGTGTACCCCCTATGTACAACAGATA
This sequence comes from Anoplolepis gracilipes, assembly GCF_047496725.1. NCBI lineage: Eukaryota > Metazoa > Arthropoda > Insecta > Hymenoptera > Formicidae > Anoplolepis > Anoplolepis gracilipes. The sequence continues at coordinate 10,851,434 of NC_132976.1, read as the reverse complement.
TAGGGGTACACACGTTAGTGCCCGCGTGTCACGCGAGCGTGCACCCGCGTAGCCCGCGCTCGTTCCAAACCTGTCGGCCGCTTAGCGGGAACTGGAGACGAAAACCTTGCCTCCGCATCGCGTTGCCGTTCTCCGGACTCTCGCTCCAAACTCTCTCTCTATCCCGCGCCTCTCACCCTCCGCGCTCAACTCACCCCCAACTTTCTCCCTGGCCCTCTTTCTCGCTCGCCGCGCGTTCTCACACTCCGCGCGCACACCGCGCGTTTCTCGACGAAACTTTCCCGGCGCGTCGGGACACGCCGCTCTCTACCACTACCTCTCTACCATCGTCACCACTACCATCACCGTCACCCCGACACCGACACCGATGCCGTCGTTCCTGCTACCACTACCACTATCCGTCGCGATCACCTTCGGCGCTTCCACGTTTTACCAGTAGCAACCCGACGATGTGTTGCCTACGGCGCGTCTCCGCCGAACTTCCCTCTTCTTTCCAGATCCAATCCCCTCTTCCTCTCCCATTTTCCTCCTTTCATTCCGATTCCCTTCCCTCGCCCGCGCAAAGCGTGCCACCCTTTCCTCCGCATATATCCTGTGCGCGCTTCCTCTTCTCCACTTCTCCTTCAAGTTTCGTCCAACTTTTTCCACCCAACCCCACCGCGCTCGTCGACGACGACGACGACGACGACGACGACGACGACGACGATGACGACGACTACGACGACGACGCTACCGCGACATAAGCTGTGTATATCCCGCGCGCGCGGCTCTTTCTATCCTCCTTTCCAGCCTCCCCTCTCTCTCTCTCTCTCTCTCTCTCTCTCTATTTCTCTGCTCCCTTCTTGCCCTGGGGATGCACATTATGTACTAACATACGCAACTCGCGAGCCGCGAGGCAAACTTTGGTAGCGCGACACGCTCGCGACGCAATCCGATAGCTAACAAGAATACAGCTCAGAGCTGACACGTTTTGACTTTAATAGACCTCGTATGTGTTTTCTATATAGCATACTATAAAATACTTAAAAAACATATTAAGACAATCACTTTAAATATTTAATATTTTTTAAATTTATTTTGAAATATTTCTGTATACACCAACACATATAGCTATCTAAAGCTAAAATATATCGTAAAAGAAAAGTTACGATCTAATTAAAATAAATTATACGCATAAAAGTTTAAAGCAATAATAACCAATTTTTTTTAATGTGTTGTTTTGTCAATGTATTGATCACGTACAATTTTAATAACAATAATAACATTTTACATCAAAAATATGAAAATATCATATTTATATCCAGTTTTATATGTAAAGCTGTGTAAAAATTATACATATTACAAACATTAATAACCATTATATATACGAAAGAGAGAGAGAAAAGAAAAAACCAAAGAGAAGAAAGATAATTGGCAAAAGTACAAATAGCATATGATTACTCCTATTTATAACGTCTTATTACTCTACACTTTAAATTTTAAATTCAAATAACTTACATGATTGCTTTACAATTTAATTTCAAATTTATATAGTCAAAGATTGAAGTCAACTTCGATTTTGCATGGTTCTTAAGAAAATATACCGACCTTCGAGACTTTTAGAAATCCGATTAAATTTTATAAGAGTTATTTAAGTCCAAAACTTCCGCAAAATAAATTAATCCGAACTAATATTGATCGCAATAGTTACGTAAGAGCTTTATGCGCCGAGGTTTCTAAAGTATACGGCCTGCAGCCGAATGCAACATTCAAAACCGTTTCGTCAATCGATCTCTTATAATAATGCAGCTTCAAATTATAAAATTGGCAAATTAAATGTATACATATGTCTGTAAAAGCGATTTCGAAGAAAAAATCTAATCATCACTGATTAAAAACAGATGTAATCTTACTATGAAATACGACACTATTGTAAAACAGTCGCGCTGATCTCGAGCATTCTTCAGCAAAAATTGACGATTATGCAAGGTGGAATATTGCAAGAATACCGTGACATAAAAGCATGCATATTCATCCATAAGAAAATATAAATAAAGGATATAATTGAGTAGTGATTCTAAAATCAATCGAAAGAGACATTTGAGTTCTGGCCCACAAAGCCGACACCTCCGACGGAATTTTCTCGTATAAATCATAATGCGGCAAACTTCGCGAGTTTAACCGTCTGTGTCATGGAAAAGAGGAAAGGGGTGGGTGGACCGGGCGAGGTGCACGCTTTAAGCAGCGGCACGCTTCAACGCGGGGGAGGAGAAGGGTGGGAAACGGGGTGAGCGCGCGGCCGGACGTCGCGACGCCTGCGTCAATCTGCGATTCATTGCCCTGGCAACCGCTATTCTCCCTACAGGGTGTTTTAATTCTAACGCGCAATCGTTTAAATAGAATTCTTAGTTGAAGAGAATAATTTCAAAATTGCGAGATAACAATAATTTATAAGTTATAAAAATACTAGTTTTATATATATATATATATATATAGACAGAATTTTAAAAAGCACAAATAATATATTAACAAATTTTATTATATTAATAAAGTTTGTTTATTTTCAATAAAATTTTATTTTATTTATTTATTTTTTTTCAAGAAAGTTGATTCAATGGAACCTTGGTTCTCCAAACCATTACTCAGCAAGATATTAAGTGTGTTAGTAAATTCGATAATTAAAATGTAATCAAAAATAGTTAATTTAATTTTCATTAAAAAATTTTATTTAAAAAATTCACGGTAAAATTTTGTCAAGAAACACGATTTTGATATTTAATATAATCGTTTTCAACATGTACACACTTTATATATCTTTGCTCATCCACACTTCTTCTCAATCACTGTTTCACTTATTTTCTTTACTACTCGGAAATCTTCTTTTCTTTCTCACCAATATCTCTTTTTCCGTTCTTTTTTCCTTTCTATCACCCCTTTGCTTCTGATACCGTTACATTATAGAAATGGGCATAGCTTCAAGCAAGTCGGCAATGTAACAAGTGGATTTTGTCATTTCCCCTATCATTGAATCTTCTAATTCGAGTGATAGAAAATAATCACTGACGATAACGACCGCTTACCACGTTATTGTACAAGAAAAGATATGAATATCCAATTCACTATATTAATAAAATCACTTTTTCAATATTATTTTAAAATTTAAAACTGATAAATTTAATGCAGCAAAATTTATAATGTCCTTTATTAATGTAGCACAACAAATTATGGTCCAAAGGATTTCTATTATTAATAATGGATTGCATTCCATTTGTCTAATTACTGTTGACGGTTTGTCTCGCCCTATCCTATGCTATGCTATCACTTAATCAATTCTCTCACTAAGTTTAGATAGATCAGATCTAACTTCTAAAAGCATTGACCTGTTGCCTCATTCTATATTAGTGTAATGTGACAACACATGATAAAATTGATTTTATAAGAAGAATTCGAAGTTCTCTTTATAAATAAAAATTTTAAATATGCATTAGTAGTATTTTTTAAATTAGAATATTTTTAATTTTAATTAAAAGCAAATTTTAATGAAATAATTAATTTCTTTTCCTCTTTACAATTTTAATTTTCAAAGTCTGTTTATACTTTATCAGTATTTTTTGTATAAATAATTAATCCAAATTTTAATGCATTGATGCTTTTTACATTAACCAATGAATATTACAATCATTTCTAAAAAATATGAAATACCTGTTGTAAAATATTAATAATCAATTTATCAAAATTATCACGACATCCAACGTAAAAATATAGATACAGAATTAATTTTTGTATATAAAATTATGAGCTTGTTTTTTAGGTCAATATTTTCTTTAATTTTTAATTGATAGTTTATTGAAATTATTAATTTCTATAAAAATTAAAAATCGATAAAAATTGTTGACCAAAACAAGTTTTTGACTTTACATATAAATTAGTTCTCTCTTTATATATATTTTTATATTATATTGAAAATGCCGTTGATAAAAATACAGCAACGTAGCATAAGCGTTTGTCACATTCTTTATAAATTTTACGAAAAATGCTTCTATTTTGATTTGCGGACTATATCCGATTTAACTACTACGTTTCGCTATCATCGATAAAGGAAACTGGTTCTCCTTGGTCATAGATAAAGTTCTCGATGTCATAATAAAGTTCTGACTCTCCAAATGGCACCTATATTCGTAATAAATTGTTCTTGCAAAGTTTCTGAAAGGCGAGCTACATAAATAGTCGCGCGGACAGTTTCTACCCCGCGTGCGCTCCCTATCCTTTCTCCGTCTTTTGCCGACGTCCGTTTCCATCCCCATCATAGACCCCGCTATACTACCCTTAAAGATGTCTTTCATTGCACTTCTACGTCGCACAGAATCCGATCGATGCGACTGTCTCGCTCACATCCTTGCCGAAAAGTCATCCCCTCTCGCATTTTCTCTTCTACAAACGGGATCTTCTAGCGCGGACAATACTCGTTTTCCCGTTACCCACCCTTCCTGCTACGAAAATCTCTTTTATCCTGCTCCTTCTTAACTTCTTATTCTCGTTCTACGATAACACGCCAGCACCTACGGATTCTACAAGCGCAACGTCGTTTCGAACTTTTTTTCCAACGCGAAGAAACTCACAAAACTATAACCTTTCCTTTATAAAAGCTTCAAGTCACTTTTCTTCTTTCTACATATATGCTGCCATTTATTTTTAGACAATTCTAATATCTCATTGCTTCCTCCTTGATTTGTTCAAGCAGACATTCCTTTTAAAGAAAACCTTTTTAATCACTTAATTTATCGTTAATTAAATAAAATTTATTTTTTATCTGCTAGATTTCAATATGATTTTGCACAAATCTTTTAGTACGTTTTTAGAATTATATTATATAATATTATATAATTAATAAAATTATTTAATTACCTATCTCTTTTTATCTTGATATTTTCGATAAAAAAATAATTTACAAACTCTTTTCCGTGACGATTAGAAATGATCAGACCGATTTATAAAAAATAATCGCGAAAAATTTGATTTACAAACTGATTAAATGTAACGATCAATAGTAATAAATCTGGCAAAACACCTGATACATGGAAAGATAGAAACACTTTCATGCGCCAAGTTCATAGAAGCCGGTTATTCATTTCCGGCTCGAGAGGCTTTGTGTGCATCCTTCGGTTTGCCGAGGAAAGTTTTGCATGTAAACCGAACTTTCCTCCGGCAATTACTCGAACATCTAAACTGAACGGATAGTTAGAAGACTTGCCGCATTTATGTCCTATCCGGGTGAGAATATACCGGTGCAGAATTATTTGTCATATTACAGCTGGTGTAAAAAATTGTTAAAGATATTACGCAATTAGTTTTAATTAAATTTTTTCACAAAAAAATTTCTACTATTATTTTTCGATAGTATTGAGATTACACATCATTGTAGCGTAAAATATAACTTTCAGTTATTTATGTATTATGTTATAATACTGTCCACTATAATGCAATGCATTATCCTATTAATAGTATAAAATTTTATGCGAATGTGACGTAACATTATTAAAAATATATCTATAATTTATGATATAAATCATTGATTATATGTATATATATATATATCAGAGTGTCTACTCAAATCTTGTAAAAAAAATCTCTGAAAATTCCCTGATTTTCCAGATATTTTTGTTTGAAATTTCAAGTAAAAGAATATTTTCAAAACTTTTTAATACAACTTTCTCTAAAATAAATTTGTTTATTACATGCATATATATATATATATATATATATATTTATACGGGACAAACTGAGAGGTCAAGTTCACCTTGTTTCACTTTATCTGCCGACGATTTTTTAAGCATTTCTTATTAGACTTTAAGCTCTAGGAGTTTTACAATACTTATATAAAAGAGTTCTATAAGTAAAAATTATTAGAATATTAATTAAATTAAACGCTGATCATATTTCGATAATTCTATTATATTCAATTGATGAGATGTGTTATTCTTCATTATACTGACATTACTTTTAATTTTTAGAGAAAAAGAGGGAGAGAGAGTTCTATACAAAATCTATACTATATCAAAATTATTAAAATATTTATTAAACAAATTAGATTTGGCCAAGACGCTAAACGTATCGATATAAAACTGGTGTTTATTTCGATTACTCTATCGACTTTCAATGAGATTTCATGTTATTTTTTTTGTGTCGTTTTGCAATCATTTCTGCTTTCTGTATCAAGTTCTAGATGTACGTGAAAATTATTAGAATATTTATTAAATAAATTAGAAGCCGATATAACATGAAATTTCATTTACGTCCAGCGTCTCAGGCAATCTTTTGTATAGTTAACATTCGAATAATTTTTACACATAGAACTTTTTGTAGAACTATTGCAGCACTGCAGCGTGTAAAATCTGACAAGAATGCTAAAAAAATCATCGAAAGACAAAGTGAAAGGCGCAGTGAATTTGGAGTCTCAACTTTTTCCCGGACCATTCTTTTAACTATTTGTTTAATCTACTAAGAATTTTAGAAAAATAATTTTATTAAAAATAAAGCCAAAACTCTCAATAATGAGTTTCCACGAAGTAAAAACGGAACTATTTGTTTAAACAAAAATTCTAGAATTATAAAAATAAAGTCATCACTCTCAACAATTAATGAGTTTCTACAAATTGAGACGCCAGTTTCACATACACAGCTGATTGTTTACAAGATGAAAAGCAAAATTATCAAAAAAAGAATTTTCAAAAAAATTCCGCGAATCCCAATAAAATTCCATGAGACATCCCTGATTTTTCCAGATACAAAAGAAATCCCTGAATATTTCCGATTCTCCATGTTTTTCCAGGGAGTAGATCCTTTGTGTATATATATACTTTAAGTTATAATAAAATATTTCTAGGATATTCAATTCTTTTTAAATTACTAACAATATTTATTTAATTTATAGTATCAGCAAAAAAATGTTAGCTAACAAATATTTTTTATTAAAAAATATTTTTTTATTGAAAAATAATTTATCCCGGTAACAATGATTTATTTTATTTATATATATTTATCTTCTCCCTCTATTTTACTTTCTCTCTTTCACATAATATTAGTTATAACACGAATATATATTATTGCACGTAGATTTTTATTTTTTATTTTTATTTTTTAGCTATTTAGCATATTTAGTTAACATATTTAAAATATTTAAGTAGCATTATTTTCTTTGCTGATATTAAATATAAATATATAAATAATACTAAACAACTAGTAATTGATATTGTTATTGTAGAATGTATTGCATGTTTTTTTTATGCATTATATATATATTCTTTAATACGAAACCAATTCTTATTAATATATTAAAACAGATTTTTACCAATATGACTAATTTATGCAAAATATCCTATTCCAATCAATACATAAAAAAGATTGAAATTATTAATATCAAAAAATATATCCGAACTGAAATCCTTTCTATGATATTTTTTTATACTAATAATTTCGATAACAATTACGCGCGCGCATGGATTGATTAAAATAAAGCTTACTGTATATAATTTTATTAAAAAATGTTGATACATTTAGAAAATTATTTTTAAACCTTTAACTAAAAATAAATCTCTAACGATTGTGAGAAAAACAATTTCGCAATACAAATAAAAAAATATTGAAACAATTTTGATAAATAATAAATAATCTCACCTGCCAATCCATTCTCTATAGACGCGTAAATCAGGGCGGCCTTGATTTTCCTCCTAAAGCAGCGAGCGGCACGAAAGCAATCGAGCGAACAGCAGAAGCGTAAACATCGAGAGCAGACTCAGCGTTCGAATTGCCCCGTTGTGCAGTCATCTCTCTCTCTCTCTCTTTCTCTCTTTCTCTCTCGTCCCTTCTCCCGCCGACTCAATTTGCACCTATTGCGATAATCTGAAATGATTTCAAATTTAAGATGCAAGGAAAAGGGCGAAGCAATGTCAATAAGAATCGATCGGCTCGTTTATAATATCAGCGCACAAACGCGCTTTTCGATGACGCAAAAAGTTGTGCGGCGAAATTCCAGCCGCGATCTTATATATGTACATTAAAGGTACTGCAGTCGCTCTTACGAGATTATTATCGGCAATCGACGTATTCAAATATAAAAAGTGACGACATGTATTGTACATACCTGACGATTATCGTGCGTCAATGACACTTTCGCCGCGCTATGATAAGAGAAAACAACCGTGTAAATTGTGCGAGAATTTAGAATCGATTTCGCGCGCGCAAATCACCAATATCATTTTGCAATAACGATCGTACATATTTGATGGCGCACGCGAATTACGACTAACGCGGGTTTCCATACTTTATCAGAGACACTCGCAATTTCCCGTACGCGAGATTTACTTTAGACAATAACAATCGCGAGGAATATGTATAATACGATTTTGCGATCCACTCCGACGCGTTCCCTAACTCACTAAATTATATCGAAGGTCGTGACACTGTGATTTTCAATAGACTGTGAAACACTGATGTAATAAATATAAATAAATACACAGATTGCACGCCGCCTATCGTAATCGGCGCGTAAACAAATATTTAAATCTAGGGTTGTTCAAAAATAGAACACGCTAGTCATACTAAACGCAACCCTGCTATAATATTTAGATCATCTTTCTCGATTGCTAAGAAAAAAAAAATATATATATATATATATTTCGTCACAAATTTATCACATTAAACATTAGACCAAAGTATAAATTCAAAGTTATATGCGCGCGATGACCAGATTAATGAGAGAGATTGGTTATCACGGTGGTTATCGTGCTTTTGTTGCACATGAAAGCAGGATGGATTTTGTGTGTAAAATTAGTATATAAAAATCGAATAATTATGTAAACATGCTGGATTGCTCCTTTTATATTTTTATTAGATATTAGATCAATTCTTACATTACCTTAACGATTATTGCCGCGTGATGTGTGCAGGTAACATTTATCGGATGTTGCGTGCAGAACGATAAGATGCTCTTCAGGCGGGAACTTCGTGTGCATGCGTAATACGATCACGTGACTCACTTGGACATACTCGTATCATATATAGGGCCTAGCAAATTTTCATATCAAATTATCTATAATTGTAAATTTTTTATTACCTCTTCAATATTATATAAAATCAATATTGACAAACGTCAATATTATATAAAGTATATAACATGAAGCGTATTATTAATTAATATCACATGTATACGCGTAACAGAAAATACAATGACAGAATTTATTAAATTCGTTCATATCGGAATGAAAAAAAAAATGTATATCTCAAAAAAAAAAAAAAAAAAAATAATGCTAAATAGCGATATCACAATTTGTCGGTCCAGATGCAATAATTTAATCATTTTAATCACTATAACTACTTTTACATTTGACTAAAAGAAACTTTCATGTTATTTATCGTAATATTTCTTTTTTTTTTTTTTTTTTCTTTTTTCACGAGGG